>NC_071440.1:8741797-10054297 GCF_017976375.1 Cuculus canorus
GGCAAAGGAACGATTCTGGTAGATACCTTGCCGATATCAACCCTAAATAGAGGAAAGCTAGAAGCAAAGTTTGAGCTCCCTACGGAATTGCTGCAGCCAAGTTTGTACCCATAATTCTTGTGCACGAAGATCCGGACGGGAATGTCGGACTGTAAGTACCGTTCGGTTGGGGGGATAGCCAAAGTGTGCGTGCTTGAGACACAACAGGGTTGTGAAGTGAGTGTGGACCTCTTCTAGGTGCATTTCCAGTCTCCCGCGAGGGACCTGGTCACTGAAGGAGGGAAGTGAGTGAAAAAGGGTGAAAGGAGTCACACTTGGCGGAGATGGGGCAAAGGAAAGGTAAATTCCCTAGACCCAGGAAGGGCCCACAGAGAGGTCCTCAGAAATGGATAGGGAGCAAGTTAAAGTGAAATTCCCTAGCCCCGGGAAGGGCCCACAGAGAGGTCCTCAGAAATGGATAGGGAGCAAGTTAAAGTGAAATTCCCTAGCCCCAGGAAGGGCCCACAGAGAGGTCCTTGGAAACAGATAGGGAGCAAGTTACCAGAAAAACCCTCAGACAGTCCGCTGGGGTTAATGTTCAAACATTGGGATGAATGGCCATCCCGGAAGGAGAAGAGTAAGGAGAAAATGGTCCATTACTGTATGGAAGTTTGGACTAGGGAGGAAATAAGACCTGACCATTTGTTTTGGCAAATTTTCAGATCTTTTGATGATTGGATTTGTCAGGTTTTGAATCTGTATATGGGAAGGAACCATTCAGCCAGGAGGAAAGTGACTGTGCTTTATGGCAAGGGTCCTCAATGAGGATATCTTTGTACCCCTTAAGAGAGAAAAAGAAGGACAAACAAGATTGGGAGGTTTTAGTTAATTTACCACCCCCAAATGAAACGAAGAGAGGGTGGAACCCCCCCACTCCGGAAAATGGAGGTCCTACAGCGCCTCCCACAGTCCCCACCCGCTTTGCAAACTAGAAGACCAGAAGAGAGGAGGAACAACCAAAGGAACATCTCCCCTTACGTAAAGTTCCTCTGGGAGGAAATGTCGGGGGAATAAGATTTGTAGCAGTTCCCCTCAATACAGGGGATGTAAGAACATTTAGAAAAGAAATGGGGCAACTCCTACATGACCCCTTGGGGGTCTCCAAAAAAATTAGACCAATTTTTGGGACCAAATACCTATACATGGGATGAAATTCAGTCAATTGTAAGTGTATTGTTTACTATGGAGGAGAGGGAAATGATAAGGCAAGCAGGTATGCGAAATTGGGAAGATGACATCAGCGGGGTCTGCCGGGGGAGCAGAAATGGCTGAATCAAAATCCCAATTGGAATCATCAAAATGTACATGATAGACAAAACATGTTGAATTTAAGGGGAATGATTATTCAAGGCATTAGGGAGGCAGTTCCCAGGGGACAAAATATAGTTAAGGCCTTTGGGGAACATCAGAGGAGAGATGAATCCCCCGAATGTTATTATTGTGTAAAGAAAGGTCACCTTAAACGAAACTGCAAAAAGAAAATGCAGGACAAGAAAATGTTTCAGGAGGATTAGGGGTGTCAGGGGCTCTACGTCCTGGGGACAACATCATCACCAGAGCCCTTGATAAAATTACGGATAGGTCCCCAGGGGGAAGAAGTCATCTTCCTAGTAGACACCAGAGCTGAGAAATATACCATTCGAAAATTACCGAAAGGATGTCAATTAAGTAAGGAAAATACCTTGGTAGTGGGAGCAAAGGGGGAACCTTTTAAAGTTCCCATCATTAAGAATGTATTGATAGAATCAGATACCAAAATCTGTGTTGCAAACTTATTATTAGTTGAGGAGGCAGACTTTAATTTATTAGGAAGAGGATTAATTATTTCTTTGGGAGTCAATTTGACTGTTGATAAAAGATCAATAATGGTGAAGTAGTTAAACAAACTACAGACGAAATATGGAAGTTAGCACACACCTCCGTCCAAACTTGGAAAGGCTGGGACATTGACCTGTTTTCCTGGCTTCCCGGAAGTCCATGGGAAAACAAATCTCATTTTATTTGTTATGTGAATTAGCCACATTGTTGTTTTTGCCATGTGCTATTCCATGTTTTATACCATTGATTCAAAACATTATAACTCTGAACGCCAAACCACGCTGTCGAGAATAAGGATTATATAGTTAATGCAATCCCAAGACAAGTTTAGTGAACTATTAAACAATTTAATAGAAAATAAGAACCTGAGAACAATTAACTGTATAACAATCCGACAAAATCCCAAGCGACGCAATCAAAACAGAAATACACCACCCGTGAGTTCAGAACAGTCTTTTGGTGGTTGTCAGGATGATGGACAACCTGACCGGGACCAGAAGAGGTGGACAAATATGGCTCCGTCTCTCTCTCCCGTAGCGTGTTGCATGATCTTAAGGCACCCGATGCTCACCTGACGATGACCTTCAATCCTTCTGTTCATCGTGGTCTTTTCTCACAGGGGTGATAACGATAGGAAAAGTCCAACAAGGAACTATGCGCCGCATGGTGACTAACCTTGTCCTTTTTTTTTTTTTGTTGTTGTTGTTTTTGTTTTTCCTTTTTTTATAAAGCTGTCTCCAGTGCCTGAACTGAAACTTCAGGCCATGCTGGTGGCCTTAGCGGTCTTGGTCTCGGTCCTGGTCTCAGTATTGGCCTCGGACAAGTGGAAGGGGGAGGCGGTCTTCTTCTTCTAAGCCAGCATCTAGTCACACACTCATATATTGTGAGGGCAGCCACTATCACGAGCACCTGCATGATATACCCCACCAGCATGGCAACACAAAGGGGTTCATCCCAGATTCCGGTCATTTTTTTCTGGTGGGATGGGTGCTGGTGGCTCGGCCGAAGCTAAGTACGCAATAAGACCCTTTCACCCCTCCTCACCTCCTAGAACGCATGCGCAAGCCCTGGGCACATGCGCTTTAAGTTAAAGAGGCAGGGGTATATTTTTTTTTTATTCTATTTTTTTTTGCTGCTTATGTTGACTCTGACCCTCAAAACCCTACCGCCCAGACCTACTGATAATATGACAAATTGACCATTGACAGGTTAAAATGGACCAAAGAGGATGAAAAGAGATACCAAGAATTAAAAGATCAGTTGATGAGCGCACCAGTGTTAAATTTGCCAGATTTAAACAAACCCTTTCAGTTATTTATAGATACCAAGGACCATACTGCGTATGGAGTGTTAACTCAGGATTGGGCAGGAAGTTAAAAAAAAAACAGTAGGATATTTTTCAAAATTTTTGGATCCCGTGAGCCGGGGTTGGCCTACATGTTTACAAGCCATTGTGGCTGTGGCTTTATTAGTAGAAGAAGCAAGGTAAACTACATTTGGGGCTTCCCTGGTAGTGTATACACCACACAATGTCAGGGGAGTTTTACAACAGAAAGCCGATAAATGGCTCACTGATAGTAGGCTGTTGAAATATGAGGCCATTTTAATACATTCACAGGATTTAGAAAAACGACAAATGCTCAAAATCCAGCTCAATTTTTGTTCGGGGAACCTTTGGGAGAACCACTACATGATTGTATAGAAATGATACAATTACAAACTAAAATTAGACCTGATTTAGAGGAAGGAGAATTGGAAATTGGAGAGAAACTTTTTGTTGATGGTTCTTCTAGGGTCATAGAAGGGAAACGTAAATCAGGATATGTGATAGTAGATGGAAAAACGGGGAAGGTAATTGAGTCAGGACCACTTAGTGCGACTTGGTAGGCCCAAGCATGTGAATTATATGCACTATTAAGAGCATTAAAGAGGTTACACAATCAAGTAGGAACTATTTTTACAGATTCAAAATACGCTTATGGCATCATCCATACGTTTGGAAAAATCTGGGAGGAGAGAGGACTTATTAATTCACAGGGAAATGGACTGGTACACGAAGAACTCATTAGACAAATTTTACAAGCTATCAGAGAACGTCAGGCTATCACAGTTACCCATGTTAAAGGACATCAGCATGGGCTACAGTTTAAAACGAGAGGGAACAACTTAGCCGATGAGGAGGCAAAAAGGGCCTCCCTGTTATCAATGTCAATAAAGGAGAATTTAGTTTTTGAGAATAACAACAATGAATATTGTGGAACCAAAATATATAGTCAGAAAGACATAGAAGAATATAAGAAATCAGGAGTTGAGTGGAAACAACATAAATGGTTACTGCCGGACGGCAGAGAAATGCTACCGAAAATTTATGCTAGAAGAATAATACATGAATTACACACAAAAAAAAAAAAACAAAAAAAAAACAAAAAAAAAACCCATTGGGGAACAAAAGCTTTGAGCGAGCAATTTTTAAAATTCTATGAATGTGTTGGCATTTTTGAAATAGCGAAACAAGAAACTCGGGGTTGTCTCGTATGCCAAAAAGTAAATAAGAATTATATTAAGAAGACTCCCTTTGGTGGTAGGCCTCTAGCCTATCGACCTTTTGAAAAGGTACAGGTAGACTTTACTGAATTACCAAAGGTAGGACGGTATAGATATCTTTTAGTGATCGTAGATCAATTAACACACTGGGTTGAAGCCTTCTCTACTGCACGAGCTACAGCTCAAACAGTGGCTAAACATCTTTTGGAAAACATTATCCCTCGTTTTGGTATGATTCAGGTCATCAATTCAGATCAAGGATCGCATTTTACATCGAAGGTTCTCAAAGAGATCATAGTGGCCTTAGGTATAAAATGGGAATATCACACCCCATGGCATCCCCAAAGTTCTGGTAGAGTTGAACGAGTGAATAGAGAAACAAAAATGGCATGGATAAAATGTCTTCCATTAGCCCTATTAAATGTTACGACAATGCCACATTTGGAGAGTGGTTTAGCACCTTTTGAAATGTTATATGGGATGCCATATTCCCATGGTATGCCCATTGATCACCCACGGGTAAATGATATGTCTATTCAATCTTATATAATACTTTGCCTATTAACACAAAATGTCCCTTTTGGGATTTGCAATACATGAAATACAAATGGGAGATTATGTAATGGTAAAAGGCTAGAAAGAAACCTCCCTCACTCCTCGATGGGAGGGACCATTTCTTGTGCTTTGGCTACAGATACTGCAATACGAACTGCTGAGAAGTGTTGGACCCATACGTCACGAGTGAAAGGACCTATTCAACCAGACTTGGATAAAAATGAATGGACAGTGGTCTCCCTGCCCGAAAGCCTGAAACTCCGGATTCAACGCCGAACTGATGCAAGAGGAAGCCCAATCACAGGAACAGTGGTATCGCAGTCAAAAGATTAATTGTGGGAAACTAGAGTGTGTTTGTTATCTACTTACTTGCTTTCTATGTATTATTGCAAGGAAAAGTGAGTTTGTCATTGTAGATGGGGTTATACTCCCTGTGGGGTATGTCTGGAGTGCCAAAAATACTGACTAGAACCTCCATATCACAGGACTTCTAGGAACTATAGAAATAGATTCCCAAGAGTGGTGGGAATTATTTTTAAACGGAGTCCAAGGAAAATTAAGAGTGCACCCTAATATAGTTGCCCTTGAGTGTAGAAACCGAATTAAAGTCCCTTGTTCTGCACCAGCAGTAAAGAAAAGGAATTGGGATGCCTTTAAGAAAAGATATGAGCTCCAGCAGTCCTCCCCTGGACTCCCTGAAGAATATCCCTGCTGCCAAGAAGATGGCTCCCCTCGCTGCCGGAGGCAACCCGGTAGGCGTAGGAAGAGGCAGAGGGATACAAAAGTGGGAATGGATAATAGTCATACTAAATCTAATGACCGATGGGACTGCTGACTCATGCTCAAAGTGTTACCAAAATGTTAAATATGGACGCCAAATCATACAAGCATTGGCAATTCTTTCGCACATTAACGCTGGTTGTTACGAGGAGAGATGACTAGAAAGCTGTTATATCCAAGGGCAAAAATATTAGGTAGCGGAAAACTTTGGGAGTAAAACAGGACGAGTTGTTAAAAGATTCGGTACCTGCCCAAAAGGAGAAATATGAATATCTGTTTTACTCAGGGAGGAATGTGAGGCTATACCAATGGAGGGGGAGTTCAGGACAGAAATAAGGAAGAATTAGTTCGGAAAGCTACCCAGCATTTACAGAAATCGAATGATCGGGTACAGAAATCGAATGATCAGGTAGAGAACTCAAATGACTGGGCAAAGGCCGGCCCCTCTCTTTATGAAAAATTAAAACCTAGACTTAGTGAGTGGGATCTCCCCACTCTGGGTAAAAACTTATATGTGGACTTGATGCAGAGAATAGTTACGGAACTGAATATATCGTCCTGTTGGATATGCGGAGGATCCCAAATGACAGAACAATGGCCTTGGAGAGGGGAAGGGATAGGCCCCCAACAACTTTTAATCTGGAATTACACCCATTCTTCACAAACATCTAGACCTGAGGGATGGATATTAAGCCATGAAATACTAGGACAAGCCTGTATAACTCGAGAAGGATTACATTTTACTCGATATGTAGGACATACTCCTTGTAAATTAACGTTAATTACCAATGCTACCCATAAGAGGTGGTGGCTGAGACCCCCCTCAGGATTCTGGTCCAGCAGCTGTAATAAGAATGAGACAATATGCTGGAAAATTATGACTGGGGCCAACCCATTTAAAGAGATTGAAGATCTTAAGAATTTCTGGGATAACCTGGAAAGAAACGATCAGAAATGGAAATCACCGGATGGGTTATTCTAGATTTGTGGGAAAAGAGCCTATAACGAATTACCTAATAGATGGAGAGGGACTTGTGCTATAGGAATAATACAACCTGTATTCTTTTTAATACCTAAGCAAAAAGAGAATATCTTAGGAAGACCATTATATGAAACTTTAGATAGAAATAAGCGTGATATTAACATTGGAGGAGTGCAAACCTGGGGAAAAAATGAATGGCCTCCTGAGAGAATCATAAAATATTACGACCTGGCTACATGGGCTCAAGATGGAAGTTGGGGATATCGTACCCCAATTTATATGCTTAACCGCATAATAAGACTACAGGCAGTAGTGGAGTTAATTACTAATCAAACCGCTCAAGCATTAGAGCTGATAGCAAACCAATTATCACAAACTCGAGCAGGGGTATACCAAAAATCGATTAGCCTTAGATTATTTGTTGGCTGAAGAGGGAGGGATTTGTGGGAAATTCAATAATTCCGAATGTTGTTTAGAAATTGATGATAATGGATGACTTATTACAGAAATAGCTGACGACATCAAAAGAATAGCTCATGTACCAGTTCAAAAATGGGATTCAATTTTAAAAGATGATTGGTGGGATAAATTATTTGGAGGAACTTGGGGGAAAAGAGTGGGATTTATGATTTTATGCTCCATGGTTGGGTTGTTATTTCTACTATGTATGATTCCATGTTTTATCAAGCTGATCCACTCTGTGATCCAAGGAATGCAGGTTTCTGCAATGCCCCTGGATCCAGAGAAGGCTGCTAGAGGAAAAACCCACTCCTTAATGATAATAAAAACCAAACAAAATTCTGAACTTTCAGCAGCAGCCAAAATAGTAAAATAATTTGAATCCAAGACACGAATTAATCATATTACCATTTAAAAAGGGGGGGACTGTGAAGAATATAGATTTAATTCGTGCCAGAAAACACAGTGTAATGCCTGTTGGTGCACGACCTGCAAATTAGCATTACAGACTATAGTGAAAAAGGCCTGCTGGAGTGATTCGGAGCCTGAGTAAGGACCCCCTAGGGAGGCATGGAACAATAGCAGGAGACTGCGGATTAACTTGATAACGACCTGAAAGATACCTCGTGCAAGAAACCGAGTTCAAAGTACAGAAGTGAAGATAAGGAAAACGAAAAGGAGAACGCCACATGGACAATATCGACCTGCAGAATAATATAAAAGGAACTGAGAACTCGGACTTAGGTGTGCGTTGTTGGTGGAGCGGAGACTCCCCAGCGCACCCAGCGCTGTTTGCTTCTAATGCTTTCCCATATAAATATAATAAAGCAATCTTTTGCAGAAATTACGATTGATTGAGTATTTATAACAAAACCACAGTTCTTACCCTTGTTTTTCTATCCCTTAGAAAGCAAGAGTGAAAGTAGCCACATTAATCATATTAAACACAAAGACAAAATCAACAGTTGTGGCAAAAAAATCTTCAGCGACAAAGGTCATAGTAGGGCATGTCAGGACAGGTCTTCAGTCCACATGGCTCCATGGTGGATCCTGGAGTTTTTTCCTGATAAATAGAAAGAAAAGGAAAACTCAGTCCAAAACAGGACTGATTTTAAAAGAGGGAACAATCCACTGTGTATTTATTTTATACTCCATTCTGTGAGCATTGGTGGCTCCCCACACATACAGATTAAGTGGGGTTTTCAGAGTAAGAGGTACCTCTCAAAAAATTGGGAGGTTCACCAGGACAGGCTGTCCTGGGGATTATCTAGAATTGCCAAGGGGGAAAAGTAGAAAATAAATCCCCTTGTTTGCTTTCTGTGAGCCCTCTAAAATAAGCCCATTGGATGCTTTTCAGCTCTGCTAAAGGTAGTCCAACCAGGAATTTTCTCAACCTGGGGGGGGCTGGTAATCTTACCGACAGGAGCTGAAGGAAAGGCTGCTGCTCCCTTTGTTAAGGGAAGGCATTTCCTTCTCTCAAGGGGGCAGGGCTTTTGTCTGGGGACTGCCACTTTTTTGCCAGCCAATGCAGGTCAGATAGGGGCAGGCCAGGCATTAAATATCGGGGAATCCCCTTTCCTAACTGACTCAGTGAAACTTTGTGAAGCCTCAAGGAGTCAGGCACATCTCTTTTGAAGGGAATAATTTTGCCTGGGTTTGCTAACATTAGCATCAAGGCACACATCAACTGCAAGCAAACTGCCTTTTGTATGCTTTCAGTGATGTGGCTGAGCCCAGGAGTAGGGATTGCAATCACATCATCATCCTTCTCCAAAAATCCATTTCCTCCACCCCAGCAAAGTATTGTTTGAATCACAGAATATGGTGCTCCCTCATGCTCCTGCAACTGGGCGAGCTCCTGCAATTCAGCCAGCTCCTTTAGGGCACATGCATTTGTTTTTGTTACAGTAGAGGTTTCAGACTTTGCCCCCTCATCAATAATAATTCGGGGCCAGAGTTTGAAATCAAGATCTGCATCAAGAGCAGGATCAGGTTCTGCCACTCCCTCATTAGTAATAACCAGGGGTTGGAGTTCGGGATCACAATCGGGAGTAGGACCTGATTTCGCCACTTCCTCCTCCAAAAAGCAATGAGCCACATCAGGAGCCTGGCGCTCCAAACTGGAAAAAACAGTTTCACAACACCCTCCATCGCCGTCCAGCAGTGGCGATTCAATCACTTTTGGTTCATTCACAGCACCCTGCTGCTGAGCCACGCACTCGCTCTCTGGGTTTACCTCCAACATCAAAATAATTCCTGGTCCGCAGAGTCCCTCAGCTTCTTGCTCAGAAAGTCTAATCTCATGACCTCCTGTTAGGCTAATGTGCCACATGAACTCTGTCTCAGTCTCCCCAGCCTGCCTGCAGTACTTCTCTTGCAGCTCAGCCAGTTTCCTAGCAGTGTATGGGACTTCCATTGTCACAACAGAGGGCTCAGACTCCTCTCTCTTGTAACCTCTGTTTTAATCAGGAGTCAGAGATTGGAGGCAGGATGAGGCAGTGAATCAGTTTTAAAACAACTTTTTAAAAAATATTCTGAGATTTTCCCCAGGTTAGGGTAGACTAAACAGTTTACCTCCTCACACACACACACAAACTGTTGAACAATGAACAATCTTCCTTGAATCTCTTGAAAAATAAACCAGGTGTTAATCTTACAGTTCTCATGTCAGTGCTTGGATGGTTCAAGCTAGAAAATATACAATCAAAGCAATTAAATTGCCAGAGGAGCACCAATCAAATTTATTGCAGATGGATACTATTCTGTTGCATTTCAGCAAAAAACCTATCACCAAAACCTAGGCTTCCACAAGAATCCACGTACAATTGTACATAACTCTACCACAAGAATACACAAAGGAGACTGCAACTAGTCGTATGATGCCCTGCGTGGGACATCTCCTCACGACTTACAGAGTCTTCCCCATTACTGGTCCAAGAACAAGAACCTAAAGAATACCTTTTCCTGAGATGGTCTTTGCCTGCTCCCACAGTGATCTGGTCAGGGGAAGGAGCCCCTCTGAAAAAAGATCCCGGGGGTACCCAAGGGGATCCTTGTACTCACCGGGTTGTGCAGCCAAGCAGAAGTCCCATCTGGGGTGCCAAAACTGATGCCGTGAAAAAGCCAAATTAAATAATCAATGCCAATTTGATTATTTAGCAGGTATCCTTTTAATAAACGACGCCGAGGTACACATGGGGTAATCCACCTAATGTGTCCAACTACTGAGACTGGTTCATAGAATCATAGAATCATAGAATCATAGAATCATAGAATAGTTAGGGTTGGAAGGGACCCCAAAGATCATCCAGTTCCAACCCCCCTGCCATGGGCAGGGACATCCCACTAAAGCACGCTGCCCAAGGCCCCATCCAGTCTGGCCTTGAACACCTCCAGGGATGGGACATCCACAACCTCCCTGGGCAACCTGTTCCAGCATCTCACCACTCTCATAGTGAAGAAATTCTTCACTATAGTTACATGAATTTTATACTAGTTAAACATACATATTCATATACATTCTGGGAAATACTGGTTAAACAGTTACATGTTACATGTCCATTGTTTTTCCAGGAACTTCTTAGCATACCCACTCTTGTATGCATATCACAGTTTCCTTGTGTCTCCAGAAGCCTCTGATGGTCTTTACCTTATATCCTTCCTCATTGTGTCCTCTTGGTGAGCTCAGGTCTGTCCTTTGTTCCTTGTTTCAACTAGTAAACAAGCTAAGCTTCTGTTACAATCACATTTTTTCTAACTGCAAGCTGGCCAAGATTTGATTCTTATTTATTCCTTCCTTCACTTTCTAAAACTCCAAACCAAGAGAGTTTTATTTGCGACATTTTCGGTATCACTCATCCCAATGGTAGGTGGCCCCTTCCCCTGCCAGATCAGGGGCCTTGTCTGTAAAACTCGAAAAATCAGTTTCCCTACTGGCCTGTGAAAAATGGGGAAGACTAGTTGGCTTTGCGCCAGTAAACACTGCCAAATAAGGATATGTAATGCAGCCCCTAAAGATCCTAATGATAGACCGAGGGGGAGGAAGATAAAAAAATAATGTTTGTTTAAAATTTAGTGAATTGTTCATGTTTTGGTTCAGACATTGTTCTGCGGAATCAAACCCTATAACCCAAAATGAGTTATAAAGCAGGTATGCTTATTTCCAGCGCTGGGGTGCAAGGGGGTTCACCTCCTAGCTTGCACCCCATATAGCTTAAAAAGCAACTACTTATAGTGTAAAGACATGCATAGGTATAAACGCCTACTACATATTCACTACTTTTCCCTGCTTCATATTATAATCAGTTCTGGAAGGTTCGCTCCAGTCTTGTGCCTGCGTAGTGCCTCCTGGTGGTCATGGGCTGGGGTCTCAGAGATGAAATCAACAGCCTTCCTCAGGATGAATTTTTTCTCCTTGAACTGTGCGCAGGCACAGTCCCTTCTGGTTGTTTTCAAACTACTGAACTGAGTGCAGCCAGCTTTCTGCATTCCAATGCCCGATTATCAGTACACTTCTGCTAGCTGGCTCTCTTTTGTTATCAACTTCCAAGGTCTTCAAGGCTGTCTCTGGTGAACAGCACAAGTTCCAGTGAGCATTCCCAACCCCCCCCGTCCGCTTTTGCTCATCAACATGGGATGGGGTCAATTTAGGTGGAAAACAGTGGAAAGAAAAGTGGATAAAAAGTTCCAACCTCAAGCCAAAAATTAGATGAAATATTAAGGGAATAAACAGGCTATTACAATTTCTGGCTTGGGGGGGGAGGTGGAGATCCAAAATGTCTTTCTTTGATTGCAGCTCGTCTGTGTGGTTTCAGTGGAAGGGCAGTGTTCACCAGTGGACGCCGCTCACCTTGTCTTCTCCCCCCTCCTCTGCCCATTGGACTGCTTGGGCTGAAGGGGGGATGGATGGGCCTTATTCTTCTGATGGGAGGGGGACTGATGAGCCTTGTTGTTAACTACTTTCCCGCCAAAATGTAACGGTTTTGCGAAAATGTATAAAAGGGGAGGGGAGCCTGGACCAGGTGCGCCTTTGGCCGACGTGATCGAGCCTCAGCCACGTGCCCAGAGCTGCTTCCTTACTTTGCAAAATTGAATACCTCATAGTAAATTTTTCATAATACACTTCTGTTTGATTGGATAAAAGATTTTGCATTGTCCATTTATGACATGGCCCAACCACCACCAAACAACTGTAATGTCAGCCTCTGCTCACGTGCATAAGCATCTGCTAAGTTACCTTGCAAAATCTCCTTTGCCCTTTTCAGATCAACCAGTGACTTTTGTGCTCTCAGCAGAGCTGCCCGCTCTGCCTCCAGGTCTGTCTCCAGTGCCTCATTCACTGTTTTCAATGCTTCATATTCTCTCTCAATTTTAAGTCTCTCCACCTTCCCTTTCTGAGCAGCCACTCACACGGCTGCTACCAGGACTCCAAGCATCACCAACAAGGCTAAAGACAATTTGGAGCAATAAACATCAGGCATATCCCAGGGAGCCATCGTGACCATGCCAGAAATGACAATTTTCTTTCTATCTTTCCAACTTTTATCCCTTAACAATTTCACCCTGTCGCCATTGTACTGTGTTCAGTTCTGGGCCCACCACCACAAGAAGGATGTTGAGGCTCTGGAGAATGTCCAGAGAAGAGCAACGAAGCTGCGGAAGGGGCTGGAGAACAAGTCTTATGAGGAGCGGCTGAGGGACCTGGGGTTGTTTAGCCTGGAGAAGAGGAGGCTGAGGGGAGACCTTATTGCTCTCTACAACTACCTGAAAGGAGGTTGTGGAGAGGAGGGAGCTGGCCTCTTCTCCCAAGTGACAGGGGACAGGACAAGAGGGAATGGCCTGAAGCTCCGCCAAGGGAGGTTCAGGCTGGATATCAGAAAAAAAATTTTCACAGAAAGAGTCATCGGGCACTGGAAATGGCTGCCCAGGGAGGTGGTCGAGTCACCTTCCCTGGAAGTGTTTAAGGAATGGGTTGATGAAGTGCTTAGGAACATGGTTTAAGGGAATGTTAGGAATGGTTGGACTCGATGATCCAGTGGGTCCTTTCCAAAGTGGTGATTCGGTAAATGCTTCTATAAAGTATTGCAAACAGATAAACCCTGCTCACTGCACTAAAAATGTCACGTCCCAGATCCACGAGCTATCAACTCATGTTCAGGCCTCTTTCAACCTGTGCAGAAGAATGAAGGGGGTTCGTTTATCTGTGCGGCGATCCAGAGGCCAACAAGGTCACTCTTGGGCCAAAATTAAAAGCAAAATTTATTCTGGCTTTGCCCAAAATAAACAGACCAAAATACTTGAGTGCATATATGGGGGGTTGGGTGGGGTTGGGGTTGGGTGGGGGAACTTCCCAAAGTTGCAGGAAACAGATTTCAGTCTGTTCAGATCATGATCTGATCTCTGAATGCAGCCAAGGTCACTGGGATTGGATCCGACACACACACTGATGCCAGTCAAGAAAAGAGCAAGGTAAATGAGAGAGAGACAGAAAGGAAAGGGAAAGAGTCACCATATCGATGGACAGCAGCAGTTCCTCAGGAACACATGGTCGCTGCGACGTGTGGCTCCTTGCGAGTTCTTTTATAAGGGCAGTCTCAGCACATGCAGGGACTCAGATTTGCTGCATGTCCTTCAGTAGGGTCCGGCCTGGGTAGTCCATAGTGGGGGGGGAGGGAAGCAGAGCTTACTCCTGCACCTCCCTTCGCATTGAACCCGGCACCACAGACGAGGCTCTCAGGTGATATCCTAAGATCAGTCTTTGGGGAGTGCCTGCTGCTGCACCTGCTCTGCTCTGTGTGCCTACAAGGGCAAAAATGGCCAGTCTTCAGACAAAATGCTTAAGGTGCTTTGCAGAATCAAACCCTATAACCCAAAATGAGTTATAAAGCAGGTATGTTTATTTCCAGCGCTGGGGTGCAAGGGGGTTCTCCTCCTAGCTTGCACACCGTATAGCTTAACAAGCAGCTACTTATAGTGTAAAGACATGCATAGGTATAAGCGCCTACTACATATTCATAACCTTTCCCCGCTTCGTATTATAATTAGTTCTGGAAAGTTTGCTCCAGTCTTGCGCCTGCGTAGAGCCTCCTGATGGCCATGGGCCGGGGTCTTAGGGATGAAGTAGGAAGTCTTCCTTAGGATGAATATTTTTCTTTTTGAACTTTGCGCAGACTCAGTCTCCTCTGGCTGTTTTCAAACTCCTGAACCAAATGCAGCCAGCTTTGTGCATTCCAATGCCCACTTATCAGTAAATTTCTGCTAGCTGTCTCCTTCATTATCAACTTCCAAGGTCTTCAAGGCGAATAACACCAAGCTCTAATGAACACTCCCAACCCCCTTTGTCTGCTTTTGCACATCAGAGGCTTTCTCCACAAAGGTTCCTAAATTTCCAAGCTATAAAGTTGGAACATGATATGGGAATTGTGGTTACTAACATCATCAACCCAGCTTCTTTTCTCAGTGGAAATACAGGAGAACCAGTGCACCAGGACTGCTTAGAGACCATCGAGGCCACCTACTTGAGCCATTCGGACCTGAAAGACAGTCCCATGGAAGACGCGGGGTGTTGGTTCACAGATGGAAATAGCTATGTCTTAAGCAATAAAAGACATGCCAGGACAAAAACAACAAGCATGCAGAGGGATCCTGATACTGCTAGAAGCAGTCCAGCTACCTGAGAAAGCGACAGTCATGCACATCAAGTGCACCAGAAAGTGAATTCGCAATTTGGGAGAGGAAATGAGCTGGCAGACAGAGAGGCAAAACTGGCAGACAAAGATGAAATAAAAACAAAAGGGGCTTCGATCCCTGACAGGCAAATCTCCATAGAAGGTAAGCCAGAATATACCAAGGAAGATCAGATAATCAGAAATTTATTATAGACCTGGAAGGGTCATATAGTAAAGAGGGGTGAGTCCTCACTCCACAAGGGAAACTAATCATTCCCCCTTATTTAACATGGCTCATGGCTTTTGATTATGTATATGTAAAGTCTCTGGCATAGAGGACTCTGGAACCGCAGTGAGAAGGACCGTTCCAGATATTCCTTGCCTCCTTCACAGCAATCGAAATCAAGGAGCAGAGTGCATGGATCCATCGCAACCGAGTGAAAAAGGCACATAAATCTCCATGAAGGGTCACACAAGTCCAATCAGGAAAATTATTTTTCTCATGATTATAATTATAATCCAGGGCAGCAAAGGCACCTCTAGCCAAAAGAATACTGAGTGGCCTTGGTCTTAAACTTTTATTTGGTATACTGGAGCCCTGGGAAATATTCTGAATCGAAAGGGTTTAAATCTGTCAACTGTGGTTATGCATGAAAATCAAATGTATGTGAGGCAAGAATGGAATGTGGATAGAGAACAGGGGATTCAGCAACTTCAGGGGACTGTAGGAGGAGAAATCAAGGTAGGATGCCGAATAGTTAATAGGACTCTCCATAAAAAGGCATCCCAAATTACTATCTCAACTACACCTACAGATAAGAACACAAAGACCTGCACAGCAGGGTGGTGCCAAGCTGCCATCTTTCTTTTGATGATGTTGCAAGAGAACAAGACACTTGATAGAAACATCTAGCAGAATAATAGCAGCTTCCAAGCCCAGATACCGAAATGCCTGCCTTGACCCAGAACAAGGGCAGAGGTAGGTGCTGGGCAGGTCCACCTGCACATTCATGCATAGCGAAGGCGGTTGCAGATGGGGAAGCACACACAGAATCTCAGAAAGACTTTTTCCAGCACATCTGGACCATTACCCAGCAGGATGCTTTGGGATATTAATTCAGGTATATTTGTATATTTGTAGTGAATAGTATTTGCTTTTTGTTCAATCCTCATTTCAAGCTTCCCTCTGAAGATACTCTCACATTCCCACATCACATTTACATTTGCCGCCTCTCCACTGGAAGCACTGTCACCACCCTGGAGGCTTTTGAGAGGCCTGTGGGCAGGAGTTCCTGCTCTCCCTCCTCACAGGAAGGCCCTGCATCAGCCTGAGCACAGCAAGGCGGCACTGGCTGCCCCTGGAGCTGCAGGGGTTGTCAAGACAGTGAGCAAGGGAAAGCCATGAGCAGGACAGGATGCAGCAGTCAGATGAGATCAATCATCTGCTGCGATACCAGTCTACAAGGCTGCACAATTGTTTTACATGGCTCCTGCAACACCTTAATCCAGTGGGAACAACGTGCTTGCAACAATGCAGATGCCAGAAGACAGACAGAAGAAAGGAAAATTCCCCTGCCAGCCTTCCACTTTATACAAGATCACACCTACCTAAAGCCACAGACAGGCAGAGGAACCCTGTGATAGTGCAGAGAAAGGCTTAGCTGGGGAAAAAAGCAGAGAAGCTCTTTGAATATTGAACAGCAATGTTGAGACCCAGAGGCTTAGCCCAGGCCCTCTTCCAAAGGAAGAGCCCAGAGAATCCTGAGGTCTGGTTTGCTTGGGAAAAGCAATCAGGATAAGGGCAAGGAAAGGGGGCCCTGGGACAGAAGAGCAGTAGATCATGCCAACATGAGTTCCTCCTCCACACAAATCTTGCAGGAAGGCTGCTGCAATGCACAAGATCTTCTTCAAGTCCCTTGTACTCTGTACAAGGAGCGCGGAGGCCCCCTTGGCAGGCACTCGCCATGCCTTGAACAAGGAGAGGAGTTCATTCTCCCCACTGCTGCAGCAAGCTCTCCCCAGGTCCTGGGAATACACAGAGAAAGGAGAGCAGGGAATGCTGAAGGGAAGCAGGAAACACTGATCCTAATTCATAGGGAAACAGAGGTCCCAGCAAACTCTTTGATAATGCTCTCTTTGCTGGGGAACAATGTCCTACTGACGTGCAGAAAGAACTCTACAACTCATGAGTTAGAAAGTAGTTATCTTTAATATGAGGTATTGTGTGGAAACATTCTTAGAAGTTGGAGGCCATGATGTTTTTAAAGGACTTTGAATGGTGAGATAAGAGAGTTGGAGGCAGGAATGAGAAGAATTGGCAACACACCTGGAGTAGAAGAAAGAAAACAAGGCTTAAGAAAATGCAAGTTATGATGATAATGTAGAAGAACATGTAAATATGCGCAGTCAGCCAATTAAGTGTTTAGAATAGGCACGTGAACAGTAGTAATTAACCAATAAGATTGTAAGCTTGAGCATGTGGACAGTCAGGAAAATATATATAAGTTTAGCCTTCTGATTAATAAAGGATCTTCGATTTACACTCAGAGTCCGTTATCTTCAATCTCCTCAAATGGTGACCCTGACGTTCACATGACGCAGCAGGAGAGGTGCTGATCTGGGGATCTGAAAGACGCTGAAGAAGATAGCATACGGGGAAGATGTCTCAGCTGAACGATTGTCTTGCCATCTGGACCGAGCGGACAAAAGGAGAAAGCCCCAGGGCCCATAATCACCTGTTCCACGAGATTCAGGTGAACAACTGAGAAACTAAGTAGCGTAAGATGAGGGCAAATATGTCGACAGAAGAAAAGGCAATTGTAAAGATGTTTAAGCATATTTTGAAAAGGAAAGGAGTTCATTGTGAAGAACATTAACTGGAATTGTTATTAGCATGGTTAAGGAGTAAGAATACGCCTGTGGAATCACTGTGCATTTTTGACATTGGGACTTGGAAGGAGGCTGATGAATTACTGTTTGAACATGCCATAAAGGGAGATTTAAATGCTTCCCATGTGTTAATAACTTGGTGATTGCTATGTGAAACACTGAAAGATTTTAAAGCACAACAAGATCTAGCAGAGGCTAGTGCCTTAAATAATCCTGATCCTCCTGGTCTGGTACTGAAGGACCTAAAGGCGACTTCTAAAAGGACTTCAAGGAAAATAAAAAAGCAATCACCACTGTGCAGTGATTCTGAGGATGAGGAAGCTGTTAAGAAACAATCATATCCAACTACAGACAGGACTTTTAAGATGCTCACTGAACTTGCAAGTGAATCCGAGCCACAAGGTAAAGGCAATCAATTAACTGTAGTACAATCCTCTGCCCCACCTCTTTCTGATGGAAGATCTCCACTGAATACCACTAATCCACTCCTCTGTCCTCCACTACCAAGTGAAACTTCTGAGGATGAAAGTAATTCAGGTGGGCACAAGTCCTCCTTCTCCAGGAGGGAGGCACAGCTGTGGGAACAGATTGAAGTGCTGCAAGTTTTTCCCATGATTTATTCACGAGATGCAGTTAGTTATGAAGCGATAAAAGAAATTCGAAAAGCTGTAAAAAGAGACAGTACTGACTGTTTCACCACCAATCTGCCCCCACCCCCACAGCGCCTGAAGCAGCCGCCAGCTCCATCGACTCCATCGCATGCCTGAATAATTCACAGCTGCCACAAGATAGTCCTTTGCCACGAAAATGTTGTAACAACCAAAGACTATTACCTGTTAAACAATCTATACAAACCTTATTTTATAATACATGTGCATATTTTAAGTGTTGTATGTGTTCGGTACTGTCAATAGTTTAAATATCCATACCATCGTTCTGTTCTTATTGACTGGTCGTAAACAACGTTGTATCGGTATATTAAGCCAGCTTTCAAAAGAGTGGTTCTGTGTGTGTGTGTGTGTGTGTTTAAAGCACTTTAAACGTTTGTAAGATCTGCAAGTTGGGTTTTGGTTATAGGAGTTTGAGCCTCTGTTTCTTTTGATTAATCTTAAAAATGCAACTCTGACACCTTTCAATCTCAAATGTTCACTAAGCTGCCAAACAGGTAGATTTACCTGGGACCTTTGGAGTGAAAGGCTGCAGAGGATAAAATTTTAAAATACCTAGAAAAAAAGAAAAGAGAGAGAGAGAAAAGAAAATGGAAAAAAATAGACAAAAGAAAGAAAATTTAACATACAGAAAGAAAAACAGAAAAGAAAATGGAAAAAGAAAAAATAGAAAAAAGAACATAGAAAATAGAAAAAGAAAGAAAAAGAAAATGGAAAACAGAAAACAGCTTTTTTCTTTCAGCTTGGGAGTCCTTATCTCTCTCTAGGAGAGTAACAATTTATGAAGAACACTCTGCATTCCAGTGTCCCTTATCAGATCAGCAACTGCTGGGTCCTAGTGCAGACAACGGTAAAGGGGATTTTAGACAGACACTAATGAAAGCATAGTTTCAGAGTACAAAAGGAGAATCCTCTGAGATTAAAAAACTGCAAAGGAATATAAAAGTTAATGCATTTGCAGCCTTGAGAATTCCCATACAGGTAAAAACAGTCAAAAGGGGCCAGGAATTCAACAATGCCTGAACCGTTACCATAAATGTCGAAAAGGCTGTCACTTTACAAATCAACGCTGTTCCAAATACGATATTGGGGGTAAATCATTAACATTAAAGAACCAAGGAAACCAGCAACCCAGTGCACAGTGGAGACACGTGACAACATGAAATGCTCCCGCTTGGATCTTCTCCACAGCCTCCTCAATCACAATAAGGGGTTAATGCGTTCACAAGGTATCCCTCCAAGCTTTTGGTCCTACCAGTAATGGTTTAAGTGCTTGGTTAATGGGTCATTCGAGTGTTACTTTGCAAAGTCTTTTTGTGCAACCTGGTGTTATTAATTCTGATTTTACTGGACAAATACAAGCTATGGTTTATATTCCTTTCCCACCTGTGTATATCACTCAAAGCAGTTGTGTTACTTAATTAATACCATTTCAAAGATTGTATTAGAGAAAATAGGCCTTCAAGTCACACCTGAAAAAATTCAAACCTGGAAATATCTTGCGTGGAAAATTGTGAATGCCACAATTGAACCTCAGCGAGTCAAATTGTAAGTAGTACTTAAAATGATTTACAAAAGCTCCTAGGAACAATCAGTTGAGTTAAACCTTATTTGGGTATTACTAATGCAGAACCAAGTCCATTATTTGATCTTCTTAAGGGGGACATGGCTTTAACAGCACCTTATACTCCTATGAGTGACACAGAAAAGCCCATAGACGACTTGATGGTCATCCAATATGTCTGGTTTTGTTACTCTGTGTCAGCCATTAGGTCTAATAGCACAATTAGTACCTTTTAAAAGTAAAGCTCCCCAAGCTGAAAACAAAGAAAGGGCAAGTGGAGGCTTTGGATCTACAGGACAAGAAAAACAGATAATGTGGTCATTAGAAATTCAGAAATCAAAACTACAATTAAAGGTGACATTGATATTAGAAAATCAAACTATTCAAATAACTATGTTGGTGGATACTGGTGCGGATGTCACTGTCATGGCAGAAAAAGACTGGTCTGAAGGATGGCCGTTGGTCAGCCCTCAAGGAACATTGTTAGGGGTTGGAGGAAATATGACAACGAAACAATGTAAACAGATGTTGACATTTCAAACAGAGGAAGGGTCCAAAGGCTTTGTAAGACCATATGTGACTCCTATACCCATGAGCCTTTTGGGCAGATGTGGAGAGTTTTTGTAGAGACGTGGCTTGAGGAGAAGGGACATGAGAAAATACAGCTGGTGAAATAATAGCAGCCTTGTACAAGGCCACAGTCTCCTTGAGCAAGAAGTTAGGCGATAACAGGGTGTAAAAACAGGAGCTAGAAAAACCACAAACATCCTAGGAATGTAGCAATAGAGGCAGGGCTGACATTCTGTATCGGACCAATGATGAGCCTTACTTTTGCAATATGTATGAGCCTTATTACTGCTATTATAAAAGCATGCCTATCGTATCAATAAATTGAGACTTGTTGATCATCATCGGATGTGCTTGTCTCCCGTCGACTCCGTCAGGCAGAGATGTACTCAGACACATGGGGTGTGTTGTGTCATCAAAAATTTTTTTAATAATAGCCACTGAAGGACAGCTGATATTCAAGCTGAAATGGAAAACTGAGAAGCCAGTTTGGGTAGACCAGTGGCCATTGACCACGGAAAAGGTTGCCATCTTACAACAGCTGGTACAAGAACAACTGCAGGCTGGACACATCAAACCCTCTACCAGCCCTTGGAACACACCAGTGTTTGTCATTCCTAAAAAGTCAGGAAAATAGAGACTGCTACACGATTTGTGTTGGATTAATGAAGTTATGGAAGACATGGGACCTTTACAACCAGGATTACCATCACCTACAATGATTTATAGACTGGAACGTTTTAGTTATTCACTTAAAGGATTGGGGTTTTTTACCATACATATTGACTCCAGCGATAGTGAAAAAAATTGCCTTTTCAGTTCTGACAACAAACAGACAGGGACCAGTGCAGAGATATCAATGGGTGGTGTTACCTCAAGGGATGAAAAATGCGCCAACAATGTGTCAACTTTATGTTGACCAAGCCTTACAAGATTTTCATAAAAAATATCCACAGCTATTAGTTTATCATTATATGGATAATATACTAGTGGCAGGAAAAGATAAATTGGAAAGGTATAAACAGGAATTATGTGACATGTTGCGAAAACATCAGTTGCAAATCGCACCAGAAAAGGTGCAGAGCGTTGCACCATGGATGTATTTGGGGTAAAAAATGATACCCACAAAGGGTATCATTTAGAATTAATATCCAAACACTTAATGATGTGGAGGTCTTGCTGGGTAATATCAATTGGATCAGGAATTTGATAGGGGTGGATAATCAAATGTTGTTACCTTTGTTTGAGTTGTTAAAAGGAGATACAGATATATTAGCACCAAGGAAACTAACAAAGGAAGCAGAACAAACATTGGAAAAATAGAAAATGCAGTAAGCAACAGACAAGCGCATTGTGTAGTATATGGGTGGCCTGTCAATTTTTTGATCATCAATAATGCTTATCAGCCTGTTGGGTTAATAATGCAATGGATTGAAACTGATTTGGACAAATTAAAAATTATAGGATGACAGTTCTTATCTAATCAGCCATCAAAGACGATTGTAACAAGAGTAGAAATGATTGCACAGTTAATCATGAAAGGTCGAGATTGGATAGAGGAATTGAATGGGAAAGAGCCTGAAACAATAGTCATTCCAATGACAGAACAATATTTACAATGGAGCATGCAGAATAGTTTAGAATTACAAGTGGCCTTGGCGAACTTTAGTGGACAAATTAAAATTCATCATCCAGGCCATCGGTTGATAACCTTTTTGCAACAAGAATGTCTAGAGGAAAAATCTAAGTGTAGTACCACACCGGTAAATGGGCTGACAGTTTTTTACAGATGGGAGTGCAACACCTTATTGGCATTCCACATTCCCCAACTGGACAGGCAATTGTAGAACAAACACATTGCACCATCAAAACTCTTTTGCAAAAACAAAAACAGGGGGAACAAGGAGAAACACAAGCAAATAGGTTAGCTAAGGTACAATATGTTATGAATTTTTTACAATTGCCGGGAGATACTTTAATCCTTTCAATAGTGAAACATGCAAACCATGTCAACAGGAATGACTGAACATAAAAATCAAGTGAAAGTCATGGTAAGAACTTGGGAAGGAAATTGGGAAGGTCCATTTCCATTGTTAACCTGAGGATGAGGATATGCTTGTGTCATTACAGACAGCAGTCCAAGATAGGTTCCAGCGAAATGGGTCAGTAATAATGGATGCTTGTGTAACGTATAATTATACCTATAATATCACTCAAAAAGGTCAGAATGTAAATGCTACTTTACCTGTGTATAGAAATGCTACAGCCTGGTACAGTTATACCTCTCCTAAAGTATCACGTTCTTTTTCAGTTGCTTTGCCTGTAGGAATTTTTTCTGATTTGTGGAGACAGAGTGTGAGGAGGAATTCTGTCGAAATTTAATGGTGGGCCATGTAGCCTTGGATGGCTTACGCTACTAACTCCCAATCTCATTATGATTTATAACAAGAAATGAAGCAAATGAAATATACAATCTATCCATCAATTTGAGGCTGACTGTGAGAGTAGAGTCACTTTTTTGGGAACCTGGAGAAATTGTAGCTGCCTCAGCATTGGCTCCTGGGGTAGCAACTGCAGCAGCCTTGGCAAAGCTGATAAATTTGGGATGTTGATTGAGTAAGCAGACTAATGCTACTTCAATTGCTTTGAGTGGCTTGTTAACTGATGTTGCTAGTGTTAGGCATGCTACATTACAAAACAGAGCTGCAATAGATTTTTTAGTATTAGTGCAAGGACATGGGTGTGAAGATTTTGAGGAAATGTGTTGTATGAATTTATCAGATCATTCAGTGTCAATTCATAAACAATTACAACAACTGAGAGATCCGAAAAAACAACTGCAATATGATAATAAAGGTAATTGGTTACCGGATTTGTTGTCAGGATGGGGATTGACAGTTTGGATACAGGAATTGTTGATTTGTGGTGATATATTGTTAGTGATTTTCATTATCATAACAGTGATCCCCTGTTTGTTACAATGTGTACAACGAATTATTAAAAAACAAATACAACAAGTGAATGCAGTGATTGTCAAAAACAAAACAGGGGGACTTATGGAAACATTCTTAGAAGCTGGAGGCCATGATGTTTTTAAAGGACCTTGAACGGCGAGATAAGAGAGAGTTGGAGGTGGGAATGAGAAGTATTGGCAGCACACCCTGAGTAGAAGAAAGAAAACAAGGCTTAAGAAAATGCAAGTTATGATGATAATGTAGAAGAGCATGTAAATATGCGCAGTCAGTCAGCCAATTAAGTGTTTAGAATAGGTGCGTGAACAGTAGTAATTAACCAATAAGATGGTAGGCTTGAGCACATGGAAAGTCAAGAAAACATAAATAATGTTAGCCTTCTGATTAATAAAGGGTCTTCGATTTGCACTCAGAGTCTGTTATCTTTAATCTCCTCAGTGTTGGGTGCAAGGGGGTTAGCTCCACCTAGCTTGCACACCGAGAAACAATAGTGTCACCTATTTATTACACTAAAGCATGCATATTCATTAAGTTTTCTGGAACAGATGCGTCTATTATAATCATTTCCCAGAATTTATTTACATAAGTTCCCTCTCTTTGGCATACGTGCCCTGCCCTCTGGGAGTCTTGGGCTGGGGGCTTCTGGAGGAAGGCTTGCAGTCTTCTTCACAGTGAACTTTTCAGTTCTCCTTCTTGCATATGCTCTTAGGTAGCTTGGGCTCCTCTTCAAGGTTGCATCTGGTCCTAGCTGGTTCTTCTTTCTCTTATCATTGCACTAGTCCTTGTTATCTGGCTTAATTAGATACAGTCACATTCTTTCCCATTCTTTCTAACTGCAGCCTTGTTAAAATTCCTTATGTAAGCTTAAGTATCCAGGCACAGGCTGGCAAAAAGTTATTATTCAAGCTAATCCTATATTTTAGTTCTAAAATCACAAAAACTATACAGGATATTCAAATATATAATAGGTTAGTAACTTATAACAAAAAATCTCTTCCTTCAATTCCCCCCTTTTCAATTTCATTGCAAATTCTTTTGCAATTTGATAAGATACCATCTTTTCTTGAGGCATTTAGCAAAATATTTTTCTGTTTTCATTTGGTGTCTGATTTAGTTTTGCTTCTAATCACCATAACTTTTTGTTGGATTTTGACAACATCATAAGAAACATCTAAGTATTATATAGACTATGACACCTAAGATTATTAATATAGTAATTCCTACAAAGATTTGTTTGAGCCATTTCAGATTTGGCATCCAGGACATAAGCTTTTCCCAGATTTTCTTAAATCCATATGAGGTGTTGTACAGCACTTATTCCCAATTGAGGGAAGAACAACCTAACAATACTGTGATATCCCATGGGCCATTCTATTAATGGATTTTTTTACAGGGCGGCCAATTCTTTTCCAGGGCATGTGTAGTAATCCTGGAGGGGTATGAGACTTGAAAATTTCTTTACTTTAAGGGTATTAGAATTATTTCACCTTATGAAGGTGGCATTTCCCAGGCTTTTCAATTCAAATTGAGGACCTTTGGTATAATCTTCCTTTTGCTGACATCCATGGCCCGTGCCATTAAACAGCTAATTCCAATTATCATATCTTATCAGCATTCCAAAGAAAGGGAACTGCGTACTTCCTCTGGGAAGAGCTGTACATACCCAGCAATTTGACAAGTTCAATGTTTTGGATATGTTTGCAGATTTAGACTGGACATTAGGAAGAATTTCTTCACTATGAGAGTGGTGAGACACTGGAACAGGCTGCCCAGGGAGGTTGTGGATGCCCCATCCCTGGAGGTGTTCAAGGCCAGGTTGGATGGGGCCTTGGGCAGCGTGCTTTAGTGGGATGTCCCTGCCCATGGAAGGGGGTTGGAACTAGATGATCTTTAAGGTCCCTTCCAACCCTAACTATACTATGAATCTATGATAATCAATTTGCCGATGCTGTGCCGGGTGACTTCCTTTTCCTATTTGTCCTAACTTAGTCTTCCGGTTTACTGGAGGATTTGTTTTTAGACATATTTTGTCGGAGTGGGAGGCGGACCCGGAGTAACGATGGAATCTCAATATGAGTATGATCGTTCTCATTTATTCATGCACCTTACACTTCTTATATACTTATTCCCAATAGTGCACGCGCTAACAAAACAAATCCTAATTGGTTATGTCCCGCTGTTCACGCACCTTATGCCATCACGCAACTGGCCAGACGCTCTTGAGCATGCGAAAGGGGCAGATACAAGGTTCTCATCACAACTCTTCGGGACTTTCCCGCGCTGGATTCCACATTCTTGTATTCTACTCCCTTTTATCTTATCTCAAGGTCAGGCCTAGCTACAGACAGCAAACCCTGGATTGTTCACTGCTATTAAATCATGAGCCATCCTTCTGCAATATTTCACACTGTTGAGTTACCTGCTTGACGGTGGTATATAGGTTACGAGTAACTATATTTTGACTTAAATATTTATATAGGGCCTTTGTTCCCCAATGCGTCTTTCCATGCTCTGCCATAATTAGGGCCCATAATATTGTAGATGGTATTACTATTTTCCCTTGCGGAGTCTTTGCCCACTGCCTTTTTAATACATTTCCCCATAAATATTCAATTAATTTTTGATCTTCTCTGGAATATTTAGGATCACAGTTATCAATTTCTATTTTAATGTCAGGGACCGGGGATTGCACTTCTATTTCTGGTGGGCTAAACTCAGCCACTCTTTTAGCTTCGTGGTCTGCCATAGAGTTTCCCAGCTCTCGACTAGTTGTTCCTTTTCGATGGGCTTTGCAGTACGATAGCCTACTTTTCTGGCAATTGGACTGCCTCCAATAACTTAAGAATTTCTTCAGCATGTTTTATCTTTTTTCCTTGGGTAGACAAGAGTCATCTCTCTTTCCAGACTGCCCCATGGGCATGAACTACTCCAAAGGCATATTTGGAATCTGTCCAAATATTGATTCTTTTCCCTTTTGCTAGTTCCAATGCCCGAGTCAGGGCTATAATCTCTGCCATTTGCACTGAGGTATTTGGGGAAAGGACCTTGGATTCTGTCAACCGGATCTGTGGTGGTCACCGCATATCCAGCCTTACGAATGCCTTGTCGAACAAAGCTACTCCCATCTGTGTACCAGGAGCCTTCAGCATCTTCCAGTGGTTCTTCTTTCAGATCCGGGCAGCTGGAGTACATGGCTTCGAGCGTTTCCAAACAGTCATGAGATATTGGACCTCCTGTACTTCTGCTAAGAAAAGATACTGGATTGACAATATTAGTAACCACTATTTCCACACCATCTTGCTCTACCATAATGGCTTGGTATTTAGGAATCTCTGTGGTGATAACCAGTGTCCCCCTTTTACTTCTAATACTGCAGATACAGTATGTGATCCAAATACTGTAATTTTCTGGCCTAGTGTGAATTTTTGGGCCTCCTGTATGTTGAGTATAACCGCTGCTACTGCTCTCAGGCAGTTTGGCCATCCTTTGCTCACTTCATCAAGTTGCTTTGAAAAAAATGCCACTGCTCTTCTATATGGCCCTAAATTTTGGCCCAAAACTCCTAAGGCTATTCCTTGTCTTTCGTAAGAGAATAACCAAAAGGTTTCTGTTGTGTCCAGTAAGCCTAGGGCTGGTGCTGTCATCAGTTCTTGTTTTAATTGGTGGAAGGCCTTGTCAGCCTCTCTGCCCCAGACAAGATCCTTCAAGGTTGTTTTCAAAAGTTCATATAAAGATCTTACCAAAAGTCCATGGTTATGGATCCATAAATGGCACCATCCTGTCATACCTAGGAAGATGCGGAGTTCCTTGACTGTTTGTGGTCTGGGAGTTTGACAGATGGCTTCCTTTCTTGCTGCTCCAAGTGTCCGTTGTCCCGCGGTAATCTCATATCCTAGGTATATTACTTGATGTTGAACCATTTGGGCTTTCCTTTATGGTGACACCGCACCTTGAGTACTGTGTTCAGTGGTGAGACTGCACATTGAGTACTGTGTTCAGTTCTGGGCCCCTCACCACAAGAAGGATGTTGAGGCTCTGGAGCGTGTCCAGAGAAGAGCAATGAAGCTGGTGAGGGGGCTGGAGAACAAGTCTTACGTGGAGCTGCTGAAAGAGCTGGGGTTGTTTAGCCTGGAGAAGAGGAGGCTGAGGGGAGACCTTATTACTCTCTACAACTACCTGAAAGGAGGTTGTGGAGAAGAGGGAGCTGGCCTCTTCTCACAAGTGACAGAGGGCAGGACAAGGGGGAATGGCCTGAAGCTCCACCAGGGGAGGTTCAGGCTGGATATCAGAAAAAAATTTTTCATGGAAAGAGTCACTGGGCACTGGAACAGGCTGCCCAGGGAGGTGGTCGAGTCGCCTTCCCTGGAGGTGTTTAAGGAACAGGTGGATGAAGTGCTTAGGGACATGGTTTAAGGGAGTGTTAGGAATGGTTGGACTCGATGATCCAGTGGGTCCTTTCCAACCTGGTGATTCTGTGATTCCATGGAGAGACTCGATACCCAGTTAGTCCAAGGAAGTTTTGCAAACTAATTGTCCATGTCATACATAGTTCTTTCGTTTTGGTGGCTATTAATAGGTCATCTACATATTGCAATACTACTCCTGCCCCAGATGGCTGTTCCCATTGTTCCAGATAATTGGCTAATTGATTTCCAAAAAAGAGTAGGACTGTTTCTAAATCCTTGAGGTAACACTGACCATGTAAGTTGAGTTTGTCTCCCAGAGTCTGGATTTTCCCAATCAAAAGCAAACAACGGCTGGCTTTCCAGGCTCAAAGGCAGACAAAAGAAGGCATCCTTCAGGTCCAGTATGGTAAACACGGGGTGTAAGTCCCCAGTTATTTTATTAATAGCCCTAAGTTCTTGTACTATCCTGTATTTCCCATCCGGTTTATTTACTGGTAAAATAGGGATATTATATTCTGACTCACATTCTATCAATAGCCCATATTTAATAAACTGATCTATTATTGGTCGGATACCTTCCCGGTCTTCCATTCTTAGTGGATATTGTTTGATTCTTGCTTTACTTTAACTACTACTGAGTGTAGGCTAAATAAGAGATAATTGGGGCCACCTGAGTAGCTGCTAATGAGGTGATAAGGGTGTATAAAGCCTGGCGTCAGAGCACTTAGGGACCACTCAAAGGAGAAAGACCATTCAGAAAAGGAGTAGGAGAGAGCACTCCAAGAGAGACCAGCAGAGAGAAGGCGAGAAAGTTAGGGCACTCCAAGGAGGAGCTCAGAGTTAGAACAGCACCCAAACAGAGACCGGGTCGCGGGCACGAACCTGGGAGGTGGAAGGGGAACAGAGACCGGGAAGAGAGGTCTGGCTATCAGCGGCAACTGGGGAGGCAGTTTTTTCTTTTGCCAGTGCCTCCGATGCCCATACCCTTGGGTATACCTGATTTCTGACTTCTTCAGGTATCTCAGTTTTGATGGGAGTATTGATGAGAGCTAAGCTTTTAGCTTCAATTAATTGTTGGTCTTTTACCTTAAATTCTACTTTTCCTTTTTCAAATTTTATTTTCGCTTTCAATTGTTCCAATAAATCCCTCTCCAACAAAGGTTTTGGTGAGTTTGGCATATACAAAAGTTTATCTACCACCCCGCCCTGTTTTCCCAGTTTAAAACCAAGGGGTTTCAAAAAGTATGCCTTTTCCTTCTGGCCAGTAGCTCCCCTTACCATTACAAAATCATCATCAATAGGCGTTAAAGCTTGGTTTAAAACTGAAAATGTTGCTCCTGTATCAACCAAAAACTTTAATTTTTGTTGTTGTTTCCCTAGCTTTAATACAACCAGTGGATCCACTAGGGTAGATCCCCCAGGTCCCCATCAGTCCTCTTTTACGTGAGCCTGTATCCTGTTTCCTTTTCTTCTTTCGAGGCATTCTTTCTTCCAGTGACCCTCTCTTTTACACCATGAACACCGGTTTCTTCCCAAAACCCTGCTAGATCTGGGTTTCTTTATTTCCCAAGCTTCCTGTAATGCTGTGACCAGCATACTCCTATCCTTCTTTTCTTCTTCTTCTTGGATACTACATATTCTCCAGGCTTCATCCAACAACATCTCTAGATCCCTACTTTCCATTGGCCTTAGCTTTTGAATGTCCGGTGTAGATTTTTCTAAGAATATAAAGGCTAGCTTTTGCATCCCTACTTCTGACACTGGATCAAGGGGGGGTATGTCTCTGCATGGTGTCCTGCCCTATCCTACATGTTGACCAATACTGATGAGCGAAACCAGACAAGGGGGGGTTGGGAGTGTGCATTAGAGCTTGACGTTATTCGCTTGAAGACCTTGGAAGTTGATAATGAAGGAGCCAGCTAGCAGAAATTTACTGATAAGTGGGCATTGGAATGCACAAAGCTGGCTGCATTTGGTTCAGGAGTTTGAAAACAGCCAGAGGAGACTGAGTCTGCGCAAAGTTCAAAAAGAAAAATATTCATCCCGAGGAAGACTTCCTTACTTCATCCCTAAGACCCCGGCCCATGGCCATTAGGAGGCACTACACAGGCGCAAGACTGGAGAGAACTTTCCAGAACTAATTATAATATGAAGCAGGGAAAGGCTGTGAATATGTAGTAGGCGCTTATACCTATGCATGTCTTTACACTATAAGTAGTTGCTTGTTAAGCTATATGGTGTGCAAGCTAGGAGGAGAACCCCCTGGCACCCCAGCGCTGGAAATAAACATACCTGCTTTATAACTCATTTTGGGTTATAGGGTTTGATTCCGCAAAACAATATCTTCTCAATTTTCTTTTTCCTTTTTTCTTGTTTTTCTTTTTCAATATTAGTACCATAGGATCTTGTGGAGGTGTCAGTCCACAGTTTCTCTGATACTCCTGGTGATTTCAGAGGGTGAAAAACATATCCACATCTATTGCCTCGTCCCACTTTCTTTCTCTTCTTAAAAACAACATCAGTTGTAAAAGAGTATTATAACTGAGGGACCCATTCAGGGGCCATTTTTCCCCATCGTCCAGCTTGTAGAGAGGCTTATGAGGTTTTTTTATTCTCTGTTCCTCAATGTCCAACTAATTTTTCCCAGTGTGCTAGAATACAGTCTAAGGGCATTTTCTTCGGTATCTCTTTTCCCTGTCTGCCTCCCATTCTCTTATCTCTTTCTCTGCTCCCACGCAAACCTTTTGTTTTTACATTTTCAAATTGTCCTTTTCCACTGATCCACAAACCAATGCCGACACTGTCTCTATCCCCGTCTCTGCTCCCACGAAAACATTTTATTTTTTCAAATTGTCCTTTTTACTGATATCAAGCTTTCCCTTCCACAGACCAATGTCAGCACTGTCACCCTCCGCTTCTCTGTCCCAGTCCTCCATCCTTATCTCAGGCATACACTTGCTAAAAACCTTCTTACACACACAACAATAAAACTGCTTGCAGAGATAATTAACTCCATTAACTCCTGCAGACTGAAAACTTCTTCTTTTTTTTTTTCTGCTATAGTAGAAATTTTAAAATTTCACCCTCTCCAGCCTTCCACTCCAAAGGTCCCAGGTAAATCTACCTGTTTGCCCGCTTAATGGACATTTGAGATTGAAAGGTCAGAGAGATGTATTTCTAGGATTAACCAAGACAGAGGGGGCTCAAACCCTTGTAGCAAAACCTTTTTACAAGTCTTACAAGCATTTTAAGTGCTTTGTCTGTCTCTAGCTACACCCATCGTGGTGTCACGGAACAGCAGATCGGGGCCCCAGCTCACTTTGCAGCGATGCTGCATCTCAAACACACACACAATGCCACTCGTTTCAAAGCTAGCTCAATTCAATGTTGGTTATGACCAGTCTGAGTTGTTCACTATTGTATCCACAGTTTTCCGATGTTATGGATGTTTAAACTATACACGGTACCGGGCGCACCATACAACACTTAGAGTATGCACATGCAATAGTTATTACTCCAACTCCAGGAGCCCAATTACCAATACCACAGCCCTTCAAAACACCATTGGAAATTGGGCTTTTAACCAGAACGGACCAAACCAAAACAGACCTCCCGGGAGCCCCTGGGGGTAAGTCGCACAGACTTCTTTCAACCATATGTGAGATGTATCTCCACGATTTACAGGCCCCCCCCTTTTACCTCACATACCTTGTCCACTCAAAGATGGTCCTTGTCTGTCCCTGTGGTGATCTGGGTGAGTGAAGGGAGTCCTCCCGAGAAATCCCAAGGGCACCCAGAGGAGTCCCCATTCTCAGAAGGTCCCACAGCTGGACAGAGAGGGTCCCATCTGGGGTGCCAAAATTGTCTCGCGGAATAACGACACTAAACGCAGAGTTAGGTGCAGGTATGTGGCTTTCCTCCAAGCTTGCACACCATGTATCAAAGCTGACATATTTATTGTGCTATATTATACATATCCATTAGGCTAACATGCATATTCAGGACTTTTCCAAGAAGTGGCTAGGGTTAGTAAGATTAGTCCCTGGAACTCATTATCATAGTAAGATTAATTCTGGGAACTCATTATCATAGATCTCCTCTTAGTGCTTACGCATTTTCTCGTGGTAGTGGTCAATAGGGTCTTTGGGGATAAAGGCAGGCCATCTTCCTCGTGTTTAACTTTTCACCTTTCCTCCTTGCGCATGCTCTTAGAGAGCCTAGGCCGCCTTCAGGCCTTATCTGGCCCAGCTGGTGGTCCTTCCTCTGACTGTTGTCCCAGTCCTTGTTATCTGGCTTCAACCAGATACAGTTACTGCCCTGTTAAAAAAACCTTTATGTCAGAATTCTATTTTTTTTAGTTAACAGTCAAATATAACTTTTAATAAATGTTTTCTTCTTTCACCCTAGACAGTCCATAACCCAAGTACATCACTCATTCTTGCACCATTTGGGCTTTGTGTTGAAAGACTCTATATCCATTTAGTCTAAGAAAATTCAACAAACTTGCAGTCAACTGAATGCACTTAGGTCTTGTTTCAGTTGCTATTAACAAATCATCCATATATTGTAGAAGGATTTTATCTCTAGAGGGAGAATCCCATGCTTCAATTTCTCATGTTAATTGATTTCCAAAAATGGTTGGGCTATTCTTAAAACCTTGGGGTAACACCATCCAAGTAAGCTGGGCTTTCCTACCAGAGGTAGGACTTTCTCCTTCAAATGCTTTTGACTTTCTTTGGCTAGTGGCAGACAGAAAAATGCATCTTTTCAATCTAACACTGTAAACCATATCTGGTTATTCTTAATTTAGTCCACTACAAAATGCAAATCTTTGACAATCTTTTTATTTTTCTCAGGTCCTGTACTACTTGGTGAAATCCATCCAGCTTTTTCACTAGTCAGATTCGCATACCACTAATAGTTCCATGCTGTAAAAAGTTAATAATTGGGCTTTCTATTCCTTTGCAGTCTTTTAATCTCAAAGGATATTGTCTCTGGCATACTCCTTTGGGCCCTTCAACTCTGCTTTCATTAGTATCTGCTAAAATCCCATTCACTGATGTCTGTGCCAGTACCCAGAGGTTGTTGATCTGATCAGGGACACTGGAATGCAGAGTGCTACTAAATCAATTTGTTGTGAAAGGGAAAAAAAAAAAAACCCAAACACTTTTCTTGTAAGATCACACATCTACTTTAAAACAACTTTCTCAAAAATTTCAGATATTTTTCCCCAGGTTAGGGTCGACCAAACAGTCCACCTCCTCAAACACACACAGAAATTGTTGAACAATGAACAGTCTTCCTTGAATCTCTTGAAAAATAAACCAGGTGCTAATCCTATAGTTCTCATAACAGTGATTGGATGGTTCAAGCTGGAAAGTAAACAATCAAAGCAATTAAATTACCAGAGGAACAGCTACCAAATTTATTGCAGCTGGATACTGGTCTGTTGCATCTCAGCAATGTTCCAAGATGATCAGAGTTTTAAAATTTTACAAATCAGAGGCACTTGTTTTTGTTGCTTGAACCTTATACACACAACCAATGACCACTGCTACTTACACACTTGGTACAAACATATTAACTTTAAATCATTTTTCTTCCTCCTTCTCTTCACATACATTTTCCACCACTGATGACTTTAAATCTTTCTATTAAATGACATGAAGTTTTGTCTCTGCCAATTAGACAGGTGTTCAACATTTCTTACATTATTGATACATATAACACACACACACTAAACCTGTGTGTACTGTTCCCCAATTGCACACACACAACAATAAAAGTGCCTGCAGAAATAACCACACAACAAATTTTGAATAAATTGATAGCTGGCACTCTATTAAAATTTTAAGGGTCATTCCCCCTCTAAATAAAAATACTCATAACTTGGCATGCCCCTACAGAGATAACAGGGTTAATTTCTGTGGACCCAGAGGATAAGGAAAAAAAAAAACAAACCAAAAAACCCTACTTTACATTCAGGGAGGAGAAGGGGGCATTCAAACCCACAGCCTTTTGGGTTTGTTTTTTTGTTTGTTCATTTTTTTACTATTTGTGGTGGCCACAGTCTTTAGCCAAACTTCTTGACATAATTTACCAGTTTTTGGTTTTACACGCTGTCCATGCCACAGCTATTAGGTTAACAACAAAGTAATAAAAATTATAAGACAAAACTTACACTCACTTCATTCATCTCCTTCAATCAACTTTAGTTCAAAACCACAATTGCTTCATAGCAGTGCTATGTCTCAGGCACACACATACACAGTTATGAAGTATACCAAAGTTAGAATCAGTTATCAGTGTTCGATTTCTTATACTTTCTGAGTTCAAAATCAAAACGGCACACAATTCTTATACCAATTATTAGTGGGGACTCAGATCCCCTGTACCAAAACCAAGACAGTGGGAACTTTAACCCCTGCCTCCAAAACCCAAGAAACCATGTATTTTCAATCAGTAAGGCTCTTTGAATTATTCTCAAAGAGTCCCTACGGCACTGCAAATTCAAAGTTTCCAAAGGCATACTCTGGGTTCTGGTACTCGGTATACCAGCACTGCGCAGGACGTCTCCTGACTAGCCCCAAACAAAATTCAGTTAAAAAAAACCTTCACAGTCCACCATGGTCCTTGTCTTTTCCCTGGGTGCTACCTTGCCCTCATTCCCTGAGCATCACCCCTAAAGGACCATCAGGTGGAATGCTCTAAGAGGGATCCTCAGAGTCCTCTCTCCTTTTTGAACCTGTCTTACTGAGCCTGTTTCCCATTATACTTTTCTTCCCCACAGGACACCATTCGCCTGGAACCCTTTCGCTGTCGTCCTTTCACTGGTCTCCTCATGGAGATATGGAACTGCGGTTAGAAGGACTCCAAAATCGCTTCGCAGGGACCCCTGCTTCTCACTCACACACGCTTTCAGTCCCACTCTCCCAGCTGCCTAGATAATACTTAACAGACACTTTTCTTACTTGGGTCCCACGTACAGGATTTCTCAGCTGCCACGCACAATTCAGATCTGTTAATTCATTACATTTCCCTCTCCCCTTCTTTGCTTTGAGAGTCCTCCGCCTGGATAATACTCGCTGCTCCTCACGGAGACTGCTAAAATCAGCAGGGCGTGCTTCTCTGCTCCCACTGTCCCGTCCCTCAGAGACAGGATTACTTCTCCTAGACAAGCCCCCAAATTGTGAGAAACATTCATTCACTGGTAAATTATTGAAAAGGACAAAGTCTTTGAAGCAAAGGCAATAATATTTTTATTTTATAGTTCAGCGCTGAATTGGATGCCCTTCTAAAATAAGGCATACCATCTTACAAAAGCAGTAGGTATACATACTGTGTTTAGACAAAGAACCATGTAAGTCCCCAAAAATGCTCATTCTTTTTTAGATTATCCAACCACGTCTGGAGACTTCCTTCAGGTTATCTCTTGACCTAAAGCAGCTACATCTTACAAGACAAATTTATATGATGAGATAATTAAAGATACAAACCAGCTGCAGCAAAAATTATCAATTCTCACAGATCGGACCAGCCTGGTCCACATGGCCTGGAAGAAGCTGCTGCAGTGATCACGTGTTCCTGAGGAACTGCTTCTCACCATCGATGTGGTGATTTCTTTCCTTTTCCCTTTTCTCTCTGGCTTGCTCTCTCTGTCTCCCTTCCGTTACCTTACGGTGTGCGTGTCGGATTGGATCCGAGTGACCTTGGCTGCATTCAGGGATCAGATTGTGATCTAAACAGGTTGGGATTTGTTCCTGCAACTTTGGGAAGTTGCACCCCAATGTCTCGGCTGTGTACAGAAGTATTTTGGTCTGTTTATGTTTGCCAGAGCCAGAATAAATATCGCTTTTGATTTTTGCCTTGAGAGTGACCTTGTCAGCCTCTGGATTGCTGCACAGATAAATGAAACCCCTCCCAAGTCAGAACTGGATGTGAGCGTGTGGCTCGTGGATCCGGGGCGTGACATTTTTGGTGCAGCGAGCAGGGTTTATCTGTTTGCAATGGTGACAGAGTGAAAGAAAATTGTGATTTCTGGCATGGTTATGATGGCTCCCTGGAGTATGCCTTCTTTCTATTGCTTCCACTTCTCTTTAGCCCTGTTGGTGATGGTTGGAGTCCTGGTAGCAGCCATGTGGGTGGCTGCTAAGAAAGGGAAGTCAGAGAGACTTAAAATTGAAAGAGAAGGGAAAACATTGAAAACAATGAATGAGGCATTGGAGACAGACCTGGAGGCAGGGTGGACAGCTCTGCTGAGAGCACAAGAGGCACTGGTTGATCTGAAGGAGATTTCGCGAGGTAACTTAGAAGATGCTTATGCACGTGAGCAGATGCTGACATTATAGCTGCTCCATGGGTGTTGAGCCGGTAGGGAAACTGTTTTTTCGAGTTTTACAGACAAGGCTGGCTGATCTGGCAGTGGAAGAGGCCACCTATCGTTGGGATGAGGAGGTGGTGAAACCTGATTCACTACCTCATCCTGCCCCCAAACTCCAACCCCTGATTAAAACAGAGGTTATTTACGAGGGAGAGGATAGGATTAAACTTTCTGAGCAAGAAGCTGAGGGACTCTACAGACCAGGAATTATTTTGACATTGGATGCAGACCCAGAGGCCGAGCGCTTGGATCGCCACTGCTGGACGGCGGTGGGGGGTGTTGTGAAACTGTTTTTTCCAAATTAGAGCATGAGGCTCATTGTTTTTTGGAGGAGGGTGTGGCAAAATCAGGTCCTACTCCTGATTCTCATCCCGAACTCCAACCCCTGGTTATTATTAATGAGGGAGTGGCAGAACCTGATCTTGCTCTTGATGCAGATCCTGTTTTCAGACATCAGTTCCTAATTATTATTGATAAGGGGGAGAAGTCTGAAACCTCTGCCGTAACGAATGCTCTAACAGAACTGGCTGAATTGCAGGAGCTCGCCCAGTTGCAGGAGCATGAGGGAGCACCATATTCTGTGACTCAAACAATACTTTGCTGGAGTGGAGGAAATGGATTTTTGGAGAAGGATGAAGATGTGATTGCGATCCCTGCTCCTGGGCTCAGCCACATCACTGAAAGCATACAAAAGGCAGTTTGCTTGCAGTTGATGTGTGCCTTGATGCTAATGTTAGCAAACCCAGGCAAAATTATTCCCTTCAAAAGAGATGTGCCTGACTCCTTGAGGCTTCACAAAGTTTCACTGAGTCAGTTAGGAAATATATTTCCAGTATTAAATGCCTGGCCTGCCCCTATCTGACCTGCATTGGTTGGCAAAACAGCAACAGCCCCTGGACAAAAGCTGCCCCTCCCCCTCGAGAGAAGGAAATGCTGGCAGCCCCTTTAACAAAGGGAGCAGCAGCCTTTCCTTCAGCTCCTGTCGGTAAGATTACCAGCCTCCCCAGTCTGAGTAAACTCGTTGAGCTACCTTTAGCCGAGCTGAAAAGCAGCCAACGGGCTTATTTTAGACGTCTCACAGAAAGCAAACAAGGGGATTTATTGGCTACTTTCCCCCTCCGCAAATCTAGATACTGCTCAGGACAGCATGTCCTGGTGAACCTCACAATTTTTTGAGAGGTACCTCTTACTCTGAAAACCCCACTTAATCTGCATGCGTGGGTAGCCACTGATGCCCACAAAAAGGAGTATAAAATAAAAACACAATGGATTGTTCCTTCTTTTTAAAATCGGTCCTGTCTTGGACCGAGTTTTGTTTTTCTTTCTTTTTATTGGGAAAAATCCTCAATGATCCACATGGACCTGACGCATGGAAGCAAACTTCACAACTCAGGAGAATCATAAATCAGGTATGTTTTATTGCCACCGCTGGGGTGCAAGGGGAATTTCTCCTCCTATCTTGCACACCGTATTGTCTAACAAGCAGCTACTTATAGTGTAAAGGCTTAAGGTGTTTAAAAAATATTCATTAACATGGGCTAGGCTATCACAATTAGTTCACTGAAAGGACGTTACTATGAGTCTTCACCTTAGCTCAGTTGGCTGTGCTTGTCTCAGTGAAGCACAGGTGCACAGCTTCTGCCTGGACATTTCCTTGTTTTGAAGTTACTGAATGCCTCTGTTGGTTAACCCTTTATTCCCTGATTCAGACTGAGGACATATCCTGACACGCCTTGCTATAACCTCCGCTGCTGAAGATGGGCTGAGACCTTTTCTCACAACTGTTGATTTTCTGTTTGGGTTTAATATGATTAATGTGGCTACTTTCACTCTGTCTGTATTACAGATTTAGGGTTTCCCTAAGCTAAATATTTCCTTTCATAGAATCATAGAATCACTAGCTAGGAAGGGACCCACTGGGTCATCACTCCATGATCAAAGAACCCAAAGCCTTTCTCCTCACACCAGGCTGGAAGCCAGGCATTAATCAACTGTTTCTCTTTGACCTCCTGCTTCTCATTCCTTAGCACTGGAATGGAGCCAAACACTACTTGTGCCCCAGAGCCCTCCAACGTTCTCCCTAGAGTCCTAAAGTCTCTTGATGGCTTTCAGCTTTCTGTGCTGTAAGTCATCATTGCCTGTTTGAAATACTACTAGAGGGTAGTAGTCTGTCTCTTTCACCAAGGAAGGTAGTTTTCTAGTAACATCCTTTACTGATGCCCCCGGTAAGCAGCAGACCTCCCTGTGAAGCAGGTCCGGTCTGCAGATGGGTCGGGTCCCTCCATTCCTTTTAGAAGGGAATCCCCTAAGACGATCACTCTCCTCTTCTTTACTGAGGATGTTTTTATGGTCTTCGGAGAATGGTGTGGCCTAGGGAATGTTTCTAGGCTGTGGGAGCCATCTTCTTCATCCTTAGGGATGGGTTCCACCTGCAGTGCTTCATATTTATTCCTCAAGGGGATCTGGGGGTTTGTTGTCTGGGTGGGGGGGAGCAGGTTTCCTGCACTGGACAGGAACTTGCTGCCATTCCCCATCTCTTGTTCCCCCAACCTTACAGTTTGCAGGTGGGAGTTGCTCAGCCACACTAACTCCAGCAGCCTGCTGATTCTGTGAGAGGGCGCTGCTCCAGTGATCTATCTCCCTCTCACATTCCCTGATGGTCTTTAGGCTATTCACCTCCTCCCTCAGCTCTGCCACCATGCGAAGTAGTTCCCCTACGTGAGCACAGCTTGCACAAGTGGAGCCAGTGCCAGAGGCGTGAACTAGTGTAGGAGGGGGGCACTGTCTACAGCCCAGGGTCTGGGTAGCTGCATGGACCCGCTGAGGCTCTGTTTGGGTGGCAACATCTATCCTGCTCGCTGCAGCATTCAGAGCAGTTTTAATCTTCTGCTGGGTTGCCACCATGGTCAACGGTCTTTTATGGCCGGCCTCCAGCCCCTCTCTGCGCCCTCCCCTCTCGAACTGCCCCGTTACACTAACGTGCCGTGCTCCCAAGGGACGGTTTAAATCTCCCGCGGTAGCTGCCGGGACTGCCCCCTCCTGTCAGGCACCGCGCGGGAGCCGAGCACCGCCGGCCTCGCTCCCGCCTGTGTTTTCCTAGGTTTTTCCCGGCTCAGGGAAGTGCCCCACCGACTCAGATGGCCACCCCACTGCAGTACTCACTGTCCTGCCGCTGGATGCCGCCGAAAAAGCGGCATAAGGAAGGACTTCCTTTCCTAAGGAAATCGCATATTTCTCTGTCAATATTCTCTGTTAATGCTATTATTGCTCCTCAGGAAGAGAGGTCTAGACCCACCGATCTCGACTGGGAGCAAGAAAGTGGTGGTGAAGGATATTCTTTGAGGATGTCATCACCACACTGAAACAGGGAATGAAAGGGTTAACCAACAGAGGTATTCAATAACAAGAATTGAAGGCATTCTTCAAAACAAGGACTGTTATCAGCCCAGTGGGCAGGTAGAAGCTGTGCTTCAGTGAGAAAGGAGACTGTCCAAGGCTAACTGTTTCTGTGGTTTGAAACAGCCAACTCGGCTAAGGCAAAGAGTGGACTTATGATAATGGAATAATGGAAATCATTGTAATAGTAATGCCATTTTAGTGAACTAATTGTAATAGCCTAGCCGATGTAAATTAATATGTATGCCTTTACACTATAAGTAGCTGCTTGTTAGACAATATGGTGTGCAAGCTAGGAGGAGAAATTCCCCCTTGCACCCCAGCTGGCAATAAAACATACCTGCTTTATAACTCTCCTGAGTTGTGAAGTTTGATTCTGCATGTCAATTTTGGCACCCCAGATGGGACCCTCTCTGTCCGTGCGGGACCTGCTGAGGATGGGGACTCCTCTGGGTGCCCCCGAAATTTCTCAGGAGGACTCCCTTCACTCACCCGGATCACCGAAAGGGGCAGACAAGGACCATCTCCAGCAGACCAAGTATGTTCATATGAGGTAAAGGTGTACCTATAAGACGCGGGACTCCGCGCATGGAAAAGAGCGTGGTTGCTCGCCTCTGGGGGAGAGTGCTCTCTAAGAGTGGTATTACCGGTAATTTGGGTTCACCACCTAGCTCGGAGTGGTAGGAGTGGTATGGTAACCTGGGTCCTAGCCACCTAACTCGGAGTGGTAAGAATGATATGGTAACCTGGGGTCTCCTAGCTGGGGTGGCAGGAGTGGTATGTGGTGTCATCATAGTTACGGCCATTTGTTGTAAGTGTTCAGTACTGTGTATATTTTAAAGAACCAGTGTAACATCAGATATTTTGGATCCAATGTTGTGAGTGTTAAATGAGGTTTGGAATAAGTGATTTGTGTGCTTGGGACATGACACTGTTGCGAAACGAGTGTGGAATTCCGATCCACGATTCCGCAGTCCAGTGAGGGGTACAATGAAACGGAAGTATTTACTTGTGTTTGTATGTGATTTGTCATGGGTGTAATTTGTTTGTACGTGTTAAGCAATGGCATTGTCGTAAACCTATCACCATTTTCCCCACACGGGAAATAAGAAGTTAAACTGAGATATTGTTTAGGTTTTGGGTGTATTCCTTGTGGAAAAGTTGCGGAAAAGTATGCCGTTACACCTCGCACCCTGGGTACGGTTTTATTGTAGCAGAACCAGTTGGTCGGTATTCTTATGTGAAAGTAGTTGAGGGGGAGGGGCAATGCTGGAATTGGAAATATTGAGAAAGTTATTTCAGGAAATAACCCTTTGGTATACTTATGCCCACATAATCATTGTCATCTGGCAGTGACTGTTAAATGTAAAACCTGTTGGTCTAATACTCCCTTGGAAGTAAGTTTACAAGAAAGTTTAAATCCTAGCTGCCAGGAGTGTGGGCAGTCGTTAGCTGTTGCTAGCTTTTTGGAATGAGACAAGAACCAGATACCCTGTAAATCACGGTTGGTGCTGTAAAGGTGACAGGTCTGAGTTATCACGATGCAAGGGAAAGCAATTGCACAGCAACAAAGTAGTAAACTTCTGTGTGTTAGCAGTATTCGATCCTGAATAAGGTTATATGAGATGGGAGGGAAGCAGGAAAAGAAATTCCCAAAAAGACCCTCTGGGCTGTATTTTATCACACTGGAAGGAAATAACAGGTGGGCTCAGAGGGACATCCTCTAAAGGATCCCTCATAAAATATTATAGTCAATGGTGGCCTCTCTACAAACTGGACGATGGGGGAAAATGGCCCCTGAATGGGACCCTCAGTTATAATACCCTTCTACAAATAATGTTGGTTTTAAGAAGAGAAAGGAAGTGGGACAAGGTGATACATGCAGATATGTTTTTCACCCTCTGAAATCGCCAGGAGTATCAGAGAGAATGTAGACTGACACCTCCACAAGATCCTATGGTATTAGCATTGGAAAGGGAAAACAAGGGAGAAGGAAAAAGTAAAAAAGATATTGTTCAGCATGTAGGATAGGACAGAACACCATGCAAAGACATACTCCTCTGAATCCGGGGTCGGAAGTAGGAATACAACAACTGTCTTCCTTGGTTTTGGAACAATCAGCACCAAATATTCGAAGAAAGCTGCAAAGGCTAAGACCAGTAGAAAGCAGGGATTTGGAAAAGCTGCTAGATGAGGCTTGGAGGGTATGTAGTAATCAGGAAGAAGAGGTAAGAAGGAGAGATAGAAAGGCTTTAGTAGCAGCTTTACAGGAAGCTCAGGAGATATGGGGACCAGGACCTAGAAACCCTTGGGCAGGAATCAATGTGCATGGTGCAAACGACAGGGACATTGGGAAAAGGAATGTCCAGAAAGGTGAAGGGGAAAGGTGAACAGAGTACAGGCTCCAGTCCAAGATGACTGACAGGGACCTAGGGGATCTACCCTGGCAGATCCACTGGTTATATTAAAGCTAGGGAAACAACAACAAAACCTATAATTTTTAGTAGATACTGGGGCAACATTTTCAATTTTAAATCAAGCCCTAACACCTGTAGATGATGATTTTGTGACAGTAAGGGGACCTAATGGCAAGGCGAAACCCCCTAAATTTTAAATTAGGTAAACAATTGGGGTGCATAAATTTTTAAGCAGAAAAAAGAATTTGAAAAATGAAAAAAAAGAAAAACTGTGATTCCCCCTTGCACCCCAGTTGGCAATAAAACATACCTGCTTTATAATTCTGCTGAGTTGTGAAGTTTGATTCCGCGCGTCAACACAGTTTTGTGAGTTCTGTCCTTGGGATCCAAAATTCCATCCTTTGGAGAGACCAGATTACTATGAAGCTTTATATGTGCCTCAAGTTTCCTAATACTCTGGTTTTAAGCCCCCTAAATTTATCTGAGTCAGTGGGATTCTGGTTACAAAATTGAACCTAAAAATTTTGGAAAAGAAGTGGCACCCCTTTGGGTGCTCCAAAATTATTATTCTTGTGGGTTATGCATTCAGATTGGAGTGTTGTATTTGCCATTGCTATTAATCTAAGGGATAGAAAACCAAGGATAAGAACTGTAGTTTCAACCCTATTTGTTAAAATGATATTTTCTGATTATTAGATTTATAGTCGTACTGGTTCACTTGGCTATTGTTATATCAATCCTGATCTTTGTATAATCCTGCATGCTATCCTGGTTGTCTTTTCCTTCCCATATTTCTTTATCTGATATATCCCGGTCCCGAACTCCTCTTGTCTTTCATCTGTGCAAGTCAAAAGAGGCCTAGGTGCGAGTTGACTGCTCGTGGATCTGGGAAATACCCCCTGTCTTTCGACTGGGCAAGACCACCCCAACACGTGCTGATGGGGGTTGGACAGGCCTTATAAAAGAACTCACAAGGAGCCACATGGGACTCACTCTCATTCCCACGCTCTCTCTCTCGCGACTATCCTTGGCTGCATTCAGGGTTCAGATTGTGATCTAAACAGGTTGGGATTTGTTCCTGCAACTTTGGGAAGTTGCACCCCAATGTCTCGGCTGTGTACAGAAGTATTTTGGTCTGCTTATGTTTGCTGGAGCCAGAATAAATATCGCTTTTGATTTTCGCCCTGAGAGTGACCTTGTCGGCCTCTGGATTGCTGCACAGACAAATGGACACACACACACACACACACACACACACACACACACACACAGAGTCAGGCATGGACGTGAGCATGTGGCTCGTGGATCCAGGGCATGACACACCTTGAGAGGTTCCTGACAAGGAGATGCAAATGCTGTCAGAGGGCATTCAAAAAGGTCATCCCTCAGCAGCCTTCATGCAACTTGGCCCTCCTGATCATCAGCAAAGCTTCTTCTATGTCCCACTGCTCACAGCTTACACCCAAAGAAGCTGCAAAAGTCCACTCACAGTTCCCTTCCAGCCTGCCCAAGTCACCTGTCTATCACCTTGAGGTCCAGAGCCCTGTCAGGCAGGAGATATTCTGGAACACATTATAATGCTCAGGGTCATTAGGTTATGCTGAGATACCAGGGAGAGGATTCCTCATGCTAGGTAGGTGAGCCAGCCAACCAGAGAGGGCCCCCTACTGGACCTGTTGTTAATGAACAGAGAAGGACTTGGGGGTGATGTGATGGTTGGAGGCCGTCTTGGGCATAGCGACCATGAAATGATAGAGTTCTCAATTCTTGGAGAAGGTCAGCAGAACAGCCACCCTGTAATTCCAGAGGGCAGACTTTGGCCTCTTTAGGAGTCCAGTTGACTGGGAAGAAGACCTGAAGAGCCAAGGGGTTCAGGAAGGCTGGATGTTGGGAGTTAAGGTTCAGAGGCCCTTGTTTTTTGTCGAGAAAGGAAGACGTGCACAATTCAATATGAGTTATAAGCAGGCTCCGTTTATTGCTTTCAGATAGCTCAGTTATATACAGCGCGAGTTAATTATGCCTACTAGTCCTACTCTGATTGGCTAAGCCTAAGGGTTAGGTTTTTACATGTGTCCTTCTACTTGCGGTTTAGCGCCATCTAGTGTTCCTCATTCTTCAGCGGTTACTTCTTTAAAGTTGTTTACCGAAACTGTCCAAGGTCAGCTCCTCCTTGTCTTCTTGCCATATCGGCATGATTGTACACATTCTTAGTACTTTTCCACTGCCAACGTGGCCTACACTTTGCTGTTAGATAGCAGCTCTAATGATCCATGGCCCTGCTTCCCAAGCCTCTCCTCAACAGCTGGATGTTCTTCAAGGAAGAAATCTCAAAGGCTCAGGAGCAGGCTGTCCTCATGCACCACAAGATGAACCGATGGGGAAGATGACTGGCCTGGCTGAACAGGGAGCTTTGACTAGGACTCAGGAAAAAACAGAGAATTTACTACTTTGGGAAGAAGGGGCAGGTAATTCAGGACGACTACAAAGATGTTGTGAGGTTATGCAGGGAGAAAGTTAGGAAGGCCAAAGCCCAACTAGAACTTAATCTGGTCACTGCAGTAAAGGACAATAAGAAAAGTTTCCATAAATATATCAGCAGCAAATGGAGGGCTAAGGAGAATCTCCAGCTGTTATTGGATGTGGAGGGAAACATAGCGACAAAAGAGGAGGAAAAGGCTGAGGTGCTTAATGCCATCTTCACCTCAGTCTTTAATAGTCAGACCAGTTATCCCCAGAGTCTTCAGCCCGCTGAAGTGGAAGATGGGGCAAGGAGCAGAATAACCCCCCCATAATAATAAACACCCAGAATAAACCCTCAGTACCTGAAAGGGGCCTACAGCTGGGGAGGGACTGTTCAAAAAGGCTTGTAGTAATAGGACGAGAGGGAATGGGTATAAACTGGAGAGGGACAGATTTAGGCTTGACATAAGAAAGAATTTCTTCACCACGAGAGTGGTGAGGCACTGGAACAGGTTGCTCAGGGAAGGTGTGGATGCCCCATCCCTGGAGGTGTTCAAGGCCAGGTTGGATGGGGCCTTGGGCAGCCTGATCTAGTGAGATGTCCCTGCCCATGGCAGTGGGGGTTGAAATTAGATGATCTTTAAGGTCTTTTCCAACCCAAACTATTCTATGATTCCATGATAATCCAGGAGGAAGCAGTCAACGATCGGCAACACCAACTGGATACTCATAAGTCTATGGGGCTAGAAGGGATCCACCCAACAGCACTGAGGGAGCTGGCGGAGGTGCTCACCAAGCCACTCTCCATCATTTATCAGCAGTCTTGGCTGACTGGGGAGGTCCCAGTAACTGGAGATTAACAAATGTTACACCCATTTACAAGAAGGACCAGAAGGAGGATCTGGGGAACTATGGGTCTGTCAGCCTGACCTTGATGCCGATCATGGAGCGGTTCATCTTGAGTGCCATCACACAGGACAACCAGGGGATCAGGCCCAGCCATTATGGGTTCATGAAGGACAGGCCCTGCTTGACCAACCCGATCTCCTTCTGTGACCAGGTGACATGCCTAGTGGGTGAGGAAAGGCTGTGGATGTAGTGGACCTGGACTTCAGTAAAGCCTTTGACATCATTTCCCACAGCATTCTGGAGAAGCTGGTGGCTCATGGCTTGGACGGGCGTACTCTTTGCTGGGTAAGAAACTGGCTGGATGGCAGAGTCCAGAGAGTTGTGGTGAACAGAGTGGAATCCAGTTGGCAGCCGATAACAAGAGGTGTCCCCAGGGCTCAGTGCTGTGGTCAGTCTTGTTTACTCTCTTTATCAATGATTTGGATGAGGGGACTGAGACTTGCGGATTGGAAAGTAAACTAAACCAGCTTTAATAAATTAGTTATATAAAAGAATAAAGAAAATAATAAAATATATACAAATATATGAAATTGTGCCCCCACCCCTTGATGACTGTATATCACTACAAATGCTGCAGAGCAGGCAAGGTGAGTGGCAGGAGGGAACTGGACCCAAGAATGCATGGACTGGGGGCAAAAAGACAGATAAGGTCCTCACTGGACGCTGGCCATCGAAGAAGAGAGCTTGACCCTTGGGATCCCTCAGTTTTATCCCGAGTATGACGTATGGGATGGAATCCTCTGTTGGTCAGGTTGGAGTCACCTGTCCTGTCTGCCCCTCCCTGAAGGTGCGACCCTTTTCCTCCCCTGTCCCTTACGGCTCCACCAGCTCGAGGATGGCCTTGGTTTCCATAGAGATAAGTGTAAGCACTGCCCTTTCTGCCTAGCAGTGCCCCGTGTTATCAGTTCTAGAGAGAAACGCTGCCTGAAACACATGCAGTTCACTTTCAGAAACTGAAGTTACTCAGACGAGGCTTAGCCGAAAAGTTAGAAACTGATTCTGCTTCAGCTCAGAGCAGAACACTCATGCAGTGCTCCGGGCTTGGGGAAGAATGGCTGGAAAGCTGCCTGGCAGAGAAGGACCTGGGGGTGCTGGTCGACAGCAGGTGAACATGAGCCAGCAGTGACCCAGGTGGCCAAGAAGGCCAATGGCATCCTGGCTTGCATCAGCCATGGTGTAGCCAGCAGGACCAGGGAAGGGATTGTGCCCCTGAACTCGGCATTGGTGCGGCTGCACCTTGAATCCTGTATTCAGTTTTGGGCCCCTCACTACAAGAAAGACATTGAGGGGTTTGAGCGCGGCCAGAGGAGAGCAATAGAGCTGGGGAAGAGGCTGGAGAACAAGTCTTACGAGAAGCAGCTGAGGGACCTGGGGATGTTTAGCCTGGAGAAGAGGAGGCTGAGGGGAAACCTTATCGCTCTCCACAACTGCCTGAAAGCAGATAGCAAGTGACAAGTGATAGGATGAGAGGAAGCGGCCTCAAGTTGGGCAAGGGGAGGTTCAGACTGGATATTGGGAAAAATTTCTTCCCTTTAAGGGTTGTCAGGCACTGTCAGAGGCTGCCCAGGGCAGTGGTGGAGTCCTGTCATGCCCTGGTCCATGAGCTATGCACTCATGTCCGGGCCTTCTTTTGACCTGTGCAGTTGCAGAAGGTAGTTTGTTTATCTGTGCAGTGATCCGGAGGCTGACAAGGTCACTCTCAGGGTGAAATCAAAAAGCAAATTTTTTTGTGGCTTTGCCCCAAATAAACAGACCAAAATACTCAGATGCACAGATGAGATATGGGGGGGGGGGGGGGCGCAACTTCCCAAAGTTGCAGGAAACAGATTTCAATCTGGTCAGACTACAGTCTGATCCCCAAACATAGCCAAGGTCACTCAGATTTGATCCAACACACACTGATAGCAGTCAAGAAAACACAGTGAGATCAGTGAGAGAGAGAGAGCGTGTGGGGGAGAGGTGTGAGAGAGGGAAAATGGAAAAGGGAAGGACAGGGTCACCACTCGGATGTGCAACAGCAGTTCCTTGGGAACACACAGTCTCTCTGGTGGCAGGTCCAGTAGTAGCTTCTTCCAGGCTGCGTGGTCCAGGGTGGTCCGACTGGAGTGATGGGCACGCGCCCCAAATGGCTGCTTGTGAGTTTTTATAAGGCTAGTCCGTGCCCCATCAGCACGTGGGGGGGGGGGGGGGGGGGGGCGGGGGTGTCTTGCTATGTGTATGCAGAAGCTCCTTTGGGAGGGTCTGGCCGTTCCAGGGCAGGCAAGTGGGTCTGAGGAGGAGGGGGCAGTGCCCACCACTGTACACACACAACACACCCTCTGCTATTCATTGATGGCACCACAACAAACATGGCCCTCAGATGCAGGCAGGCAGCCCTCAGACAATACAGTGTTTGAGACGGACAAAACAGTAAAGTCGGTCTTTACAAATGGCTTCCAGTTACTCCTGTTCATTGCCCATACTGCGTGCATTGGTGTAGATGCACTTCAGTTGGGCTGTTGATCCCGCTACGCTCCTGAGTGGAATAGTCTTAATTCCTATGTGACCCCTTGCTGTCATTTCTAACCCATCAATAACCTTTGCATCTGTGCTGCCACTTGGAGTCCTATCCCCCACTTCCTCTGAGGTAGCAGACCAAAGGGCTTCGCTGGCACCATGTCCCTCAGACACTGGAGTGCCGTTCTCAGGCTTTTTTCTAGCAAGCCTGGTTTTGTCCCTCTCCCCCTTCATATTTATGCCGTGAAAAGCCAGACTCAATAATCAATGCCAATTTGATTAAGTAAGGTATCTTTTAATGTGACGTCGGACATGCAGGGGAAAGCTCCACCTAATGTGCATGCAATATCCAGTACAATTCACAAAGGCTATATACAGTCAAAGCATGCATATTCATCACTTTTCCTGGAACGGGTGTGTCTATTATAATCAGTTCCTGGAATTTATTTACATAAGTTTCCTCCCCTTGGCTTACACGCTCTGCCCTCTGGGGGTCTTCTTCAGAGCGCTCTGGATGAAGGTCCGAGATCTTCCTCACAGTTGACCTTTTCAACTGTCCCTCTTGCGCATGCTCTAGACTCCTTGGGCTCCTCTTCAAGGTTGCATCTGGTCTTAGTTGGTTCTTCTTTCTCTTATCATTGCACTAGTCCTTGTTATCTGGCTTAATTAGATACAGTCACATTCTTTCCCATTCTTTCTAACTGCAGCCTTGTTAAAATTCCTTATTTAAGCATAAGTATCCAGGCACAGGCTGGCAAAAAGTTATTATTCAAGCTAATCCTGTATTTTAGTTTTAAAATCACAAAAACTATACATAATATTCAAATACATAATAGGGTAGTAAATTATAACAAATAATTTCTTCCTTCAATTTCTAGTTTAAAGTTCTATGGATGAGCCCCGCTGGCTTCTTGGTAAGCACCCTTTTTTCCCCTTGGGGACAGGTGTACCCCATCATTTGCCAGCAAGCAATTTCCCTTTTCAATTACTGACCTTAATAACTGAAAAATGGCAGCTGGGAATTATAGGGATGATCCAGATTGTGCAGCAAGTGCTTTCAAAATGATGATTAAAACACAGGATCTGGATTGGAAAGATACTAAGGCAACAATGCAGGTGATGTTTGATGGAACAGAAAGAGAAATAATTAAGAGGGTGGCTACATCACAAGTGGAAGCACAGGTCGCATCAGGAGCTCTGCAAGGGACGCTAGAGAATCATTTTCCCTCTGTAGATCCAAGTTGGGACCCTAATGTGGATGGAAATAGATGACTCCTGAAACAATATCAGAAATGGATTTTGTTTGAGATACAGCATGCAATACCTAAATTGGTCAAAATTATATGAAGGACAGAAAGGAGTCACCAACTGACTTTATGAATCAGTTAAAGGAAGCTGTGCATAAATTCACTACTATAAATCCTGTTTCAGAGGAAGGGAAAGGACAAGTGGCCGTTATTTATAGGGCAGTCCTCAGATATTATCTGAAGAAAGCTACAAAACCTGCAAGGTGCAGAGGGCTGGGATTTGGGGAAGCTGCTAGATGTGGCCTGGACTGCATATAGAAATAGAGATGCTCAAAAAGAAGTTGCTAATAATCGTCTAATAGCTGTATTGGAAGGAAGCAATCATGGAAGGGGGAGTTATAGGGGAGGAAACAGAGGAGGTTATAGAGGAGGTGTTATACGAAGAGGCTGGGGCTTCAATTCATTGAGACAGGGAACATGAGTTTGACCAGGGGAAAAACAGTGTGCATACTGTAAGAAAGAGGGACACTGGAAACAAGAACGCCCTGCCTTAAATCAAGGTACCTCCCCAAACCCCTTGTTTTCTGTGGAATAAGACTGAAGGGGACTGGAGGAGTCTCTCCCAGCGGAACTTCTGGTTAAAATAGAGCTGGCAGAACAAGAAATTGAATTTTTTGTAGACACGGGAGCAATTTACTCTGTATCGAATTCCATAGAAGGAAAAGTAAATAATAAAAATATAAGCATTATTGGTGTGACAGGAGCTAGGGAAAGCTGGCCATTCTTCAAACCTCTGAAATTCAGATTGGGTAAACAGTGGGTAACCAGTTTTTATATTTGTCAGGGTCCCCAAAACCATTATTAGGGAGAGACAACCTCGGGAACCACATCTGTGATCAGGGGTATTTTTTTTTTTATTTACAATTCTATAATTGATAGTCATTCACCAGCTACCATTGGGCTTTTTTACAGGCCAAATCAGACTGTTAAACGGAGAGTGGGTATATTGCACCACTCCAGTCTGCAAGAGATCATTTATGGTTGACTGGGTTTCTTTGTCTCCTCCTGGAATTAGGTATTGTTTCAAGTTGATAATATCAGTGGCTATAGGAATGTTGGCTTCCTGCTATTAATATTAATGGTAATTGCTTGGATATGGAACCACCACGTGGTATCGAAAGCTCACAAAGGGTGTGAAGGGTCCTCACTTCACACTTTTATAAAGCCTGTTTGAGTCTTCCCCAGTAATAACCGGGGTGCTCATTATTTTACCCAAAGAAAATTGCTCATGACCTGGTATCCCCTTGCAGAGACAGCAGGGTTAATTCCTGCTGACCCAGTGAAGAATCTGAAGAGGAAAATATCCTTAAAGGCCAGGGAGGAAAAGGGGGGTATTTACACACACAGCTGTGGGTTTTGGTTTTTTTCTTGAGGCTTTTGTATTTGCCAAATGTTCTTGAGATTAAAACTATTTGTGGTGGCCACCGTCTTTTTTGTCAGAATTAGTCAAATTTCTTGACATAATTTAACTGTGCACTTTGTAACTTTTCATACCCCAGCTAAGGGCGTCCACTTCATGCTGGGTTTTGGGTTTGTTTTTTTTCTTGCCCTCTGCAGCCTTCCACTCCAAAGGTCCCAGGTGAATTCACCAGTTTGCTGGCTTAGTGGATGTTTGAGCTGAAAGGTTTCAGAGATGTAGTTCTAGGGTCCCATCTGAGCTAAACCCCAGGTTCTAAGTGTCTCTGAAGGGTGAGGGAACACAGAATAAAGGAATTAACTTCAGACCTTTCTTCTCTCTGCTTCTTGCCGCGTCTTCTAGCCACCTGCACTACACAGTTCTCTGCCAATGTTGCACCTCCTCATTTTCTGCAACTCCTCATTTTCTGCCCTCAAGGCATCCAGCCACCTCCCTGTGTGCCCCAAGCATTCTTGTGAGCGGGTGTGGGGGGTCTATATAAATTCCCACCAATACTTCTATTAGCTCCTGAGCTCCATGGCTCGGTAGTCCATCCTGGCCGCTCCATGGGGGAAGCAACAGCCTTTTCCTTCTTTTGAATGTATTAACTACCTACTACCAGACCTCTATACAGCTGTAACAACCGGGCTAAACATCTATTAGAAATAAATATCGTGTGGTAGCAGCTTCCTTCCACACCTGTCAACAACAAATAGACATAAATATATATCACCAGCGGCACAAAGAATAGAAAAACACAACAACACGGAAAGTTCCAGCCACGGAGAAGTCTCTGGCTCTGCTTGGACTACCCACACACCAGACAGTGTCTCTTGATTCATCTATGCGCCCCACTGATTAAGCCCTGTCCCTTCTGTTAAACGGGTGGTGTTGCTTTGTACTCCTGGCACTTCATCCTCATCTCCAGTTATGTATTAGGTTCGTTTATAGATCCCAGTGTGCAAAGACAGGACCATTGTTATAAATACTCAATCAATCGTAATTTCTGCAAAAGATTGCTTTATTATATTTATATGGGAAAGCATTAGAAGCAAACAGCTCTGGGTGCGCTGGGGAGTCTCCACTCCACCAACAACGCACACTGAAGTCCGAGCTCTTAGTTCCTTTTATATTATTCTGCAGGTCGATATTGTCCATGTGGCGATCTCCTTTTAATCTTTCTTATCTTCACTTCCGTACTTTAAACTCGGTTTCTTGCACGAGGTATCTTTCAGGTCGTTATCAAGTTAATCCGCAGTCTCCTGCTATTGTTCCATGCCTCCCTAGGAGGTCCTTCACTCAGGCTCCGAATCATCCCAGCAGGCCTTTTTCCCTATCGTCTGTAATGCTAATTTGCAGGTCATGCACCAACAGGCATTACATTGCGTTTTCTGTCATGAATTACATCTACACTCTTCACACCACTAAATCACAGTTAAATCAAATACGCTTTATTGTTCAAATACACTATTATACCTTAACCTATTACACCTGGCTATATTAAAACTTATAAACTTACTGACCTGCCAGATGGTGAGAGCTCTCTGAGCAGGAGAAGGAGATGGAGCATGGTGCCCGGACAGTCAGAGTCGATAGGTACTGCACTTCCAGAGCATCCCCTAGTTCAAAGACATGTACATATTCCTTCTCGACCCTCACCCATCCAGCCCAGCTCCTTTATCCTCCTCTCCGGGACCGCAAAAGGGTTAGCAGCATCACCCACCCCTTGCGTGGCCAGCACGTGAGCAGGCTGAGAGCCAACTTGTTATTTGTCCCCCGCTAACACTGATTTCAACACCAGGTGCTGTTCTCATAACACCTTTCCTGGCTACTCATGCTCCTTGGGCTCTGCTTCAAGGTCCTGTAAATACCAGGCAGTTCCAACTGCTTTTATACTTTTTATACAATTCCCTACCTGTTGTCTGCCTAGTTAAGTACAAATAGTCACATACTTTCTCACCGCAAGCTGGCTAAGAACTGTTGCTTAAGCTAATTCACTACTTTAAGATTTGAGCGTACAATACTTTAACTATATATATATCATTTGTCTATGTCATGTCCCACAATGGACCATTATTTATTATCTCTGATACAGTGTGACAATCCACCCACTCTTTTGCTCCCTTGCCTGCAATGCCTTAATCAGTCTAAGGTCCTTATTTGTAGCAAATAAAGGCACAGACTCCATTTTGGGGTGACATATGAAATCGCTTTAATGTGAAAAGGCAAAGGCTTATATAGTGTTTTCCTACCCAGCTAACAGCTACCCCAGTGAATTTCCATTGAGCAATGACTAGTGCTGCAGCTGTGGTCCTTATCTTCATGTTTTGGTTTTCTACTTGGAGTTATGCATTCTTTTAACTATTCCAAGGTCTTCTAGCAAGCTTCAGGGCCTCGGCCGCTGGCTCTGTGCTTGCTGCTGATACACTAAGGCATTGGCCACTTGCGTTGGCATAAGCGTGGCAGTGGAATCTTTTATGCCCACATCTCCCCCTTCTTTGTTTACAATCATCACAGCCTTCAAGCAACTATCAATTGCTCATTGTACCATTCACAGAAAGCACAGCAAATGTGATTATGCGTAGAAATATGCTAACAGAAAGAAAAGTGACTTTGATTAAAGCTTTTAGCCAGCCCATCAATCCCTATCCTCCAAACAACTTTTCCAACCTAAAAATACCTATCCATTTAACAAGTTTTCCAACCTAAAATAACCATCATCTTCAAACCCTCTGTCCCATCCATAAGTGCTGATACAGCCCCATAAACCGACCAGGAAAGGCCACCCAAATTCACATAACACACCCCCTCAAAATCACATAACACACTCCCTCAAAATCCTCACATCCATGTCCATTTGCTAGCAACAAAAGTTAACTGTCGCATGGCCCTGCACCATCGCATGTCCTGCAGAATCGATGCCACCCATCAACTGTGCCAGAATCTCTGATGTCATGTCTCCCCATGATTCCACAACTGCACGCCATCATTACAGTCACTGGTGAATGCATGCAAAGATCGTCCCCTTCTCTGATGACTTTACTTATCCCCAGCATTACTGCTGTCTATGTTAGCATAAGCAAAATGTGAAAAAATTACAGAAGTGTTTGCATCTGTAAGAGAAAAAAGTTAAGGACAAATAATGTCTTCTTTAACCTATTCTGTGGGGGATCTCCTACCATTCCTCCTTTTTGGGCCATTGTCTGTTTTAATTTCATGTGGTATTCTAGAGCCGCAAATGCATTGACCTTTCTTTTTCTTTACAGTTTTTTTAATCTCAGAGGGTACTCCTTTTGGACTCTTAAACTATAATTTCATTAGTATCTGGCTAAAATCCCATTTACAGTTGTTGTCCTAGGACCCAGCAGTTGCTGATCTGATAAGGGACACTGGAATGCAGAGTGTTCTTCACAAATTGTTATTCCCCTAGAGAGATAACAAGACCAATCTGAAAGAAAGAAAAAAACCCTTTCACATTCAAGAAGAGAGGGAGGAGGAGGTGGAGGCACTCACACACAGCCACAGGGCTGGTTTTTTCCCATCTTTTTTCCTGTTTTCTATTTTCTTTTTTTTGTTATTTTCTTTTTCTGTTTTCTATGTTCTTTTTCTATATTTTTTTTCCTGTTTTCTTTCTGTATTTTCTATTTTTTTCTGTTTTGCTAGTTATTTTAAAATTTCACCCTCTGCAGCCTTTCACTCCAAAGGTCCCAGGTAAATCTACCTGTTTGCCAGCTCAGTGGACGTTTGAGATGGAAAGGTCACAGAGATATATTTCTAAGATTAACCCAAACAAGCGGGAGCTCAAATCCCTATAACCAAAACCAATTTTTAAGTTTTACAAACATTTGAAGGTTTGAAGCATTTCAAACACACACACACACACACACACACACACACTCTCTCATTTGAAAGCTAGCTCAATATATTCATAATGTCTGTAAAGAGGAAAACAACTTATGACATGGTAAGTGGATATCAATACTTCCTGAATAACGTGCTAAGGCTACTTGTAAATTCAGACTATTTGCCACCCACCACTCAACATATTCTTCTGTCATTGGGACATAAATGATTCTCGGGTCTTGGCCTAGTAGCTGAACACTTCTTTTTCTTCCCTTGGTGATTATCATTGTAATCATCTCAAGCCGAGTTACAATTGTTTTCTGAGGTTGGTGTGGTAAAAATATCCACTCCACAATTCATAATGAATCTTTTGAGATTTTCTCTATCCATTGGCCTAATATCCCTAATGGTTGTGCTCCATTTAAGATAAATAATCGGAGCCCTCTTCCTTCTATGATACTGTTGGAAAAATGTTAATTTAGCTGAAGAACTAGAGTTTAATTAAGTAAGACTAGAATTATAGGTTATGTATATTGTATTTGGCAATTGATACGTATTGTATTTAGCCTTTAACTTCGTTGATCTTTATAGTTAAGTTTGTGCAGACTTCGTGTCTGTTTCTGTAGACAGTGACATTTTTCTCACAGACCACATATAACCTTCACAAGTATGATATTAGGGAGTGCTTAGAAAGAATGTACTAACAACCTTATCCGAGCAGAGCCTACGCTTTCACTAACAACCTTATCTGAACACAGTCTACATTTGTGAAGGCCAGAAGCATACCAAGGGCAGTCAACCGAAGATAAAGAAATGCAGGTGTCCACAAATGATGAGACAATTTTCGAATACATATGCATGAAAAATGATGTAATCTGTTGAATATACATTAGATTATGAAACACTTAAGGGTTAAATTGCGGATGCGCCGGGATGGTCTTGGAACCTGATTTGGGTATACCCCAGGTTCCCGGGGCCTCGAAATAAAGCACCACATATAACCTACCTGGACTGGTTATGTGTTTGTCTCTATGCTAACAATACGGTGAGCTTGTCGTTGTTGTAACATCGTGTCAATTTTATCGAGAGCTTTAGTTGCTTCCAGGGTAAGTCATTGTGTGGATTGTAGATCAGGATTACCTTTTAAGAAATCAAACAAGGGTTGTAAATCATTGTTGGTAATTCCCAATAGTGTTCTTATCCAATTGATGGCCCCCAAAACCTTTTGCAAATCATTTAATGTTTGAACATCACGTTTTAGGTGCACTGCTGTTCTGCAGAATCAAACCCTATAACCCAAAATGAGTTATAAAGCAGGTATATTTATTTCCAGCGCTGGGGTACAAGGGGGTTCTCCTCCTAGCTTGCACACCGCATGACTTAACAAACAGCTACTTATAGTGTAAAGACATGCATAGTTATAAGCACCTACTACATATTCATTGCGCATAATCTCACAGTCCCTTTGCCACTCTGGATGTTTTCGGAGGGTGAAAAACACTTCATCCCACTTTTCTTCTCTCCTGAAAAACAACATTAGTTGCAAACTGGTCTTGTAATCTTCTTACTCATTGAGGCCCCGCCCTGCCCCCCCCCCCCCCCTTCCAATTCCTGACAATGCTGCTATATGCATCCTAAGGGGCTTGACCAAGGAAATTCTTTGCTTGGCTTTGTCCCCGTTGCAAAAACTACTTTCTAGCTCTTCCTTTCTGTAACTTCCACACAAACTGTTTCAGACTACCTGGCTCCATTGACTATCAAGGATCATTCACAAAACTGACAACAAACAACTGACAACCCTCTGTCCACCCAAACCTTTTTGCTTTTACACTTTCAATTTATTCTTTCTCACACACAAAACACTTAACTCGCATTCCGGGAGGGGGAGGAATAACTCTCACACAACAATCAAACTGCTTGAACAGATAAGTCTAACTCGAATTCCAGGAAGGAGGAAAAAGGGAGGGGCACTCTCAGCCGCTTTTCCCGTTTTTCTCATTTTGTTTTTTCCCTTATTCTATGCTAGGTATTTTAAAATGTGACCCTCTGCAGCCTTCCATTCCAAAGGTCTGAGGTAAATCTACCTATTTGTCGGCTCAATGGATGTTTGGGAATAAAAGGTCTTGTAGGTGTATTTCTAGGCTGTTTCTCTGGCTGGATTGGAACTCCGCACTCGCGCATCTTGATTGCAGTACCACACACTCCCACACAAGAGCTTGAACTTAAAATAGGCTCTAACTGATGTTAGAATACACAGGTACTGGTACTGAAGATTTGCAACAGATATAGAAGATGATAGCTATCCCACACAGTGCTCCTGTTACCCCAGTTCACCGTAATAGTACAGTTTCTCACCCCACACAAAGCGCCTTGTGGGATCTTGGGACTATATTCTTCCCGGTGCTTTGCTATCCCAGCAGGGAGCACCCTCTTGGGCCCAAACCACCAATTCCCAGGGGCGAGCAGTGTATCTATCTCACCTCGCGTGCAAAGCGACTTACAGGGTCTTGATAAGTTCAACTACTCTAACCTTTTGCGTGAGACATCTCTGGACGGCTTATACAGTCTGTCCCCTGTTCCCCCTGCAGGTATTCCCCAAATCACATACCTGGTCTGCCTGCTGATGGGCCGTCTCTCCCTCCCGCAGCTCACAAGAGCTCTTGGGGCACATAGGGCAGATAGGGATGGGAGATTCTCCAGAGAAGCAGTCCAGGGCATGTCTTAGAATTTCCCACTCCCAACTGGTCCTGCAGCCGGGCAGAGAGGGTGTCCCATCTGGGGTGCCAAGTTGTTTTGCAGAATTCAAACCCTATAGCCCAGAAATGAGTTATAAAGCAGGTATGTTTTTTTCCAGTGCTGGAGTGCAAGGAGGTTCTCCTAGTTTGCACACCGCATGACTTAACAAACAACTACTTATAGTGTAAAGACATGCATAGTTATAAGCGCCTACTACATATTCACTACTTTCCCCGCTTTGTATTATAATTAGTTCTGGAAAGTTCTCTCCAGTCTTGCGCCTGCGTAGTGCCTCCTGGTGGTCATGGGCCGGGGTCTCTGGGATGAAGTCAGCAGTCTTCCTCAGGATGAACTTTATTTTTTTCCCCCCTTCGAACTGTGCACAGGCACTGTCCCCTTCTGGTTGTTTTCCAGCTTGAGACTGTTGATGCTGCATTCCAGCTCTTCTTTTATCAGCAGAAGTAGCATACAGACTCCCTCGTTATCAACTTTCAAGGTCTTTGCTAACAAACAGCATGAGTTCCAGTGAGCATTCCCAATCCCCCTTGTCTGCTTTTGCTCATCACCCCTCCCTGGAAGTGTTCAAGGCCAGTTTGGATGGGGCCTTGAGCAGCCTGTTCCAGTGGGAGGTGTCCCTGCCACGGGGACAGGGGAATTAGGTGCCAGGAATTGGAATTACGTGATCTTAAAGTCCCTTCCAACTCAAACCATTCTATAATTCTATGGATAAAGCCTTTCTGACACCATAATGGAAAGACAGGTGTGGGGTGGGGCCTCTTCTGCCCCACTCAAGCCCTCTGTAACATGGTCAGACTCTTTCCTCCTACCCTTCTCCACCCCCGACCTTGGTCCCAGACTCCCTTTGCCAGCCTGTCCCTCTTCAGCTGTGGCTGCCTTCTGGCTCCCCCTGGGCACTCTTTCCCTCTCCTCCCCACAGCCACAGCCCCTCACTCTCCCCCGGCTTGCGGAGTGATGACACCAAATGCAGAGTTAGGTGCAGGTATGCGGCTGTGTTGGAAAAACGTTAATTTAGCTGAAGAATTAGGGCTCAATTAAGTAAAATAAGATTAAAATTATAGGTTATGTATATTGTATTTAGCATTTGATATATATTGTATTTAGCATTTAATTTTGTTGATCTTTATAGTTAAGTTTGTGCAAACTTTGTGTCTGTCTCCGTAGACAGTGACGGTTTTCTCACAGGCCACATATAACCTTCACAAGTATGATATTAGGGAGTGCTTAGAAAGAATGTACTAACAACCTTATCCGAGCAGAGCCTACGCTTTTACTAACAACCTTATCTGAACACAGTCTACATTTGTGAAGGCCAGAAGCATACCAAGGGCAGTCAAGTGAAGATAAAGAAATGCAGGTGTCCACACAAATGATGAGACAATCCCCAAATACATATGCATGAAGAAATGATGTAATCTGTTGAATATACATTAGATTGTGAAACACTTAAGGGTTAAATTGCGGATGCGCCGGGATGGTCTTGGAACCTGATTTGGGTTTGAATACCCCAGGTTCCCAGGGCCTCGAAATAAAGCACCACATATAACCTACCTGGAATGGTTATGTGTTTGTCTCTACGCTAACAGTTTTGGTGACCCAGATGGGACCTCGCGGGCATTGCTGAGGCGGCCCGCATTGATCTCACTCCAGCCGGCACCGAGTGATTCTCGGGGAGCCATCGACCTCAGCCGACCTCCGCTGCCCCGACAGACCAGGGATATCTGTAAGACACGGTGCTTTATCGGGAATGGTACCAACTTTGTCAGGTCTTGTGCCTAATTAGGAATTGTACTAAATTTTTCGGGTCTTGTGCCCAATCGGAAAGGTACCATATTTTCTGGTCTGGTAAAAGCCTGCCTGTTAGACGCGGCAAAAGCTACGCTTGGTTGGGCTAGGGAGCTCCAGAGGAAAGCCTAGGAAAGGCATCAGTGATCTGATCTGCATTCTCGGTATCAGTGATCTGTTCTGCATTTTCAGTAATCTGTATTATTCGTTATCTGTATTATTCATAATCTGTATTATTCGTTTTGCAGGTTCTGCAACTGTATTCCGATCTTGTATTTTTCAGTAATCTGTATTATTCGTTACGTGGAATTTTGTTTAGTTTGTTGTTTGGTGCTGGTCTGGACTGTTATAAAATGCCACCGATACCCAAGTCATCACCGTTAGGGTGTATTCTGATGCATTGGAAAGAGGGGCAGTTTGGGTAAGAAATGCAAAAAAGGAAATTGGTTGAGTATTGTAATGTATGGTGGACACAGTATAATTTAGAGGATCAGGTTCGTTGGCCAGAAAATGGAACTTTAGACTATAATACCATACTACAACTGATACTATTTTGTGAACGCTAGGGCAAATGGGATGAGATACCATATGTAGAACTGTTCTTTATTTTAAGAGGGAAAGAGGAATGGAAGACGGCGTGTGGGATAATGGTCGTTAGTACAAACTCGGATGAGCAATGTGAGGGATGTGTGACTGAGAAGAAATGTATGAAATGTCTGGCAGTGGAAAATGCTTTGCAGCATAAGGAAGATGATGATTTTGATTTATTAGTGGCTCCGTCGGCCCCACCAGCCCCCAGAGATACTGGAGTAAAAGGTGATGGGGAGGATGAGGTAGAAATAGAGGAACAGGAGTATTCCACTACCCCAGTATCCCACCGAACACGGCAACGGGATATTCAAGTTAGACAGCAGGCACCCAGTGCTATATTAGCACCGCTTCGGCAGGGGGTTGGGGCAGAAGGACCCGTATATGTTAAAGTACCTTTCACTCCAGGAGATCTGATGCTCTGGAAACAATCTGCTGGAACTTATCGGGAGAACCCGAGTAAAGTGGCATGAGTTGTAAAGATGATTCTGAAAACTCAAAATCCTGATTGGGATGATATACAGGTATTACTGGACACCCTAATGGACTCTACAGAGAAGGAAATGGTGTTGAGAACTGCCCGTGAACGAGTTAGAGAAGACATTAGGCAGGGGATTGTCACAGGGACAGTTGATCAGAATTTTCCGACTGAAGATCCCATGTGGGATTATAATACTGCAAGAGGAATGGGAAATCTGAGGAGATACCAGGAGTGGATAGTTGTTGGAGTACAAAATGCTATGTCAAAAACAATCAATTGGTCAAAACTGTATAATGTCAGGCAAGAGAAAACAGAATCCCTGTCTGCATTTTTGGAGCGGCTTAAAGAGGTGGCTAGGAAATACACAGATTTAGACGTAGAAACAGAGCAAGCTAAGGTGCAGCTGGCCCTGATTTTCTTAGGGCAGTCGCAGGATGATATTAGAAAGAAACTGCAGAAACTGGAGGGCGCAGAGCTGCGTAATCTGGATAGGCTATTAGAGACTGCTTGGAAAGTATAAAATAACCGTGAGAGGGAGAGTTCTCAAAGGCAACAGCGACATCTGCTGGCGGTGATGCAGGGCAGAGGCCAGAACAATCCTGCAGGTCGAGGTAGAGGAAGAGGCTCGATGCGCGGACGGGGAAGGGGATTTGGATTTAACCACTTGTCTAATCACTTAGGATCAAGGTTGAATAGATTAGGCATTAACCAATGTGCATATTGCAAGCAGGAAGGACACTGGAAGAATGTGTGCCCGTACAGAATGAGGCAGAATTTGCAGCCAGGAATCCCATTCGGAAACACCGAAGTGGCTAAGGCAATGGTTTTGGGAGAGTGTGGGAATCAGAGCTGACTAGAATCGGGAAAGGATGAACCCCTAGTGAAAGTAAGGTTAGGGGGAAAAGAAGTGCAATTTTTAATAGATACTGGTGCAACATACTCAGTTTTAAATGATTTATGTGGACAGATAGGGAAAAGGACAACTACAATAGTGGGAGCCACAGGGAAAGAGGAAACCCGGCCATTCATGCAACCCCTGGAACTACGATTCGGAGGAAAGGAAATATGGCATGAATTCTTGTATATGCCCGATTGTCCAATCTCCCTGTTGGGATGGGATTTGTTATCTAAATTAAATGCAAGAATTGTCTTTGAGTTCCAGAATCAAAGTCAGGACAGATACTAGTGTTGAAGGAAAATCCAAAAGTTCAAGTACCCAGAGAGGTAGAAGAGGCAGTGATCCCTACAGTATGGGAAAGTGATATACCAGGGAAATCAAAAATGGCCCAACTGGTAGTAGTAGAATTGAAGGAAGGAACGAAACCAGTACGAATAAAACAATATCCCATCAAATTAGAGGCCTGATATGGAATAGTGAAAATTATTGAAAAGTTCTTAAAGTTTGGAGTATTAGAAGAATGTGAATCAGAATATAATAACCCAATTTTTCCAGTAAAGAAACCAAATGGAGAATACAGATTGGTACAGGATTTAAGGGCTATTAATGAAATCACGAAAGATATACATCCGGTAGTAGCTAACCCATGCACACTGTTAACATCTGTGAAGGAGAAATACAAATGGTTTACAGTAATTGATTTAAAAGATGCCTTCTTCTGTATTCCTCTCGACAAAGATAGTAGGAAATTCTTCGCTTTTGAATGGGAGAACCCGCACAATGGACGAAAATGCAGTTGACATGGACAAGGCTTCCACAAGGATTCAAGAACAGTCCAACGCTTTTTGGGAACCAGATGGCAAAAGAATTGGAATCGTGGACAATGCAGGAGAAAGTTCAGGTACTGCGATCACAATATCTTCTGCTACAATATGTGGATGATATTTTAATTGCAACAGAGCACAAATCAGTATGTATCCAAGTGACAATTGAAATTTTAAACCAATTAGGCCTCAATGGGTACAAAGTTTTGAAAGAGAAAGCTCAAATTGCCTGCACAACTGTATTATATTTGGGTTGCGAAATAACTCAGGGACAACAACGACCAGGAATGGATCGTATTAGAGCAATCTGTGCGATTCCAGAGCCTCAAAACTTACATGAATTAAGGACATTTTTGGGTATGGCAGGCTGGTGTAGGTTGTGGGTATTGGATTATGGACTCATAGCAAAACCTCTATATGAGGCACAGAAGTCACCAACTTTCATCTGGGAAGGACCTCAGAGGGAGGCCTTTAAGAAATTAAAAGAAGCCCTGACTAAGGCACCAGCATTAGGCGTGCTGGACTTGACTAAGGACTTCCAGTTGTTTGTCCATGAAAGGCAACAGCTGGCACTAGGGGTCTTAATGCAGAAGTTGGGAAGCTGGAAACGACCAGTAGGGTACTTTTCTAAACAGTTAGACCCTGTGAGCGCTGGCTGGCCATCATGTTTGAGAGCGGTAGCAGCGACGGTGATTTTGATACAAGAAGCCAGAAAATTGACTTTGAGAAAGCGTATTGAGGTATATGTACCTCATATGGTGTTAACTGTCTTAGAACAAAAAGGGGGGCATTGGCTTTCCCCAGCAGGATGATGAAATTCCAGGTGGTACTGACCGAACAAGATGATGTATGCTTAAAAACAACTAATCTGTTAAACCCAGCAGCCTTCTTAGGAGCACTTGTGGAAGACGGCCCTTTGGAACATGATTGTGTGGAAGTTATTGAACACACTCATGCAACAAGGGCTGACTTGAAGGATACCCCACTTGAACAGCCTGATCAAGAACTTTTTACAGATGGAAGTAGTTATGTAGAAAACGGGACACGATATGCCGGGTATGCGGTAACCATACAAAATAGGGTAATAAAAGCAGAGGCTCTTCCTGTAGGAACTTCAGCACAACGAGCAGAAATAATAGCTCTCATGAGAGCCTTGGAATTGAGCAGGGATCAATGAGTAAATATATGGACGGACTCAAAATATGCATTTGGAGTGGTTCATATACATGGAGCACTATGGAAAGAACGAGGACTCTTATCTTCGCAAGGTACAAATGTAAAATACCAAAAAGAAATTCTGAATTTGATAACTGCTGTACAGTTACCCAAACAGGTGGCGATCATGCACTGTAAAGCACATCAAGGAGGAGATTCCAAAATAGCTGAAGGGAACATGTTGGCAGACCAGACAGCTCGACGGATTGCACGACAGGTATCAAATATGATGGCCTTAATACCTACGAAGGTAAGCCCTTTACAAAATTATTTAACGCAGAAGCCAAAGTACTCGGAGGAGGACTAGAAATTAGCTAGACTAATGAAGGCCCAGTTGGGTTCAGATGGATGGTACCTAACTGCAACTGGACAAGGGATTGTACCACCTACCATCATGCGGACAGTTTTACAGATGGAACATCAGAAATGTCACTGGGGAGCAGGAGCTTTAATAGCGTATTTAAAGCACATCGTAATCTTGACACAGATGTTAACAATGGCAAAGTCAATAAATTCGAAATGTGAAATCTGTTTGAAGAACAATCCGGTGGTTAGAAAAAGAATAGAAATGGGACATATCAGAGTAGGTATGGAACCAGGTGATTATTGGCAAATTGATTTTGTAGAATTACCTAAAAGTCAAGGATACAGGTATTTGTTAGTTGGGGTTGACACTTTTTCTGGATGGCCGGAAGCCTTTCCTTGTCCCACCAACCAAGCTAAGGAGACAGTGAAATGGCTGCTGCGAGAGATTATTCCAAGATTTGGGGTACCCCTAGGCCTATCTTCAGATAGGGGACCACACTTCGTAGCAGCTATAGTTCAAGAGGTAAGCAAGATGTTAGGAATCTCTTGGAACCTCCACACACCGTGGAGACCACAGTCAAGTGGACAAGTAGAAAAGATGAATCAGACAATTAAGCAGCAAATCAGTGAAATATGTCAGGAGGCTAAAATTCAATGGCCACAAGCATTACCAATAGCACTCCTAAGGATAAGAATTAAGCCAAGGAGTGGGATGACAGTAAGCCCTTATGAAATCCTTTTTGGGAAACCATATGAGGCGCCGCAACCAAATCCAAATGTGCATATCAAAGGGAATCAAGATGTATATAACTATGTACTGTCTCTCGGTAGAACTCTGACGCGGCTACGAAGTGCCCTGATCTGGAACCGTCCGTTATCATTAGAAAATCCAGTACACGAAATTGAGCCAGGAAACCAGGTCTACGTTTGAGATTGGAATGAAGAACCACTGAAGGAACGGTGGAATGGACAGTACTTGGTACTACTAACAACATTTACTGCATTAAATGTAGAAGGAATAGACTCTTGGATTAATTATACCTGAGTGAAAAAGGTTCCTAGAAATTGGGAAGTAGAAGCTCTTGGACCAACAAAACTGAGACTGAAAAGCAGATAAATGTTGAATTTTGTGTATAGTACCTTAATTGCAATCTGGTCCTTGACACCCCTAATGGTTATCACTTTTGTAGAGGTTCTGCAGAAAAAGGAAGTGATGAAATATGTCACTGGACAAAATGCCACTCCATTTTGCAAGTTCAGAAACACTGTCCCGAGGAATTTGGAATCAAACATGTATAGATGGGAATTTCAGGGAAAACGGAAATCTAGAGGCAAGGTGTCAAATAAATTCTGTTTACGAACCCCCCTTCAGGATCATGGGATAAAGGCAGGACATGCATATTATCAGATTCCTCTGGACAGTGATATACTTATCTACTGCCTATTAGACGATACACGACCTAGGGAGTTTGGATGGACAAGGAATGGGAAGAAAATCCCAAATTATGGCAGGCATCTGACGGAATTAAGATTAGGAGGAATGTTAGTTCAGATTATTAGATGAATAGGTGAATCACATATGGGAACATACAGATGCCAATACCAGAATGAAACTGCTTCCGGATACAGTGAAATAAACATTACTAGAATTAGAGTAAAACGAGCAATAGAATCAACCCAACTGCCCCAGGTAATAAATATACCTCGGGGTGATCCTGAAGAAAACCTGATAATTGGTCTAATTAAAGATTTTGCAAAGGTGCAGAATACAAGTAAAATTATAGCATGCTTACCCTTACCGAAAAGAGCTGGAGAACCTATAAACTGGGGAATAATAACTTTCCCCTTTCCAAAGACAGAGGGTAATAAAACAGAATGTGGACAAAAGACCATTCGAAGAACACAGCAATCCAGGGTGAGAGAACAGTGGGTAGCAGAGAATACTTGTCAAAAATTAGCAAATCATTCTTTTGAGCCAAAAGGACTGTGTTCAGAAGGCAAGATAGGATGGTGCTCATATGATAAAGTCAAAGATGAAATTGAGATAGAATGGGTATGTAAAGGGGAAAGTGGAACAAAACCACCGGAGTGGGAAACAATCTGGTCAACAAGTATTTTAGAGAAATTTCATTATGGAGGTGAAACACCCTGGTGCTTTAAATGGACAGGAAAGCAAAATGCAACACAAGATATGAAAATATTAGCAACTAACCAAGTTAGTAGAGATTCTGTTAAGAGTGTCCCCTGGTGGAATTGTTCCAAAGCCCTAAATTGTGATCTGAATCCCAAGGAAATTGCCATGCCCCCAGTTAGGGTAGCATTAGTACTGGGATGTGCTTGTCGAGGATTCAGAGTAGGAGGAAAGGCGATTCCAGCTAACAGTACAGATTGCAGATATTTGACAATACATAGTATGGGCAACTTTGTGTGGGCAGCTAACGATGGAACCTGGACTACTCGCCTCCCAATGACAGGACCAGTGCGGGAAATAACTTTGGGCTTACCTACCCTATGCCCGATTTGGAAGCGATCCCCTTTCAAAGGTAAATTGGAAGCCTTACAGATTCAAACTAGGAGAGACATAAACAATGATATTAAGGACATAGATGACATTTGGCAAGAACCTTCAACTGGGGTTAAAATAGGCTGGGCATTGGAATCTCTTTTTGCTCAAGTAGCTGCATATTGTAATAGGGAAATGATTTACAATTTAATTGGACAAACTGAAAGGTTAGCTAGAGTAACCAAGAAGGGATTCAGAGATCTAAATTTGCAATTGCAGGCAACAACAAAAATGACCTTGCAGAACAGAATGGCATTAGATATATTGCGATTAAAAGAAGATGGAGTATGCGGGTACCTTAAAGGCCGGACTGATCATTGTTGTGTACATATACCAAATGTAACTGCAGACACAGAATATGATATGTCACAATTGGGGAAAATAGAAAGGGAGGCTGAAAGAGAAAAGGAGATAATTGGTCACAATTGGATCGGGGAACTGTTTAATGGATTAGGAATCCATCTTACTGGCTGGATTCAATCCCTGGCTGAAACACTATTCACCTTCTTGCTTATCTTTCTTGCAATTTGTCTGGTATACCTGTGTATCCGAAAAGAAATTGTTTGTAAAAGCAATTGGACGCACAGAATCATTGGAGCCATCACACGAGAATACCCACAACACCCAACACCCCCACCGATTTACCAGGAAACAGTTATGTAAATGAAAATACTTACAGAAAAAATGAAGTATTTTCAAAGGGGGGTAATGTTGGAAAACGTTAATTTAGCTGAAGAATTAGGGCTTAATTAAAATAAGATTAAAATTATAGGTTATGTATATTGTATTTAGCATTTGATATATATTGTGTTTAGCATTTAATTTTGTTGATCTTTATAGTTAAGTTTGTGCAGACTTTGTGTCTGTCTCTGTAGACAGTGACGTTTTTCTCACAAACCACATATAACCTTCACAAGTATGGTATTAGGGAGTGCTTAGAAAGTATGTACTAACAACCTTATCCGAGCAGAGCCTACGCTTTTGCTAACAACCTTATCTGAATGCAGTCTACATTTGTGAAGGCCAGAAGCATACCAAGGGCAGTCAACTGAAGATAAAGAAATGCAGGTGTCCACACAAATGATGAGACAATCTTCAAATACATATGCATGAAGAAATGATGTAATCTGTTGAATATACATTAGATTGTGAAACACTTAAGGGTTAAATTGCGGACGCGCCGGGATGGTCTTGGAACCTGATTTGGGTTTGAATACCCCTGGTTCCCGGGGCCTCGAAATAAAGCACCACATATAACCTCCCTGCAATGGTTATGTGTTTGTCTCTACGCTAACACTACTGGCTTCATTGGATTAAGCTGCTGTTGACTATATTTGTTCTGTCTTCCCATCTAGGAAAATTTAGTTTTAAATTTCATTCCCAAAGCACAAGAACTTGTTGGTGCTTTGATTTTTTTCCTAAGGCAAGTTTTGTTTTCCTGTATTAGTTGTCCAGAAAGCCATGTGTTGGGGCTCCCAAGTCCTGTCTGTGCAGTTATCAGGTCTGGTGTTTCAGTGGAAAGTGCTAGTGGAGTAAGAAGGTCTCACATCATTTGCATCAACTTCAGAAGGAAAAAAAAGTTGGATTTAAACCAACGTTAAGTCAGGAGCCTTGCAGACAGCAAGGCATTCATTACAGTGATGAGTTCTAACCTGCTGTGCTGTGCGTCCTGTGGAGTAAGTTTAGAGTCCACAGTATGTTCTGTAGATACCAGCTATTGTAATCATAAAATCTGAATATTGCAATTATAGAAATCATCAAGGTAAGAGTTCAACTTAGTGATTACATCTGTGATGATAAATTAAGCCAAACAGAGATCTTTTCCTGGCATAGAGGCTGATCCTCCTAGGAGAGCCCACAGCCTATCTATTAACCCCTCTTGCCTTCCCAAATTTGGTGGCCACAACTAGAAATTACCGTATCTAGGAAATTTTGGGAGTCAGTTTGTTGTCTTGGACCAAAACCTTGCTGAGGACGATTCTAACAATTTAACAGCGCTGAGTGCCGCTGCATCACTCAAAGGGGGATAAGGGTCTTTGCTCAGGAGCTCTCAGGGCTCACTGACAGGGCTTTAAACTGGATGTGAAGAGGGAGGGGGATAATATCGATAATATCAGGCTTGCCTATGACAAGTTGTAGGAAGAAGACACCCAAAGGTTGGAGGGATGGGGTGCTGGGATGGGCCCTCCATATGTGCCCTGGGGCATGCTGGGAATGCTGCAGCACAGTTGAAGTCCTGTAGAGATGAGGGGGGTCTCTTGAGGTAGTGGGAGCCAACAAGGAAACTTCCATGGAACACCTTAAGGGAAATATGGGGTGTTCCACTAAGGCGGCAATGTGGCCAACAGTCCAGCTGCAGGGCCTCTACACAAGTGCATGCAGCTTGGGCAACAAACAGGAGGAGCTGGAAGCTACTGTGCTGCTAGAAAGCTACAACTTGATTGCTGTTACTGAAACTTGGTGAGACGAATCCCATGACTGGAGTGTGGCTATTAATGGCTACAAACTTTTCAGAAGGGACAGATGGGGAAGGAGGGGCAGAGGTGTTGCCCTCTGTATCAGGAAATGGTCAGAGTATGAAGAGCTGTCTTGGAAGAGTAGCCATGAACAGGTTGAGATCTTGTGGGTCAGAATAAAAGACCAAGGCAGCAAAAGGAACGTTGTGGTTGGTGTCTACTACAGGCCACCTGATCAAGGGGAGCCTACTGATGAAGTCTTCTTCCTCCAGCTATGGGATGCTTCACGCTCACGTACTCTTGTCCTACTGGGGAACTTCAGCCACTCTGACATCTGCTGGAAAAGTAGCACGGCGAGCTGTAGGCAATCCGGAAGACTCCTAGAGTGCATTGAAGATAATTTCTTAACCCAGGTAATAGAATCATAGAATCATTAGGGTTGGAAGGGACCTTAAAGATCATCTAGTTCCAACCCCCCTGACATGGACAGGGACATCCCACTAAATCAGGCTGCCCAAGGCCCTATCCAACCTGGCCTTGAACACCTCCATGGATGGGGCATTCATAACCTCCCTGGGCAACCCATTCCAGTGCCTCACCACTCTCATAGTGAAGAAATTCTTCCTAATGTCTAGTCTAAATCTGCCCCTCTTTGGTTTATACCCATTCCCCCTCGTCCTATCACCACAAGCCTTTATGAATAGCTCCTGGACATGGGTAAACCGATGGATATGATCTATCTAGACTTCTGTAAAGCCTTTGACACGGTCCCGCACAACATCCTTCTCTTTAAATTGGAGAGATATGGATACTGAGTGGACAGTACAGTGGATAAGAAACTGGTTGGATGGTCATATTCAAAGAGTAGTGGTCAATGGCTCAAAGTCCAGATGGAGATCTGTGACAAGTGGTGTCCCTCAGGGGTCCATACTGGGATTGGTGCTGTTCAATATCTTCATCAATGATATAGACAGTGAGATTGAGTGCACCCTCAGGAAGTTTGCAGATGACACCAAGCTGAGTGGTGTAGTTGCCACACTGGAAGGACGGTATGTCATCCAGAGGGACCTGGACAGACTGGAGAAGTGGGCCTGTGAGAACCTTATGAGGTTCAACAAGGCCAAGTGTAAGGTTCTACACCTGGGTCAGGGCAATCCCCGATTTCGGTACACGATGGGGGATGATGTGATTGGCATGCTTGCTGCCATTAATCACCTCCCTGTCCTCCATGTGCTTTAGCACAGCTTGTAGGAGGATCTGTTCCGTGATCTTCCCAGGCACAGAGGTGAGGCTGACAGGCCAGTAGTTCTCAGGGTCGTTTTTTCTACCCTTTTAAAAATGGGCACAATGTTACCCTTCTTCCAGTCACCAGGGTTTTCTCCTGACTGCTATGACTTCAAATATGGAGAGTGGCTTGGCAATCACCTTGGCCAATTCCCTCAGGACTCTGGGATGTATCTCCGGGTGCTGTTTAATATCTTCATCAATGATATAGACAGCAAGATCAAGTGCACCCTCAGCAAGTCTGCAGATGACACCAAGCTGAGTGGTGTCATCAAACAAATTACATCACCCCAAAACCGCGGAGTCTGCTCCCAGCCGCTTACTGCTCCCACCTCCTCCTAGAACATGGCCAAGGTCCCAGGAGAGGAGAGGAGGAAGCAGCTGGATATCTCTTATCTTTACGCTAAGGGGCAGTAGAAATATAGAAGGCCCGATCTGCAAACCGCACCCATTTCATAGGGAAGTCTGCTGCATACCTGAGGCCTTGGTTAGAGATGTGCAAAGAAAACTTCCAACTCTAGTCAGGCCCACAGATTATTATCCACTATTGACTTTCCAAGTAGGCAGCAATGAAACCCCAACAAGAGACCTGAGGGCAATTAAGAGGGACTGCAGGGCCCTGGGACAAATAGTGGAGGGATCAGGTGCGCAGGTAGTGTTCTCCTCTGTCCTTCCTATTGCAGGGAATGATGAGGGAAGGAGTAGGAAGAGCCAGGAAATAAATACCTGGCTCCAAACCTGGTGTGAGGAGCAAAACTTTGGGTTCTTTGATCGTGGGTTGGCCTGCACAACACCAGGCTTGCTGGCAAATGATGGGGTACACCTGTCCCCAAGGGGCAAAAGGATACCAAGAAGCTAGCAGGGCTCATCCATAGAGCTTTAAACTAGATGTGAAGGGGGACAGGGACAAAACCAGGCTTGCTAGAAAAAAGCCTGGGAACAGCACTCCAGTGTCTGAGGGACAGGGTGCCAGCGAGGCCCTTTGGTCTGCCACCTCAGAGGAAGTGGGGGATAGGACTCCAAGTGGCAGCACAGATACAAAGGTTTACAAAGGTTGTAAACTCCAAAATGAGTCTTAGAGTGTTTTATTCACCAGCATTTTCAGTATAATTTTGAAACTCCAGGTGGGACTTGCTTTTAGGATTTTGGATCTGTGCGAGTTGAGGATGCTCCAGCTAGCAACTGAGAACTTCTTGGGGGGGGGGGGGGGGAACTTCCACCCCCCCAGACTGTGTCTTGGAAGCAAGAATTCCACTGGTAAAAATTAAAGCATCCTTTCTGGATTTTGGTTTGACTGCCTGCTTGTCAGACAGAGGCGAAAGCCCTGCAGGGTTGGGCTACAAAGGTACCTAATTCGGGTTTGGGGTTAGAGTCCTCAACTTGGTATTTTGCTAATGGGTCACTGAGTTATAATGCTTGTCTGCAATTAATGCTTTTTCTAAGAAGAGAACAAAATGGGATGAAACTATGTATTCAGATATGTTTTATACGTTGTAGAATTACTCAGAGCAGTAAAAATAGTGTGGCATAAATTTAGCGCCTAGTAATCTCCTTGGTTTAGCCTCAGAAAAGATAAGGGAAAGGCATTGAAAAAAATAATTTAAAAAAATGTTGTTCTGCTTGTAGTACTGGGCAAAGATGATTGAAAGTTTATGAACAACAAAATGACAGTGAACCTGAGGACAAAATTGACTTATTGATCACTCCTGGATTCTATCTTGCAGCGTCTCACAATGAGAGATCAGAAGTAGATGAATAAAAGATGCTTGGGGTTATCGATCATTAATGGGAGCAGAAGGTTTCAGCCCAACAGTGGGGCGAACGAGAGGTAAACAGGGAGAAGTTATACAAACTCCCTTCTGTCGGGCTGTGGGAAATGCAGAACCAGTGATTATAAAAGTCCCTATTTCCTATTTCTATTATCAATTTGAACAATTGAAGACATTAGGATGATTATGCAAGTGTTTGATCATTCGTAAAGCAGGTATAGGGAGTTTTGCAGCGAACAGTGGCTCTATTGTTTTACAAGGAGCTGATCTCATGGTGGTCTGGGCCAGCTGGGTCACTGCATACTCAGGATCTTCCGTCCCATAGCTAGCCTGAAGAGTAGAAGCAAACCACAAAGTCAATGGCAAAGCAGAGAGAGACCCCGAGCAAGGCAGGATAGGCAAACACTAAGCACTAAGACAAGAAACCTGCAACAGACACCCCTGCCAAAGAAAAGCAGGGTCCAGAGCAGAGATCTGCCTTCCTCTCCTCCCATTCCCTCAGGAGGGAACAGAGTGCTCAGCCCATCTGCCTCGCAGAGCACAGTGAGCCATGCAGAAGCTGAAGCACATGCCACAGAGAGAAGCGAGTCATCAGAGCCAGGCAAGTGGTGCCTGAGGGGCTGCCAAGGCAGTCAGTTTGGTGATGCAGCATATGCAGACTGTGTTGGGTGCAGCCAGAGATGCTAAGAGGCTGCCATTTGATTCATGTCAAGTGTCAGCACAGCAGGGACAATATCTTGTAGGGGTCCATAACCCGCAGCCAGAACACACCACCAATCTGCAGGGTGACGTTATCTGCCAGGAGAGAATGACATGTTCTGTTTAGTGAGGCAGCAAAATAAAGCCATGGCAACCCCCTCTCTCACAACACAGTTAGCAGAGTTGGGCAGGGTCATCCTTTCCTTCCTGGTGTCAACAGCATGGCACGGAAGAGGGATCGGCTGAAATGGACCTCCTTATGCAAAGGACTTTGTAAAAAGAACCATGACATTCTCTACAAAATGCCTCATTTTGATGTTTTAATGCAAAAGAAGTCTCACGTCTCCAGTTCAAAACATTTCATTATTTAGTTATTTATAAAAAACTAAAATATTTAAGGTAAAATATTTAAAAAGTTTAATACTGAAATTGTAACAGAGCTGTCCATTAACCTGTTATAAAGTCTTTTTTACAGAAACACAGGGGAGATTTTTTCCTGGTTCAAGACATAAAACCATCTGAAATCTGAGAAATGGATTCCTGCCCAGGTACATTCAACCCAGCAGAGAGCAGAAAGGACCTCCTGGAGTTCTCCCACTCACAATGCCACAAGGACAGTCAAGCACAGGTACCCAGGTGAGGGAGTCGACGGGAGACAAGCACATCCGATGATGATCAACAAGTCTCAATTTATTGATGCGATAGGCATGATTTATAATAGCAGTAATAAGGCTCATACATATTGCAAAAGTAAGGCTCATCATTGGTCCGATACAGAGTGTCAGCCCTGCCTCTATTGCTACATTCCTAGGATGTTTGTGGGTTTTCTAGCTCCTGTTTTTATCTCCTGTTATCGCCTAACTTCTTGCTCAAGGAGACTGTGGCCTTGTACGAGGCTGCTATTATTTCACCAGCTGTATTTTCTCACGTCTCTTCTCCTCAAGCCACGTCTCTACAAAAACTCTCCACATTTCCCCCGTTTTCTTTCTGAGCAAGAAGGTTCGTCTGACTCCAAAATGTGTGTTTCCCTATCTGACTGCAGTCTAGCTCGTGCACACTGTGTTTTTCTCTGACTCCATTGCACTAATAAGGATACATTAGGATGGAACAACGATAAATTCCCTCAAATAGCAAGGTCCTCCCTGTGGCTTTGCCAGTATACCATTCCAAGCTCTGTCTCCACAAATTAAAAATATCTCGGGGGGCAGTTTCTTCGGGGCCGTAATGTTGGCACCGTTACATCGGGAGTAAAGCTGGCTATTCACTGTTCCTGATTCCAGGGATGAGTCTAGGCTGGCCCAATTTTTGCAATTCTTGTTAAAGTCTTTTAGGTTCAGTGGCTCAAAACCGAACCAACCCCCCTGTTTGACATTGGATAAACTGGCATTTGCGCTTCCAACGAGATCTAATTCCTCTGGGGGAGAGTGCAGGGTGATGTTCAAGGACAGTATGATCTTACATTGTTGGCAGCCATCCTCAATCTGAGGGTTACCTCCCCACTGGCGCAGCTGGCTACAGCCCTCAGCGCTTGATAAGTTTTTGCACAGGCTGCTTTCGTTCACAAAACCACAAAATTCCCCTGGGGACCAAACAGGCAAACCTATCAGGCAATTTCGGAAAGGATTAGTAACCCCTCCTAAGGTAAGGCAAAGCGGCGATTGACAAGCAACGATTGACTAGTTTGGTTTGCCAATGTTACCCAGATGTTATCTCTTGGCTGATTAAAGCGTGTAAAGCGTGTAACTCCTGCTACGCTGGCTATTACAGCACTAAGCAATACAGCAGAAACAGGCTTCATTTTTCTCTTCTATCCTTTCTCCCCTTATTTCTTTTAGCCCTTACTGTTCCTAGCTGTTGCAGTTTTAACTCCTGTAACTTGCTCAAGCACTGATCCAATTCCCTGTCAGGATCTCCTCTTATGGGCCCTACCACGTAATGCTGTGTTATGGATACCAATTTCCTACACCTTGCAGAGATAATATGAGATCTACCTTGAACTATACCCCTTTTAACAATATTCTCCAATTCCCAACGGTAGTAAGCCAATATTTTCTGTTCAGGTGCTTCAAAAAATGCTAAGGCCGTGGTTGTTGCTAGCCTTGTTTGCTCTTGCAGCTCTCTCTGCCAGCTGTTAAAGTTATGGTTAAATGCACACCTGTTACACCATAAGTCACATACTAGGGACTGTTCTATCCAAAAGATCTTATCGCAACCCCTGCAATACAAAGCTACCCAAGCAGCACAACACGGATTATTACAATCAAGACAATTTTGACCCGCTGGCCCCGTATGCAATACTTCCGATAACCGTCCAATAGTTGTAATTAGTCCTTCAAAGGTCTGGCAGTGCTTCAAAACACTGTCGATGGCTTTCGAGTATCCTTTCAACTGTGACAGCAGCGGTCGTAGGATCAGTGGCAGCTTCTCCTCTATTCTCTTGTCTTCCTCCGTCAGATTGCTTGGCAGTTGTTGCATCGAGAACAGGTTTAGTCCACCTTGCAGGCACCCATACCGGTCCTGTAGGGGTAGAGACACAAATCACAGAATCACAGAATCACAGAATCACAAGGTTGGAAAGGACCCATTGGATCATCGAGTCCAACCATTCCTAGCACTCCCTAAACCATGTCCCTCAGCACTTCATCCACCCGTTCCTTAAACATCTCCAGGGAAGGTGACTCTACTACCTCCCTAGGCAGCCTGTTCCAGTACCCAATGACTCTTACTGTGAAGAATTTTTTTCTGATATCCAACCTGAACCTCCCCTGACGGAGCTTCAGGCCATTCCCTCTTGTCCTGTCCGCTGTCACTTGGGAGAAGAGGCCAGCTCCCTCCTCTCCACAACCTCCTTTCAGGTAGTTGTAGAGAGCAATAAGGTCTCCCCTCAGCCTCCTCTTCTCCAGGCTAAACAACCCCAGCTCTCTCAGCCGCTCCTCATAAGACTTATTCTCCAGCCCCTTCACCAGCTTTGTTGCTCTTCTCTGGACACGCTCCAGAGCCTCAACATCCTTCTTGTGGTGAGGGGCCCAGAACTGAACACAGTACTCAAGGTGCGGTCTCACCAGTGCTGAGTACAGAGGGAGAATAACCTCCCTGGACCTGCTGGTGACCCCATTTCTGATACAAGCCAAGATGCCACTGACCTTCTTGGCCACCTGGGCACACTGCTGGCTCATGTTCAGTCGGCTGTCAACCAGCACCCCCAGGTCCTTCTCTTCCATGCAGCTCTCCAGCCATTCTTCCCCCAGTCTGTAGCGCTGCATAGGGTTGTTATGCCCCAAGTGTAGGACCCGGCATTTGGCCTTGTTAAACCTCATCCCATTGGTCTCGGCCCAGCAGTCCAGCCTGTTCAGATCCCTTTGCAGAGCCTCCCTACCCTCCAGCAGATCGACACTTCCTCCCAGCTTGGTGTCATCTGCAAACTTGCTGAGGGTGCACTCAATGCCTTCATCCAGGTCATTGATAAAGACATTGAACAGAGCTGGACCGAGTACTGAGCCCTGAGGAACTCCACTTGTGACTGGCCTCCAGCTGGAGTTAACTCCATTGACCACCACTCTCTGGGCCCGGCCATCCAACCAGTTTTCAACCCAGAAGAGTGTACGCCTGTCCAGGCCAGAGGCTGACAGTTTCTGAAGCAGAATGCTGTGAGAAACTGTGTTAAAGGCTTTACTGAAGTCCAAGAAGACTACATCCACAGCCTTTCCCCCATCCAGTAGTCAAGTGATTTTGTCATAGAAGGCGATCAGGTTAGTTTGGCAAGATCTGCCTTTTGTAAACCCATGTTGACTGGGCCTGATCACCCGGTTCTCTTGCATGTGCTTCATGATAGCACTCAAGATTACCTGTTCCATGACTTTCCCTGGCACTGAGGTCAGACTGACAGGCCTGTAGTTCCCCGGATCCTCTCTGCAACCCTTCTTGTATATGGGCACTACATCAGCCAGCCTCCAGTCTAGTGGAACTTCCCCAGTCAGCCAGGACCGCTGGAAGATGATGGATAGGGGTTTGGAAAGGACATCCGCCAGCTCCTTCAATACTCTTGGGTGGATCCCGTCTGGCCCCATAGACTTGTGGGCGTCTAGCTGGGCAAGCAAGTCTCTAACCACCTCCTCTTGGATCATGGGAGCCTCAATCTGCCCCTCTAACTCTTGGATTTGTAAACAGAAGGAACAACTTTCTTTGCTATTAAAGACTGAGGCGAAGAAGGCATTAAGTACCTCAGCCTTGTCCTTATCCCCTGTCACTGTTATTCCTTCTGCATCCAATAGAGACTGGATATTCTCCCTCGTCCTCCTTTTCCTGTTAATGTACTTGTAGAAAGACTTTTTGTTGTCTTTCACAGACTTAGCGAGTTTTATTTCTAGTTGGGCCTTGGCCCTCCTGATTTTTTCCCCTTCCCCAAAACATAACCTTAGCAGGGCCTTTCCACAACCCTGTCTTAGGGTCTCTGTATTTCACCCACACGTCCTCTTTCTGCTTGGTAGTTTCATTCACACGTCCTCTTTCTGCTTGGTAGTTTCATTTGGCCGATGATGTAATTCTGCTGGAGGGTACTCTGCGTCCCCAAATATGCATAAGTGATTGATCACAAATAAGCTCTTCAATAGCCTTGCCTAGGGGTCAGCAATCTTTTCATGTTTTGCCAAGTACCTTTTCAGAGTGCCGGTTAGACCTTTCGATGATAGCTTGCCCTGTTGGGGAGTTTAGAATGCCTGTGATATGCTCAATTCCCCAACTCTTTAAGAACCCTTCTATTCTCTTGCTAATGTAAGCAGGCCCATTATCCGGTTTAATCCTTTTTGGCATCCCCATTACTGCAAAACAGCTGTATCGGTGCCTTTCCACGTGGATAGCCTTTTCTCCTGCCTGCGCTGTTGCCCAAATGAACTTACTATAGGTGTCAATAGATACATGCACATACTTCAATCTACCAAATTTAGGGACATGCGTAACATCCATTTGCCATAACTCATTTGATTGTAGTCCCCGTGGGTTTACCCCTAGGCCTAGACCACCACCTCCATTGTGATGGCTGCAAATCGGGCAGGCCCTAACTATGGCCTTCGCCTCTGCCATTGTGATTTTGAACTCTCGGTGCAAGCCCTTTGCATTTTGGTGAAATATAGAGTGAGCTTCTCTGGCTAGCATCTGGCCTGGCAGTGGAGTGCCCTGAGCCACAGACACTAGTCTGTCTGCTCTAGCATTACCCTCACCCAAGCCAACTTCCCATTTATGGCTTCTAATATGAATCACAGCATAAGCGTGCTCCCTTAACCTTGTAGCCTTTTTTAACTGTACCAACAACTCATACAGCCTCTGGTTTTGCACCTCTTTTATAGAGGCGTCTTCGATTCTAGCTACGACCCCAGCAACATACAAAGAGTCTGTTACGATGTTCAGTGGTCCTCTTAGCTGTGATATTGCCCATACTACTGCTAAAAGTTCCATAGTCTGTAGACTGTCTGCGGCTTCTGCTTGTAAAATCTGATGTTTCCATAGTCCCTTTTCTTGCCATGTTATTGCAGCAGTTCTGGATTTTCTGCCAGCATCCGTGAATGCCGTAAGAGCATCTGCGATAGGGGAATTTTCTCGTTTTGGCCGAGTGATCCAATTCCATTCCCCAATCCATTGAAATGGCGCCTGCCGGAGCTTTTCTGTTTCAATGGGGCAGCTCGCACCTAAAAGTGCCTCCTGCAGCTCCTCGCTATTACACAAGTACCAGTCCAAGGTATCCTTTTTAATTGGCATCCTGATTACTGCTGGCTGGGTTCCAGCTACTTGTAGCATTCTCTCCTTGCCTTTCTTTATTAAATCCGCTAGCATTTCAACCTTTTGAAACAGAGCTTTGGTTTGTTGTAACGCGGGGGAAATCCACTCCAATACCCTTATCTCCCCCGTTTTCTTTTGCAATTGAGTCAGTGCCCCAAGGAGGTATTTGGGACCTTTCCAGATCGTCAGGTCTATGGATAATTCTGGATCTCGCCGATGGACTTGGCCCTGTGTAACGCAGTCCATTATATTCTGAAGAGTGTGCTGTTGTTCCGGAGTAACACAGATCGGACTTGCTGGGTCCGTGCCTTTGAGAATTGGGCGTAATTCGTCCAGCAGATCGTTCGGTATTCCAACAATCGGTTTTAACCATTGAAGATCGCCCAGTAACTTCTGAGCCTCATTCAGAGTTGTGAGTTTTGTTTGCAGTTGTAGCTTCTGGAGTTTAACTATTTGTTCCGACATTGTCCATCCCAAATATTTCCACGGAGCTGTTGTTTGAATTTTCTCAGGGGCTATAACAAGGGAAAATTGTGCCAAGGCAGTCCATATCTCCTGAATTTGCTGTTCAGTAAAAGGTTCCGGTTGGGCAAACAATATATCATCCATATAGTGATAAATCACTACATTTGGCCATCTCTTTCTCAGGGGCTGTAATGCAGAGTCAACATAAATTTGGCATAAAGTAGGACTATTGCGCATTCCCTGCGGGAGTACTGTCCATTCAAATCTTTGGTCCGGCCCCTCCCTGTTAAGTGCAGGCAATGTAAATGCAAATCGCATCATGTCTTGTGGATGAAGGGCAATAGTAAAAAAGCAGTCTTTAAGATCAATAATTAGTAGTGGCCAATCCTTAGGAATCATTGCGGGATTAGGTAATCCTGGTTGTAAAGCCCCCATGGGTTCCATTTGGGCATTGACAGTACGCAAATCATGTAACAAATGAAACTTTCCTGATTTCTTTTTGATCACAAAAATTAGAGTGTTCCAGGGGCTTGTGGATAGTCGCAGATGCCCCTGTTCCTATTGCTCCTTCACTAGATCATGAGCACGCAGGAGACTCTCCCTTTTTAAAGGCCATTGCTTAACCCACACCGGAGAGCTGGTTTTCCAGGTAATGGGTATCGGGAAAGTCCAGGCAACGGCCACTACCCCAAAGGGTGCTCATTGGTTAGCACCACTCCCAATTGGGCCAGAATGTCCTGCCCTATAAGGCACTGCACAGTAGGTGGCAATTGGACTACCGAGAAAGTAGCTGTTAATTGTTTTCCATCCATGTTCACCTTGATAGGAGGGGAACGACTGGCCAGGGTTAAACCCCCAACCCCGGTCACTGTGGTGGCAGCCGGTTGTAAAGGCCAATGTGGAGGACAGCAATTAGGGCTAATAATGCTGGAATCAGCCCCAGTGTCCAAAAGGCCTGAAAAGGACCTCTTTTGTCCTTGATATTCCACCTCCACGGTTTTCTTAGGCCTTTCATTAAGATTTAAAGTCAGCAAGGTCAGGCTGCCAGTGGATCTTGTTCCCTTATAGGCTTTATCTCTTTTGTCATTTGCTCCAACGGTACCAATTGAGCAATTCTCTGTCCCTTATTAATTTGAACGGGTGGAAAAGGAGTATGCACCATAACCATAATTTCTCCAGTAAAGTCCGCATCAATAACACCAGGTAACACAAATAATCCAATCATAGAGGCAGACGATCGTCCTAATAGCAGTGCACCCACCGCTCGACCTTGTATAACAATAGGTCCTTTAATTCCTGTTGGGATCTTTTGTGGGTGCGATGTCATTAGTGTGATTTCTACTGCTGCTGCCAAGTCCAGCCCGAGGCTCCCTGTGGTGGCAGGCTGGAGGCAGGGAAGGTCGGTTGAGCTGCAGCGGAGACTTGTGTCTGAGCGCGGCCACTGCGATTCACACTCCTGCCGGAGTTTCCCAACCTCCACCGACAAGCACCCGTATTGTGAGTATCCAAACGGCACTTTCGGCACCATATCCCTGTAGCCTGGCATTCTCGACACATGTGACCCATGCCTCCGCATCTGTAGCATCATGTACGGGTTCCCGATGGAGCCGAATCAGCTGCAGCTGATGCTTGAAGGGGTGCGAGAGCAGCTAACACCTGATTTTGTGAAGCCTTTGCCTGTTCCTGTAATCCCAGCCCCAGCTGCTTAATAGCATCTACTAAAAATGCTTGTGATCCTAACGGCATTTGAGCCATCCTTTCTAATGCCTCCTCTATGGTCCAATTTGCACCCAAGGTGTTAATCACACTCTGTGTAGCCTGATTGCAATTTTGAAGAGCGCACTGTTTTAGCAGTGCCCCTCGCATGTATTCGGGTACCCCTGCTTTTTCTATTGCGGCAGCAGCCTTATCTATAAATGCACCAAACGGTTCTTCCCGACCCTGCTTGATTCCCATATATACGGGTACTCCTCCAGGTTCTTTTACCTTATCTATAGCCAATCTGACCAATCTCATAGCCTCTCGGCACTTGTCTGGTCCCACCATAGCCTGAGCTTCCGTGCGGAGAAACGCTCCCAGCCCCATAAGCTCATCAGCTGTCACTCCATGAAGAGGATCTGCTGGCTGCCTCTGTACTGCCACGCATTCGTTAACAATCGCTTGCCAATGTGCATTAAATAAAAGCTGTTGATGCTGTGTAAATATTAACTTTGCTATTCCTCTACAATCAGCGGGCAGAAGCACTTGAGTGCCCCATATGTAGTCTAACATCTGCTTTACTGGCTCACTTGTCACCCCGAACTGGCTGACTGTAGATCGCAACTGTGACAGCAATTTCCAATCAAGGGCAGTAATTGTTGCCATCAGTCCTCCACCTGCCTGAGCCTGGAAGGTCACCGGGCATGCTAGCTGTGCTGCTGCATTAACCGCACAGTGATCTCCCCTTTCCAAGCCATCTTTTGCAAGCGCAGCCCAAGCTTCTCTCCGCTCCCTGGCAATGACCTCCGCTAGCTCGCTTTCCGCCCCAGGAGTTGGCTCATTGCCCAGAGGGAGAACGGCCGGGGGCGCTTTCAGCCACGGCCCCTGCTCTTCGGGGGGGGGGGTGCAGACGGCTCAGAAGCTGCCTCTCTGAGGCAGAGTCAGAAGGCGGTGGCGGCGGGGGAGGTAAAGCTACCTGCGTGACCGTTGGGGGCAAAGGAGTATTTTGGGACCATTCTCTTTCATAGTTTCTATTTTTTGTGTGAGCAGCAGATGCTTGCTCAGCTGCTTTCTTTTCTGCCTGATGCTGTAAAAGCTCGTTATGTACCACCCTCCATAGCTTTCCCAACTTTTTTGCCGTTTTATCATCCTGTAATGTAGCCTTCCACAACACATCTCCGAACTTTCACCACTCTGTCAGCTCATGTACGGTATGCGGATTTATGAATAAGCCTTTAGCATGCCCATATACTAAAAGACTCGTTAACTCCTTCTGCAAATCTATTCCCTTAACCTGCTGCTTTTCCAGGAAAGCGGTAAATAAATTATATGCTGCTTGCCTTTCCATACCTAATTTATCAGCGCTGTTGCAGCCCCTCAAGGTCTCGGCAGCACGTATCGGCCGGGCCCGTCTATACGGTCACCCAGAGCACGGCGCTTCCTCAGGCTCGTCTATACGGTCACCTTACTTTTATTCACGCTTATTGCCGTCCCGGCTGCTTCGGGACCGGAACCTTTTACCCTGTCGTCGCTCGTCCGTGGCTCAATGCCTGCATTTTGCTCCGGCATGTCAGGGATCACCATTTGACGAAGTCGTCCGTGGTGTCCGGTCGGTCAGGGTCATCATTTGACGGAGTCGACGGGAGACAAGCACATCCAATGATGATCAACAAGTCTCGATTTATTGATACGATAGGCATGCTTTTATAATAGCAGTAATAAGGCTCATACATATTGCAAAAGTAAGGCTCATCATTGATCTGATACAGAGTGTCAGCCCTGCCTCTATTGCTACATTCCTAGGATGTTTGTGTTTTTTCTAGCTCCTGTTTTTATCTCCTGTTATCGCCTAACTTCTTGCTCAAGGAGACTGTGGCCTTGTACGAGGCTGCTATTATTTCACCAGCTGTATTTTCTCACATCCCTTCTCCTCAAGCCACATCTCTACAAAAACTCTCCACACCCAGGGACAGGGCTGAGTATGGAGTCTGGGACATTTCTACTCTTCCCCACGCTGTCCATTGCTCACCCTGGATGCAGTGGAAGTAAAAGGGCAGGACACAGAAGCTTTTCCTTACCTAGGGTGACAGCTGACTGCTCTGGGACATTAATGACTGTTTCTTTGATTCTGCACATAACTATTCTGATCCAACAGAGGGATGAGGAAGTTCAAACCCTGAGAAAAGGGTGGGATTAGATGGCTGAGCCCTCTCATCTGGGGTTTCACACACACATGCCCCCAAGAGCTCAGTCAGGCTAAAGAGGCTTGTACAAACAAAGCTCAAGTATGCTACACACTACAGATGCTGCAGGCAGAGTAAACATGCTTCCCACACAGAGGAAATTTAGGTTTCACAATGCTTTTAACACCTCACCAAAGGAAATTTTTCTACAAGCATACAAAAGGATCACAATCTAGAAGAATAAGCACACCATCCCCCAAAGGACACGCCTCACTACAGCTTTAGGAACCTGCTGAATCCAGAAGGGAAGAAAAGCGGCTCCTTACAGGCTCAAGGATCCAGTGGAACTTGCCTATCCTCTCCACCACCCAAGTCTCCTGCTGTGGAACAAAGAGGACCCCAATATTCATGGGCAGGCTGGAGTTCAAGCAGTGTGGTGCTGGGGGCAGCCACGCCAAATGCTTCAGCTGTTGGGAGCACTGGATAAAGGAAAAGGAACAGGATGGAGACTGGCTGCTGGCACCTTGGAGCCCAGCGCCATCCCTTCACGAGTACAGACACATTTACGCACTGTGACCGGCAGACCTGCTCCAGCTCCTTGCATAGGACAACCTTCCTTCTCCAGGCCCTGCTCTCCCAATTGGGATTGCTACTCACAGCCCTGATACATCAGGGAGGGAAACATCACTGACACTCCAAACAAGCACATACAATATGGGGACATGGGCTGTCCCCACAGGGATGAGACCTGGGTCCCAGGATCAGTGCGAATGTCAGGGCCTTCCCTGCAGGTGTGTATGTATGTGGAGGGGGGCTCACCCCAGTATTAGAGCTTTCTCCATAGCTTCCTTTCCCTCACATCCCTGCATGGGGGGAGGGGTATATATGGGGGGAGGAATATGACACCAAGCTGAGTGAGGGGTGCAGCTGCCACACCGGAAGGACGGGATGTCATCCAGAGGGACCTGGACAGGCTGGAGAAGTAGGCCTGTGTGAACCTCATGAAGTTCAACAAGGCCAAGTGCAAGGTCCTACACCTGGGTTGGGGCAATCCCCGATTTCAGTACACAATGGGAGATGATGTGATTGAGAACAGCCCTGCAGAGAAGGACTTAAGGGTGCTGATTGATGAGAAGCTCTACACAAGCCGGCAATGTGCACTCACAGTCCAGAAGGCCAAACATATCCTGGACTGCATCAAAAAGAAGCGTGGCCAGCAGGGTGAGGGAGGTGATTCTGCCCTTCTACTCCGCTCTTGAGAGACCCCATCTGGAATATTGTGTCCAGTTCTGGAATCCTCAACATAAGAAGGATATGAAGCTGTTGGAACGGGTCCAGAGGAGGGCTACAAAGATGATCAGAGGGCTGGAGCACCTCTGCTATGAGGACAGGCTAAGAGAGTTAGGGCTGTTCAGCCTGGAGAAGGATCCAAGGAGGCCCTATAGCGACCTTCCAGTACCTGAAGTGGCCCTACAGGAATACTGGGGAGGGAGTTTTTATAAAGGCATGTAGTGATAGGATGAGGGGGAATGGCTTTAAATTGGAGAAGGGCAGATTTAGGCTAGACATAAGGAGGAAATTCTTTGCAATGAGGGTGGTGAGGCACTGGAACAGGTTGCCCAGGGAAGTTGTGGATGCCCTCTGTTTTGCGGAATTAAAACCCTATAACCCAGAAATGAGTTATAAGGCAGGTAGGTATGTTTTTTTCCAGTGCTGGGGTGCAAGGAGGTTCTCCTCCTAGCTTCCACACTGCATGACTTAACAAACAGCTACTTACAGTGTAAAGACATATATAGTTATAAGCGCCTACTACATATACATAACTTTTCCCCGCTTTGTATTATAATTAGTTCTGGAAGGTTCTCTCCAGTCTTGCGCCTGTGTAGTACCTCCTGGTGGTCATGGGCCGGGGTCTCTGGGATGAAGTCAGCAGTCTTCCTTCTTTTTTTTTCATTTTTTTTTTTCTTTTTCATCTTGGTCTTCCTTGAGAGGTGCCTGTAAAACTGTCAAAGCAGACCTTTCCCTGACGCAGGAAGATACTGGGCTATTTGGGAGGGTCCCGTCCGAGCCTGTATCCCATTCCTGTGATCGAGGGGGAGGCTTAAGCAAATCAGGTAATTCTTGTTCTGGTGTCCGGTGAATTTTATTTATTCTAGTGCACCCTTGCTCAATACTGCACGTCACGCAACACCGCCTCAGTTTACCTTTAAATTCTTTGTTATTTTTCCACTCAAGGGTGAGTACCATAGGGTCCTGCGGCGGCAAAATCCCAGAGTCCCTTTGCCACTCCGGATGGTTTCGGAGAGTGAAAAACACTTAATTCCACTTTCCCTCTCTTTAAAAACAACATTAGTTGCAAAATGGTACTGCAATCCTCTTCTTACTCATGGAGCCTCCGGCTCGCCCCACCAATTCCTTCCAGTGCTGTCCTAAGGGGCTTGCTTGAGATAATACCTTGCTTGGTTTTGCCCCCAATATACTACCTTCTGACTCTACCTTTCTCTGACTTCCACAAACCGTTTAAACACTTTCAAATTGCTTGTCCCTAAGTTCTCAGGGACTTCCCACAGGTCTAGCAACAACAACAATTCCCATCCACAGATTATAAACACTCAGGACAACAGAGTGATCCCAACCTAGCTGAATACGACAATAAAACCTTATGACAGTCTGAACATCGAAACCTGATCCATTCCCATAGCCTGCAAAATTCTGGCCCCCTGTCCACGCAAATCTTTTTGCTTTTACACTTTCATTTTTTGCTTTCTCTCACACAAAACACTTAACTCATATTCTGGGAGGAGGAGGGTTAACTCACATACAGCAATGAAACTGTTTCAACAGATAAGCCTAACTCAAATTTCAGAAAGGGTGAAAGGGAGGGGCACTTTCAGCCGCTTCTCCTGTTTTTTCTCCTTTTATTTTTTTTCTTCTATGCTAGGTATTTTAAAACTTAACCCTCTGCAGCCTTCCATTCCAAAGGTCCAAGGTAAATATACCTATCTGCCGGCTCAATGGACGTTTGGAATTGAAAGGTTTCGTAGGTGCATTCCTAGGATTAACCACGACAAGCAGGGCTTCTAAACAATCTGCAAGTCTTTCAACAGTTTTGAGCACTTTGTCCATCTCTGGCCCCCCTGCCTATGGAGGAATAATGTCCCCCGGTAAGCTATCCCTCTCAGTTCCACTGGTACTCTATTATACATCAAACAATTCACAGAGTACACTTATGACACAAAACACACAACATATAACAGTGATCTCTTGCTTCATTCTTCTCCGGCTGTTTTCCCTCATGGGAGAACAGAACCACAGATTGGAACTCTGCACTCGCTCTGCGCTTAATCGCACGTCCCAATCAGGCTACCATACACTCCCACACAAGCGCTTGAACTTAAAATAGGCTCTAAATTATGTTTAAATATACAGATACCGATACTGAAGATTTGCAACAGATGTAGAAGATGACTAGCTATCCAACATGGCGCTCCTGCTACCCCAGCAAGGAGTACCCAATTCACCATAGTAGTATATCTGCTCACCCCACGCCAAGCACGTCTTTCGGGATCCTGGGACTATATTCTTCCCAGTGCTTTGCTATCCCAGCAGGGAGCACACTTTTGGGCCCAAACCACCAATTTTCAATTCCCAGGGACGGGCAGTATCGCTCCCTCACCACGTGCAAGAGGGAGATTTATATACCCACTTACGAGTCACAGGGTCCTGGTAAGCTATATTACCTATTGTCACTGCGTGAGGTGTCCCATGCACGGCTTATAGACTCTTCCTCTGTTTCCCTTCCAGGTATTCCCCAAATCCCATACCTGGTCCACCCACTGATGGACCGTCTCTCCCCTCCTCAGCGATCAGGTAGGGATGGGAGATTATCTGGAGAAGCAGTCCGGGGCGTGCCTTAGAATTTCCCACTCCCAACTGGTCCTGCAGCCGGGCAGAGAGGGTGTCCCATCTGGGTCACCGAATTGTTTTGCGGAATTCAAACCCTATAACCCCAAAATGAGTTATAAAGCAGGTATGTTTATTTCCAGCGCTGGGGTGCAAGGGGGTTCTCCTCCTAGCATGCACACCGTATAACTTAACAGACAGCTACTTATAGTGTAAAGACATGCATAGTTATAAGCACCTACTACATATTCATAACTTTCCCGGCTTCGTTCTGGAAGGTTCGCTCCAGTCTTGCACCTGTGTAGTGCCTCCTGATGGTTGTGGGCCAGGGTCTCAGGGATGAAATAGGAAGTCTTCCTCAGGATGAATTTTTTTCTTCTTGAACTGTGTGCAGGCGCAGTCCCTTCTAGTTGTTTTCAAACTACTGACCCAAGTGTAGACAGCTTTCTGCATTCCAATGCCCGCTTATCAGTAAACTTCTGCTAGCTGGCTCCTTTGTTATCAGCTTTCAGGGTCTTCAAGGCAGTCTCTGATGAGCAGTGCAAGTTCCAGTGAGCATTCCCAACCCCCCTGTCCACTTTTGCTCATCAACAAAGGGTTGCACTACAGCCATTTTACCATCGGTTCCCTCGATTTGTATGCAGTTTACATTTTGAAAGGATGTAGCGGTCCCGCCTATTCCAGATAAAGGTGCATTTACGGCTTTTGACGGCCAGATGTCAGGCCATTTAACATGAGATATCACCATAACATCTGCTCCCATTTCAATCATGCCATCCAAGATAATATGTTCTGGCTTTCCCTCTTTTAAACTTAATGTGCACTTCAGCACAGGACGCTGAGTTTGTAAGGACTGAACCCAATGTATTTCAGGGACTCCCGTGGACCCAAAACTTTGTGAGCCACGCTCTCTAGAGTCAGCTTGGAACACAGCTGCCTTGAACAAAACTAATTGTGCTATCCGGCTATCCTTTGGTATTAACACCAGTGGGGATGGTGTCCATACCATTGCTTGAATTGTTCCAGTAAAGCCTGCATCTATGACCCCGGGCAAAACAAAGATTCCCATCTGAGTTATTGATGATCATCCTAATAACAAGGCACTAAAGCCACCCCTCAGTGGTTCTTTTACATTCAGTGGTATTGTGTGGACTGTGGACGATTGTAGCACTACTGTGATTGTGGTGGCCATGTCCAAAACAGTGCTGCCACTGGTTCTTGCTCTGAGGTGAGAGCCGCTGCTTGCTGCAAAGGCATTTGTGTCAGCGCGTGCCTCCAAACCGCGCTCTGCTGCTGGTTTCCTGACAACACTCTCCCGTTCTTATCCCATTTTAATCTACACCAACTGGCAAAATGTTTACCATTTCCACACCGAGGGCAGATTCCAGGCTCTCTGTCCTGGCATTGAATGTGGCAGTCTCATTTAAAATGTCCCTCCTTGCCACATCTATAACAGAACGTCTTTCTGTCTCGGTTTGTAGTCAGAGCGGCAGCCATTATCTGTGCCTGATAGGGAAATGATCCCACCTGCTGACATGCCTGAATCATATTGACAATTGTAGGATGTTTCAAACCACGTAATATTTTTCTACATTTGTCATTAGCATTTTCTATCGCTAATTGTAAATTTAAAGTGTCTTTAGCTGCCAGGTGTTCTACCTGCTTGTCGAGTGCCTCCTTCAATCTGTCTATAAATGCCATATACAGTTAACCGGGCTGCTGTTTAATGCTCACAAATACCTGTTTTGGCTTTCTGGTATCCAGTATCTTTAGAAGTGTATGATAAGCCAAAAGCCGTGCCTGTTGTAAAATCGCATTATTTAAGCGGGCTTGTAAATGCAGCTGAGCCAGAAGATCTGTTCCCATTAATTGTGGAACACCCACCCCAAAAAGTGGATCCTCTTGAGGGTGGTCAAGATTATATAAAGCCCTGTCTTCTACCGCTTTGTGCCAGCTACTTTCGAACAAAAGTCTTTGAGTGGGTGTTAACAACAAGCCAGCTGTCTGGGTAATATCATATGGAACCAATTCCCTTCCCAAGAAAACCGTTTGTAGCATGCTTTGAACGTATGGTGAACCCATGCCATAATCCATTACATTCTTTAGCAATTCTTTTATCAGGGTAAAGGACAATGCCTCCCATTCTGGTTCCCCAGCAGCATTTCTACTGACTAGGCAAACTATAAGTTCGGCCAGATCGTGTTCCCCTTTGGTAAGGGCTTGGTTCTTGAACTGCTGCCAGTGTCATTTAATCAGTTCATTTCTTATTGTGATCTGTTGCAGTCCCTTCTGTAATGTTGAAACTGCCTGAATTACAGAAAGTGAATCTCTGGGTTCCGATTTCCCAGTTTCCACTGTCTGTGCCTGTGCTCTTTCTTCCATTCAAACTGCTGCCTCGCTTTTCTGGGTTGTTAACCATTCTGTCTCTGGAGGGGAGGGAGAGGGGGGTCCAAAGCCCTGGGCTTGCAAAGCCCCTTCATCCTCCATGAAGGGAACGTCATTTAGAGGTGCAGGAGGCGCTGATGATGTTAACAAAGTGCAGAAATCTGTATCATAGGCTTAGCGCCACAGGGTCATCTCTGGTAGCTGTATCCCACAACTTAACTCCTGCAGTATTCCAGACTTCTGTATCGTATGCTTGTGTCACATCTAAACCTGGCTCGTGACTCTGTATCCATTTTAACAAAGCCCTAAGTCACTGCTCATCATACTTAGACCCCTGTTTCTTCAAAATTAATGTAAGGATATTAAGTGTAGACTGCTCTTCTGTGGACATTGAAGACCCTATCCCAGTCCCATTCTCGGTTGCTCACCTTTTTTCAGACACTACACAACTTCAGTACTTCCTACTGGCTTCAGCACTCCTTGCTGGCTCACCTTCTCTCCTGTGTATTCCTGCTTCAGTGCTTCTCACTGGCTTTACACGTTCAACTGAACATCGCCAGGCCTTTTCCTGGTCCCTTTCTTGGTGATTGCTCACCGTCTTTCAGGCGTTGTGGTACGGACTGCTTCAGTGCTCCTTGCTGGCTCTTTATGCATTCAACTGAGCTTTGCTACCGTCGCTGCTTCTCAGCAATTCTTCCCCTGACTAATATCAGGCGTTTGCCTTTTAGGGGTGTGAGTCCCCTACATGTTGGGTGCCATTTGTAGCAAATAAAGGCATGGATTCCATTTGGGGGTGACAAACAAAATCAATTTAATGTGAAAAGGCAAAGGCTTATATAGTCCCTCTCTACCCAGCTAACAGCTACCCCAGTGAATTTCCATCAAGCAATGACTAGTGCTGCAGCTGTAGTCCGTATCTTCATGTTTTGGTTTTCTACTTGGAGTTACACATTCTTTTAATGATTTCAAGATCTTCTAGAAAGCTTCAGGGCCTCAGCCGCTGGCTCTGTGCTTGCTGGTGATACCGCAGGCATACTAAGGCATTGGCCACTTGCGTTGGTATACGCGCAGCAGTGGAATCTTTTATGCCCACACTTATTGCGCTATCTAGGAGCTATTTCCGGCAATTTCATCTCTTTCTCTGACACTAAAGCCACAATGCCTATTTCTGCAGCCTCTTTAGCAGCTTTATCAGCCAACTGATTTCCCAATCCAATATTAGATGTCTCTGATCGATGTGCCCTAAAATGCACAATAGCCACTTGTGTAGTTTTCTGCAAGCTGGCTAGTAATTTTGAATTTGTTCTGTGTGCTTGATTCCAGTCCCTTGTGCTGTTAAAAGCTCCCTCTCTTTCCTTGTGGCTCCATGGGCATGCACAACTCCCAAGGCATATTTAGAATCTGTCCCTATATTGACTCAAATACAAGGCCCTCGTTAGGGCCACTAATTTGGCTTTCTGAGTAGAGGTTGTTGACAGCATAGCACGAGCTTCAACTACGGAGCTTATTGTGGTAACTGCATATCCTGGCAGCCTCTTTCCTTCTCGTACAGAACTGCTTCCGTCTGTAAATAATTCCAAATCTGGACTCTTAAGTGGTTGATCTTTAAGATCTGGGTGTCTGGAATATACTTCTTCAGTTGTCTGCAAACAATCATGCTCAGGTGTCCCTTTCACATAGTAGAAAGAAACACTGACGGGTTAACAATTGAACTGGTCCTAAGGAGGCTGTGTTAAAAGCTTCAGAAGAGGCCAAGACTTTCTGGGCACCAGCTCTGTGGGTCCAGCCCCACATCAGGCAATTTGGGGAGACCTGGACTTGCCCTCCCACCCCTTTAGGGCAAGCCAGACCCCAAGAAGTCTGTGTCTAACAAGGAATGGGCTGTTGCCATGGCTCCTGGCTGTCCCATGGATGGGGACCTGGGGCTCTCTGCAGGAGCCTCTGGAGCCCACATGTGCTGTGGATCTGAGAGAAGGCAGAGATTGCAAAAAAATCAGAGCCATGCAGCATCTGCACATGTGTTGGGTGAATCCCATCCAGGAGATGGCTTTGGGCAGGGGTCTGCTGGCAGCATGATCAGGTGCTGGAGGATGGGCAGGAGCCCTGGCTTAGTCCCTGGGAAGAGGGGAAGCAGAAGAGGGCATCAAATGGAAATTGGGCAAGACCTTCAGGAGGGTGTTTGGAGGTGATCTGGAGCAGTGCCCACACTTGCTGCAGCCTCAGGAGCCTGAGCCATGGGTGGGTCAGAGAGGTGAGAGGGGCAAGGGGCAAAGGAAAAAATGAGCTTCCATGTACCCCATCTGTGTAATCCCCATGACATGAGGTCCCTGCAAGGTTCATGCAGGGAGCACTGCCAGGCTGCAACCTCACTGGGGTGGGCATGACCCTGGGATGGGGTCTCTCTGGGACAGTCATCATTTTAATAAAAGCCCACCCTCTGTGTTATGTCACTGTCTCCAAAGCTCTGGCTGGCAGAGCTGGGGCATGGGCATGGGCATGGGCCAGGACAGGCCTCTGCCACACTTGGAGGGGCAAGGCTCCACTGTCCCCTGCCATGGGAAGGCTGAGGCTCTGGCCCTGCTGGGCTGAGGGTGATACAATATGTGGAATATTTCAAAGTGAAATATTTTGTTTTAAGCTAAAGTACAGTTAAGTTTTGTCTAAGCTGTTGTGGTTTTTGAGAGTTACAAAGAATGTACTTCTGACAGAATGTTTTCTTTACAATGGTGTTTTCTAGACGTTGCTTATCCTTGAAGATGATAACATCTTGTGTCCAGTATGATTGCTAGTCTTGTGGGAAGTCCCTGAGAACTTAGAGACAGGACATTTGTAAGTATTTAAACGGTTTGTGGAAGTTGGAGAAAGGTAGAGTCGGAAGGTAGTATAATGGAGGCAAAATTGAGCAAGAATTTCCTCAGACAAGCCCATTAGGATGCATATTACAGCACTGGAAGGAATTGGTGGGGGGAGCCGGAGGCTCCATGAGTAAGAAGAGGATTGCAGTACCATTTTGCAACTAACGTTGTTTTTAAAGAGAGGGAAAGTGGAATTAAGTGTTTTTCACTCTCCGAAACCATCCGGAGTGGCAAAGGGACAGTGGGATTTTGCTGCCGCAGGACCCTATGGTACTCGCCCTTGAGCGGGAAAATAACAATTTAAAGGTAAACTGAGGCGGTGTTGCATGACATGCAGTATTGAGCAAGGGTGCACTAGAATAAATAAAATTCACCGGACACCAGAACAAGAATTACCTGATTTGCTTAAGCCTCCCCCTCGATCACAGGAATGGGATATGGGCTGGGACGGGTCCCCCTCCTGAATAGCCCAGAGTCTTCCTGCGTCAGGGAAAGGTCTGCTTTGACAGTTTTACAGGCACCTCTCTAGGAAGAACAAGAAGATAATAAAAAAAATCCCCCAAAACAAATAAACAAACAAAAACAAAACAAAAAAAACCCAACAAGAACAAACAAAACTGATTGCAAAACTGTATGGGATTTGGAGAGTATTTCCCATCCAAGACCCAATGTGGGATCCAGACAGATATAAACATGTAGAAAAATTACAGGTGTATCAGGAGTGAATCTCAAAGGGAATGAAAAGGGCCATTCCCAAACAAGTAAACAAGGTCCCTCTAAATCACCATGTGAATTCCTAAATCGACTGAGGGATATAATGTGCTGCAACACACTGCTGGATCCTGGTTCAAGGGTAGGAATACAACAACTAGGTTTCTGTTTTGGGCCAGTCTAAAAGAGGAATAGTGGCTCATGTGAAGGAAGACTGACGGGGACCTGGGGAATCCACCTTAGCGGATCCACTGGTTATAATGAAGCCAGGGAAAGAGGAAAAGAAAGTAGAATTTTAGTTGACACAGAGGCAACATATTCGGTTTTGAACCAAGCTTTGATGTCCCTAGGAAATTACTACATTGTGGTAAAAGGGGCAACTGGCCAAAGTCAAAAGGTGTATTTTTGTGAACTTCTAAGATATAAACTAGGAATACAATGAGGCATCCACGGATTCTTGTATATGCCTAACTCCCCAAAGGCACTTTTGAGGAGAGATTTATTAGAACAATTGGGTGCAATAATCAAATTTGAAAAGGGAGAGATTACTCTGGAGGTAAATGACCAGCAGCATATGCAAATAATGGGTTTATCCTTAGTCAGTGTTCCTACAGAAGGAAAAATCAGCGAAGAAATCATGAATCATGTATACCCCGAGGTATGGGCCACCGATGTGCCGGGGACTTACAGGGTGTAAATAAAATAAGAAAAAACCTTTCCCTGGTGGTGGCAACTCCATATACCCTGTTAACTGTATTAATACCTGAACTAACCTGGCTTACTGTTTTAGACCTGAAGGATGTCTACTTTTGCCTCCCTCTCCATGAAGTCAGCAAGAAAATATTTGCATTTGAATGGAAAACCCTGAAAGCAGGTGCAGAGCTCAACTCACCTGGATATTTGGTAATCAACTTGCAAAGGATCTTGAGGCCTGGAAGCCCCACCTGAGGAAGGAAGACTGTTGCAGTATGTAGATGATACCCTGATTGCCACCAAGACAATGCTTGCATGACCTGAATGGTGAGTCTGTTAAACTTTTTGGGGCTCCAGGGATACCGTGTATCTAAAAGAAGGCCCAAATCATGCGATCTACTTGGGCTATGAAATCAGTGACGGACAAAGAACTTTGGGATAGGCCTGAAAAGAGGCAATATACCAAACCCTGAGACTGTAAACAGTGAAAGAGTTACGAACTTTCCTGGGGATGACTGAGTGGTGTCGGCTATTGATCTATAACTATGGATTGCTTGTTAACCCCCTGTATGCACTAACCACCAAACAGAAATACCTCCAACAGAGCAAAGAGGCTGTGCAAGCCTTTGAACAGTTGAAGAAAACCCTGATGTCGGCCCCAGCCTTAGGACTTGCACATGTGAGTAAGCCATTTTTCCTCTTCTCTAATGAAAAGCAAGGGATTGTCCTAGGGCCTGGCTGTTTGCGAGCAGTTGCGGCCGTTGTGCTAAACATCTGGGAGGTGCGAAGATTTACCCTGGGCCAGAAAATGACTGTGTTAGTGTCTGGAAGCGAAAGGTGGGCACTGGCTTTCTCCACAAAGATTCCTAAGATACCAAGCTATAACGTACCATGATGTAACATGATATGGGAATTGTGGTTACTAACATCATCAACCCAGCTTCTTTTCTCAGTGGAAATACAGGAGAACCAGTGCACCAGGACTGCTTAGAGACCATCGAGGCCACCTACTTGAGCCATTCGGACCTGAACGACAGTCCCATGAAAGATGCTGAAGGCTGGTTCATGGATGGAAACAGATATGTCTTCAGCAATAAAAGACATGCCAGGGCAAAACCATCAAGTATGCAGTGGGATCCTGAGACTGCTGGAAGCAGTCCAGCTACCTGAGAAAGTGACAACCATGCACATCAATTAAAATATCATCCACATATTGTAGCAGAAGATATTGTGATCGCAGTACCTGAACTTTCTCCTGCATTGTCCACGATTCCAATTCTTTTGCCAGCTGGTTCCCAAAAAGCGTTGGACTGTTCTTGAATCCTTGTGGAAGCCTTGTCCATGTCAACTGCATTTTCGTCCATTGTGCGGGTTCTCCCATTCAAAAGCGAAGAATTTCCTACTATCTTTGTCAAGGGGAATACAGATGAAGGCATCTTTTAAATCAATTACTGTAAACCATTTGTATTTCTCCTTCACAGATGTTAACAGTGTGCATGGGTTAGCTACTACCGGATGTATATCTTTCGTGATTTCATTAATAGCCCTTAAATCCTGTACCAATCTATATTCTCCATTTGGTTTCTTTACTGGAAAAATTGGGTTATTATATTCTGATTCACATTCTTCTAATACTCCAAACTTTAAGAACTTTTCAATAATTTTCACTATTCCATATCGGGCCTCTAATTTGATGGGATATTGTTTTATTTGTACTGGTTTCGTTCCTTCCTTCAATTCTACTACTACCGGTTGAGCCATTTTCGATTTCCCTGGTATATCACTTTCCCATACTGTAGGGATCACTGCCTCTTCTACCTCTCTGGGTACTTGAACTTCTGGATTTTCACTAGTATCTGTCCTGACTTTGATTCTGGAACTTGCATAATTAATTCTCCATCCTCAAAGACAATTCTTGCATTTAATTTAGATAACAAATCCCATCCCAACAGGGAGATTGGACAATCGGGCATATACAAGAATTCATGCCATATTTCCTTTCCTCCGAATCGTAGTTCCAGGGGTTGCATGAATGGCCGGGTTTCCTCTTTCCCTGTGGCTCCCACTATTGTAGTTGTCCTTTTCCCTATCTGTCCACGTAAATCATTTAAAACTGAGTATGTTGCACCAGTATCTATTAAAAATTGCACTTCTTTTCCCCCTAACTTTACTTTCACTAGGGGTTCATCCTTTCCCGATTCTAGTCAGCTCTGATTCCCACACTCTCCCAAAACCATTGCCTTAGCCACTTCGGTGTTTCCGAATGGGATTCCTGGCTGCAAATTCTGCCTCATTCTCTGTGGGCACGCATTCTTCCAATGTCCTTCCTGCTTGCAATATGCACATTGGTTAATACCTAATTTATTCAACCTTAAACCTAACTCATTAGACAAGCAATTAAATCCAAATCCCCTTCCTCGTCCGCGTATCGAGCCTGTTCCTCTACCTCGACCTCCAGAATTGTTCTGGCCTCTGCCCTGCACCACCGCCAGCAGATGTCGCTGTTGCCTTTGAGAACTCTCCCTCTCACGGTTATTTTATACTTTCCAAGCAGTCTCTAATAGCCTACTCAGATTACGCAGCTCTGCGCCCTCCAGTTTCTGCAGTTTCTTTCTAATATCATCCTGCGACTGCCCTAAGAAAATCAGGGCCAGCTGCACCTTAGCTTGCTCTGTTTCTACGTCTAAATCTGTGTATTTCCTCGCCACCTCTTTAAGCCGCTCCAAAAATGCAGACAGGGATTCTGTTTTCTCTTGCCTGACTTTATACAGTTTTGACCAATTGATTGTTTTTGACATAGCATTTTGTACTCCAACAACTATCCACTCCTGGTATCTCCTCAGATTTCCCATTCCTCTTGCAGTATTATAATCCCACATGGGATCTTCAGTCGGAAAATTCTGATCAACTGTCCCTGTGACAATCCCCTGCCTAATGTCTTCTCTAACTCGTTCACGGGCAGTTCTCAACACCATTTCCTTCTCTGTAGAGTCCATTAGGGTGTCCAGTAATACCTGTATATCATCCCAATCAGAATTCTGGGTTTTCAGAATCATCTTTACAACTCATGCCACTTTACTCGGGTTCTCCCGATAAGTTCCAGCAGATTGTTTCCAGAGCATCAGATCTCCTGGAGTGAAAGGTACTTTAACATATACGGGTCCTTCTGCCCCAACCTCTTGCCGAAGCGGTGCTAATATTGCATTGGATGTCTGCTGTCTAACTTGAATATCCCGCTGCCGTGTTTGGTGGGATATTGGGGTAGTGGAATACTCCTGTTCCTCTATTTCTACCTCATCCTCCCCATCACTTCTTACTCCAGTATCTCTGGGGGCTGGTGGGGCCGACGGAGCCACTAATAAATCAAAATCATCATCTTCCTTATGCTGCAAAGCATTTTCCACTGCCAGACATTTCATACATTTCTTCTCAGTCACACATCCCTCACATTGCTCATCCGATTTTGTACTAACGACCATTATCCCACACGCCTTCTTCCATTCCTCTTTCCCTCTTAAAATAAAAAACAGTTCTATATATGGTTTCTCATCCCATTTGCCCTTGCGCTTACAAAATAGCATCAATTGTAGGATGGTATTATAGTCTAAAGTTCCATTTTCTGGCCAATGACCCTGATCCTCTAAATTATACTGTGTCCACCATACATTACAATACTCAACTAATTTCTTTTTTTTGCATGTCTTGCCCAAACTGCCCCTCTTTCCAATGCATCAAAATACACCCTAACGGTGATGACCTGGGTATCGGTGGCATTTTATAACAGTCCAGACCAGCACCAAACAACAAAAACTAAACAAGATTCCACATAACGAATAATACAGATTACCGAAAATACAAGACCAGAATACAGTTGCTGAACCTGCAAAACGAATAATACAGATTACCAAAAATACAGAACAGATAACTGATGCCGAACCTGCAGAACTTTCGCTACTGTCTTACGGACGGCGCCTAGGCTTCCCTCTGGAGCTCCATAGCCCAACCAAGTGTAGCTTTTGCCGCGTCTAACAGGCAGGATTTTACCAGACCAGAAAATATGGTACCATTCCCGATTGGGCACAAGACCCGAAAAATTTGGTATAATTCCTAATTAGGCACAAGACCTGTAAAAAAAATTTAGTACTATTCCCAATTAGGCACAAGACCTGACAAAGTTGGTACCATTCCCGATAAAGCACCGTGTTTTACCAATCCCTGGTCCGTCGGGGGCAGCGGAGGTCGGTTGTGGTCTATAGCTCCCGGAGAATCACTCGGTGCTGGCTGGAGCGAGATCGATGTGCGAGCCACCTCAGCAATGCCCGCGAGGTCCCATCTGGGTCGCCAAAACCAGTAGTGTTAGCGTAGAGACAAACACATAACCATTGCAGGGAGGTTATATGTGGTGCTTTATTTCGAGGCCCCGGGAACCAGGGGTATTCAAACCCAAATCAGGTTCCAAGACCATCCCGGCACATCCGCAATTTAACCCTTAAGTGTTTCACAATCTAATGTATATTCAACAGATTACATCATTTCTTCATGCATATGTATTTGAGGATTGTCTCATCATTTGTGTGGACACCAGCATTTCCTTATCTTTACTTGACTACCCTTGGTATGCTTCTGGCCTTCACAAACGTAGACTGATCAAGGCGCACCAGAAAGTGAATTCGGAATTGGAGAGAGGAAATGAGCTGGCAGACAGAGAGGAAAAAGCGGCAGCCAAAGGTGAGGTAAAAACAAAAGGGGCTTTGATCCCTGACAGGCAAATCATTCCTAACAAGATGACTGTTCTTGTATAATCACCTGTTTGGAATCCTTACTAATCTGAAAGGCAAGGTCAAGCAGGGAGCTGGAGCCAGCTCCAAATCAGCAAGAGTTTTTACTGTTGCAAAGTTTTGTAACATTAAAATTAGACCTCAGAAAGTAATAGAATATGCATAAGAATTATGGAAAATTTTATACATATGCATGTAAGTGGGAAATATATTCTGTAACCAGCTCTTGTCTTGATGCACATGATTGATGGAGATCATTCCCGCATGTTGCCCAGGCCTGATAAAAAGTTGCTCTCTTTCTAAAAGTCTAACGAGTCTTAGAGAGTTTTATTTGCCTGCATTTTCGGTATCAAAGGGGTTGGGGTCTATCTCACACTACCCTCCCCCCCCCACTCCCACCCCCACACAGTGGAAGCCTGCTTCCCCCCACAGCACCCAATCATGGAGTATCTCTTGCCTCATGACAGTAGGGGCCAGGGGCCCGGGGTCGTATCCTCCTGGCACCAGGGTCCCTCCCCGGGGGGAGGGGTATTGGGATGTGCATAGTAGGCCTGGGGACAAATGGGTATGGGGGTACGAAGGGGGCCGGGTGGGAATCTGGTTGCAGGAGTGGTATTGGGGGACAGGGGGCAACCTGGTATGAGGAGTGATGAGGTTAACTGGTGGGGAGATGAGTGATCTAGGGCTGAGGAGGAAATAAGTGTAGGACAAGTGGATGTGATGGGCTGTGGAGACCCGGAGGGAGTGTTGTGATGTGGGGGTGAAAGAAGAAATCATTGTTAAAAGTTATAAGTATGAATTAATTACAATATAGAATTCTGACATAGAGGTTTTAGCGGGGCAGTGACTGTATCTGGTTGAAGCCAGATAACAATGACTGGTACAACCGACATGGGAAGGACCACCACCTGGAACAGATAAGGCCCGAAGATGGCCTAGGCTCTCTAAGAGCATGTGCAAGGAGGGAAGGTGAAGAGTTCAGTGCGAGGAAGATGGCCTATCTTCATTCCCAAAGACCCCATTGACCATTACCACGAGAAAACGCGCAAGCGCTAAGAGGAGGAGACCTATGATAATGAGTTCCTGGAATTAATCTTACAATGATAATGAGTTCCAGTGACTAATCTTACTAACCCTACCCACTTCTTGGAAAAGACATGACTATGTATGTTACCTTGATGCATATGGATAACATGGCACAATAAAGATGTACCAGCTTTGACACATGGTGTGCAAGCTTGGAGGAAAGATCCCCCTTGCACCCTGTGCACAGCTGTTAGCGTAGAGACAAACACATAACCATTCCAGGTAGGTTATATGTGGTGCTTTATTTCGAGGCCCCGGGAACCAGGGGTATTCAAACCCAAATCAGGTTCCAAGACCATCCCGGCGCGTCCGCAATTTAACCCTTAAGTGTTTCACAATCTAATGTATATTCAACAGATTACATCATTTCTTCATGCATATGTATTTGAAGATTGTCTCATCATTTGTGTGGACACCTGCATTTCTTTATCTTCAGTTGACTGCCCTTGGTATGCTTCTGGCCTTCACAAATGTAGACTGCGTTCAGATAAGGTTGTTAGTAAAAGCGTAGGCTCTGCTGGGATAAGGTTGTTAGTACATTCTTTCTAAGTACTCCCTAATACCATACTTGTGAAGGTTATATGTGGTTTGTGAGAAAACCGTCACTGTCTACAGAGACAGACACAAAGTCTGCACAAACTTAACTATAAAGATCAACAAAATTAAATGCTAAACACAATATATATCAAATGCTAAATACAATATACATAACCTATAATTTTAATCTTATTTTAATTGAGCCCTAATTCTTCAGCTAAATTAATGTTTTCCAACAGCAGGAGTTCTGTTAATATTTTTATGTTCAGACTCCATATATGAAACGCATCATTCTTATAAAAATTGGTTGGAAGGCTGCTGTTCAGCTTTTCAGATACAATTATAGCAAACACTCTTAACAACCTGTCTTGTGTCAGAATACAGTGGAGTTGCAAGTTTCAGAAAAAGTGAATAGCATGTAGACAGTCATGTTCAGTCTTTGCATTATTTACCTAAATCAGCAAGGGTCCTATAGAAATAAATAATTTTAAAAAACTATAAAAAAGGAAAACCTTGTGTTTTGCGCACTTTGAGAACGCCTTATTGTTTAAGCAGTTGGACAATGAACTTTTCTGTTGTCACACCCACCCCCTTCCCCATCCCCATGTTTCACTTACATTTTTAACCCCTACTTGTGGAACAAAAGGTGAAACAAAACACCGTGAGTGTGGAGGATGGAGGGAATCTGCAACAGTGGATTCAGCTGTGTTTTAGTGCAGTTTCGTAGTCTCATCTTTCCAGACTGCCCAGCAAGAAGCCACATTGCCCAAATTGGCATGTTTCAATGAAAGAGAACCCCATAACTACTGCAAACAGGAAATGTTGACATAATGGAGTTACTAAGAAAATCTGAATGTTAGTCATGCTCCATAATAGACACACTGCAGGCAAGGTCACATAAGTGATATTCACATTAATACTGCTGCTGGTTTTGTCGTGACAAGGGTCTATGGCAACTAGGAAAAATACTATTTTTTTGTAATTGCATGAAATGAAAGAGCATTTCCACAATTACATTGAAAAGAAACATGTTGGGCCTCTAACATGGTTGTATCCTGTGAAACGAGAACAGATTTATTTTGAAGAGGGGCATTATCATAGAATCACCAGGTTGGAAAGGACCCACTGGATCATCGAGTCCAACCATTCCTAACACTCCCTTAAACCATGTCCCTAAGCACTTCATCAAACCATTCCTTAAACACCTCCAGGGAAGATGACTTAACCACCTCCCTAGGCAGCCTGTTCCAGTGCCCAATGACTCTTTCTGTGAAGAATTTTTTCCTGATGTCAAGCTTGAACCTCCCCTGGTGGAGCTTCAGGCCATTCCCCCTTGCCCTGTCCTCAGTCACTTGGGAGAAGAGGCCAGCTCCCTCCTCTCCACAACCTCCTTTCAGGTAGTTGTAGAGAGTAATAACGTCTCCCCTCAGCCTCCTCTCCTCCAGGCTAAACAACCCCAGCTCTTTCAGCCGCTCCTCATAAGACTTGTTCTCCAGCCCCCTCATCAGCTTCGTTGCTCTTCTTTGGACACGCTCCAGAGCCTCAACATCCTTCTTGTGGTGAGGGGCCCAGAACTGAACACAGTACTCAAGGTGCGGTCTCACCAGTGCTGAGTACAGAGGGAGAATAACCTCCCTGGACCTGCTGATCACACCATTTCTGATACAAGCCAAGATGCCACTGACCTTCTTGGCCACCTGGGCACACTGCTGGCTCATGTTCAGTCGGCTGTCAACCAACACCCCCAGGTCTTTCTCCTCCAGGCAGCTTTCTAGCCAGACTTCTCCTAGTCTGTAGCACTGCATAAGGTTGTTATGCCCCAAGTGCAGGACCCGGCATTTGGCCTTGTTAAACCTCATGCCATTGGTCTCAGCCCAGTGGTCCAGCCTGTTCAGACCTCTTTGCAGAGCCTCCCTACCCTCCATCAGATCCATGCTGCCACCCAGATTAGTGTCATCTGCAAAATAACTGATTTTTGTTTAAGAGCCAAATTGTGAGCATTTTGGAGTAATTTACAAGAAGGTAAAGTAAAACAAATTTCACCTATGAAATCAGCCACAGTGATAGGACTAGGGCAATGGGTATAAACTGGAGAGGGGAAGATTTAGGCTTTGCATAAGGAAGAATTTCGTCACCATGAGAGTGGTGAGGCACTGGAACAGGTTGCCCAGGGAAGTTGTGGATGCGCCATGCCTGGAGGTGTTCAAGGCCAGGTTGGATGGGGCCTTGGGCAGCCTGATCTAGTGGGACATGTCCCTGCCCATGACAGTGGGGTTGGAACTAGATGATCTTTAATGTCCCTTCCAACCAAAACTATTCTATGATTCTATGATTTGCAATTACAGAGATTTTTGAAAGAGAAAGGTATATTCCTGTGCCTGTAAATGTGGATAAAGGATTTCAGGATCATATCCTGTTAATGTCTGAATAAGATGACGGCCTTTCATAATTAACGATATAACCACTTCTAAAAATGTGGTTATAGTTTTGTTAAGAGTGTTTGGTGAAAATAACCATTCTAAGTAAAAAACTTGCTTATTATCTGTTGATAATTGACCTACCAGCCCAACTGGCTGATGCTCAGTTCAAAGGATAAAAAGACATACAGGTAATTCTGGTCAAATTGTGTCTGCTTGAAGCTCAGATAATTTTTGTGCTACAGAGTCAATTTCTTTCTCTGCTTCTGGCAACAAGCAGCATTTTGAGGTCAAATCGCTATCCCCTTTTAAGGAGGCAAATAAATGAGTTAGTTCATGATTAGAAATAGCCAACATAGGGCATACCCAATTAAAGGTTCCTAATAATTTTTGTAAATCATTCAAGGTATTTATTTGTTTTGTAATTTGCAGCACTTGAGGTTTAACATATCATTCTGATAAAATCCACCCTAAATATTTCCACGGTGGCATAGTTTGTATCTTTCCATCAGCAATTTCCAGCCCATAAGATTTTAATTCATCCAACATATGCTGCAGGTTGTTTTTCAGGTATAGTTCGTTTTTTGCACAAATAAGAATGTCATCCATATAATGATATATTATACTGGATGAAAAATATTGTCTGGTAGATTGCAGAGCAGCTGCGACCACAATCTGACAAATAGTCAAGCTGTTCATCATGCCCTGCGGTAATACTGTCCAGTGATATCTTTTCATGGGTTCAGAATTATTTACAGCAGGTACCAAAAAAGCAAAATACTTACAATCATCTGGATGTAGGGGGATTGTAAAGAAACAATCTTTTAGATCTATTATGAAAAAGTACCAATCTGCAGGTAACATACTTGGATTCGGTAGTCCGGGCTATAAGGCACCCATCGGCTGCATTACTGCATTTATAGCTCTAAAATCATGCAGTAATCGCCCTTTCCCTTATTTTTTGGAATGATGAATATGAGAGTATTCCATGGACTACTAGATTGAACAACATGTCCAGCTTCTAATTGTTCTACTAAACATTGCAATTGAATGAGTTTTTCCCCTTTAAGAGGCCACTGATCAACCTGAGCAGGTTTCTCTGTTAACCAAGAGAGTTTGAGCAGGGGCTTTAGATCAGTGACCTTCAGGATAAATTTGTTTCTGTAGTAGTGATAGATACATTCCATTGCTTTAGTAAATCTCTTCCCCATAAATTTATCGGTGTTGGCATTACAGGTGGTTGAAGCCACGCTCGTAAATTTTCTGGTCCTGTCACCGGTAATAATTTGGCACTCTTCATAGGAATCTGTATCCCACCTATGCCTGTAACAGTAGTGAAAGCTACGTTGCGAGGCCACTGAGGAGGCCATTCAGTTTGAGAAATTATAGAAACATCATCTCAAATATAGAATAGTCCTGTAAATGTTTTTCCCTGTATGTTAATGTTAAGTGTTGGTTGTTTTGCTGTGACTTGCTGAGCCCAAGGTACCTGGGCAGAATTAGTACTGTCAAATCATTCCTGCTCTTGAATCTGAGGGGAACTTTGGGGAACAGAAGAGGGTAACAGAATAATTTGTGCAACCTTCCAATTTATTGATATGCAGCGCAGGGTTTGAAAGGCAGCTAGCATTATCTGAATCTGACCTATATAGTATGAGTCAATTATTCTTGGTGATATATATAAAGTTTGTTTGAAATACACCCTACAATTAGTCCTACATGTCCCATCGCTACAAGTACACACATCTTAGTTCCTACAGTTTGAAATGTATGTGGTTGTAAAAGAACAACTTCTGAAACAGTTGCCAGATCAAATCCGGCACTGCCTGTTGTAACAGCTGAAAGGTCAGAGATGAAGCATTTATCAGAGGTGGGGCATGGGTGTATTGTACAGGAGCATTCAATACCTTGTTGGTTTGAAGGGCACCGGGCTGCATGCCCCCTTTCCCATTTCCCGAGAGAGTGTGCCCATTTTTGTCAAATTTAGATTTGCATTGATTAGCCCAATGATATCCTTTCTGACATTGGGGACATATCTGTTTAGGTTTTTTTGTATTTCATAGAATCATAGAATATTTAGGGTTGGAAAGGACCTTAACGATCATTTAGTTCTACCCCCCCGCCATGGGCAGGGACATCCCACTAGATCAGGCTGCCCAAGACCCCATCCAACCTGGCCTTGAACACCTCCAGGCATGGTGCATCCACAACTTCCCTGGGCAACCTGTTCCAGTGCCTCACCACTCTCCTGATGAAGAAATTCTTCCTTATATCAAGCATAAATCTCCCCACTCCAGTTTATACCCATTCCCCCTTGTCCTATCACCACAAGCCTTTATGAATAGACCCTCTCCAGCTTTCTTGTAGGCCCCTTTCAGGTACTGGAAGTTTGCTATAAGATCTTCTCGGAGCCTTCTCTTCTCCAAGCTGAACAAGCCTAACTCTCTCAGCCTGTCATCGTATGGAAGGTGCTCCAGCCCTCCGATCATCTTTGTAGCCCTCCTCTGGACCCGTTCCAGGAGTTCCATAGCCGCCTTATGTAGAGGATTCCAGAACTGGACACAGTATTCCAGATGAGGTCTCCCAAGAGAGGAATAGAGGGACAGAATCACCTCCCTCGACCTGCTGGCCACGCTTCTTTTGATGCAGCCCAGGATACAGTTGGCCTTCTGGGCTGCGAGCGCACCTTGCCGGCTCATGTCGAGCTTCACATTGACCAGCACCCCCAACTCCTTCTCTGCAGGGCAGCTCTCAATCACATCATCCCCCATCGTGTACTGAAATCAAGGATTGCCCCAACCCAGGTGTAGGACCTTGTACTTTGCCTTGTTGAACCTCATGAGGTTCTCACAGGCCCACTTCTCCAGTCTGTCCAGGTCCCTCTGGATGACATCCCGTCCTTCCGGTGTGGCAACTGCACCACTCAGCTTGGTGTCATCTGCAAACTTGCTGAGGGTGCACTCAATCTCACTGTCTATATCATTGATATTAAACAGCACCAGTCCCAGTACAGACCCCTGAGGGACACCACTTGTCACGGATCTCCATCTGGACTTTGAGCCATTGAATACAACCATCCAACCAGTTTCTTATCCACCGAACAGTTCACTCATCAAATCCATATCTCTCCAGTTTTGAGAGAAGGATGTTGTGGGGGACTGTGTCAAAGGCTTTACAGAAGTCTAGATAGATCACATCTGTTGGTTTACCCATGTCCACTGCTGTGGTTACCCCATCATAGAAAGCCACTAAGTTGGTCATACAGGATTTGCCCCTGGTGAAGCCATGCTGGCTGCCATTAATCACCTCCCTGTCCTCCATGTGCTTTAGCATAGCTTCTAGGAGGATCTGTTCCATGATCTTCCCAGGCATAGAGGTGAGGCTGACAGGTCAGTAGTTCCCAGGGTCATCCTTTCTACCCTTTTTAAAAATGGGCACAATGTTACCCTTCTTCCAGTCACCAGGGACTTCTCCTGATTGCCATGATTTTTCAAATATCATGGAGAGTGGCTTGGCAACCACATTGGCCAATTCCCTCAGGACTCCGGGATGCATTTCATCAGGTCCCATAGACTTATATTTGTTCAGGTTCCTCAGGTGTTCACAAACCTGATCCTCCTCTACTGTGGGAGGAGGTTTACCCCCTCTGGTTACCGTCTTGCTGTCTCATAACCCAGGAGGGTTGAGGAGAGCGGTTATCAGTGAAGACTGAGGCAAAACCATTGTTGAGTACCTCAGCCTTCTCCTCATCTGTTGATATGAGGTCACCATTCACAGCCATCAGTGGGGGTACATTCTCCTTAACCTTCCTTTTCTGACTGACATACCTGTAGAAGCCCTTCTTGTTAGTCTTCACATACCTTGCCAAGTTCAGCTCCAGCTGCGCCTTGGCCTTTCTGACCTCATCCCTACACAACCAGGCAGCGTCCCTATACATGCCCCAGTTTACCCATCCCTGCTTGCACTGCCTGTACAATTCCCTCTTCTTCTTTAGTGTAACCAGCAGGTCTCTACTCAGCCACACTGTTCTCTTTCCTTTCCTGCCTGATTTTCTACAAATGGGGATTGAGCAATCTTGCGCTTTCTGGAAAGCATCCTTAAATATTTGCCAGCTCCCTTGTCCCCGAGGACCATGTCCCAGGGGGTCCTACTGAGTAACTTCTTGAAGAACTGGAAGTCTGCTTTCCTGAAATAGGGTCCTGACTATACTCCTCACCTGTCCCATATCCCTCTGGACCTTGAACTCCACCAGTGTGTGATCACTGCAGCCCAGGCTGCCTCAGATCCTTAATACAGTATCTAGTAAAGAGGGCTTTAAAAGGCAGATTGTGGCTATGAGGGGTTGTGCATTAGTCACAGGAACCTTGGTCTGCATGGGAAGAGCAGGTTGCAGCACTAGATACTGAGTTAGTTCTTCAGCTTTTCAAAATCATAGGACCATAGAATCACTATGTTGGAAGGGACCCACTGGGTCATCGAGTCCAACCATTCCTAACACTCCCTAAACCATGCCCCTCAGCAACTCGTCCACAGAGTTGCAGAGCCTGCCACCCAGCTTAGTGTCATCCGCAAACTTGCTGAGGGTGCACTCAATGCCTTCATCCAGGTCATTGATAAAGACATTGAACAGGGCTGGAATCTAGCTAGACGCTTAAATAGGGCTTTAAACTAGCTGTGAAGGGGGAGGGGGAGGAGACCAGGCTAGTCGGGAGTGAGCCTGGAAGTGGGAATCCAGTAACTGAGAGATGGTGTGCTGGAGAGGACCGCCAGTACATCACCTCAGAGCAGGTGGGGGTGACTATATCTGGGGACAGTAAGGACGAAACTGGCACTGTGGAGTTAGTTATTCCAAGGACCAGTCAATTGGGAATGAGCTCTATTCCCTTTATGAGGGCTGAAGGTTCATCAGCCCAGCTGAAGTGCATTTACACCAATGAAAGCAGCATGGGCAATAAGAAGGAGGAGTTGGAAGCTGTTGTAGGGCAAGGTGACGCCGCCGAAATGTGGTGGGATGACTCATAACTGGAGTACAGCTGGGGGGGGGTATAAACTCTTCAGGTGGAACAGGAAGGGTAGGAGAGGAGGTGGTGTAGCCCTTTGTGTTAAATAGTGCTTTGATACCCTTGAGCTCAATTACAGTGCGGAAGGGACTGAGTGCCTGTGGGTTAAAATCAGAGGTGCCCACAAGAAGGCAGACATTGTGATGAGAGTCTGCTACAGACCACCCAGCCAAGAAAAAGCAGATGATGAGCTCTTCTATAAACAGCTGGGGATAGTCTCTAGATGGATACCTCTTGTCCTTGTGGGAGACTTAATTCTTCCTGATACCTGCTGGAAGTACAATATATCTGTCCTGAACTCCCCCTCCATCGGTATAGCCCCACATTCCTCCCTGGGTAAAACATATATATATTTCTCCTTTCGGGCAGGTACTGTATCCTTTAATAACTCGTCCTGTTCTACTCCCAAGGTTTTCTGCTACCCAATATTTTTGCCCTTGGATGTAACAACTTTGTAGTCGTCTCTCCTCGTAACAACCAGCGTTAATGTGTGAATGAATTGCCAATGCTTGGATGATTTGGCGTCCATATTTAACATTTTGGTAACACTTTGAGCATGAGTCAGCAGTCCCATCGGTTATTAGATTTAGCATGATTATTATCCATTCCCACTTTCGTATCCCTCTGCCTCTTCCTACGCCTACCGGGTTGCCTCCGGCAGCGAGGGGAGCCATCTTCTTGGCAGCAGGGATATTCTTCAGGGAGTCCAGGGGAAGACTGCCAGAGCTCATGTCTTTTCTTAAAGACATCCCAATTCCTTTTCTTTATTGCTGGTGCAGAACAAGGGACTTTAATTTGCTTTCTGCACTCAAGGGCAACTATATTAGGGTGCGCTCTTAATTTTCTTTGGACTCCATTTAAAAATAATTCCCACCACTCTTGGGAATCTATTTCTATAGTTCCTAGAAGTCCTGTGATATGGAGGTTCTATTCAGTATTCTTTTGGCACTCCAGACATACCCCACAGGGAGTATAACCACATCAACAATGACAGACTCACTTTTCCTTGCAATAATTGCATATAAAGCAGATAAGTGGATAACAAACACACTCTAGTTCCCCACAATTAATCTTTTGACTGCGATACCACTGTTCCTGTGATTGGGCTTCCTCTTGCATCAGTTCGGCGTTGAATCCGGAGTTTCAGGCTTCCGGGCAGGGAGACCACTGTCCATTCATTTTTATCCAAGTCTGGTTGAATAGGTCCTTTCACTCATGACGTATGGGTCCAACACTTCTCAGCAGTTCGTATTGCAGTATCTGTAGCCAAAGCCCAAGAAATGGTCCCTCCCATCGAGGAGTGAGGGAGGTTTCTTTCTAGCCTTTTACCATTACATAATCTCCCATTTGTATTTCATGTATTGCAAATCCCAAAAGGGACATTTTGTGTTAATAGGTGAAGTAATTCTATAAGATTGAATAGACATATCATTTACCCGTGGGTGATCAATGGGCATGCCATGGGAATATGGCATCCCATATAACATTTCAAAAGGTGCTAAACCACTCTCCGAATGTGGCATTGTCTTAACATTTAATAGAGCTAATGGAAGACATTTTATCCATGCCACTTTTATTTCTATACTCACTCGTTCAACTCTACCAGAACTTTGGGGATGCCATGGGGTGTGATATTCCCATTTTATACCTAAGGCAGCTATGATAATTTCAAGAACCTTTGATGTAAAATGCAATCCTTGATCTGAATTGATGACCTGAATCATACCAAAATGAGGCACTTATCAACCGATATTTTAATTCTTCTGGGCGGTAGGGGTTTGAGGGTCAGAGTCAACATAAGCAGCAAAAAAAAAAAAAAAAAAAAAAAGAAAGAAAAAAATATACCCCTGCCTCTTTAACTTAAAGCGCATGTGTCCAGGGCTTGCGCATGCGTTCTAGGAGGTGAGGAAGGGTGAAAGGGTCATATTGCGCACTTAGCTTCAGCCGAGCCACCAGCACCCATCCCACCAGGAAAAAAAATGACCGGAATCTGGGATGAACCCCTTTGTGTTGCCATGCTGGTGGGGTATATCATGCAGGTGCTCGTGATAGTGGCTGCCATCACGATATATGAATGTGTGACTAGGGGCTGGCTTAGAAGAAGAAGACCGTCTTCCCCTTCCACTTGTCCGAGGCCAAGACTGAGACCAAGACCGCTAAGGCCACCAGCATGGCCTGAAGTTTCAGTTCAGGTACTGGAGAAAGCTTTATAAAAAAAAAAGGAAAGCAAAAAAAAAAAAAAGGACAAGGTTAATCTCCATGTGGCGCATAGTTTCTTGTTGGACTTTTCCTATCATTATCGCCCCTGTGAGAAAAGACCACGATGAACAGAAGGATTGAAGGTCATCGTCAGGTGAGCGTCGGGTGCCTTACGATCATGCAGCACGCTACGGGAGAGAGACGGAGCCATATTTGTCCACCTCTTCCAGTCCCAGTCAGGTTGTCCATCATCCTGACAACCACCAAAAGACTGTTCTGAACTCACGGGTGGTGTATTTCTGTTTTGATTGTGTCGCTTGGGATTTTGTCGGATTGTTATACAGTTAATTGTTCTCAGGTTCTTATTTTCTATTAAATTGTTTAATAGTTCACTAAACTTGTCTTGGGATTGCATTAACTATATAATCCTTATTCTTGACTGTGTGGTTTGGTGTTCAGAGTTATAACGTTTTGAATCAATTGTATAAAACATGGAATAGCACATGGCAAAAAAACCAAACAAACAAACAAAAAAAACCCCAACAATGTGGCTAATTCACATAATAAATAAAATAAGATTTATTTTCCCATGGACTTCCGGGAAGCCAGGAAAACAGGTCGATGCCTCAGCCTTTCCAAATTTGGACGGGGACGTGTGCTAACTTCCGTTGCAGTCCCTGTGGTAAGCAGGACAACAAAGAGGCCTTCCCAACATGGTGTTAAAGAATTTTCTTTCCATGACTTAATAAGCACCTTATCCCCTGGCTTAATTTTGTGAATCGTTATATCTAAGGGAGGTCTCTGGGCCAACACCCCTTTTTCCCTTAGTTCCTGCCTTCGGTTCATTATTTGTATTATGTAATGCTTAATCTGGGAATCCTTTAAGCATGGATGGTCCGTAGGGACTTCCATGTCATAAGGCATCCCAAAAAGCATTTCAAACGGGGAGATTCCCACATCGGTTCGGGGTTGGGTGAGAATGTTTAACAAAGCTAAAGGCAAACACTTAATCCATGATGTGGAGAGTTTTTGTAGAGACATGGCTTGAGGAGAAGAGACGTGAGAAAATACAGCTGGTGAAATAATAACAGCCTCGTACAAGGCCACAGTCTCCCTGAGCAAGAAGTTAGGCGATAACAGGAGATAAAAACAGGACCTAGAAAAACCACAAACATCCTAGGAATGTAGCAATAGAGGCAGGGCTGACACTCTGTATCGGACCAATGATGAGCCTTACTTTTGTAATATGTATGAGCCTTATTACTGCTATTATAAAAACATGCCTATCGTATCAATAAATCGAGACTTGTTGATCATCATCGGATGTGCTTGTCTCCCGTCGACTCCATCAAATGGTGATCCCCGACATGCCGGAGCAAAATGCAGGCATTGAACCACGGACGAGCGACGACAGGGTAAAAGTTCGGGTCCTGAAGCAGCCGGGACGGCAATAAGCGCGAATAAAAGTAAGGTGACCGTATAGACGAGCCTGAGGACGCGCCGTGCTCTGGGCGACCATATAGATGGGCCCGGCCGATACGTGCTGCCGAGACCTTGAGGGGCTGCAACAGCGCTGATAAATTAGGTATGGAAAGGCAAGCAGCATATAATTTATTTACCGCTTTCCTGGAAGAGCGGCGGGTTAAGGGAATAGATTTGCAGAAGGAGTTAACGAGTCTTTTAACATATGGGCATGCTAAAGGCTTATTCATAAATCCGCATACCGTACATGAGCTGACAGAGTGGCGAAAGTTCGGAGATGTGTTGTGGGAGGCTACATTACAGGATGATAAAACGGCAAAAAAGTTGGGAAAGCTATGGAGGGTGGTACATAACGAGCTTTTACAGTACCAGGCAGAAAAGAAAGCAGCTGAGCAAGCATCTGCTGCTCACACAAAAAATAGAAACTATGAAAGAGAATGGTCCCAAACTACTCCTTTGCCCCCTACGGACACGCAGGTGGCTTTACCCCCCCCGCCGCCACCACCTTCTGGTTCTGGTTCAGAGGCAGCTTCTGAGCCGTCCGCACCCCCCGAAGAGCAGGGGCCGCGGCCGAAAGCGCCCCCGGCCGTTCTCCCTCTGGGCAATGAGACAACCCCTGGGGCGGAAAGCGAGTTAGCGGAGGTCATTGCCAGGGAGCGGAGAGAAGCTTGGGCTGCGCTTGCAAAAGACGGCTTGGAAAGGGGAGATCACTGTGCGGTTAATGCAGCAGCACAGCTAGCATGCCCGGTGATCTTCCAGGCTCAGGCAGGTGGAGGACTGATGGCAACAATTACTGCCCTCGATTGGAAATTGCTGTCACAGTTGCGATCTACAGTCAGCCAGTTCGGGGTGACAAGTGAGCCAGTAAAGCAGATGTTAGACTACATATGGGGCACTCAAGTGCTTCTGCCCGCTGATTGTAGAGGAATAGCAAAGTTAATATTTACACAGCATCAACAGCTTTTATTTAATGCACATTGGCAAGCGATTGTTAACGAATGCTTGGCAGTACAGAGGCAGCCAGCAGATCCTCTTCATGGAGTGACAGCTGATGAGCTTATGGGGCTGGGAGCGTTTCTCCGCACGGAAGCTCAGGCTATGGTGGGACCAGACAAGTGCCGAGAGGCTATGAGATTGGTCAGATTGGCTATAGATAAGGTAAAAGAACCTGGAGGAGTACCCGTATATATGGGAATCAAGCAGGGTCGGGAAGAACCGTTTGGTGCATTTATAGATAAGGCTGCTGCCGCAATAGAAAAAGCAGGGGTACCCGAATACATGCGAGGGGCACTGCTAAAACAGTGCGCTCTTCAAAATTGCAATCAGGCTACACGGAGTGTGATTAACACCTTGGGTGCAAATTGGACCATAGAGGAGGCATTAGAAAGGATGGCTCAAATGCCGTTAGGATCACAAGCATTTTTAGTAGATGCTATTAAGCAGCTGGGGCTGGGATTACAGGAACAGGCAAAGGCTTCACAAAATCAGGTGTTAGCTGCTCTCACACCCCTTCAAGCGTCAGCCGCAGTTAATTCGGCTCCATCGGGAACCCGTACGCGATGCTACAGATGTGGAGGCATGGGTCACATGCGCCGAGAATGCCAGGCTACAGGGATATGGTGCCGAAAGTGCCGTTCGGATACTCACACTACGGGCGCCTGTCGGCGGAGGTCGGGAAACTCCGGCAGGAGCGCGAATCGCAGTGGCCGCGCTCAGACACAAGTCGCCGCTGCAGCTCAACCGACCTTCCCTGCCCCCAACCTGCCACCACAGGGAGCCTCGGGCTGGACTTGGCAGCAGCAGTAGAAATCACGCTAATGACATCGCACCCACAAAAGATCCCAACAGGAATTAAAGGACCTATTGTCATACAAGGTCGAGCGGTGGGTGCACTGCTATTAGGACGATCGTCTGCCTCTATGATTGGATTATTTGTGTTACCTGGTGTTATTGATGCGGACTTTACTGGAGAAATTATGATCATGGTGCATACTCCTTTTCCACCCGTTCAAATTAATAAGGGACAGAGAATTGCTCAATTGGTACCGTTGGAGCAAATGACAAAAGAGATAAAGCCTATAAGGGAACAAGAGAGGGGAGAAAAAGGTTTCGGATCCACTGGCGGCCTGACCTTGCTGACTTTAAATCTTAATGAAAGGCCCAAGAAAACCGTGGAGGTGGAATATCAAGGACAAAAGAGGTCATTTTTAGGCCTTTTGGACACTGGGGCTGATTCCAGCATTATTAGCCCTAATTGCTGGCCTCCACATTGGCCTTTACAACCGGCTGCCACCACAGTGACCGGGGTTGGAGGTTTAACCCTGGCCAGTTGTTCCCCTCCTATCAAGGTGAACATGGATGGAAAACAATTAACAGCTACTTTCTCGGTAGTCCAATTGCCACCTACCGTGCAGTGCCTTATAGGGCAGGACATTCTGACCCAATTGGGAGTGGTGCTAACCAATGAGCACCCTTTGGGGTAGTGGCCGTTGCCTGGACTTTCCCGATACCCATTACCTGGAAAACCAGCTCTCCGGTGTGGGTTAAGCAATGGCCTTTAAAAAGGGAGAGTCTCCTGCGTGCTCATGATCTAGTGAAGGAGCAATACGAACAGGGGCATCTGCGACTATCCACAAGCCCCTGGAACACTCCAATTTTTGTGATCAAAAAGAAATCAGGAAAGTTTCGTTTGTTACATGATTTGCGTACTGTCAATGCCCAAATGGAACCCATGGGGGCTTTACAACCAGGATTACCTAATCCCGCAATGATTCCTAAGGATTGGCCACTACTAATTATTGATCTTAAAGACTGCTTTTTTACTATTGCCCTTCATCCACAAGACATGATGCGATTTGCATTTACATTGCCTGCACTTAACAGGGAGGGGCCAGACCAAAGATTTGAATGGACAGTACTCCCGCAGGGAATGCGCAATAGTCCTACTTTATGCCAAATTTATGTTGACTCTGCATTACAGCCCCTGAGAAAGAGATGGCCAAATGTAGTGATTTATCACTATATGGATGATATATTGTTTGCCCAACCAAAACCTTTTACTGAACAGCAAATTCAGGAGATACGGACTGCCTTGGCACAATTTTCCCTTGTTATAGCCCCTGAGAAAATTCAAACAACAGCTCCGTGGAAATATTTGGGATGGACAATGTCGGAACAAATAGTTAAACCCCAGAAGCTACAACTGCAAACAAAACTCACAACTCTGAATGAGGCTCAGAAGTTACTGGGCGATCTTCAATGGTTAAAACCGATTGTGGGAATACCAAACGAACTGCTGGATGAATTACGCCCACTTCTCAAAGGTACGGACCCAGCAAGACCGATCCGTGTTACTCCGGAACAACAGCACACTCTTCAGAATATAATGGACTGCATTACACAGGGGCAAGTCCATCGGCGAGATCCAGAATTATCCATAGACCTGACGATCTGGAACGGTCCCAAATACCTCCTTGGGGCACTGACTCAATTGCAAAAGAAAACGGGGGAGATAAGGGTATTGGAGTGGATTTCCCCCGCGTTACAACAAACCAAAACTCTGGTTCAAAAGGTCGAAATGCTAGCAGACTTAATAAAGAAAGGCAAGGAGAGAATGCTACAAGTAGCTGGAACCGAGCCAGCAGTAATCAGGATGCCAATTAAAAAGGATACCTTGGACTGGTACTTGTGTAATAGCAAGGAGCTGCAGGAGGCACTTTTAGGTGCGAGCTGCCCCATTGAAACAGAAAAGCTCCGGCAGGCGCCAGTTCAATGGATTGGGGAATGGAATTGGATCACCCGGCCAAAACGAGAAAATTCCCCTATCGCAGATGCTCTTACGGCATTCACGGATGCTGGCAGAAAATCCAGAACTGCTGCAATAACATGGCAAGAAAAGGGACTATGGAAACATCAGATTTTACAAGCAGAAGCTGCAGACAGTCTACAGACTATGGAACTTTTAGCAGTAGTATGGGCAATATCACAGCTAAGAGGACCACTGAACATCGTAACAGACTCTTTGTATGTTGCTGGGGTCGTAGCTAGAATCGAAGACGCCTCTATAAAAGAGGTGCAAAACCGGAGGCTGTATGAGTTGTTGGTACAGTTAAAAAAGGCTACAAGGTTAAGGGAGCACGCTTATGCTGTGATTCATATTAGAAGCCATAAATGGGAAGCTGGCTTGGGTGAGGGTAATGCTAGAGCAGACAGACTAGTGTCTGTGGCTCAGGGCACTCCACTGCCAGGCCAGATGCTAGCCAGAGAAGCTCACTCTATGTTTCACCAAAATGCAAAGGGCTTGCACCGAGAGTTCAAAATCACAATGGCAGAGGCGAAGGCCATAGTTAGGGCCTGCCCGATTTGCAGCCATCACAATGGAGGTGGTGGTCTAGGCCTAGGGGTAAACCCACGGGGACTACAATCAAATGAGTTATGGCAAATGGATGTTACGCATGTCCCTAACTTTGGTAGATTGAAGTATGTGCATGTATCTATTGACACCTATAGTAAGTTCATTTGGGCAACAGCACAGGCAGGAGAAAAGGCTATCCACGTGGAAAGGCACCTATATAGCTGTTTTGCAGTAATGGGGACGCCAAAAAGGATTAAAACGGATAATGGGCCTGCTTACATTAGCAAGAGAATAGAAGGGTTCTTAAAGAGTTGGGGAATTGAGCATATCACAGGCATTCTAAACTCCCCAACAGGGCAAGCTATCATCGAAAGGGCTAATGGCACTCTGAAAAGGTACTTGGCAAAACATGAAAAGATTGCTGATCCCCAGGCAAGGTTATTGAAGAGCTTATTTGTGATCAATCACTTGTGCATATTTGGGGACGCAGAGTACCCTCCAGCAGAACTACATCATCGGCCAAATGAAACTACCGAGCAGAAAAAGGACGTGTGGGTGAAATACAGAGACCCTAAGACAGGGTTATGGAAAGATCCTGCTAAGGTTATGTTTTGGGGGAGGGGATATCTTTGTGTCTCTACCCCTACAGGACCGGTATGGGTGCCTGCAAGGTGGACTAAACCTGTTCTCGATGCAACAACTGCCAAGCAATCTGACGGAGGAAGACAAGAGGAGAATAGAGGAGAAGCTGCCACTGATCCTACGACCGCTGCTGTCACAGTTGAAAGGATACTCGAAAGCCATCGACAGGGTTTTGAAGCACTGCCAGACCTTTGAAGGACTAATTACAACTATTGGACGGTTATTGGAAGTATTACATATGGGGCCAGCGGGTCAAAATTGTCTTGATTGTAATAATCCATGTTGTGCTGCTTGGGTAGCTTTGTACTGCAGGGGTTGCGATAAGATCTTTTGGATAGAACAGTCCCTAGTATGTGACTTATGGTGTAACAGGTGTGCATTTAACCATAACTTTAACAGCTGGCAGAAAGAGCTGCAAGAGCAAACAAGGCTAGCAACAACCACGGCCTTAGCATTTTTTTTGAAGCACCTGAACAGAAAATATTGGCTTACTACCGTTGGGAATTGGAGAATATTGTTAAAAGGGGTATAGTTCAAGGTAGATCTCATATTATCTCTGCGAGGTGTAGCAAATTGGTACCCATAACACAGCATTACGTGGTAGGGCCCATAAGAGGAGATCCTGACAGGGAATTGGATCAGTGCTTGAGCAAGTTACAGGAGTTAAAACTGCAACAGCTAGGAACAGTAAGGACTAAAAGAAATAGGGAGAGAAAGGATAGAAGAGAAAAATGAAGCCTGTTTCTGCTGTATTGCTTAGTGCTGTAGTAGCCAGCATAGCAGGAGTTATACGCTTTACACGCTTTAATCAGCCAAGAGATAACATCTGGGTAACATTGGCAAACCAAACTAGTCAATCGTCATTTTGCCTTAGCTTAGGAGGGGTTACTAATCCTTTCCGAACTTGCCTGTTAGGTTTGCCTGCTTGGTCCCCAGGGGAATTTTGTGGTTTTGTGAACGAAAGCAGCCTGTGCAAAAACTTATCGAGCGCTGAGGGCTGTAGCCAGGTGTTTCCCGAGTGGGGAGGTAACCCTCAGATTGAGGATGGCTGCCAACAATGTAAGATCATACTGTCCTTGAACATCACCCTGCACTCTCCCCCAGAAGAATTAGATCTCTTTGGAAGTGCAAATGCCAGTTTATCCAGTGTCAAACAGGGGGGTTGGTTTGGTTTTGAGCCACTGAACCTAAAAGACTTTAACAAGAATCGCAAAATTGGGCCAGCCTAGACTTATCCCTGGAATCAGGAACAGTGAATAGCCAGCTTTACTCCCGATGTAACGGTGCCAACATTACGGCCCCGAAGAAATTGCCCCCCAGGATATTTTTAATTTGTGGAGACAGAGCTTGGAATGGTATACCGGCAAAGCCACAGGGAGGACCTTACTATTTGAGGGAATTTATCGTTGTTCCATCCTAATGTATCCTTATTAGTGCAATGGAGTCAGAGAAAAACGCAGTGTGCACGAGCTAGACTGCGGTCAGATAGGGAAACCCACGTTTTGGAGTCAGATGAACCTTCTTGCTCAGAAAGAAAATGGGGGAAATGTGGAGAGTTTTTGTAGAGACATGGCTTGAGGAGAAGAGACGTGAGAAAATACAGCTGGTGAAATAATAACAGCCTCGTACAAGGCCACAGTCTCCCTGAGCAAGAAGTTAGGCGATAACAGGAGATAAAAACAGGACCTAGAAAAACCACAAACATCCTAGGAATGTAGCAATAGAGGCAGGGCTGACACTCTGTATCGGACCAATGATGAGCCTTACTTTTGTAATATGTATGAGCCTTATTACTGCTATTATAAAAGCATGCCTATCGTATCAATAAATCGAGACTTGTTGATCATCATCGGATGTGCTTGTCTCCCGTCGACTCCGTCAAATGGTGACCCCGATGTACCCCCTGGACACCACGGACGACCCCGTCACCATGACATCTTGGTTTCTAGCATTAATTTAGTCAGTTGTTTCTTAATTTCACCATTCATTCTTTCTACTCTTCCCGAGCTTACCAAAAGTATGTACTACTCTGTATGCATATTTAGAGTCAGTATAAATGGTTCCCCTTTTTCCTTTCAAGAGGCTCAAAGCTCTAAATACCGCATATAATTCGCATGCTTGTGCCGACCAACTGGGGCTGAGGGGACCGGATTCCACTGTTTTAAATGTTTTCCCAACTATTATGGCGTATCTGGATTTACTTTTCCCTTCAATGACCCAAGAGGACCCATCTACATACAATCGAGCCCCCAGCTCCAGCTCCTCTTCTTCCAGGTCTGGCCTTATTTTTGTTTGTTCCTCAATCTGTTGGAGGCAATCATGCATTAACTCAGTAGTTGGTTCCCCATATAAAAATTGAGCCGGATTTTGCCAGCCTGTAGTTTCTATAGTTAACTTAGGGGAGGACACTAAAATGCCCTCATATTTTAAGAGCCCGGCGTCTGTTATCCATTTTTCGGCCTTCTGCTGTAAAACTCCCTGAATGTTATGAGGAGATAAGACTCTCAGTTCACTCCCAAAGGTTATTTTCCCTGCTTCTTCTACCAAAAGGGCAGCAGCTACTACAGCTTGTAAACACGTCGGCCACCCTCAGCTAACAGGATCGAGGAGCTTAGAGAGGTATGCCACCGGCTTCTTGCCTCCAGCCCAATCCTGGGCTAATACCCCATATGCCACCCCTTCTTCTATATTGATAAACAGGAAAAAAAAGGTCTTTTTAGATTTGGAAGACTGAGGACCGGAGCGTTCACCAATTCAGTTTTTAAAGCCTCCAACCGGTCCTCATCATCGGGGGTCCATTTTAATAGTCCATCCTTGGTTAATTTCTCATACAGAAATTTAACCTTTCCACTAAAATTTTCAGTCCATGAACCTGCCTTTTGTTTTGTGGAGCTTGCAAGGAGAGTATTCCCTGGACTTCTTAGTCCCTTTGGTTAACTAATGTTCAAGGTATTTAACCTCTTCTTCCACAAACTGCAATTTGGGTTTTGAAACTTTGAGTCCCTTTAAACTTAAAGTTCAGGAGTTTTATGCTTTCTTCTCTTACCCTCTTCTCCTCTTTCCCCGCGATCAATAAATCATCTACATACTGTAACAACACTGTCCCTTCCCCCAAAGAATAATCTGTTAGTATCTGCTCCAGGGCTTGTCCAAATAAATTTGGAGATTCCGTGAACCCCTGGGGAAGGACCGTCCATCTTAGTTGTTGTTTTCGGTGGGTATCCGGATCTTCCCACTCAAAGGCAAAGTAATCCCTGGAAGTTTCCTTAAGAGGACAGGCCCAAAAAGCGTCCTTAAGGTCTATTACACTATACCACTGATTCTCTGGACCGAGTTGACTCAAAAGGGTGTGTGGGTTAGCTACCACCGGGAACCTCTCAACTGTTCTTTTGTTAATTTCCCTTAAGTCATGTACTAATCTGAAACTGCCATTGGGTTTCTTTACTGGCAAAATGGGAGTATTAAAAGGGGACATACATGGCTCCAGAAGTCCCTGTTCCAAAAGCCTCTCTATTTCTGGCTTTAACCCTTGCCTCCCTTCTTTAGGTATAGTGTATTGCTTAATTCTAACGGGTATCTCTGGGTTCCGAATAGTTACCTCAAAGGGTTCGATATTCAGTTTCCCAACACTATCAGGGGTGTACCAAACCTCTGGATTAAATTTTTTTTTTTTTTTCTTTTTCTTTGTCTTCAGCCCGAAGGGGGCATAGTTTCACTCTTAATCCTTCCTTATTGATCTCTATTCCTATTCCTAACTCAGTCATTAAATCCCTCCCCAATAGATTATAATCTGCTTCTGGGACCAACAAAAAGGACCCCATCCCTAATTTAGAATTGCTTTCCAGGAGTACATCCTTAATTACAGGTACTCCAAAGGGTTCCCCTTTGGCCCCGACCACCTGTATTGTTTCAGATGAAATTTTGCACCCTCGGGGAAGGGTTTGGATGGTTGATCTTTCCGCCCGAGTCCACAAGGAACTCATATTCTTGCTGCTGGGGACCTATTTTTTTAGCTTTACCAGGGGCTCTGTTTTTTTCCTTTGTCCCCAGCAGGTAGAGCCCCTGACCCCCCCTAATCTTCTTTGAACTGTCTCTCATCAGCCATCCTCTGCCAACATTCTCGCTTCAAGTGGCCCCTCTTACCACAGTAAAAACAAGTAATAAATAACTCTGCCCTTGTTTCCCCGACTATCCAAAGGGCCGCATACTCGCTTTCTTCCAAATTAAAGGATTCTTTAGAATTAACATAAATGTTCAAGGCCTGGCATATCCAATCTTCGAAAGACCCAAATATCGGCCAAAATAACTGATCTCCTCTTATTTGCTTTCCTCCTCAGACCTCCATGCAGTAATGAACCATCTTGGTTCTGTCTTTTCCCTTCCTAGAGGGGAAAGCGTTCCAATACTTAATCATTACTCTTAATGGACTGTCCTCTGGAATGTGGGGAAGCTTTACAGGGCTTCCCCCCCACACACGGGTTCAGAGGGCTTGCTTTTCCTCTGACCCATCTTCTGGAGTGCCTTCACACACACACTTCCCCCAATTTGTGGCCCAGTCCATCGCCGGATATGGGAACCGCACTACTATGGGGTCCGCACTTGCCTCATCCTAGAGGGACGTCTCACTCAGCACACTCCAGGATCCCAACCCCCAACCGAGCGGATCCTACTTCCCCGAAGCAGGACACCTCCTACGGACACAAGGTCCTTTGGAGAATACTTACACCATCTGATGTCTTCGCCCGGGGCTTTGTGCACAAAGATTAAGGGGGTTGCCGGCAATTCTTTGCTTGCTATCGGATTTTAGGTTCGTCGGTCAGGGCTTCAGGGAAGATTTCTCACGCGGGGCTTGCCAAAAAGAGACGGCAAGGGCGCCTCCCCGGGTGGAGCCTTCCACCGGGGCTGCCTGATCCGAGTCACAGCACCAAATTTGTTATAAGTTGGAGGCGAATAATTGATTCAGCCTTTGAGGATCAATTCACAATTTTATTAATTACAGCAAGCGATAGCAAGCAAACAGTGCTGGGTGCAGCCGAGGGGTCTGCGCTCCACCAACGACTCACACCCTTTCACCCCCAGCAGTCCCCTTTTATGGTTTTCTTGATAACTTCTGTGCACGCATCTCTTAGGCAAAGGTTTCCTGTTGTGCTGATAGGCAAAGGCTTCCGCGTTGTTTTCGCAAGTGGGGTGATAGGCCTCTTCCTTGTGGTTGTCAGTTCCTGCTAAGTCTGCAAAGCTCCATGCCATATGCAACCATTTTATTGTTTCACAACATCTGTCCACTTTCACACTTTATGGCTCGACCCCCACATAGTTCCTCCTGCATTCAAGTTTCCACTCTTGATGAACAAACACGTTATTGTTATTTTTCACATTAGCCTTGGCTTCCTCTTCATCCCTTCTTACGTATACCTTCTGAGCTTCTCTCAGTAGTTCATTAAGTCCCCTCTCGTGTCAGTCTTCTAGCTTCTCTAGTTTCTTCAAGATATCTGGCCACGACCGAGTCACAAAAGTGACTTTAAGTAGTTCTCACCCTGCCTCCGACTCTGGATCAATCCCGGAATATTTTTCTGTTTCACCTTCTCCAACCATTCTGTTGCAATCTTCCCCCTTATTCTGTCGACTGTCAAATGCCTTACTAGCCTTCTGTCCTCTAGGTACGGCTTCTCTTATTCCCTGATTATAAGTGTTCTATAATCACTTAAGTGGTTTCTCCCTTTTGGGGTGTTATGCCAACCCTACCGGATCCTCCAATAAGCGTTTCAATTCCCTCTTAAATTGCCGCACCTCTGTCCCTGTTAAAGGGGCAACCACAAATCCTATGCCCCCTTCCACCCCACTCCACCCAAGGGAACCTCCCTCAAAAGGAACATTCCTGCCTCCTGTTCTTTCCTCGCGGGGAGCCTCATTGCTTCGGTCCCTACCTGACTCTCCCTCACCGAAGACTAGCGCTGGAGTGGTGGGCGGGCTTGCCGTTAAAGAGCCCTTCCAGCATGCTGCATAATCACTCTCCTCCAGACTCCTTTGTATTTACATAAGCATTTAGAGCCTGACATCCCTGTTAAAGGGGCAACCACAAATCCTATGCCCCCTTCCACCAAAGATTGACATTTCGGCCAATACAAGGGGTCCGATCTAATTTCCTCCCTTGTCCATTCTACCATACAATAATGGATCATCTTAAGTTGGTCCTTATCTCATGTACACAAATTCCCTTTCCAGTTACTTAACATCCCTCCTAATGGACTGTCCGGAGGGATGCGTGCCGGCTTTTTCCCCTGACTAGGCTTATCCGCCCCCTGTCCCATTTCCCTCGGGGCATTCACACACCAACCAATTCGTTTCGTCCTTTCAACAGCCAGGTCCCTCACGGGAGACTGGAAATGCCCACTCAGGACTCCGCACTCGCTTCTCAGATCTGTATCAGTCCAAGTCTCATTCACTCCACACTCGACACCCCGAATCCGCCCAACTGGATAATACTCACCAGTCCGCGTTTTCTTACCCGGATCTTCGTGCACAAGAATTACAGGCAACCGCGGTACCTTTCCCTGAAAAACATTGCCTTGCGAATTCCACCCGTCAGGAGATCGAGCAGCCGCCCCGGCCGCCGCACTGGACCCAGTGAGCCACAGAAATTTCCGTGGGGTGCACCACTCACCGAGATCCAGTGAAACAGTCCGAGCGCGGGTCGATGTATATCCCGGACGAGCCACCAAAATTGTTACAAACACACTCTGGGAACTAAAATTCCGAGAGTATAAAATATCTCTTTATTGTGGAATAAAGTCAGCAAAGCAAGGTATACAGCACTGGGCGCGTGGCTGAGGTAAGGCTGCGTCTAGCCAGAGAGGCACGCCTGGTCCAGGCTCCCCTCCCCTTCTTATACATTTTGGGAAAGCGGTTACATTTGGGCATGAAAGCAGTTAACAATAAGGCCCATCCTTCCCTCCCCGGTCTTGCCACGTGTCTTTTGAGAATGGTCCGCCCGTGCTGTCCCGCGGGCAGAAGAAGGGGGCGGGGTGGGGGTGGGGTGGGTAAGCAGCGCTTGCTGGTACTGCACTGCCCCTCCGCTGAACCCCGCACCACAGACAAGCTGGCGCCACCAAAGAAAGAAGACATTCCACCCCATGACTTCCAAAACTCAGGTACGACTACATTTGGATCTCCACCCCCCCCCTCAAGCCAAAAATGCTGAATAGCCTGTTTATTACAGAAGTCTCTCATATTTTCAAATTTACTTCATGACAAGGTTCCACCTGGTTGCTAGTACTTCTTGGGGTCCTCCTGCTTCTTCTACCACATGTTCTGTCCCTGTTGCAGGGTGGCTAATGCAGTGGAACATTACCTGGATTTTCTGGCTCTGCTTCAGGAGAGGCTGCAGCAGTAGGCAGGTATCTGAAAAGCTCCCTTGGTGACTTGGTAGATGAGGTTTGGATCTCCAACTGTGAAAAAGGGGGAAAGAATGGTTGGCTTTGTGCCTGTAAATAATGCCAAATAAGGGCATGTAATGCGACCCCTGAAGACCTACATGGTGGACTATAATGGGGGGGAGGGGAAGCAGATGAGCCTTGTTGTTAACTGTTTTCAAGCCAAAATGTAACCGTTTTCCAAGAATGTATAAAAGGGGGGGGGGGGGAGCCCGGACCAAGCGCGCCTCTGGCTGACGCGGCTTGGCCTCAGTCACGCGCCCAGCGCTGCTTCCTTGCTTCGCAAATCTAATACCTCATAGTAAACCTGTGTTTGATTTGATAAAAGATTGTGCATTGTCTGGTGTTGACAATTTTGAGGGCTCGTCCAGGATACTCGACCGGCTGTGCCCCATCTTGGTGAGCGGGTTGAGAGGTGCACCCCGCGCCCCTTGCGCAGCTTGCCTCATTCCCCACGGTGGTGGGCAGCGGTTGCTCGAGTCCCCGAGAGGAGGTTTTGCCGAGTAAGGAAAATTCTCTAAGAAAAATTAAAAGAGACTCCCTTTTGACTATTATACCGTGGTTGCCTGTAATTCTTGTGCACGAAGATCCGGATAAGAAAACAGTATTATCTGGTTTGGCGGGGTTGGAGGTGAGTCGTCTTATACTGCAAGACCCCCCGGTATTACTGTTAGCGTAGAGACAAACACATAACCATTCCAGGTAGGTTATATGTGGTGCTTTATTTCGAGGCCCCGGGAACCTGGGGTATTCAAACCCAAATCAGGTTCCCCGACCATTCCGGCGCGTCCGCAATTTAACCCTTAAGTGTTTCGTAATCTAATGTATATTCAACAGATTACATCATTTCTTCATGCATATGTATTTGAAGATTGTCTCATCATTTGTGTGGACACCTGCATTTCTTTATCTTCACTTGACTACCCTTGGTATGCTTCTGGCCTTCACAAATGTAGGCTGTGTTCAGATAAGGTTGTTAGTGAAAGCGTAGGCTCTGCTCAGATAAGGTTGTTAGTACATTCTTTCTAAGCACTCCCTAATACCATACTTGTGAAGGTTATATGTGGTTTGTGAGAAAACTGTCACTGTCTACAGAGACAGACACAAAGTCTGCACAAACTTAACTATAAAGATCAACAAAATTAAATGCTAAATACAATATACATAACCTAATCTTACTTAATTGAACCCTAATTCTTCAGCTAAATTAACGTTTTTCCAACATTTGAGGTGAGCGAGACCCTCTGGATATCGGAGGTGAACGGATGTGAGTGTGTGAGACCTGGACTGGCAGCCAGATCTGGGAAGTGAGTGCGGAGTCCTTCTAAGCTACAGTTACGGGAAACAGATGAAGCATTGATCAACTCGGTTGTGTGGGCGACCGAAGGGAACAGAGATGGGTTGGATATACCCCCGATACACGTCCTACCCAAGGACGAAGAAAAGCCTATTTGAGTAAAGCAATATCCCATCTAAAATGAGGGGAGAAGAGGATTAAGACCAATTATAGAAGGATTTATTAAGGATGGGACCCTGGAAGTATGTATGTCCCCACATAACACCCCCATTCTCCCAGTCAGAAAGGGGGATGGGACATATCGGTTAGTCCAGGACTTGAGAGAAGTAAATAAGCGTATATTTATGCGGTATCCAGTCGTCCCAAATCCATATACGATTCTGAGTAAGATTCCTAGGGATCATGGTTGGTTTAACGTGGTAGATTTAAAGGATGCCTTCTGGGTCTGTCCTCTGGGGAGGAAAGTCGGGATATCTTTGCATTTGAATGGGAGGATCCGGACACGAAAGAGTCAATTAAGATGGATCAAGTTACCCCAGGGCTTCACAGAATCTCCCAACTTGTTTGGACAAGCTTTAGAATCCATTATGCAACAATTCTCCTCCTCCCTGAGAACGCAGATTTTACAGTACGTGGATGACTTGTTATTGTCAGGGGAAGGGGAAAAGATAGTACGAACTGAGACTATAAGACTTTTGAATTTTCTCGGGGAACAGGGGCTAAGAGTGTCAAAGGGAAAGCTACAGTTTGCGGAAACAGAAGTGAGATATTTGGGACATGTTATCAGCAAAAGGCAATGAAAAATTAGTCCGGAGCGGATTTCTGGAATTATTTCTTTACCAGTTCCACGAACCAAAAAGGAGATCAGGAGCTTGTTAGGACTAGTCGGATATTGCCGATTGTGGATTGAGGGTTATACCCAGTCCGTGCGGTTTTTATATGAGAAACTAGTTGAGGACCGAAAAGTGGAGTGGACACAAGAGGATGAGCAGAGCTTTGAAAAGTTAAAGAATAAATTGATATCTGCTCCTGTATTGGGGTTGCTGTTACTCGGACAGCCATTTTTCTTATTTGTCAATGTTGAAAAGGGGGTAGCACACGGAGTACTAGCTCAAAATTGGGGAGATAAGAAGAAGCCCATTGCACTTTTGTCAAAGGTGTTAGACCCTGTGAGTCGAGGGTGGCTGATGTGCATCCAGGCGGTAGCCACCACTGCATTATTAGTGGAAGAAAGCAGGAAATTAACATTCGGAGGGAAGTTGATAGTTTATACTCCACATGCGGTTAGGAGTATTCTCAACCAAAAAGCGGAAAAATGGCTCACAGATGCAAGACTGTTGAAATATGAAGCCATTCTGATAGATAGGGATTTGGTCCTAGAAGTAAGCTGCCACATAAATCATTCTCAGTTTTTATACGAGGAACCTGGTGAAGACCTCCAACACAATTGTCTTGACATCATACATTATCAGACGAAGGTCAGGGAGGATTTGGAGGAGGAACCCTTGACTCAGGGGGAGGAATTTTTTGTAGACGGATCCTTGAGATGTATAGAAGGGACAAGATTTTCAGGGTACGCAATACTAAATGGAAAAGGGATGGAGGTAATTAAAAGGGGAAGTTTACCCCCATCTTGGTCGGCACAGTTGTGTGAACTGTATGCATTAAAGTGAGCATTAGATTGGTTAGAAGGGAAGCAGGGAACTATCTATACAGACTCAAAATATGTGTATGGTGTAGTCCACACATTTGGGAAAATTTGGGAGGCCTGGGGGCTGTTGAATTTGAAAGGGAAAGGATTAATTCATGAACAATTAGTGCGAGATGTATTAGAATCTTTAATGAAGGCAGAAGAAATTGCAGTAGTGTATGTGAAGGGTCACCAAAAGAGGATGACGAAGAAAATTAGGGGCAATAACTTAGCGGATAAGATAGATTGCAAAGCAGCAACCCAACTAGAACCAAAAGTTTTGCTGGTTATGACTCCAGAACCCAAGGAGGTGGAAGTTCCAGTATTTGAAGCAAAAGATGAGGTCCAATTATGTGCTATAGGAGCAGAGAAAGACAAAGTTGGAATTTGGGATGAGAGTAGTTGTTAACTAGATTGAGAAAATGTGGGCAGCCCCCCCCCCTCCCCCGTAATGCATATGGCAGTAAAAAGGATTGTGAGTTCTTGTCCCACATGTTGGAAGTTTTCTGATACAAAACCCAAACAGGAAGTTGTAGGACAACCATGGGTATACTTCCCATTCTAAAGACTGCAAACTGATTATGCTGACATGCCTCCCATGAGCAGACTGAAGTACCTGCTGGTAATCATGGATCAATTCTCAGGATGGGTAGAAGCTTTTCCCAACAGGAAAGCTGATACTGTGGGAGTGGTCAAAGCACTCATTCAGGAAATCATTCCCAGATATGTAATACCTGAAACCATAGAATCCAATAGGGGTTCTCATTTTTCACCAGGAATACTAAACAAGATCTATAAAAGTTTAGGAATACAGCAATGGCTACATGTTCCATATCGTCCACAATCCTCAGGACAGGTGAAAAGAATGAATAGGACTCTTAAAAATAAAATTGCTTGAACTTGTAATCAGGTAGGTTTGAAATGACCTGAAGTTTTAGAAATAATGCTATGGGATATTAGAAATGCCCCTCACCAACCTCTAGGGTTGTCAACAGCAGAAATAGTGTTTGGCAGGCACTTAGCTGTACCTTGGATCTTTGCCTCTGCTAGGACCAGCCTATTAGATGGAGATGAATGAGTTACCAAATCTGTACTGGCAATATAAAAACACCTACAAGAAAATAGGGTATAAACCAGATGGTTTCAACCAGTAGCAGCTGCAATGCAAGTACATGATATCTGGTCTGGTGATGCAGTAATAATAAAAGTCCACTCTCGCAAAACAAAGTTGGACTCTAATTGGGAGGGACTGTATATAATGTGTTATTAACTTCTTACTTTTCCGTGAAGGTTGCAGAAAAGGATAACTGGATTCACCACTCTCGCATTAAATGACTGTCCAAAGAACATCAGTTAGATGGATCACAGTTGACCCTTCGTGACTCTGTCAATCCTGCCTTGGAGATTGGAACTGGGACCGTTCAAGCTTGCAAGGACTGAAAGAATCCCAGAATCATGTTGGTTTTGTTTTCTTTCTAGAGTCACCTGGACCAAGAAATCACCTGCTGCTTGGCTAAGTAGACAAACATAGGATAATAGAATCATACAATGGTTTGAGTTGGAAGGGACCTTAAAGCCCATCCAGGTCCAACCCCCTGCCATGGACAGGGACACCTCCCACTAGATCAGGCCACTCAAGGCCCCATCCAACCTGGCCTTGAACATTTCCAGGGATGGGGCATCCACAACCTCCCTGGGCAACCTGTGCCAGTGGTTCACCACCCTCATTGTAAAGAATTTCTTCCTAATGTCTAGTCTAAATCTTCCCCTCTCCATTCCCCCTTGTCCTATCACTTCATGCCTTTATAAAAAGCCCCTCCCCAGCTTTCTTGTAGCCCCTTCAGGTACTGGAAGGTCATTATAAGGTCTCCTCAGAACCTTCTCTTCTCCAGGCTGAACAAGCCCAACTCTCTCTGCCTGTCCTCATATGGAAGGTGCTCCAGCCCTCTGATCATCCTTGTAGCCCTCCTCTGGACCCATTCCAAAAGCTCCATATCCTTCTTATGTTGAGGATTCCAGAACTGAACACAGGACTCCAGGTGGGGTCTCAAGAGCAGAACAGAGGGGGAGAATCCTCAACCTGCTGGCCACATTTCTCTTGATGCAGCCCAGGATATGGTTGGCCTGGGCTGCGAGTGTGCATTGGCAGCTCATGTCGAGCTTCTCATCAATCAGCAGCCCCAAGTCCTTCTCTGCAGGGCTGCTCTCAATCACATCACATCATCCACCATCCTGTATTGAAACCATGGATTGCCCCAACCCAGGTGTAGGACTTTGCACCTAGCCTTGTTGAACCTCATGAGGTATACTGATGCTTTACTTGGTCATTGTAGTTTGGAGCCCAGAGAAGTGGCTTTGGCTGAAGCACACAGCTCTAGGTCTGATTTCTACCACCTGCACTAGCCAGGGAAGGTGGCAGTGCCGAGACCTGTGCCTGTGTCCCCCGTGTCCCTGGAGGAAGTCTATGCTAACCACACAATGTGGCTCTAGTCCGCTTTGTTGTGATAGTGAGCAGGGCTGAAGGGGCTCCTGCCTGGTGTTTAGTGCAGCTAATTTTGTGTGAGGAAGGTCCCACAACCACATTAACTAAGCTTTTGGCAAGCCTTGCCTCCCACAAGAGGTAAGAAATGGTTGGGAACTGCAAGGTAGCAGGTGAATTAAGGGAAAGGAAGCAGGACCTGATTAAGCTCAGGAAAAGTGTGACATAGAAGCTGCTGTGATCTCCTCTGAATACTGGAAGGGCCTTGAGTAGGCTTTTCCCTGCAGTCCCTTCAGAAAAAAAAAAAAAACTTGGAGAGTGAGGGATGAACAGAGGGCATTGAAAACCCAGTTAGTTGAGGGACAATGCCTTATCTGGAAGAGGTTAAATTCAGCAGAGCCAAACTGCTCTGAGCTGAGAGAGCACCATAGCTGCTCTTTTTCAGTCCCACCTTACTGCCCAGACTTTAAAAAGAGGACAGAAGCCAGGAGGTGGGGATTAAGTACTAATTGGCTCCTTGAAACAGAGCACCAGGTAATTAAATTATTAATAAGCACCTAGGAGAAAACAAGGGAGTGCCTGCTAGTGCTGGATGGTTGAGAATAGGTATCGGTCACATCCAATTTCCTGACATGAGCAGGGACAGGGTTGCAGGTGCAATGCCACTTGGTTCCAGCAATGTTTCTGACCCTAAGAAAATGCCATTCAGGCACGGGAACATGGGGATGGGAGTGCCCAAACAGACTGGGAAATGGTGCTTGAAGGGCAGCAGGTCGCCGAGGGCTTGGCCAGCAGTGGTGAAAGAGCTGTTTCAGGTGTTTCAAGGGAATCTAAAGCTTAAAACCCCTGATGGAGCAGGGTCTGTGTTGGGACGAGTGGATGGGAGCATGAGTCCTGTGGGGGTGCCTGGCAGGGCACCAATCAATCAGAGAAAAGAAAACCTGACAAAAAAAAACCCCAAACAAAACAGCAAGGAAAGGAATCCTGTGAGTACCGTTAGATGGAAAGGAATGGCCGGGCAGGGAATTTCCGGGAGGGAAATTAAGCCCCATGGAGCGCATCCCCCAAAAGGCTCGCCAAGGCTGCCCCACCAGCTGAGCTCAGATGCGCTCGGTGTACTCTAGCCGCTCCCCAAGCATCCACCTCCCTCCCCTCCTGTTTGGCTGTAACTACCCGTCCCCACTCATTTCTCTTTCCGCAGGCGCTAGCCAATCGGAAGGTGAGGCTAGCCCAGATGGCTGTCGTGGTAGGACTCTCCATCTGGATTTTCCCTTTGGTGGATTTTTGCCATTGGCTGCCCGGCCTTTATTGCCCTGCAGGATAGCCACAACAGGGGCTATGCTGTGATTGGCTGACAGGTTTTGCGCTTGGCTCATGACGATTGGGAAGGGAAAAGAGAGGGGGCGGGACGGAGGAGGGAGAGCACTCGTTCTTTTTTTTTTTTTCCTTCACTCCCTCGATTTCGCCTCCCAGATTAGCCGAGGCACTGACCGGGCGGGATTTCCGATTGGCCAGCGCGCGCTGTTGCTAGGTAGGCGAGGCAGCGCGGGGCGGAGCTTCCCCTTCCGATGAGTCGGCTTTGAGGTTCAGTCAGCGCAAAGCGCCTCGGCTCACCGCCGTCGCGAGCTCTCGAAAACCGCTGCCATCCGCCTTGAGGAGCCGCCGCTGCCCGCTTCCCCTCGCCCCTTTCCCCCTCAGCGCCATGGCCTCAGGATCCGAGTAAGTGTGGGCTACCTGCTGGCAGGCCGTGGCCTAGGCCCAGTCGCGGCGGTGCTGGGCCTGGCTCGGCCTATCGCTCCTTACTTCGCCCCTGCGCGGCGCTGCCTAGCCCGGGCCTGACGGCGGATCCGATCCCTGATCCCACTGTGTCATGCAGGCTCTGAGGAAGTGGGGGAGGGTCCGGGAGGGGGATGGGCCAATCCTCGCGTGTGCCCGGCCAGGCGCGTGCCTGCAGGGGGCCCCACGCGCCACCGCCCCTCCTCCCCCCCTCTGGCCAGGCCTCCCCGGGAAGTGTTGAGTCATGGGGTGGGGGCGAGCGAGGCCTGGTCAGGCCGGGCCTCCTGCTGGGTCCTGGCAGTGCTCCCGCCTAGGCTAGGCCTTAACCAGGGAGGGCTTTGTCTTCTAAGTCCTGGAGGACCGAGTAAAGTGGCGGAGTGGCTGGCAGGGCAGTGGGGGGAAGAGGCAGGTCCCGGCCTTCTCCCTGCAGTGGCCCTCGGGTCGGGGCTAGAAGTGATTTGGCATTAGAAGAGGCAGATGTGTTGTGCCGGATTGGTCTCTGTGGCAGTTGAGGCAATCGGCTATATTTTCATCTCTGGCGTCTTGCCTCTTTCTGTTTTCAGTTCCAAGCTGAGGGTCATCTTTTGTGACCTCAAAAATGAATTGAGTAATACTGGTCTCTCTGCTCCCAAGCCACTTCATTGCCCCTTGAGAGAAGTAAAAATATAACCTAAAGATAATTTCCCAAATCCAAGAATACTTAAAGTGACTTGTTTGCTTTGCCAGAGGCACCTTCAGTCCCTTTAGTGTCTATTGTTTATTTTCATAGAATCATAGAATGGTTTGGGTTGGAAGGGACCTTAAAGATCATCCAAATACAACTCCCCTGCCATGGGCAGGGACACCTCTTACTAGACCGGGCTGCTCAAAGCCCCGTCCAACCTGGACTCGAACACCTCTAGGCATCCACAGCTTCCCTGGGCAACCTGGGCCAGGGTCTCACCACCCTCATCGTGAAGAATTTCCTCCCAATGTCTAATCTAAATCTTCCCCCTTGCAATTTACAGCCATTCCCCCTCGTTCTATCATTCCACACCCTTGTAAATAGTCCCTCACCAGCTTTCCTGTAGCCCCTTCAGGTACTGAAAGGCCGCTATAGGGTCTCCTCAGAGCCTTCTCTTATTCAGGTTGAACAACCCCAACTCTCAGCCTGTCCTCATAGCAGAGGTGCTCCAGCCCTCTGATCCTCTTTGTAGCTCTCCTCTGGACCCATTCCAGCAGTTCCAATTTTCTCCTTTTCTTTTGCGACTCTTGCAGTTTAGACCTTCTTGGTCCTATTAAGTCAGTTCCAGCAAGGTGTGCCAAGAATTTAGTATCTGTAGTGGAGCTTGTGTTGGAAGTAATGGTGTCAAAGGCATATTTGGAGCCTGAGCGACATGAACAGTGTCTTTAAAAAGAAATTTCTACTTTTGCAAAGTTGTTCTCACCACATAGGAATCAACAAAAGTTACTCTTGAACTGGAAAACAGTTACTTTTTAGTTGCAATATTTGCTTGGGTCAATGCTGTTGGCAGCCATCTCGCTGAATTGAGCTTTAGTACAGAGAGTACCATTGCAAGAGCTAATAGAATGTGGTTTTTGAAGAGATTCTCAGTTTTGTGTGTATACCTGTCTGAAACAGTACTTGAGAACTTGGCATCTTGAGCATGAGTATGAACTCACTTGTGTGCTGTTTGAGTAAGTGGCTGCAATCATCAGATATTTCACTCATTTACTTCAAGGGATGAAATGTTTTATTGATTTTTTATTTTTTTTTTTAATACTTAACTGGGGAAAGTAGTTCAGTATATAACATGGATGTTCATGGTGGCAAGAAACTGCTGAAAGGTTCAGCAAGTTCATGAGGGTATTGATTAAAAAGCATACCAGAATACAGAAGGCATGACTGTTTTCGTTTGCATTACTGAAGCTGCAATCAACAACCTCTGTGCAGCGCTCCAGGCTTGGGGAAGAGTAGCTGGAAAGCTGCCCAGCGGAGAAGGACCTGGGGGTGCTGGTTGACAGCAGCTGAACATGAGCCAGCAGTGGCCTAGGGTGGCCAAGAAGGCCAGCGGCATCCTGGCTTTGATCAGCCATGGTGTGGCCAGCAGGAGTAGGGAAGGGATTGTGCCCCTCTACTTGGCATTGGTGAGGCCACACCTCGAATCCTGTGTTCAGTTTTGGGCCCCTCGCTCCAAGAAGGACATTGAGAGGCTGTAGCGCATCCAGAGAAGGGGAACGGAGCTGGGGAAGGGGCTGGAGCCCAGGGTTTCTGGGGTGCAGCTGAGGGCCCTGGGGCTGTTTAGCCTGGAGGAGGCTGAGGGGAGACCTCATGGCTTTCTGCAGCTCCTAGAAAGGAGCTTGTAGAGAGGTTGTTGTGCTGGTTCTCTTCTCCCAAGGAACAAGCGATTGGATGAGAGGAAATGGCCTCAAGTTGTGCCAGGGGAGGTTCACATTTTATACTGGGAAAACTTTCTTTAACAAAAGAGCGGTGAAGCACTGGCAGAGGCTGCCCAGGGCAGTGGAGTCTCCATCCCTGGAAGGGTTAAAAACCCATGTGGCCGTGGCACTTCAGGACATGGTTTAGTAGGCACTGTGGCGTTGGGCTGATGGTTGGACTGGATGAGCTTAGAGGCCTTTTCCAACCTTAATGATTCTATGATTTTGAGTCAGTGACTTTTTTGTATATTTCACACAGACTTGCAAGAACAACTTAGTTTCACGCTTTATGTAGAGCTATGGACATTGATAGTTGTTTTCAGAAGACTCATTAATTACTTTCTGCTCTCACTCTTCATGCTGTCCACCACAGTGCATAGCCTCTGGGCATTATCACATGCTGAACAAGGGGAGCTCTGACACAGAGAAAAACAATGAAATTATGCGAGTTGTAAAAAGTCCTCCCCACCTCTTCTGTGTGTCAAACAGGGCTATTGGACTACTTTGCTGAGAGAGAAAAGAGGGCTAAGGATCGAGACTGGGTACCCATTATTGTTGGTCTTTAGGACTAGTACATATTTGCTTCAATTTTATTGATGTCTTGTACTTTATATGCAAGTTTGGCCATTAGCTGTGCCATTATGTTCTGTTCTGCCCTTAGTCACTAGCACATCTGAACTATGAGAGAGAGTACTCAGACACCTACCAAGGGAAGTTACAACAGTCTGCTCTTGTGACTGGCTAATGTACAACTTTCAAGTGTTCCCTGGGAATCAGTTGGTTCAAGTTCATATTTCTTTTGTAAAGTGAATTATTACTATTATTATATTTTGAAGGAAATCACTTAATCTGCATTTCTTCCATTACCTTGCTGTTTGATGTGCTCCATTTTGTTAAGACAATTGAATTATATGACATATGTCTTGTGACATAAGTGGACTAGAGCTGCAGTGACTCCTGTGAAGTTATTATGTAAAGGTGCTTATATCCTAAAAAAAAACCAAACAAAAACCCATCCCATTTTTCATAAGCATTTGAATATTTCTACTGGCTTGCTAGATTTAGCTAATAGGCCTCAACAGGCTAAACTCTTAGATCTTCCTGTCAGGGGAGCTGCAGCATTGTCCTTTAATTCCTCTGTTTGTCTGGGATTTGACACCAAATAGACTTGAACTTTTGTTTTGGTGGCATTGGTTACATGCTATTTCAGATTAGTCTGACTAATTCTTTTAGGCAAAACATATTATGGTCAACAACATCTCACTGATCACTTCTTTTCATAGATAGCTTCATAACTTTCCATTTGAGGCTAACAAAAAAAAATATATTTAGTGACTGAAAACATTCTGCTTTGAACTCCTGAAACTAGTGCCTAGGAATAATATTCTCCTTTGTCTTACAAACAAGTATAGTTTCTAAAAGACAAGACAACAAAGAAACCTGTAGAAAATGGAGACCACAACAGGGGGGTGGCTGGAAAGGGAGGAGCAATATCACTTGGACTCATTAACTTCTGTTTTCTTTGCCAGTTCTAAAGCAGATGACTTATCAACTGCTATTCTGAAGCAGAAGAACAGGCCCAATCGTTTAATTGTTGATGAAGCCATCAACGAAGACAATAGTGTTGTGTCACTGTCCCAGGTGAGTCCTCTACAAAAGCAAAGCATTTAATCTGGTAATATCCAAGCTGTTGCTGTCTATTAACTTGAAATGTAAGTTTGCAACATGAATCTAAGTATTTCTGTCAGAAGCTGCAGCAGTTGCAAGTGAGGGAGGTGAGTTGTCTTGTTTTCTAATGCTCTTCCACAATAAAATATATTTTGTACCCTAGTGCACGCAGCATGGAGAAGAAACAGGAAGAACCAGAGATCTGTGTGCAGTCACAGGGCTATGACCTCATTGCGATTGCAGAGACGTGGTGGTACAGCTCACATGACTGGAACGCTGTCATGGACAGCTATGTGCTTTTTAGAAAAAACAGGCCAGCAAGGCGAGTGGATAAGGTTGCTCTTAATGTGAGGGAGCAACTGGAATATAACGAGCTCAGCCTAGGGGTGGATGAGGAACGAATCGAGAGCTTATGGGTAAGAATCAAGGGGCAGGCTAATGTGGGGGACACTGCTGCTGGTGACTACTACAGGCCACCTGATCGGGAAAAGGAGATTGAGGCCTTCTACAGGCAGCTGAAAGTAGCCTCTTGATCACAAGGCCCTGTTTCTCATGGGGGACTTACACCACACAGATATTTGCTGAAAGATAATATAGCCAGGCACGCACACTCCAAGAGATTCCTGCAGAGCATGGATGAAAACTTCTTGACACAGGTGGTGGAGGAGCCAATGAGAAGGGGTATGCTGCTGGACCTTGTGCTAACAAACAAAGATGGTCTGGTTGGGGATGTGAAAGTTGGGGACAGCTTTGGCTGCAGCAACCACGAGATGGTGGAATTCAGGATTCTGCGTGGAAGAAGCAGGGCAATAAGCAGAATTACAAAACTGGACTTCAGGAGAGCTAGCTTTCAGAGTCTTACTTGGAGGAATCCCATGGGTAAGAGCTCTAGAAGGTAGGGAGTCCAAGAGAGCTGGGCAATATTCAAGCACTTCTTCCTCCAGGCTCAAGATTGATGCATCCCTAGGAGTAAGAAATTGAGCAAAGGAGGCAGGAGGCCTGCGTGGATGAGCAAGGAGCTTCTGGAAAAACTCAAATGGAAGAAGGAAGTTTGCAGAATGTGGAAAAAGGGACTGGCCACTTGGGAGGAATATAGGAATGCTGTCAAAATATGCAGGGATGGAACGAGGAAGGCTAAGGCCCACTCAGAATTAAATCTGGCAAGGGACAACAAGAAGGGCTTCTTCAAGTACATCAGTAGCAAAAGGGAAAACGTGAGCCTGCTGCTGAATGAGGTGGCTGCCCTGGTGACAGAGGATGCAGAGAAGGTGGAGTTGATGAATGCTTCCTTTGCTTCAGTCTTTACTGCTAAGGCCAGCGCTCAAGAACCCCAGGCCCCGGAGGAACGAGAGAAAGTCTGGAGAAAGGAAGACTGTCCCTTGGTCAAGGAGGATCTGGTTAGAGCTCATTTAGGCAAACTTGACACCCACAAATCCATGGGCCCTGATGGGATGTACCCATGAGTACTGAGGGAGCTGGCAGATGTTATTGCTAAGCTGCTCTCCATCATCTTTGAAAGAACATGGAGAACAGCAGAAGTGCCTGAGGACTGGAGAAAAGCCAGTGTCACTCCAATCTTCGAAAAGGGCAAGAGGGAGGACCCAGGAAAATACAGGCCAGTGAGCCTCACCTCCATTCCTGGAAAGGTGATGGAACAGCTCACCCTGGATGTCATATCTAAGCATATGTAGGAAAAGAAGGTTATTTGGAGAGTGGTCACCAAGGGGAAATCATGCTTGGCCAATCTGATGGCCTTCTATGATGGCATGACTGGATGGGTAGATGGGGGGAGAGCGGTGGATGTTGTCTATCTTGACTTTAGCAAGGCTTTTGACGCTGTCTTCCACAGCATCCTTGTAGGTAAGCTTAGGAAGTGGGAGTTAAATGAGAGGATAGTGAAGTGGATTGAGAACTGGCTGGATGGCAGAGCTCAGGGGGTTGTGATCAGCAGCACAGAGTCTAGTTGGAATTTTAGGGCTGGTTGATAAAGTTCCTTTGGAGGCAGTCCTTAAGGGTAAAGGAGCTCATGAGGACTGGACACGCTTCAAGAAGGAAATCCTGGTGTCGCAAGAGCAGGTCATCACCATATGCCAGAAAAAGAACCCGGGGGGAAGAAAACCGGCCTGACTGAGCAGAGAGATCTGGGTGGATCTCTGCAAAAAGAGGAAAGTCTATGACCTTTAGAAGAAGGGTCAGGCATCTCAGGAGGACTAAAAGGATGAAGTGAGGTCATGCAGAGGGAAAACCAGAAGGGCTAAAGCCCAACTAGAACAGAAATCAGCCAGTTCTGTGAAAGATAATAAAAATGTTTCTACAAATACATTAACAACAAAAGGAGGGCCAAGGAGAATCTACATCCTCTACTGGATGCAGGGGGAACAATAGTGACGAAGGCCGAGGATAAGGCTGAGGTACTTCATGCCTTCTTTGCCTCAGTCTTTAATAGTAAGGTCAGCTGTTCTCCAGGTACCCAGCTCCCTGAGCCAGAAGACAGAGACGGGGAGTGTCGCTGTTGAGTCACGACACGGTGATGTGGAAGCAAGTTTCTTTATTGAAGTTACAGGGCTGGCCGGCCGGTGCTTGATCTTACGCGCGCCTCTTATACCCTTGATTAACACACGCGTCTCCGCATGATTGGATTAGCTTATACACAAACAATCTGTGAATGGATAGTGCTACTTTCATGCATGGTCCTATATTGTCTGCCCACTTCCCGTCCCATGATCTCCTTCCGGGTGCATTAATCAGGGGTCCTCAGCCCGCTGTGGACCCCACAATTCCCCCTTTTTGTATTTGTGCTGAAGAAAATTGCCCGTTAAAGATTGCCTGTGTCGGCTGCTGCGGGGCCCTTCGCAGCAGACACACAATGCAGGGCAACATCGACAGCACAACTACAAACATACCCATTCTTGAAACAGGGAAGCAAAGCAGCATCAATACTTGACCGCGCTGAGTAATATTGTAGGTGCATCTGAAAAGTATACAAACAGTGACTTATACTCTGTTTCTACTGATCCTAACAGCTCTAATCTGTGATTCCAGTACATGACTTATACTCTGTTTCTACTAATCCTAAAAACTCTAACTTGTGATTCCAGTACATGACTTATACTCCACTTCTACTGATCCTAACAGCTCTAACTTGTGGTTCTGATATACGATTTATACTCCAGTTGTTATGGCAGTTCTTTGATGTTAGCAAGGGCTATCCATCACACTCATCTCCAGCTGTTTGATTCTCCACACGTGGCCTCCGTGGCTTATCCACAGCAGGGCGAACACAACGAGCAGGGTACCACCGAGGTCCTTCATCTGTGGAAACACAAGCATACCCTCGACCCCAAGTTAATAGCTTGCATGGGCCTGACCACTGACCACTTTGAAGGTCCTTCACTTGAACCTTCACTCCATCAGAGATAGCTGTGGTAGACTTCAAGGATTCAAAATGTCGAGTCATTGGGGGATTCTGATGTTCCTCATTGATAGTTAAGAAATTTAATACATACATCACCTTGTTCAGCCTTGCTTCAGGTGATTCCCCAGACATTCCCGCCTTTTGTTTTTGTAAAAGGCACTTAAGTGTACCATGGGCACGTTCTACAAGTGCCTGACTGGTGGGGGAGTGAGGAATACCTGTAACATGGCTGACACCCCAAGACTGTAAAAATGATTTCACTCGCCCAGAAACATAAGCGGGACCATTGTCAGTTTTAATAGGGTAGGCTGCGTTTTTGTACAGTTTCCCACAGGAGCTTCATAACTCCAAACAACAGGTGGTTTGTCACTTGTCCAAGACTGCTCGTAATTCCACCACTTGTGGGGAGCCTTGTTGATGCTCAATTAAATGTTGCCAATTTTGTCCATCAAACCATGTAACAGCAGCTTTCCCTGTTTTCCCAGACCCATCTGTGAAAGCTGTGGGTCCATCAACAGGTGCTGTTTGGCTTAACAATTTCTGTGTGATAGAGATTTGAGTTCCCAGTTTACAAAGTGGATGGGAGGGAAAATGATACGATATCTGGCCTGTAAAATTAAGTAGTGCTGCTTGAAGTACAGAACTATTGGCAAGACACCATTCAAAATATTGAACTTGTAAAGGAATAACAATACATTCCGGATCTCGTGCCAATAGTTCCACACATCGTGTTCGAATTTTTATAATGAGTTGAGCTAACAGCTCATATAATCCTGGAGCAGCCTTTTTTGTTCGAAATGGTAAGAAGATCCACTCCAGTATATGGAGGGGGTCTTCCCACCCCTGATCCCACTGCCCGAGCACAGCATAGGGCATCGAGTCTTCCACAAAGACCAATGCCTGCACAATTACAGTCAGGTCAATGCGCCAGATATGCTCTTCCTGAATGGCTTTGCTCTACAAGTGTCAGAACATTTCTGGCTTCCTTATTTAGAACCCTGGGTGCTGCAATACCTGTGTTCCCTTTTAACAGATCAACTAGGGGTTGTATTTGTGATGATGTAAGGCCCAAATAGGGTCTCAGCCAATTTATAATTCCAACTATTTTCTGAACATCATTTAAAGTCCTGATTTCAGTTACTATTTTAATTGCCTGAGGTTGGACTGTTTTGGCCAGTACTTTCATGCCCAAATACAACCACGGTTTAACACGTTGTACCTTTTCAGGGGCAATGACCAGGCCATAACATTCCAACATTTGTTTAGTGTCCCTTTCCAATTCTCCTAATTGTTCTGACATTGCAGCAGCCAATAAGATGTCATCCATATAATGATAGCAATAGCATTCAGGATATTTCTGCTGTACAACACTCAGTGCCTGGGCTACAAAACCTTTTTTTTTTTTTTTTTTTTTTTTTTTTTTCCCGACAATATTTCAAAAAACTGTGCACTGAACAGGCTGAAACATAATTTGTGCAATTTGGGCAAAGTCATACGGTGTCATTTCTTCCATAGTTAATAATCAAAGCAATTGCATTGTTGCAGGGGAGCTGGGACCATACTGTGTAACAGTTTTTTGAAGTTCCTGTACTACTTTCCAGGTGTATGGTCTGTGCTCATCCATAATTCCCTGTCCTGGATCCCCCCGGACCACTGGGAATGCCATAGCTGTCACAGGGCTCGGGTCACGTTCCTTTAAGAGTGTAGTTATTGCCTCAGACAATGTCCACTGTCCTTCTAGCATAGCCCATTGTTTTATCTTTTGCCAAAATACACATGGATCATACGGTCTCACAGTAACCTGTGCCGAGGGTGGATGCCACGCCTGAGGGGTTTTAGGTTTACCGGAGGAACCCCTAAAGGGTGGCTCGGCGCTAGCCTTGATCTTTCTGTTTTTTAAAGCAGCTGCCTCAGTCCATCCCCCCCACCGCGGGATTGTCCCAATCATCCGGCTCATCTGGCAAAGGCGGGAGTAGCAGTGGATTGTATGCTTCGGGTGTCCCTCGCTCTTCAGGGGGCAGTGGAGGGGCGGATGGCATTACGGGGTTAACCCGCTGTTGGCTTTGTTTATATATCAGGCAAGCCGAGTCTGTTTCATCGTCTGACTCATCAACAAGAAAACTGTTTCGCACTAACTGAGATGGTTTATTCTTTGGGCGCGTTACCGGATTTCTTGAATGTAGGTGTTGAAACTCAGATAGAGATGCAGAGTCTGGGTTGGCAGTTAATATAGAAAAGTCCTCTTGCTCCGTTAACAGATCCTCAGCAGATGGAGGCTTGTTTCGGGAGGCAAGGGGTGAAAGATCTTGCTCTGCCCGATCCCTCTGTTTTTTAAAGTCTTTCAAAGTATCAAACAAAAGGCACCATGTGGTTAACAAAGATACCGACTCTTTGTCTCCACATGAAGCACTATCAAACAGCCTGTCCCCTATTTCTTTCCAATTCAAAACAGTAAATGATGTCATTATATCTGGCGTATAACCCTGTCTCTTACTCCATAAAAGCATCTTTTGTAACATGAATTCCTCTAGCTTTACCCCCTTCTTTTCTAGTATTTGCTTCCACATGCTTATAATCATTTCCTCCTCTTTTGTTAGTGAGGCTCCCATCTTTTTCCCCAGCAGCTCACCTGCACTCGGTGGCTTCTTAAAAGTCCCGGATCCGGAATTAAGCAGCTTCTCTCGCCGCTCCTCTTGGCTACTCTTGCCGAAAACTCTTTCAGCAGCTTCTCTCGCCGCTCCTCTTGGCTACTTTTGCCGAAAACTCTTTTAGCAGCTTCTCTCGCCGCTTCTCTTGGCTATTTTTGCTGAAAACTCTTTTAGCAGCTTCTCTCGCTGCTCCTCTTGGCTATTCTTGCCGAAAACTCTTTTATAGTGGCTGTGCCACCTCGGGGAACCCCAAAATTAAAACTCTCATAAAATCGCTGGCTATATCACGTCGCGGTCACCAGATGTCGCTGTTGAGACACGACACGGTGATATGGAAGCAAGTTTCTTCATTGAAGTTACAGGGCTGGCCGGCCGGTGCTTGATCTTACGCGCGCCTCTTATACCCTTGATTAACACACGCATCTCCGCATGATTGGATTAGCTTATACATAAACAATCTGTGACTGGATAGTGCTACTTTCATGCATGGTCCTATATTGTCTGCCCACTTCCCGTCCCATGATCTCCTTCCGGGTGCATTAATCAGGGGTCCTCAGCCTGCTGTGGACCCCACAGGGGAGCAGAACAAAGCTCCCATGATCCAAGAGGGCATGGTTAGAGACCTGTTCAGTCATTAGACATTCACAAGTCTATGGGGCCAGATGGGATCCACCCAAGGTGTTGAGAGAGCTGACGGAGGTGCTCACCAAACCCCTTTCCATCATCCACCAGCAGTCTTGGCTGACTGGGGAAGTTCCACTTGACTGGAGGCTGGTAGATGTTAGCCCATTTACAAGAAAGGTCGAAGGGAGGATCCAGGGAACTCCAGGCCTGTCAGCCTGACTTCAGTGCCAGGGAAAGTCATGGAGCAGGTCATCTTGAGTGCCATCACACAGCACATGCAAGACAACCGGGTGATCAGGCCCAGTCAGCATGGGTTTATGGAAGGCAGATCCTACCAAACTAACCTGATCGCCTTCTATGACAAGGTGACCTGCTCAATGGACAAGGGAAAGGCTGTGGATGTAGTGGACCTGGACTTTAGTAAAACCTTTGACACCATTTCTCACAGGATTCTGCTTGAGAAACTGGCTGCCACTGGCCTGGATAGGCACACCCTCTGCTGGGTATAAACCGGACTGGGTGGCTGGGCCCAGAGAGTGATGGGGAATGGAGTTAAATCCAGCTGGAGACCGGTCACACGTGGTGTCCCCAGGGCTCAGTGCTGGGTCCAGTTCTGTTCAGTATCTTTGTCAATGACCTGGACAAGGGGATCGAGTGCTCTCTCAGTGAGTTCGCGAATGACACTTAGGTGGGCAGAAGTGTTGATCTGCTTGAGGGCAGGGAGGATCTACAGAGGGACCTGTACAGGCTGGATTGATGGGCTGAGACCAGTGGGATGAGGTTCAATAAGGCCAAGTGCCGAGTCCTGCACTTGGGTCACAACAACCCCATGCAGTGCTCCAGGCTTGGGGAAGCGTGGCTGGAAAGCTGCATGGCAAAGAAGGACCTGGGGGTGTTGGTTGACAGTGACTGAACATAAGCCAGCAGTGGCCTAGGTGGCCAAGAAGGCCAATGGCATCCTGGCTTGAATCGGTCATGGTGTGTCCAGCAGGACCAGGGAAGTGATTGTGCCCCTGGACTCGGCACTGGTGATGCCTCACCTGAATCCTGTGTTCAGTTTTGGTCCCCTCACTACGAGAAAGACATTGAGATGCTGGAGTGCGTCCAGAGGAGAGCAATGGAGCTGGGGAAGGGGTTGGAGAACAAGCGTTGTGGGGAGTGGCTGAGGGACCTGGGGTTGTTTAGCCTGGAGAAGCAGTGTCTGAGGGGAGACCGTATCACTGTCTACAGCTCCCTGAAAGGAGGTTGTAGAGAGGTGGGTGCTGGTCTGTTCTTCGAAGTGACAGGTGATAGGACAAGGGGGAATGGCCTCAAGTTGCGCCAGGGCAGGTTCGGGTTAGACATCGGGAGCAATTTCTTCAGCAAAGGTTTCTTGGACACTGGCAGAGGCTGCCCAGGGAGGTGGTTGAGTCCCCATCCCCAGAGGGATTCAAACGGAAGTGCTCAGGGATGTGATTTAGTAGTGGACAGGTATGGTTGGTTTTGATGATCTCAAAGGTCTTTTTGAATGTAACTATTCTGTGATTCTATGGAAGCCTGTAGCCAGTGGTGTTCCCCAGGCGTTGATACTGGGCCGCACCAGTGCAGGTCAGGGGTTGACCAGCTGGAAAGCAGCTCTGTGGAGAAGGACCTGGGAGTCCTGGTTGACAAGCAGCTAACCATGACCCAGCAATGTGCCCTTGTGGCCAAGACAGCCAATGGTGTCCTGGGGCGCATTAAGAAGAGCCTGGCCAGTAGGGTGAGAGAGGTTCTCCTCCCCCTCTGCTTTGCCCTAGTGAGGCCACATCTGGAGTCCTGTGCCTGGTTCTGGGCCCCACAGGTCAAGACAGACAAGGAGCTACTGGAGAGTCCAGTGGAAGCTATGGAGTTGATGGGGGGACTGGAGCATCTCTCTTAGGAGGATAGGCTGAGGGACCTGGGTCTGTTTAGCCTGGATAAGACTGAGAGGGAATCTTATCAATAAAGATCAATATCTAAAGGGTGGGCATCAAGTGGGTGGGGTCAGACTCTTCTCAGTGGTGCCCAGCGACAGGACAAGGGACACCAGGCACAAACTGGAGCACTGGAAGTTCCACCTGAACACGAGGAAAAACTTCTTCACTGTGAGAGTGACAGAGCACTGGACCAGGCTGCCCAGGAAGGGTGTGGAGTCTCCTTCTCTGGAGAGATCCAATCCCGCCTGGACACGCTCCTGTGCAACCTGCTGTAGGTGACCCTGCTTTAGCAGAGGGGTTGGACTGGATGACCTCCAGAGGCCCTTCCAAACCCCACCATTCTGGGATTCTCAATTTGTAGGATTCAGTTGAGCTTGTGCCCTTAGTCTGGCTTCAGGATTAGCTCGACTGGTGTAGTGGGAACCTCTGTCTTTGTAGAGCTAGTATATTGCTTCCAAGATATAATCCTTCAAAGTCAAGTAACTCTCCCTGAAAAGCTTGAATTCTTGTTTTGTCAAAAACTTGCTTTAATCCTGTATTGTTGACAGGCAAAAATGGATGAATTGCAGCTGTTCAGAGGAGACACTGTTCTACTAAAAGGAAAGAAGAGGAGAGAAGCAGTCTGCATTGTTCTGTCAGATGATACCTGCTCAGATGAGAAGATTCGCATGAATAGGGTTGTTCGCAACAACCTGAGAGTCCGCCTGGGTGACGTCATCAGGTGAGGACTAATATACTAACTGTTGCATATCCCTTGGGTGCCTAATAATTTGTGTACTGGCTCTGAATTGATTCAGTCTGTAGCAGAAACAGGGTCTGCAGGAAGTATTCTTATATCTTCCAGAGGAGATCACAGAAATGTTTTCAGATGTCTTGTATCAGGGATTTCACTTTACTGTTACATGTATTTCTGTCTGTATGCATATTCAGATTAATACTAAAAACAATACTAAAGATTCTTTAAGTCTCTTCAGGACCTTCATGAGCCCAGGTCCTTTCATTAAAGTAAGTAGTTTATTTACCCCACTGTTGTTACAGTCATCTTTCCAAATTTACAATCAGATGAATTCACAAATTTTTCCTGTCTAAATTTTTAATGTCTACAAAGTTAACTGTGGGAAGCAGTAAGCAACATTGTAATGAATCTCATTGTATGGTTAGCTCAAGCACTGAGCTGCCCTGTAACAAATAGAAGTTAAAATAAGCTAGAAATGAGTCACAAAACCATGAAGCAGTCAAATTACCAGGAGGACATGGTTAGAGACCTGTTCAGTCATTAGACATTCACAAGTCTATGGGGCCAGATGGGATCCACCCAAGGTGTTGAGAGAGCTGACGGAGGTGCTCACCAAGCCCCTTTCCATCATCCACCAGCAGTCCTGGCTGACTGGGGAAGTTCCACTTGACTGGAGGCTGGTAGATGTTAGCCCATTTACAAGAAAGGTCGAAGGGAGGATCCAGGGAACTCCAGGCCTGTCAGCCTGACTTCAGTGCCAGGGAAAGTCATGGAGCAGGTCATCTTGAGTGCCATCACACAGCACATGCAAGACAACCGGGTGATCAGGCCCAGTCAGCATGGGTTTATGGAAGGCAGATCCTACCAAACTAACCTGATCGCCTTCTATGACAAGGTGACCTGCTCAATGGACAAGGGAAAGGCTGTGGATGTAGTGGACCTGGACTTTAGTAAAACCTTTGACACCATTTCTCACAGGATTCTGCTTGAGAAACTGGCTGCCACTGGCCTGGATAGGCACACCCTCTGCTGGGTATAAACCGGACTGGGTGGCTGGGCCCAGAGAGTGATGGGGAATGGAGTTAAATCCAGCTGGAGACCGGTCACACGTGGTGTCCCCAGGGCTCAGTGCTGGGTCCAGTTCTGTTCAGTATCTTTGTCAATGACCTGGACAAGGGGATCGAGTGCTCTCTCAGTGAGTTCGCGAATGACACTTAGGTGGGCAGAAGTGTTGATCTGCTTGAGGGCAGGGAGGATCTACAGAGGGACCTGTACAGGCTGGATTGATGGGCTGAGACCAGTGGGATGAGGTTCAATAAGGCCAAGTGCCGAGTCCTGCACTTGGGTCACAACAACCCCATGCAGTGCTCCAGGCTTGGGGAAGCGTGGCTGGAAAGCTGCATGGCAAAGAAGGACCTGGGGGTGTTGGTTGACAGTGACTGAACATAAGCCAGCAGTGGCCTAGGTGGCCAAGAAGGCCAATGGCATCCTGGCTTGAATCGGTCATGGTGTGTCCAGCAGGACCAGGGAAGTGATTGTGCCCCTGGACTCGGCACTGGTGATGCCTCACCTGAATCCTGTGTTCAGTTTTGGTCCCCTCACTACGAGAAAGACATTGAGATGCTGGAGTGCGTCCAGAGGAGAGCAATGGAGCTGGGGAAGGGGTTGGAGAACAAGCGTTGTGGGGAGTGGCTGAGGGACCTGGGGTTGTTTAGCCTGGAGAAGCAGAGTCTGAGGGGAGACCATATCACTGTCTACAGCTCCCTGAAAGGAGGTTGTAGAGAGGTGGGTGCTGGTCTGTTCTTCGAAGTGACAGGTGATAGGACAAGGGGGAATGGCCTCAAGTTGCGCCAGGGCAGGTTCGGGTTAGACATCGGGAGCAATTTCTTCAGCAAAAGGTTTCTTGGACACTGGCAGAGGCTGCCCAGGGAGGTGGTTGAGTCCCCATCCCTGGACGGATTTAAAACATGCGTTGATGAAGTGCTCAGGGATGTGATATAGTAGTGGACAGGTACGATTTGGCTTGATGATCTCAAAGCTCTTTTTGAACCTAGCAATTCTATGATTTTATGAAATAGCAATATTAAAAATCCTCAAAAGTTGTTTATATTCCAATTTTTGTTATAAAATAATTTGAATTTAGGAGTGCTTTAAGTGTTGCAGGAATTTTGTGCAATACTTGCAGAATGTTGTGAGAAATCATTGAAGTATACATCTTGGCTTATGGGAGGGATGTTCTATTCTTTCATGGGGGTGGGGGGATAAACGTGTGATCATTTCTTAATCATAAAAATGCTAATTTGCAGGCTTAAATATGTGAGGGCTGACAGCTCTAGGCAGTAGACTTCCTGGAATAATCTTTAAATGCAAAATATGTTTCATATGAACTTTGTAGATGAGAGGAATGTGTCTGTTCCACCCATCTCTACCACTAGAAAATGCAAGTTTTAAGCAGAGTTGTAGCTGGAATAGAACGGTGCTTTAAGCCAGTCTGTGGATTTAAAATAAAGGTAAATCCTTACATTAACCTGATGCACGGTTACTGTTTGAGTAATCTCTAGTGTGACAGTTCAGCCTGTGCTTTCCCCTTTTCTGCTCAGAGTGTCTGTATTGGTTCTCAGCCTTCCAGATGTGTTACCAGTTAGCTTTGTTGCAAGAGTCACACCTCTTGCCCTCAAAGTTTTTCTTGTCGATCTTTAAGTACTTATCGTGTTACTTTCTGTGGCCGGGTTTCTGCCAAAATCCAGATTCATAGAATCACTAGGTTGGAAGGGACCCACTGGGTCATCGAGTCAAACCATTCCTAACACTCCTTAAACCATGACCCTCAGCACCTCATCCACCCGTCCCTTAAACACCTCCAGGGAAGGTGACTCAACCACCTCCCTGGGCAGCCTTTTCCAGTGCCCAATGACCCTTTCCGTGAAAAAATTTTTCCTGATGTCCAGTCTCAACCTCCCCTGGCGGAGCTTGAGGCCATTCCCCCTTGTCCTGTCCCCTGTCACTTGGGAGAAAAGGCCAGCTCCCTCCTCTCCACAAGCTCCTTTCAAGTAGTTGTAGAGAGCAATAAGGTCTCCTCTCAGCCTCCTCTTCTCCAGGCTAAACAACCCCAGCTCTCTCAGCCGCTCCTCGTAAGACTTGTTCTCCAGCCCCCTCACCAGCTTCGTTGCTCTTCTTTGGACACGCTCCAGAGCCTCAACATCCTTCTTGTGGTGAGGGGCCCAGAACTGAACACAGTACTCAAGGTGTGGTCTCACCAGTGCCGAGTACAGAGGGAGAATAACCTCCTTGGACCTGCTGGTCACACCATTTCTGATACAAGCCAAGATGCCATTGACCTTCTTGGCCACCTGGGCACACTGCTGGCTCATGTTCAGTCGTCAGTCAACCAACACCCCCAGGTCCATCTCCTCTAGGCAGCTTTCTAGCCAGACTTCTCCTAGTCTGTAGCACTGCATAGGGTTGTTATGCCCCAAGTGCAGGACCCGGCATTTGGCCTTGTTAAACCTCATGCCATTGGCCTCGGCCCAGTGGTCCAGCCTGTTCAGGTCCCTTTGCAGAGCCTCCCTACCCTCCAGCAGATCCACGCTTCCACCCAACTTAGTGTCATCTGCAAACTTGCTGAGGGTGCACTCAATGCCTTCATCCAGGTCATTGATAAAGACATTGAACAGGGCTGGACCCAGTACCGAGCCCTGAGGAACCCCACTTGTAACTGGCCTCCAGCTGGAGTTAACTCCATTTACCACCACTCTCTGGGCCTGGTCATCCAACCAGTTTTCAACCCAGGAGAGTATGCGCCTGTCCAGGCCAGAGGCAGACAGTTTCTGAAGCAGAATGCTGTGAGAAACTGTGTTAAAGGCTTTACTGAAGTCCAAGAAGACTACATCCACAGCCTTTCCCCCATCCAGTAGTTGAGTCACTTTGTCATAGAAGGTGATCAGGTTAGTTTGGCAATACCTGCCTTTCATGGACCCATGTTGACTGGGCTTGATCACCTGATTCTCTTGCATGTGCTTCATGATAGCACTCAAGATCACCTGTTCCATGACTTTCCCCAGCACTGAGGTCAGACTGACAGGCCTGTAGTTCTCTGGATCCTCCCTGCAACCCTTCTTGTAGATGGGCACAACATCAGCCAGCCTCCAGTCCAGTGGAACTTCCCCAGTCAGCCAGGACCGCTGGAAGATGATAGAAAGGGGTTTGGAAAGCATATCCACCAGCTCCTTTAATACTCTTGGGTGGATCCCATCCGGCCCCATAGACTTGTGGGTGTCTAGCTGGGCAAGCAAGTCTCTAACCACCTCCTCTTGGATCATGGGAGCCTCATTCTGTTCCTCTAACTCCTGGGTTTGTACACAGAGGGAACAACTTCCCTTACTATTAAAGACTGAGGCAAAGAAGGCATTAAGTACCTCAGCCTTGTCCTCATCCCTTGTCACTGTTGTTCCTTCTGCATCCAATAGGGACTGAATATTCTCCCTAGTCCTCCTTTTCTTGTTAATGTATTTGTAGAATGATTTTTTATTATCTTTCACAGACTTAGCCAATTTGATTTCTAGTTGGGCCTTAGCCCTCCTGATTTTTTTCCCTGCACGATCTCACTTCCTCCCTGTGGTCCACCCAAGACGCCTGCCCCTTCCTCCAAAGCTCATAGACCTTCTTCTTCTTTTTGATGTATCTCAAGATCTCCCTGCTCAACCAAGCTGGCTTTTTCCCCCGCCGGCTCCTTTTCCGGAACACTGGGATGGCTTTCTCCTGAGCTGCTAGGATTTCATTTTTTAAGAGCGCCCAGCCCTTGTGGGCTCCCTTGCCCTGAAGGACTGTCTCCCATGGGACTTTGCTAACCAGCCTTCTGAACAGTCCAAAGTCTGCTCTCTGGAAGTTTAATGTGACTGCTTTGCTATTCCCCTTCTTCATCTCACATAGAACTGAAAATCCTATCATCTCCTGATCGCTTAGTCCCAGACATCCTCCAACCGTCACATCCCCCACAAGGCCTTCTCTATTCACAAACAGCAGGTCCAGGAGGTCACCCTCCCTTGTCGGCTCATGTGCTAATCACTTTCTGCTTGTAGTCTGTCAACTGTTTTCCTACCGACATGGTCTGTCTTTTCTTTTAGCCTTCTGCTGTATCCTCTCTGTAAAGCATGTGGTAAAAGAATCTATTAAGAGTCTCAAAGAAAATAGTGTATTAAGAGTCACATGCTCAGCTGCAGTTCCATGTAGGCTTTTCTTAGCTGGCAATGCCAGTTTGAGCTTTCTGCCACATCTTGATAGTCTGAGCTGTTGGTCTACACTGTAAAACAGAATCATAAAATGATTTGGGTTGGAAGGGACCTTAAAGCCCACCCACTTCCAACCCCTGTCGTGGGCAGGGACACCTCTCACCAGAACAGGCTGCTCAAAGCCCCATCCAACCTGGCCTTGAGCACCTCCAGGGAGGGGGTAGCCACGACTTTGCTGGGCAACCTGTGCCAGTGCCTCACCACCCTCATCATGAAGAATTTCCTCCTAATGTCTAATCTAAATCTGCCCCTTATCTAAATCTAGTTCTGGTCTGAGGAGGGACTTTACTACCTTTTCCAGACTGAAGTGTAAGTCCAGGATGATATGGCTAACTGGAGTTTTCTTCTGTTGCAGCATCCAACCTTGCCCAGATGTGAAATATGGCAAACGTATCCATGTGCTACCAATTGATGACACGGTAGAAGGGATCACAGGGAATCTGTTTGAGGTCTATCTCAAGCCGTACTTCCTGGAAGCATACAGACCTATCAGGAAAGGTAATATCACCTGTTATTGAAGTCATGATGGCAGTGAGTGTGAGCTAGCCCTGATTCTAAATAAAAAGAATTTCTAGAAGCTTGCAGAGATCTCCACAAATCATTAGACTGACATCTATAGAGTGAGATTTTGTTGGTGCCGGTTTATTTTTTTTCCTAATTTTCAGAAGAAAGGGTGATATCTGTTACTGGCTGGCAGAGCAGCTTGATAGTTCTGCATTTTTTTTTTTTGTTACATGGGATGGGAGAGTATCAAAAAAGGCTAAGATAGAACTCAGTTTAATGAGATTTTCTCCTGAGTTGCTACCATTTGATGAGATTGGAGAGTTGCCCACATATTAATCAATTGGTTGGATATACTAGCTTGCACCCTGACTAAATTAACTTTTTTTCAAAGTAATTTATTAATAACTGGGAGAGTGCATAAAAAAAAATATACTTTTAGAGTTGTGCTAGTAGCACTTCTGCTGGAACAAGTAGATCCTAATATAGTATAAAGACAAGTTGGTTATCCAGCTTCTATAGCCCAGTTTAGCCAGGAGTCATAGTGTAATGTTACATATTATTCTGCTTCTGGAGACAACCAGTTATAATTAGTAACAACTATATATATATTTGGTTATAACAACTTCAAAATGAGTTTTTCTTAAGTTAGGGCTTTTTTGCCTATTTTAGAAATGTTAAATTGAAACCGAATGGAAAATAAATGCGATTCCTTGCCTTTGTGTTTTATATTTAGGCAGACTATTTTTTTCTGTTGTTTGCTGGGTTTGTTTGCTGTTTGTTTCTGGGTGAAATTTGAGAACTTCAACTGCTATAGATCTAAATGATGCTTTGGGTAGTCACAGTACATGCAGCTCTGGAGTTTAAAATGCAGAGCAGTGTTAAAAATGCCAGCAGCATATGCTTATGTAATCCACTTCCTTGTCCTCTGGGGCTGTTGGTAGTACAAGAGTTGACATTTTGCAGACATCTGTTGCAGCAGGCTACTGAAATGTGAGGTTTTACAGGTGACATCTTCTTGGTGCGTGGAGGGATGCGTGCAGTGGAGTTCAAAGTGGTGGAGACAGATCCAAGTCCTTACTGCATAGTGGCTCCAGACACAGTGATCCATTGTGAAGGAGAGCCCATCAAACGAGAGGTGAGCAGAATCCTGCCATGCATCCCCTCTGTCTGAAATCTGTTTTGGTGACAGTCCTTGTGAGCAGCAGTGTTTGCAGTTCCTGTTTTGGCATTTTGTGTATTGGATGTAATGATCAAACCCTCTGGTTTCAGGGAATGAGCTACTGCTGAAGGTAGTCATAGAAATGTCCTTCCTCGGATGCTGAGATAGCACCAATGCTTAGTTTTGCTGATGAAGTGCAAAGGAAAAAGGGGTTTATAGCTACCCTTTGACCAACCCTTACAATGGGGAAGAGTGGCTAGAAAGCAGCCTGGCAGAGAAGGACCAGAGGGTGTTGATTGACAGCAGCTGAACATGAGCCAGCAGTGGCCCAGGTGGTCGAGAAGGCCAATGGCAATCCTGGCTTGGATCAGAAACAGTCTGACCAGCAGGACCAGGGAAGTGATTGTGCCCCTGTACTTGGCATTGGTGTGGCCCCACATCGAATCCTGTGTTCAGTTTTGGGCCCCTCACTACAAGGACATTGAGGGGCTGGAGCATGTCCAGAGAAGAGCAATGGAGCTGGGGAAGGGGCTGGAGCCCAGGGATTCTGGGAGCAGCTGAGGGACTTGGGGCTGTTTCGCCTGGAGAAGAGGAGACTGAGGGGAGACCTCATGGCTCTCTGCAGCTCCTGGAAAGGAGGTTGTGGTGAGGTGGGTGCTGGTCTCTTCTCCCAAGTAACAAGTGATAGGACAAGAGGGAATGGCCTCAAGTTGCACCAGAGGAGGTTTAGATTGTATATTGGGAATTTTTTTTTCCCTGAAAGGGTTCTCAGGCACTGGCAGAGGATGCCCAGGGCAGTGGTGGAGTCCCTATCCCTGGAGGGATTTAAAAGAGGTGTAGATGTGGTGTTAGAGACATGATTTAATGGTGGTCTTGGCAGTGTTGGGTTTCCGGTTGGACTTGATGATCTTAAAGGTCTTTTCCAACCTAAACAATTCTATGATTTTGTGAAACAATTCTTTTAGATTGGTGCAAATATAATTGCTATTTCCCCTTATCCACTTCAAAGCAGTATATCTCAGCTTAGAATAAAATATGTTAATCAAAATAAGAATCATTAGAATGTATGCATTTTTGCCAAGAAGAAACCAGTCTATTTATTCCGATAGCAGAGAATTCAGGAGTCCTGGAACTGATGAATTCTTCGAAGGTATTTTGAGCTGCTGCTTGGCTGTGGAAAACCTTCTCTTGCAGGAAGTCATGGAGGTGCTTGAAACTGGTAATCGGTGGGAGAGAGGTCTAGGGAGTAAGCGAGGAGGGGGAGAGTTTCGTAGCCCAGTTTGGGCAGCTGCTGCAGTCATTTGCGGGATGTGCGGTTGGGCATTGTCATGGAGAAGAATTGGTCCTTTTTGACTGACCAGTGTTGGATGTAAACATTGCAGTTGTGGGTGCATTTCCTTGATTGCCTGACAGTACGTCTCTGCTGTGATGGTTGTGCCAGGATCCAGGAAGTTGTAGTGGTCGATTCCACTTGCTGACCACAAAACAGTGACCATAACATCCTTCTGATGCAGCTTCGGTTCGGGGAAGTGTTATGGTGCTTCATCCTGGTTCAGCCACTGCGTGGAACTCTGATGTTTGTTGTATGGAATTCATTTTTCATCACATGTCCCAAAAAGTGATCAAGAAAGGGATCGGTTTTATTGCACAAAAGCAGCGCAGACCAGACTTCATAACGGTGCTTTTTTGATTTTCATTCAGCTCGCGTGGCACCTATTTGTAGAGGTATTTTTGTTTTTCCCTATGGTGCAAATGTCAAACAACTGTTGAACAGTCAACAGTGAGTTCTTCTGCAACATCTCGAGCTGTTTTGCATGGGTTCCCTTCAATACTGTCCCTCAATTGGTTGTCCTCTGTCGCAGGACATTTGTGACCCTCTTCCTCTTGAAGGCTCTCCTTTCTGTTATGAAATTATTGGAACCAGTGTCAAGGTGTATGTTTGTTGACGGTCCCCTGGCCAAATGCTTGGTTGATATTCTGCTGCTTTATGGTCCCTTTTGAGCTCATACAACAAAAATGCTCAAATTTGCTTTTTTACATCTTTAATTTGACAGCGTAATATAAAAAAGAATAAACAGTGAAACCAAGGCCATTAGCATAAATAAGTAAAGTGGATTTCGTGCTTTAAAATGGTGTACTGCACGGACACAGTTAAATAAAGGTTTAATCCAACATGAGCATCACAGTTTCAATGCCAAAAATGGCAATTATTTTTGCACCAACCTAATAGAACAAACCAAGAAGTCTTGAAAGTGAGAATCGGCAAAAATGGCAAGCAAAGGCCTGGATTCCTGCTTTTTGTAGATCAGGAGGGATTGTTGAACTATTGTTTTCTCTCAAATGTTTAATGCATTTCCTTCTGGGTAGGATGAAGAAGAGTCACTGAATGAAGTGGGCTATGATGACATTGGTGGCTGCCGGAAGCAGCTGGCTCAAATCAAAGAGATGGTGGAACTTCCCCTCCGACACCCTGCACTTTTCAAGGCCATAGGGGTGAAGGTAAGTCCCTGTGTGCATCAGGTGGATGAGTGGGCTTGCCCTTGCAGATGACTCTTTATGTTCAAGGTTTATGGGGTATTGGGAAGGGAATGAGTAATTGGGGATGGATGTGTTAATGATAGTGTTGGGAAAGTATTTGCTACATGTTTTGGACACAGATTAAAGTACTGGCAACTTGCAAACAGAGGGATGCTTTGAATCAGCACTGTCAGTTACTAGCAAGGTTTCTGTTTGTGTCATGCAAAGTTGTAAGAGTGTTGATAGCAGTGCTGGGATGGCAGCTGTTGCATGAGTTTGCATCACAATTTCGGACTGGCTTTATCAAATGCTTACAGTTTCACTGTGAAGCTACTTAGGCATTCAGATACCAGCTCACCACTTAAGTCTCTTGCCTTTGTCCTCAGCCTCCTCGTGGGATCCTGCTGTATGGTCCTCCTGGCACTGGTAAAACATTAATTGCCCGAGCAGTGGCAAATGAAACAGGAGCTTTCTTCTTCCTGATCAATGGTAAGTTTTGTGGCTGCTTTGGCCCCAGATCTGTTGTATGCTCATTCATCCATCTCATGATAATAAATGGTATTAATAGGGCTTATAGAGCCACATTGTCTCCCTGACTTCCTTCTTTATCTCTTTGAAGTGTGCTTCTGGGGACACTTAGAAGCCATTTGTGTTGGAAGCATCTGTGTAGCAGAGTGGTTGGAAGGACAGCTTTGCAATGCAAGGACTTGGAGTCTGTCTGAGTGTTCATTTATGTTGGTGAGGGCAGAGCTGGGAGTGAAGTGGTGAGATTATTCTATGTATATGGATGCAGGATGCTTGTTTCTGTTGCTGCCAGTTTGTTCAGAAAAGAAGCTGGTCTGCTGTGGATTTCTTTTTTTCCCCTCAAGTAAGGCACAAGACCTTTTCTGTTTCACATAACATTAACTGGGAGGAACTGTCCTGAAAGCCATAATGATTAGCTACAAGTGACAGAACCTCCTATTGATCAATCTTCACCTGTAGCAGTTGAGATGGATGCTGGTTTATGTCCAGTAAGGACTAGATTCTGAATTTTCCTCACTGTTTTTTCTGTCTCATTTTACAGTCAGTGCTGGAAAAACTAAACGTTTGAACTTAAGGAGTGCTGCTTTTCTTTTGTGATTTCAATCATTTAGACCCGTGAAGGTGAAAGCAAAGGAGTGTATAGCACAGAGCAGTGGTAGGGAAGTGACTTGTTTTGTGTCTCAAAATATCAGATGTAAATTGGCTGGTTTTAACCATATGTTGCCCTTGTCATATACTTCCTAAATGTGTGGAAGGTGTTACTGCATGCTAATGGGCCAGCTGTTTCTTGAGACACTTGTGCTTCTATTGTGTAATAAAATCAACATTGTCAGAATTAGTGATGCATTCTTTGTCTGCTAGTCCCAAGCCTGGAGCTGCAGGCAAGTGTTGCAGACAGAGCTGGTATGATTCGGTGAGTTACTTGTAATGAAACACACTCAGTAACTACCTGCATCAGTGGCTCTGCAGCTGTCATACTTCAGTCGGCTAGCAGCTTTGCGCTCTGGAGGGTCAGGTTTATTTTTTTTGGATCTCTTAGAAGCATACTTTTCTCTTCATTACCACTCCCATCAGCATGATGGAAAAATCTGTAAACCCAAAATAAATCTATGAGCCTGCATTAGTGTTCAGCAATTGTATGAGATCTCAAGGGAATGCTGTCCTTCCTTCTGGGATTGATGTGCTTACACTTTTTTAATTATCTATTTATTCTTTAAGAGGAGATGGGTTTTGGGGATTTTGGGATTTTTTTTAGTGTGGCTTTTTTTTTTTAACTCATTCATAGATTTATACAGAGGTAGATGTTGTATACTTGTGTAATGCAAAGTAAAGACAGCTTCAATATTTTACAGCTTTTTCCTTCCCTATCCTGATAATTCAGCACCATATAATTTGATTGCTTCTCTTGCAAGCTAAGACTGGCATAAACTGTGTGTGGTGGCACATTACAGAGAAGCTCATCAAGTGTGAAATAGGATAAGGAAAGAAGCAGCTAAAGGTAGCTCATTGACTAGTGCTGCATTCTGTTAAACTGAAAATACCAGAATAATGTCAGAAAGTAATTCTGCATGCTGTTCTTGCCTGTTCAGCTGCAAACTTAGTGAACTTGGTTGATAGTATTTGCTTTGGCTTGAAATATAGGTACTCCCCTGTGAACATTGTACTAAAAAAATTCAGCTACACGCCTTGGGGCTAGCTACCTCTCCTCTGGGTGCCACAGTGCCATTATTTTTTGCAGGTCCTGAGATCATGAGCAAGCTGGCTGGTGAGTCTGAGAGCAACCTAAGGAAAGCCTTTGAAGAAGCAGAGAAGAATGCTCCTGCCATCATCTTCATTGATGAACTGGATGCCATTGCTCCTAAGAGAGAGAAGGTAAAGAAAGCCCATAGAAGGTAAAGGAGTACATCTTTTTCGGTAGCAGCTGTTGTGAATCTCTGCATTTGACTATAGGGTAAAGCAGTATTTAACTTAATGCTTGAATTCAGTTGGATGTCAGAAGCTGGATATCAGAAGAATCTGATATAGTTCACGATATTTCTTAACAGCTCTTGTCTGTTCTATCTGTCTGCTCTGGTGCAGTACTAGCTCCTGTGCTGTGTTGTAGAGCTTTTGGTCTAATCATTACTTTCTCCATAGACACATGGAGAGGTAGAACGTCGCATAGTGTCTCAGCTGTTGACTCTTATGGATGGACTGAAACAGAGAGCACATGTGATCGTTATGGCAGCTACCAACAGACCTAACAGCATTGACCCAGCGCTCAGGCGATTTGGTAACCATGATTGCCATCTTTTTTTTTTTTTTTTGTGTGTAACAGGTACTTTGTTATGGCCTATGCTTCAGGCCATAATGCTATTCAGGCCATAACAACTATTGCTACTCCAGCTACTTGTTTGACATTAATTTCTAGACTTCCAGCCTTTGGTATCATTTTCCGTGCTTTATTGGGTTAGGACTTGTAGAAATAATGAAATACTTAGAGGGTAGCATGCTTTTTCACTTCTTCAATTAGGTGAGGCTATTTCAGGACTAAATGCTTAAGGGGTTGTTCATGCCTCAGATTGCAGAAGGCGCTGAATTGTCCAATTTCTCTTACTTTTATTGATGAGAAGTCTGGTAGTTTCTGAGATTCATGTTTTTGAAACTTTGCAGTGTGAATGAATGTCTTTTGTATGACCAGTTGGTAAAGTCTATAATAGCAAACCAGTCAAGTTTGCAGGAAAAAGACGGCCTCTTAAATGTGTAGTGAGGCATTTGAATGCACAACTATGACTAGAGGAAAATAGGTGTATGTACCTTAGTTAATATTGGAGAAATACGTAGGTTTCCTGTCTCCCCAGATCTTGGGGCAGTTCATGTTTTTTACCACTTGGGTACTGCTATGAAAATTCTGAAAAATAAAATTTCTCAGTATTTGTGGACTCCTGTGCTGAGGACACAAAGGGTAGGAATAAACAAAAAATGTCTCATAGTGTGTTGGCTAGGGGAAGCGTATTTTCCTATAAATGAGGCTTGGTAAAAACAGAAATCCTCTGTGTTTATATAATCTTGATCTCTAGTTAATACAGTAGTCTTGCTTTCCCTAAATGGCTAAAGCATTTCCTCCTCTGATCTGACTCTGCTATTGTGCTGATAGATGCTGCAGAGAAACCCAAAGCTCTGGCATTCTCTGAAACTGTGTGTATTTGTGTATCATCATTGTGTTCCTCTGTCAGAGGAAGGCAGGAACTGCAGCTCTTTTAGTTCACAAAATCAACCGCTCAATGTGTGTTTTGTACTCCCCAGGTCGTTTTGACAGAGAGGTAGATATTGGTATCCCAGATGCCACTGGACGCCTGGAGATCCTGCAGATCCACACAAAAAATATGAAACTGGCTGATGATGTGGATCTTGAACAGGTGAGTAGCATGCTATTAGGAAAGCTTGTATCTGCAGACAGATATTCCTGATGCTCTGTTTTGTAGTGGAAGAGTTGTTATGGCTTGATCATGTAAACATAGTTGCTCATTTAGGACAGTGTGAAATTGGGCAAATGTGTGATCTCTGGGCTTCTTACTAAGTAGTTGACCAGTGACCGAAAATCTTCACTTGCGAGTGAAGAATGGCATGGCTAAGTGAAACAAACGTTCAGTCTTGGAAGTGCCTTGCCCCACTGTCCTTCTGGGTTTGTTTGCTGTGGTATTCTCTTTAAAAATAAAGCACTCGCAGAGCTGGGTGAACATTGTGGTGGTACCAGATGATTATTGTAATCTCTGTCCTGAATGAAGAACTGCAGTCCTGAGGGTTATCTTTCTGCACACCATCTGAATTCCAGTTGCAACTTTTGATCTCAAGTAGGAGGTGGAACATCAGTGTCTTTGTCTGTCAAATATGTGATAGCACTTGTCTTGAATTTGAAGCAGAACACTGATGTTCTTGTCCTCCAGGGTTCTGTTGCACCTCCCAGTGAGTGACCAGAGCATGCATTGCCCTTGCAAAGCACTTCCTTGTATCCCTATGAGTCATAGTCAGTGCTCTGCTTTCAGGTGGCAAATGAGACCCATGGCCATGTTGGTGCTGACTTGGCTGCTCTTTGCTCAGAAGCTGCTCTTCAGGCTATCAGAAAGAAGATGGATCTCATAGACCTAGAAGATGAAACCATTGATGCTGAAGTGATGAACTCACTGGCTGTGACCATGGATGACTTCAGGGTAATGCAGGATTGTCCCTCTTTCTTTTGGGAGCAATGTTTAATTGCTCATCTGAAATGTGTGAACATAATGTGTTAGAATTCATATAATGCTGTTTCTTCTAACAATAGTGGGCTCTGAGCCAGAGCAACCCTTCTGCTCTTCGGGAGACTGTGGTGGAGGTGCCACAAGTTACCTGGGAAGATATTGGTGGTCTAGAAGATGTAAAGAGAGAACTCCAGGAACTTGTACAAGTAAGGGTTTCCAACAGATTTTTGCCTAGTTAGCTTGCAAAATAATAATAAAATCCAGAACCTGTTCACATTCCTGTTTGAGATGTGAACAGGGTAAATGCAGAGGTTTTTATGGTATTTTCTTGTAATGGACTGAAAATACTCTCTTGGTGAACTTAAGGAGAGGAAGGTGCTGGGAAGCAGCATCTGGCTTTCCTTAGCTGAGTCTACAGTGACATCTTGGGTGGGTGTTTTGCTACATACAGAAACAGCAGCAGTTCTGCTTCTCTTAAGTGGAGACAAGCAGTGGGACCACTGCTGAGAATCCTCTGACATGGTGGTTTTATATGCCAGAAAATGGATGAAGCCTCTGAAGGGCTTTCCGTCAATGTTAGCATAGGGACAGGTGAGAAGTAATTGTGAAGCCTTCTATGAAAGGAGAGGCTGGAACAAAGTCATGAATGGTCTGGAAACTTCTGGTTCCTGCCTGCATTGGAGTGGTTTGGGTTTGATACGTCCCTATTTTCAGTGGGCACTGTAGAAACAGCCTGTCTGTGAATAAAAGAATCTACTTTTCAGTCTAATTTTCTGGTGTTAAAATCACCACCTATCTATGACCTTGTTGTGGAGGATAAATGCTCATATTAGACACCTTGCTTGTCTCTGGAGGGCAGAGTAATTAGGTTAGATAATGAGCTATTCCCTTTGGCTTCTGCAGAGCAGAGTGAGACTAGGGTTGTGTGCTGGAAAACTACCTGAACTGGTACTTAGTTGATAGGTGGAAATAGGCTGTTTAAGGCAGCCTCACAATTTAGCTGTGATGTTTTTCAAACCAGTGCCTGTTTAAAAACTCCAGTGGCCAGCAGAATCTTGCGTTAAACCCACCAGAAATCTCTGGTAGTGTTTCTGGTAGGAGCAGAAACAAAACTGATCTAGTGAAAGATGTCCCTGCCCATGGCAGGGAGGTTGGAATAGATGATCTTTGAAGGACCCTTCCAATCCAAACTGTTCTGTGATTCTAAGGTACAATCCTGTTCTGTCTCATCACAAGAGGTTTTTGTTTGTTTTGTTCTCCTTCAGTATCCTGTGGAGCACCCAGACAAGTTCCTCAAATTTGGCATGACCCCATCAAAAGGGGTTCTGTTCTATGGGCCACCTGGTTGTGGTAAGACACTGCTGGCCAAAGCCATTGCCAATGAATGCCAGGCAAACTTCATTTCCATCAAGGGGCCAGAATTGCTCACCATGTGGTTTGGCGAGTCTGAAGCTAATGTGCGTGAGATCTTCGACAAGGTAAATGTATCTTCTACTCCTTGTGCTATGTTTGTGCTGAGATGCCCCCAAAACATTGTCTCCACTGCACCTGTCTTACTGGTCTGGTTCTTGTTTGTGTGTTTTGCATCCCTTAAAACTTTGACACCTTGTTAACCATCACCTTCTACAGGTTTTCAAAACATGCTACAGATTCTTCTTCTGCAGTTGGACTAGATGATCATTGTAGGTCCCTTCCAATTGAAATGTTCTGTTCTGTTCTTGTCCTGCAATATATATGGCTTGGAAAGGAGCTCACTCCTACTACCCAATTCCTCTGTAGATAGTGTGACCTCCTGTCCCAGGAGGTATCTGCATGGATTATCTTGGAAATCACCACTCCTGTGGTCAGGAAAGGTGCTGAAAGAGCAAAGTTGGAAGAAGAGTGAGAGAAAAATTTAGGTTGGGAGGGAAGCTCAGAGGCCATCTGGTCCAGCTGTTTGTCCAGAGCAGGGAGATAACTTGGAAATTCAATCAGGTTGCTTGGGGCCTTGTGTTCTGAACACATGCTAAGGATGGAGAATCCATGACCTCTCCGTACCTTGTGCTGGTGTTTTGAGCTCGCTCATTGTGAAGAATTTTTTTTCCTTATTTCTAACTGGAATTTTCTTCGCAGCCATTTGTGCCTGTGGTTTTTAATCCTTTCACAGCACACCTTGAAGAAGGCTCTGTCTCCCTCTTCCCTATTAGGTAGCTGAAGACAGAGATTGGATTTCCCCATTCCATTTTACAGAATCATAAAATCATTTGGTTGGAAAAGACCTTTGAGATCATTGAGTCCAACACTTCCTGTCCACTACTAAATCACATCCCTGAGCACCTCATCTACCCGTCTTTTAAACACCTCCAGGGATGGAGACTCAACCACCTCCCTGGGCAGCCCCTGACAGTGCCACAGAAACCTTTCAGTGAAGAAATTTCTCCTAATGTCCAATCTGAACCTGCCCTGGTGCAGATCATTGATAAAGATATTGAACAGAACTGGACCCAGCACTGAGCCCTGGGGACACCACGTGTGACCGGTCTCCAGCTGGATTTAACTCCATTCCCCATCACTCTCTGGGCCCAGCCATCCAGTCAGGTTTATACCCAGCAGAGGGTGCGCCTATCCAGGCCAGTGGCAGCCAGTTTCTCAAGCAGAATCCTGTGAGAAATGGTGTCAAAGGTTTTACTGAAGTCCAGGTCTACTACATCCACAGCCTTTCCCTCGTCCATCAGGCAGGTCACCTTGTCATAGAAGGCGATCAGGTTAGTTTGGCAGAACCTGCCTTTCATAATCCATGCTGAGTGGGCCTGATCACCCGGTTGTCTTGCATGTGCTGTGAGATGGCACTCAAGATGACCTGCTCCATGACCTTCCCCGTCACCGAGGTCAGACTGACAGGCCTGGAGTTCCCCGGATACTCCCTCCGACCCTTCTTGTAAATGGGCATAACATCTGCCAGCCTCCAGTCAAGTGGAGCCTCCCCAGTCAGCCAGGACTGCTGGTAGATGATGGAAAGGGGTTTGGAGAACACCTCCACCAGCTCCCTCATTACCCTTGGGTGGATCCCATCTGGCCCCATAGACTTGTGAATGTCTAATGGCTGAACAGGTTTCTGACCATGTCCTCTTGGATCATGGGAGATTTGTTCTGCTCTCCCTCCCTGTCTTCTGGGTCAGGGGACTGGGTACCCGGAGAACAGCTGATCTTACTATTAAAGACTGAGACAAAGAAGGCATGGAGTACCTCAGCCTTATCCTCATCCTTCGTCACTATTGTTCCCCCTGCATGCAGTAGAGGATGGAGATTCTCCTTGGCCCTCCTTTTACTGTTAATGTATTTGTGGAAACTTTATCATCTTTCACAGAATTGTCCAATTTCCATTCTAGTTGGGCTTTAGCCCTTCTAATTTTCTCTCTGCATGACCTCACTTCATCCTTGTAGTCCTCCTGAGATGCCTGCCCCTTCTTCCAAAGCTCATAGACTTTCCTCTTTTTGCAGAAATCCACCCAGATCTCTCTGCTCGGCCAGGCTAGTTTTCTTCCCCTCCAGCTCATTTTCCAGCACATGGGGATGGCCTGCTCTTGTGCCACCAGGATTTCCCTCCTGAAGAGTGTCCAGCCCTCTTGGGCTCCTTTGCCCTTCAGGTCTGCCTCCCAAGGAACTTTGTCAACCAGCCTTCTGAACAGGCCAAATCTGCCCTCTGGAAGTCTAAGGTGGCCATTCTGCTGACCCCTCTCCTTACTTCTAGAACTGAGAGTTCTATCATCTTGTGGTGGCTGTGCCCCAGGCATCCTCCAACCGTTGTATCTCCCACAAGGCCTTCTCTGCTCATAAACAACAGGTCCAGCAGGGCACCTTCCCTAGTTGGCTCACTCACCAGCTGTGTCAGGAAGTTGTCTTCCACACACTCCAGGAACCTTCTAGACTGTTTCCTCTCTGCTGTATTACACTTCCAGCAGACGTCTGGTAGGTTGAAGTCTCCCACAAGGACAAGGGCTAGCAATCGTAAGACTTCTCCCAGTTGCTTGTAGAATACCTCATCAGCATCTTCTTCCTGGCTGGGTGGTCTATAGCAGACTCTCACCACGATATCTGCCTTATTGGGTGCTGTGTTGATTTTTACCCATCGACACTTAACCCTATCATCACCATCACTGTACTCGAGACAATCAAACCACTCTAACACAGAGGGCTACTCCACCACCTCTCCTTCCTCACCTATCCTGCCCGAAGAGTTTATAGCCACCCATGGCAGCACTCCAGTTATGCGAGTCATCCCACCACCTTTCCGTGATTACAATTATATCATAGTTTTTGCTGTACAGTGGCTTCCAGTTCCTCCTCTTTGTTGTCCATGCTGCATGCATTGGTGTAGATGCACTTCAGTTGATCCCGTCACACTCCTGAGGGAATAGTCTTAATTCCTATGTGACCCCTCACTGTTGTTTCTGACCCATCAATAACCTTTGCATCTGTGCTACCACTGGAGTGCTGTTCCCAGGCTTTTTTCTAGCAAGCCTGGTTTTGTCCCCGTCCCCTTTCACATCTAGTTTAAAGCTCTATGGATGAGCCCTGCTAGCTTCTTTGTAAGCATCCTTTTGCCCCTTGGGGACAGGTGTACCCCATCATTTGCCAGCAAGCCTGGTGTTGTGCAGGCCAACCCACGATCAAAGAACCCAAAGTTTTGCTCCTCACACCAGGTTTGGAGCCAGGTATTTATTTCCTGGCTCTTCCTACTCCTTCCCTCATCGTTCCCTGCAATAGGAATGACAGAGGAGAACTCTACCTGCGCACTTGATCCCTCCACCATTCGTCCCAAGGCCCTGCAGTCCCTCTTAATTGCCCTCAGGTTTCTTGTTGGGGTTTCATTGCTGCCTACTTGGAAAGTCAATAGTGGATAATAATCTATGGGCCTGACTAGAGTTGGAAGTTTTCTTTGCACATCTCTAACCAAGGCCCCAGGTATGCAGCAGACTTTCCTGTGAAATGGGTCTGGTCTGCAGATCGGGCCTTCTTTTTCCTTAAGAAGGGAGTCCCCTATGACAATGACCCGTCTTTTCTTCTTTACAGAAGCTGTTTTGATGGAGGGCTTAGGGTGTCTTAACCTAGGGAATGTTTCTAGGCTGTGAGACCCATCATCCACGTTAAGGTTGGGTTATAGAATCATAGAATAGTTTGGGTCGGAAGGGACCTTAGAGCCCATCCAGTTCCAGCCCCACTGCCATGGGCAGGGATACCTCCCACTAGATCAGGCTGCCTAAGGCCCCATCTAGCCTGGCGTTGAACACCTCCAGGGATGGGGCAGCCACAGCCTCCCTGGGCAACACGTTCTAGTGCCTCACCACCCTCATTGTGAAGAAATTCCTCCTTATGGCTAGTCTAAATCTGCCCCTCTCCAATTTAAAGCCATTGCCCCTCGTCCTATCACTACAAGCCTTTGTGAACAGTCCCTCCCCAGCTTTCTTGTATGACCCCTTCAGGTACTGGAGGGTTGCTATAAGATCTCCTCGGAGCCTTCTCCTCTCCAGGCTGAACAAGCCCAACACTCAGCCTGTCCTTGTATGGGAGGTGCTCCAGCCTTCTGATCCTTGTAGTCCTCCTCTGGACCCATTCCAACAGCTATCCTTCTTATGTTGAGGATTCCAGAACTGGACACAATACTCCAGGTTGGGGTCTCGCAAGAGAGGAATAGAGGGGCAGAATCACCTCCCTCAGCCTGCTGGCCACGCTTCTTTTGATGCAGCCCAGGATACGGTTGGCCTTCTGGGCTGCGAGCGCACATTGATGGCTCATGTTGAGCTTCTCATCAATCAGCACCCCAGAGTCCTTTTCTGCAGGTCTGCTCTCAATCACATCATCCCCCATCCTGTATTGAAACCGCAGATTGTCCCGACCCAGGTGTAGGACCTTGCACTTGGCCTTGTTGAACCTCATGAGGTTCACAGAGGCCCACTTCTCTAGCTTGTCCAGGTCTCTCTGGATGACATCCCATCCTTCTGGTGTGGCAACTGCATCACTCAGCTTGGTGTTACCTGCAAACTTGCTGAGGGTGCACTCAATCTCACTGTCTATATCATTGATGAAGATATTAAACAGCACTGGTCCCAGTACGGACCCCTGAGGGACACCACTCATCATGGATCTCCATCTGGACTTTGAGCCATTGACCACTACTCTTTGAATACGACCATCCAACCAGTTTCTTATCCACCTTACCGTCCAGCCATCAAATGCCTCTCTCTCCAGTTTAGAGAGAAGGATGTTGTGGGGGACCATGTCAAAGGCTTTACAAAGGCTTTTTATCAAAGTCCAGATAGTTCACATCCATTGATTTTCACATGTCCACTGATGTAGTTATCCCATCATAGAAAGCCACTAGGTTGGTCAGGCAGGACCTGCCCTTGGTGAAGCCATGCTGGCTGTCTCGAATCACCTCCCTGTCCTCCATGTGCTTTAGTATAGCTTCTAGGAGGATCTGTTCCATGATCTTCCCAGGCAAAGAGGTGAGGCTGACAAGTTGGTAGTTCCCAGAGTCCTCCTTTCCACCCTTTTTAAAAATGGGGACAATGTTGCCCTTCTTCCAGTCACCAGGGACTTCTCCTTACTGGCATGATTTTTCAAATATCATGGAGAGTGACTTGACCACCACATCAGCCAGTTCCCTCAGGACTCTGGGAAGCATCTCACCAGGTCCCTTAGACTTATCTATGTTCAGGTTCCTCAGGTGGTCATGAACCTGATCCTCCTTCACAGTAGGAGGAGCTTTAACCCCTGGTCCCCATCTTGTTGTCCCATGACCCAGGAGGGTTGAGGAGAGCGGTTATCAGTGAAGACTGAGGCAAAACCATTGTTGAGTACCTCAGCCTTCTCCTCGTCTGTTGATATGAGGTCACCATTTTCATCCATCAGTGGGGATACATTCTCTTTAACCTTCCTTTTCTGACTGATGTACCTGTAGAAGCCCTTCTTGTTAGTCTTCACTTCCCTTGCCAAGTTCAGCTTCAGCTGCACCTTGATCTTCCTGACCCCATCCCTACACAACTGGGCAGCATCCCTGTACTCTTCTCAGGTTCCCTGTCCCTGCTTGCACTGCCTGTGCAGTTTCCTCTTGTTCTTGAGTTTGACCAGCAGGTCTCGATTCAGCCACGCTGATCTCTTCTCTTCCTTGCCTGATTTCCTACATCTGAGGACTGAGCGCTCTTGTTCTCCATGGAAAACATCCTTAAAGATCTGACAGCTCTGTTCTGCTCCCTTGTCCCCAAAGACTGACCATATCCCAGAGGGTCCTACTGACTGACTCCTTGAAGAGCTGGAAGTCTGCTTTCCTGAAATTTAGGGTCCTGACTATACTCCTCACCTGTCCCATATCGCTCAGGACCTTGAACTCCACCAGTGTGTGATCACTGCAGCCCAGGCTACCTTCGATCTTGATGTCACTGATGAGCTCACTTGCGTTGGTGACCATCAGGTCCAGTATTGCATCCCCTCAGGTGGGGGTCTCTATCAGCTGAACCAAGAAATTATCTTCAGTGCACTCTAGGAGCCTCCTGGATTGCCTACAGCTCGCCATGCTACTTTTCCAGCATATGTCAGGGTGGTTGAAGTCCCCCAGTAGGATGAGAGCTTGCGAGCATGAAGCCTCCTGTAGTTGGAGGAAGAAGACCTCGTCAGTTGTCTCTCCTTGATCAGGTGGCCTGTAGTACAAGCCAACCACAAAGTTCCCATTGGTTCTTCTGTCTTTAATTTTGACCCACAAGCTTTCAACCTGTTCGTGGCTACTCTTCAAAGACAGCTCTTCATATTCTACCCCTTTCCTGATGTAGAGGTCAATGCCTCCACCCCTCCTGCCTCGCTTCTCCCTTCTGAACAGCCTGTAGCCATCAATAGCCACGCTCCAGTCATGGTATTCGTCACACCAAGTTTCAGTGATGGCAACCAGATTGTAGCTTTCTAGTAGCATGGTGGCTTCCAGCTCCTCCTGTTTGTTGCCCAAGCTTTGTGCATTTGTATAGAGCCCTTCAGCCGGGTTGCATTGCCTTCTTAGTGGAAGAACCTTTATTTCCTTTAAGGTGTTTTGGGGAAGTTTCCTTCCTGGCTCCTACTACCTCAGGAGCTTCTCGCTCTTCTCCACGGGACTTCAACTGTGCTGCAGCATTCCCAGCATGCCCTGGGGCACAGGTGTAGGGCCCATCCCAGCACCCCATCCCTCCAACCATTGTGTGTCCTCCCACAACTTGTCACAGGCAAGCCTGATGTTATCCTCCCCCCTGCCCTTCACATCTAGTTTAAAGCCCTGTCAGCGAGCCCTGCAAGTTCCTGAGCAAAGACCCTCCTCCCCCTTTAAGAGAGGTGGCTCCCATCTGATACCTGTAAACCTGCTGCTGTGTAGGCCATCCTGTTGTCAAAAAACCCAAAGTTATTACAGTGACACCAGCCACAGAGCCATGTATTGCAGACCTTATCTGTTGTGCAAGAAAACCTGAAATGCTGAGTTTGTCACAGGGCAGACATGCCTGTGTGCCGGTCAGGAACCTGCTGCCATTCCCCTCCATCTCCTGAATTTCTCTGTTCAGCTGGATGGAGAGAGAATGGGGAGTCCTCTGTCACACAAGGCACGCCTGCCTGTTGGGTCTGAGACGGGGAGCACAGGGTGTTGTTCCAGTGGTCAATCTCACTCTTACACCCGCCTGCTGATATCTTGCCTACTGATACTTGAGTGCCTAAATAACCAGTTGATGTTCCTAGATCTTGCCGGTAGAGTTCTGGTCCAAGCAAATTGGCTCCAACTTTTCCCTCTAGGTACTGGAATAACCACCCTTCTGCTTGGTTCACAATACTCCTAGTGTTGGGGAAATGCAATTTGTTGTTCAGGATAATTTAATTAAGGGTTTGTGTGGCAGGAGACTGTTCTAGAGCAGCTCCTCCAGGCTCTCCTTGCAGCAGCAATGCTCTGTTACTCTTCTGAGCCGCTTTAATTGTAGGATAGGCTTAGTGTGAAATCAGTGTGCTCCTCACCTGGTGATATTAACATGGAGTAATTGTTGCCATTTGCTTTTTGCAGGCCCGCCAAGCAGCTCCTTGTGTGCTCTTCTTTGATGAGCTGGACTCCATTGCAAAGGCCCGAGGTGGGAATATCGGCGATGGTGGTGGTGCTGCAGACCGTGTCATCAACCAGATCCTGACAGAGATGGACGGCATGTCCACCAAGAAAAACGTCTTCATCATCGGTGCCACTAACAGGCCAGACATCATTGACCCAGCCATCTTGCGCCCTGGCCGCCTGGATCAGCTCATCTACATCCCACTGCCTGACGAGAAGTCCCGGGTTGCTATTCTTAAGGCCAACCTGAGGAAATCACCAGTTGCCAAGGTAGGATCTGCACCCTGACTGTGTCTGACTTGGGTTTACTGTGTGCTGCATGTGCTCTTCACAAGTTGGGGATAGAGAAGAAGGCTGGTGGCTGCTCCATGCAATACAGAGCTGTGAAACCTTCTGTCCCTGAAGGATGGAAATGAGAGGTAGGGGGAGTCTTGAGTTCTGAGAGTAGGTTTCAATGAAGCTAGGTGTTGGTGTGTAAGCACAGCAGGTCTTTATCACATAGCGGAGATCTTACCATGGTGTGGGTACAGGAAAGCCTGTTATGGCAAGATGAAAAAGATTCTTGTACTCTGAAAGAAAAGTAAATGTAGAAAACAGGGATGGGAAATGGAAATTGATGAGGAACCATGGCAGTTAATTTTTGCTGAATTCTATCATAGGCAAGAGCTATGTGCCTTGCCTGGGGAGCAGGCAATAATGCAACTGATAGTTAATCAGAGAAAAGTAGATGTCAAGTGAGAGCTCAAGCTATTTTATGCCAAGCTTAACTTTTTAGGTGCTATTGGGAAAGAAAGCTTCAAAGGAGGTTGTAGTACTGCTCCCTCAGCTGAGGGGAAGGAGAAAGACGTTGATTGTCTTGGTCTGCCTGTACACTGTCTTCATTTCCAGTCTGATGGTGTTTCATTTGACTCCTAATGCTGAGACCTGAGCAAATCATATCCTAAATCTACAAGTCAGCCTGTTGAGGGTCAACGGTGCAGAGGCATTCTGCCCCTCTACTCTGTTCTGGTGAAGACCTCACCTGGAGCCCTGTGTTCAGTTCTGGAGTCCTCAGCACAGGAAGAACATGGAGCTGTTGGAGCAAGTCCAGAGGAGGTCATGAAGATGATGTGAGGGCTGGAGCACATCCTGTACAAGGACAGGCTGAGATAGTCGGGTTTGTCCAGCCTGGAGAAGAGAATGCTCTGGGGAGACCTTCCAGTACTGAAAGGGGCTCCAGGAAAGCTGGGGAGGGGCTCTTGATCAGGGAGTGCAGGGATAGGACAAGGTGGAACAGTTTTCAGCTGCAAGAGGGGAAATTGAGATGAGATCCGAGGAAGAAATGTTTTCCTGTGAGCAGTGGTGGCTGCCCCATCCCTAGAGGTGTCCAGGGCCAGGTTGGATGGGGCCTTGAGCAACCTGATCCAGTGGGAGGTGTCCCTGCCCATGGCAGGGGGGTTGGAACTGGAGTGGCTTTAAGGTCCCTTCCAACCCAAACCATTCTATGTTTTACAGCTACTTTACAAGGTCTTGCTGGGTGTGAGGAGTGTAGCCTGCCTTTGTATGTGGTTAACTTTTCCCAAAACCAAGAACTTTAACAGCTCATGTTTTCAAAATTATCCAAAGTTAAGGCAGCACCTTGATACCATGGAATCTAAAGACACCTCTTTGTCACATGAGAGTGTAAGGTGTAAAGGACAGACCTCTCTTGGTTTGTTTTGTTTTTGATTTTGGTTTTTTTCCCCTAGGATGTTGACCTGGATTTCCTAGCGAAGATGACAAATGGCTTTTCGGGGGCTGACCTGACAGAAATTTGCCAGCGTGCCTGCAAACTGGCCATCCGTGAGTCCATTGAGAGTGAGATCAGGCGAGAACGCGAGAGGCAGACCAACCCTTCTGCCATGGTGAGTGGGGCACTCTGAGCTTTCCCCACTCATGAGACAGGCAGCTCACCTCTGCCTGTGGGTGAGGTGGGATGCATTCCTTTCCATAATCCTTGGATGGGAATGAATGGGCTCTCAGCATGGAGTGTGGAGCTGGAGCACTTTGTTCTCATCCTGTGGGAGGGCAAGGCCCTCCTGGGGTGTCTCATTGTCAGCATTGCTCAGAAGGGAGGCTATGGGTGGCTGTCAGGCTACAGAGCTTGAGCACGCAGCTCCCCTGGGCCCTCTGTCCCACTGCAGGAAGTGGAGGAGGATGACCCAGTTCCCGAGATACGCAGGGATCACTTCGAAGAGGCCATGCGCTTTGCTCGACGCTCTGTCAGTGACAATGACATCAGGAAATACGAGATGTTTGCACAGACTCTACAGCAGAGCCGTGGCTTTGGCAGCTTCAGGTAACGGGAATGGAAGGAGGGCAGCATGGTTCAGCCAGCACCCAGAACAGCACCAAGGCCACTTTCTGCTTGATTCTGGGTAACAAATTCCCTCTTCCACCACATTTTCCCATTCTCCTCAGTATGTACAGCAGCCAGCTGAACGTGCAGCAGATGTAGACTGTGCTGCGGGTTGGTTGTAGCTGCTGTTAGTGCTCCTGAAGTCCATCAACCCTTTTTTCCTTCAACATGAGCAACATCCAGCAGCCTTATAAGCTATTTGTGTGATTTGCCATAAGGTTTCATCCCATTTCTCCTTCCTGTCCTACTTGGCACCAGGGTGTTGGCATGGAGGGAGGGGATCATTCTGAGCTGTGAGGAGGATTTTGAACAGCGTCTCTTCTCTCTCATTCTGCATTGCTGCACACAGGTTCCCGTCGGGTAACCAGGGTGGTGCTGGTCCGAGCCAAGGCACAGGAGGTGGCAGCGGGGGCAACGTGTACAGTGAAGACAATGATGATGATCTCTACGGTTAACTCGCTGTCCTCTGTGGACCAAACTCCAAATCGGGCCACATTGTACAGGGAAAAATCCAATGTTCAGTGGACTCTCGGCTTCCTCATTCCTCAGTCAGAACAGTGTAGCTACATGTCAGACTTTGTACAGGGGATGTTTTTTGAAAACACAGATCCAGACTATTGTTCAATTGGGAGGCAGACAGTGAATTAATAAGGAGGGGAACCAACTTAATTTCTGAGAAATTTCTGTTCTAGTTTATGTGGCAGAATCAGCAGCTTTAGCAAAGAATACAATGCTAGCCTGTATAAAAAATATCCCACAAAAATAATAATAAAAAAGTAAAAATCCCACAAAACTGTAGCCAGGCCCTGGCAATTCCTTTGTGTGAGGCTGGTGCAGTGTAGCTTGTGCTGTCTCTGTAAACCCTGTGTCTCACGTGCTATTCGAGCACTCAGTCTGGTGGAGCCCCTCGGTATGCGTGCTTCACTGGTGCATTTGAGGATGCTCTTTGTTCATATGCCTCTTAGCCCAAGTTAACAGAAGAAATTGGTTTGGTGGTCTCTCTCCCTTGCCCTAATTTGGCAGGAAGCACCATGTAAGAGAGCCTGGTAGCAAGTATCTCTTGCTTCTCTGATGCTGGCCCTGAGCCGTCGGGTCTCCTGCTGCTTTGGCTCCTCTGCACAAAGGACTTCTCCAGAAATACCCGTTTCATCTGCCCTGTCTGAAGGCAGGCACAAGTGGGGCTCTTGGGCTGTCTCTGGAGTTTGTGGTGCAGCGTGACCCCATTATGATTAGGGAAGAGGAGAGCTTCCTCTTCTGATGCTGCAGAAGCACTGTTCAGGCTCTGTGGAGAGATTTCCTCCTTCCCCTGTAATGTTTCATGCATCCTTTCGAGTTTCTTATGACAAGCTTGATCTGCTGCCAGCCAGCCTGCCCTTTGTTGTGCCTCATACTCAGTAGTTGAATTCTGATCATGGTACTTATCCTTCCTTTCCACTTACAGGTTGCTGCCTTGCTCCTTGGTTTATTTTCCCTTATCTGAACTGAAAAACATGCTACTGCTGTACTTCAGTATTTTATATGAGAAGCCCTGGGTCTGGTCCCATTGTGCATACAGAAGCAGGGGCAAGGGAGAGCCTGTTTGAGACAATGACTATATGATGCACAGAATAGCCACATGCTATTGGCTTTCAGGGGGAGTGCAGGAACTGAGGATTTCTGTGAAGAGGCTTACATGTAGATTGTGTGCCAGAAGTTGTGTGAGGCCTGGGCAGTGGGAGTTCCAGACCCAAAGCCTGGCACCTAGGAGGGTGCCATCAACCTGGCTAGATTTAAGGGGAGAGGGGAGACAGGGGAGGTGAGTTGTCACATTCAAAATGGCAGAAGGATGGGACTGTCCATGGGGGGGGGGGGGGTTGTGTGTAGCAATGTAGAGAAAAATACTGAAATTTGGAACACTAAATATCACAACATCCTCCTAAGCCCTTGGGGAGGGTGGGTACCCCCTGCCCAGGTGCTCTGTCTTCAGAGCTGTCTGCCTGCCAGCACCACTCTTGCCCTGTCCTTATGCTACCTCTGTTTTGCGCTGCAGAGAAAATGCTAGTCATCATCTTCTCCTATGGGAGCAGGGCTGAGAATGGTCTGTCCCTCTTGTAGGCAGACTCATGGGGGCCAGGAGAGCCAAGCAGGGAGGGATGGCACTTCCACTGCCTGATACTAGACATTTTGGGGGATAACTGGCACCTGGAAACCTTTACTCCAGGGCTGCTTCCTTGCCTGCGCTTCTCACTGCTCTGTGCTTCTCAAAGCAGGGTGGATGCAGATGCTGGCTTTGCTTTCATTGTGTCCTACCTGTTCAGTGGTGTAATCATGAGAGAGACAGCTCCAGCCAGCAAGTGAACCAGCTGCTTTCATCCACCAGGCAAAGTTTTACACCCATGCTGGGAGCTCTCCAGGACTCTCCCAGAAGCCTTCCCCAGCTCTGGTAGTGGGTGGATTTTTTCCTTCCTGCCAGTTTGGGGCTGTGACCACTCAGCAAGTCCCCAGCAGATCCACCCTGGTGTCTCTGTGTGCTGTGGAAGCTGGGGCAAGCAGGCAGGCCTTCCCTGCCACCTCTCCTAATTGCAAATGCTAATTAAATCCATTATGAGGGCCCTCATCTTTTTTTTTTTCCTGCCACCTCTGGGACATGGCTCCTGGTGAGGACAGCACCCACGGAAGCACTGACAACATCTACCCAGCACTGGAGCTGTGTGAACCTGCTGGGGGCTGAGGGTATCCCCCAAATTAGTACCTGCAGCAGCCAGGGAGCTTGTCTGGGCCTCTCCCACATCCATTAACCTCTATCCTCAGGGACCCCAGAAGAGCAAGCAGCACCAGGGACTGTGTTTGTCCCCAGCCTGTGTCCTTTGCTGCAGGGGTGGCCCCTGGAAGAGACCTCTGGTAACTGCATGGCAGTCACTGGGCAGCCCCAAAGGTGATGGGGGGGGGTGGGGGGGAGGTGCTGTCAGCTGAGGCTTGCCCTGGATGGAGCAGGATTAGCGAGTTGGGCAGTTGAGGGCAGCCGTTTCATTCCTGCCATAGTCAGCATTTCCTTATGCCCATCTGGGGTTCCTCATGTCCCCTCTGCCCCAGCCTTACAGCCAGTCCCCACAGAGGACTGGTGCATGCAGGATGGGGGGAGCCCTCCCACGGCAAAGGTGTTGATGTTAGAGGCTGGTTCCTGACCCAAGTGATTGGGGTCCTGCAGCACCTCAAGACTTTCCGGGCTCAGCAGGATGCTCCTGCCAGCAGAGGGCAGGCAGTGGCCATGCTCATCATGTTCCCTATCCCAGTCTAGGCCATCCCATGGGCCATCTCTATAGGCATCCCTGCCCCAGGAGCATCCTCTCCTCTTGACTAACCCATGCCATGGACATCCCTCCACTATGGATATCCCCTGCCCTGTGGGCATCCCTTCCCCATGGGTGTTCCTGCTCTAAGGACATCCCTTTCCCATGGCCATCCTCTGCCCTATGGACATCCCTGCAGTACTGTCATGCTCCCATGGCTGGGGATGTTGTGCTGGCTCTGCCCCAAGTCTGTCCAGCCCTGTCTGCTGTGTGGACTTCAGGGTTAGCTTGTTGGGTGATTTCATGGCCTGAAGCTCAGGCCCAGAGTCCTTCTCTGGAGGGCTGCTCTCAATCACATCATCCCCCATCCTGTATTGAAACCGCAGATTGTCCCGACCCAGGTGTAGGACCTTGCACTTGGCCTTGTTGAACCTCATGAGGTTCACAGAGGCCCACTTCTCCGGCTTGTCCAGGTCTCTCTGGATGACATCCCATCCTTCTGGTGTGGCAACTGCATCACTCAGCTGCCTATGTCAGCCATGTATTGGGAGACCCCAAGGGGACACAGAGCCCCAACGAGGTTTCCCTGGTGCTGGTGGGGGCTGAATCCCTTCCCTGGCTCTGCTGCCTGTGCCCAGACCAGGGCAAGCATGGCCCCAGCCTCTCCCATTATGACATGCCCCAAAGAGGTATATATTTTAAAATACTTTATATTTTCCTCTTTATACTGACATTACAAAAAGCAAACAAAAAAAATTACAACCCCCTCACTGTAAAACATTCATGTCTCGTTGAAACAGAAAAACAAAGCAGCTTGCATCTACACACTGACCTGTCATCTTGCTCCAGCAGTGTCCATCAGGTTTCTCTGTCATACTCCACAGGGACCAGCAGAGGGAACTAGCGGCATACCCTCACTGGTCAAACTGGGCAATAAATTAAATAGTGCCTAACAGATCTCACCCTTTGCCAGAGCTGCAGCACCAGCCAGCCTCCCCGCCATGTATGATAGAATGTACAGCTGTATGCCTAGCTCCGATGGATGCCCCATGCTCACACACCCTGCCCCAAAGGGCTCCCTTTTTCAAGTCAGTGATTCCTCTTTAAAAATAAAGGATTCCTTGTGGGTTGTAATATTTTGGCAGAGGTTTTCTCAGCAGTGCTGTAGTGGAAGAGGAGCAGTACAAAGCCAGGTCAAGCATACCTCCCACTCTGTAGGAGCCCTTCCTGGGGAAAAAAAGCTAGCATAAAGCAGTGGATCAATAAAGGTAAAAAACTGTAAAAATTCTCCTGATGGAAATCCATTTAAAAAAAAAAAAAATACAACATTTAAAACCAAAGCCAGATTGCCTCATGCACCTCCCAGCCCCATCCAAATGCCTCCTGAATGAATCATCCCTGTAGAAAAATATATACATGTGCATTTCTCTTCCCAGTAAAATCCCAAAGGTTGAATGCAAGCGCTAGTTTAAACCACAGCTCTGCTCATGCTTGGCTCTGCTTTTGCACCCAGGCTTAGAGTTTATCTAACAAGCTCTCTATACATGTGTGTGTATATATATATTAAAAAAAAAAACAACAACAAACCAGCAATGTGAACTCAACACATTTGAACAATAAAGTTCTACCCTAGGCTTCCCCCTCTCCTCCTTCTGGCTGGGGCTCTGCAGGCAGCAGTTGTAGGCAGGGACAGCCCCAGCCCTGGGCAAGGGCAAGAGGCTGGATGAGTCTCCAAGGGTGATGCACTCCATCATTTGGTACAGCTGAGGCTCAGTTGTAGGCTTGGCACGGGAGAGTGGACTGTGGTTGGACTTAGTACTGTGGTCCCAGTTAAGAAAGAGTCTGGCTCCGGGGGGAGGGGGGGGCATCACAAGCAGGAGTGATCCCTCTGCCCTTACATGTGTAGGACAGTCTCCTTGGAACTGCGTTACAGCTAGGACCCTGAACAGCAGCAAATATCAAAAAGGGGAAGAGAAAACTAACAGTGGGGATGTGAGACCCTGCGGAGTCCTATTTACACTGCACCGAACCCCAACAAGTCTAGCCTTTTGTGAGAAAAGTGGCCTGAAAATTAAATGACATAAAAATGCAGAATGTGATGCACCTCCCCAGGCAAAGGGCCCATGCCACTTGCTTGTGCAAGGCGGAAAAGCTGGACCTCTGGGGAAAAATAAAAAATTTGGCAGCCAGGAGAGCCATGACAGACGAGGCAGGAGCCTCCCTGCTGCCAGAGTAGAAAACTGGGTCGGGGTGGGGGATGTTGGATGGGAATTTTGGGAAAGCGGTGTGTGGAGCGATTTGCATTTGAAAGTGCTCTAGCACCCCTGCTCTATGCAGGCCAGATGCTACAGCATGTGCATTTGGAGTATTGCTGTTTGGAGGAGAGTTCCTGGGCTCTAGGAGCATGGAAGGTGCTGCTTGAGGATCTATCTCGTCTGGGGAGCTATTCTGTCTGGGAAGTGGATTTTAAACTCCACAATCAAGTCTCTTCACTGGCTGGGGGCCTTGGGGAAGGGCAGCCTCTCCCCACACAGTCTCTTCACCGTCCCTGGCTTTCCCAAGTGACAGGGGACAGGACAAGGGGGAATGGCCTCAAGCTCCGCCAGGGGAGGTTCAGACTGGATATCAGGAAAAAATTTTTCACAGAAAGGGTCATCGGGCACTGGAACAGGCTGCCCAGGGAGGTGGTTGAGTCACTATCCCTGGAGGTATTTAAAAGATGGGTAGACGGTTCAGGGACACGGTTTAGTGGCAGATAGGAATGGTTGGACTCAATGATCCAAGAGGTCTTTCCAGCCTGGTGATTCTATGATTCTATGATGTCATTGCAAGGCAGTGGGATCACCCAGCCATCAGTGGCGGGAATGTTCATGGTGCAGCCACGCGAGGCCTGTAGGGAGAAGAGGGGGACACACTGTCAGATGGGGCTGCAACCCAAAAGCATCCCCACCAGCCGTGCCACTGCACCCCAACTCCCCACCAGCCGTGCCACTGCACCCCGTCTCCCCACCAGCTGCTCCTCAAGTTAAACTACCTGGGTCTGTTTGGATGATGCACATGATCAGTGTAGTTGATGCTCACCAGTACCAAGCCCAGTTCTGTACCAGTGCTGGCCAAACTGGGCTGCAGGAACCATGCAGGAGAGGGGTGCCCAGGTGAGAGGTGCCTCAGGCAAGGAGTGCCCCGGGAGAGCGATGTGCCTCATGGGAAGAAGGTTCCCCTTCCCCATCTCCTGGGCTCCCCGGGACATGCCACCAGCAAGGGCCCAATCACTGGCAGCAACAGGACTGACTTAATTTATCCCCATCCCTTCCCTAGCCTCACCACCCAGCCTCAGGCAGCCAAAAATCCAGCTGAGATCATTGGATGCCACCGTGGCTCATCAGCTGTCACCCACCGGAGCCCAGCAGCTCTGCCCAGTGCTGAGGGTTATCTATAGCACAGCCTGCATGTTCCCTGTCCCCCCAACAGCCCCCCAAAGGTTACACTGGCACAGGACAGCTGTACGGCTGCAGCACAGCACTGAGATTTCCTAGAAGCCGAAGTCCCAGAGGGGCTGGTCCCCATCACCAGTCCCCGTTGTAAAGCCAAGAGCCGGTCTTGTGGGTGCCACTCCATTGTACCCCAGCCCCCAGCAGCAGCCAGGGCAGTGGGTGTCATGGCAGCTGCAAACCAGCCTGCATTGACAAGCCACATGACATGGGAATACAGTGAGAAAATTGTTGTGTCCTTAAATAACTCGGACAGCTCTGGTGTACATTTGGGCAGGATCATCTCCAGGCTTTCAGCAAAGGAGAAAGGCTGAGGACTGTGAAGAGATGCTTTGAGGGGCAGAGAGGGGAATTTGCCAGGGGTACAGGCTCAAGCTTCCCAGGTGAGGGTCTGGCACAGGCTTGTCCCTGCCCAGCATGCAAAGCACTCAGCCCCCTGAGCTCAGTCCTGGGAGTCCCAGCCCTCCTGTTCTACCCCCCACCAAATACCCTGCAAAAGAAGGGAAGGAGGATGCAATTTGCTGTTTCTGGGGTAGATGGAGAGGTGTTCTGTATCTCCCTCACCAGGAAAAGCCTCCGGTGGCAGAGCAGTAACAGGCACCAGGAGAAATATCACTTCTCATGCTGGCCATTGGCTCAAACTGATGGTTGTGGCTTCTGTGGCTGAGCCAGGGCTTTGCACCGGAGCGATTGTAGTGGGACCCATGCTTGGATTCCAGCAAGTAGAGAACAGAAGAGCTGGACCCATCTCCTTACACAGCTCCTCTGCACAGATTCTCTTCCTGGGAAGAACTTTTCTGGCTGCAGGAGGATGCCCATTTCCAGCTCTGTGCAAGCAGCAAGTGCTTGGCCAGATCTCCAGCAGGTTGGGAGGGGAAGTGAAGGATGACCTCCCCATGTTAATACATTTCTGCCCAGCACTTGCCCAAGGATGCTGAAGCCCTCCTGCTTGTTAGTGCCCACCATCATAGAATCATAGAATCACCAGGTTGGAAAAGACCTCTTGGATCATCGAGTCCAACCATTCCTATCTGCCACTAAACCATGTCCCTGAGCACCTCATCTACCCATCTTTTAAATACCTACAGGGATAGTGCCCCAGGAGTCCTCCAACCATCACATCTCCCACAAGGCCTTCTCTGTTCACAAACAGCAGGTCCAGGAGGGCACCTTCCCTTGTTGGCTCACTACCATGCATCATAGAGGGCTGCACATGTGCCAGGGAAAGGACATCTCCAGCCACAAAATAGGAAGGAGAGCAGAAACTCTCTATGGGAGCACATGGACAGAGCAAGAAGAGGGATGCAAGCAGGAGTGTGCAGCAACAGAGATGAGCTTTATCTAGGTCAGCAGTGGGTCCTCCTCTGCTTGCAGTGAAGCTGGGGGAGGGGGAAATGTCACCACTAGTTGCATCTCAGGTGGGTGCTAACTCATAGATACTGCAAAGAAGGTGATGCCAGGTAAAGGATTGCAAAGCAGGCAGCTGCGGAGAGCAGGCATTAGGCAGGCAGCTGGGCAGGTACAGGCTGCTGCTGTCAGTGCTGCCTGAAGATCTGCCTCCCAGGAGAGACAGCTGCTGGCAGAGCAGCGTCACTCCTCTCTCTTAACCTCCCACTGTGATGCATACCTGTAATTTTAGAAAGGGACACTTCCCCACAGCCCACGAGTCTCTGGGGAAGCTCTCTTACACCTCTGGCTTCTGAAGCAGCCAGACAGCGGCGCCCACTGGGCAGCAACCACTCTGTGCTGCCTCGGCTGGGGGGATGTGGCACCCAGCAGGGCCAGGATGTGAGCACTGGGAGGGCACTGCTTCCAGGTGATGAAGAGATTGAAGAGGCTGTACCACGAGGCGCTCTGTCACATACCGAGGCGGTGGCATATGGAGTCAGGGAGCTCCCAGCATCTGCTCATGCTCCAGAGCACCTTAAGCTACTTCTTTTCATGGAAGATAAAAGCAGCAAAGTACCACCCTGCCCCAGCAAGCAGCAGACTGGCAATGGCAGCCAGGCCAGCAGCTCTATGAGAATGCCCAGCACACTGGATTTGCAGTGGGGAGGACAGAGACCAGACAATCCAGCTCAAAGAGATGAGGAATTTGCCCCAGTCACAGCCCCAGCTGGGATGCAGAGCCATCACAAAGCTCTCCCAACTCACTGACACACTGATGAGGTCATGTTTCCCCACCCCAGGTCTGGACCATTGAACTTATTTCTATTAAATGCATTTGAGAACAATAAATCTGTCTTCAGAAAAAGAAATAATCAGCTCGTTAAGAAGACAGACAGCGTCTACAGTCTGAAAGAAACAGCAAATGGCAGCTGCCAATAATGGCAATGTTAAATGCAGCTGCCAAGCTGGGATTTATTAAAAGGTAATTATACAGCAGCAACAGTGGATGACACATCTTGTACTTGAGTAATCTCCCATTCCTCTCCCACCTTTGCACAGCTTCCTGGCTCTGATGTATCCAGCCCTGCTCCTCCAGGACTGACAGCCTAGACATATTAGGTTTTGCTCACTGCCTAAATATTTCATATTTTATTTTATTTTATTTTATTTTATTTTATTTTATTTCGTTATCTAGGGAAGCCAGAACTGAAGAAAATAGCTGGTTATGGCTAAAGCATTGCTCAGCAAGGTCAAGGTACCACCTTTCTCTGCATGACCCTGCTCTCTGTCTGTTGGGAGAGGTACCCAGCGCTATCCTGTACAGTACCTAAGCCACAGCAGGCTTGTCTACAAGAACAAGCAGGGACCAGGCTCATGCCAGTAAACTTGAGTTTTCCCTTGTTCCTACAGAGGATTTGGGCTCTCTTCCACATGTGAATACACTAAAATAGAAGGGCTAGACATATGGGGAAGTGAGAAAATGGGTAAAGACGTGTTCAACAGGGATCATAGTACCCATGTCCTACAACCAGCACAGAGGTTAAGCATCTCCAAAACCAAGTACTAGTTGGTCTCTGTCGCTCCTCTCTGCAGAGGTCTTTTGTGTCTTTCATGACGTACTTGGTCCTTCCCCATGAGCACAGGACAAGGACTGAGTCCCTTCTTGACTTCATATGCCACGACCCAGTGTCACCTCCCACCCCATAGGATTTCCCACTGATACCCACCTCTTTAAGACTGATGTTTGCAGTGTAGACCACGTTTGTCCCATCCCTCTTGAAGTACGAGTGAGGCTTGTCCTTGAGGATGAAGATGATGTCAGCAGGGATGTTGTCTGGGGTGGCATCCCTTTCTTTGGGGAATGTGATTTTGGTTCCCTCCTTCCAACCCCATTTGATGACAATGTTTAGGATCTTGTCCTCAGTCCACATGGTCCAGCCATCAGTGTTGAGCCTTCTGCAGGTGATCTTCATCCTCTTGGTGGAGCCATGGTAGATCTCTTCCAGGAACATCTTGAGCTCATGGATGATGAGTAGGTCTTGGACCTGCATGTGCAGGGACTCCTGATGCCGCTGTTGAACCCCAAACCAGCCAAAGGCACTGAAAGGGTCATCATTTTCATTGATATCCATATCTTCCTGATCAAAGCCATTGAACATCCTAGAGCAGCTGCTAGTGAAGATCTCAAAAGAGTTGGAGCCTCCAAAGACGGATGTGAAGGTGGCATGGGGGTCTCCATGAAAGGTGTAGTGGAAAGTGTTCCCTGAGCCACCTGAAGAGCCACCTCCAGTTCTCAGACCTGGAAGAGAAGGGGGAAGATGAGACATTAACATTCTCTGTGGGCAGATGCCATGCTGGGCCCATACTTTCCACATGGGAGCATGGTCTCTGCTGGCTCCAGATAGCCCTTCTAGCAGCTTCTAGGGGTGCAGGTCACCTCCTCCAGCCCAGACAGCTGTGGAGACCGTGGGCCAGGAAGGCACCACCCCAACCCATGACACACAATCCTACCCCTACACCCAGCAAGCTCAAAATCTGTTCAAGATTTGTCTCCATTACCCCAACTGAGCACTTGCTTGGTTCTCTCCACCCAGTTCACGGCCTTTTCATTTAAAACATTTCCTGACCAGCCCATCTCCATTTTTCCCCATGGACAAGCTCCCTTCCACTCAAATATCTCTGTCTTTTGGGCTCAACTGATGTCTGTGGTCCAGGAACATCATGTCCAGCACGTGAGAAAAGGCTTTGAGCTCCTTGAGCAACCGTGACTCTTGGTGGCAGAGCAGGTGGAGGTCAGTAGACCTCCAGGTCGGCACACAATGGGAAGGATACAGTTCTCTGTTTACAGACTGTGTAAAATGTCAGGTAAGTTCAAGGTTTGGATCTTTTGGCAACCATTCTCATGGGAAACTCCTCTGTCAGACCTTGGGCAGGGCCTTACATCAGTGCAACCCCCCTCTCCTCCCAAAGTCCCAAACAGCTAAGGTGCACAACAAGTGGCCTCCAAAGAGGTGTCACACACTCTGCAAGTTGTGTGAACAGTGTGTGTGATGCATATCTAAAGATCTGTGGAAGGAGGTGCAGACACTTTAAATCATACAGTTTTGGTAATTTGTGGGAAGTCAGCTTTCCTTTATTTTCCATTAAAAATTCCTTGTGTAGGAAAGGAAGGAGAAGCAAGAAGCATAAATATTTGGAGCAGAATAGTAAGGTCAGTGCAACATAGGAACTAAATTGTGCTGATTTAATTGGAATTATGAAGTCATGGAATGCATGTGCTTGATTTTTTTTATCCTTTCTTATTTGTTACCTTAATATTACTCAGTGAACACAAAATGTTCAAACAGTTTTTCTCTGCTTTATATAACTTTGGACAGAATATTTTCTGTCTTTGAGATTTATTTGTGTGTGTGTATTCAGATACAGCAAGTAGTGATATATGACTTTTTTATTATATAAATTGAATTTTTTATTCATGGGTCCATTGCTAGTCTTCCCTTTGAGATCTGATCTTCTGGGGTTCATTTAGCACTTTTTGATGTTCAAAGGGTTTTATGTTTTTGCTCTTTAGACTTTTTTTTAACACCCATCCCCAAATCTAAGCATTTAATATGATTACTGACTGTAAGAATACAAGTATGTGCTCAGTTATATAGAGTGCATTCATCTGAATTCAGCCAGTTTTTGTCCTCACCCATAGTAAATAATTTTACATTGACTTTGGCACTTAGATATGAAAATAATAGATGCTTTACAAAGAATTTAGATAAATATGGGAAGGTGTACCATTTTAAGTTTCAGAAATGTAACTGACATAAGGTTACTGATGAACTCAGGTCTTTGTTTATTTTTATTGCACAATATCTTTTCATGTACTTTTAGCACTAAGTCTGAAAACCAACAAAACTTCAAGTATTAGATATAAACGTGTTGCTCTTCTGCAATCTACCTAACTTGATGTGGTTCTACACTGCCTGGTTCAGTGTATGTATGCTGAAACCTTACTAAACTATACTGAAGCTATACCAAACTGAAACTATATACTTTTTCTCACTATGTCTTATTCCAATTTTCAAGATATATTTTCTTCAAAGACTTTTAATGCATGTCTATGTTTTGTTTTCCTTTTACTACTCAGTGCTTCTCAGGGAACTAAAGTAATTGCAATTTGATGTATGAAAGGCATTTCAAAAGGAAGATCACTCAAAGCAGAGTTGGATGAGAACTATGCTAAGAACATCAGGAAAGATAAGGTTCATAAGTAATGTATACTCTATACTAGCAGATGAAAAGTTCTACAGAGTTTTGCAAAACAGTTCAAACCTCAGTAGGAAAAACTTTGAGTGTATTGGAAGAATATTTCAATGAGAAGCCAGATTCCAGCATATTTTCCTGATTTAATCAGATGCATGTACTCATGAGATTAAAAGTATCATTTAATCAAGTTACAGATGCATAAAAAGTATTTAACAATGACATCCTTTTGGAAATATTAAGATAAAATGTAGAGTTTAAGAAGACAAGATTATTTGAATGAGATGAAGATGAGTTGCACATTTGCCTATGTGACATTTTTTTCTGTTGAATGAAGAAGACAAAGTAGTCTCTTTTGTTGTTGTTGTATGTCTCAAATCCAGTTTGTTTGAGTTTCTTCTACTACTTCCTTGCTTTTTCTCACACTTCCTAAATTGGCTAACCAAATATTGTATAAGATTTTAGTCAAGGTAACAACTGACATATTACAGAGGACTCTTCCATTGGTTTTCAGACTTTTCAGATTACCTTACTCATTTTCTTGGAATAGTATGGGATCCTCTCCACATATAATGTGAAGATATTCATAATAGATGCATAAATTATTCCCAGGAAATAATTTGATTGATACTATTGTCACAGTGGCATACTACAAATATGTAAGATAACCCAGTCCACATATCCGCTCTTGAAATTCCTTTGGGTAAAGGTATTGGATCCAGCCCTGTTCAATATCTTTATCAATTACCTGGATGAAGGCATTGAGTGCACCCTTAGCAAGTTTGCAGATGACACTAAGCTGGGTGGCAGCATGGATCTGATGGAGGGTAGGGAGGCTCTGCAAAGGGACCTGAACAGGCTGGACTGCTGGGCTGAGACCAATGGCATGAGGTTTAACAAGGCCAAATGCCGGATCCTGCACTTGGGGCATAACAACCCTATGCAGTGCTACAGACTAGGAGAAGTGTGGCTAGAAAGCTGCCTAGAGGAGAAGGAACTAGGAGTGTTGGTTGACAGCTGACTAAATATGAGCCAGCAATGTGCCCAGGTGGCCAAGAAGGCCAATGGCATTTTGGCTTGTATCAGAAATGGTATGACCAGCAGGTCCAGGGAGGTTATTCTCCCTCTGTTCTCAGCACTGGTGAGACTGCACCTTGAGTACTGCGTTCAGTTCTGGGCCCCTCACCACAAGAAGGATGTTGAGGCTCTGGAGCGTGTCCAGAGAAGAACAACGAAGCTGGTGAGGGGGCTGAAGAACAAGTCTTATGAGGCGGCTGAGAGAGCTGGGGTTGTTTAGCCTTGAGAAGAAGACGCTGAGAGGAGACCTTCTTGCTCTCTACAACTACCTGAAAGGAGGTTGTGGAGAGGAGGGAGCTGGACTTTTCTCCCAAGTGACAGGGGACAGGACAAGGGGGAATGGCCTGAAGCTCTGCCAGGGGAGGTTCATGCTGGACATCAGGAAAAAATTTTTCACGGATAGGGTCATTGGGCACTGGAACAAGCTGCCCAGGGAGGTGGTTGAGTCATCTTCCCTGGAGATGGAGGAAAGGAAATATGCATCTCGACCATTTTCACTGAGCCTTTATGTCTTCCAAATCTGGTACTACTTCATAAGTTTTATTAGCTGAAGTGATTTGCCTAGGTCATGATATTGTCTGATCTATTGCCTTTAATGGTGTGCTCTGTGTTGGCCATTATTTAAGAGGAATTCTAAATAATTTAGCAGAAATGGAATGGAGTTCTTATAGTTCTACTTTTGTTTAGTAGTACCCTCAAAAGCAAAGAACTGCTTTGCAAGAGTGCTTTTGCGTCCACAATTTTTTATTATATCTTATTACATTGTATTGTAAGATATGAGTGCCTGTAAAGGTTTTAACTCTTGTGCCTTTCCATAAATTCTCTGACTTCCTTAAGGCTTTTTAAGAATTTGCAAAAACTTCCAGTAGTTTTGGTAGAACATTTTTATTAGCTAGTGACTCGCGGAGTAACAACACCAAACGCAGAGTTAGGTGCAGGTATGCAGCTGTGCACAGGGTGCAAGGGGGATCTTTCCTCCAAGCTTGCACACCATGTGTCAAAGTCGGTACATCTTTATTGTGCCATGTTATGCATATGCATTAGGATAACATACATTGTCATGACTTTTCCAAGAAGTGGGTAGGGTTAGTAAGATTAGTCACTGGAACTCATTGTCATAGTAAGATTAATTCAAGGAACTCATTATCATAGGTCTCCTCCTCTTAGTGCTTGCGCGTTTTTTTCGTGGTAATGGTTGATGGGGTCTTTGGGGATGAAGATAGGCTGTCTCCCTCGTGTTGAACTTTTCACTTTCCCTCCTTGCACATGCTCTTAGAGAGCCTAAGTTGTCTTCAGGCCTTATCTGGCCCAGCTGGTGATCCTTCCCATGACTGTTGTACCAGTCCTTGTTATCTGGCTTCAACCAGATACAGTCACCGCCTCGCTAAAAAAACCTCTATGTCAGAATTCTATACTTTAGTTAATTCAAACTTATAACATTTAACAAACAATTTCTTCTTTCAGTTCCCCCCTTTCCTTTATCCTAAGCAAATTCTTTTGCCTACATTACACCATTTCCTCATGTAGTCAAACAAAATGCTTAAAACATTGCAACATAAAACAGATTAGAATTCCTAAAACGATCATAACTATCATAGCAACAAATAATTGTTTCAGCCAGGTAAAATTAGGTAACCAAGAAGTTAGTTTCTCCCACAGCTCTGAAAACCCATATGAGGTATCATCTAAGGTTACACCATGCAAGACTTTGGCCTGTTTCCAAATGTCATCTATATCTTTTATCACTCTTCCTGATTGATCAATATAAGTGCAACAACTTGTATTTATCAAAGTACATATCCCTCCTAGTTGTACGGTTAGCATATCCAGAACCATTCGGTTTTGTTGCACATCTTTACCCAAGGAGATTATCTGAGTCTGGAGAGCTGTAAGGGCATCTGCAGTGTGGTTGGATATAACTTCCATTTCTGCTGAGGGGTTTACTATTGCTTTTTCGAGTTCGCTAGCTCCTAGCCAGGGGAGGACCCACCTTGCAAAGCTATGAAAAGCAGTTGGCCTTTGTGCTAGAGGGTTAGTTCCTCATCTTATTCTTTTCCATGATGACCTTATTATACTACTAGGAATCTCTGATCAATTGAATATTTTACTCTGGGTCATCAGGAATCCTCCCACACATGTTCCTGTCCAATTAACGGGTAGACTCTTTCTGGCCCATCCGTCCTCACAAAGCCACCAAAATCCAGGGCCCAGCTTACATTGCTCAGTTCTCTTACTTAGGATGACTTGCCTTTGCCTTTCTTCTTAATCTCTTTCAGGGTTACATTTAGATTTCTAAGTGATTCAAATGTCCCTACGTTTTGGCCTTCTGTTTGGTTGTTTAGGTATACTATATTTTTCTGTTTCCACACTTGTAAATCAAATTTGGGCCCCTTCTTTTTCTGCACATCCTTTCCACAGGTGCAGTGGGTCTTATTCCAGGCATTCAAAGTAAAATTTGTAGATAATATTCCAAACAAAGGCAACCCTGGACTTCCTCTGGGAAGAGCTGTACACACCCTGCAATCTGAACAATTAAGATGGCTTGCTATGAATTTAGTCATCCTTACATATGAGTTCTGTTCCCAAGCAATCACTATTCCTACCAATAATTCCAGTATGACAAACACAGTTATTTTCCATCCTTTTGCTGGATTTGGAGCTTTAGGGGTCCAGTTGGTGTTGATTCCCATCATGGCGTAGGAGCTTTCTTGATTCTGGTATGATGTATCCATGATGTTTGTTCCTAAATCCTGACTGCAGTATGAGATGTTAGTAGAACTTGAAAGGGTCCTTCCCACTTTGGTTCTAAAGATGAGTCTGAAATAGATCTGACATATACATAATCACCTGGCACATTATTATGAATTGGTCCATCAAGATCTCTCACTTGAGTTCCCAAAACCTGTCTTTCAACCTTTTGGAGTTGTTTTTGTAAACTTATCACATATTCAGACAATATTTTGTTTCCGATTTGTGTTGTACCCATTTGTATATCATAAGGTCTGCCGTATTGTTAGCGTAGAGACAGACACATAACCAGTCCAGGTAGGTTATATGTGGTGCTTTATTTCGAGGCCCCGGGAACCTGGGGTATACCCAAATCAGGTTCCGAGACCATCCCGGCGCGTCCGCAATTTAATCCTAAAGTGTTTCATAATCTAATGTATATTCAACAGATTACATCATTTTTCATGCATATGTATTCGAAAATTGTCTCATCATTTGTGGACACCTGCATTTCTTTATCTTCGGTTAACTGCCCTTGGTATGCTTCTGGCCTTCACAAATGTAGACTGTGTTCAGATAAGGTTGTTAGTGAAAGCGTAGGCTCTGCTCGGATAAGGTTGTTAGTACATTCTTTCTAAGCACTCCCTAATATCATACTTGTGAAGGCTATATGTGGTCTATGAGAAAACTGTCACTGTCTACAGAAACAAACGAAGTCTGCACAAACTTAACTATAAAGATCAACGAAGTTAAAGGCTAAATACAATACATATCAATTGCCAAATACAATCTACATAACCTATAATTCTAGTCTTACTAACTCTTCAGCTAAATTAACATTTTCCAACATTTCCCCCCTTTGAAAATACTTCACTTTCTGCAAGTATTTTCATTTACACAGCTGTTTCTTGGTAAACCGGCTGCAGTGTTGGGTATTGAGGGTATTCTCGTGTGATGGCTCTGATGATTCTATGTGTCCAATTGCTTCTACGAACAATTTCTTTTCGGATACACAGATATACTAAACAAATTGCGAGAAAGATAATCAGGAGGGTAAATAGTGTTTCAGCCAGGGATTGAATCCAGCCAGTAAGGTGAATTCCTAATCCATTGAACAGTTCCCCGATCCAGTTATGACTAATTACCTCCTTTTCTCTTTCAGCCTCCTTTTCTATTTTCCCGAGTTGTGAAATATCATATTCTATGTCCGCAGTTACATTTGGTATATGTACACAGCAATGATCAGTCCGGTCTTTGAGGTACCCGCATACTCCATGTTCTTTTAGTAGCAATATATCTAATGCCATTCTGTTCTGCAAGGTCATTTTGGTTGTGGCCTGCAATTGCAAATTTAGATCTCTGAATCCTCTCTTGGTTACTCTAGCTAGTCTTTCAGTTTGTCCAATTAAATCATAAATCATTTCCCTATTACGATAAGCAGCTACCTGAGCAAAAAGAGATTCCAGCGCCCAGCCTACTTTAACTCCAGTTGAAGGTTCTTGCCAAGTGTCATCTATATCTTCAATATCATTGTTTATGTCTCTTTTAGTTCGAATCTGTAAGGTTTCTAATCCACCTTTAAAAGGGGATCGCTTCCAAATCGGGCATAGGGTAGGTAAGCCTAAAGTTATTTCCCGTACTGGTCCTGTCACTGGGAGGTGGGTAGTCCAGGTTCCATCGTTAGCTGCCCATACAAAGTTACCCATACTATGTATTGTCGAGTATCTGCAATCTGTTTCTGGGATCGGTATTACTTTTCCGTTAATTTTCAGATCTCGACATGAACATCCTGTTATTAAAGCTATTCTTACAGGAGGGATTGCGATTTGTTTAGGGTCTGTGTCACAATCAAAAGTCTTAGAGCAGTTCCACCATGAAACACTCTCAATGACATCCCGACTGACCTTGTTAGTCGCCAGTAATGCTAAATCATTTGTGACACTCTGTTTCCCTGTCCATCTGAAACACCAAGGTGTGTCACCTCCATATTGGAATTTTTGTAAGATGCTGGTTGACCAGACAGAATCCCATTTTGTGTTTATCTCATCCTTTTCTCGGCATACCCACTCCTTCTTCTCCTGAGGGGCTATGATTTCTTTAACCACATCATATGTACACCATCCCACGTCTCCAAAGCTAAACATTGAACCCATTTGGACAAATTGATGGTTTAGTAATTTGTAACAATCCTCTCGCCTTCCTGGCCATTTCCATTGCTGCTTTATATACTGTTTTTGTTTCACCTGTAACACTCTCGTTTCTTGTTTGCATACTGTACTGTTCCCTACATTCTTTGGGAATGGAAAGGTCAATATTCCCCATTTTATTGGTTCCCCTGCTGTTTTCGGCAAGGGTAAACATGCTGTAATTCTACTAGTATTCTGTATTTTTGCAAAATCTTTGATTAAGCCAATTATCAGGTTCTCTTCAGAATCACCCCGAGGTATATTCATTACCTGGGGTAGTTGGGTTGATTCTATTGCTCGTTTTACTCTAATTCTAGTGATGTTTATTTCACTGTATCCAGAAGCAGTTTCATTTTGGTATTGGCATCTATATGCTCCCATATCTGATTCATTTACTTGTTTAATAGTCTGAACTAACATTCCTCCTGATCTTAATTCTGTTAAATGCCTGTTATCGTTAGGGACTTTCTTCCCTTTCCTTGTCCATCCAAACTCCCTAGGTAGTGGATCATCCAATAGGCAATAGATAAGTATATCACTGTCCAGAGGAATCTGATAGTATGAATGTCCTGCCTTTATCCCATGATCCTGAAGGGGGTTACGTAAACAGAATTTATTTAATACCTTGCCTCTAGAGTTCTGTTTTCCCTTTAATTTCCATCCATACCTGTCTAATTCTAAATTCCTCGGGACAGTGTTTTTGAACTTGCAAAACAGAGTGGCATTTTGTCCAGTGACAGATTTCATCATTTCCTTTTTCTGCGGAACCTTTACAAAAGTGATGACCATTAGGGATGTCAAAGACCAGGTTACAATTAAGGTACTATACACCAAACACGACATTTATCTGCTTTTCAGTCTCAGTTTTGTTGGTCCAAGAGTTTCTACTTCCCAATTTCTAGGAACCTTTTTCACTCGGGTATAATGAATCCAAGAGTCTATTCCTTTTACTTTTACCGCAGTAAATGTTGTTAGTAGTACCAAGTATGGTCCATTCCACCGTTCTTTCAGTGGTTCTTCATTCCAATCTCGAACGTAGACCTGGTCTCCTGGTTCAATTTCGTGTACTGGATTTTCTAATGATAACGGACGGTTCCAGATCAGGGCACTTCGTAGTCGCGTCAGAGTTCTACTGAGAGACAGTACATAGTTATATACATCTTGATTCCCTTTTATATGCACATTTAGATTTGGTTGCGGCGCCTCATATGGTTTCCCAAAAAGGATTTCATAAGGGCTTACTGTCATCCCACTCCTTGGCTTAATTCTTATCCTTAGGAGTGCTATTGGTAACGCCTGTGGCCATTGAATTTTAGCCTCCTGACATATTTTACTGATCTGCCGCTTAATTGTCTGATTCATCTTTTCTACTTGCCCGCTTGACTGTGGTCTCCACGGTGTGTGGAGATTCCAAGAGATTCCTAGCATTCTGCTTACCTCTTGAACTATAGTTGCTACGAAGTGCGGTCCCCTATCTGAAGATAGGCCTAGGGGTACCCCAAATCTTGGAATAATCTCCCGCAGCAACCATTTTACTGTCTCCTTAGCTTGGTTGGTGCGACAAGGACAGGCTTCCGGCCACCCAGAAAAAGTGTCAACCCCAACTAACAAATATCTGTATCCTTGACTTTTAGGTAATTCTACAAAATCAATTTGCCAATAATCACCCGGTTCCATACCTACTCTGATATGTCCCATTTCTATTCCTTTCCTAACCACCGGATTGTTCCTCAAACAGATTTCACATTTTGAATTTATTGACCTTGCCATTGTTAACATCCGTGTTGAGATTATGCTGCGTTTTAGATATGCCACTAAAGCTTCTGCTCCCCAGTGACATTTCTGATGTTCCGTTTGTAAAACTGTCCGCATAATAGTTGTTGGTACAATTACTTGTCCGGTTGCAGTTAGGTACCATCCATCTGAACCCAACTGGGCCTTCAGTAATCTGGCTAACTTCTCGTCCTCCTCCGAGTACTTCGGCTTCTGTGTTAAATAATTTTGTAAAGGGCTTACCTTCGTGGGTATTAAGGCCATCGTGTTTGATACCTGTCGTGCAATCCGTCGAGCTGTCCGGTCTGCTAACGCATTTCCTTCAGCTATTTTGGAATCTCCTCCTTGATGTGCCTTACAGTGCATGATCGCCACCTGTTTGGGTAACTGTACAGCAGTTATCAAATTCAGAATTTCTTTTTGGTATTTTATATTCGTACCTTGTGAAGATAGGAGTCCTCGTTCTTTCCATAGTGCTCCGTGTATATGAACCACTCCAAATGCATATTTTGAGTCCGTCCATATATTTACTCGTTGATCCCTGCTCAATTCCAAGGCTCTCGTGAGAGCTATTATTTCTGCTAGCTGTGCTGAAGTTCCTACAGGAAGAGCCTCTGCTTTTATTACCCTATTTTGCGTGGTTACCGCATATCCGGCATATCGTGTCCCGTTTTCTACATAACTACTTCCATCTGTAAAAAGTTCTTGATCAGGCTGTTCAAGTGGGGTATCCTTTAAGTCAGCCCTTGTTGCATGAGTGTGTTCGATAACTTCCACACAGTCATGTTCCAAAGGGCCGTCTTCCATAGGTACTCCTAAGAAGGCTGCTGGATTTAACAAATTAGTTGTTTTTAAACTTACATCATCTTGTTCGGTCAGTACTGCCTGGTATTTCATCATCCTGCTAGGGGAAAGCCAATACCCCCCTTTTTGCTCTAGGACTGTTAACACCATATGAGGCACATATACCTCAATACGCTTCCCTAAAGTCAGTTTTCTGGCTTCTTGTATCAGGGTCACCGTTGCTGCTACCGCTCTCAAACACGATGGCCAGCCAGCACTCACGGGGTCTAATTGTTTAGAAAAGTACCCTACTGGTCGTTTCCAGCTTCCTAACTTCTGTGTCAAGACCCCTAGTGCCAGCCGTTGCCTTTCATGGACAAACAACTGGAAGTCCTTAGTTAAATCTGGCAGGGCTAATGCTGGTGCCTTAGTCAGGGCTTCTTTTAATTTCTTAAAGGCCTCCCTCTGAGGTCCTTCCCAGATGAAAGTTGGTGACTTCTGTGCCTCATACAGAGGTTTTGCTATAAGTCCATAATCCAGTATCCACAACCTACACCAGCCTGCCATACCCAAGAATGTCCTTAATTCATGTAAATTTTGAGGCTCTGGAATCGCACAGATTGCTCTAATACGATCCATTCCTAGTCGTCGTTGTCCCTGTGTTATTTCGCAACCCAAATATAATACAGTTGTGCAGGCAATTTGAGCTTTCTCTTTCGAGACTTTGTACCCGTTAAGGCCTAATTGGTTTAAAATTCCAATTGTCACCTGGATACATACTGATTTGTGTTCTGTTGCAATTAAAATATCATCCACATATTGTAGCAGAAGATATTGTGACCGTGGTACCTGAAATTTCTCCTGCATTGTCCATGATTCCAATTCTTTTGCCAGCTGGTTCCCAAAGAGCGTTGGACTGTTCTTGAATCCCTGTGGAAGCCTTGTCCATGTTAACTGCATTTTTCGTCCATTATGTGGGTTCTCCCATTCAAAAGCGAAGAGTTTCCTACTATCTTTGTCGAGAGGAATACAGAAGAAGGCATCTTTTAAATCAAGTACTGTAAACCATTTGTATTTCTCCTTCACAGATGTTAACAATGTGTATGGGTTAGCTACTACCGGGTGTATATCTTTCGTGATTTCATTAATAGCCCTTAAGTCCTGTACTAATCTATATTCTCCATTTGGTTTCTTTACTGGGAAAATTGGGGTATTATATTCTGATTCACATTCTTCTGATATTCCAAATTTTAAAAATTTTTCAATAATTTTCACTATTCCATATCGGGCCTCTAATTTGATGGGATATTGTTTTATTCGCACTGGTTTCTTTCCTTCCTTCAATTCTACTACTATCGGTTGAGCCATTTTCGATTTCCCTGGTATATCAGTTTCCCATACTGTAGGGATCACTGCCTCTTCTACTTCTCTGGGTATTTGAACTTTTGGATTTTCCTTCAACACTAGTATCTGTCCTGACTTCGATTCTGGAACTTGCATAATCAATTCTCCATTCTCAAAGACAATTCTCGCATTTAATTTAGATAACAAATCCCGTCCCAGCAGGGAGATTGGACAATCAGGCATATACAAAAATTCATGCCATATTTCCTTTCCCCCAAATCGTAATTCTAGGGGTTGCATGAATGGCCGGGTTTCCTCTTTCCCTGTGGCTCCCACTATTGTAGTTGTCTTTTTCCCTATCTGTCCACATAAATCATTTAAAACCGAGTATGTTGCACCAGTATCTACTAAAAATTGCACCTCCTTTCCCCCTAGTCTTACTTTCACTAGGGGTTCATCCTTTCCTGATCCTAGTCAGCTCTGATTCTCATAGTCTCCCAAAACCATTGCCTTGGCTACTTCGGTGTTTCCAAATGGGTTTCCCGGCTGCAAACTCTGCCTCATTCTGTACGGGCACGCATTCTTCCAATGTCCCTCCTGCCTGCAATATGCACATTGGTTAATGCCTAATCTATTCAGCCTAGGTCCTAAGTCATTAGGCAAGCAATTAAATCCAGCCCCCCTTCCCCGTCCGCGCATCGAGCCTCTTCCTCTACCTCGACCTGCAGGGTTGTGCTGGCCTCTGCCCTGCATCACCGCCATTAGATGTCGCTGTTGCCTTTGAGAACTCTCCCTTTCGCGGTTATTGTACACTTTCCAAGCAGTCTCTAATAGTCTATCCAGATTACGCAGCTCCGCGCCCTCCAGTTTTTGCAGTTTCTTTCTAATATCATCCTGCGACTGCCCTAAGAAAATCAGGGCCAGCTGCACCTTAGCTTGCTCTGTTTCTACGTCTAAATCTGTGTATTTCCTCGCCACCTCTTTAAGCCGCTCCAAAAACGCAGACGGGGATTCTGTTTTCTCTTGCCTGACATTATACAGTTTCGACCAATTAATTGTTTTTGGCATAGCATTTTGTACTCCAACAACTATCCACTCCTGGTATCTCCTCAGATTTCCCATTCCTCTCGCAGTATTACAATCCCACATGGGATCTTCAGTTGGAAAATTCTGATCAACTGTCCCTGTGACAATCCCCTGCCTAATGTCTTCTCTAACTCGCTCACGGGCAGTTCTCAACACCATTTCCTTCTCTGTGGAGTCCATTAAAGTATCTAGTAATACCTGTATATCATCCCAATCAGGATTTTGGGTTTTCAGAATCATCTTTACAACTCGTGCCACTTTACTCGGGTTCTCCCGATAAGTTCCAGCAGATTGTTTCCAGAGCATCAGATCTCCTGGAGTGAAAGGTACTTTAACATACACGGGTCCTTCTGGCCCAACCCCCTGCCGAAGCGGTGCTAATATGGCACTAGGTGCCTGCTGTTTAACTTGAATATCCCGTTGCCGTGTTCGGTGGGATACTGGGGTAGTGGAATACTCCTGTTCTTCTATTTCTACCTCATCCTCCCCATCACCTTCTACTCCAGTATCTCTGGGGGCTAGTGGGGCCGACGGAGCCACTAATGAATCAAAATCATCATCCTCCTTATGCTGCAAAACATTTTCTACTGCGAGACATTTCATACATTTCTTCTCAGTCACACATCCCTTACATTGCTCATCCGATTTTGTACTAACGACCATTATCTCACACGCCTTCTTCCACTCCTCTTTCCCTCTCAAAATAAGGAACAGTTCTACATATGGTATCTCATCCCATTTGCCCTCATGCCTACAAAACTGCATCAATTGTAGGATGGTACTATAGTCTAAAGTTCCATTCTCAGGCCAACGAACCTGACCCTCTAAATCATACTGTGTCCACCATACATTACAATACTCAACCAATTTCCTTTTCCGCATTTCTTGCCCAAACTGCCCCTCTTTCCAATGCATCAGAATACACCCCAACGGTGATGACTTAGGTATCGGTGGCATTTTATAACAATCCAGACCAGTACCAAACAACAAACTAAACGAGCTTCCACGTAACAAATAATACAGATTACTGAAAAATACAAGATCAGAACACTGTTGCCGAACCTGCAAAACAAATAATACAGAGTAGGAATGATACGGGTAACAAATAATACAGATTACTGGAAAATACAGAACAGATCACTAATACTGAAAATGCAGAACAGATCACTGATGCCGAGCCTGCAGAGCTTTCGCTGCTGTCTTACGGACGGCGCCTAGGCTTTCCTCCGGAGCTCCCTAGCCCAACCAAGCGTAGCTTTCGCCGCGTCTAACAGGCAGGCTTTTACCAGACAGATTCAGAAAATATGGTACCTTTCCGATTTGGGCACAGGACCCGTAGGAAAATTTAGCACTACTCCCAATTAGGCAGAAGACCCGACAAAGTTGGTACCATTCCCGATAAAGCACCGTGTCTTACCGATAGCCCAGGTCCGTCGGGGGCAGCGGAGGTCGGCTGCAGTCGATGGAGCTCCCCGAGAATCACTCGGTGCCGGCTGGAGCGAGATCGATGCGGGCCGCCTCAGCAATGCCCACGAAGTCCCATCTGGGTCGCCAAAACTGTTAGCGTAGAGACAGACACATAACCAGTCCAGGTAGGTTATATGTGGTGCTTTATTTCGAGGCCCCGGGAACCTGGGGTATACCCAAATCAGGTTCCGAGACCATCCCGGCGCGTCCGCAATTTAATCCTAAAGTGTTTCATAATCTAATGTATATTCAACAGATTACATCATTTTTCATGCATATGTATTCGAAAATTGTCTCATCATTTGTGGACACCTGCATTTCTTTATCTTCGGTTAACTGCCCTTGGTATGCTTCTGGCCTTCACAAATGTAGACTGTGTTCAGATAAGGTTGTTAGTGAAAGCGTAGGCTCTGCTCGGATAAGGTTGTTAGTACATTCTTTCTAAGCACTCCCTAATATCATACTTGTGAAGGCTATATGTGGTCTATGAGAAAACTGTCACTGTCTACAGAAACAAACGAAGTCTGCACAAACTTAACTATAAAGATCAACAAAGTTAAAGGCTAAATACAATACATATCAATTGCCAAATACAATCTACATAACCTATAATTCTAGTCTTACTAACTCTTCAGCTAAATTAACATTTTCCAACAGTATAATATTTCAAAAGAACTCAGTCCTTCCTTGGCCCTTGGCTTCGTTTTGATTCTCAGTAGGGCCAAAGGTAACGACTGAGGCCAGGGCAATCCAGCTTCTTGCCCCAATTTTACAATTTGCAACTTAATCAAGTGGTTCATCTTTTCCACCTGGCCACTTGCTTGTGGCCTGTAAGGCGTATGTAATTGCCAATCTATTCCCAATACTTTACTAACTTGCTGAACAATTTTTGCAACTAAATGGGGCCCTCGATCTGAAGATATTATTGCTGGGACCCCAGACCTTGGTATTATTTCTTGTAACAATAGTTTAGTTACGTCTCTAGATTTCTTAGTTTGACAAGGGAAAGCTTCTGGCCATCCTGAAAAGGTATCCCTTAAAACCAATAAATATCTATACCCCCCTTTCCTTGGCAATTCCATGAAATCAATTTGCTGATGCTGTCCCGGGTGATTTCCTTTTCCTATTTGTCCTAACTTAGTCTTCCAGTTTACTGGAGGATTTGGTTTTAGACATATTTCACACTGTTGAGTTACCTGCTTGATGGTAGTATATAGGTTTTGACTGAAATATTTATACAGGGCCTCTGTTCCCCAATGCATCTTTCCATGCTCTGCCATAATTGTGGCCCATAATATTGTAGACGGTATTATTGTTTTCCCTTGTGGAGTCTTTGCCCATTGCCCTTCTTCTACCTTTCCCCTTAAATGTTCAATTAATTCTTGATCTTCTCTGGAATATTGCCGCGATTAAGAGAGGGGACGCAGCTTGATGCAAGCAAATGTCGTCTTTATTGTGCAGCTAACTTATATTTATACCAGTTACAGCTAATTTAGGCTCATACATATTACAAAAAGCGAGCTCAGTATTGGCTAATACAAAAGGGTCTTCTGCCTCACTTAACGACAATTTCCTGCCATTCAACAATAAGTACCCGCGATCAAGCCCGCAATCTTTGTTAAAGTTCTTGTCTCACTCCCTCCCAGGGCCTGTGGCCTACAGTCTCCAGCACGTCTGCCTTTATCAACTGATCTGTGCTGGGGGTTCTCCTGAAGCAACCCCCAGCTGTTGCAACAGAATATTTAGGATCTCAGTTATCGATTTCTATTTTACCATCAGGGACCAGGGATTGCACTTCTATTTCTGGTGGACTAAACTCAGCCACTCTTTTAGCTTCGCAGTCTGCCATAGTTTCCCAGCTCTTGACTAGTTGTTCCTTTTTGATGAGCTTTGCAGTACATGATAGCCACCTTTTCTGGCAATTGGACTGCCTCCAATAACTTAAGAAATCTGTCCAAATATTGATTCTTTTCCCTTTTGCCAGTTCCAATGCCCGAGTCAGGGCTATAATCTCTGCCATTTGCACTGAGGTATTTGGGGAAAGGACCTTGGATTCTATCACCTGATCTGTGGTGGTCACGGCATATCCGGCCTATCCAGCCTTACGAATGCCTTGTTGAACGAAACTACTCCCATCTGTGTACCAGGAGCCTTCAGCATCTTCCAGTGGTTCTTCTTTCAGGTCCGGGTGGCTGGAGTACATGGCTTCGATTGTTTCCAAATAGTCATGAGATATTGGATCTCCCGTAGTTCTGCTAAGAAAAGATGCTAGTTTGACAATGTTAGTAACCACTATTTCCACATCATCTTGCTCTACCTTAATGTCTTGGTACTTTAGGAATCTCTGTGGTGATAACCAATGTCCCCCTTTTACTTCTAATATTCCAGACACAGTATGTGATTAATTTTCTGTCCTAGTGTGAATTTTCAGGCCTCCTATATGTTGAGTATAACCACTGCTACTGCTCTCAGGCAGCTCAGCCATCCTTTGCTCACTTCATCAAGTTGCTTTGAAAAATATGCCACTGCTCTTCTATGTGGCCCTAAATATTGGGCCAAAACTCCTAAGGCTATTCCCTGCCTTTCATAGGAGAATAGCCAAAAGGGTTTTGTTGTGTCTGGTAAGCCCAAGGCTGGTGCTTTCATCAGTTCTTGTTTTAATTGGTGGAAGACTTTGTTAGCCTCTCCACCCCAGACAAGATCCTTCGAGTTTGTTTTCAAAAGTTCGTATAAAAGTCTTACCAAAAGTCCATAGTCATGGATCCATAAATGGCACCACCATCATACCCCGGAAGGTGCAAAGTTCCTTTTGTGGTCTGGGAGGTTGACAGATGTCTTCTTTTCTTGCTGCTCCAAGTGTCTGTTGTCCCGCGGTAATCTCATATCCTAAGTATGTTACTTGTTGTTGTACCACTGAGGATTTCTGTGGAGAGACTCGATACCCAGTTAGTCCAAAAAGTTTAGCAAACTAACTGTCCGTATCATACACAGTTCCTTTGTTTCAGACTACTCCTGCCCCAGATGGCCATTCCCATTGTTCCAGATGCTTGGCTAATTGATTTCCAAAAAGAGTAGGACTATTTTTAAATCCTTGAGGTAACACTGTCCATGTAAGTTGAGTTTGTCTCCCAGAGTCTGGATTTTCCCACTCAAAAGCAAACAACGGCTGGCTTTCCGGGCTCAAAGGCAGACAAAAGAAGGCATCCTTCAGGTCCAGTACGGTAAACCAAGTTAATTCAGATACTAAATTGGTTAATAATGTATAAGGATTAGCCACCACAGGGTGTAAGTCCTCAGTTATTTTATTAATAGCCCTAAGATCTTGTACTATCCTGTATTTCCCATCCGGTTTCTTTACTGGTAAAATAGGGGTATTATATTCTGACTCACATTCTATCAATAGCCCATATTTAATAAACTGATCTATTATTGGTTGGATACAGAATCACAGAATCACAGAATCACACAAGGTTGGAAAGGACCCATTGGATCATCGAGTCCAACCGTTCCTAACACTCCCTAAACCATGTCCCTAAGTACTTCATCAACCCGTTCCTTAAACACCTCCAGGGAAGGCGACTCGACCACCTCCCTGGGCAGCCTGTTCCAGTACCCAATGACTCTTACTGTGAAGAATTTTTTTCTGATATCCAACCTGAACCTCCCCTGACGGAGCTTCAGGCCATTCCCTCTTGTCCTGTCCCCTGTCACTTGGGAGAAGAGGCCAGCTCCCTCCTCTCCACAACCTCCTTTCAGGTAGTTGTAGAGAGTAATAAGGTCTCCCCTCAGCCTCCTCTTCTCAAGGCTAAACAACCCCAGCTCTCTCAGCCGCTCCTCATAAGACTTGTTCTCCAGCCCCCTCACCAGCTTTGTTGCTCTTCTCTGGACACGCTCCAGAGCCTCAACATCCTTCTTGTGGTGAGGGGCCCAGAACTGAACACAGTATTCGAGGTGCGGTCTCACCAGTGCCGAGTACAGAGGGAGAATAACCTCCCTGGACCTGCTGGTGACCCCATTTCTGATACAAGCCAAGATGCCATTGGCCTTCTTGGCCACCTGGGCACACTGCTGGCTCATGTTCAGTCGGCTGTCAACCAGCACCCCCAGGTCCTTCTCTTCTGTGCAGCTCTCCAGCCATTCTTCCCCCAGTCTGTAGCGCTGCATAGGGTTGTTGTGCCCCAAGTGCAGGACCCGGCATTTGGTCTTGTTAAACCTCATCCCATTGGTCTCGGCCCAGCAGTCCAGCCTGTTCAGATCCCTTTGCAGAGCCTCCCTACCCTCCAGCAGGTCGACACTTCCTCCCAGCTTAGTGTCATCTGCAAACTTGCTGAGGGTGCACTCAATGCCTTCATCCAGGTCATTGATAAAGACATTGAACAGAGCTGGACCCAGTACTGAGCCCTGAGGAACTCCACTTGTGACTGGCCTCCAGCTGGAGTTAACTCCATTGACCACCACTCTCTGGGCCCGGCCATCCAACCAGTTTTCAACCCAGGAGAGTGTGCGCCTGTCCAGGCCAGAGGCTGACAGTTTCTGAAGCAGAATGCTGTGAGAAACTGTGTCAAAGGCTTTACTGAAGTCCAAGAAGACTACATCCACAGCCTTTCCCCCATCCAGTAGTTGAGTGATTTTGTCATAGAAGGTGATCAGGTTAGTTTGGCAAGATCTGCCTTTTGTAACCCATGTTGACTGGGCCTGATCACCCGGTTCTTCTTGCATGTACCTTCCCAGTCTTCCATTTTTAGTGGATATTGTTTGATTCTTGCAGGATTTTCCCCTTGCTTTACCTTAACTGCTATTGGGGAGGCAGTTTTTGCTTTTCCCAGTGCCTCCAATGCCCATACCCCTGGGTATACCTGATTTCGGACTTCTTCAGGTATCTCAGTTTTGATGGGACTATTGATGAGAGCTAAGCTTAAAACTTGAATCAATTGTTGGTCTCTTACCTTAAATTCTATTTTTCCTTTTTCAAATTTTATTTCTGCTTCCAATTGCTCCAACAAATCCCTCCCTAACAGAGGTTTTGGTGAATTTGGCATATACAAAAACTTATGTACCCCCCATTGCTTTCCCAGTTTAAAACCAACGGGTTTCAAAAAGTATGCCTTTTCCTTCTGGCCAGTAGCTCCCCTTAACGTTACAAAATCATCATCAATAGGTATTAAAGCTTGGTTTAAAACTGAAAATGTTGCTCCTGTATCAACCAAAAACTCTAATTTTTGTTGTTGTTTCCCTAGCTTTAATACAACCTGTGGATCAGCTAGGGTAGATTCCCCAGGTCCCTGTCAGTCCTCTTTGATGTGAGCCTGTATCTTGTTTCCTTTTCTTCTTTCAGGACACTCATTTTTCCAATGACCCTCCCTTCTACACCATGCACATTGATTTCTTCCCCAAACCCTCCTAGATCCAGGTTTCTTTATTTCCCAAGCTTCCTGTAATGCTGTGACCAGCATCCTCCTATCCTTCTTCTTTTCTTCTTCTTGGTTACTATGTATTCTCCAGCCTTCATCTAACAGCCTCTCTAGATCCGTACTTTCCATTGGCCTTAATTTCTGCAACTTCCTTTGAATGCCTGGTGTTGATTTTTCTAAGAATATAAAGACTAGCTTTTGCATCCCTACTTCTGACCCTGGATCAAGGAGGGTATGTCTCTGCATGGTGTTCTGTCCTATCCTACATGTTGAACAATATCGTCTCGACTTTCTTTTTCCTTTTTTCTTGTTTTCCTTTTTTCTTGTTTTCCTTTTTCAATGTTAATACCATCAGATCTTGTGGAGGAGTCAGTCCACAGTTTCTCTGATACTCCTGATGATTTTGGAGGGTGAAAAACATATCCGCATGTATTACCTTGTCCCACTTTCTTTCTCTTCTTAAAAACAACATAAGTTGTAAAAGAGTATTATAACTGAGAGTCCCATTCAGGGGCCATTTTTCCCCATCGTCCAGCTTGTAGACAGGCCACCACTGATTACAGTATTTTATAAGAGTTTTCTTATTCTCTATTCCCCCATGTCCAACTAGTTTTTCCCAGTGTGCTAGAATGCAGTTTAAGGGCGTTTTCTTCGGTATCTCTTTTCCCTGCCTTCCTCCCATTCTCTTATCTCTGTCTCTGCTCTCACGCAAACCTTTTGTTTTTACACTCTCAAATTGTCCTTTTCCACTGATCCACACACCAATGCCAACACTGACTCTATCTCCACCTCTGCTCCCACGCAAATCTTCTTTTATTTTTTTCAGATTGTCCTTTTTACTGATATCAAGCTTTCCCTTCCACAGACCAATGCACTGTCCCCCCCCCCCCTTCTCTATTCCAATCCTCGATCCTTATCTCCAGCATACACTTGTTAAAGACCTTCTTACACACACAACAATAGAACTGCTTGCAGAGATAACACCATTAACTCCTGCGGACTGAAAAGAAAAAAACTTCACATTCGGGGGTGTGTGTGTGTGTGTGTGTGTGTACACACTCACAGCTGCAAGGTTGGGCTTTTCCCGTTTTTGGTTTTTTTTTTTTTTTTCTGTCTTTTTCTCTTCTATGCTAGGTATTTTAAAATTTCACCCTCTGCAGCTTTCCACTCCAAAGGTCCCAGTTAAATCTACCTGTTTGCCAGCTTAATGGACATTTGAGATTGAAAGGTCTCAGAGATGTATTTCTAGGATTAACCAAGACAGAGGGGGCTCAAACCCCTATAACAAAACCATTTTGTAAGTCTTACAAACGTCCTCGTGGTGTCACAGAACCGCAGATCAGGACCCCCACTCACTTCGCAGTGATGCTGTGTCTCACACACACACACACACACACACGCACACAACCACTCGTTTCAAAGCTAGCTCAATACAATGTTGGTTATGACCGGTCAATGATAACAACCTGAGTTGTTCACTATTGGATACACAATTTCCCAATGTTATGGATATTTAAACTATACACGGTACTGGGCACACCATACAACACTTAGAGTATGCACATGCAATAATTATTACTCCAAGGAGTGCAACTCCAGGAGTACAATACCACAGCCCATCAAAACGACACTGGAAATTGAGCTTTTAACCAAACCGGACCCGACCAAACCAAACCTCCCGAGAGCCCCTGGGGGTAAGTCACGCAGACTTTTCTTTAGCCATACGTGAGATGTCTTTCCACAATTTATAGGCCCCCCCTTTACCTCACATACCTTGTCCGCTCAAAGACGGTCCTTGTCTGTCCCTGCGGTGATCTGGGTGAGTGAAGGGAGTCCTCCCGAGAAATCCCAAGGGTGCCCAGAGGAGTCCCCGTCCTCAGCAGGTCCCGCAGCCGGACAGAGAGGGTCCCATCTGGGGTGCCAAAATTGACTCGCAGAGTGATGACACCAAACGCAGAGTTAAGTGCAGGTGCAGGCTTCTGCAGTTTCAATGCAGAATGTTTTATCCAAGCTGAAATTGGTCTCTTATAGTAACCTTTTCCTCAGTTTTGAATCTCAAGACTCCACTGTACCTTGCCCTTCAATTAAGGATTTCACAGGTATTCTTTAGTTGCATGTACATAAGCTCAATGTTTCAAACGTTATAAAAGCCACAGAAGTTTCTTTTCCTTTTTGATTTCTTATAAAAATTCATATTTCTTAATAGATATATTTCTTATGGGAATACGTATTCTTATAATTTCTTTAGCAGTCTAGCAACTAGCTGGCTTTTCCTATAAGTATATTCTTGAAGAGCTTCAGCTATGGAGAGTTTTTGTAGAGACATGGCTTGAGGAGAAGGGACGTGAGAAAATACAGCTGGTGAAATAATAACAGCCTCGTACAAGGCCACAGTCTCCCTGAGCAAGAAGTTAGGCGATAACAGGAGATAAAAACAGGACCTAGAAAAACCACAAACATCCTAGGAATGTAGCAATAGAGGCAGGGCTGACACTCTGTATCGGACCAATGATGAGCCTTACTTTTGTAATATGTATGAGCCTTATTACTGCTATTATAAAAGCATGCCTATCGTATCAATAAATCGAGACTTGTTGATCATCATCGGATGTGCTTGTCTCCCGTCGACTCCGTCATTCAGCTTCTTTGGGGTTTGTAGGTACTACTCCTTTTTTTTTTTCCTCGACATTTCTTCTGCATCTCATGAACTTTTGGGTTTTTCTTATACTTCGATTTCATCCAGTACCAAGTATGTTTTTTCCACTGAACATTGATCTTAAAACTTGCAAGAGTTCATTATAACAATAGATAAGTTAACATTTAAGTAAGAAAGAAGAGTGGGAGAATGATCTCAGCATCTCAGCCTGTCAATCTACCAGTCCCATGAGGAGCAACTGTTGAATGGAATCAGCAAGTTTTACTCTGTCAAAGGACAGAGTACTAACAGATGTCTCATTTATGCAAAACTGCAGTGAATCATTTACTAGTGGAAGGAAAATGGACAGTGTTAGAACCAGTCTCTACCTGGGGCAAGTTACTGGTGCTTAGACTGTGTCTGCAATAGTGTGTGGTTACTCAGTTGTGGTGAGATACACTTCCAGACCTGTCCTTTCACTCACGCCCAGCTAATGTTTGATCTTGGTCACTGGATGATGTTGGTAATATTGACATCTCCCTTGTCAAGCCCCACTCCTGACACGACTAGTGTTTGAGCCTTTTCCAACCTGCACAGTTGAAGAAGGAGGTTAGTTTGAGATCTGCATGGCAATTCAGAAGCCAATAAGTCTCTCGGGGTGAAATCAAATGCAGCGTTTATTTTGGACACAGCCAAAATAACAGACCAAAAACTCAGGCGCACTCTGAGAGGCAACTCCCCAAAGTTGCGGAAAACAGATCTCGATCTGTTCACATTACAGTGTGATACCTTGAACACAGCCAAGGTCACAAAGGACAACTTGGATTTAACCTGACACACACCCCACAATGCTAAGAAAAGAAAAGAAAAGAAAAGAGAAGAGAAGAGAAGAGAAGAGAAGAGAAGAGAAGAGAAGAGAAGAGAAGAGCCCAGTAAGATAAGGGGGGGAGCGTTGTGGGGTGACATGCACGGTTCTAATGTCCCATCCTATAATAAGCCTTCAGTTACTGGTTTCAACTCTTGCCTTCCTTCAATTGATATGGGGTATTGTTTAATTCTAATAGGTAAACTAAAATTCTGAGAGTATAAAATATCTCTTTATTGTGTGACAAAGTTAGCAAAGCAAGGTATACAGCGCTGGGTGCGTGGCTGAGGCAGGGCTGCATCTAGCCAGAGGTGCGCCGGGTCCCGTCTCCCCTCTCCTTTTTATACATTTCACGAAAACGCTTACATTTGGGCTTGAAAGCAGTTAGCAATAGGGCCCATCCGCCCCCCCATCAGCACATGTTGGGGTGGTCTTGCCATGTGTCTTTCAAGAAGAGTCAGCCCAGGTGGTCTGGCGGTCAGAGGAAGTGGGGGTGACCAGCGCCCGCTGGTGCAGCACTGCCTGTCTGCTGAACCCCGGACCACAGACAAGCTGCTGCCACCAAACAAAGAAGACATTTCACCCCATGACTTAAACATTTGTCCAAAACTCAGGCACCAATACATTTGGATCTCCACTCCCATCCTCAAACCAAAAATGCTTTATAGCCTGTTTATTACACAGTCAAATGAAAACCCATAGTCATGAAAAGATAATGAGAATTAACATTTTGCTGATGCAAGAAGAGCAATGCAGTGACAAATATCAGGTACCTAGGAATATGGCTAGACATTTACATTCATTTCCTTAATCTTCTGTTTTGAATTCAGACTATCTGAGCTATGAATGTGATTTTGGAAACTAAATGCCTCTGACACCTAACCTGTCAGGTTGGATTCCTGTATATAGTTACAACCTATATTTCTACCAGTGAGCACTGGAAAATGCAGTGCAAGCACAGATAAAAAGTGGCTCTTGTCAAAACCCCAAAGCAAATTTCTCAAACAATACCCTGGTAACTTTACAGATTTTAATTGATGCAACTTCCCTCTGCTTTTCTGACCTCTTTTCTGTCTCTGTGTGATGCTTGCATGAGTGTTTGTGCAGTTATGGGGTGAACTGGACTGGGAAGCTGATCCAGATGCAAAGTAACCATGAACATTCATCATTTAGCTTAAGCAGTATTGTATCAAATACTGAACCACATTAAAAAACAGTTCCCTGGCGTAAGTCAAAAATAAGGAGGATCTGATCAAAACATGTTATGTTACAGACATAAATTCCATCAAGAGAAAAATTACATGAGCATCCTTTGCCTTCCCAAATATCTACCACTCTGACAAAGCTCACACAGCAGGAGTAGCTTCCTGGCTCAAAGGCACTTGTTCCTTTTACTTTTTCCTCTGGATTTGATTTTTTTTGATAACCTAAGCTTCTGAATGAACGGAGAGTCCCAACTCTTACCCGGTGCTTTTGAGGATCCCGGTTAATTTCCAGTCAATCATATTATATGGAGTAGGAAATTTAAGGGTTAAGCATTGATAACAGCTCAGTATTAATGATTTGGTCTTCAGGGCCAAAATGAAAGGTTGCCGTGTGTGTGCAGAAGCTCCTTCAGTAGGGTCTGTCTCGGGCAGTCCGGCGGGTGGAGGGGGTAGGGCATGAGCTCAGCCAGGTGAGGGAGGTGCGGTGCGGTGCTTGCTCCTGCATCTCCCCTCCCATTGAAACTGGGAGCCACAGAGTAGGCCCTCAGACAATACAGCCTGCTGCTGCAATCCCTCTGCTATTCATTGCTGGCACCAAAAAACAGGGGCACAAATGGCCAGCCTTCAGACAAAATGTTTAAAGCAAAGAAAGAAGCAAAGTCGGGCTTTACTACTACTCTGCTCTCGTGAGACCCCACCTGGAATACTCTGGGGTCCCCAACATAAGAAGGACATGGACCTCCTGGAGCGAGTCCAGAGGAGGCCACTAAGATGTTCACAGGGCTGGAGCACCTCTCCTATGAAGACAGGCTGAGAGAGTTCAGGTTGTTCAGTCTGGAGAAGAGAAGGCTCTGGGGAGACATAGAGGCCTTCCAGTACCTGAAGGGGGCCTATAGGAAAGCTGGGGAGAGACTCTTTACAAGGGCATGTAGAGATAGGATGAGGGGAAATGGCTCTAAACTAAAAGAGGGTAGATTTAGATTAGATATTAGGAAGGAATTCTTTACTGTGAGAGTGGTGAGATGCTGGAATAGGTTGCCCAGAGAAGTTTTGGATGCCCCCTCCATGGAAGTGTTAAAGACCAGGTTGGATGAGGCCTTGAGCAGCCTGGTCTAGTGGAACATGTCCCTGCCCATGGCAGGGGAGTTAAAACTAGATGATCTTTAAGGTCCCTTCCAACCCAAACCATTCTATGATTCTATGACTCTAAATGAATGCCCTATTTGGGAATCCCCCAAATCCCTGAAGGTCACTGTCCACTTACACAGCTCTCCACCGTGTCTGCGTGCAGCACCACAGGCTTGGGGAAGAGTGGCTAGAATATCTGAAGGTATTGTTTGACAGCCGGCTGAACATGAGCCAGCAGTGTGCGCAGGTGGCCAAGAAGGCCAATGGCATCTTGGCTTATATCAGAAACAGTGTGGCCAGCAGGACCAGGGAAGGGATCCTGCTTCTGTACTCAGTACTGGTGAGGCCACACCTTGAATCCTGTGTTTGGTTTTGAGCCCCTCACTACAAGAGAGACACTGAGGTCCTGTAGCATGTCCAGAGAAGAGCAACAAAGCTGGTGAAGGGGCTAGAGAACAAGTCTTATGAGGAGCAGCTGAGGAAACTGGGTTTCTTTAGCCTGGAGAAAAGGAGGCTGAGGGGAGACCTTATCACTGCCTACAACCACCTGAAAGGAGATTGTAGAGCGGTGGGTGTTGGTCTCTTCTCCCGAGTGATACGTGATAGGATGAGAGAGAACGGCTTCAAGCTGCACCAGGAGAAGTTCAGATTAGACATTAGGAAAAATTTCTTCACTGAAAGGGTTATCAAGCACTGGAACAGGCTGCCCAGGGAGGTGGTTGAGTCCCCATCCCTGGAGGTATTTAAAAGATGGGTAGATGAAGCGGTTAGGGATATGATTCAGTAGTGGACAAGTACGGTTGGACTTGATGATCTCAAAGGTCTTTTCCAAACTAGTGATTCTATGATTCCCTCACAGGCTCCTGCCAGCCAGGAGGCATTATGCTTTAGGTCTACCATGACGACTTCTATGGGACCAAAGTCAAGTTCATCATTAATTCAGAACAGCTCTAGATTACTGTAATTTCCACTGAGGCAAATGTACAGGTTTAGGATCAGGGAACTGGGAGCTGCCTTACTGTTGCTTAGTTAGCTGCACCCAGTACAGGCTAGACACTTCTGGCAAGTGCTGAAATATGCAGTGTAATTTACCAAGCAAAAATAAATTCACTCTAAATTCTATTTATTATTGTTTTCTCTCTACTACCAGTGCCATACTTTTCATGCTCATTGTTTCAGCTGTCCTAGGAGAGCGAACTACTGACCAGAGAACAGGAAAGCAAAACTCTTAGAAGACAGATATCAGATCCTAAGATGATCTTCTCCCTGATGTTGTCAATTGCTAAGTTCTAAGTGACCACTCAGCATGTATGCAAAGCAAACAGGAAAAACAGGCTTCCAAAGGAGAACTGATATTGTTTGTAAGTTGTAATAGGCCTACATATTATGCTGACCAAGATACTCTTGTTATTCTAACCAGTTGAAATAAGTCATGGAATAACATTAAAATAGAATTTAGGTGCAATTGGTCAATTACCTTTAAACATAATTAACTTAATTGAAAAAATAAAGTTACCCCATCTGTAGTCATTCTCAGATCATAGGAAGTTTAGCGCAATGCTTTCATTGACAGGAAACATTAAAAATTAAATTACACATCCTTATTGTTTTTATTACAAATCTCCTATATATACACACCATGTTTCTATGGTAGTGTCATATATTTGTGTCAACACATTAATTATTATGTTTGATGTATTTTGACATACATATTGCATATATAGGATACATGCAAGAACACAGCATGCAAACAACATAATCAGAAAATGCATAATACATTAAACTTGAGGATTCTTTGGACTCATGTGGCTCCAGGATTGCTGAAACATTTACCAGTCTGGGTTTTCGTAGCTACTATACACAAGAAGTTTGGCCTAAGTTCTTGGGAATGAAAAGTATAGAAATGCACTCTCAGACCATAGCAGCACAATGCAGCAGCTTTTCCTTTTCGAATATATTTTCTTTTGAAATTGCCATTACACTTTTGATAAAGCCAAAAGGGAATCAAAATTACTGGAAACAGTTATTAGAATGAATGAACTGCTATGAATGAACTGCATAAAGACTTTTTCTTTGCCCTTCTGTAGGCCACAAAATGAAGGTGAGACTATGGCATTTAAACTAGGTTAAAATAATGGTGCTAATTTTAATCTTGGTAGGTGAGATGATAATCCCAGTACAAGAAAATTGCAGCATGGTTCTAAACACAGACTGGAATATGTGCCTTAGGTCCCCAGAAGAGGGCACCTCAAGCATTTAAAATAAGATATCTTTATCACTGCACGAAAAAACATGTGAACTCATCTAGTGATTTCGCCATCTGAAAAAAAGTCAGTTGATTGTCAAGAGAATGATGACTCAGATGTCTCCCTAATATTTCTAGATGACCTGGCAAGGTTTACTGACATTCCAATTACCAGAAGTCATTCAAGAACTCTCTAGTAATAATTATATCCTCTGCTACCAAGTAGATGGTACTGAGTAGCAGGAAATTGCAGGAATCAGATTACCCTGCATTAGATTCTAATTACTTAAAATTTGTTAAACAATCCAAGGAAAAAATTGCTATTTCCAGACGATTGCCCCTGAGTTTCATGAATAAAGATGAATATTAAGCACCCTCATTTATACTCAATAAATGAAAGCATAGTTGACAAATAATCATGTATTCGAAGTTTTAATAACTCTGTGGGTTCAGATATTTCTTGTCACCACACTTTGAGCAGGTATAGGATTTTTGCTTCCTCCTCGGTCATTATGGCCTTGTTCCAACATTTTAATATTTAAATGAATCTTTATCTTTCTGTCCAAGAGACCTAGGTAGTTAATGGTTGATTAATAATTCTAATATGTTGAATAAAGTAGATGACGATCATCATTTAAAATCATTCCATAAATGCTTTATCACTGTTGTGTAATAATGTGGCTTTAGAGTGTGTTTTGCCAAAGCTTGCACTTCAAATCCATTGTTATTCTGGTCTCAAAGCAAGAGTGTCATTAAGAAAATTGCTTAAATGTTTTATCTGGCAGTTAATACATGCTGTCTAAGAGTGATCATCATTGACTCATTACAGTAACAAAAATGACAGCATAAAATTGGCAAGACAGTGAGATTTATGGGGTAAATTCATGTGGCTAAAAGAGAGCAGGATGAGTCTAAATTCATTATGTGCCAGGGATCTGTGGGAAGAAACAAAATACTGTGTGAGAAGTGTTGGAACCAGGCAGCAGGCATTACCAACATCATTTTGGAGAGCTACAAACCTTTTTGGTATGTCAGCTTTTTAGCAGTAATCTTGTGGCTGTGCAGCCTTGCATAGACACACAGCAGCCATGGGGATAGTAGACAAAAGGTAGATAACCTCACCAGGGAAAGTGGTCAGCCTAAGGGTGAGTGTCCTGGCACACCTTATGCATCTCTGGAAAGAGCAGCTTTGTCCATATCAACTAAAGAGAACAGTTTCTATCCTGTTTATCTCACCATGACTATTAAGCAAAATGGATAACTGGAGGTCTGTCATGGTTTAATCCAGCAGACAGCTAAACACTATACAGCCATTCACTCACTCCCCCCTGGTGGGATGGGGGAGAGAGTGGGAAGAGTAAAAGTGAGAAAAATCATGGGTTGATATAAAGATAGTTTAATAGGTAAAGCAAAAGCCACACGCACAAGCAAAGCAAAACAAGAATTCATTCACTGCTTCCCATCAGCAGGCAGGTGTTCAGACATCTCCAGGAAAGCAGGGCTACATCGTGCCCAGCTCTCTAGCCTGTCAAGGTCCCTCTGGATGGCATCCTTTCTCTCTAACATGTCGACCGTGTCACACAGCTTGGTGTCATCGGCAAACTTGCTGACAGCGCACTCAGTCCACTGTCCATGTCCCCAACAAAGATGTTAAACACCACCAGTCCTAGTATCGACTCCTGAAGAATGCCACTCATTACCTGTCTCCACTTGGACTTTGAGATGTTGACCACAACTCTTTGAATACAACCATCCAGCCAATTCCTTATCCACAGACTGGTCTATCCATCAAATCCATGTCTCTCCAATTCAGAGACAAGAATGTTGTGTAGAACAGTGTCAAATGCTTTGCCCAAATCCAGGTAGATGATGTCAGTTACTCTTCCCTTATCTACCAACACTATAACCCCATCATAGAAGGCCATCAAATTTGTCAGGCATGATTTGCCCTTAGTGAAGTGTAAAACCCAACTTTGCTTCTTTCTTTGCCTTAAACATTTTGTCTGAAGGCTGGACATTTGCGTGTTTGTTTTGTGGTGCCAGCAACGAATAGCAGGAGTAGTGCAGCAGCAGGCCTCTCCAAGGATGGAGCTTGGGATATTGCCTGAGGGCCTTGTCTGTGGGCTAATTTCAATAGAGGGGAGGTGCAGGAGCAAGCACCATTCCCCTTGCCAGGCCAAGCTCAAGGTCCTGAGCCAGCTGCTACAGGGGTAGGTGATGCAGCGGTGGGTGCTGCCCTCCACCCGTCCTCCACCTGCTGGACTGCCTGGGCCTGACCCTCCCAAAGGACACGTGGCAAGACCACCTCCACATGTGCTGATGGGGCATGGACTGCCCTTATAAAAGAACTCGCAAGGAACCACGTGGCACTCTCTTGCCCATCACTTCGATCGGACCAGCCTGGACCACATGGCCTGGAAGAAGCTGCTGCAGAGACCACGTGTTCCTGAGGAACTGCTGCTGTCCATCGATGTGGTGATTTCTTTCTTTTTCCTTTCTCTCTCTCTTTCTTTCTCTCTGTCTCTTTCCCATTACCTTACTGTTTTCCTGATCTGGTATCAGTGTGTGTATGTTGGATTGGATCTGAGTGACCTTGGCTGCGTTCAGGGATCAGATTGTGAACTGAACAGTTTGGGATTTGTTTCCTGTGACTTTGGGAAGTTGCACTCCCATATCTCGACTAGTCATCCGAGACTTTTGGTCTGTTTATTTTGGTCGAAAGCCAGAATAAATATTACTTTTGATTTTCACCTTGAGAGTGAACTTGTTGGCCTCCGGATCGCCACACAGATAAACGAACCCCCTCCCCTTTGTCTTTTGACTGTGCAGGTTGAAAGAGGCCTGGACATGAGTTGATAGCTCGTGGATCTGGGCCATGACAGGAAGACATGTTGATTGTCACCAATCACCTCTTCATTTTCCATGTGCCTCAGCAGAGTTTCCATGAGGATCTGCTCCATGATCTTGCCAGGAACAGAAGTGAGACTTGACCAGCCTGTAGGTCTCCACGTATTGCCTTTTCCCTTTTCTAAAAATGGGAGTTATGTTTCCCCTTTTCCAGTCAGTAGGAACTTCACCAGACTGCCAAGAAATCTCAAATATAATGGATATTGGCATAGCAACTTCATCCACCAGTTCCCTCAGGACCCATAAATGCATCTCATCAAGTCCCATGGACTTGTGCACCTTCAGGTTCCTTAGATGGTCTCAAACCTGATCCTCTCCTACAGTGGGCAGTTCTTCATTCTCTTAGTCCCTACCTTTACCTTCGGTGATTTAGGCAGTGTGGCTTGAGCCCTTACCGATGAGGAGAGAGGCAAAAATGTTGCCGAGTACCTCAGTCTTCATATCCCGGGCAACCTGTTCTCCTGTTTCCTTCTGGAGAGAGCCCACATTCACCCTAGTCTTCCTTTTATCACGGACAGGAGGAATGACTTGTATCCCACCTGACACTTTCACTTCCTTAGGTGAATTTAAAATGCCCGAGTCTAAAAAGGAGCTACAAGATGCTTTAGGTCCTTTAATGTTTTGGAGGAAGCATGTCTCGGACTTCTCCATTGTTGCTAGACCTCTTTATGATTTGCTCAGGAAAGGTGCCAAATGGGAATGGACTTCTGTCCAAGATGAAGCACTACAACTGTTGTTTTTTGAAGCTACTGCACACCAGGCCTTAGGTCCTATCCATCCTACAGACCCTTTCCATGTGGAATGGGGATTTTCCTTATCAGGGTTGTCGGTACACTTATGGCAACAGGGTCCTGAGGGTCCAGTCTGACCTGTGGGATTTTATTCTCGCAGTTTTAAGGATACTGAGAAAGGTTTGTTTGTGGTAAGCCTGGCTTTCATTGAAGTAGAAAAAATAGCACTTAATCAACCAATTGTGTTAAGAGGCCCATTCAAAGTAATGAAAACAATCACTGCCGAGACTCCTCCCTCTGAAGGAGTTGCACAGAAAGCCTCTGTATGAAAATGGTATGCACATGTTGAGCATTATTGCAATGGTTTTTCTGTAACAGAAGGAGGCTCAAAGAACCTTTCTATCCAAGAAATGGAGAGTCTGGATATCAGCCAAGATAAACCTGCCTCAGTCATCCAGGTGGCCCCTCCTTTTTCCCAAGACTAAAGAGTAAATGCTTGGTTTACTGACACATCTGCCAAAAGAGAGGGGAAGTTGTGGAAATATCAAGCAGTTGCTCTTCACACTTCCTCTGATGAACAGATTATCACTGAAGGACTGGGTAGTGCTCAAGTAGGTGAACTAATTGCAGTATGGAGTGTTTTCCAACAAGAAGCCCAAACTACTTCTCCCGTTTATATCTACACAGTTTCATATGCTTGTAGAAGCATTTTATTTTAACAAAGGCCACAATGCCCTTGAAGGACTCTAAATGGTGCAGTGAAGAGTAAACAACTGATAGCAGCAGTAGGCTATGGCTGTATGCCCAGAAGCTGAGAGGGAGGTGTAAGTTAGAAAAGTAAAAATCATGATAACTTAGGGGAAAAGCATGTAAAATATGCAAAGCTAAGTAACCAAGTAAGCACTTGATCTAGGTGTGTGGACTGTAGCAACTAACCAATAGTAGTATACACTTATATGCATGAACAGCTGTCTGTAACCAATCAAATGATGCCAAGTTTTAGATGTAACATAACATTGGGTATATAAGGAGCTCGCTAAGAGCAATAAAGGTCTTCAATCCAAGATATCAGAGTCCGTGTCGTCAATCTCCTCATATACTGTGTTTAAAGGATGTACTGAATGGCTCCCTTTCTGGGAGCAAAATGAATGGGAGGTAAACAGAGTACCCGTGTGGCAAAAGGAAAAGTGGCAAGAGATTTTGAGAATTGCTAGCCAAGGCAACTTTGCTGTAGGCTGGGTTGCTTCACATCAGATAGATGGAGGCACAGCAGGAGAGTGGAATAACAGAGCTGATGAACTGGCTAGACTTGCTACTATACAAAAGGATCAAATCTTTGAGAATTGGGAGCGCTTGCTTGAGTGGTTGCATGTTAAACGTAAGCACACTGGTGCTAAAGACCTGTATCGAGAAGCCCTCACTCGTCGCTGGCCAATTACCAGAGAAATGTGTAAAACCTGTATATCAGCTTGTGAGCAATGTTGCACACAACTAGAAAGGCACCCTCTGGAGGATGATCCTTTGCATTTGAGAGAGGGTAAAGGCTTATGGGATCCCTGGCAGGTGGATTATATAGGTCCCTTTAAAAGATCAGGGGGAAAACATTTTGTGCTGGTTGGTGTTGAAATTACATCAGGTTTAGTCCAGGCTGAAGCTTTTAAGAGGGCTACAGGAGACAACAATGTGAAAGCACTGAAAGAATGGTTTGGAACTTTTCCAAAACCTCATGAAATACGGTCTGATAATGGCTCTCACTTCTCTGCTAAGGTTGTGCAAGAATGGGCAAAGGCTGAAGGGATTAAGTGGGTTTTCCATATCCCCTACTACCCTCAAGCTAATGGAATAGTAGAAAGGACCAACGGTCTTCTAAAACAACTCCTAAAACCTCATGAGGGAAATTGGGATGTATGACTGTGGGAAGCTGTCAAAGGTGTGAATGACCGTTGCGGGGTAAATGGATGTCCAAAAATCACCGCTTTTTGCCAAAAGGCTCCTACTCTAACTCCATCTGTAAATGAACCAAATGATTCTAAAGAATCATCTTATTTCTCAGGACAACCAGTTCTGGTGGAACTCCCTACTGTGGGAAGTGTACCATTGGTACTAAAAACCCCTTCAAATAAATATGCATGGATAGTAACCAATGCCCAGGAAAACGAACATAGGATTAATACCTGCTGGATTATTCCATCATTTTAATTCCTTTTTGCCTGAAAAGGGCAATTTTTTTTTAATTTTTGTTTTTACAGGAGAACTCCATGGGACTTTAAGAATTTTTATAGAAGAAACATGAAAAAAAATTGAAGACTTAAATCTGAAAATGGCCTACAAATTTTTGATTAGGTTGTTCATACTTCTCTGCATTACACCTCCTACCTGTAACCAAAACAATACTGAACGGCCTTGGTCTCAAGCCATTATAGGATATTCTAGCTCTCTCAGAAACTATCCTAAAGGTAGCTGTCCAAATTTAGCTGTAGTACCATTCGTCTGAGATAAGAATGAGTGGGTTAGAACCCTACCCGGTATCATTGATGAAAAAATTCAGGTGGGATGCAGAAAAGTGGAACTTGGTTTTCAATATGAAAAGGCCTCTTTTATTACAGTTTTTGGCAATTTTTTAGATTTCAATATGACATCCAAAATTCATCCCGGCATTTCAAAAGAAGTATGTCCTACTAAGGATTGGGAATGTATTAGACAAGATACTTGCATCTTGTGTCACTGCCAGAAATTTACTGGCATCAGTACTTCCTGGAACCCGAGTGACATTAATGTAGAGGTTACCAAATCTTGTAAGAAAGAGCAAGGTGATTGCTGGCTCAATTTTCTATGGTTATTTTTTTCTCTGCGGTGTACAATTGGAGAGCTGACCGAAAAACTCGATCAACATTCTCTTTTTGTAATGAACTAAACCTAAACTCGTTGCAATACTCACACACCAAGGCAGAGATATTTCCCTTATTTTAAACGTTAAAGAAGGTGATGACATTTATATAAGATGCCAATTAATGACTGAATCCCTAGTTGAGCCAGCAAACAGCTATGGTATTGGACCACATGGCCTTATTCTACTGTGCAGAACCCAAAATTTAGACTGTTGGTTAAATTTCACCACAGTAAAATTTTCTCATAAGGTCATGTGTGGAAAAAATAACACCAGACATTGGGGGGAATTAATAATAGAAGTTTTAATACCTACGATTCCTCCCAAATTAACACTTCGTCCCAGGATTTATGAGGTTGGACCATTTGTAATTAGAAACACCGGCCAACAACAAAAGTTATTTAAATCAGAATGGTCCCTCAAAAGGGTTGAATTGCTGATGCAAAATAATGTCTCGGAAATTCAACCTGCCTGTTCTCCCTTTTTACGCACCTCTTATGAGGGATGGACCACCTGGTTATGTAGATCTTCTCGGAGATGAATATCGAGAGACCTGACTGGTGTTTTGGGAACCGGATTGAGGGTTCTGAATAGCATTGATTCAGAGGTATTATTGAACAAATTGGCTGCTACAACTTTTGATTTGGTAAAAAATGCAACAGCCTTTACAATCTTCCCTTTTGGCTTTGGGAATGCATCAGTGGCTGTTGTCCAACGTATTACCAAAATGGGAAAAGGTGAAGGTAGAAGATTGTGAACTAATTCTAGACACACTCGGTGTGGCCCGAAGTAATATTTTTTTGGCTCTCAGTTGCACCCAGGCTCAATTGTGGATGCCATCAGTGGCCGTGTCAATCATTAGAGAAGGCGAAGAAGGCATTTTTCCTACAGAAAATAATTTGGAATAGTGCTAACAATTTTGAAAAGAACCTCCAGTCTTAGTGGAAGTTGGTAAATTTTACCTATGATCCTGTTAATAACACTGTCACAGCTTATGTATTAACCATTCACAATGCTTAAGTATCTTTGATTTATCCTGTTTTCGCATTAGGCTTGAACCACAATGGGACTATACTCTATCCTTTCGAGCATAGAGCACGGGCCCAAAAGGTGAACGATAAATGGCAAACGGTAGACCTGGAATCTTGCGTTGTGCAGGAACAACTAGGAATTATCTGTGAAAATAACACCACCAGAACACAAGATTTTTTGCTTAGACACTGACCAAAAAGTTTGCCATTTTGAAGTTCGTCCTGAGGTTAACCCTAAAACTGTAATAATCTATATTGGCAAAGGTTGCATATGCTCAAGAACTGTTTGTAATAATATCACAGTAGGAAATGTAATAGCTTATACCAGTAACCACACGAATTTTTGTGTTTGTAATTTTACTGAAATCACAGGATGTGACTTCTCTTACTCAGCTCCAGTCACTTCCCACCAAATTTTGAAATCTAACCTCACATTGATTCATGAGTTAATGCCCATATCTATTGGAATGAACATAACTCATACGAAGGAATTACTACAGCATCAAGATTATATTCAAATATTAGAGGAGATCAAGAAAAACGGACAAAAAACTCTGATAACAATTCACCACAGTGTGGACAAATTACAACAAATCATGAAAAGAGTGAAAAGTGATGGAGAACATAATTGGTGGGATACACTTTTCAGGTGGTCGTCTACTGCTACAGGCATCCTGAACAAGCTGTGTCACCCTATTGCCATTCTCCTCATTCTTTCCCTAATCAGTATCACTCTGTCTGTAATATTGTATATTCTTAATTGGCAAATTACAAAATAAAAATAAAGTGAATGAGACTTTTGTCATCTGCACGCAATACATGCAAGCCCTTGAGTGTCATATCCAGCAGAGACATCCCAAAATCTATTGATATTGAGCGGGTTGTGTGGCAAAAGGTAATGTAAACATCTTTCCTCCCTTTTTTCCCTTCCCTTCTTTCTCTGAGTGCTACTGCCATGTGGTCCCAAAGACAACTTATTACAAAGACAACTGATCCTGAAGACAAATGTTGAGCCACCAGGTGGTGTAAGGGTTAGTCAAAGGATCGATTTCTGTCTCAACATTTCTCATCAGGTGCTAAGCCTCAGAAATCACAGATGGAGGCCCTATGAAAACAGTCAAAGCTGGTACGCAAAGAGTGTTTTGTGCCTACCAAATCTGGTACAGAACGAATGCTTTGTACCTGTCTCCAAGTCTCCCTGCTACCCATACCTACCTACTATTGTGAAAGATCCATGAAAATTAATGATGGGACTAATACTCCACCAGAGCACGTGCAGGGACAAGTTCATCCAGGGTTCAAGGTGATGATGACTGCGGGCCTTCATTGGGGACCCCAAGTCGACCACCACCGCCAGGAGGAGCACATGCACAAGGGGAGGAGATCTGCCTCCAAAGCTGACCATGCCTCAGACACTCCTCTCATGTGTGGCCTGCTAGGTGGAGACTGGCATATCTCCACAGAGTTGAGGTGGAGCAAAGGCGGGTCGCAAGGAGGAACAAGGTGTATTGACTATCAGAAAAGACATCTCTGGAGCACCTGAATTTTGAAGATCTTCCCCACCGTGAGATCACATTGATCGAAGACAGAAGCAGTGGAATGCCTTCTGGACTGGGAACCCCAGAGACGCTGGATGTCTGTGGACCCACGGTGGTAGCTATAAACCCCTTTTTTCTTCCCTTTCCTCCTCATCTTTTTCTTTATTCTCTCTCTCTTTCTATCGCAAGCCACTTTACGGGCACAATTTATAAAGTTCCTGTTTGGATTGAAATTTAAGTCCCCTGACATGTTAAATTATTGCTTTTTTTTGCACTCTGAGATCATAGCTGAAATGAACCATCACACTTCCACTTATGAGTGGACCGTGACAACATACCTATAGAAATTTTTCTTGTTGTCCTTGACATCCTTGGCCAGATTTAATTCTCACAGGGCTATAGCAATCATAACCTGATCCCTGGCTGCTCGGACTCTTTTTCTGTATTCCTCCCAGGCTACTTGCCCTTGCTTTCACCCTCTGTAGGCTTCCTTTTTGTATTGAAGTTTGTCCAGGACTTCCTTGTTCATCCATTCAGGTCTCCTGGTGTTTTTGCTTGACTTCATCTTTGTTGGGCTGCATCGCTCCAGAGCTTGAAGGAGGTGATCCTTGAATATTAACGAGCTTTCTTGGGCCCCTCTCCCCTCTATGGCTTTATCCCATGGTATCCTACCAAGCAGATCCCTGAAGAGGCCAAAGAAGTCTTCTCTCCTGAAGTTCAGGGTTATGAGCTTGCTCCACACCATTCATGGGGAGATTGATGACACGGACTCCGATATCTTGGCTTGAAGACCTTTATTGCTCTTCATGAGCTCCTTATATACACAATGTTATGTTGCATCTAAAACTTGGCATCCTTTGATTGGTTACAAACAACTGTTCACACGTATAAGTTTATTCTACTATTAGTTAGTTGCTACTGTCCCCGCATCTAGATCAAATGCTTACTTAGTTAATTAGCTTTGCATATTTTACATACTTTTCCCCTAAGTTACCATGATTTCTACTTTTCTAACACCTCCCTCTCAGCTTCTGGGCATACAGCCATAGCTTACTGTTGCTATCCGTTGTTTCCTCTTACTACACCATTCATGTCCTTCAAGGGCATCGTGGCCTTTGTTAATATAAAATGTTTCTATAATTCCCCCTTTCTTTTCTTCGACAACTAGACAATGTAGTTGTTGATATTGGTTTTTTATCATTCCTTGGACACATTGTAGTATGCAAGGAATTATCCTTAAAATCACAGTGATCACCAGTAAAATGATTCCAATTTTCATAACTAGTTCTTGAAGCCAACCTCCGATGCCCCATCCAGACAACAACTGCCTTAACCAATCTGGATCATTGTTATGTTGTAATTGTTTCGTCAAATCCTGCAACTGTTTCAATTGATGGTGTATTGATTCAGAATGATCCGATAAATTCAAACAACACATGCCTTCAAATCTTCACACCTGTGTCCTTGCGCTAATACTAAAAATCTATCACAGCTCTGTTTTGTAATGTAACATGCCTAACGCTATTAACATCAGTTAACAAGCCACTCAAAGCCATTGAAGTAGCATTAGTCTGCTTACTCAACCAACATCCCAAATTTGTCAGCTTTGTCAAGGCTGCTGCAGTTGCTACCCCAGGAGCCAATGCTGAGGCAGCTATAATTTCTCCAGGTTCACAGAGAGGTGACTGTACTCTCACAGTCAGCTCCAAATTGATGGATAGACTGTTTATTTCATTTACTTCGTTTTTTGTTATAAATCATAGTGAGATTAGGAGTTAGTAGCGTAAGCCATCCAAGGCTACATGGCCCACCATTAAATTTTGACAGAATTCCTCCTCACACTCTATCTCCACAAATCAGAAAAAATTCCTACAGGCAAAGCAACTGGAAAAGAAAAAGAATGTGATACTTTAGGAGAGGTATAACTGCACCAGGCTGTAGCATTTCTATACACAGGTAAAGAAGCATTTACATTCTGACCTTTTTGAGTGATGTTATAGGTATAATTACACATTACACAAGCATCCATCATTACTGACCCATTTCACTGGAACTTATCTTGGACCGCTGTCTGTAATGACACAAGCATATCCTCGTCTCCAGGTTAACAATGGAAATGGACCTTCCCAATTTCTTACCATGACTTTCTCTTGATTTTTACATTCAATCATCCCTGTTGACATGGTTTGCATATATTTCACTATTGGAGGGATTAAAATATCTCCCGGCAATCATAAAAAATTCATAACATATTTATAGTTAGCTAACCTATTTGCTAGTGTTTCTCCCTGTTCCCCCCTTTTTTGTTTTGGCAAAAGAGTTTTGATGGTGCAATGCATTTGTTCTACAATTGCCTGTCCAGTTGGGGAATGTGGAATGCCAATAAGGTGTTGCACTCCCATCTGTAAAAAACTGTCAGCCCATTTACCGGTGTGGTACTACACTTAGATTTTTCCTCTAGACATTCTTGTTGCAAAAAGGTTATCAACCGATGGCCTGGATGATGAATTTTAATTTGTCCACTAAAGTTTGCCAAGGCCACTTGTAATTCTAAACTGTTCTGCATGCTCCATTGTAAATATTGTTCTGTCATTGGAATGACTATTGTTTCAGGCTCTTTCCCATTCAATTCCTCTATCCGATCACAACTTTTCATGATTAACTGTGCAAACATTTCTACTCTTGTTACAATCGTCTTTGATGGCTGATTAGATAAGAACTGCCATTCTATAATTTTTTAATTTGTCCAAATCAGTTTCAATCCATTGCATTATTAACCCAACAGGCTGATAAGCATTATTGATGATCAAAAAATCGACAGGCCACCCATATACTACATGATGTGCTTGTCTGTTGCTTACTGCATTTTCTATTTTTTCCAACGTTTGTTCTGCTTCCTTTGTTGATTTCCTTGGTGCTAATATATCCGCATCTCCTTTTAACAACTCAAACAAAGGTAACAACGTTTGATTATCTACCCCAAATACATCCATGGTGCAACACTCTGCACCTTTTCTGGTGCAATTTGCAATTGATGTTTTTGCAACATGTCACATAATTCCTGTTTATATCTTTTGAAATTTTCTTTCCCTGCCACTAGTATATTATCCATATAATGATACACTAATAGCTGTGGATATTTTTTCTGAAAACCTTACAAGGCTTGTTCAACATAAGGTTGACACATTGTTGGAGCTTTTTTTATCCCTTGTGGTAACACCACCCATTGATATCTCTGCACTGGTCCCTGTCTGTTTGTTGTCGGAACCAAAAAGACAAATTTTTCACTATTGCTAGGGTCAATAGGTATGGTAAAAAACCAATCCTTTAAGTTAATAACTAAAATGTCCCAGTCTCTATAAATCATTGCAGGTGGTGGTAATCCTGGTTGTAAAGGTCTCATGTCTTCCATAACTTCATTAATCCAACACAAATCATGTAACAATCTCCATTTTCCTGATTTTTTAGGAATGACAAACACTGATGTGTTCCAAGGGCTGGTAGGAGGCTTGATGTGTCCAGCCTGCAGTTGTTCTTGTACCAGCTGTTGTAAGGTTGCAACGTTTTCCGTGGTCATTGGCCACTGGTCTACCCAAACTGGCTTCTCAGTTTTCCATTTCAGCTTGAATATCGGCTGCCCTTCAGTGGCCATTATTAAAAAAAATTTTTTGATGACAAAACACACCCTATCTGTCCGAGTACATCTCTGCCCAAAAGACTCATGGGTATGGGAGCCACAAATGGTCTTACAAAGCCTTTGGATCCTTCCTCTGTTTGAAATGTCAACATCTGTTTACATTGTTTCATTGTCGTATTTCCTCTGACCCCTAACAACGTTCCTTGAGGACTGACCAACAGCCATCCTTCAGGCCAGTCTTTTTGTGCCATGACGGTGACATCCGCACCAGTATCCACCAACACAGTTATTTGAATTGTTTGATTTTCTAATATCAATGTCACTCTTAATTGTGGTTTTGATTTTTGAATTTCTAATGCCCACATTATTTGTTTTTCTTGTCCTGTAGATCCAAACCCTCCACTTGCCCTTTCTTTGTTTTCAGTTTGGGGAGCTTTACTTTTAAAAGGTAATAATTGTGCTATTAGACCTAATGCCTGACACAGAGTAACAAAACCAAACAAACATATTGGATGACCATCAAGTCGTCTATGGGCTTTTCTCTAAGTAATGGCTTTTTCAAATTTGCCCAAAGTTTTTTGTGCGTCACTCCTAAGAGTAGGAGGTGCGTTGGTGTGTCACTCGTAAGAGTACGAGGTGCTGTTAAAGCCATGTCCCCCTTAAGAAGATCAAATAATGGACTTAGTTCTGCATTAGTAATACCCAAATAAGGTTTAACTTGATTGATTGTTCCTAGGAGCTTTTGTAAATCAATTTAACTACTGTTTGCAATTTGACTTGCTGAGGTTCAATTGTGGCATTCAAAATTTTCCACTCAAGATATTTCCAGGTTTGAATTTTTTTCAGGTGCAACTTGAAGGCCTTTTTTCTCTAATACAGTCTTTGAAATGGTATTAATAGAGCAACACAACTGCTTTGGGTGATATACACAGGTGGTAAAGGCATATAAACCATAGCTTGTATTTGTCCAGCAAAATCCTTTAAAAACATCATGGCCTCCAGGTTCTAAGAATGTTTCCACATGCTCCAGTACATAATATTCATGCTCAGTACAAACAGTGTAGACCACTTGCAAGATTATTTCCACTTTAGGTGTGGAAAACGGAAATGAAAGTTTAATTTGGAAAATAATTTAAAGAAACAATTGTGTTCACATTCAGTATGTACTTTTGATCCTGCTAGATATGTAAAAGCTAGAAGCAATACTAAATTTTAATAAGATTTAGCATGTGGTTCCAGCTCACTGAAAGTCAAGTTTAGTATTCAAAGAGCTTAAAAGACTTCTCAAATACGTAAGACCAGTGTTGCAATGACCTCTGCTCAAATGAAATGTAATCAATTTGGCTTTTCTGCCTATAGATACTACAAATGTATTTGGAAGGATGTCAGTAGCATAATGTTATCACTTATAACCATTTTTCACTTTATAAACTTACTGGTATGTTTACCTCAATGTAGGATCATAGTGCAACTGTTCCAATTAAGTTCTAGCTGAGTAAGAGAGAATGAAATTGGGAACAAGGCACTACAGGCAAGGCAGATACTATTCAACAAGTAGGGGAAGACTCACTCTGAACGTAGCTTATTATAAGGTACATAGGTTGTCTTAAACACACAGTATAAAATCTTTTTGAAAAATTAATTTTGCGAAATGAGTGAGCTAACATGCTTTAATGGATAATCTGTTTCTTGGTCTAGACATATAATGACTCATCCCCTTTTTATGTACTATATGTTGGTAGTCCAAATCAGTGATGGTGACATAGTCAATTTAATTCAAGCTGTCCACTTCAGTGCTTATGCCCCTTCACAAGGGTGAGGCATTAGCTGAACTTCATTACAAGGGATTTCTTGTGGTACTTATATGCATTTGTAAAATTTTCATTGGAGAAGTTAGCCAAGCAAATTGATTAATCCATCTAGTGCAGCTTAAGGAAATATCTTCCACAAGCAGGTAGGCTATTAGGTCTCAGATCAAGTGGAACAGGACACTGTTGAAATACCAGCAACCCCAACAAGCACATTGCAGCACAACTAACTAATCCTTCATGAGAGTTTGCAGAACTGCTCATGGATTTTGGACAGAGGAGTTCTTTACTATTGTAAACCTCAGAATTATACTGTCTCTTATTTTAAGCCAGGCATTTTTGACTTACAAGTTTTGAGTGCTGCGTGTCTTTGCTTGTGTATGATAATACGGTATTGATGGCCTACTGAAAAGATTTCTGGAAATTGGATGAGGGTCAAGCATACAGATTCTCCACTCAAAAGGCAGAATGGTCCCAGTGTAGCTACGAGAAAATAAGGGGAGGTACAAACATATGATTCTTTAGTTCTCTGAAACAACTGCAGGATGAACAAACGTGCTGTTACTGCTGCTGTAGTCTCAATGGCTACAATAAGCACTCTCCAAGAAGAGGTATTGTACAGTTGGTCTTCTCTTGTCTCGGTGTTTAATGGGGATTTACTTCAAAGCAGAATGCTGCACCAGCCAGGTGACTTGTATTCCCTACATGGCATTTCAAATTTAGGGAGGCGAAAACACACCCATTCTGCTTTCTTGTTAGTTTAGACATTCACAGAGTAGGAGGGCATTGTCTACCACGATGTTCTAAAATTGAAGGCATTCATTAATCTGTATGCTTTTCTCAGTCTATGAATGCATTTGTGTTACCATGTGTTTAAGCATCATGAATATTTTCTTACATCTGTGCATTTAATTTCAATTAAAAATAGTGCTAATGCTAGCTGGATTATGCATGGATTAAATACATAGTGCAACTTCTAGTAAGAAGGCTTGATGTATTTCAATGCCATGTTGCACCACCTAATAAGCAAGTATTCCCTATAGAATGTATATGTGACCAGCACAGGGTATTACATGCAAGGTCAAAGCACTCAGTAAGATTTAAGAGGAATTATTTAGACTTACAAATTGCAAAGAAAAAAACCAAACCCCATATTTTGATTATTTTTTTTCCTAATAAGTACAATCTTCAGTTTAGAGACAAAACCCACAACTCATTCCCAGAAACACTTACAAATGAATGAATGTATTGTAAAAAGCATAAGAAACTAATGAATAAGTACTGATGCGCTCAGGAGTTGCTCTGTATTATGTTTGCTCCAAGATTTCTATGTGGCTGGAGACAGGAGATCCTGGGCACTAGCATACTGCACCCACTGTGCGGCGCTGTAGACATCTGTTTCATTCTGCATTGCCCTGCACTACAGGCTGCCTGTACTCTGCAGCAACAGCACACTAAACAATATAGAAAATACAGATTCTACTGCAAAGAGCAGTTTGTCTAGTTCTGTGCTGTTAAATCAAAGTATATACGCAAATGCTAAAACTTACCATGTCTGAATAGGTACAGGGGTTAATTACATTCAAAGAAGTGAAGACAAGATGCACATGGAAGCCAAGAATGTCAAGATAAAAAACTGTATCTTTGGAACTAGCGAACTTGGAAATATTTAGAAATATTGGGACGTATAGGAAATGAAATATTGTATAATTAAAGTATAAAAATATGTTTTTTCAATGCTTATAAGTTTTAGAATCTGTTAACTGGATTCAACACTAGGTAAACAGACATAGATAAAATATTATTCATATCATTAAAACCATTTAATCATTAAAACCAAATTCTATTTTCAGATTGTACTAAGACAAGAGCTTTCTTTTTATTATGTATATTCCTGAAAAATAATATTTCCAGGTAAGGGAAGAGGAACTTTACAGATAATTCCCAGACCTTTGACTTTTTATGCTAAAATTATGTTTTAACTTCACTTCAATCCTACTTAAGGTGCAATTTTAACATGGGCCTCTTGTCAGCCAGGACAGAGGTAAAATTGGTATTGGTTACTGACATAACCAATAGTGGATAATTAAAAGCCTAGTGAATATATTGAAATAAATTTCAAAAATAAATTGTGGTATTTTCTTGACTTGGACCTTTTCTGAAAACTACCAATTACTTTGTTTCTTTATGACTGTATATGAACAATCAAGTGTTCAGCAATGTAATTTAAAAGCTAAGGGTCTTTTTCCTATTGAAAAAGACAAACAAATTCTATCCTTACTTTTCATCCAAATCTAATGAACTGTGACTTAGTTTTATAAATGTAGTTGAAACTACTGTTAAGTGTTTGATGTTATAAAACACCGTGGAATATATATGTTCACCCTGTGATGGCACTCTGTGAGTCCAAGTAGACAATATCCACTGTTCTCCCATCAGTCATTTCATTGCAGAAGATTTTCAGGTTAGTCAAGCATGATTTTCCCTTAATGAGTCCCTTTATGTTGATTACTCCTGATAACTTTACTGTCTTTCATATGCCCAGAAATGTTTTCCAGGATTAGCTGTTCAATCTGATGTGCGAAAGCAGACAAGGGGAGCTGAGAGCGTTCGTTAGAGCTTGGTGTTGTTCGCCTCGAAGACCTTGGAAGTTGATAATGAAGGAGCCAGCTAGCAGCAGTTTACTGATAAGTGGGCACTGGAATGCAGAAAGCTGGCTGCATTTGGTTCAGGAGTTTGAAAACAGCCAGAGGAGACTGAGTCTGCGCAAAGTTCAAGAAGAAAAATATTCATCCCGAGGAAGACTTCCTACTTCATCCCTAAGACACCAGACCACGACCATCAGGAGGCACTACGCAGGCGCAAGATTGGAGTGAACTTTCCAGATCTAATTATAATACTAAGCGGGGAAAGGTTATGAATATGTAGTAGGCGCTTATACCTATGCATGTCTTTACACTATAAGTAGCTGCTTGCTAAGCTATACGGTGTGTAAGCTAGGAGGAGAACCCCCTTGCACCCCAGTGCTGGAAATAAACATACCTGCTTTATAACTCATTTTGGGTTACAGAGTTTGATTCCGCAAAACAATCACCTTCCCAGGAACTGAGGTGAGGCCAAGAGACCTGTAGTTCCCTGGATCCGCCTTCTTGCCCTGTTTAAAGGTAGGAGTGACATTTGCTTTTCCTCATTTCATCATTCGAATTCATCATGTTGTCATTAATTGTGAACAGTTTAAATAACATTAATAGAATGCTGCTGCATAAGAGAATAAGGATTATGGCTTTTTTGTTAATATTCCCATGACAATGCCCTCAATTAGAAGTATTTGGAATCTGTCCTGCTTCAGGTTGACACAGTTCTCACTTCATTCAATACTGTGTAAACAAATAAATTATATTTCTAAGATTACATCTAGGGAAAAGAAATGTATAAGTGTAGCTCCTTGATTTTTCATGTGGTCATCACTTCTTCAGTCAACTTAAGACTTGTGTTAGGACCTACAGCGGTCTGTTCATTAAGTTCATATGGACTTAGAACAGACACCAACTGTTAGAGAGTTAAAGCTATATAAGATACCCTTGATCACATCAGGTCTGTTAGCAGTGAAACAGGAAAAGTTCTGGAAAATGAATCAAGGAAAGATCAAGGAAATTCAAAGGAAACTATAAAAAAAAAAGTCACTTTGTTGGTAACTTTTTTTTCTAGTAAATATTTGCCATCTAAATCCACTTTCATTTTTCTCTGATATAACAATTGAAGATTTTATAAGATGAAGAAATAGTTGCAAAAATCTTGTAAAGCTTTATGCATACATATTAGAAAGAGTACATGCCCATTTTCTGCGGACATTTAATGAATAAAATAGCTTTTTTATAAAACATCAGGAATAACTGGATAAAATTACTCATAAATACTATCAGAACGTGTCATTTTATTCAAATGACTCATGTGTGTGTATATATATATGAATGACAGTATGTTCTTTCTCTTACTGAACAAATTGTTCTATCAAGATGGTGGAAAAAAGTCTTGAGAAAAATAGTTTCAGATATCCAAGAGTGAAAAGTTAATACACAAATTTTTCATCCTTCCTGCATAAATGCAAGACAAAATCAGGGCTGCAGAAAACAGACATGAATTAGAACATGGTTTTAAGAATCAACACTATTAATTTACTCACACTCCCAAAGCTGCCTCAAACAAGCAAGGCCACCCTCACTCCAACCTCAGCTGCTTCAGCATTGTTATAAAGCCCAAGTTAATGAGCCTAACTGAATTGTACCTTATTTTGGGACACATTATTAGTAAAGTGTATCTCACGTCTTGGGAACTGGTGCTTCAGACTAATGATGGCATTACACATCATACTCTTAGATGCTCATCTACAGCAAGTCCCCAAATCTGATTCAGTATTAGGCATTTCCTATCTTTCAGCTAGAAACCTTGCTGCATGAAATGCCTTGTGGAAAGCACTGCTCTGTAGATATACTTTTATTGTAACAAACGGAAACATTCCCTGTTGTAAAGAATCATTTCATTCATTCAATTTTTTCAGTTTCAGTGGCTTATTAGCAGCTATAAAACTGAAATATGTTTGACTATGGTGAAAAGAAACCAAGGAAAGAAGCAAAAGGTATGCTCGCTCTTCTCTCCTGCAGTTTGCCTTATTTCAAGCACTAGTTAAATGAGTTTAATTTAAAGAAATGCTTCCACCCGGCACCATTCAGCAAAATAACAACTAAAGGAAGACAAGCTATTTTTCTGTATATTTATTTGAAATACATACATCTTAAAGAAGATGTTGGCTTTTATAGTTTCAGGAGTATCAACTGTAAATAATGTGATAACACAAAGCAAACAACCATTAACACTTGATATTTAGAGCTATTAAAACCTGGAAAAAAATCAATACAAAGCCTGTTCATGCAGAACACACAAAGCCTGACAAAAAAAAAAAATTAAAAAAAAGGTCAATGTAAAAATCCAGCAAATCATAAACCAGTAGGAAATTATCGTGGACTAGTAAAAAAACAGAAAAAAAAAAGAAAAAATAATGAAACAGCGAGGATATAGCTTTTCTATCACGGAAATCTGTAAATTGTCCCAAATCAAAAGCAACCAGCAATGGTTGGCTCAACTATGTGACAATAAAAAAAATATAATGCAGGTCCTGCTCAAGCATATTATATTATATAGCCAAGGAAGGCAACTTTGAATGCTTGGTGAAGTAATAATTTACCTTTAATGCACTTAACTGAAGCCTTCAAATCAGAAAAATTGCCTGTTTTTTGACAAATGGCACTTTGGATCAAGTATTTTGCAGCATCAAAACACTAAAATGCATTTTTTTTTCCCACAGAAAATGGGACATTTAAAATGGAAAACTAAAAAAGAAGCAATAGCCTGGCATCCACTAAGAGACATTGCTGCACGTATAGATGGACAATGGCTGATCAGAGACCATACAAAGTACAGGGATAAAATGTAGTGAACTGATAATGATTTATGCAGAAGGAAAGCAATGCATTAAAATTAATTCTGACACCTGAGCTGTATCTGAAGTTGATGCAGTTGGATCCCCAGGGGAATTTAGGTACCCAGGTCATGCATAAAGAAGTTGATGGTATTACCAACAGCCCTGCTATTAAACTGTTAGTCCATCAGCTATTAAATAGGTGCCTACGGTTTCTAGAATCTTGTTTTACCTATGTACTTCCCTCATGAATGAATTCCTGGTGATTGGAAAGCCAACACCTAACATGAACTGTGACCAAACAACTGGGCTGTGCATCTAATTTACACTAAAGCCCCAAGAGGTCTGCAACATGGTTGCAAGGCCCTGTCCAAAAAGTGTGTGAACACCACACTGTGGTGATTGAGGGGCATGGACTCCATCTGAGGTGCGAACAAAATGGGTTTATTGAGTGAAAGTACAGAAAACAAGGCAAACGTGACTATACGTAGAAAGATACTAATACAGAGTAAAGCTATTTTAACTAAAGCTTTTAACCATCCCATTAATCCCCAACTATTTAGTAAGTTTTCTAACCCAAAAAACTATCATCCATTTCTAAATTTTTCATTCTGTTCATGAGTGTTGACATAGACTTATGAATAGACAGAGAATGATCACTTAAATTCATGCAACACATTCCCTCAAAGTCCTTACATCCATGTCCATGCACTAGCAACAGAAAGTCGATTGCTGCACAATTCTGTAACGTTGCATGTCTCACAGAATCGATGTCATTCGCCAATTGTGTCAAGATCTCTGATGTCGTGTTCATCTGTTTGGCCAGCCAATAAGCCATTTTGTTCACCTGAGTTAATGTCTTTGCTGCTGCTGCATGTCAAAGCAATAGGCTTGTTGCAAACGCCTCTCCCTGATTCCACAGCTGGATGTTGTCATTACAATTACTGGCAAATGCATGCAAAGATCGCCTTTCTCTCTGGTGGCTCAAAACAGAATGATTAAATATCATGGATGTATTAGGCATAAGAATAGCTTATCTTGCTAAAGCACACGGACCTCCCATAATGCTTGATGGTAAACCTATCCAAGCCCAATCACCACATACAAAAAAAATTTCCAGTGGGAACTGTCTAGGCTTTACATTCCCAGGGAATATTGGTAAGGTCTTATTACACCATAAACTTACATTTTTATAAGCATCGTTCTCTGCATCAACATTGTTAAATGATTGACAATTATGCTGACTCCAATCACCTATATATGAACTATAATTGAAATTCATACAGTAACATATTTTTACTGAACCTAAAATCTCTAATTTTTGTGGCTCTGCTTTTGACTCTAGTAGCTGATACGTGTTGTGCCCTATGGTTTGCAAATATTTCTCAGTCGTGTTGTCTCCATCAAAACAAATTGTAGGATCCCAAACCTTAATTATTCCAACCATGTCATCAAGAGGAAGTACTACTAAACAAGTATGAAATGGTTGTTCTGGCTGAGCCATCGACACAAAAATTTGTCTGATACAAAGTTTTTGCTAAGGACACCGAAATATTGTTACTGTGGATGGGAGGAATCAAACCTTTACTTATTCCCAGCATTACTGCTGTCCGTGTTAGTATTGCTGTCATCTTCACCATGATTACCCTCTCTGTTTAAATATGGATGGAAACACTGGTACTCACTTTGCTCCAGAATCTGTTAAAACACAAGCATAACCTCTTCCCCAAGTGAGTAAGTCACATGGACCTCCCCATTGGCCAGACTGTAGTGATTTCACAAAAACCTTGGCTTTGTGCGGTGTTAAGGTCAGATCTTTTAAATGTAAAGAAGCAAAATGTGAAAAATTTTTGAAAAAATTACAGAAGTGTTTGCATCTATAAGAGAAAAAATGTTAAGGACATATAATGCTTTATTTAACCTGTTCTGTGGGGACTCTCCTACCATAATTCCTCCTTTTTGTTTTTCAAACATCTCTTTTAAAGTGCGATGACCACGTTCTACAATAGCATGTCCTTGCAATGAATGAGGGATGCCTGTGACGTGAGTGATTCCCCATCGCTGGAAATGTTGTGTCTTGTGGGCTACATAACCCAGACTGTTATCTGTTTTGATTTTATGTGGTATTCCTAGAGCTGCAAAGGCTGAGAGCCAATGTTTAATAACATCACGACTCTTTTCTCCTGAATGTAAAGTGGCCCATATGGCACCTGAAAAGGTGTCCACAGAAACATGAACATATTTTTGTTGACCAAAAGCAGGGATATGTGTAACGTGTTTGCCAAAGCTGTAATGCCTGAAGCCCTCTGGGGTTAACTCCACTTTGAGGTATAGAAACAAATTAACAGTCGGAACAGGAATGCACAATTTCTTTAGCATCTGTTCAAGAAAGGCCAAATTGTTTACGCAGTGCTCTGGCATTTTGGTGAAAGAAATCATGAGATAAACGAGCTTGTTGCATAATATTAGGAATTGGAATAATATGTACAGATAAGGTAAGCTGATCTGCACAGGCATTACCTTCCATTAAAATCCTGGAAGATTAGTGTGACTTCTAATATGAAGCACATAAAAAAGGATGTTTTCTATAAATGAGTAAAAATCATAACTGTTTAAAAAGCAAAAAAAGGTGATTGTGAATTATGTGTTTCAGCCGTGATTTCTCTAATCTTTGTACTACATTAGTGACATATTGTGAATCTGTTACCAAATTAACGGGACTATCGTTCCACAATGTAAAAACTTGAACAACAGCAAATAATGATTTATGGTGAACCTGTAGAATTAAAAATTTGATCCTGCCATTGCATGACATCATGCCATGCAAGCACTGCCTTTCCTGATCCATCTGTGAACACTGTAGGCCCTGAAACAGGAACAGGATAACACAAAGGAAAAGAGACAACAATAAAGTCTTTACAAAGTTGTAAAAGCTTATGTGAGGGAACTTTAACTTCTACTGAAAATCCTTCAGGGGTGACATGTAATGAAAGACTGATGGTTAAACACCAATCTAAATATTCTATTGTAATCACAGAATCACAGAATCACAAGGTTGGAAAGGACCCATTGGACCATCGAGTCCAACCATTCCTAACACTCCCTAAACCATGTCCCTAAGCACTTCATCCACCCGTTCCTTAAACACCTCCAGGGAAGGTGACTCGACCACCTCCCTGGGCAGCCTGTTCCAGTACCCAATGACTCTTACTGTGAAGAATTTTTTTCTGATATCCAACCTGAACCTCCCCTGACAGAGCTTCAGGCCATTCCCTCTTGTCCTGTCCTCTGTCACTTGGGAGAAGAGGCCAGCTCCCTCCTCTCCACAACCTCCTTTCAGGTAGTTGTAGAGAGTAATAAGGTCTCCCCTCAGCCTCCTCTTCTCCAGGCTAAACAACCCCAGCTCTCTCAGCCGCTCCTTGTAAGACTTGTTCTCCAGCACCCTCACCAGCTTTGTTGCTCTTCTCTGGACACGCTCCAGAGCCTCAACATCCTTCTTGTGGTGAGGGGTCCAGAACTGAACACAGTATTCAAGGTGCAGTCTCACCAGTGCCGAGTACAGAGGGAGAATACCCTCTCTGGACCTGCTGGTGACCCCATTTCTGATACAAGCCAAGATGCCATTGGCCTTCTTGGCCACCTGGGCACACTGCTGGCTCATGTTCAGTCGGCTGTCAACCAGCACCCCCAGGTCCTTCTCTTCCGTGCAGCTCTCCAGCCATTCTTCCCCCAGTCTGTAGCGCTGCATAGGGTTGTTGTGCCCCAAGTGCAGGACCCGGCATTTGGCCTTGTTAAACCTCATCCCATTGGTCTCTGCCCAGCAGTCCAGCCTGTTCAGATCCCTTTGCAGAGCCTCCCTACCCTCCAGCAGATCGACACTTCCTCCCAGCTTAGTGTCATCTGCAAACTTGCTGAGGGTGCACTCAATGCCTTCATCCAGGTCATTGATAAAGACATTGAACAGAGCTGGACCCAGTACTGAGCCCTGAGGAACTCCACTTGTGACTGGCCTCCAGCTGGAGTTAACTCCATTGACCACCACTCTCTGGGCCCGGCCATCCAACCAGTTTTCAACCCAGGAGAGTGTACGCCTGTCCAGGCCAGGGGCTGACAGTTTCTGAAGCAGAATGCTGTGAGAAACTGTGACAAAGGCTTTACTGAAGTCCAAGAAGACTACATCCACAGCCTTTCCCCCATCCAGTAGTCGAGTGATTTTGTCATAGAAGGTGATCAGGTTAGTTTGGCAAGATCTGCCTTTTGTAAACCCATGTTGACTGGGCCTGATCACCCGGTTTTCTTGCATGTGCTTCATGATAGCACTCAAGATTACCTGTTCCATGACTTTCCCTGGCACTGAGGTCAGACTGACAGGCCTGTAGTTCCCCGGATCCTCTCTGCAACCCTTCTTGTATATGGGCACAACATCAGCCAGCCTCCAGTCTAGTGGAACTTCCCCAGTCAGCCAGGACCTCTGGAAGATGATGGATAGGGGTTTGGAAAGGACATCCGCCAGCTCCTTCAATACTCTTGGGTGGATCCCATCTGGCCCCATAGACTTGTGGGCGTCTAGCTGGGCAAGCAAGTCTCTAACCGCCTCCTCTTGGATCACGGGAGCCTCAATCTGCCCCTCTAACTCTTGGATTTGTAAACAGAAGGAACAACTTTCTTTGCTATTAAAGACTGAGGCGAAGAAGGCATTAAGTACCTCAGCCTTGTCCTTATCCCCTGTCACTGTTATTCCTTCTGCATCCAATAGAGACTGGATATTCTCCCTCGTCCTCCTTTTCCTGTTAATGTACTTGTAGAAAGACTTTTTGTTGTCTTTCACAGACTTAGCGAGTTTTAATTCTAGTTGGGCCTTGGCCCTCCTGATTTTTTCCCTGCACGATCTCACTTCGTCCCTGTAGTCCACCCAAGATGCCTGTCCTTTCCTCCAGAGCACATAGAGCTTCTTCTTCTTATTGACGCATCTTGAGATCTCCCTGCTCCACCAAGCTGGCTTTTCCCCCCGCCGGCTCCTTTTCCGGAACACAGGGATGGCCTGCTCTTGAGCTGCTAGGATTTCATTTTTCAAGAGCGCCCAACCCTCATGGGCTCCCTTGCCCTGAAGGACTGTTTCCCACGGGACTTTGCTAATCAACCTTCTGAACAGGCCAAAGTCTGCCCTCTGGAAGTTTAATGTGACTGTTTTGCTAACCCCCTTCTTAATCCCACCTAGAACTGAAAACCCTATCATCTCATGATCGCTTAATCCCAGGCGTCCTCCAACCGTCGAATCCCCAACAAGACCTTCTCTATTCACAAACAGCAGGTCTAGGAAGGCACCCTCCCTTGTTGGTTCGCTAACCAGTTGTGCAAGGAAGTTGTCTTCGATGCACTCCAGGAACCTCCTAGACTGTTTCCTTTCTGCTGTATTGTACTCCCAGCAGACATCCGGAAAGTTAAAGTCTCCCACAAGGACAAGAGGCAGAGATTTAGAGACTGTCCCCAGCTGTTTATAGAAGAGCTCATCAGCAGCTTCTTCTTGGCTGGGTGGTCTGTAAGACTCCTATCACAAAGTCCCCTTTCTTGTGGGCTCCTCTGATTTTAACCCATAATAGGGATAACCCGTAATAGGGATAACAGTGCAAGATGGTTCATATCCAGTTATTTGTACTATCCTTTTCTGCCTTTATTGATGACATCTGCAATCATTTGAATCTGAATAGATATGGTTTTCTTAGGCTGATATGGTAAAAAAAATTCCTTTCTAAAATCATGAGAGCATCTGAAAGCGTAGGCATCCATTGTGCTATCAGACCGAATGCCTGACAAGGAGTGACAAAAACAAATAGAAATATTGGGTGACCATCAAGTCGTTTATGGGCTTTTCTCTGAGTAACTGCTTTTTCAACTTTGCCCAAAGCTTGTTGTGCTTCATTCATAAGGGCACGAAGTGCTGTTAAAGCCATGTCTCCCTTAAGAAGATCAAATAATGGAAGATCAAATAAAGGACTTAGTTCTGCATTAGTGATACCCAAATAAGGTTTAACCCAATTGATTGTTCCTAGGAGCTTTTGCAAATCATTTTAAGTTTTGACCACTGTCTGCGATTTGACTTGCTGAGGTTTAATTGTGGCATCTAAAGTTTTCCAACCCAGGTATTTCCATGGTGGACAGATTTAAATTTTTTTCAGGTGCGACTTGAAGGCCAACTTTCCCCAATACAGTCTTTGAAATGGTATTGATTGAGCCATACAACTGCCTTGGGAGATATACACAGGTGGGAAAAGATTATAAACCATAGCTTGTATTTGTCTGGTAAAATCAGAATTAATAACAGCAGGCCACACAAAAAGTCCTTGCAAAGTAGTACTGGAGCGGCCCACTAACTAAGCACTTAAAACTATCACTGATAGGACAAAAAGTTTGGAGCGATACCTTATGAATGCATCAATCCCTTATTGTGATTAAGGAGGCTGTGGAGAAGATCCAACCGGGAGCATTTACTGTCATCACGGGTCTCCACCTCGTGCTAGGTTGCTGGTTTCCTTGGTTCCTTGATGTTATCAGTTTACCCCCAATATTTGATTTGTAAAGTGATAGTCTTTTTTACATTTATGGTAACGGTTCAGGCATTGCCAAATTTCTGGACCCTTTTGTCTGTTTTTACCTGTATGGGAATTCTCAAGGCTGCAAATGCATTAACTTTTCTATTCCTTTGCAATTTTTTAATCTCAGAGGGTACTCCTTTAGGATTCTTAATCTATACTTTCATTAGCCTCTGGCTAAAGTCCTCTTTAAGGTTGTCTGCACTAGGACCCAGCAGTTGCTGATCTGATAAGGGACACTGGAATGCAGAGTGTTCCTCACAAATTGTTATTCCCCTAGAGAGAGATAAGGACATGAAGCTGAAGGAGAAAACCCTTCACATTCAAAAAAAGACAGAGGGGGGGAGGGGACACACAGCCACAGGGCTGGGTTTTTTCTATTTTTCTTTTTCTGTTTTCTGTTTTCTATTTTCAATTTTCTTTTTCTATTTTCTATATTCTTTTTTTTATTTTCCTATTTTTCTTTTTCCATTTTATTTTCTGTTTTCTTTCTGTATTTTCTATGTTCTTTCCTTATTTTCTATTTTCTTTCTTTTATATATATATATTTGTTTTGTTTTGCTAGGTATTTTTAAAATTTTGTCCTCTGCAGCCTTTCACTCCAAAGGTCCCAGGTAAATCTACCTGTTTGCCGGCTTAGTGGACGTTTGAGATTGAAAGGTCCCAGAGTAGCATTTTTAAGATTAACCAAGACAAGCAGAGGCTCAAACCCCTATAACCAAACCCCAATTTGCGAGTCTTACAAACATTTAAAGTGCTTCAAACACACACATACACACACCCCATCACTCTTTTGAAAGCTGGCTTAATATACCCATACAATGTTGGTTACGACTCATCGATAATAGCATGAGTTGTTCACTAATGGATCCACAATTTTCCGATGTTATGGATATTTAAACTATACACGGTACCAAATACATACAACACTTAAAATATGCATATGTATTATAAAATAAGGTTTGTATTGATTTTTTAACAGGTAATACTGTTGGAAAAACGTTAATTTAGCTGAAGAATTAGGGCTCAATTAAAATAAGATTAGAATTATAGGTTATGTATATTGTATTTAGCATTTGATATATATTGTGTTTAGCATTTAATTTTGTTGATCTTTATAGTTAAGTTTGTGCAGACTTTGTGTCTGTCTCTGTAGACAGTGATGGTTTTCTCACAAACCACATATAACCTTCACAAGTATGGTATTAGGGAGTGCTTAGAAAGAATGTACTAACAACCTTATCCGAGCAGAGCCTACGCTTTCACTAACAACCTTATCTGAACACAGCCTACATTTGTGAAGGCCAGAAGCATACCAAGGGCAGTCAAGTGAAGATAAGGAAATGCTGGTGTCCAGACAAATGATGAGACAATCCTCAAATACATATGCATGAAGAAATGATGTAATCTGTTGAATATACATTAGATTGTGAAACACTTAATTGTTAAATTGCGGACGCGCCGGGATCGTCTTGGAACCTGATTTGGGTTTGAATACCCCTGGTTCCCGGGGCCTCAAAATAAAGCACCACATATAACCTACCTGCAATGGTTATGTGTTTGTCTCTACACTAACAATACTCTTTAGTTGTTAGAGCATTTTCGTGGCAATGGACTATCGTGTGGTCGCTGTGAATTATTCATGCACGTGCTGGAGCCGGTGGCTGCTGCAGGAGCTGCAGCGCGGGGACGGCCCCCCCTCGGCCAGACGGGTGGCAGTAGGACCCGCGACGGGAGGCTTGGAGCGAAACAGTTAGTACATTCTCTTTTTACAGCTTTTCAAATCTCTTTTATTGCTTCATAACTAACTGATTCCCAGCGAAGACCTGCATCTCGTGATTAAATCATGGGAAAAACTTGCTATACTTCAACATTTCCCCGCCGCTGCATCTCCATCCTAATTTGTGCCCATCTGTCTGAGGGACAGGGTGGAAATAGATCAGACTCCTTCTCAGTGTCTATCGAACTCGGATCAAAAGGGTTCTCGGTAGTCGCTGATTGTCCTGCACTCGGTTGTAAATAGAGGATGTCATCTGCAGGCGCAGGAGGTGAAGACATTGTTGACAGGTAAACTGCTATTTGCATAGTTGTTAAGATACTTCCGACAACATTCGTAATGCCAAAAGGAGTTAAATCTCCCGCAAACACAGATTTTATAAAAGTCTGCGTAGATGGCGCATAAAGACTGTTCTCAGTGGCAGTTTTTCTGAGATCTCTTAAAAAAGCCCACACAGCAGGTGATTGCGAAAGACTGGGAAAACGCCCACCAGTTCCCCTTCTAATTGTGCATGCTTCCTTATCTTAGCTCAGGTTTGCAGAGGATCGCGAGTAGGCAGCGGAAAATCGGGAGAGGAGGGGGGAGGGTGCTCCTCTTCCGCGAGCCCGCGTGAAACAGGGCACGGAGGTAACATAGCAGGCTCTATTAACGGCGGCACGGGTGCATTAAGCAGGAATGGATCTCCCTCAAGCGACCTAGGCATCTTGAGTCGCGCCCCGAGGCCCTTTAGAGAGTCTCTTGATGGTGCCAAAGGTGGTGGCGCAGTACAAATTAACTCTTCCTCCTTCGAGTCGGAGGGGGAGGAAGTGGCTGCTACAGCGGTAGCAACAGCTTTACGATCTTGTTTTAACTTTTCGAGCGTGTTTTTTTTTTTTCTCTTTCTCTCTCTCTCTTTTTTTTTGTGCTTTCTCTATTTCTATTTCTTATTTTTCTAAAATTCCCAGCTGCTCAACTCCTCAGAGGCTTTATTTAAAAGGCGTCGCGACTAGCAGCTCCTCGTTCCGCTGCAATTATCTGCTAAGCTGGGTCACCACGGGCTGCTGTCTCCTTTCTGTGGGTATTAGACCTCTTCAAGCCGCTTCCTAATCACATCACAGGGTCACCATTTGTGGTGATTGAGGGGCATGGACTCCATTTGAGATGCAAACGAAATCGGTTTATTGAGTGAAAGTACAGAACTTTTATACCCTAATCTGCCTTGTTAGTAGCTACCCCAGTAAAATTCCACTATATGACTTCATAGAGATAAAGACAAAAGCTGCAGCTAAAGATGTACACCTTATCTCCTTGTTATGCTTTCTGCTTCTTTGCTTCTCACTTCATAAGTATCCCACGAGTACAGCTAATGATTCAAGGACTTTAAGCTAGCTAGCAAGCTTCAGACCAATGGTCGCTTGGTCTGTGCTCGCTGCTGATATGTAAGCATGCCAAGGCATCGTCCGCTTACGTTGTCATACGTGAGGCAGTCGAATCTAAGTCTGTACAAATTCAGGGACACAGTCTTGTCTCATAAAGTTCAAACCCAAACATGCTTTCTCCCATAACACACCTATTCCTCTCACAAGGGAGGGAGGCTTATGCTCCCTGCACACATATTCACCTACACACTGAGCACAGCCATCAACCTAGGATGTGAGGGAGTCAAGGCTCTGTGCTTGCTTTAAAAAGGAATTTTAATCCAGACTCTGCACCTCCTTGGAAAATACCTTATCCAACAGGCTGTGAAGTAAACACACAGGACCAGTTTCAAGTGGAAGTGCTAAGAAAATCTCCCCTTGCAATATCCTGCTGATGGAGGTACTCAGGATATCTCTAACACATCACTGCCCAGACAGAGAGCAGGTATTAGAGCTGCAGTCCTTTGTATCCCTGATGATTTTTTTATTTACTTATCTGTCAAAAATTCCTAGCTTTCAGCCAGAAATGAAGGTCTGGCTTTGTTTAGGCACCAGATGAGGGTTCTCAGCTCTTAATCCCGGATGGAGGAAAATTATCTTTGGCCTAGAAAGAAGTATATGGCTTATCTTTGGCCTAGAAAGAAGTATATGGCTCAGCATTGCTTCCTTTGAAGAGAGATTTGGCTCTCCTTTCTCCTTGAAAATTTTTTTTCTGGGTCAGGCCTCTATTCCCAGGGGGCGAGCAGTACAGTTATCTCACCACTCGTAGAAAGCCTTAAAGGGTCTTGATAAGCTATACTACTCCTCATCCTCGTGTGAGACATCTCTAAGCGACTTATAGATTCTTCCCCTGTTTCCCCTGCAGGTATTCCCCAAATCACATACCTGGTCCACCTGCTGATGGGCCGTCTCTCCTCCTGCAGCGATTGGATAGGGATGGGAGATTCTCTGGAGAAACAGTCCGGGGCGTGCCTTAGAATGTCCCACTCCCAACCGGTCCTGCAGCTGGACAGAGAGGAGGTCCCATCTGGGTCGCCAAATTGTTTTGCGGAATCAAACCCTACAACCCAAAAAGAGTTATAAAGCAGGTATGTTTATTACATCTGGCGGGCGCAAGGGAGATAACTCTGCCCAACTCGCCCACCTTATGGCTTAACAAACAGCTACTTATAGTGTAAAGACATGCATAGTTATAAGCGCCTACTACATATTCATATTCTCTCCAGTCTTGCGCCTGTGTAGTGTCTCCTGGTGGTCGTGGGTGGGGGTCTTAGGGATGAAGAAACCCCCATCTTCTTCGTGAACTATCCATGAACTTGAGCTGTGCACAGGCGCAGTCCCATTCTGGTTGATTTCCAAATCACTGAACAAGATGCAGCCAGCTTTCTGCTAGGGTCCGCATTCCAATCCCCTCTTACCAGTAAACTTCTACAAGCTAGCTTCCTCCTTATCAACTTTCAGGGTCTTCAAGGCCTTCACTAACGAACAGCACGAGTTCCAGTGAGCTATGTCTTTCCTAATATGGTGTTGGTTTACATTTACAATGAACTAAATCCTTCTAACTTCTTAGCTTCCCACCCCACTCTGTCTGCTTTTGCTCATCACCTCCCTCTGCTCAGTCATGAGCCTATTCATAAGCACCTAATTAATCATATGTATTGTACAAGGAATCCCTATCAAGATGAATTCTGTGAATGAGAGCCTAATAATCTGGTAGTCAATGGCTTCTTTCTCAGTTAATCAGAAGCATTTTTCAAGACATGCTGCCAAAGTATGTAATCTAAAGTGATTTACATTGCTAATGAAATGAATGCCAGTGAATATCACACTTTCTCAGCCTATTGAAGGCATGGTTTCCAAGTGTATATAAGGATAATGGATATTAAAAAATGCACATGAGATATTTCTAATAGGGCACAGAATCGGAATTTGACCAATTCACCTCATGTAAATAGAAGTCTAAGTAATGAAAAATCTATTTATTTGGGTTTTTAAATATGACTTTTAGATTTCTGGAAGAAGGTAATTCCAAAAATACCAGAATCTCTTAAATATGCAGCTATTTGAAAATTGGAGACCAGAAGAAACTATAAAGTTGTAGCTGTGTAACAATCACGCATGATAGAAATAAAATATTTGTTTCAAAATCTGTAATTCTAACATGCAGAATATTAAAGGCTGAGTAAGGAAAAAAGGCAATGGAAGTTTCAGCAATTCCTCATGCAAAATTTATAGGCAACCTTGAATGGACATTAGAAATTAATAAAGAAAAATTTTACATGTACCTGTAATGTCACGTTTGTACATGACAAAGCTGCCTAATCTGTTTTCCTTGTTCAAGCTGAGTGACATTGGGGCAAAAAAGGCAGCAAACAAAAAGCCTTAATGCTGGGAGTCTGCTTTCTTATTCTCACTCTAACACTCAACTCTAAGCTGTTATTATTGCCCCCAAAAGAAATACTGAAAAATCATTTCAAATTTCTTTCGAGCAATTTTTTCTCATGCTCTTCTTTGTGTGGCTGAAACCTTATTAGTTTTAAAGGGGTGAGACACACAATCTGCATATGTGCTAGCATAGAGATGACTATACATTACCACACAGGCACAATTTATGTACGGCTGTATGGCACTGAAATTAGATATCAGTTGCCCAAGTATTCATATAATCAGAATGACAGCTCGAGTAAAGGAATTGTTGGTGCTGTTTAATTGTTTACCACAAGAGGCATTTAATAAAAATAAATTAAGAACCTGTGCTATGAGCAGTGTATAAAGGTATTACAAGATTCTCTGTGATTTACATTCACCAATATTTTGTTAATTATTGTTCTACTTCTGACTTAGCTGGTTGCATCTAATTCCATGGCTGAATTCCTAATATAATTAATTTCTGAGCTTTATTAGTAGATATCTGGTTATTAAGAACTATGTATGTGGTGAATCAAAAAACCCAGTAGCTTGTTAAAACGGAACCAGATGCACAGTCTATTGAAGTCAGTGGAAATTTCCCTTTGACTGTGGACCAAACCCAAAGGAAGCAGTATCTCAGGCACCAGGAATGCTGATAACTCACTACCTTCCACCTGCTTCCCTCCAGTACTGGCCTGAACACAATCTCCTGCTTGTTGCCTGTTATGGTTTTGCAATCTTAGTATTAAAGAAGGGCATTCTATTTTGTTGGTTTATTTATGATTTCACCAACTGTAAAGCTGCCACATTATATTTCAAAATATTCTTCAGCAATTCATTTTTGCCCAGAAAACTCCTTACTGGATCCCACAGGTCTACCTACTGCCAACATTTTGAATAATTTATTGTCCTTTAATCAACTTTCCTACATTAAATTAATACTGCTCCCACCAGCATGTATTTACTTTCTCATGGAATCATAGAATCACCAGGTTGGAAAGGACCCACCGGATCATCGAGTCCAACCATTCCTAACATTCCTCATAAAGCACATTGATGTTGAAACCCAGTTATATCAAACAGCCATTGTTACTACAGTGAAAAGTGAACCTGTATTCTAAAAAATGTAGACTTGAGTAATATATTATACAAACTAATATGCATCAAAGTCACCAGAGCCCCACATAGGATCCCAGTGTAGACATATGTCCTTTATTGTTCTAACTTAAATACATAAATTCGCCACACCAGAATAAGATCATGCAGCCCTCTTTATAGTAAGAGTCAGATTTTCAGCGTGTTCCTGGCTAGATTTTCAAAGAAATTTACAGCAACACCCCAGAAAGACTTCACCTCTGGAGCTAAGTGTGCAGCAGGGCAGGTAACAGTTCCATAACTACTCAGTAATATGACAGTCTGTAACAAGGATTAAATTTGCCTCAATATTAACTATTTTATAGCAAGACCATATATGCATTTAGATATTAATTAAAGAAATAGAGACACTGATATGCCTACTCCCAATTCATTTTTATAGACTTTCCTGGGACTCCACGTATTACTAAGGTATACTAGTAGCAAAGACCTGGTTTAAGCTAGCACAGAGTATTTTCATGTGAAGCTGTATAGAACTAAAATATTAGAAAGTGCTTCTTTAATTAAACCGGTACAGTATACCCACATACAAGTGGATTAGATGAGGGAAACAAGCAGGGTGCTCCATGCTGTGTGCCTCTGCAATGCAAGCAGCAATGTGGGAAACAAGCACGCAAACATGTTGTCATGAGTGGGTGCCAGATGTGAACTGACATTGTCTCAGTGATGTCTTTGGGTATGCTTCTACCCTATGGTGAGAGATAGTCATCACTTTTCATGGAGGAGGGCATTCCTTTGACTTCACCAAAAGGCAAGATTAAGTTAGCACAGAGCTGCTGACGCTACAAATCTGAGAGTCAACAGATAACAGAGAATGTAAATATACAGAGATGTAACCCAGAGCAAAAGAGGCTCCCACAGCCTGTAATTAAAAAAGTTAGGCTCCGAGTAAGAAAAATGGCCAATTTCGGAATTAAAAGTTGATAAACAATTTTAATTTATTGTGAATGAAGTATGAGTAGAGATATATTTTTTCTCATGGCTACAATACTAGAATAGCACCTGAAAGTGAAAATAGATTTGATATGTCTGCTCATAATGAAAAAGTCATTAAAGTATCAGCAATCTTGAGCATAAGAAGATGGCATCTCCACTCCAGAACCAGAAGAGGAAGTCTGAAGTACCTTTTCCATGCCAAGACTTGCAGAACAGCTGAATTTGGAGAGCACCTCTGAAGATCACCTAGTCCAACCCCGCTGCTCAGAGTGGTGTCACCTATAGCAGGTTGCTTAGAGCTGCATTGAGTCAAGTTTTGAATATCCGCAAGAACAGAAAGTCCACATCCCTCCCTGAGCAACCTGATCCAATGTTCAATCACCATCACAGAAGAAAAAACAAAACAAACACAACAAACCTTCATACATTGAAGTGGAATTTCAATTTGTGCTCACTGCTTCTTGTCCTTTCACTGGGCACCACTGAGAAGGGTGTGGCTTCATCATCTTTACTCCCTCTCATCATCAGGCATTGATAAGATTTCCCCTGAATTTTCTCTTCTCCAGGATAAGGGAGGTGATTCTACCCCTCTACTCTGCTCTGGTGAGACCATACCTGGAATAACGCATCCAACTCTGGAGCCCTCAGCACAGGAAAGACATGAATCTGTTGGAGCAAGTCCAGAAGAGGGCCACAAAAATGATCAAAGGCCAGGAACACCTCCCTTATGAAGAGAGGCTGAGAGAGTTGGGGTTGTTCAACTTGGAGAAGACTCCAAGATCTTACTGCAGCTTTTCAGTACTAAAAGGGGGCTTATAAGAAAGATGGGGGAAAACTTTTTAGCAGGGCCTGTAGCAATAGGAAAGGGGCAATGGTTTTAAACTAAAAGAGAAGTTCAGACTAGATATTAGGAAGATTTTTTTTTATGCTGAGGGTGGTGAAACACTAGAACAGGTTATCCAGAGAGGCAATGGATGCCCCATCCCTGGAAACATTCAAGGTCAGGTTGGATGGGGCTCTGAGCAACCTGATCTAGTTTAAGACATCCCTGCTCACTGCAGGGAGGTTGGACTAGATGACCTGTAATGGTCCCTTCCAACACAAACTGTTCTATGATCCTATGATAAACAATGTCAGCGCTCTCAATCTCTCCTGGTACCTCTGATGCTTCAAGCCCTCAGTCATCTTGGTGGCTCTTTGCTGGACTCTATACCAGTACGTCCATGTGTTTATTGTACTGGGGAGCCCAGCACTCCAGATGTTTCTCACCAGTGCTGAGTAGAGGGGAAGGATCACCTCGCTCAACCTGCTGGCAACACTCCTCTTAATGCAGCCCAGGTTGTCATCAGCCTTCTTTGCCACAAGGGCTTATTGCTGGCTCATGGTCATGCTGTTGTTTACCAGGACTCCCAGGATCTTTCTCTACAAAGCTGCTTTCTAGCCAGTTGGCTCACAGCATTTACTGGTGCCTGGAGTTATTCCACCCTAGGTGCAGGATTTTGCATTTCCTCTTATTGAAATCCATGACTTTCCTGTTGGCTCCTATCTTCAGTCTGTTAAGATCCCTTTGAATAGTGGCACAACCAACTGGTTTATCACCCACTTCTACCAATTTTGTATAATCTGTAAACTTGCTGAGCGTGCACTCTGCCTCATCATCTAGGTCATTAATGAAGATGTTAAACAGAATTGGTTCCAGTATCAGAGTGAGGCTGTATCTCATGTTCAAGCAAGGGCAAAGTATTAAATGAATAAATCAAAGTGGTATAAAGCTAGCCTTTGATCAGGTCCTCTACTATACGTCTTCTTTATACACATTAACCGATACAGCTGGTTGGTCAGGACAAACTTAAAATACAAGTTTCGATTTCTGTGGTCTGGTGTTCTGCGACTTTGACTTACTCCTACAAGCCTTCATACTCTTAGGTAGAATCCTAAACATGCATTGGACAGTCTCGAATTCTTTAGCATCCAAGAATAGAGGTATTCATCCCAGTATGACTAAATAATGCATCCAAGGATAGAAGACTGAAAAGGCAAAAAAGGCCACCCAACACTTATGTAGCCGACTACATATCCCCCAAAAGAACCCCAATTAATTATAAGCTAATTAACTAACAAAATATTTTTTCAACATAAAGAAATGTCTTATAGAAGCCATGGCACGTGCTTTTGGCACCACTGTAAGCTCCCTAAAGTAGCAGTTACATGTGTTGTGAAAAAGGAGTGAATCTAATATGAAAAAAGAAAATTTATACCACTTCCTGGAGTTTTTCTTGAGTGAGGGAAACTGGAGATTATATCAGAAGATATGTGATTTAGTTATACAGAGTTCTTAATCAACTTCATTCTTCTATTACCATTTTATGGAGAAAAATATTTATTAAGAACTGAAAATAAAGTATCTTGTTTCAACTCAGTTCTTTTCAGTTTTAGAAACCCCAAATCTACCTACTGTGTGTCATATTACTGAAACCAATGCCCATACTTGCTCCTGTAATGAGACTTTACTAATGTTACAAAAAACTTTGAAGATATGAGCCATCTACAATTCACAGAGGCCAATTAAGAAAAAGGAAAACAGTCTTTTCTGAACTAATAACATTCAACTTCTCAGTTTCCATTACACTAACAGGTCTTTGCTGATGCCACCTTTTCAACACCAAAGTATTCTGTCACTGATATGAACTGTACCTGACATGTAATTAAGTGCTTGACTTCTATTTAATCTAGAATGAAAACAACCACTAACAAAAATACCTTAAGTTTGTTTTATGTCACAATTTTCTTTTCTTCAGAAAGCTGTATATGATTCTTACAAAAAAGATTTCCAGGCCAGAGAAAAATCAAGTTTGACTCTTTTTTTTGGAAACAGACTATACACATCTTCAGAGCTCAGGAAATATTTTCTGCTAGAAAGTTTGTTTAAATGGTTGACTCTGCAAACTCAAATGCAGTTGCTAAAGTTGCATACATCATTTTTTTCCTGAGCTTGCACTACAGGATTCTGCTGAGGCAGCTACAACAGGGGTACATGGAGTCTCTAAGTTGCAGGATCCTTCCTGGACAAAAGAAATTGATCAACAAAACTCTACTGTTAGCAGAGATGTTTATTTCATTCATAGGATGAAGACTCCACAGACTGTATAGACTGAAACTGTATCTTTCCCGCTTAGATCATTTATATGGGAAACCACATTTACATTTCATTACAGACAGACAACATACACTCATATTTGTTAGGGAAAAAAAGTAGCATTAGTCATACATTTCCCAGTACCTCTTTCAGTTTCAAGAACTGATGGTGATCCAATAGGCTTACCATAGGAAAACCAAAAGTCTGTGTCCCTCCATCAGTACCAGTGTAATCTATAGGGCCTTCCTTCAGCACATATATACATAATAGGAACTAAAGAAGCAAAAGTTGCAAAGTAGGTCACACAGCACAAATTGCTTCCTGCACATCATGAGTTAATGCAGCTGTCTTTTCTCATTGAACTTGGGTATAGACTGATTATCTGCAAATATACCAATAGAGCTATTAAGATGTCTCTATTTCAGCATCAGGCCTCTGACAATGTATTTAAGGCTAAGTAAAATCAGTAAACCTGTTGGCAATGAAAAAATTGCCAGATTGACCTGGCACTATAATTAATTACAAGAGCTTGCAAATTATCTTTACAGATGTAAGACTAGCTTTAAATCAAGTAAATAACTCATTACCTGTTAAGAAAAAGAGATCTGAATGACCAATAGCACGTTTGAAACAAAATAAAGTAATTAAAGTAATTATTACTAACACAATAGAGAAAGAAATTAATGCAAGGATGACAGACATTGGGAACATGGAAAAAGAAATCTTAAATAATAAAATAGCAGACACATATGTTAGTATTTTAATTTTCAGATTATATTATTTTTTTTTTTTATTTCTCACAATAGAGCAAGCTGGCCACTGTGGGTTCTATGAAATGAAGAATTCCCACCTGGGGCCAGAGAGTGTAAAACATTGTTTTGCAATTTTGTATGCCCTATAATAAATACAGGTTCCACACAATCCAAGATGTAACTAACTGGGCAAACCCATCATTCTTGCAGAAGTAGTTCCCCCCTAAAATCATGGCTGTAGAAATTCATCTGTGTAAGGCTCTGCATCTTATATTTCTCAATGGCTGTAAATCACATTTGTTTAAAGCACAAGTTGGTTTTATTACTTCCAAAATCATGGGCAGAAGGCTTCCCTTGGGATAAGAAACTTTTGCTGTGTTCCTTTTGGCTTGCACATCATCCTCAGAAAGATGATCCATTTGAATCATTGTTTCATTGAGTATGATATGGGAGCCAAAAGGAAAGTAGCAGAAGTTTCTTGTAATACTGACTACTTGCAGAAATCTTTAGATATGGTGCAATGACTCAGAGCTGACTCTGAACAGTAGTGCCTTGAACTGTACAGCATGTACCTAAAAATTACTAAAGCCTCCTTTGATGTAGAGAATCTACTACCAAATTTCAGATATATAATAAACTTGCAATAGTATGAAGTATGCCACTGTTTCATGTTAATAACCAATGAATATTTAATCTCCTGATTCAATGAGATACTACCAAGAACAATCTGCAATTGCATTGGGCAGCGTTTCCTCTCTGGGGTTCTTTTTAGCTAGCTCGGATGTTAACTACCATATGCTTCTGACTGCAAGTTCTGAGGACTGGAAGGAAATGTTTTAAACAGCCACAAGTCCATCCTCTGAAATGAGAAAACAATATCAGTAACTAAAACTACTAGACTATGTACTGTTCAAATTTCAACCTGAAAGCACCTTTTATCCTCAAAAATGAATCAAAGTTGATAACCAGCTTTTCTGAAGCCTAATTGAAGTCACTACCTGAATAAAGAGCAATGGCTGTAACACGATTTAGGCACGTCTGGAAGAAGCACACAACCAGCTGAAGACTTGTCTCCTCAAATAGCTGTGTTGACAGGTATTAGCCCTCCTCCTTACCTTTAATTTTTCAGTACTATTGAGCCACAAAAAAACATTTCACACACACAAAATCAATTTGTATCTGAACAAAATAGTTAATGCCTTTCAACACAGAATGAATACATAGGGCCACATTCCTCTTGTGTGTAAACAGTGACAGTGCATACAAAATAAGTATACCCTAGTTTCTGTATTACAGATGAGGATGTTGGGCTACAATCCACACAGAAGCATAAGAAAAATGCTTATATCAGCTTTAATTTTGCCTGTTGCACTGCTGCCACAAATGAAGACTGAATTTTGGCTATATAAGCACAAGTTTGCTGACAGATCTTGTGCTAGTTTACAACAGGAGACAGAAGGGAGTGCAGCCCAGCCTGCTGGCACTGTAATGTTAAGTGCAAGAGATAGCAAAGATACTTGTCAGTAGAATGAATGGAAGACACCCACATGCATGCAGAAATAACACTGCCCGAGGAAAGAACCAGCAATTTTACTTAAGCATTTTCCAGCAAGAAGGACACTGTATTACCTAAGACATTTTATTGCCTTTTTCTTCTCCATTCCTTTGTGTCCTTCTCTTTATCCATTTCTTTTGTTTAGAGGAACAATTTCATGAGCTTCACTTCTCCTAAAGCTCCTTGTACAAAGACTGCTCTACAACTTCCATGTCAGAATAAGGCTCTGTATTAATGACAAAGAAGCAGTGGCTGCAACTTGTGACACAGGCCATTGGATCCAAACTTGTTCAGATGAAGTGGCTAGTGTTGGGCCAGCAGGAAGGGTGGGCACAGATAGTGATACTGCGATCATACAATAATTTATGTTGGAAGTGACCTCTGAGGCCCATGCATTAAAACACCTTGCTTAAAACAGGTCTGATTTATTCAGTTTGCTCAGGGCCATGCCCAGCTGAGTCTTAAACACCTTCAAGGATGGAGAGAATTAATCGGTGTATATCACTGGCAGGGACAGTAAGTTCTGTAGCTGGGCATTAGATTGAGGCAAAAAGGTGGTTGCCGGGGTGGAGGAAGCCAAGGAAACCCAGGAGGGAGTGAGGGGTGGGCAGCTCCTGACTCCCAGAAGTGGCAACTGCCCTGAGGCAGCTGACGAGGGGGTGATGGTCCTGGAAGCAGCCGGGAGAGATTTAAACGGACCCCAGGGAGCGCAGCAACTGGAGTACTGCAAACAGGAGCATGGTGCATCAGAAAAGCGGGGTACAGTAGTTCGAGCAGGGAGGACACAGGGAGGGCACTGGAGCTCATCCAGAAGGACCAGAGAACCATGGTGGCAACTCGGCAGAAAATTAAGGCTGCTCCAAGCTCTGTACCAGCTGTGACTGATGCAGCCTCCCAGACAGAGCCCCAGTGGGTGCATGCTGCCATGCAGATGCCGGGCAGCAGGGTGTGTCCCCCTCTTGCACTGGTATCAGACACCAGTGGGGAATTCACTTGTGGGAGCTGTGCTTGGATGGAGGAACTTCTCCACTTGGTGACAGAACTCAGGGAGGAGGTGAGCAGGCTGAGGACCATCAGAGAGTGTGAGAGGGAGACTGACCACTGGAATAACACTCTATGTATGCTCTCTGTCTCAGACCCAACAGGCAGGCATGCCTTGTATGACAGAGGCTCTCCATTCAGCTGAGGAGGGAAATTTAGGAGATGGAGGGGAATGGCAGCAGGTTCCTGCCTGGCACAGCAAGTGTGTCTCCCTTGTGCCAATCTCAGCCTCCCAGGTTCCCTTGCACAGCAGATATGAAGCTCTGCAAGTGGAACCAAACCTCAATGAGGATGATGGGTCTCACAGCCTAGAAATATTCCCTAGGCTAAGACACACTAAGACATCCATTAAAATGGTCTCTGTTAAGAAGAAGAGGTGGGTTATTGTCATAGGGGACTCCCTTCTGAAGGGAACTGAAGGCCTGATCTGCAGACCGGACCCATTACATTGGGAAGTCTGCTGCCTACCTGGGGTCTCGGTTAGAGATGTAGAAAGAAAACTTCCAACTCTGGTCAGGCCCACGGATTATTATTCACTATTGATTTTCCAGATAGGCAGTAATGAAATCCCAACAAGCAATCTAAGGGCAATTAAGAGGGACTTCAGGGCCTTGGGACATATGGTGAAGGGATCAGGGGCACAAGTAGTGTTCTCTGTCATTCTACTACAGGGAATGATGACAGAATGAATAGGAGGGGCCAAGAAATAAATACCTGGCTCCAGAACTGGTGGGAGGAGCAAAACTTTGGGTTCTTTGATCGTGGGTTGACCTGCACATCACCAGGCTTGCTGTCCAAGGATGGGGTACACTTGTCCCCAAGGAGCAAAAGGATACTTACCAAGAAGTTAGCAGGGCTCATTAATAGAGCTTTAAACTGGATGTGGAGGGGGACAAAACCAGGCTTGATGGAAAAAAGCCTGGGAATGACACTCCAGTGGTTTGCTGGCCAGGACCCTTGGTCTGCCACCTCAGAGGAAGTGGGGGATAGCAACGCAAATGGCAGCACAGATGTAAAGATTACTGATGGGTTAGAAAATTCAGTGAGTAATCACTTAGGAATTAAGACTATTCCCCTCAGGAGTGTAGCAGGATCAACAGGCACCTGAAGTGTATCTACACCAATGCATGCAGCATGGGCAGTAAACAAGAGGAACTTGAAGTAATTGTAACGCAAGAAGACTATGATATAATTGCCATCACGGAAATGTGGTGGGATGACTCACATAACTGGAGTGCTGCTATGGCTGACTACAAATGCTTCAGGTGGGATAGGTAAAGAAGGAGAGGTGGTGAGGTTGCCCTCTATGTGTTTTGATGGCCTTGAGCTTAATGATGATGATGATATGGCTGAGTGTCTATGGGTAAAAATCAGCAGAGCACCTTAAAAGGCAGATATCATGGTTGGAGTCTGCTATAGACCACCCAGCCAGGAAGAAGAGGATGATGAGTTATTCTATAAGCAACTGGGAGAAGTCTCATGATCGCTAGCCCTTGTCCTTATGGGAGACTTCAACTTACCAGATGTCTGCTGGAAGTATAAACAGCAGAAAGGAAACAGTCTAGGAGGTTCCGGGATTGTGTGGAAGACAACTTCCTGACACAACTGGTGAGTGAACTGTCTAGGAAAGGTGCCCCGCTGGACCTGTTGTTTGTGAACAGAGAAGGCCTTGTGGGAGATGTGACGGTTGGAGGATGCCTGAGGCACAGCAATCATGAGATGATAGAATTCTCAGTTCTAGCAGAAGTAAGGAGGGGGGTCATCAGAACGGCCACCTTGGACTTCTGGAGGGCAGACTTTGGACTGTTCAGAAGGCTGGTTGGTAAAGTTCCATGGGAGATAGTCCTTAAGGGCAAAGGAGCCCATGAGGACTGATTGCTCTTTAAGGAAATCCTGGTGGCACAAGAGCAGGCCGTCCCTGTGTGCTGGAAAATGAGTGAGTGGGGAAGAAAACCAGCTTGGCTGAGCAGAGAGATCTGAGTGGCTATCAGAAAAAAGAGGAAAGTATGTGAGCTTTGGAAGAAGGTGCAGCCATCTCGGGAGGACTACAGGGGATGAAGTGAGATCATGTAGAGAGAAGATCAGAAGGGCTAAAGCCCATCTAGAACTTAAATTGGCCAAATGTGTGAAAGATAATAAAAAAATGTTTCTACAAATATATCAACAACAAAAGGAGGGCCAAGGAGAATTTCCATCCTTTACTGGATGCATGGGGGACAATAGTGACAAAGAAAGAGGATAAGGCTGATGTACTTAATGCCTTCTTTGCCTCAGTCTTTAACAGTAAGGTAAGATGTTCTCTGGGTACTCAGCCTCCTGAGCCAGATGACAGGGAGGAAGAGCAGAACAAAGCTCCCATGATCCATGAGGAAATGGTTAGAGACCTGCTCAGCCAATTAGACATTCACAAGTCTATGGGGTTGGATGGGATCCAGCTGAGGCTGGCAGATGTTACATCCATTTACAAGAAGGGCTGGAGGGAGGATCTGGGAAACTACAGGCCTGTCAGTCTGACCTCGGTGCCAGAGAAGATCATGGAGCAGATCATCTTGAGTGCTATCACACAGCACACACAAGACAGCCAGGTGATCAGGCCCAGTCAGCATGGGTTTACGAAAGATCCTGCCAACTTAACCTGTTCGCCTTTTATGATAAGGTGACCCGCTTATTGGATGAGGAAAAGGCTCTGACTATAGTGTACTGCAGTAAAGCTTTTGACACAGTTTCTCACAGTATTCTACTTGAGAAACTAGCTGCCACTGGCCTGGACAGGCGCACCCTTTGCTGGGTTGAAAATTGGCTGGATGGCTGGGCCCAAAGAGTTGTGGTAAATGGAGTTTAAATATAGCTGGAGGCCAGTCACAAGTGGTGTCCCCAGGGCTCAGTGCTGGGTCCAGTTCTGTTCAATGTCTTTGTTTACGGCCTGGATGATGGATTGAGTGTACCCTTAGTAAGTTCGTGGATGACACTAAACTGGGAGGAAGTGTCGATCTGCTAGAGGGTAGGGAGGCCCTACAGAGGGATCTGAATAAGCTGGTTTGATGGGCTGAGGCCAACAGCATGAGATTTAACAAGGCCAAGTGCAGAGTCCTGCACTTGGGACACAATAACCCTGTGCAGTGCTACAGGCTTGGGGAAGAGTGTCTAGAAAGCTTCCTGACAGAAAAGGACCTGGGGGCATTGGTTGACAGCTGACTGAACATGAGCCAGCAGTGTGCGCAGGTGGCCAAGAAGGCAAACGGCATCTTGGCTTGTATTAGAAACAGTGTGACCAGCAGGATCAGAGAAGTGATTGTGCCCCTGTACTCAGCACTGGTGAGGCTGTACCTCAAATACTGTGTTGACTTTTGGGCCTCTCACTACAAGAAAGACATTGAGGTCCTGTAGCATGTCCAGAGAAGAGCAACAAAGCTGGTGAAGGGGGTGGAAAACAAGTCTTATGAGGACTGGCTTAGGGAACTAGGATTGTTTAGCTTAGAGAAAAGGAGGCTGAGGGGAGACCTTATCACTGCCTACAGCCACCTGAAAGGAGGTTGTAGAGCGGTGGGTGTTGGTCTCTTCTCCCAAGTGATAGGTGATAGGATGAGAGTGAATGGCTTCAAGCTGCACCAGGAGAAGTTCAGATTAGACATTAGGAAAAATTTCTTCACTGAAAGTGTTATCAAGCACTGAAACAGGCTGCCCAGGGAGGTGGTTGAGTCCCCATCCCTGGAGGTATTTAAAAGATGGGTAGATGAAGTGGTTAGGGATATGATTCAGTAGTGGACAAGTACGGTTGGACTTGATGATCTCAAAGGTCTTTTCCAAACTAGTGATTCTATGATTCTATCATCCTACAGCCTCACTGAGCTCCTGTTCCAGTGTTTGTCTATCCTATTAGTAAAAAAAGTTCCCTTTATGTCTAATTGAAATTTTGTATGTTCATCACTTCTTGATCTATTGCTGTGCAACAGCAAGAAGAGTCTGAGTTCACCTCATCTGTATCCTCTGATCAGGTATTCATAGACAGCCATAAGGTCTCCCCAAGCTGCCCCACCCCCAACTTAAAGCTAAACAAGTCTAGTTCTCTCAGCCTCTCCTTGTACCACACTTGCTCCAGCCCCCTGGATATCTTGCTGATCCTTTGCTGGAATCACTCCAGTTGGTCAATGTCTTCATTGTACTGGGGGGCCCAAAACTGGACACAATACTCCTGATTTAGTCTCACAAATTTTTAATTGAGGGGAAGGATCACTTCCCTCCACCCACTGGCTGCTGCTTTGCTAATACACCCGGCATGCTCTTTGCCACCTTTACTACTAGCGCACAGCCTTGGCTCATGTTCACCTTGTAGTTCACAGGACCTCCAGCCATCCCACAGCCTGTAATGTTGAATAGGGTTATTACATACCAGATTCAAGACTTTGCACTTTCTTTCATTGACCTTATAAGACCAATGTCAGCCCATTTCTCCAGCCTGTTAAGGGCTCATTGAAGACAATTGTTCTTCAGCGTATTGATCACTCCCACTCCCCCATCCTCCTCTGTCAATTGGGGCTGTTGGAAAACTTGCACACTGTCCCACCATTGTTAATGAAGATGTTAAATGGTATCGACCTGAGTAGTGATCCCAGAGGGTCACTGGTAGTTACTGATCACTAGCTGGACGTTTCACTAGTCCCACAACCCATGTAATGAGCATATGCACCATTTAAATAGCCTTAAGAGGCAGGTAATCACTGTAAATGGCCTGTGTTTGTCCTGGAAAGGAGAGTGAAAATCCAAGCTGAACTTGAGAAGACTACAAAAAAGGCTAGTGAATAAGCTACTAAATGAATAAATCTGTGCAGAACTGATGCACCAAAGTTAAGGGCTAGTACTGCAGTGAGACTGTGGGAGTAGAGCTGAAAAATTTTTATTCATAGTGCCTGGTAGAGAGTGAGATTTCTTTATTCCAGCCCTTAAAGAAAGCCCTCTGCTTAGTTCATTTGAGTCAGGAGGGTTTGTTGCATTTAAACACTATTCTTTAGTGTCAACAGGAAATATAAGAAACAAAGGTAATCATGAAAATTTACCTATACTGATAGAATTTTAATTTTAGTATGTGGTATAATCTTAGCACTTAGTATAAATGAGGGTTCTAGATACCACTTGCTGAATAAAAACTAAAACAAAATTTCTAAAATATTATATTTAATATTTCAATACCTTATAACACCTTAAGAATAGCAAATACTTATGAATAAAATATTTCCCTGCACTTGAATTTTGGAAGCAATAGTTTTGATTCCCAGCATTTTTCTGCAGGCTGAAAAACTGTCTTCTGACTGAGAATGGTATTGTGCCCACTTAGCAATGGCGGGACATCACAGATGATTGTAACAAAGTTAATATCCAATGTATATTTTATGCATTCAAGATGTAGAAGGCTGGGCTGCACTGCTGTCTGTATAAAAGCCCATGAAGGAGATTTAGATATATGTATATAACTGAATATGTTTCAGTTTTGTTAAATTCATTACCTTTTAGTTTAATTTTTTTCTCTGTACATTACTGGATAGCTTTCCATCATTTTGCTGTACAGACATAGCTTTAAAGTGCTAGTGCAAGCAAACATTTAAGAAATTTACATGATGTTTATTGGGATAAGATGTTCCATCACAAAATGCAATTTGTCTGAGTGCTCTTCTTTTGATTACTTTTGGACTTCTCTCTGCAACCTGATCACTGTTGATCTGCATAACCAATAGCGGGTAATAATCAGAGGGCTGTACCAGAGCAGGGAGTTTCCTAGTAGCATCTCTAACCCAGGCCCCAGGGAGGCAGCAGATCTCCCTGTGGGAAGGGTCTGGTCATCATATTGAGCCCTCATTTTCCCTCAGAAGGGAATCCCCGATGACAATTATCCTCCTTTTTCTCTTAACAGAGACAGTCATAAGTACCTGCTTCCCTTTTGTGCACAGGCATATTTGGACTGATTGTAGACTTGGCATTCAGCATTTTACCTTCTCTTTTGGTCTGTGGTTCTACTCGATCCAAATTTGCCACTGACCTTTCAGGAAGAATTAACTCAGTGTTGCAGATTGTCTTCAAAGCAGAATGTAGGATACTACAAATCTGACATGTAAAACTGGAGAATAGTAAGAAATTTAGTATCATTTGCAAGCAGGTGAAATAAGATCACATATCTGGAACAATTTCAAGTCAAGCTTTAAATTAGACTTGGTGGGGGACGGAGATAATATCAGCCTCACCTGTGACAAGCTGTGGGATAACGCACCAAGGTTAAAAGGGTGGAGTGTTAGCGAGGGCCCTCAGCCTGTTGCTCTGAGATGTGCTGGCTACACTGCAGCACACTTGAAGTCTTACAGACATGAGCCAGGGGCTCCTGAGGTGGTAGGAAGCAACAGGGAAGAACCAGTGAAATACCTCAAAGGAATTAAGGGGTTTTCCTCTAAGAAGGTGACATGGCTGACAGCCCAGCTGAAGTGTCTCTACATCAATGCACACAGCATGAGCAACAAACAGGAGGAGCTGGAAGCCACCGCGCTGCTAGAAAGCTAACAACCTGGTTCTGTGTTGCTAGAAAGCTACAACCTGGTTGCCATTACTGAAAATTGTTGGGACAAATCCCATGACTGGAGTGCAGCTATCAATGGCTACAGGTTGTTCAGAAGGGACGGGAAAGGAAGGAGGGGTTGCCCTCTACATCAAGAAATGGATAGAGTGTGAAGAGACACCTCTGAAAAATAACCATGAGCAAGTTGAAAGCATGTGGATAAGAATCAGAGACTGAGGTGACAAAGGAAATCTTGTGGTTGGTGCCTACTACAGGTGACCTGATCAAGGGGAGCCTATTGATGAAACCTTCTTCCTCCAGCTATAGGAGGCATCAGGCTCACAGCCTCTCATCCTGCTGGGGAATTTCAACCACCCTGACATCTGCTGGAAAAGTAGCACAGCGAGCTGTAGGCAATCCAGGAGACTCCTGGAATGCATTGAGGATAACTTCTTAGTCCAGGTAATAGGCAGCCCTACTAGAGGGGATGCAACACTGAACCTGATGGTCACCAACGCAAACAGTGACGTCAAGATTGGAGGCAGCCTGAGTTGCAGTGATCCCACACTAGTGGAATCTGCCATCCTGAGGGATATGGGTCAAGTGAAGAGTAAAGTCAGGATCTTGAATTTAAGGAAAGCAGACTTCCAGCTGTTCAAGGAGGTAGTCAGTAGGACCCCATGGGATATGGCCCTCAGGGACAAAGGAGCAGAATGGAGCTTGCAGATCTTTAAGGACGCTTTCCATAGAGTGCAAGAGCTCTTGATCTCCAGGTGTAAAAAATCAGGAAAGGGAGGCAAGAGACTGTCATAGCTGTTTTGAGACCTGCTGGTTAAACTAAAGGTCAAGAAGGAAAAGCACAGGCAGTGGAGGCAGGGTCAGGTATCCTGGGAAGAATATAGGAACATTGCCTGGTTATATAGGGATGGGCTTAGGAAGGCCAAAGCGTGGCTGGAGCTGAACTTGGCAAGGGATGCAAAGAATAATATGAAGGGCTTCTACAGATATGTCAACCAGAAAAGGGAGATCAATGAAAGTGTCCCCCCACTGATGAATATGATTGGCAAACTGATAACAACGGACGAGAAGGCTGAGGTATTCAACAACTTTTTTACCTCAGTCTTCACTGGCAACTTTTCCTCCCACACTGCTTGAGTTGATGGGCCTGAAGTGCCAGGGCCTGATCGACAGGCCTGAAATGATATGTATGTCCCATGGATGATTCGTATTCCATTGCTATGAGCATTGCTCAGTTTGTAACTTTCCACATCGCTATCATCAATAAAGTTTGACTGTGCTATTTCTAATACATGAGTGTGTGAAAGTGTTTCATTATCAGTAGAACTGTGCTGTGTGAAAGAGAGGAGCTGAGCAGGAATGTTGTGTTTCCACAGCCCCTTAGCTAAAGATAAGAAATATCTGTCTCCTCTCCTCTCCTCTCCTCTCCTCTCCTCTCCTCTCCTCTCCTCTCCTCTCCTCTCCTCTCCTCTCCTCTCCTCTCCTCTCCTCTCCTCTCCTCTCCTCTCCTCTCCTCGTTCTAGGAGGGGGGGGTGGGGGGTGGAGGTAAGCAGCTCAAGCCAGATTCTGCTTTTTGGGGTGATGTAATTTGTTTGTTCAATGGTATGAAGGCTAAACCCCTCAGCCAGGGTTGGGAGATGCACTGCATGGGCTTCCCAATTGCCTCTCTCAAAATCCTCGCTGCAAAAAAGAACCACCTCTGCCCCAGCGACTGTGGATCTGGATGATGATAAAGCAATTAGTAATGTGTTTTTCTTAATCACTGTACTAATTCTCTTATGGCAATGATTAGATACATTGCCTTTACAAGCTGTAACTGTTAACTTATGGTTGATTGCTACCAATCATTTGTTGTCTTGCTGTAATTACTTGAGTAAAACTTGATTTCACTGAATTTGGGCCTTTATGATGATTTTTTGCTAAAGGCCCTCTCTCTTTGTGGTAAAACAGGTCCACAAGGCAGGAACTGGGGGAGCAAAGTCCCTCCCACTGTAAGAGAAGATCAAGTTTGAGACCACCTGAGGAACCTGAACATATATGTCTGTGGGACCTGATGAGATGCGTCCCAGAGTCCTGAGATAATTGGCTGATGTAGTTGACGAGCCACTCTCTGTGACATTTTAAAAGTCATGGCAGTCAAGTGAAGTCCCCAGTCCCCAGGAGCGAACCTTCCAGAACTAATTATAATACGAAGCGGGAAAAAGTTACGAATGAATATGTAGTAGGCACTTATAACTATGCATGTCTTTACACTATAAGTAGCTGCTTGTTAAGTTATATGGTGTGCAAGCTAGGAGGAGAACCCCCTTGCACCCCAGCGCTGGAAATAAACATACCTGCTTTATAACTCATTTTGGGTTATAGGGTTTGATTCCGCAAAACAATTTGGCACCCCAGATAGGACACCCTCTCTGCCCAGCTGCAGGACTGGTGGGGAGTGGGACATTCTAAGGTGCACCTCGGACTGCTTCTCCAGAGAATCTCCCATCCCTACCCGATTGCTGCAGGGGGAGAGACAGCCCATCAGTGGGCGGACCAGGTATGTGATTTGGTAATACCTGCAGGGGAAAGAGGGGAACAGTCCATAAGCAGTGCATGGGATGCCTCACACAATGACGAGGGGTAGGATAGCTTACCAAGACCCTGTCAGTCGTAAGGGGGGATATAAATCCCCTTCTTGCTTGTGGTGAGGGAGTGATAGTTCCTGCCCCTGGGAAAGTAGTGAATTCGCGAGTATGGTATGGTATGGTTTGGTATGGTATGGTATGGAAACTTGGGCACTCCTCGCTGGGATAGCTGGAGCACTCTGTATGGTAGCTAGCACCATATATTTGCACTAGAAGATTTCTGTCCCGGTATCGTGCATATTCTGACATCACTAAGAGCTCGTTTTAAACTTCTCATATGTTGTGGAGTGCTTGTATGTGAGTGCGTGGTAGCGTGAGATGCGCAATTGAGCGCAAAGTGAGTGCGGAGTTCCGATTCACGGTTCTGCTCTCCTGCAAAGGAAGCAGACAGAGACCAATGAAGCGAGAGATCACTTTTATATGTTGTGTGTTTTATGTCATAAGTGTACTCTGTGAATTGTTTGATGTATAATAGAGTACCAGTGGAATTGAGAGGGATAGCTTACCGGGGGACGTTATTCCTCCATAGACAGGGGGGCCAGAGACAGACGAAGTGCTCAAAATTGTTGAAAGACTTGCAAATTGTTTAGATGCCCTGCTTGTCTTGATCCTAGGAATGCACCTATGAAGCCTTTCAGTTCCAAACATTCATTGAGCCGACAAATGGGTATATTTACCTTGGACCTTTGGAATGGAAGGCTGCAGAGGGTGAAGTTTTAAAATATCTAGAAGAAAGAAAAAAGGGAGAAGAATGGGAGAAGCGGCTGAGAGTGCCCCTCCTTCACCCCCTTCCTGGAATGTGAGTTAACCCTCTCCCGGAATATGAGTTAAGTGCTTTGTGTGAAAGGAAGAATAAACTGAAAGCGTAAAAGCAAAAAGGTTTGCATTGACAGGGGGGCAAGAATTCTGCAGGCTGCGGGAACAGATCAGGTTTCGGTGTTCAGACTGTCATAAAATTTATTGTGCTGTTCAGCCAGGTTGGGATCACTCTATTGTCCTGAGTGTTTATAATCTGTGGACGGGAATTGTTGTTGCTAGTCTTGTGGGAAGTCCCTGAGAACTTAGAGACAAGGCATCTCTAAGTGTTTAAACGGTTTGTGTGGAAGTTGGAGAAAGGTAGAGTCAGAAGGTAGTATAATGGGGCAAAATCAAGCAAGAATTTCCTTGGGCAAGCCCATTAGGATGCAAATTACAGCACTGGAAGGAACTGGCAGGAGGAACCGGGGGCTCAATGAGTAAGAAGAGGATTGTAGTACCCTTTTGGAACTGGTGTTGTTTTTTAAGGAGAGAATGAAAGTGGAATGAAGTGTTTTTCACCCTCCAAAACCATCCAGAGTGGCAAAGGGACTGTGGGATTGCGCTGCCACAGGACCCTATGGTACTCGCCCTTGAGCGGGAAAATAACAAAGAATTTAAAGGTAAACCGAGGCGGTGTTGCGTGATGTGCAGTATTGGGCAAAGGTGTACTAGAATAAATAAAATTCACCAGACACTAGAATAAGATTTACCTGATTTACTTAAGCCTCCTCCTCAATCACGAGAATGGGATACGGACTTGGACGGGACCCCTACCTGCCAGATAGCCCAGTATCTTCCTGCATAATGGAAAGGTCTGCTTTGACAGTTTTACAGGCACTTCTCCAAAAAGACTGAGAGGAAAGCAAACAAACAAAAAAAAAAACAAACCCCAAACCCCAAACTGATTTTAAAACTGTAGGGGATTTGGAAAGAGTATTTTCCCCTCCAAGACCCAATATGGGATCCAGTCAGATCTAAACATGTAGAAAAATTACAGGTATATCAGGAGTGAATCTCGAAGGGAATGAAAAGAGACATTCCCAAACAAGTAAACAAGGTCCCTCTAAATCACCATCTGAATTCCTAAATCGACTGAGGGATATAATGTGCCGCAACACACTGCTGGATCCTGGGTCAAGGGTAGGAATACAACAACTAGGTTTTTGTTTTGGGCTAGTCTAAAAGAGGAATAGTGGCTCATGTGAAGGAAGTCTTACGGGGAACTGAGGAATCCACCCTAGCGGATGCACTGGTTATAATGAAGCCAGGGAGAGAAGAGAAAAAGGTAGAATTTTAGTTGACACAGAGGCAACGTATTCAGTTTTGAACCAAGGTTTGATGTCCCTAGGAAATGAATACATCATGGTAAAAGAGGCAACTGGCCAAAGTGAAAAGGCGTATTTTTGTGAACTTGTAAGATATAAACTGGGAATATAATGGGGCATCCACAGATTCTTGTATATGCCCAACTCCCCAAGGCACTTCTGGGGAGAGATTTATTAGAACAATTGGGTGCAATAATCAAATTTGAAAAAGGGAGAGATTACTCTGGAGGTAAATGACCAGCAGTATATGCAAATAATGGGTTTATCCTTAGCCAGTGTTCCCACAGAAGGAAAAATCAGCAAAGAAATCATGAATCATGTATACCCCGAGGTATGGGCCAGCGATGGTCCCGGGACTTACGGGCTGTAAATAAAATAACCAAAAAACCTTTACCCGGTGGTGGCAAATCCATATACCCTGTTAACTGTATTAATACCTGAACTAACCTGGCTTACTGTTTTAGACCTGAAGGATGCTTACTTTTGCCTCCATCTCCATGAAACCAGCCATAAAATATTTGCAATTAAATGGGAAAACCCTGAAAGAGGCTGCAGTGCTCAACTCACCTGGATATTTGGTAATCAACTTGCAAAGGATCTTGAGGCCTGGAAGCCCCACCTGAGGAAGGCAGACTGTTGCAGTATGTAGATGATACCCTGATTGCCACCAAGACAACGCTTGCATAACCTGGATGGTAAGTCTGTTAAACTTTTTGGGGCTCCAGGGATACCAGGCATCTAAAAGAAGGCCCAAATAATGCAATGCGAGGTGTTCTATTTGGGCTATGAAATCAGCGCTGGACAAAGAACTTCGGGACAGGCCTGAAAAGAAGCAATATACCAAACCCCGAGACTGTAAACAGTGAAGGTTTTACAGACTTTCTTGGGAATGAATGACTGGGTGTTGTTGGATATGGATCTATAACTATGGACTGCTTGTTAAACCCCTGTATGCACTAACGACTGTGACGGGCGAGGGAAGCAAGCAGTCGACTCAATGTGAGTGATAAAGCAAGCTTCAACTTTATTGATTACAGTTGCAGTTTATATACCTTTTACTACATTTTGCTTAGTCATTCCCTAAACTTGATTGGTTTGGTTATACATTTGTCAAACAATCATTGGCTACTACTACATTCATTTAATCTTATTCTCTCTAACTTGCGGATACAGTGGGGGGCCCACGATACTCTCCTGCTTCCTTGAAGTTGTTTGTTCGGCATATCTTCTAGGTCCGCCTGACCTTTACTCACTTCCTTATCAGTATGTTTTAACATACCTCTGGTACATCTTCATTGCAGCTGATAAGTTTCCACTGAGATACTCATGCTAAACAAAAGCCTCATGATAACTGTGTCTCGCACAGTTTCTCCATAGATCCATGGCCTTGTTCAGTTAGCCATTCATGCATCCATTCTCCAACAGTTCCCCCTTTTTCTTTTTGAGCAAGCAAAGCATTTTGATTTTTCATTATATTGCGCATAATACAATTGTAACCTATCTTACATACAACTACGAGCAATAATATCAGCCCAAACCAGCGCAATGCTTCCTTAATTATCGATAGGAGCCAAGGGGATAGGGATCCAAAGATTGATTGTAACCAGCTATCGATTCCCCATCCTTCTTCTTGCGTAAGGCGGTGAAGGCCTTGTTGCAATTCTTTTATTTTAGCATGGATGGATGTAGAATGATCGGAAAAGTTCATGCAACACATACCTTCAAATTCCTCACACCCCTGTCCTTGCGCTAAGAGCAAAAAGTCTATAGCAGCTCTATTTTGAAGCACCGCGTGATTAACACTTTGCACATCTGTAGTAAGCATATCTAAAATATCTGATGTCTTATTTAATTCGTCCTTTGCCCAACACCCCAATTGTTTTGCTAAATTCATTGCCTTATTAGCTGCAGCTCCAGGGAGGACAGTCGCAATTGCTACCTGTTTGAATTTACTCCAAAATGTAGGGTCTCCTATCTGATCGCAGTCTAGCTCATGTACACTGCGTTTTACTCTGCTTGCATTTTCGTTTTGACTCCATTGCATCAGTAGGGATATATTGGGGTGAAATAATGATAACTTTCCCAAATAACAAGGTCCTCCCTGTGGTTTTGCCGGTATACCATTCCAAGCTCTATCCCCGCAAATCAAAAATATCTGGGCCGTAATGTTGGCACTGTTACATTTGGAGTAAAGCTGGTGATACACTGTCCCTGATTCCAGGGATGAGTCTAGGGTGGCCCAATATTTGCGATTCTTGTTAAAGTCATTTAGGTTCAGTGGCTAAAAACTGAGCCAACCCCCCTGTCTGGCATTGGATAAACTGGCATTTGCACTTCCAAAGAGATCTAATTCCTCTGGGGGAGAATTCAGGGTGGTATTCAAGGACAATATGATATTACATTGGTGGCAGCCATCATCCTGTGATGGTGTGCTTCCATACATTGACATGTTACAACTTATTGACTGTCCACATAGGGTACTATTACTTATAAGACTACAAAATTCCCCTGGAGACCAAACAGGCAAACCTACCAAACAAGTTCGAAAAGGATTAGTAACCCCTCCTAAACTTAGGCAAAGCGACGACTGATTAGTTTGGCTTGCTAATGTTACCCAGATGTTATCTCTTGGCTGATTAAAGCGTGTGATTCCTACTGTGCTGGCTATCACAGCACCAAGCAATATATTACAACTAAACCTCATTTTTCTTCTCCTCTCTTTCTTCTCTTATTTCTTTTAAATCTTACTGTTCCTAATCGTTGCAGTTTTAACTCCTACAATTTACTTAAATACTGATCCAATTCTTTGTCAGGATGTTAGTCCCTCAGAAGTCTGGCAGTGCTTTAACGTCCTGTCGATAGCTTTTGAGTATCCTTTCAATTGTGCCAGCAACGGTCGCAGAATCAGTGGCAGCTTTTCTTCTATTCTTCTCTTGTCTTCCTCTGTCAGGATGTTGTGCAACCGTTGCATAGATATTTATTCAAATTTCTGCTTACTCTCGAGCGGTTTCCTCCTGATCAACAGTATTATCAATGCCGGGGCCAGATGGGGTATCAGGAGTTATAGAAGCTTTAGTCCAACAACTGGGAATCCATTTTGGTCCTGTGGGGGTAAGCACACACATATAACCCCTTCCCATATATCTAACTTCTGCTGGCCCCATCCAGGTTCCCTTTGTTAGATCTCTGTACATAACAAACATTGGTGGATTCTTTTGCTCATCACTATCATGACTATGGATCCATGCTGCTGGTTCTTTCTGATCTCCAAATATACATAAATGGTTTAAAACAAAGAGAGTCTTTGCTAATTGTTCTTGAACATCAGATAGATCCATAAATTTTTGAAGATATTGCTTTAGGGTTTGATGAGCCCTTTCAATAATAGCTTGACCTGTGGGGGAGTGTGGAATACCAGTAGTATGCCGTACTCCCCATGTTTGTAAAAATCGTCGAACCCTCATGCTAGTATATGCTGGGCCATTATCCGTTTTTATCACCGGAGGCACTCCCATAATGGCAAAACATTGTGTTAAATGTCTTATAACATGGAGTGCCTTTTCACCTGTTCGCGCAGAGGCCCATATATATTTGCTATAAGTGTCTATGGTGACATGTACATATTTCCATCTGCCGAATGCAGCAAAATGGTCACGTCCATTTGCCATAATTCTTGAGATCTGAGACCTCTTGGATTTACACCTAACCCTAAACCAGGTCCATGATGAGTGCATGTGGGGCAAGTGCGGACAATTCCTTTTGCTTCCTCCATTGTAATGTTGAATTGTCGATGTAGTCCTCGTGCATTTTGGTGACAGGCATTATGCGCTTCTCGTGCTTTCACAAAATCGCTCAGTGGTGCGGCCAAAGATACAAGTTGATCTGCTCCATAATTTCCTTCTCCAAGTCCTTCTGCCCACATATGACTTCTAGTATGTACTATGCAAAAAGGGCACGTTCGTTGTCGAATAGCTGATTGTAGTTGTCGAATTGCTGATTGTAGTTGTCGAATTAAATCAAACAACCGTTGATTGTGTATTTCTTTTATCCGAGCATCTTCTACATGATTTGCTATATTGGCAACATACATGGAGTCCGTTACTACATTCAGATCATGATGCATCCACTGAGAAAAGGTCCAGACAACAGCTGTCAGTTCAAGGGTCTGTAAGGAATCCTCTGGAACTGCAGTCAATATTTTATGCTTCCATGTCTTTCCCTCATACCAAGTGGTTGCAGCTCATCGTGACTTCTTTCCTGCATCAGTATAAACAGTAATTGCATGTTCCAAGGGTCGTTCACTATGTTTCGGGTGTTCCACCCAATTATTATTGCTTATCCATTTCAATACAGGCGATTTTAATGATTCAGCTGTGATGGATTACAATAGGAGGACTAGTTCTATTTCCAGTTAAATGTAAAAAGTTCAAAAGTTCAACACATAAGTCGCCTTTGCAATTCTTTCACTAGGAGGTAACATTTCTCCCTTTTTTTTTTTTTTTTTTTCTTTTTTTATTCCCCAGTTTGAGGAGCTTTACTTTTAAAAGGTACTAATTGTGCTATTAGACCAAATGCTTGACACAGAATAACAAAAACATACATATTGGATGACCATCAAGTCGTCTGTGGGCTTTTCTCTGAGTAATGGCTTTTTCAATCTTGCCCAAAGTTTGTTGTGCATCACTCATAAAAGTAGGAGGTGCTGTTAAAGCCATGTCCTCCCTTAAGAAGATCAAATAATAGACTTAGTTCTGCATTAGTTATACCCAAATAAGGTTTAACTCGATTGATTGTTCCTAGGAGCTTTTGTAAATTGTTTTAACTACTATTTGCAATTTGGCTTGCTGGGGTTCAATTGTGGCATTCAAAATTTTCCACTCAAAATATTTCCAGGTTTGAATTTTTTCCAGGTGCGACTTGAAGGCCTATTTTCTCTAATACAATCTTTGAAATGGTATTAATTGAGCAACACAACTGCTTTGGGTGATATACACAGGTGGGAAAGGAATATAAACCATAGCTTGTATTTGTCCAGTAAAAGCAGAATTGATAACACCAGGTTACACAAAAAGACTTTGCAAAGTGACACTCGAATGACCTACTAACCAAAACACTTAAACCGTTACCAATAGGACCAAAAGCTTGGAGTGCACGCTGGGTTGCTGGTTTCCTTGGTTCTTTAATGTTAACGGTTTACCCTCTGGCTTCTTTTGTCTGTTTTTACCTGTATGGGAATTCTCAAGGGTGCAAACGCATTAACTTTTCTATTCCTTTGCAGTTTTTTACTCTCAGAGGATACTCCTTTTGGACTCTTAAATCATGTCTTCATTAGTATCTGGCTAAAATTCCCTTTACAGTTGTCTGCACTAGGACCCAGCAGCTGCTGATCTGATAAGGGACACTGGAATGCAGAGTGTTCTTCATCAATTGTTACTCCCCTAGAGAGAGATAAGGACTCCCAAGACACAGCCACAGGGCTGGGTGGTTTTTTTTTTTTGTTTTTTTTTTTTTTTTTTTTTTTTCCATTTTCTTCTTCTATTTTCTATGGGGGTTTTTTCTATTTTTTTTTTCTTTTTCCGTTTTCTTTTCTGTTTTTCTTTCTGTATTTCATATTTTCTTTCTTTTTTCTATTTTTTTTCTATGTATTTTAAAATCTTGTCATCTGCAGCCTTTCACTTCAAAGGTCCCAGGTAAATCTACCTGTTTGCCGGCTTAATGGACGTTTGAGATTGAAAGGTTTCAGAGTTGCATTTTAAAGATTAATCAAAACAGAGGCTCAATATAACCAAAACCCAATTTGCAAGTCTTACAAACGTTTAAAGCACTTTAAACACACACACGCATACACACACACAGAACCACTCTTTTGAGAGCTGGATTAATATACCTATACAATATTGTTTACGACCAGTCAATAAGAATAGCACGATGGTATGAATATTTAAACTATACACGGTACCGAACACATACAACACTTACAATATGCACATATATTATAAGATAAGGTTTGTATCAATTGTTTAACAGGTAACAGTCCTTGGTTGTTACAGCATTTTCGTGGCATCTTCTTCCTCCTCTGATTCCTCGCTATTATTTTCTGGTGTTGGATTTCAATATCTAACTGTTTTTCTACCTTGTAACGTTTTATACAATTTGTAATCTCTCTCCAAGCTTTCGTTAGTTTCTTTGCAGTTTTATCATCATCTGTAAGTGCCTCCCATGGGATGTTCCCAAATTTGCACCATTCACTTTCCTCAAATATCTCATCCGGATCCTTAAAACATCCCTTAGTTTTTCCTAAGGCAATGAGGCCCGCAAGTTGTTTGAGATATTGTGAGTCAAGTCCTTGCTTCTCTAAGAAGCTTTGTAATATTTCATAAGCCACTTCTTTATCCATTTCTGGTCAGAGAAAAAACCCCTTATAAATTTATAAAGTCTTACGTGCAGCCCTGTTCCGTCTTTTCTCTCCAAAGCCTTATGATGTCAGGTGGCGGATCCCTTTTGGATGATCCAGGCGTTCGGACTAGAGTGCAACGATCCCTAACGAAATCATAAGCTCTTAGTCTTCACCCTCTGGTCGCTGCATCCCGGCGCTTTTCCCGACTTTTACAAACAATATCCATAATTTCTCCACTCGTCTATTAAGTCCTTAATCGGACCTGCTCCCCGCTTTTCTAAAAAGCGTTGTAAAAATTTCAAATGCTACCTCTCTTTCCATTGTGCACTTCTCTGTGACCCTCTTTCGTTATCCGGTCATATAAGATGCAGCCTTTCACTCTGCGCGTCTGGGTAGTCTTCTTACTCGGCCGGCGAACCCCTTCTTTTCTTATCCGGGTTCAGGCGCAGATCGTAAGTACTGATTCAGTGTTGCCGATCTTCCGCCCTCTGGTCGCTGCTACCAGTGCTTTGCCGAGCTCGCCGTCCGGTGGAAACAGGGATTGGGTGTCCCTGTTCGGGCGCCACTTGCGACAGGCGAGGGAAGCAAGCAGTCGACTCAATGTGAGTGATAAAGCAAGCTTCAACTTTATTGATTACAGTTGCAGTTTATATACCTTTTACTACATTTTGCTTAGTCATTCCCTAAACTTGATTGGTTTGGTTATACATTTGTCAAACAATCATTGGCTACTACTACATTCATTTAATCTTATTCTCTCTAACTTGCGGATACAGTGGGGGGCCCACGATACTCTCCTGCTTCCTTGAAGTTGTTTGTTCGGCATATCTTCTAGGTCCGCCTGACCTTTACTCACTTCCTTATCAGTATGTTTTAACATACCTCTGGTACATCTTCATTGCAGCTGATAAGTTTCCACTGAGATACTCATGCTAAACAAAAGCCTCATGATAACTGTGTCTCGCACAGTTTCTCCATAGATCCATGGCCTTGTTCAGTTAGCCATTCATGCATCCATTCTCCAACAAACGACCACCAAACAGAAATACCTCCAACAGAGCAAAGAGGCTGTGCAAGCCTTTGAGCAGCTGAAGAAAGCCCTGATGTTGACCTCGGCCTTAGGACTTCCAGATATGAGTAAGCCATTTTTCCTTTTCTCTCATGAGAAGCAAGGGATTGCCCTAGGGCCTGGCTGTTTATGAGCGGTTGCAGCTGTCATGCCAAACATCCAGGAGGCACGAAGATTTACCCTGGGCCAGAAAATGACTGTGTTAGTGCCTGGAAGCAAAAGGTGGGCACTGGCTTTCTCCATAAAGGTTCTAAATTACCAAGCTATAATGTTGGAACATGATAATGTGGGAATTGTGTTTACTACCATCATCAACTCAGCTTCTTTTCTCAGTGTAAATACAGGAGAACCAGTGCACCAGGACTGCTTAGAGACCATCAAGGCCACCTACTTGAGCCGTTTGGACCTGAAAGACAGTCCCACAGAAGACGTGGAGAGCTGGTTCACGGATGGAAGCAGCTATGTCTTAAGGAATAAAAGACATGCCAGGGCAAAAACATCAAGCATGCACAGGGATCTTGACACTGCTGGAAGCAGTCCAGCTACCTGAGAAAGCAACAACCATGCACATCAAGGCGCACTAGAAAGTGAATTTGCAATTGGGGAGAGGAAATGAGCTCGCGGGCTGAAAGGCAAAATTGGCAGTCAAAGGCGAGGTAAAAACAGAAGGGGCTTTGATTCCTGACACAAATCTCCTAGAAGATAAGCCAGAATATACCAAGGAAGATCAGATAATCAGAAACTTATCATAGACTTGGAAGGGTCATATAATAAAGAGGGGTGGGTCCTCACCCCACAAGGGAAACTAATCACTCCCTTTTATTTAGCATGGTCTTTGATGAGAGAGGAACACAGGAAGAGACATGGAGGGGCAGAACCTTTATAGAAACACCTAATTAAAGGGATTGCAGGTAGAAATTTATACACCACTGTGAGACAAGTGACTCAGCAGTGTGACCTTTGCCTCCAGACTAATGGTCCAAATTGGAAGAGGCAACGGGCCTGGGCAACAATGACAGAATGATTTTTCGGAAATCCCAAGAAAAAGAGGGGTACTGATTCTTATTGGTATTAACTGGTACCTTTTCAGATTGGCCAGAGGCATTGCCTACTAGAACAGGCAAGGCTCAGGAGATAACCAGAACATCGATACAGGAGATAATACCATGCTTTAGGGTTCCAGCAACTATGTCTCCTGATAGGAGACCACATTTTATCTCCAAAGTAGTACAACAGATCAGTCACTATTTGCGTATGAAATCATGACCTCCTACATGGTGGCATCGGACAAACAACTCCAAAAAGATTGAAAAACATGAGACTGAGATGTGAAGTAGGGGTTTGGATGGACCTGTGCATAACATATGACCTGGAGATTATGTATATGTAAAGTCTCTTGCAGAGACAACTCTGGAACTGCAGTGAGAAGGACCATTCCAGATGCTCCTTACCTCCTTCACAGCAATCAAAATCAAGGAGCAGAGTGCATGGATCCATCGCACTCAAGTGAAAAAGGCACATAAACCTCCATGGAGGGTCACGCAAGTCCAACCAGGAAAATATTTTTTTAAGATTATAATTATAATCCAGGGAGGGAAAGGCACCTCTAGCCAGAAGAATACTGAGTTGCCTTGGTCTCAAGCTTTTATTTGGTATTCTGGAGCCCTGGGAAATATTCTGATCGAAAGGGTTTAAATCTAATTACTGTGGTTATGCATGGAAATCAAATATAAGTGAGGCAAGAATGGAATACGGATAGAGAACAGGGGATTCATCAACTTCAGGGGACTTCAGGAGGAGAAATCAAAGCAGGATGCCGAATGTTTAATAGGACTATCCATAGAAAGGCATCCCAAATTACTATCTCAACTACTCCTACATACAAGGACACAGAGATCTGTATTTCAAATGAATTAGACTGTTGGCATGATTTTACATTAGTACAGACCGTTAAGGTGGTTTGTCTCTAGTCCTATGATACCATTGGGCTCTCATTGAAACTTAAAATAAATACTACAGCTAAGCCTGTTAGAACCCAGAATTTATGAGATTGGTCCGTATATAATCAGGAATACAGGCCAACAGCAAATGCTGTTCAACCCAGAATGGTCTCTTAAATGTGTTGAACTGCAAATGCAAACTGATATTTCTGAAATTCAACCGGCATGCTCTCATTTCCTGAAGATACCCTTTGAGGGATGGACAACTTGGCTGTGAAAACAAGTGCTCTTCGAGGGCAGAACTCAAATGGGCCTAACCGGAGGGTTAGAAACAGGATTGGGGGTCCTAAATGGAATTGACTCAGAAATACTAATGAAGAAATTGGTCACCACAACTACTGATTTAACAAAATCAAAACAACCTTTACAGTCTTCTCTATTAGCTTTAGGAACTAATCAGTTATCAGAAGTGTTACCAAAGTGGGAAAAGGTGGAGGAACAGGACCATGAATTAATAGTAAATGGACTTGGTGTGATCCAAGATAAAGTTTCTTTGGCCCTTAGTTGTATACAGGAACAATTATGGATGAAATCAGTGGCTGCCTTAATTATAAGGGAAGGTGGTGAAAGTACTTTCCCCACCGAAATCCAGAAAGTGGTTTGGGACAGTGCCGCTGGCTTAGAGAGGAAGCTTCAATCCTAGTAGACTCTGGTAAATTTTACCTATGACCCCATCACTAATACAGCCATAGCCTTTGCGTTGACCATACGTAATGCTTCAATACATGTAGTCCACCCTATCATTGCATTAGGATTAAACCATGATAAAACTGTGCTCTGTCCTTCCATAGAACACGGGCACGAATGGTGAACGGGAAATGGCAAACTGTAAATTAAGAATCTTTCATTACACGAGAACAACAAGGATTCATTTGTGAAAGTAATACAATCGATGCTCAAGACATCTGCCTCGACACTGAGCCAAGCATCTGTCACTTTGAGATCCATCCAGACACTAATCAGAGGACCATACTTGTATGTGTGGGACAGGGTTGTGTGCGTTTGAGAACTGCTTGTACTTCTATAGTAATAGATGAGATAATTATGGGTAGTAAGAATCACTCTGATTTCTAATTTCTGTATTTGTAATCTTATTAAGATTGTTGGGTGTGACTTTTTCTTATTTAGCACCAGTCATATCCCATCAGCTGATAAAATCCAATTATACAGTATTTCACAAATTATCACCTATACCTATTGGAATGAATCTTACATTGGTGAAACAATTAATGAAACTGTTAATGAAACATCAGGACTTGATAAAAATTCTGGATGAGTTCCAAGAAAGTGGGAAAAAGACCCTGTTAACAGTCCACCACAACACAGAGGAAAAAACAGGGTCCTCAAAAGGGTAAAAGGGGATGTGAACCATCATTGGTCGGCCATGCTTTTTGGATGGTCCCCTACCCAATTGGCATTCTAAATAAATTGTGTCACCCCATTATTGTCCTTCTGATGCTAATTTTAGTTAGTTTTGTTTTCTCTTCTAAGGGGAAGGGTTAACTCACACACACAGCACCTAACTCACATAACTCACATAACTCGCATAACTTGCATACCAGGAAGGGGGGGAAAGGGAGGGGCACTCTCAGCAGCTTCTCAGCTTCTCCCGTTTTTTTTCTCCCTTTTTTTTTTTTTCCTTCTTCTATACTAGGTATTTTCTATACTAGGTATTTTAAAATTTCTTCTATACTAGGTATTTTAAAATTTCACCCTTTGCAGCCTTCCATTCCAAAGGTCCGAGGTAAATATACCCATTTGCCGGCTAAATGGGCTTTTGGAATTAAAAGGCTTCGTAGGTGCATTCCTAGGATCAAGACACACAGGGATTCTAAACAATTTGCAAGTCTTTCAACATTTTGAGCTCAGTCCACCTCTGGCCCCTGTCTATGGAGGAATAACGTCCCCTGGTAAGCCATCCCTCTCAATTCCATTGGTACTCTGTTATATGTCAAACAATTCACAGAGTATAATTATGACACAAAACACACAGCATATAACAGTGATGACTCGCTTTGTTTGTTTCCGGCTGGTTCCTTCACAGGAGAGGAGAACCCTGAATCAGAACTCCGCACTCACTTCACAATCAATTGCGTGTCTCATGCTACCATGCACCTGTTAGCGTAGAGACAAACACATAACCATTCCAGGAAGGTTATATGTGGTGCTTTATTTCAAGGCCCCGGGAACCAAGGGTATGCACACCCAAATCAGGTTCCAAGATGATCCCAGCGCGTCCGCAATTTAACCCTTAAGTGTTTCGCAATCTAATGTATATTCAACAGATTACATCATTTCTTCATGCATATGTATTTGAAGATTGTCTCATCATTTGTGTGGACACCAGCATTTCCTTATCTTCACTTGACTGCCCTTGGTATGCTTCTGGCCTTCACAAATGTAGACTGTGTTCAGATAAGGTTGTTAGTAAAAGCGTAGGCTCTGCTCGGATAAGGTTGTTAGTACATACTTTCTAAGCACTCCCTAATACCATACTTGTGAAGGTTATATGTGGTTTGTGAGAAAACTGTCACTGTCTACAGAGACAGACACAAAGTCTGCACATACTTAACTATAAAGATCAACAAAATTAAATGCTAAACACAATATATATCAAATGCTAAATACAATATACATAACCTATAATTTTCGTCTTATTTTAATTGAGCCCTGATTCTTCAGCTAAATTAACGTTTTCCAACACACCCACATACACACAATCCACAACATATAAGAAATTAAAAATGAGCTCTTAGTGATCTTAAAATATACACAGTACCAGTAGTGAAGATTTGCAACAGATGTAGAAGATAGCTATCACTCCGACTTTCTCAGCATTTTATCTTTTGTCCTGTGTAGATTTCGTATTGTAAACACAGCACTTCAGACAAGATTAGTACTGGACTTTACTACCAATATTATTTAAGCACGCATTACCTAGATTTGGAATACATTTCCAGAGAGTCTTGCAAGAAAAATTATATGAGTTTGAAAATACTTGAAAATGTAAATTAATGCAGTGAGTGTTCACAATAGGCAAAATACTAAACCAGCTCTATTAAATATTTGAAACCTGTACACATGTATTTAATTTCTTTACTCTTGCTATATTAATGAAAACAAGTTTTCTTCCAAACCAGAATAAAAAAATTTTTATGCATAGCTGCGTTTCAAACCCAGTGTCAATAATGATGATCAGAGTGCACTTGTCTTGACCAAAGACCATATATTTTGTCTAGTATGTCCTATTAGAGAGGTTCAGAATGTCTGGATACACAACAGCAAACTTCACACATCCTTTTTTGATAAACTGCAATATCATTCTGCCTTTCACTTAAATACTGCTGGCCTGCTTTTCTGACTGTAAGCAGATCTCTGTAACGTCAGTGTGCATCATCAGTGCTAGCAGTGCCCATATTGTGAGGAAAAAAAGAGCCCTACTGCAAAGGATTAATTCACTTCAAAAAGCATGGAGTTTGTGAGTGATGAGAGACTTCAGCTCTTCCCAGCATTATAGATGTCATCTGTAAACTATTTATGTAGGAAAATGTCATCCACTGTTCATGAAGGGCTTCTACAGGTACGTTAATCAGGAAAGGAAGGTTAAAGAGAACATACCCCCACTGATGGTTGAAAATGGTGACCTTGTATCAACAGATGAGGAGAAGGCTGAGGGACTCAACAACTTTTTTTGCCTCAGTCTTCACTGACAACCGCTCTCCTCGCTCCTCCTGGGTCATGGGACAGCAAGATGGTGACCAGAGGGGTAGACCCCCTCCCACAGTACAGAAGGATCAGGTTCGTGAGCACCTGAGGAACCTGAACATATTTAGGTCTATGGGACCTGATGAGATGCATCCCAGAGTCCTGAGGGAATTGACTGATGTACTTGCCAAGCCACTCTCTGTGACATTTTAAAAGTCATGGCAGTCAGGAGAAGTCCCTGGTGACTGGAAGAAGGGTAACACTGTGCTCATTTTTAAAATGTGTAGAAAAGACAACCCTTAGAACTACCAACCTGTCAGCCTCATGATCATGGAAGATCTCAGAAGATCATGGAACAGATCCTCCTAGAAGCAATGTTAAAGTACATGGAGGACATGGAGGTGATTAGTGGCAGCCAGCATGGCTTCACCAGAGGCATATCCTGTATGACCTACTTAGTGGCTTTCTATGATGGGGTAGCTACAGCAGTGGACACAGGAAAACTGATGGATGTGATCTATCTAGACTTCTGTAAAGCCTTTGATGTGGTCCCCCACAACATCCTTCTCTCTAAATTGGAGAGATATGGATTTGATGGGTGGAAGGTACAGTGGATAAGAAACTGTTTGGATAGTCGTATTCAGAGAGTAGTGGTCAATGGTCCAAAGTCCAGATGGAGATCCATGACAAGTGATGTCCCTCAGGGGTCCATACTGAGACCATTGCTGTTAATATCTTCATCAGTGATCTTGACAGCAAGATTGAGTGCACCCTCAGCAAGTTTGCAGATGACACCAAGCTGAGTGGTGTAGTTGCCACACCAGAAGGATGGGATGTCATCCAGAGGGACCTGGACAGGCTGGAGAAGTGTGGCTGTACAAACTTCATGAAGTTCAACAAGGCCAAGTGCAAGGTCCTACACCTTGGTCGGGGCAATCCTTGATTTCAGTACACGATGGGAGATGATGTGATTAAGAGCAGCCCTGAAGAGAAGGACTTGAGTGTGCTGGTCTATGAGAAGCTCGACATGAGCCAGCAATGTGTGCTCGCAGCCCAGAAGGCCAACCGTATCCTGGGCCGCATCAAAGGAAGCGTGGCCAGCAGGTCGAGGGAGGTGATTCTGCCCCTCTATTCCTCTCTTGTGAGACCTCATCTGGAATATTGTGTCCAGTTCTGGAATCCTCAGCATAAGAAGGATATGGAGCTGTTGGAATGGGTCTAGAGGAGGGCTACAAGGATGATCAGAGGGCTGGAGCACCTTCCCTATGAGGACAGACTGAGAGAGTTGGGGTTGTTCAGCCTGGAGAAGAGAAGGCTCAGAGGAAACCTTATAGCGACCTTCCAGTACCTGAAAGGGGCCTACAAGAAATCTGAGGAGGGACTGTTTACAAAGGCATGTAGTGATAGGACTAGGGGCTATGGTTATAAACTACAGCTGGGCAGATTTAGACTAGACATAAGGAGGAATTTCTTCACCATGAGAGTGGTGAGGTGGATGCCCCATCCCTGGAGGTGTTCAAGGCCAGGCTGAATGGGGCCTTGGGCAGACTGATCTAGTGGGAGGTGTCCCTGCCCATGGCCGGGGGGTTGGAACTAGATGATCTTTGAGGTCCCTTCCAACCCAAACTATTCTATGAATCTACGAAACTGCAATAAACCCTATGAGTGCTGAGGGCAGCAAAAGAAATAGATGTGATTCAGAATTAAATTATGATAAAAAGTATACAAAATAATCCTCAGAGGAGTATGAGAGCTTTCTAAAATGCAAAGGTTTTTATTATTTAAAAGTGAGCTTGCAAAATTTCTTGTTTGGACACGTCTTATTTTTACATCAACAGGACATTTACTGCACTGTATCAGAAATCAAGCTTTTAGGAAGGATTTAATCTGGACCTTTTATCCTTTAACTCAAGGAAAAGAAAAGGTACAAAGGTTTTAAGTATTCCAAATACGGAAAAAAAATTACCTGTCATGTCAAGTCTATCAGTTGCCACCATTTCAAAGGCCCTTCTCATCATGGAGTACCCTTCCAGAACCTCGTTGAAGTTGTCTACTGAGAGGGAATACAGGCTACAATATGTATCTGCTTGTACACTGGCAATTCGACATCCCTTGGTTAAAAGGCAAATCTCTAGGAAGAGAAAAATTGAACACACAGGAAACAAAGAAATTAATGAACAGTGTGAAACTTAAAAGCTGCAAATTGACTTAGTGCTAACAGTAGTCAGCAGCAATTTTTCTATTGCTGTTTACGCAAGGTTGCAGGGACAATTCTGAAGGCGTTTCATTCTATTTTTGCTACTCTGAAAAAAGCAACTACTCTGCTTTAAGAGCCCTTCTTATAGGTTTACTCAGTCTAGGCTCTGATTTTACCAGGTCTTTTTTTAAAAAAAGTCTTTATTTGTAAGAAAAGATCCATCAGCTGTCAAGCACAACTTGCTGACTCAATTAACTCAAGTTATTCTATTGATTTTTTTGGAAATATTCAACTGACATAATCATTTACCATGTTTACTAAACTACTTGAACACGATACAATGATATTTGAATATGAGAACTGCTTTAAGAAAAAAATGCTTCTAGCATGAAAACGCCCTCTGTTTCCTTGGATTTTATGTCCTAGGTATTTTGGGAGAGTAAACTTATGATTTTAGACTTTTTTCCTCCTTGGGCTAAACAACAGAACCCTTTTAACATCTGCTTACTCCATTTGATTAGTCTAGTAGACTTTCTCTGCAAGTGCCTCCAACAGGAATTCATCATTCTGGAACAGAGGAGACCAAAACCATGCAGAGAGTCCCAAGAAACAGCCCAAATCTTGCAACTGGTGACTTCTGAACCCACAGAAAGAGGGTTACTAGATAAAGGCCAAAGTCAACGCTCGAGGCTTATAACAGCAAAACATATGGGGTAGAATAATAGAGATGCATAAATCCATTTTAGGGAAATTTCCCATTAGAAATCTTCAATATTCAGACATGATATATAAGTCCTCATATGTTTGTAAAGTTGTCAAACTCAAAATATTGCTGATATTCCAATTTTAAATGCACATGACAATTCTTTTCTGCATCCTTGTCCCTCTTTTCAATGAAGATTTACATTAGAAAAGTGAAGCTCAGTATTACTTAAAATAAAAGAATATTTAACACAGTATTACATAAAGTAGAATAAGTTAGAATTATTTTTCATTATATATTCCAGTTAGTTAAAAGTGAAACTCTTTGCATGAGATATCAAAATTCAAAACAATTTGAAGCTTCTTTCAAATTGTCTATCCATTCTTACCTATCTGTCTGTATTCCCTAAAAGGCAAAAATAAAATATGCTTTCTTTCAGACCACAATTGGTATTTATTAAAACATTCAAGTAAATTTATATTAAAATACAAAAAAAAAAGTCAGTTGCAAAAAGAAGTGTTTGAGTTTATACCATTTTCAAGTTTGGGAATAAGAACACACATAGAAATAGAAACAATTTATGGGCTCAGGCAGGGTGGGAGATTATTTCCTTTTCCTACACAGTTCTAGCAGTTAAGAGCAGTGAGTTCATATTTATTCATATTTAAGTGCTAGCAGTGGTGTAGGAAACTGTCTCCTACCTTGCTTGTATGTTTATCACAAACTATCATTCTTAATGAATTGTGGAAATACAAATATTCTTCATTAAGAAAAATAAAAAATTCTGCAGGCTTTACTTCAGACGTATAATGTGCTTTCATAGTTCTTTCTTGGTTTGTATGTCTTTAACAAAATGCATTTTTTATTAATCTAGAATGTAAGGAACCTTGGTGGTTTTCAGTCTCATACTTCTTGTTGAGGAATTTCCACATGCCACCTAACTCTGAAGGCTTAGGGGTTAAGACGCTTAATAATAGTGGATAAATTGAAGTACATTAATGTGAAATCAGTGCAAGTATTGAATGTATTTAAACCTAAACAGCTTTGGGAGAATTTATAGAAACTAATGATTATTGCAAGAGTCTTGACCTCATGTCTCTTATAAAACCCAATGCCCATGAAATAATAAGTTTCCTGTAATAAAGAGACAGACAGGTCAAAGAGAAGTCAGTCCTTTCCTCTTCTATCCCCTAGCTCAGCCTGACCCTTCTTTGACATAACCCACTGTATTTTAGTCACAAGGGCATTTTTCCCAAATGGAGCAGTTAATGCAGCAACTGACTGCTTCATTTCCTGTTTTACAATACATGATTGAATTTATAGATAACAACTGGCTGGAAAATCTGTGAGACTAATGATCACCTCTTGATTTTCAGCTTTCTTAACTTAAATAGACAATACTGAAGACATAAGGAGGTGTCTTCTGCTGGACTCAAAAAAATGGATGGACTCAAGTCTGAAAACATCATATGCCCAAAACAAATATTCACTTATGGATTCCAAGCATTCCGAACAGTGCAAAAAACAGTGGAGAGAGTACTGTTTTCATCATTATTAATCTAGAATGCTGTATTTTAGATTATTTTAATTAGAAGGATAGGAAGAGACCATAAGAAATAAAGCTAGATTTCATCACAGGACAATGAGACCATGGAATTGATGGATGTTACTGCAATAAATATAACTACTTTTCCCCCTTCTTTCCTCTTCCATTGTTCTTGGCAAGTAAGGAGAGTGGAAAGAATAACTATGTAAACTATACATCATATTCTGCAAACCTTGTCAGTCCACAACTTAAGGTTGAAGTGTATCTTTTTGGAAGGCTCTTAATAATCATAACAGGCTTCTGATTAGATAAGACAGTAAAGAATGGGTCGGAAAAGATGTGAGAAATGTCCCAGGGCCTAGAAACTGATGAAGGAGTCCCACTGTGGAGCCTGACTGCTCAGGAAGTAGTAAAAGCAGTAAAAGCTTCATGTTCTCAGCTCTAGTTGAATAGTCTCATTCAAAAGATGAACTACATGCTTCTGACAGAAAAAATACCATAGATGAACTCTATGTTCTAGTACCTTAGAACTCGCTCTAACAGATCCATGTCCTTCCTGTGCTGAGGACTCCAGAACTGAACACAGTACTCCAGGTGAGGCCTCACAAGAGCAGAATACAGGGGCAGAATCACCTCCCTTGACCTGCTGGCCACGCTTCTTTTGATGCAGCCCAGGATACGGTTGGCTTTCTGGGCTGCAAGTGCATGTTGCTGGCTCGTGTCGAGCTCCTCATCCACCAGCATCTCCAAGTCCTTCTCTTCAGGGCTGCTCTCAATCCGTTCTCCTCCCAGCCTGTATTTGTGCTTGGGATTGCCCCAATCCAGGTGCAGGACCTTGCACGTGGCCTTGTTGAACTTCATGAGATTTGCACAGGCCCACTTCTCTAGCCTGTCAAGATCCCTCTGGATGGAATCCTTTCCCTCCAGTGTGTTGACCATGCCACACAGCTTGGCATCATTGGCAAACTTGCTGAGGGTGCCCTCAATCCCACTGTCCATGCCTGTGACAAATATGTTAAACAATATTGGACCCAATAACGACCCCTGCAGAATGCCACTCGTCACCGGTTTCCACTTGGACACTGAGACATTGACCACAACTCTTTGAGTGCGACCATCCAGGCAATTCCTTATCCACTAAGCGGACCACCCATCAAATCCACGTCTCCTCAGTTTATTGTGTGGGAGAGTGTCAAATGCTTTGCACAAATCCAGGTAGATGATGTCAGCTACTCTTCCCTTATCCCCCAGTGTGATAGCCCTACTGTACAAGGCCACCAAAATTGTCAGGCATGATTTGCCCTTAGTGAAGCCATGTTGACTGTCAATAATCACCTCCTTATTTTCCATGTGCTGTTCCAGGAAGATCTCCTCTGTGATCTTGCTGGGCACAGAGGTGAGACTGACCAGCCTGTAGTTCCCCAGGTCTTCCCGTTTTCCTTTTATAAAAATGGGAATTGTGTTTCCCCTTTTCCAGTCAGTAGGAACTTCACCAGGCTGCCACAGCTTCTCAGATATGATGGACAGATGGCCTGCAGATGCATCTCTTCAGGTCCCATGAACTTGTGTACTTTCAGTTTCCTTAGATGGTCTCAAAGCTAATCTTCTCCTATAGTGGGTGGTTTTTCAATCTCCCAGTTCCTGCCTTTGCCTTCTGTGACTTGGGCAGTCTGGCTTGAGCCCTTGTAGGTGAAGACTGAAGCAAAAAAGTTTCTGAATGCCTCAGTCTTCTCCATATCCTAGGCAACCAGGACTCCTGTTTCCTTCCGGAGAGGGCCCCCGCTCTCCCTGGTCTTCCTCTTAGCACAGACATACCTATAGAAGTTTTTCTTGTTGTCCTTGACATCCTTGGCCAGATTTAATTTTATCAGGGCTATAGCTTTCCTAACCTGATCCCTGGCTGCTCAGACAATTTTTCTGTATTCCTCCCAGGCTACCTGCCCTTGCTTCCACCCTCTGTAAGCTTCTTTTTTGTGTTTAAGTTTGTCCAGGAGCTCCTTGTTCATGCAGGCCTTCTGGCATTTTTGCCTGACTTCCTCTTTGTCAGGATGCATCACTCCTGACCTTGAAGGAGGTGATGCTCGAATATTAGCCAGCTTTTATTTTTGCGCACTTAACAAGGATTTTACATTTTCAGTATTGTAATCTGAAAATACTCAAAACCATGGACCAAATGACAAAAAAAAAAAAAAAAAATTAGCCATCACAACATCTTCAAAGTAAAATTTTCATCTGCCTCCCAGTTCTTCTCTGTCCCAGGAGTACTGAATTCAAGTGTGTTCATATCGAGCTTACAATCCAACTTAGCTGTAAACACACATACAGTTGTTTCCCTACTTGCTGTTCAAAAGGGATACATATAAGCGCCTTCTTGCTCCCTTTCCAGCTTCTGAAGGTTGCTCTAGGCTTGTATACACGTTCTCTTGTCCCTTGCATTTCCTTCCCTTTGCCATCAATCTCATGCCCATGATGTTTCCCTGCACTCACAGTTTTTCTGTCTCATATTTCTTTGCACCACTCACAACCTGACTCCTACCCACACAGTCCTCTCTCCATTGACCTCCATCTTGTTCTCCACACTCTTCTGATCTCCCCTATGGGTTTGTCCTATGTTAACATAGTTTACCTTCTCCTGACCATCCACTTCTGAAATTCTTCATTCACATTTTACTCTCCCTGCCCGTCCTACAGAAGCAGGTAGAAGAAGGATATAATTTTCACTGAAGGCAACCTTTTTTCCCCTTATATCAAAACTGTCAGTCACAGTGGGAGAAGTTCCATTTTCTTTTATTTGTAAAGAGGAAAGACATATTTATTGCTTTGCTGAAAGTCTTCAGACCTCCAGCTATTTCCTCTCTTTATTATGGCAACTTTTGGTTTTCCAGGCTCTCACTCACCAAACAGTCTCCATTCAAGCCTCTCCCAAATACTGATTACACTGCTTTGGCTCTTGTTAAATCATGGCTTTCACACCAACCTGCAGTTCAACAACTCCAGGGTGTCAGAAGTTTTCTATTAATACAATGTTGTCAATATTCAAACATTTTAAATATTGTAGGTTTGATAAATGTTTTCCAAATCCAAGGTGGGATGTCAGTGAAATCCTCCATGAGTTCTCGAGGCAAGCCTGCATCTCCAGGGACTCCTCCTGAATCTTCCCAGAGCCAGGGCCTCTATGACCCAAACTCTGGGGCATACTGGACATCCAGCAGTTAGTATCTCTGAGCTGAGACTGTGAACTTCAAATTCATAAGTTGTTTAAAAATTTAAAAAAGATCCATTTAGGTATGATACACCCCTCCCACCTATGTGTCCTTCCCTTGCTTGTGAGAGCACAAGTGTCGATATTGATTTATTGCGTCACAACTGGGAGCTATACAGTCGAAGTTGAAGTTATAAGCTGCAGCTTCTTAAATGGTATCTCAGCCTCACATTTTGCATGTATCCATTAGACAAAAAAGGGGTTATTAGTCTTAGGATTTGAACACAGGCTTATTCTTCCAGCTTATTATTATTCCACCGTGCAGTATGTCTTGTGTCTGCTTTGGTCAGGAAGCTTTACTCAGATTCTTTTAGTGAAAGAACGTCTCCAGAGAGAAGAGAATATTAGAAATTTCTATCCTGCTTTGACAAACCAAACCTTTTCAGTTCACAGTTATCTGACATGCACCTTTTTTCCTCTCTTTTCAGCTGCAGTCAAATAGCTATTTCTTCTCTAGGGTCTGAAATCCACTTCTGGGAATTCACAATGCTATATGGTATTCTGTTAAAATAGACCTGAATCACAACACTTTGAATCTCGAGGTACTTCCTTCTCGGGTTCTTCCTTCCTGTGTCCTATCCTGTCCTCTTCTTGTTACATCAAGCAGCAGCTATTAACTCCCATTTGCTCAAGCATCTGTTAGGGTTTGGATGCATTTGCCCCTATATTTGCACCTCTTGTCTCATCTCAGCTACAGTTTGGATAAACAAAACTGTTTTGGTATGTGGTGTGATAAGTTCTTTTGGTTCCTGGATATTGCAAAAAGCTTAATTTTTGTCTTCATTCCTGCTAAGAATGATAGTAGATGAACAAGATGAGCTAAGTAGCTGTTTGCACTGCAACAATAGGCTGAAATTTATGTAAAATACTTTCATGTGCAATCTCCTCTGATCCTCTGCTGATTCAGAGGAGTATTATGGTCAGATTCAGCACACAGGCTCTTGCAAGCTCATTTTCATAAACTAGAGCACTGCTAAACATAGAGAAGACCATGACCAAGGTTGCTCTGTTTCTTCATCTTCAGCATTTACCTTTTCTTTCTCCTTATTCTCTAGTCTTCAGCACCTTCAGTTTAAGCCCGTGGGATAAACACAAGACTTATTTACTGAAACACTTCTACAAATACTAGTACAAATACCTTTGCAGAAGCTACTGTAGAGTGACAAGGCCTGAATCTGTTCCAGGGGAGGTTCAGACTGGACATCAGAAAAAAATTTTTCACCAAAAGGCTCATTGGGCACTGGAACAGACTGCCCAGGGAGGTGGTTGAGTCACCATCCCTGGAGGTATTTAAAAGACAGGTAGATGAGGTGCTTGGGGACATGGTTTAGTGGCAGATAAGAATGGTTGGACTCGATGATCTAAGAGGTCTTTTCAACCTAGTGATTCTATGATTCATGGGATTCAACAGAAAATTAATACAATAAGCAACTAACCGTCATGGGCAGCAGTAGTACACACAAATATTCAGTCATCTTCTGGAAATCATCCTTGCCACTACTCACAGAAGGAGACACTTATTCTGTTGCACAAAGGCAATTAACAGTCACAAGGAACCACATTTTCATACCCATCAATTATTATATGTAAAAAAAAAAAAAGATTGTTTTAATCCAAATATAAAAATGCAGATGCCTAAATCTAAATAAAAACCTATTTTTCATTAGGATCACCATATAAACCTAATTTGGATTAAAATTCGTGGGTTTTTTTTATTAATATACACCTGTTAGAGAGCTAGCTAGTCAAATACGGAGCCCAGTTTCTCATAGCATGTACTGGAAGGATAAACATTGCAGTGTGCTAAAATTAATTTTAAAAGCACTAATAACAGCCTGAAATATTCATGAAGAATACCAAAATATCCCATAGAAATAATGGTCTTTTATCCACTGTCTAATTTTGCAATTCTTACAGGGATTTTTACCTTTTAGAAGTACTTTAGATTTATGACTCAGAATTTGTATCCCTTTTAAAAGAAGAGGAAGCCTGCTTATTTTACCTTTAAATAACTATGAAATTACTGTGCAGATTGCTATATTTTTATTGAAATACTGTCTGTTAAACAGCAGTGTTCAATTCAAACTAACTTCAAAATTCAGTAAGGTCATTCTGTATCTTCAATAGCTATCCTTGCAACAGTAAGCAGAATATGAATGTCTTATTGAGAAGTATTTTGTGCACTATTCGCTACAATTGGAATTGTCTAGGCAAAAGACACTCAGTAGACCTATTCTGATGTCTCCATATGTCTGATATCTGAACATGTTTTTTTTCTAGTGCATTCACTCCAATGTTATATTTTTTTCCTACTCACTCCCAAAGTAAGAGCCATCTGTCAGCTTCAGCTCCTTGTTGGATTTGGTGATGACACCAGCAACACCATGCTGAATGAAATACATCCTTTTTTCCCACAACCCCTTCTTGGATAATATAACTTTTGAGGTTGGAACGCCTCAAATCGTAGTTTGCTTAGCATGGCAGTCACAAAAAGAGGCATTGTAGATACCAATTTCCGACAACTGAAGTTGACAATCTTCTAAATAAGAAGGAAACATAATGATAATAATGATCAACAAATACATACATTATGATGAGCATTGAGAAAAGACTTTCTGTTTCTGCACAAAGAATTTCTTTATGCTCTCACTGGACTTTTCTGTGTTTCTTTCTGTGCCTAATTTTTTAATCTTTTCATTAAATTTTCGTTTCTTTCTACTGAAGTAATTGAAACAAGAGTGCAATACTGATTTGGATTACTGAGGTCAAAAGTTGTCTTCTTCAGGTGATTTTCACATTATTTTTTTCCTTTTCTTTTAAGGGAAAAAAGGTGAAAGATAAAAATTAAATAGGAATTACACTGGCTGACAATAAGATTAGCTGCTGCAATAACTGTATTAAGTGATAAAAGTTATGCAAGCAGAAAATTTAGCCCCATGTTTTCAAATATTACACTATTAACATCTTTTTGATTGGAATAGATGCAGTGGCAATATAAATGTACATTATAGTTAGCTGCAGGTCTGGCTGAAATCAGCAGGAAAATTTCCTTCCCAGAATTTAATTCATTTTATAGACACTAAGGCATACATTCCTGCCCTTCAAAAAAATGCATATACAGTAGACCCTTATATGCAGAAAGCACTACTATTTTCCTAAGAATGCTACAGTCCTTAAGGGCATTTCCCACCGAGAATATTTATATTTACAGAAACAACTATGAGCACATCTACATGAAAGAGTTAGTACCAAAAAAGCTATAAATGTCTTACTTTCTTAAAATAAAAAAATGAACAATTACTGAAAGAATTTCAAAAATTTCAAATTGTTTCAAGCTAATTCTTGCAGACCTTACTTTGTCTTAAGAAAATGAACATGGGCAGTTGTTATACAGATTTAATCATGTATTGAAGAACTCGGGCAGGCAACATCTACTGAGTTAGCAACCGAAACATGACAGGAAGAGCATATATGATCATCTGTGCACAGAATGTGCACAGAGAAGAAATAAAAGAAAAAATACAACCAGCAGTCACCTAACTGCTTTGGAAAGCTACATATTATTTTGGTGTCAGAGGAGTATCTCTAGCATTTTTGATACAAAGACAACCCTTTGTGACTGATGTAAAGGAGACATCCCACCTACCAGTGCTCTCACCTCCTTGACTGAGGACCCTTGCACTCCTGCTGGTTGTTGCTCTTTCAACCTTCCATGCATCTGCTGTCTCATACCTGTATATCTCATATACTCCATGCAGTCTGCTCTCTTTGCAGCAAGTTCAAATATGCTTGTTCAGACAATTTCCTTCCTTCACCCCCTGTCTGCACCATCTGATATCCTGCTTGCAGACATGATGGGAAAGTTCACCTAATTCCACAGTGTAAGCATCAAAACCATAATGGGTTCTTCATATCAGTCCCCTTGCATCAGGGAAGGAGGTGGGAATCTCCCTTTGAAGGGAAGCCATAGGCTACTGAGGCAATTAAGAGGCATGGGCATGAAGTGAAGAAACAATTCCCAGAGAGATTGCATCCTTTTAAAATAGTAGAACTTGGAAAAATAATGTGAAGCAAAATGTCTCACCAGGTGCCTGGGAAGCAGAAATCTGTTATCTCCAGTAATGTCTTATTTTCCATTAAAAAAAAAAAAAGAAAAAAAAAGGCAAAATTACTTTCTTGTGTTTCTCCTAGGATCACTTATGATATCTTCTGACAGTCCCACAGGAAAGTGTCATTATATAATGGCAAGGTGGAAACAGAAGTGTCTGTAAGCAGAACAGAACATTGACGCTTAACAAAGAGCAGTACAGTGATTCTCTTTAACCTTGGTCTCAATAGCATCATATCTCTATACTTAGATAAATATAATATGTTTTTTCCTCTGGAATAAACCAAGAAGATGCAAAAATTATATCATTTAAAGTAATTATAATTTTATACAGATTTAACTTCAGAATTATTTGGTTAAAGATAAAATGAATGAAGCGTATGATGGTACATCTTTGAATTCAATCACTAAACTCCAGTTTAATTCAGTGGGGATATGATGCCATCAAGAATATTTTATCTGAGAATTATTTATAAGCTATGGAGATAGAATAACATGCCCCTTTCATTGCTTTTCACTGTACTGCCTCACTCTCCCTCATCCTCCAATTGCCATACTTCCCCTTCTTATGAGTGTTTTAGCATGCCTAAAACTGCACCATGTACAGGCTCCATAGCTAACCATAAATGGGCTGGATTAAGACAGAAGGAGATCAATCTGAGATCAGGAACAGACTTCTTCATGGTTGCATAAAACTTGAAATGTACAGGAATACATCGGGAATGGAAACCAGAAAAGACGTGAGGAAAAGAGCACTGAGATTTGTAATGACTGGGAGACTCCTACTTATAGAAAGGAGGAGCTGTCTGGCTATGACTCCCACACAGAGCAGGCATGGGTGCTACTGGTGCAATACTATGGGACAATATTATCTTCTCACATGACATCAGAATCAAAGTTTAGATCCCCCCTTCTCCAACTAGTCTTGCTTGTAAAAACCTATGGAATATTTGATGCAAGACATGGTGCTGTTTGCCTGAATCCAAAAATTATCTCAAGCAACAGCACTTCAAGGTGTGAACTACCAGATAAAAGTCATTGACATTCAACATCAGGGAATCCTGCTGAGTCATTAAATCAAGAGAAGTAATTCCAGGCTACCCAGGTGTGGAAACATCCTTAGAAGCTGGAGGCCACGATGTTTTTAAAGGACCTTGAATGGCGAGATAAGAGAGAGTTGGAGGGAGGAATGAGAAGAATTGGCAGCACGCCCAGAGTAGAAGAAAGAAAACAAGGCTTAAGAAAATACAAGTTATGATGACAATGTAGTAGAGCATGTAAATATGCGCAGTCAGTTAACCAATTAAGTGTTTCAAATAGGTGCGTGAACAGTAGTAATTAACCAATAAGATTGTAAGCTTGAGCATGTGGACAGTCAAGAAAACATATATAAACTTAGCCTTCTGATTAATAAATGGTCTTCGATATCCCCTTGGAGTCCGTTATCTTCAATCTCCTCACCCAGGTACATTCTATATGAGACAATAAATATTACAAAAGAGATTCCAGCTGACTATCTTTTGAAAGAATGAGGAAAAGCCCATTTTCTTTCTTGTCTAAATTGATAACAAGGAACTTTATTTCTCAGTAAAGCTTCAACCACCACTTCCCTTCCAAGACAAAGTTATTCTCTGCTCCCACTACTTGCAGTACAGTGGCATCATGCAAGGACTCCCAGACTGCATTCTCAGCTCTGTATGAGACTCTGTTACTGCAGTCTCAGCTGATGCTGGAAAGTTGGCAACAGCCGTTATTTGTCATGCCTTGTTCAGGGACTTTTCAGTAGATACTGTTTGTTTTCTGTTTCCAAAAGTGAATAACTCTTGTTTTACATGTCCAGGAGGCAGAGAAAGGAAATTACAAAAGGATGCAAAAATTGACTGGAAATTATATAGACGCTGGTGGGGAAGCACAAAAAAAGGCTGGGGGAGTGAAAAGTTCAACTCCAGTCACAGTCAAGAAGAAAGAGAAAGATAGATCTAGGTGGGGTATTAAGAAAGAGAAAAATAAATAAAAAAAAAAGAAGAAACACAAAGGAACTAGAAAAAAAGAGGAAAAGAAGAGGCAGGAAGGCTGACTTCCAAAAACATCAAGAAACTGAAATTCCTGAAAAAGTGATAGCATGGGAGCACAGAACCTGGTGAAAAGGTGTCTGGAGTTAGAGTTAAGTGGGGCAGATGAAGTAAGCAAAAAGGGAATTGGAAAAAAAAGACAAGTGATCAGTAACATATCTTAATAGCTTCATAGGCAAGCATGATCTAGAAAGAGGGGAGGATTCAGATCAGCATGATTCCTCTGCACAGAGCCAATCCAGTCCAACTGGAAAGGAATTAATCTCATCTTGTAAAACTCAACAAATCACAACTTTGTCACAGGAATTTCACCCATGGAATCTCATGTCCTCTTATGGCTCCACCTTCTGCCCACCTTTCTCTCTTGATATAAAATCTGTATTTGGATATACTCATGTATACAGACACCTTAACTGCTCAGTCTGAGTTGTCTAATGAAGGTACCTACAAAACCATCCTGTTCTGGTGTGGTGGGTTTACTTTGGCTGGATGCCAAGTGCCCACCAAGCTGCTCTATATCACCCCCTCTGAACCTGGATGTGAGAGAGAAAATATAACAAAGGGCTCCTGTGTCAAGATAAGGAGAGAGACATCACTTTGAGGGGTTTGTCACCCCCATCCACAAGAAAGGCTCTAAGGAGGACCCGACCGATTATAGACCATCACTTCAATCCCTGGGAAGGTTATGGAGTGACTGTCAGAAATCAACTGAAGCATGTGATTGGGAAAATCCAACATGGATTCAAAGATGGTGCCTGACAAACCTGATCATATTCTACGACAAAATGACCCAATTGATTGATGCAGGATGAGCAGTGGACATCGTCTACCTGGACTTCTCCAAAGCTTTTGACAGAGTTCCTCAAAGCCTCCTGCTAGAGAAAATGACAAGCTATGACCTAGGTCTTGTAAGGTCTTGTATCTGGGAATCCTGGAGTGCAGCTCAGACTGGGTTCCACCTGGCTGGAAAGCAGCTCTGTGGAGAAGGATGTGGGGGTCTTGGTGGACAACAAGCTCAACATGAGTAAATAGTGTGCTGCAACAGCAAAGGTGGCCAACAGGATGCTGGGGTACATCAAGAAGGGCATCACCAGCAGAGATAAAGAAGTCATTATCCCACTCCACTCGGCACTTGTTAGGCCGCACCTGGAGTACTGCATCCAGTTTTGGTCCCTGCTATACAAAAAAGATGTGGACGGGCTGGAGAGGGTCCAGAGAGGGCCACTAAGATGATCAGAGGCCTAGGAAACCTACAATACAAAGTAAGGTTTTGAGAACTGGGTTTGTTCAGCTTTGAAAGGAGAAGGCATAGGGGAGACCTTACTACCATGTACCAGTACAGAGAGGGCATCTACCAAGAGGATGGAGACCCCTCATTTTTACAAGGAGTCACATGGAAAAGACAAGGGGTAATGGGTATAAGTTGCTCCTGGGGAGATTCTGAGTGGATTCCAGAAGAAAAATTTTCACCATGAGAACAGTTAAACATTGGAATAATCTCTCCAGGGAAGCGGTAGATTCCTCTACATTGGACACTTTTAAAGCTCAGCTTGACAGGGTGCTGGGCCATCTTATTTAAACTGTATATCACCTAAAAAGGTTGGACTAGACAATCCCTGAGGTCCCTTCCAACCTGACATTCTATGATTCTATGATTCACTCGCCAATTACCATCACAGGCAAAACAGACCCAGCTTGGGCAAATTAATTTAATATATTGCCAAATAACACCAGAGTAGGATAATGGGAAATAAGAATAAATCTTAAAACATCTTCGCTGCACCCCTCCCTTCTTCCTAGGCTCAACTTCACTCCCTATTTTCTCTACCTCCTCCACTTGAACAGCACAGGGTGACAGGGAATGGGGGTTGTGGTCAGTTCATCACATGCTGTCTTTGCCACTCCTTCCTCCTCACACTCTTCCCCTGCTCCAGTGTAGGATGCCACTCACAGGAGACAGTCCCTGACAAACTTCTCTGACCTAGATCCTTCCCACGGACTGTAGTTCTTCATGAATCACTCCAGCATGGGTCCTTTCCATGGGGTGCAATCCTTCAGGAATAGACTGCTCCAGCATGGGTCCCTTGTGGGTTCATAGGTCCCCTGTGGAGTGACAGGTCCTGCCAGGAGCCTGTTCCAGCATGGGCTCTCCATTAGGTAACAACCTCCTTTAGGCGCATCCACCTGCTCTGGCGTAGGGTCCTCCACAGGGAGGGGAATCTCTGCTCTGGTGCCTGGAGCACCTCCTCCCCCTCCTTCTTCACTGACCTTTGTCTCTGCATAGTTGTTTCTCTCACATATTCTCATTCCTCTTTTCTGGCTGCAGTTATGCATCATTTTTTCCTCCCCTTTTTGAATATGTTATGCTAGAGGTGCTACTGCCATCGCTGATTGTCTCAGTCTTGGTCAGTGGTGGGTCTGTCTTGGAGCGGCTGGCACTGGCTCTATAGGACATGTTTTGGCGACCCAGATGGGACCTCGTGGGCATTGTTGAGGCAGCTGGCACATCGATCTCGCTCCAGCCCGCACCGAGTGATTCTCGGGGAGCCATCGACTGCAACCAACCTCCGCTGCCCCTGACGGACCAGGGATATTGGTAAGACACGGTGCTTTATCAGGAATGGTACCATATTTTTTGGTCTTGTGCCTAATCGGGAATAGTACCAAATTTTTTTTTCTCGTCTTGTGCCTTACCGGGAATACTACCAAATTTTTCTGGTCTTGTGCCTAATCGGGAATGGTATTATATTTTCTGGTCTGGTAAAAGCCTGCCTGTTAGACACGGCGAAAGCTACACTTGGTTGGGCTATGGAGCTCCAGAGGGAAGCCTAGGCACTGTCCGTAAGACAGTAGCGAAAGCTCTGCAGGTTCGGCATCAGTGGTCTGGTTTTGTATTTTCGGTAATCTGTATTATTCGTTTTGCAGGTTCAGCAACTGTATTCTGGTCTTGTATTTTCGCTAATCTGTATTTTTCGTTACGTGAAATTTTGTTTAGTTTTTGTTGTTTGGTGTTGGTCTGGACTGTTAAAAAAAATGCCGCCGATACCCAGGTCATCACCGTTAGGGTGTATTTTTATGCATTGGAAAGAGGGGTGGTTTGGGCAAGACATGCAAAAAAAGAAATTGGTTGAGTATTGTAATGTATGGTGGACACAGTATAATGTAGAGGATCAGGTTCGTTGGCCAGAAAATGGAACTTTAGACTATAATACCATCCTACAATTGCTGTTATTTTGTAAGCGCAAGGGCAAATGGGATGAAGTACCATATATAGAATTGTTTTTTATTTTAAGAGGGAAAGAGGAATGGAAAAAGGCGTGTGGGATAATGGTTGTTAGCACAAAATCGGATCAGCAATGTGAGGGATGTGTGACTGAGAAGAAATGTATGAAATGTCTGGCAGTGGAAAATTCTTTGCAGCATAAGGAAGATGATGATTTTGATTTATTAGTGGCTCCGTTGGCCCCACCAGCCCCCAGAGATACTGGAGTAAGAGGTGATGGGGAGGATGAGGTAGAAATAGATAGAAAATATGAATGCAAAGAGGAACAGGAATATCCCACTACCCCAATATCCCACCAAACACGGCAACGGGATATTCAAGTTAGACAGCAGACACCCAGTGCAATATTAGCACTGCTTCAGCAAGGGGTTGGGGCAGAAGGACCCGTATATGTTAAAGTATCTTTCACTCCAGGAGATCTGATGCTCTGGAAACAATCTGCTGGAACTTATCGGGAGAACCCGAGTAAAGTGGCATGAGTTGTAAAGATGATTCCGAAAACTCAGAATCCTGATTGGGATGATATACAGGTGTTACTGGACACCCTAATGGACTCTACAGAGAAGGAAATGGTGTTGAGAACTGCGCGTGAGCGAGTTAGAGAAGACATTAGGCAGGGGATTGTCACAGGGACAGTTGATCAGAATTTTCTGACTGAAGATCCCATGTGGGATTATAATACTGCAAGAGGAATGGGAAATCTGAGGAGATACCAGGAGTGGATAGTTGTTGGAGTACAAAATGCTATGCCAAAAACAATCAATTGGTCAAAACTGTATAATGTCAGGCAAGAGAAAACAGAATCCCTGTCTGCATTTTTGGAGCGGCTTAAAGAGGTGGCTAGGAAATACACAGATTTAGACGTAGAAACAGAGCAAGCTAAGGTGCAGCTGGCCCTGATTTTCTTAGGGCAGTCGCAGGATGATATTAGAAAGAAACTGCAGAAACTGGAGGGCACAGAGCTGCGTAATCTGGATAGGCTATTAGAGACTGCTTGGAAAGTATAAAACAACCGTGAGAGGGAGAGTTCTCAAAGACAACAGCGACATCTGCTGGCGGTGATGCAGGACAGAGGCCAGAACAATCCTGGAGGTCGAGGTAGAGGAAGGGGCTTGATACGTGGACGAGGAAGGGGGTTTGGATTTAATTACTTGTCTAATGAGTTAGGATCAAGGTTGAATAAATTAGACATTAACCAATGTGCATATTGCAAGCAGGAAGGACATTGGAAGAATGCGTGCCCGCAGAGAATGAGGCAGAATTTGCAGTCAGGAATCCCATTCGGAAACACTGAGGTGGCCAAGGCAATGGTTTTGGGAGAGTATGGGAATCAGAGCTGACTAGAATCAGGAAAGGATGAACCCCTAGTGAAAGTAAGGCTAGGGGGGAAAGAAGTGCAATTTTTAATAGATACTGGTGCAACATACTCGGTTTTAAATGATTTATGTGGACAGATGGGGAAAAGGACAACCACAATAGTGGGAGCCACAGGGAAAGAGGAAACCTGGCCATTCATGCAACCCCTGGATCTATGATTTGGAGGAAAGGAAATATGGCATGAATTCTTGTATATGCCCGATTGTCCAATCTCCCTGTTGGGACGGGATTTATTATCTAAATTAAATGCAAGAATTGTCTTTGAGGATGGAGAATTAATTATGCAAGTTCCAGAATCAAAGTCAGGACAGATACTAGTGTTGAAGGAAAATCCAAAAGTTCAAGTACCCAGAGAGGTAGTGATCCCTACAGTATGGGAAACTGATATACCAGGGAAATTGAAAATGGCTCAACCGCTAGTAGTAGAATTGAAGGAAGGAACGAAACCGGTACAGATAAAACAATATCCCATAAAATTAGAGGCCCGATATGGAATAGAGAAAATTATTGAAAAGTTCTTAAAGTTTGGAATATTAGAAGAATGTGAATCAGAATATAATACCCCAATTTTTCCAGTAAAGAAACCAAATGGAGAATATAGATTGGTACAGGACTTAAGGGCTATTAATGAAATCACGAAAGATATACATCCGGTAGTAGCTAACCCATGAAGGAGAAATACAAATGGTTTACAGTAATTGATTTAAAAGATGCCTTCTTCTGTATTCCCCTCGACAAAGATAGTAGGAAATTCTTCGCTTTCGAATGGGAGAACCCGCACGATGGACGAAAAATGCAGTTGACATGGACCAGGCTTCCACAAGGATTCAAGAACAGTCCAACTATTTTTGGGAACCAGCTGGCAAAAGAATTGGAATCATGGACAATGCAGGAGAAAGTTCAGGTACCGCGATCACAATATCTTCTGCTACAATATGTGGATGATATTTTCATTGCAACAGAGCACAAATCAGTATGTATCCAAGTGACAACTGAAATTTTAAACCAATTAGGTCACTTTCCCTGGAGGTGTTTAAGGAACGGGTGGATGAAGTGCTTAGGGACATGGTTTAGGGAGTGTTAGGAATGGTTGGATTTGATGATCCAATGGGTCCTTTCCAACCTTGTGATTCTGTGATTCTGTGATTCAATGGGTACAAAATCTCAAAAGAGAAAGCTCAAATTGCCTGTACAATTGTATTATATTTAGGTTGCAAAATAACACAGGGACAACGACGACTAGGAATGGATCATGTTAGAGCAATCTGTGCGATTCCAGAGCCTCAAAACTTACATGAATTAAGGACATTTTTGGGTATGGCAGGCTGGTGTAGGTTGTGGATATTGGATTATGGACTCATAGCAAAACTTCTATATGAGGCACAGAAGTCACCGACTCTCATCTGGGAAGGACACCAGAGGGAGGCCTTTAAGAAATTAAAAGAAGCCCTGACTAAGGTGCCAGCCTTAGGCCTGCCGGATTTGACTAAGGACTTCCAGTTTTTATGTCCATGAAAGGCTGGCACTAGGGCTCTTAACGCAGAAGTTGGGAAGCTGGAAACGACCAGTAGGATACTTTTCTAAACAGTTAGACCCTGTGAGTGCTGGCTGGCCATCATGTTTGAGAGTGGTAGCAGCGACAGTGATTTTGATACAAGAAGCCAGAAAATCGACTTTGGGAAAGTGTATTGAGGTATATGTACCTCATATGGTGTTAACTGTCTTAGAACAAAAAGGGGGGCATTGGCTTTCCCCTAGCAGGATGATGAAATTCCAGGCGGTACTGACCGAACAAGATGATGTAAGCTTAAAAACAACTAATCTGTTAAATCCAGCAGCCTTCTTAGGAGCACCTGTGGAAGACGGCCCTTTGGAACATGATTGTGTGGAAGTTATTGAACACACTCATGCAACAAGGGCTGACCTGAAAGACACCCCACTTGAACAGCCTGATCAAGAACTTTTTACAGATGGAAGTAGTTATGTAGAAAACTGGACACGATATGCCGGGTATGCGGTAACCACACAAAATAGGGTAATAAAAGCAGAGGCTCTTCCTGTAGGAACTTCAGCACAACGAGCAGAAATAATAGCTCTCACGAGAGCCTTGGAATTGAGCAGGGATCAACGAGTAAATATATGGACGGACTCAAAATATGCATTTGTGGTTCATATACATGGAGCACTGTGGAAAGAATGAGGACTCCTATCTTCACAAGGTACGAATATGAAATACCAAAAAGAAATTCTGAATTTGATAACTGCTGTACAGTTACCCAAACAGGTGGCGATCATGCACTGTAAAGCACATCAAGGAGGAGATTCCAAAATAGCTGAAGGGAACACGTTGGCGGACCGGACAGCTCGACGGATTGCACGACAGGTATCAAATATGATGGCCTTAATACCCACGAAGGTAAGCCCTTTACAAAATTATTTAACGCAGAAGCCAAAGTACTTGAAGGAAGACGAGAAATTAGCTAGACTAATGAAGGCCCAGTTGGGTTCAGATGGGTGGTACCTAACTGCAACTGGACAAGTGATTGTACCACCTACCATCATGCGGACAGTTTTACAGACGGAACATCAGAAATGTCACTGGGGAGCAGAAGCTTTAGTGGCGTATTTAAAGCGCAGCATAATCTCGACACAGATGTTAACAATGGCAAAGTCAATAAATTTGAAATGTGAAATCTGTTTGAAGAACAATCCGGTGGTTAGAAAAAGAATAGAAATGGGACATATCAAAGTAGGTATGGAACCAGGTGATTATTGGCAGATTGATTTTGTAGAATTGCCTAAAAGTCAAGGATACAGGTATTTATTAGTCGGGGTTGACACTTTTTCTGGATGACCGGAAGCCTTTCCTTGTCGCACCAACCAAGCTAAGGAAACACTGAAATGGCTGCTGTGAGAGATTATTCCAAGATTTGGGGTACCTCTAGGCCTATAGTCAGATAAGGGACCACATTTCGTAGCAGCTATAGTTCAAGAGGTAAGCAAGATGTTAGGAATCTCTTGGAACCTCCACACACCGTGGAGACCATAGTCAAGTGGACAAATAGAAAAGATGAATCAGACAATTAAGTGGCAAATCAGTAAAATATGTCAGGAGGCTAAAATTCAATGGCCATAGGCATTACCAATAGCACTCCTAAGGATAAGAATTAAGCCAAGGAGTGAGATGACAGTAAGCCCTTATGAAATCCTTTTGGGAAACCATATGAGGCGCCGCAATCAAATCCAAATGTACATATCAAAGGGAATCAAGATGTATATAACTATGTACTGTCTCTCAGTAGAACTCTGACGCGGCTACGAAGTGCCCTGATCTGGAACCGTCCATTATCATTAGAAAATCCAGTACACGAAATTGAGCCAGGAGACCAAGTCTACGTTCAAGATTGGAATGAAGAACCACTGAAGGAACGGTGGAATGGACCGTACTTAGTGCTACTAACAACATTTACTGCAGTAAAAGTAGAAGGAATAGACTCTTGGATTCATTATACCTGAGTGAAAAAGGTTCCTAGAAATTGGGAAGTAGAAGCTCTTGGACCAACAAAACTGAGACTGAAAAGCAGATAAATGTTGAATTTTGTATATAATACCTTAATTGCAATCTGATCCTTGACACCCCTAACGGTTATCACTTTTGTAGAGGTTCCACAGAAAAAGGAAGTGATGAAATATGTTACTGGACAAAATGCCACTCCGTTTTGCAAGTTCAGAAACACTGTCCCGAGGAACTTGGAATCAAACAGGTATGGATGGGAATTGCAGGGAAAATGGAAATCTAGAGGCAAGGTGTTAAATAAATTCTGTTTACAAAACCCCCTTCAGGATCATGGGATAAAGGCAGGACAAGCATATTATCAGGTTCCTCTGGACAGTGATATACTTATCTACTGCCTATTAGACGATCCACGACCTAGGGAGTTTGGATGGACAAGGAATGGGAAGAAAATCCCAAATGATGGCAGGCATCTAACAGAATTAAGATTAGGAGGAATGTTAGTTCAGATTATTAGACGAATAGGTGAATTAGATATGGGAACATACAGATGCCAATACCAGAATGAAACTTCTTTCAGATACAGTGAAATAAACATTACTAGAATTAAAGTAAAACGAGCAATAGAATCAACCCAACTGTCCCAGGTAATAAATATACCTCAGGGTGATCCTGAAGAAAACCTGATAATTGGCCTAGTTAAAGATTTTGCAAAGGTGCAGAATACAAGTAAAATTACAGCATGCTTACCCGTACCGAAAACAGCTGGAGAGCCTATAAACTGGGGAATAATAACTTTCCCCTTTCCGAAGACAGAGGGTAATAAAACAGAATGTGGAACAAAACCACCGGAGTGGGAATCAATCTGGTCAACAAGTATTTTACAGAAATTTCATTATGGAGGTGAAACACCCTGGTGCTTTAAATGGACAGGAAAACAAAATGCAGCACAAGATATGAAAATATTAGCAGCTAACCGAGTTAGTAGAGATTCTGTTAAGAGTGTCCCTGGTGGAATTGTTCCAAAGCCCTAAATTGCGATCTGAATCCTGAGGAAATTACAATGCCCCCGGTCAGGGTAGCATCAGTAATGGGATGTGCTTGTCGAGGATTCAGAGTAGGAGGAAAGGTGATTCCAGCTAACAGTACAGATTGCAGATATTTGACAATACATAGTATGGGCAACTTTGTGTGGGCAGCTAATGATGGAACCTGGACTACTCACCTCCCAATGACAGGACCAGTGCAGGAAATAACTTTGGGCTTACCTACCCTATGCCCGATTTGGAAGCGATCCCCTTTCAAAGGTAAATTGGAAACCTTGCAGATTCAAACTAGGAGAGATATAAATGATGATATTAAAGATATAGATGACACTTGGCAAGAACCTTCAACTGGGGTTAAAATAGGCTGGGCACTGGAATCTCTTTTTGCTCAGGTAGCTGCATATCGTAATAGGGAAATGATTTACAATTTAACTGGAAAAACTGAAAGGTTAGCTAGAGTAACCAAGAAGGGATTCAGAGATCTAAATTTGCAATTGCAGGCAACAACAAAGATGACCTTGCAGAACAGAATGGCATTAGATATATTGCTATTAAAAGAACATGGGGTATGTGGGTACCTTAAAGGCCGTACTGATCATTGCTGTGTACATATACCAAATGTAACTGCAGACATAGAATATGATATGTCACAATTGGGGAAAATAGAAAGGGAGGCTGAAAGAGAAAAGGAGATAATTGGTCACAATTGGATTGGGGAACTGTTTAATGGATTAGGAATCCATCTTACTGGCTGGATTCAATCCCTGGTCAAAACACTATTCACCTTCTTGCTTATCTTTCTTGCAATTTGTCTGGTATACCTGTGTATCCAAAAGGAAATTGTTCGTAAAAACAATTGGACGCACAGAATCATTGGAGCCATCACACGAGAATACCCACAACACCCAACACCCCCACCGATTTACCAGGAAACAGTTATGTAAATGAAAATACTTGCAGAAAAATGAAGTATTTTCAAAGGGGAGAAATGTTGGAAAATGTTAATTAAACTGAAGAATTAGGGCTCAATTAAAAGAAGATTAAAATTATAGGTTATGTATATTGTATTTATCATTTGATATATATATTGTGTTTAGCATTTAATTTTGTTGATCTTTATAGTTAAGTATGTGCAGACTTTGTGTCTGTCTCTGTAGACAGTGACAGTTTTCTCACAAACCACATATAACCTTCACAAGTATGGTATTAGGGAGTGCTTAGAAAGAATGTACTAACAACCTTATCCCAGCAGAGCCTACGCTTTTACTAACAACCTTATCTGAACACAGTCTACATTTGTGAAGGCCAGAAGCATACCAAGGGTAGTCAGGTGAAGATAAGGAAATGCTGGTGTCCAGACAAATGATGAGACAATCCTCAAATACATATGCATGAAGAAATGATGTAATCTGTTGAATATACATTAGATTGTGAAACACTTAAGGGTTAAATTGCGGATGCGCCGGGATGGTCTTGGAACCTGATTTGGGTGTGCATACCCCTGGTTCCCGGGGCCTTGAAATAAAGCACCACATATAACCTTCCTGGAATGGTTATGTGTTTGTCTCTACGCTAACAGGTGCATGGTAGCATGAGACACGCAATTGATTGTGAAGTGAGTGCGGAGTTCTGATTCAGGGTTCTCCTCTCCTGTGAAGGAACCAGCCGGAAACAAACAAAGCGAGTCATCACTGTTATATGCTGTGTGTTTTGTGTCATAATTATACTCTGTGAATTGTTTGACATATAACAGAGTACCAATGGAATTGAGAGGGATGGCTTACCAGGGGACGTTATTCCTCCATAGACAGGGGCCAGAGGTGGACTGAGCTCAAAATGTTGAAAGACTTGCAAATTGTTTAGAATCCCTGTGTGTCTTGATCCTAGGAATGCACCTACGAAGCCTTTTAATTCCAAAAGTCCATTTAGCCGGCAAATGGGTATATTTACCTCGGACCTTTGGAATGGAAGGCTGCAAAGGGTGAAATTTTAAAATACCTAGTATAGAAGAAATTTTAAAATACCTAGTATAGAAAATACCTAGTATAGAAGAAGGAAAAAAAAAAAGGAGAAAAAAACCGGGAGAAGCTGAGAAGCTGCTGAGAGTGCCCCTCCCTTTCCCCCCCTTCCTGGTATGCAAGTTATGTGAGTTATGTGAGTTAGGTGCTGTGTGTGTGAGTTAACCCTTCCCCTTAGAAGAGAAAACAAAACTAACCCGGGGCCTCGAAATAAAAGCACCACATATAACCTTCCTGGAATGGTTATGTGTTTGTCTCTATGCTAACAGTTGAGCATCTTCTCAAATAAACCACCTCTGTAGCCCCACCACTACCCAAACCTTGTCACGCAACCCCAATACATATGGTAATTTCAGCCATTATATCCTAGTAATTTTTCTGTGAAAGTTTATACTAAAGTTTATACTAAGTATAAAGTATAAACTTTCCTCATTTTAGACATTAGAAGGTGAAAAATTACCAAGAGAGAAAATGTGCTTTATTTTTCTTTAAAGTGTTTTTTTATTTAAATATGAGATCATTCAGAGCAATAAAATCCCTTTCCCTCAGTCTTAATCACAGGCAGCACTGCAATTTCAGATTCTTGTGTATTACTTTAAAAATCATCTTAGGGAGAAAGAAACAGTAAAGGTTATGAAAGAGTTTCCTGTTGTTTTACGTAACTTGGAAAGTACTAGGAGAAATAGTTCGTATTTTAAAATAAAGGTAACAAAAGAACAAACTGACAAATCAAAAGCTGACGTTTGGCACAAAGAAAAATCTTTCACTCATATTTTCTTTGTGTTAATTCTTTGGAGCCAAACTGGAACCGGATTATGCTGTCTAATATGATATCTTAATTAGAAGAAACAGTAATGATTTTGTGTCACCTCTACACCAAGAAAATACCAAGTAAAGCCTTAGGAAAGGTTTAGGAGTGTATTAAATGGCTAAAGTGGTTAAAGGGCATGAATGATTCAGATCTACATGGAGCAAGTGTTGATGTAGTTCAAGTGTTGATCTCTGTTACACAAGAACTAAGTTGGAAGTGAAACAGTCTGCTTTATATAAAAGATTGATTAGGTAGTTACACTGGCTCCTGCTCCTTTATATTGTACCAAGTTTAGCACTCATCTTGGCCTTCCTGGCTATTTTTTCAAATTGATATTAAATCATCAGATATTATAATTTTGCATGGGTTCAGTATTTCTGGATGACTACTCTGATGCATCTCAAGATGTCATATTCACAGAAGCAGCTGCAAGGCTTTCCTAGCTGTGATTGGGGCATGATGGTGACCCAGAGTGTGCATCTTCTATGTTTTCTGCAGAAGATTTTTAGATAAAGGCGGTGCTTTTAGCTAGACTAGCTGGAAAAAGATGTTAGAAAAAAAGCAGGCAAAGTTCTTGAAAGATCTGTTTGCTTTTTCCCACTAATTTGATTATACTAATAAAAGGTACTATTTTAATCTACAAATTCTGTCCTTATGTGTAGGCCACTGAAATATGTTTATGGCTAAATCAAACAATTGCTTAGCTTCATTAGGTCACTTCTACATTCTGTTGTAAGAATCTAGTGCATAACTTTAACAATGCATTTTTTTCCTGCATGTCCCTCCTCTACGTGCTGCTTTCAAAGGATGAGAAACTAAGACAGCCTTAATTTCATGGTCATTGAATGGAAGAAATCACCTTGTTAAAAAAAGCTATTTTTTCTCTTAGAAATAACTCACAAAAGGAAAATTACTGAGCTGATGATTAAAACAGAACTACAGGAAAAAGTATGATATTTAGTAATTTGGGGTTATATGAGCAGGTTAAATATATTTAAGCTGGGTTTTAAGGAGTCATATTCTGTATGTGCTCATGACATCCTGTAATTTTTTAACCTATTGGTCCATTATAGTCAAGTTTGGCAGAAAGGACACATCTCACAGATGCTAAATTCTCACAGTTTTTAAAACAGCAGGCAATCTGGAGGATTAGGATTAGTATTCCACTGAGGGAATGACTACATCATTAGCTCGCAACTTGTTTAATGCCAGAAAATCTACATGTGGCAATGGGATGCAGTATTCTTTATTTCTGGTGCACCTGAAATATTGCAAATTGTTTTGACACATTGTGTTTAATCATCTGTACAGAAGATATCACTTAAAAATAAATTTTACTCAGAGGCTTTCATATGAGTAATAATGACTACATACATTTTCTCTTTGAATGGGATTTCCATGTTTTTTTCCATTTTTCAATTGCATTGAACGCTTATCACAGAGACTCTGCTTAAATTTTACTTACAACTCTTGGATACCATCATTTATGTCGAGAACTACATTGGGAAACACAACTCTCTTTTCATCAGAACTTTTATATTTTGCCATTCTGTTAACATAGCTGGATATTATGGGGATATAGTCTTTAGAAAACCTTGCTCTTTAGCCCTTTGGCTATATATTATAAAGCCCGAGAATGCTGAGATAACCTATGTGTTTGACTAACAGACAAAGCACAAAATCTGAAAAAACTCTGATCTCTAGGACAAAGAGAGTCCGCATGATCTTAGTTGCCTTGAAAACTAATGGACAGCCTGTGTATTTACACTTTCAATGTCCTCAGGTCCCCAGGTATGGGAGAAAGCATGTATGGGTTTGATCTTGATGAGACAAGACTGAGTCCCTGAATTAGTATGGGCAAAAAAGATTCCACTGCCGCACGTATGCCAACGCAAGTGGCTGATGCCTTGGCATGCCTGCAATATCTGCAGCAAGCACAGAGCAAGCAGCCATTGCCCTGAAGCTTGCTATTGAGTTTAAGACCTTGGAATCGCTAACAGGGCCCATGGGATACTAGAAAGGAATGTGTAAGTCGAAGGAGCAGAGAAGGGAAACATGAAGATAAGGACCACATCTGCAACACTAGTCATTGCTCTTTATCTTTGTAGTCCTGGAAACCGTAGCACTGGAATTTTACCGGGGTAGCTGTTAACAAGGCAGATAAGGGTATATAAGCTTTTACTTGCACACAATAAACCGATTACGTTTGCACCATGAATGGAGTCCGTGCCCTTAATTGCCACACCCAAGACCTCCAGTGTACCTGCATAGCAGTTGCCCAGATGCAGAAAATTTTCCAGCCAGCTGTGAGATGAGACAGGCAAAAGAAGGTAGGCAAAAGGAAGGAAGGAAGGGAAGAATAAATGTGCTTTCCAGCCTGGAAGCAGGTTCTTTTTTTTTATTTTTTTTTTTTTTCCTGTCTTGCTCTGTTCACCTCATTTCAAGATAAGTCAGTCTTAAAGAGTGCATATGCTAGCTAGTATCACTGCCTCCTAAAAGAAAGATAGATTTGACCAATTATGTTTTCTGGGCTTCATTGATTAAATGTTTGCCTTCTGCATACTTTTCTATCATTCCCTAGTTGGTATAGAATATTCTATTCAACTCCTTATATGCATTTTTTAGGCTTCAGAATTATTACTGCATTAAATTCAAATGCAGACAGGACAATCCTTTTAAGAATATACGGTTCAACCAAACCTCCAGTAAATTCAGTCTGATGAAGAATATCCATCTTTTCCCAGTTTGTTAATTGATTTAATGGAGCTTAAGGGAGACTGATGCAAGTAGTTACAATTGCAAAAGTGGAATGTTCTGGTTTGAGCTAAAGTATAATCAGTTTTTCTAACTTCAGCTAAGTCTTGTCTAAGTAACTTCATTTCCTGAAAATTGGCTGTGTGTATTCTAGACAGCATATTTTTCAGACTGTGTGTTTTTCAGCTAGTATTCTCTCTAGAAATGATAACACCTTGTGTGAGGTATAATATGTGCTGAGTAGATGCTGTATGTTGTGTTTTCTGTAATAATTTCTGTTTGTTTATAGTTTCTACTAAGGAATACATAGTTGAATAGAAAAAGGAAGTTTTGTATTTTAGAACTGATACAAATCAATAGAGATCTGGCTGTTGTGAAGCTCATAATAATATTAAAATTAGTTGTGGGAAGTAAAAGAATATGCATGCATTTTTCTGGGAAACATTATACATATGCACGTAGATGGTGTTTTGCGGAATCAAACCCTATAACCCAAATTGAGTTATAAAGCAGGTATGTTTATTTCCAGTGCTGGGGTGCAAGGGAGTTCTCCTCCATGCTTGCACACCATATAACTAAACAAGCAGCTACTTATAGTGTAAAGATATGCATAGTTATAAGTGCCTACTACATATTCATAATCTTTCCCCGCTTCGTATTATAATTAGTTCTGGAAGGTTCACTCCAGTCTTGCGCCTGCGTAGTGCCTCCTGGTGGTCATGGGCTGGGGTCTTAGGGATGAAGTAAGGAGTCTTCCTCAGGATGAAAAAAGATTTTCCCCTTGAACTGTGTATAGATGGTGTCTCCTCTGGTTTTCCAGCTTTCTGCATTCCAACGCCCACTTATCAGTAAAATTCTGCTACCTGGCTCCTTCATTATCAACTTACAAGGTGTTCAAGGCGAGCAGCAGTGAACATTTTCAACCCCCCATGTCTGCTTTCGCTCATCAATTCCCCACTGTATTTTAAAGTTAGCAAATTTATTTGCCAAACATATGACCTATTTCCCGAATGGGAATTAAATGATATTTTGTTAGAAAATTACCCTTTTAATGCATTCACATGAGTACTAGCCATGGAAATCAAAATTGTTAGTCGTTGTAGCAGTCTCCAATTCCAAATAAATAACATAGCAGAGAAAACAAAGCTAACTAAAACTAGCATCAGAAGGATAATAATGGGGTGACACAGCTTATTTAGAATGCCCGTCGCGGTAGGGGACCATCCAAACAACACGCCCCACCAATGATGGTTCACATTCCTTTTACCCTTTTTAGGACCCCCTTTCTTTCCTCTGTGTTGTGGTAGACTGCTATCAGGGCCTTGTTCCCGTTTTCCTGGACCTTGTCCAGGATTATAATCAAGTCCCAATGTTTCATTAACTGTTTCATTAATAATTTTACCAATGCAAGATTCATTCCAATAGGTATGATGATAATTTGTGAAACATTGTATAATTGTATTTTATCAGCTGATGGGATATGACTGGTGCTAAATAAGAAAAGTCACATCCAACAATCTTAACAAGATTACAAATACAGAAATTAGAAATTAAAGTGATTCTTACTATCCATAATTATCTCATCTATAACTACAGAGGTACAAGCAGTTCTCAAACACACACAACCCTGGCCCATATATACAAGTACAGTCCTGTGATTAGCATCTGGATGGATCTCAAAGTGACAGATGTTTTGCTCAGTGTTGAGGCAGAGGTCTTGAGCATTGATTGCATTATTTAGCAAATGAATCCTTGTTGTTCCCATGCAATGCAAGATTCTAAATTTACAGTTTGCCATTTCCAGTCACCATTTGGGCCGATGTTCTATGTTCAGAAGGATAGAGCACAGTTTTATCATGGCTTAATCCTAATGCAATGATGGGGAGGACTACATGTATCGAAGCGTTACGTATGGTCAACACAAAGGCTGTGGCTGTATTAGTGATGGGGTCATAGGTAAAAATTTACCTGAGTCTACCAGGATTGAAGCTTCCTCTCTAAGCCAGTGGCACTGTCCCAAACCACTTTCCAGATTTCGATGAGTAAGTACTGTCACCGCCTTCTCTTATAATAAAGGCGGCCACTGATTGCATCCATAATTGTTCCTGTATACAACTGAGGGCCAAAGAAACTTGTTCTTGGATCACACTGAGTGCATTTCCTATTAATTCATGGTTTTGTTCCTCCACTTTTTCCCACTTTGGTAACACTTCTGATAATGGATTAGTTCCTAAAGCTAATAGAGAAGACGGTAAAGGTTGTCTTAATTTTGTTAAATCAGTAGTTGTGGTGGCCAATTTATTCATTAGCATTTCTGAGTCAATTCCATTTAGGACCCCTTTGTTATCTGCGCCTGAAGGGCACTTGTTTTCACAGCCAGGTTGTCCAGCCCTCAAAGGATGTTTTTAGGAAATGAGAGCATGCTGGTTGAATTTCAGAAATATCAGTTTGCATTAGCAGTTCAACACGTTTAAGAGACCATTCTGGGTTGAACAGGCTTAGTGATAATATTTATTTTAAATTTGAATGAGAACCCAATGGTATCATAGGCCCAGAGACAAACCACCTTAACAGTCTTTACTAATGTAAAATAAAGCCAACAGTCTAATTCATTTGAAATACAGGTCTTTCTATTCTTATCTTGTGGAGAGTTTATGTAGAGACATGGCTTGAGGAGAAGGGACGTGAGAAAATGCAGCTGGTGAAATAATAGCAGCCTCGTACAAGGCCACAGTCTCCTTGAGCAAGAAGTTAGGCGATAACAGGAGATAAAAACAGGAGCTAGAAAAACCACAAACATCCTAGGAATGTAGCAATAGAGGCAGGGCTGACACTCTGTATCAGACCAATGATGAGCCTTACTTTTGCAATATGTATGAGCCTTATTACTGCTATTATAAAAGCATGCCTATCATATCAATAAATTGAGACTTGTTGATCATCATCGGATGTGTTTGTCTCCCGTAGACTCCGTCAAATGGTGACCCCGACCGACCGGACACCACGGACAACTTCGTCAAATGGTGATCCCCGATATGTCGGAGCAAAATGCAGGCATTGAACCACGGACGAGCGACGACAGGGTAACAGGTTCGGGTCCCGAAGTAGCTGGGACGGCAATAAGTGTGAATAAAAGTAAGGTGACAGTATAGACGAGCCTGAGGACGCGCCGTGCTCTGGGTGACCGTATAGACGGGCCCGGCCGATATGTGCTGCCAAGACCTTGAGGGGCTGCAACAGCGCTGATAAATTAGGTATGGAAAGGCAAGCAGCATATAATTTATTTACCGCTTTCCTGGAAAAGCAGCAGGTTAAGGGAATAGATTTGCAGAAGGAGTTAACGAGTCTTTTAATATATGGGCATGCTAAAGGCTTATTCATAAATCCGCATACCGTACATGAGCTGACAGAGTGGTGAAAGTTCGGAGATGTATTGTGGGAGGCTACATTACAGGATGATAAAACGGCAAAAAAGTTGGGAAAGCTATGGAGGGTGGTACATAACGAGCTTTTACAGCATCAGGCAGAAAAGAAAGCAGCTGAGCAAGCATCTGCTGCTCACACAAAAAATAGAAACTATGAAAGAGAATGGTCCCAAACTACTCCTTTGCCCCCTACGGTCACGCAGGTAGCTTTACCTCCCCCGCCGCCACCGCCTTCTGGCTCTGCCTCAGAGGCAGCTTCTGAGCCGTCCACACCCCCCGAAGAGCAGGGGCCGCAGCCGGCCGTTCTCCCTCTGGGCAATGAGCCAACTCCTGGGGCGGAAAGCGAGCTAGCGGAGGTCATTGCCAGGGAGCGGAGAGAAGCTTGGGCTGCGCTTGCAAAAGACGGCTTGGAAAGGGGAGATCACTGTGCGGTTAATGCAGCAGCACAGCTAGCATGCCCGGTGACCTTCCAGGCTCAGGCAGGTGGAGGACTGATGGCAACAATTACTGCCCTCGATTGGAAATTGCTGTCACAGTTGTGATCTACAGTCAGCCAGTTCGGGGTGACAAGTGAGCCAGTAAAGCAGATGTTAGACTACATATGGGGCACTCAAGTGCTTCTGCCCACTGATTGTAGAGGAATAGCAAAGTTAATATTTACACAGCATCAACAGCTTTTATTTAATGCACATTGGCAAGCGATTGTTAACGAATGCGTGGCAGTACAGAGGCAGCCAGCAGATCCTCTTCATGGAGTGACAGCTGATGAGCTTATGGGGCTGGGAGCGTTTCTCCGCACGGAAGCTCAGGCTATGGTGGGACCAGACAAGTGCCGAGAGGCTATGAGATTGGTCAGATTGGCTATAGATAAGGTAAAAGAACCTGGAGGAGTACCCGTATATATAGGAATCAAGCAGGGTTGGGAAGAACCGTTTGGTGCATTTATAGATAAGGCTGCTGCCGCAATAGAAAAAGCAGGGGTACCCGAATACATGCGAGGGGCACTGCTAAAACAGTGCGCTCTTCAAAATTGCAATCAGGCAACACGGAGTGTGATTAACACCTTGGGTGCAAATTGGACCATAGAGGAGGCATTAGAAAGGATGGCTCAAATGCCGTTAGGATCACAAGCATTTTTAGTAGATGCTATTAAGCAGCTGGGGCTGGGATTACAGGAACAGGCAAAGGCTTCACAAAATCAGGTGTTAGCTGCTCTCGCACCCCTTCAAGCATCAGCTGCAGCTGATTCGGCTCCATCGGGAACCCGTACGCGATGCTACAGATGCGGAGGCATGGGTCACATGCGCCGAGAATGCCAGGCTACAGGGATATGGTGCCGAAAGTGCCGTTCGGATACTCACACTACGGGCGCTTGTTGGCAGAGGTCGGGAAACTCCGGCAGGAGCGCGAATTGCAGTGGCCGCGCTCAGACACAAGTCGCCGCTGTAGCTCAACCGACCTTCCCTGCCTCCAGCCTGCCACCACAGGGAGCCTCGGGCTGGACTTGGCAGCAGCAGTAGAAATCACGCTAATGACATCGCACCCACAAAAGATCCCAACAGGAATTAAAGGACCTATTGTTATACAAGGTCTAGCGGTGGGTGCACTGCTATTAGGACGATCGTCTGCCTCTATGATTGGATTATTTGTGTTACCTGGTGTTATTGATGCGGACTTTACTGGGGAAATTATGATCATGGTGCATACTCCTTTTCCACCCGTTCAAATTAATAAGGGACAGAGAATTGCTCAATTGGTACCGTTGGAGCAAATGACAAAAGAGATAAAGCCTATAAGGGAACAAGAGAGGGGAGAAAAAGGTTTCAGATCCACTGGCGGCCTGACCTTGCTGACTTTAAATCTTAATGAAAGGCCCAAGAAAACCGTGGAGGTGGAATATCAAGGACAAAAGAGGTCATTTTCAGGCCTTTTGGACACTGGGGCTGATTCCAGCATTATTAGCCCTAATTGCTGGCCTCCACATTGGCCTTTACAACCGGCTGCCACCACAGTGACCGGGGTTGGGGGTTTAACCCTGGCCAGTCGTTCCCCTCCTATCAAGGTGAACATCGATGGAAAACAATTAACAGCTACTTTCTCGGTAGTCCAATTGCCACCTACTGTGCAGTGCCTTATAGGGCGGGACATTCTGGCCCAATTGGGAGTGATGCTAACCAGTGAGCACCCTTTGGGGTAGTGGCCGTTGCCTGGACTTTCCTGATACCCATTACCTGGAAAACCAGCTCTCCGGTGTGGGTTAAGCAATGGCCTTTAAAATGGGAGAGTCTCCAGCGTGCTCATGATCTAGTGAAGGAGCAATAGGAACAGGGGCATCTGCGACTATCCACAAGCCCCTGGAACACTCCAATTTTTGTGATCAAAAAGAAATCAGGAAAGTTTCGTTTGTTACATGATTTGCGTACTGTCAATGCCCAAATGGAACCCATGGGGGCTTTACAACCAGGATTACCTAATCCCACAATGATTCCTAAGGACTGGCCACTACTAGTTATTGATCTTAAAGACTGCTTTTTTACTATTGCCCTTCATCCACAAGACATGATGTGATTTGCATTTACATTGCCTGCACTTAACAGGGAGGGGCCGGACGAAAGATTTGAATGGACGGTACTCCCGCAGGGAATGCGCAATAGTCCTACTTTATGCCAAATTTATGTTGACTCTGCATTACAGCCCCTGAGAAAGAGATGGCCAAATGTAGTGATTTATCATTATATGGATGATATATTGTTTGCCCAACCAAAACCTTTTACTGAACAGCAAATTCAGGAGATACGGACTGCCTTGGCACAATTTTCCCTTGTTATAGCCCCTGAGAAAATTCAAACAACAGCTCCGTGGAAATATTTGGGATGGACAATGTCGGAACAAATAGTTAAACCCCAGAAGCTACAACTGCAAACAAAACTCACAACTCTGAATGAGGCTCAGAAGTTACTGGGCGATCTTCAATGGTTAAAACCGATTGTTAGAATACCGAACAAACTGCTGGACGAATTACGCCCACTTCTCAAAGGCACGGACCCAGCAAGTCCGATCCATGTTACTCCAGAACAACAGCACACTCTTCAGAAAATAATGGACTGCGTTACACAGGGGCAAGTCCATCGGCGAGATCCAGAATTATCCATAGACCTGACGATCTGGAACGGTCCCAAATACCTCCTTGGGGCACTGACTCAATTGCAAAAGAAAACGGGGGAGATAAGGGTATTGGAGTGGATTTCCCCCGCGTTACAACAAACCAAAACTCTGTTTCAAAAGGTCGAAATGCTAGCGGATATAATAAAGAAAGGCAAGGAGAGAATGCTACAAGTAGCTGGAACCGAGCCAGCAGTAATCAGGATGCCAATTAAAAAGGATACCTTGGACTGGTACTTGTGTAATAGCAAGGAGCTGCAGGAGGCACTTTTAGGTGCAAGCTGCCCCATTGAAACAGAAAAGCTCCGGCAGGTGCCATTTCAATGGATTGGGGAATGGAATTGGATCACTCGGCCAAAACGAGAAAATTCCCCTATCGCAGATGCTCTTACGGCATTCACGGATGCTGGCAGAAAATCCAGAACTGCTGCAATAACATGGCAAGAAAAGGGACTATGGAAACATCAGATTTTACAAGCAGAAGCCGCAGACAGTCTACAGACTATGGAACTTTTAGCGGTAGTATGGGCAATATCACAGCTAAGAGGACCACTGAACATCGTAACAGACTCTTTGTATGTTGCTGGGGTCGTAGCTAGAATCGAAGACGCCTCTATAAAAGAGGTGCAAAACCAGAGGCTGTATGAGTTGTTGGTTCAGTTAAAAAAGGCTACAAGGTTAAGGGAGCACGCTTATGCTGTGATTCATATTAGAAGCCATAAATGGGAAGTTGGCTTGGGTGAGGGTAATGCTAGAGCAGACAGACTAGTGTCTGTGGCTCAGGGCACTCCACTGCCAGGCCAGCTGCTAGCCAGAGAAGCTCACTCTATATTTCACCAAAATGCAAAGGGCTTGCACCGAGAGTTCAAAATCACATTGGCAGAGGCGAAGGCCATAGTTAGGGCCTGCCCGATTTGCAGCCATCACAATGGAGGTGGTGGTCTAGGCCTAGGGGTAAACCCACGGGGACTACAATCAAATGAGTTATGGCAAATGGATGTTACGCATGTCCCTAACTTTGGTAGATTGAAGTATGTGCATGTATCTATTGACACCTATAGTAAGTTCATTTGGGCAACAGCACAGGCAGGAGAAAAGGCTATCCACGTGGAAAGGCACCTATATAGCTGTTTTGCAGTAATGGGGACACCAAAAAGGATTAAACCGGATAATGGGCCTGCTTACATTAGCAAGAGAATAGAAGGGTTCTTAAAGAGTTGGGGAATTGAGCATATCACAGGCATTCTAAACTCCCCAACAGGACAAGCTATCATCGAAAGGGCTAATGGCACTCTGAAAAGGTACTTGGCAAAGCATGAAAAGATTGCTGACCCCCAGGCAAGGCTATTGAAGAGCTTATTTGTGATCAATCACTTATGCATATTTGGGGACGCAGAGTACCCTCCAGCAGAATTACATCATCGGCCAAATGAAAGCAGAAAAAGGACATGTGGGTGAAATACAGAGACCCTAAGACAGGGTTGTGGAAAGGCCCTGCTAAGGTTATGTTTTGGGGAAGGGGATATCTTTGTGTCTCTACCCCTACAGGACCGGTATGGGTGCCTGCAAGGTGGACTATACCTGTTCTTGATGCAACAACTGCCAAGCAATCTGACGGAGGAAGACAGGAGAATAGAGGAGAAGCTGCCACTGATCCTACGACTGCTGCTGTCACAGTTGAAAGGATACTCGAAAGCCATCGACAGGGTTTTGAAGCACTGCCAGACCTTTGAAGGACTAATTACAACTATTGGATGGTTATCGGAAGTATTGCATACGGGGCCAGCGGGTCAAAATTGTCTTGATTGTAATAATCCGTGTTGTGCTGCTTGGGTAGCTTTGTATTGCAGGGGTTGCGATAAGATCTTTTGGATAGAACAGTCCCTAGTATGTGACTTATGGTATAACAGGTGTGCATTTAACTGTAACTTTAACAGCTGGCAGAGAGAGCTGCAAGAGCAAGCAAGGCTAGCAACAACCACGGCCTTAGCATTTTTTGAAGCACCTGAACAGAAAATATTGGCTTACTACCGTTGGGAATTGGAGAATATTGTTAAAAGGGGTATAGTTCAAGGTAGATCTCATATTATCTCTGCAAGGTGTAGGAAATTGGTACCCATAACACAGCATTACATGGTAGGGCCCATAAGAGGAGATCCTGACAGGGAATTGGATCAGTGCTTGAGCAAGTTACAGGAGTTAAAACTGCAACGGCTAGGAACAGTAAGGGCTAAAAGAAATAAGGGGAGAAAGGATAGAAGAGAAAAATGAAGCCTGTTTCTGCTGTATTGCTTAGTGCTGTAATAGCCAGCGTAGCAGGAGTTACACGCTTTACACGCTTTAATCAGCCAAGAGATAACATCTGGTTAACATTGGCAAACCAAACTAGTCAATCCTCGCTTTGCCTTAGCTTAGGAGGGGTTACTAATCCTTTCCGAAATTGCCTGATAGGTTTGCCTGTTTGGTCCCCAGGGGAATTTTGTGGTTTTGTGAATGAAAGCAGCCTGTGCAAAAACTTATCGAGCGCTGAGGGCTGTAGCCAGCTGCACCAGTGGGGAGGTAACCCTCAGATTGAGGATGGCTGCCAACAATGTGAGATCATACTGTCCTTGAACATCACCCTGCACTCTCCCCCAGAGGAATTAGATCTCTTTGGAAGCGCAAATGCCAGTTTATCCAATGTCAAACAGGGGGGTTGGTTCGGTTTTGAGCCACTGAACCTAAATGACTTTAACAAGAATCGCAAAATTGTGCCAGCCTAGACTCATCCCTGGAATCAGGAATAGTGAATAGCCAGCTTTACTCCCGATGTAACGGTGCCAACATTACAGCCCCGAAGAAACTGCCCCCCGAGATATTTTTAATTTGTGGAGACACAGCTTGGAATGGTATACCGGCAAAGCCACAGGAAGGACCTTGCTATTTGAGGGAATTTATCGTTGTTCCATCCTAATGTATCCTTATTAGTGCAATGGAGTCAGAGAAAAGCGCAGTGTGCACGAGCTAGACTGTGGTCAGATAGGGGAACCCACATTTTGGAGTCAGACGAATCTTCTTTCTCAGAAAGAAAACGGGGGAAATGTGGAGAGTTTTTGTAGAGACATGGCTTGACGAGAAGGGACGTGAGAAAATACAGCTGGTGAAATAATAGCAGCCTCATACAAGGCCACAGTCTCCTTGAGCAAGAAGTTAGGCGATAACAGGAGATAAAAACAGGAGCTAGAAAAACCACAAACATCCTAGGAATGTAGCAATAGAGGCAGGGCTGACACTCTGTATCGGACCAATGATGAGCCTTACTTTTGCAATATGTATGAGCCTTATTACTGCTATTATAAAAGCATGCGTCTCGTATCAATAAATTGAGACTTGTTGATCATCATTGGATGTGCTTGTCTCCCGTCAACACCGTCATTATCTGTAGGCATATTTGAGATAGTAATTTGGGATGCCTTTCTATGGATAGTCCTATTAAACATTCGGCATCCTGCTTTGATTTCTCCTACTACACTCCCCTGAAGTTGCTGAATCCCCTGTTATCTATCCACATTTCATTCTTGCCTCACATATACTTGATTTTCATGCATAACCACAGTTGATGGATTTAAACCCTTTTGATCAGAATATTTCCCAGGGCTCCAGTATACCCAGTAAAAGCTTGAGATCAAGGCCACCCAGTATTCTTCTGGCTAGAGGTACCTTTCCCTCCGTGGATTATAATAATAATGATGAGAAAAATAATTTTCCTGGTTGGACTTGCGTGACCCTCCATGGAGATTTATGTGCCTTTTTCTCTCAAGTGTGATGGATCCATGCACTCTGCTCCTTGATTTTGATTGCTGTGAAGGAGGTAAGGAGCATCTGGAATGGTCCTTCTCACTGCAGTTCCAGAGTTGTCTCTGCAAGAGACTTTACATATACATAATCTCCAGGTCGTATGTTATGCACAGGTTCATCCAAACCCCTACTTCACATCTCAGCCTCATGTTTTTCAGTCTTTTGGAGCTGTTTGTCCAATGCCACCTTGTAGGAGGTCATGAATTCATACGCAAATAGTGACTGATCTGTTGTACTACTTCTGAGATAAAATGTGGTCCCCTATCAGGAGAAATAGTTGCTGGAATCTCAAAGCATAGTATTATCTCCTGTATTAGTGTTCTGGTTATCTCCTTGTTCTAGAAGGGAATGCCTCTGGCCAATCTGAAAATGTACCAGTGAATACCAATAAGTATCTACATCCCCCCCTTTTCTTGGGAGTTCCGAAAAATCATTCTGTCATTGTTGCCCAGGCCCGTTGCCTTTTCCAATTTAGCCCATTTCTGGTTTGGGGTAATTTTGAGATTAGTCTGGATGCAAAGGTCACACTGCGGAGTCACTTGTCTCACAGTGGTGTATAAATTTCTAGCTGCAATCCCTTTAATTAGGTGCTTATATAAAGCTTGTGCCCCTCCATGTCTCTTCCTGTGTTCCTCTCTCATCAAAGACCATGTTAAATAAAAGGGAATGATTAGTTTCCCTTGTGGAGTGAGGACCTACCCCTCTTTATTATATGACCCTTCCAGGTCTGTAACAAGTTTCTGATTATCTGATCTTCCTTGGTATATTCTGGCTTACCTTCTAGGAGATTCGCCTGTCAGAGATCAAAGGCCCTTCTGTTTTTACCTTGCCTTTGGCTGCCAGTTTTGCCTCTCTGTCTGCCAGCTCATTTCCTCTCCCCAATTGCGAATTCATTTTCTGGTGTGCCTTGATGTGCATGACTGTCGCTTTCTCAGGTAGCTGGACTGGTTCCAGCAGTCTCAGGATCCCTATGCATAATTGATGGTTTTCACAGAATCACAGAATCACCAGGTTGGAAAGGACCCACTGGATCATCGAGTCCAACCATTCCTAACACTCCCTAAACCATGTCCCTAAGCACTTCATCCACCCGTTCCTTAAACACCTCCAGGGAAGGCAACTCGACCACCTCCCTGGGCAGCCTGTTCCAGTGCCCAATGACTCTTTCTGTGAAGAATTTTTTTCTGATATCCAACCTGAACCTCCCCTGGCTGAGCTTCAGGCCATTCCCTCTTGTCCTGTCCCCTGTCACTTGGGAGAAGAGGCCAGCTCCCTCCTCTCCACAACTTCCTTTCAGGTAATTGTAGAGAGCAAGAAGGTCTCCCCTCAGCCTCCTCTTCTCCAGGCTAAACAACCCCAGCTCTCTCAGCTGCTCCTCATAAGACTTGTTCTCAAGCCCCTTCACCAGCTTTGTTGCTCTTCTCTGGACACACTCCAGAGCCTCAACATCCTTCTTGTGGTGAGGGGCCCAGAACTGAACACAGTATTCGAGGTGCGGTCTCACCAGTGCCGAGTACAGAGGAGAAAAACCTCCCTGGACCTTCTGGTCACACCGTTTCTGATACAAGCCAAGATGCCATTGGCCTTCTTGGCCACCTGGGCACACTGCTGGCTCATGTTCAGTCGGCTGTCAACCAACACCCCCAAGTCCTTCTCTTCCGTGCAGCTCTCCAGCCACTCTTCCCCCAGTCTGTAGCACTGCATAGGGTTGTTGTGCCCCAAGTGCAGGACCCGGCATTTGGCCTTGTTAAACCTCATGCCATTGGTCTCAGCCCAGCGGTCCAGCCTGTTCAGATCCCTTTGCAGAGCCTCCCTACCCTCCAGCAGATCCACACTTCCTCCCAGCTTAGTGTCCGCTGCAAACTTGCTGAGGGTGCACTCAATGCCTTCATCCAGGTCATTGATAAAGACATTGAACAGAGCTGGACCCAGTACTGAGCCCTGAGGAACTCCACTTGTGACTGGCCTCCAGCTGGAGTTAACTCCATTGACCACCACTCTCTGGGCCCGGCCATCCAACCAGTTTTCAACCCAGGAGAGTGTGCGTCTGTCCAGGCCAGAGGCTGACAGTTTCTGAAGCAGAATGCTGTGAGAAACTGTGTCAAAGGCTTTACTGAAGTCCAAGAAGACTACATCCACAGCCTTTCCCCCATCCAGTAATCGAGTGATTTTGTCATAGAAGGTGATCAGGTTAGTTTCGCAAGATCTGCCCTTTGTAAACCCATGTTGACTGGGCCTGATCACCCGGTTTTCTTGCATGTGCTTCATGATAGCACTCAAGATTACCTGTTCCATGACTTTCCCTGGCACTGAGGTGAGACTGACAGGACTTTTGCCCTCGCAAAAAGTCTTAGCTGTTTCTGTCCATGAACCAGTTCTCCGCGCCTTCCATGACAGTGTCTTTCAGGTCCGAATGGCTCAAGTATGTGGCCTCGATGGTCTCTAAGCAGTCCTGGTGCACTGGTTCTCCTGTATTTACACTGAGAAAAGAAGCTGGGTTGATGATGTTAGTAACCACAATTCCCATATCATCATGTTCCACCATTCCAGCCTGGTATTTTAGGAACCTTTGTGGCGAAAGCCAGTGCCCACCTTTTGCTTCCAGACACTAACACAGTCATTTTCTGGCCCAGGGTAAATCTTCGTGCCTCCTGGATGTTTAGCGCGACGGCCGCAACCGCTCGTAAACAGCCAGGCCCTAGGGCAATCCCTTGCTTCTCATGAGAGAAAAGGAAAAATGGCTTGCTCACATCTGGAAGTCCTAAGGCCGAAGTCAACATCAGGGCTTTCTTCAGCTGCTCAAAGGCTTGCACAGCCTCTTTGCTCTGTTGGAGGTATTTCTGTTTGGTGGTCGTTAGTGCATACAGGGGTTTAACAAGCAGTCCATAGTTATAGATCCATATCCAACAACACCCAGTCATTCATTCCCAAGAAAGTCTGTAAAACCTTCACTGTTTACAGTCTCGGGGTTTGGTATATTGCTTCTTTTCAGGCCTGTCCCGAAGTTCTTTGTCCAGCGCTGATTTCATAGCCCAAATAGAACACCTCGCATTGCATTATTTGGGCCTTCTTTTAGATGCCTGGTATCCCTGGAGCCCCAAAAAGTTTAACAGACTTACCATCCAGGTTATGCAAGCGTTGTCTTGGTGGCAATCAGGGTATCATCTACATACTGCAACAGTCTGCCTTCCTCAGGTGGGGCTTCCAGGCCTCAAGATCCTTTGCAAGTTGATTACCAAATATCCAGGTGAGTTGAGCTCTGCACCTGCTTTCAGGCTTTTCCCATTCAAATGCAAATATTTTCTGGCTTGCCGCGATGGAGAGACGGGACTCGGCTTGATGCAAGCAGGTGTTCCACTTTATTGTGCAGCTAACATATATTTAAACTACTTGTTACAGTTAATTAAGGTTCATACATATTGCAAAAAGTGAGCTCATTATTGGTTACATCGTTAAAGGACAACTCCTCCTTAAGATACATTCTTGTGATTCTTTGTACCTCTTTATCTAAATCCTACTGTTCTATAACAACTATGTTCAAGGGCGAAACTAATGAGAGACTAGAGACTGCCTACGCATCCAGGTTCTTATCTCACTCCTTCCCAGGGCCTGTGGCCGACAAGTTCCAGCACATCCCCCTTAAACAATCTTTCTGTACTTTTGGTTTTTTCACTGCCTGTCAGGCCCTGTGCTACACTGGCTGGCTTCATGGAGAGGGAGGCAAATGTAGACATCCTTCAGGTCTAAAACAGTAAGCCAGGTTAGTTCAGGTATTAATACAGTTAATAGGGTATATGGATTTGCCACCACCGGGTAAAGGTTTTTTGGTTATTTTTTTTACAGCCCGTAAGTCCTGGGCACATCAGTGGCCCATACCTCAGGGTATACTTGCTTTGTGATTTCTTCACTGATTTTTCCTTCTGTGGGAACAGTGACTAAGGATAAACCCATTATTTGCATATACTGCTGGTCATTTACCTCCAGAGTAATCTCTCCCTTTTCAAATTTGATTATTGCATCCAATTCTTCTAATAAATCTCTCCCAAAAAGTGCCTTGGGGAGTTGGGCATATACAAGAATCTGTAGATGCCCCATTGTTTTCCCAGTTTATATCTTACAAGTTCACAAAAATACGCCTTTTCACTTCGGCCAGTTGCCCCTTTTACCATGATGTATTCATTTCCTAGGGACATCAAAGCTTGATTCAAAACTGAATACGTTGCCTCTGTGTCAACTAAAATTCTACTTTCTTCTCCTCTTTCCCTGGCTTCATTATAACCAGTGCATCCGCTAGGGTGGATTCCTCAGTTCCCCATAAGACTTCCTTCACATGAGCCACTATTCCTCTTTTAGACTAGCCCAAACCCAAAACCCCTAGTTGTATTCCTACCCTTGACCCAGGATCCATCGGTGTGTTGCGGCACATTATATCCCTCAGTCGATTTAGGAATTCAGATGGTGATTTAGAGGGACCTTGTTTACTTGTTTGGGAATGTCTCTTTTCATTCCCTTTGAAATTCACTCCTGATATACCTGTAATTTTTCTACATATTTAGATCTGACTGGATCCCACATTGGGTCTTGGAGGGGAAAATACTCTTTCAAAATCCCCTGCAGTTTTAAAATCAGTTTTGGTTTTGGGTTTTTTTTGGTTTTTTTTTTTTTTTTTTTTTTCCGTCTTCCCTGGGATGTGCCTGTAAAACTGTCAAAGCAGACCTTTCCATTATGCAGGAAGATACTGGGCTATCTGGTGGGTAGGGGTCCCATCCAAGTCCATATCACATTCCTGTGATTGAGGGGGAGGCATAAGCAAATCAGGTAAATCTTATTCTGGTGTCTGGTGAATTTTATTTATTCTAGTGCACCTTTGCTCAATACTGCATGCCAAGCAACATGGCCTCAGTTTACCTTCAAATTCTTTGTTATTTTCCTGCTCAGGTGTGAGTACCATAGAATCCTGTTGCGGCAAAATCCCACAGTCCCTTTGTCTCTTCGAATGATTTTGGAGGGTGAAAAATACTTCATTCCACTTTCCCTCTCTCCTTAAAAACAACATCAGTTGCAAAACAGTACTGCAATCTTACCAAACTTACTCATTGAGCCCCTGGCTCCTCCCACCAATTCCTTCCAGTGCTGTAATATGCATACTAATGGGCTTGCCTGAGGAAATTCTTGTTCGATTTTTCCCCCATTATGCTACCTTCCGACTCTACCTTTCTCTAACTTCCGCAAACTATTTAAACACTTACAAATGACTCGTCCCTAAGTTCTCAGGGACTTCCCAACAATTCCGGTCTACAGATTATAGACACTCAGGACAATAGAGTGATCCCAACCTAGCTGAATAGCACAATAAAACCTTATGATAGTCTGAATACCAAATCTGATCCATTCCCACAGTCTGCAGAATTCTGCCTCCCCTGTCCACACAATCCCTTTTGCTTTTACACTTTCAAATTATATTTTTTTCTCCCACAGAGAACACTTAACTCACATTCCAGGATGGGGAGGGTTAACTCACACACACAGCACCTAACTCACATTCCAGGAAGGGGGAAAGGGAGGGGCACATTCAGCCGCTTCTCCCATTTTTCTCTTCCCCCCCCCTTCTTCTATGCTAGATATTTTTAAATTTCACCCTTTGCAGCCTTCCATTCCAAAGGTCCGAGGTAAATATACCCATTTGCCGGCTCAATGAACATTTGGAATTAAAAGGCTTCATAGTTGCATTCCTAGGATCAAGACAAACAGGGCTTCTAGACAATTCACAAGTCTTTCAACATTTTGAGCTCAGTCTGCCTCTGGCTCCTGTCTACGGAGGAAGAACATCCCCCCGGTAAGCTATCCCTCTCAATTCCGCTGGTACTCTGTTATACATCAAACAATTCACAGAGTATACTTATGACACAAAACACACAGCGTATAACAGTGATCACTCGCTTCGCTCATCTCCGGCTGCTTCCTTCACAGGAGAGCAGAACCGCGGATCGGAACTCCGCACTCGCTTTGCACTCACATACAAACACTCCACAACATATGAGAAATTTAAAATGAGCTCTTAGCGATGGTAAAATATACATGGTACTGATGCAAAAGATTTGCAACAGATGTAGAAGATGGTAACTATCCCATATACGACACTCCTGCTTCCTCAATAATATTATAATACTATAATAATATCTATAATACCATAATCCCTCACTCCGTGTCAAGCATCTCATGAGAAACTTGGAATTATATTTTACCTGGTGCTTTGCTATCAGAGCAGGGAGCACCCATCCCATCCCATACCATCGAATTCAATGTTTTCCCCAGGATACGGGCAGTATCACCTCCTCACCCAGCGCAAGAAGGGGATTTATATACCCTCCTATGGGCTTACAGGATCTTGGCAAAGTGATCCTCACCCTTTGTCACCACATGAGGCGTCCCATGCACTACTTACCGACTCTTTCCCTAATTCCCCTGCAGGTACATCCAAATTATCATACCATATCATACATAAATCACATACCTGGTCCGCCCGCTGATGGACTGTCTGTCCCCCGCAGCGATCAGGTAAAGATGGGAGATTCTCCGGGGAAACAGGCGCGTCTTAGAGTGTCCCTCTCCCCACCAATCCTGCAGCTGGGCAGAGAGAGTATCCCATCTGGGGTGCCAAATTGTTGTGCGGAATCAAACAGGTATGTTTATTGCCAGCGCTGGGGTGTAAGGGGGTTTTCCTCCTAGTTTGCACACTGTATAACTAAACAAGCAGGAACTTATAGTGTAAAGACATGCACAGTTATAAGCACCTACTACGTATTCATTTATAACTTTTCCCCACTTTGTATTATAATTAGTTCTGGAAGGTTCGCTCCAGTCTTGCACCTGCGTAGTGCCTCCTGGTGGTTGTGGGCCGGGATCTTAGAAATGAAGTAAGGAGTCTTCCTCAGGATGAAAAAAGTTTTTTTCCCTTGAACTTTGTATAGACGGTGTCTCTTCTGGTTGTTTTCCAGCTTTCTGCATTCCAATGCCCACTTATCAGTAAGCATCTGCTACCTGGCTCCTTTGTTATCAACTTCCAAGGTCTTCAAGATGAGCAGCAGTGAACATTTTCAACGCGCCCCTGTCTGCTTTCGCTCATCAATGGGAAATATATTCTGTAACCACTTTTCATCCCATTATGCACTCTAGGTGGAGTTATTCCCTGTGCGTTCAACGCTGTAATAAAGGATGCCTGTTTTCTAAAACTCCAAAATGTGTCTTAAAGAATCATAGAATCATAGAATCACTAGATTGGAAAGGACCTACTGGATCATCGACTCCAACCATTCAATCCCTAAACCATGCCCCTCAGCACCTCATCCACCCGTCCCTTAAACACCTCCAGGGAAGGTGACTCGACCACCTCCCTGGGCAGCCTGTTCCAGTGCCCAATGATCCTTTCCTTGAAATTTTTTTTCCTTATGTCCAGTCTGAACCTCCCCTGGTGGAGCTTCAGGCCATTCCCCTTTGTCCTGTCCTCTACCACTTGGGAGAAAAGGCCAGCTCCCTCCTCTCCACAACTTCCTTTCAGGTAATTGTAGAGAGCAAGAAGGTCTCCCCTCAGCCTCCTCTTCTCCAGGCTAAACAACCCCAGCCACTCCTCACAAGACTTGTTCTCCAGCCCCCTCATCAGCTTCGTTGCTCTTCTCTGGACACGCTCCAGAGCCTCAACATCCTTCTTGTGGTGAGGGGCCCAGAAATGAACACAGTACTCAAGGTGTGGTCTCACCAGTGCCGAGTACAGAGGGAGAATAACCTCCCTGGACCTGCTGGCCATGCTGTTTCTGATACAAGCCAAGATGCCGTTGGCCTTCTTGGCCACCTGGGCACATTGCTGGCTCATGTTCAGTTGGCTGTCAACCAACACCCCCAGGTCCTTCTCCTCCGTGCAGCTCTCCAGCCACTCTTCCCCTAGTCTGTAGCACTGCATAGGGTTGTTGTGCCCCAAGTGCAGGACGCAACATTTGGCCTTGTTAAACCTCATGCCATTGGTCTCAGTCCAGTGGTCCAGCCTGTTCAGGTCCCTTTGCAGAGCCTTCCTACCCTCCAGCAGATCCACACTTCCACCCAGCTTAGTGTCATCTGCAAACTTGCTGAGGGTGCACTCAATGCCTTCATCCAGGTCATTGATAAAGACACTGAACAGGGCTGACCCAGTACCGAGCCCTGGGGGACCCCACTTGTAACTGGCCTCCAGCTGGAGTTAACTCCATTTACCACCACTCTCTGGGCCTTGACATCTAACCAGTAAGAGTTTATTTGCCAGAATTTTGAGTATCAAGACTAGTTCTGTGCCTCTCATGCTTCTCTTCTTTGGATCTTCCATTATATTTAGAATATTAAACAAGAGCAAAAGAAAGAAGGAAAGAAAGAAATTAGGCACTATCTATTCACCCTTTCATCCACCCAGCTCTTCATCCATGCTTAAACTGGGCTATTTTTTAAGGGAATTTAGCTTTGATCTTCTTTAGCATCCTGAAATGTTCTACATCTCTTCAATTTTGGTTTCCATCTGGGAAAGACATGAGAGGCACCAAAATGAGAACAAAGATACAGGCAATATTTTAAGGATGTCTAAATGAGAGATAGCCAGTCTAATTTCAAAAGGCTAAGAAGTTCTGAAAACTCAGATAAGTACTTCTTAAAGGTTGTGCCAGCTGACCAACCTCTGTTTCTTGTAGGTTTTCCCATCTGAGCTGCACTGCTGAAGAAATTTCCTGAATGATCTTAGAAAGAGCCCACTCACAGTTTATCATAAAAGATAATATGGAACTAGTGCTGTACAATACAGCAATTGCTATAGAGACTGTTGCCTTTTATTAACTGAATAAATGAATTGCAATTTTCAAATGTATTTAACAATCAGTATTTCAGTTTTCTGTCCCCGAGTAACCAAATATCTTTTTTCCCGTTTGTATGTGTGTGTTATACTCATTAATACTAGCATATTATAGAGGGTAGATTTAGATTAGATATTAGGAAGAATTTATTTACTGTGAGGGTGGTGAGACACTGGAACAGGTTGTTCAGAGAAGCTGTGGATTCCTCCTCCCTGGAAGTGTTCAAGTCCAGGTTGGCTGGTGCTTTGAGCAACCTGATCTAGTGGGAGATGTTCCTGCCCATGGCAGAGGGGTTGGAACTAGATGATCTTTAAGGTTCCTTCCAACTCAAACCATTCTATGATTCCATGATTCTATTTACTAAATACTACGTTGGGCAGGTGACACTTAAAAGTGAAGTCTTGGTTTAGTAAGACATTTTAAATATTGAAATTGTCCCATTATGTCAATGACACTACAGATTTAAACATAGGTATTGTCAAATTGTAACAGGAAGGTGAATCCTAAGAGATGTGAAGTTTACAAAATCTTACTGGTATCTATATCAGAAACTTGTGGCATGAATTAGTCATCATGTTTGTTGTAAAAATGAATGAAACAAAATTCATGTTTTTCTAAAACAGCAATTAAGGAACAAGAGAAAGTTGGTTTTGCTAATAATTACAAAACTTTGTCCAGTCTGCTTCCTTACATATACTGTGGCATTGCTTTTTCAATGTCTTTGGGGCATCCAGTCACCTCCTCTATCTAGTAATCTGATGTAACTTGTGGATGAAGGCAAGGAGAAAAAGATCTGTGTTTGAAGCTAGCAGGGGACTGACTGAGGGCTAAAACAAAATACTGAAGCAAAGACCCAGGTGGTAGAAAAAAATTCAACATGCCTTAGGAGAAATAGAAAGCTATGGCTTGGATATAAAGATTTGTGTTAACTTATTTCTTATTTACATTTGCTTGACCAAGATCAGAACCTGAATCTAGGAATACTTCCACAGAGAGTTTATTATGAGCTCTGCAACAGGCAAGAAATTCCTTCAGTCATCTTATCCCTCCCTCTTTGTCCCCTCCTCCCTTCTCCAGTCCCCTGTGTACTGCAACCGAAATGGTCAAACCAAATGAGTCAGCAAGGAGATAGTTCTCAAGAGAATATGCTTTATCTACACCCTATGTATAAAGTTTAGCTGACACAGTAACAACTGCCAGGAAAATCAGTGGTGATTTGTTCACTGTGTTATTTTAAAGCTCCTCAAGAGCTCTGGATCAGAAATACTGTTATCTTGTTAATTGCTAGGTTAACACTTATGTAGGACAAGGTCTGACAGGCAGTGGAAAAACCCAAAGTACAGAACGATTGTTTAAGGGGGATGTGTTGGATAAGCTCAGCCACAGACTCTGGATAAGCTAAAAACAAGAACTCCCCTCAAGAAAAGAAGAACAAGGAGTAACAGCTATGTGGGCTACGTGCAAATGGCATAGCAACCACTTAGATAGGAGGAAACATTGTTACTGTCTAAAGAAGCTAATGACCTGCAAAAAGAGTAGATATCTGTAGCTATGCAGCAATGCCAAATATTAGCTCATACAGCAATGGACTATAACCAATCAGCATGAAACGCGTTGCTTGTAAGTCACTTATAACTAGTATAAATATATGTTAAGATTACAATAAAATCGACATCTTGCTTGCATCAGGCTGTGTCCCATCTCTCAATCACGGCAAATTGGTGACCCTGACGTGATCAATACGTGATCGATACCAGGGCCTATGATCCACCTATTTGAGTGGCATGCTGTGAGTCCCACAGAGCTTTGAATGAGCTGCTGCAAGGAAGCGGGAATTGACCGGTCTCTCTAATCCCTCCACGGAAGAGAGGTGAGCTGTGGGAAACATGGGAAACCAGGTGTCTTCCCCTGAAAGAGACGTATATGAACTCATGAAAGCCCTTCTTAAGAAACAAGGGAAAAATATTTCTGGGCATGATCTTAAAGTAATACTTAAATGGGTACAGGCAAAAATACCCACTGTAACTGAGTCTACTATTTTTACACAGGAACTTTGGGATGATGTGGGGGTTAAACTGTGGGATGCAGCAAGCACAGGGAATGCTGAAGCACAGCGTATGCTCCCGTGGTGGAAGAGTATTTTTTAGACTTTAAAAGTACAAGAAAAGAGCCCCAAAGACAAGGTGAAAGGGCAGGTGGACTCTCCAATTATCCCTCCGCTATCACCAGTAAAGGATGGACCCGCCACGGTACCAGAACTGTGCACCGTTGGCTATTCTCCTGAGGAGGATCCCTTTGATCCAGGACCGGTGAACCCTGAAAAGGAGCCAGACCTTTATCCACCTGATCCACATGATATATGGTGCCAAGCCTTACAAGAAGGAGAATTAGAAATCGCGAAAACCATAGTAGCCCCCGTTATTTACCAAGGGCGGGGGGCTCAGTGGGAGGCTCTTTCATTTTTGGTAGTTAAGGAGTTGCGCCGTACGTTAAAGGAACATGGTCTCTCTTCGCCGTATTTTACGAGTCTATTGTCCTCTGTTTTTGATATGTATGTCATGACCCCCCATGAAACAGCACCACCTCATGTCTTCGCCCAGCAACAACAGGTAGTGCCGGACTGGACCTGGCAACCTCACACACAGTAACATTATTAGATTCTACGGTTCACTTATTATCGACAGATGTCTCAGGACCTTTACCCCCCAGGGACTCAAGCATTATTGTTGGGAAGATCATCTACAACCTTAACGGGACTTTTTGTGTTACCAGGTGTCATTGACTCTGATAGCGTTGGTGAAATTAAGATCATGGCATGGACCCCATTTCCCCCTTGTACAGTGCCGAAAGGTAGCTGTATAGCACAATTGGTATTAATTCCCAGGGGGACGGACACCCCTGATTCTCACCAACCCTATCAAAGGAGGGGAGGGTTCGGATCTACAGGGGATCCACAAATCTTGTGGGTGCAGTCTATCTCCCAAAAGCGACCTCTATGTCAATGTACCCTCATTCGCAGGAAACAACAAATAGTGCTTAACAGGATTATTGACACTGGAGCTGATGTTACTGTAATATCTCAGGCCAAATGGCCACCACAATGGCCTTTAGCCAATGTTTCCCAAACATTAGCTGGAATCGGAGGGACTGGTAGCAGTCACCAAAATCTGCAATTAATCCAAATTCGAGGTCCAGAGGGACACATAGCCTCCATTAAGCCTTTTGTATTGCCCGTTCTGATGATCTTGTGGGGGCGAGATGTGTTGTCCCAGTGGGGGATGTCTATTCAGACCCATTTTTAGATGGGGCCATTGAAGTGCGCGACACCCTGAAAATAACCTGGAGGACTGAGACCCCCATTTGGGTTGATCAATGGCCCCTTCCACTGGAAAAACCCTCCAAGAATTAGTTGCCGAACAATTGCTGAAAGGACATATTGTGCCTTCTACCAGTCCTTGGAATTCACCTATTTTTGTTATCAAAAAACAGTCCATGACCTTAGAAAAATTAATGGTGGTATGGAAGATATGGGGGCCCTACAACCTGGCCTCCCATCCCCTACTATGATCCCTCGAGACTGACATTTGACTGTAATCGATCTCAAAGATTGTTTTTTCAATATCCCTTTGTATCCATATGATGCTCCTAAATTCGCTTTTTCTGTTCCAAGCATTAACATGCAAGCTGGTGAGGGGGCTGGAGAACAAGTCGTATGAGGAGCGGCTGAGAGAGCTGGGGTTGTTTAGCCTGGAGAAGAGGAGGCTGAGGGGAGACCTTATTACTCTCTACAACTACCTGAAAGGAGGTTGTGGAGAGGAGGGAGCTGGCCTCTTCTCCCAAGTGACAGGGGACAGGACAAGAGGGAATGGCCTGAAGCTCCGTCAGGGGAGGTTCAGGTTGGATATCAGAAAAAAATTCTTCACAGTAAGAGTCATTGGGTACTGGAACAGACTGCCCAGGGAGGTGGTCGAGTCGCCTTCCCTGGAGGTGTTTAAGGAACGGGTGGATGAAGTGCTGAGGGACATGGTTTAGGGAGTGTTAGGAACTTGATGATCCAATGGGTCCTTTCCAACCTTGTGATTCTGTGATTCTGTGACTTGTGTGACCCTTCATGGAGATCTATGTGCCTTTTTCACTCAGGTGCGATAGATCCATGCGCTCTGCTTGATTTTGATTGCTGTGAAGGAGGCAAGGAACATCTGGAATGGTCCTTCTCCCTGTGGTTCCGGTGTCCTCTCTGCAAGAGACTTTACATATACATAATCTCCAGGTCGTATGTTATACATAGGTTCATCCAAACCCCTACTTCACGTCTCATCCTCATGTTTTTCAGTCTTTTGGAGCTGTTTGTCCAATGCCACCATGTAGGAGGTCATGATTTCATACGCAAATAGTGACTGATCTGTTGTACTACTTCTGAGATAAAATGTGGTCCCCTATCAGGAGACATAGTTGCTGGAACCCCAAAGCGTGGTATTATTTCCTGTATTAATGTTCTGGTTATCTCCCTGTTCTAGTAGGAAATGCCTCTGGCCAATTTGAAAAGGTACCAGTTAATACCAATAAGTATCAACATCCCCCCTGTCTTGGGAGTTCCGAAAAATCAATCTGCCATTATTCTCCAGGTACGTTGTCTCTTCCAATCTGGCCCATTTCTGGTTTGGGGTAATTTTGGGATTAGTCTGGAGGCAAAGGTCACACTGCTGAGTCACTTGTCTCACAGTGGTGTATAAATTTCTAGCTGCAATCCCTTTAATTAGGTGCTTATATAAAGCTTCTGCCCTCCCATGTCTCTTCTGTGTTCTTCCCTCATCAAAAGCCATGTTAAATAAGGCGGAATGATTAATTTCCCTTATGGAGTGAGGACTCACCCCTCTTTACTATATGACACTCCCAGGTCTATAATAAGTTTCTGATTATCTGATCTTCCTTGGTATATTCTGGCTTACCTTCTACCGAGATTCACCTGTCAGGGATCAAAGCCCCTTTTGTTTTTACCTCGCCTTTGGCTGCCAGTTTTGCCTCTCTGTCTGCCAGCTCATTTCCTCTCCCCAATTCCAAATTCAATTTCTGGTGTGTATTGATGTGCATGATTGTCACTTTCTCAGGTAGCTGGATTGCTTCCAGCCGTGTCAGAATCCCGCTGCATGCTTGATGTTTTTGCCCTGGCATGTCTTTTATTGCTTAAGACATAGCTGTTTCCATCCATGAACCAGCCCTCAGTGTCTTCCATGGGACTGTCCTTCAGGTCCGAATGGCTCAAGTATGTGGCCTCGATGGTCTCTAAGCAGTCCTGGTGCACTGGTTCTCCTGTATTTCCACTGAGAAAAGAAGCTGGGTTGATGATGGTAGTAACCACAATTCCCATATTATGTTCCACCATTATAGCTTGGTATTTTAGAAACCTTTGTGGCGAAAGCCAGTGCCCACCTTTTGCTTCCAGACACTAACACAGTCATTTTCTGGCCCAGGGTAAATCTTCGTGCCTCCTGGATGTTTAGCACGACGGCCGCAACCGCTCGTAAGCAGCCAGGCCCTAGGGCAATCCCTTGGTTCTCATGAGAGAAGAAGAGAAATGGCTTATTCACATATTGAAGTCCTAAGGCCGGGGCAGACATCAGGGCTTTCTTCAGCTGTTCTAAGGCTCGCACAGCCTCTTTGCGGTGGTAATTAGTGCATACAGGGGTTTAACAAGCAGTCCATAGTTATAAATCCATAGCTGACACCACGCAGTCATCCCCAAGAAAGTTCATAACTCCTCCACTGTTTACAGTCTCAGGGATTAGTATATTGCCTCTTTTCAGGCCTGTCCCAAAGTTCTTTGTCCAGCAATGATTTCATAGCCCAAGTAGATTGCATTATTTGGGCCTTCTTTTAGATAGCCGGTATCCCTGGAGCCCCAAGAAGTTTAACAGACTCACCATCCAGGTCATGCAAGCGTTGTCTTGGTGGCAATCAGGGTATCATCTACATACTGCAACAATCTCCCTTGCTTAGGTGGGGCTTCCAGGCCTCAAGATCCTTTGCAAGTTGCTTATCCAGGTGAGTTGAGCTCTGCACCTGCTTTCAGGGTTTTCCATTCAAATGCAAGCATTTTCTGGCTGGCTTCATGTAGAGGGAGGCAAAAGTAGGCATCCTTCAGGTCTAAAACAGTAAGCCAGGTTAGTTCAGGTATTAATACAGTTAACAGGGTATATGGATTTGCCACCACCAGGTAAAGGTTTTTTGTTATTTTATTTACAGCCCGTAAGTCCTGGGCACATCGATGGCCCATACCTCGGGGTATACATGGTTCGTGATTTCTTCTCTGGGGCTGATTTCTTCTCTTCTTCCCTTCTGTGGGAACACTGGCTAAGGATAAACCCATTCTTTGCATATACTGCTGGTCATTTACCTCCAGAGTAATCTCTCCCTTTTCAAATTTGATTATTGCACCCAATTGTTCCAATAAATCTCTCCCAAAAAGTGCCTTGGGGAGTTGGGCATGTACAAGAATCTGTGGATGCCCCATTATATTCCCAGTTTATATCTTAGAAGTTCACAAAAATACGCCTTTTTACTTTGGCCAGTTGCCCCTTTTACCATGACGTCATTTCCTAGGGACATCAAAACTTAGTTCAAATCCAAATACGTTGCCTCTGTGTCAACTAAAATTCTACTTCCTTCTCCTCTTTCCCTGGCTTCATTATAACTAGTGGATTCGCTAGGGTGGATTCCCCAGGTCCCTTTCAGTCTTCCTTCACATGAGCCGCTATACCTCTTTTAGACTGGCCCAAAGCAAAAACCTAGTTATTGTATTCCTACCCTTGACCCAGGATCCAGCAGTGTTGCAGCACATTATATCCCTCAGTTGATTTAGGAATTCAGATGGTGATTTAGAGGGACCTTGTTTACTTGTTTGGGAATGGCTCTTTTCATTCCCTTTGAAATTCACTCCTGATATACCTGTAATTTTTCTACATGTTTAGATCTCTCTGGATCCCACATTGGGTCTTGGATGGGAAATACTCTTTCCAAATCCCGTACAGTTTTAAAAACAGTTTTGTTTCTTCTTGTTGGTTTTTTTTTTTTGTTGTTGTTTTTTGTTTGTTTTGGTTTTGGTTTTGTTTCTTTCTTTTTTTTTTTTTTCTTTTTCATCTCGTTCTTCCCAGATAGGTGCCTGTAAAACTCTCAAAGCAGACCTTTCCCTGATGCAGGAAGATACCGGGCTATTTGCGGGACCTGTCCAAGCCCATATCCCATTCCTGTGATCAAGAGGGAGGCTTATGCAAATCAGATAAATCTTGTTCTGTTCTGCTGTCCAGTGAATCTTATTTATACTAGTGCACCCTTGCTCAATACTGCACGTCACGTAACATTGCCTCAGTTTAACTTTAAATTGTTATTTTCCCGCCTAAGGGTGAGTACCATAGGGTCCTGCGGTGACAAAATCCCACTGTCCCTTTGCCACTCTAGATGGTTTTGGAGGGTGAAAAACACTTCATTCCACTTTCCCTCTCTTTACAAAAAAACATTAGTTGCAAACCAGTACTATAATCATTTTCTTACTCATTGAGCCTCCGTCTCCCCCCTGCCAATTCCTTCCAGTGTTGTAATATGCATCCTAATGGGCTTGCCCGAGGAAATTCTTGCTCAGTTTTGCCCCCATTATACTACCTTCCGACTCTACCTTTCTCCAACTACCACAAACCATTTAAATGCTTACCAGTGTCTCTAAGTTCTCAGGGACTTCCCACAAGACTAGTAACAACAATTCCCATCTACAGATTACAGACGCTCAGGACAATAGAGTGATCCCAACCTAGCTGAATAGCACAATAAAACTTTATGATAGTCCAAAGACCAAATCTGATCCATTCCTGCAGCCTGCAGAATTCTGGCCCCCTTGTCTACGCAAACCTTTTGCTTTTACACTTTCAAATGATTCTTTTCTGTCACACAGAACACTTAACTCACATTCCAGGAGGGGAAGGGTTAACTCACACACACAGCACCTAACTCATATAACTCGCATACAAGGAAGGGGGGAAAAGGGAGGGGCACTCTCAGCCACTTCTCGCTTCTCCTGTTTTTATTCTTTTTTTTTTCTTCTTTTTCTATGCTAGGTATTTTAAAATTTCATCCTTTGCAGCCTTCCATTCCAAAGGTCCGAGGTAAATATACCCATTTGCCAGCTCAATGAACGTTTGGAATTAAAAGGCTTCGTAGGTGCATTCCTAGGATCAAGACAAACAGGGCTTCTAAACAATTCACAAGTCTTTCAACATGTTGAGCTCAGTCCATGTCTGGCTCCCATGCAGATGCTGCCAGTGCAGACAGGATGACACCATTAATTAGGGGACTGCCTGATGCACTGAAAATATATGCAGTGTAGATCCAGGACTGATTGCGAGCTGCGGCAGCAGGAGGACCTCAGGCTGGCCCAGGTCTCACTTGGGGAGAGGAATCAAGGGATTTGTTGAATTACGGATGCTGTGTGGGGTTTTGGATAAAGGATAGAAAGAACCAGGCTGTAGTTAGACAAATGGAAGCACCAAGAATGGGTAACTCCCATTACTTTTGTGGTAGATACTGGGGCACAAATCTCAGCTTTGAATATGAATATGACCGCCCATAGTGGGATAGTGCCAGACAAAAAGAAAATCCTAATCACATATGCTTTTGGTTATTCCCAGCATCAGCCAGTGGCACGAGTAAAGTGTTGGCTCCCAGGAGACAATCACCCAACAGACACAGTCATGGTATGGGGCACCCTTCCAACCAACCTCTTGGGGCTGGACCTGTTGAAAGGAAAGTCATGGACCGACTCCAAGGGCAGAGAGTGGAAATTTGAGTCCCCTACTGTGACAGTGAGGCTCTTACAAGTTGCCCCATTCCTCCCTCCAAAGCTGTAAACATAAAACCATTAGGAGCCAAAGAGGGCATTACCCCAGTAATACAGGAGCTAAAGGAACAGGGGAATGATTATACAAACCCATCCCTCCTACAGTACTCCGGTATGGCCAGTTCATAAACCGAACAGCAAATGGAGGCTCACCATTGACTATTGAAAGCTGAATGCCAGCACTGGCCCACTAACAGCTGCTGTGCCCAGTACAGCTGAATTGATCTCCACTGTACAAAGAGCAGTCCCACAAAATTTTAGACACCATTGATGTGAAAGATATATTTTTTTATGGTTCCATTACAGAAGGCAGATCAGGACAAGTTTGCTTTCATATAGAAGGGAATCCAATATACGTTCACCCATTTACCACAAGGGTATTGGCACTCGCCTATGGTGGCACACATGCTCGGACGAAGGAGTCAAGTTGTATCAGTATATTGATGATGTACTGATAGGTGAACCAGCTGTCACTGCAGTGGGGCAAACTCAGACAAAGGTGATTGCTCACTTAGAACGTCTGAGGCTCCAAATTTCACCAGAAAAGATACAACTTCAATCTCCGGAAGTGAAGTTTCTGAGCATATGGTGGAAAGGGGGAGTGGCATGCATTACTCCTGAAACTTTAACAGCTTTGGAAGTGGTAAAAATACCTGAGAATAAGAAAGAGTTACAATTCATTCTAGGTCTGTTAACTTTCTGGAGGAGACACATACCAGACTTTTCCATTATAGCCCGTCCCCCATATGATCTCACTTGAAAAGGAGTCCTGTGGGATTGGACTCACTTTCATGAGGAAGTCTTCAAGTTACTAACTTTTAGGTGGAGATACATCAAGCTCTGGCTCCGATTCACCCAACTGATCCACTCCACATTGAATGGGGCTTTGTGGCACATGGTGCATCCATTCACGTGTGGCAACGTGGTCCAGAGGGTCTGATTCAGCCTGTGGATTTCCACTCTCATAGCTTTGAGGACACTGAGAAACAATACTCAGCATGGGAGAAAGGTCTTTTTGTGGTTGCTCTAGCCTTACAGGAGGCAGAAAAGACCATCAAGTGACAGAAAATCGTTCTGTGGGAATCTTTTAAGGTGTTGAGGCTGGTACTGGCTGGTACCCCTCTCCCTGCACGGGTGGCACAGCAAGATACCGCAAGAAAGTGGTACACACAGTTAGAACCCTTCTGCCGTATTTATAAAATAGAGAAAGGAACCCCCAAGTTATTGTCAATCCAAGATGAATCCTCTATCTCCCCAGAGAAAGGGACTCCTCCTAGTGAAATCAAGGAAGCCCCTTATTTTGACCTCCATATGAAGAATGTGGTTCACTGATGCTTCTTCCCAATGGGAAGGAAAGAAATGGAAATTTTGAGCAGTGAACGTGACAGCATTCATAGTCCTTGAAACAAAAATCTAGTGACTCATTGTATCACTCATTGCTAGACATTGTATTAACACTTGAGTATTTATATAAACACCAGTTTTCATAATCATCCATATTTCACCAAGAATTGCCTCACATCAGTAGGGGTTGTAAATAAAATAGTTCATGCTTTTTAGCATCTGGCACAAAATAGATTTGCCACAGAGCGGTAGAGAAATGCTGTCAATATTATGTGTGAATGGCTTAATATATAACAAACAAAAGTAATTAAGAGGCAATGACTTTCCGGCACACACATACAAACATGTGTCTTAAGATGTGTGTGTGAGAAAAAAATACTATATAATACTCTGTCAATACCTTTGCATGGTATTGTGTAAGTACATACACTGCATGATGTACTCTAATATGGTCTCTAAGTTTCTCACTGTTACAGTAAATCTCAACAAATATTTCCTATGCCACTAGTCTATGTTTATAATACATTACCTTACAATGAACTGTAATAACAAGGGCTTTAAGGGCTATCTTGTAATATAAAATCAATATAGATAAATTTATTGATAAATATAGATATTAATATAGTTTTAAGATAATTTCAAAATATTTCTGAATAAATTATAGGAACATATTTCTAATGGAAATAATCTTCAGCCTATATTTGATTCATAAAGTAATGTGCTTATACTTAAATGCTATTAATTCTTAAATAAATTTAAAACTTTGGGCAAGCAGATAAACTGAAATTGTTTTATATGCACCTGCATCCTGTGGCTGCCAAGTCTCATACACAGATGCTAATGGCAGTTCTGAGAGCCCTGCTGTCATCAGACCCCTTGCTTTTAGTACATGTAGCCCTGGAAAGAAAGCACAGGCACAAATATTTAAGGCTTTAGTGACTGTATGCAGAGAGCAAGCACAGCAAAATTATTAAATGTAGATGACAGAAAGCTGCAAGTATCTCCTCTGGCTTCTTGGATGTATTATGTACATGACCACTTCCTTTTCATGCTCCTTAGAACAAAAATTTTCAGAATCTACAAATGCTGAGGATGTCCCATGCATCCTTGATCTGTCAAGTCTTGACTATGATTTGGCTCCTAGTTGTAATGTGACTCTTTCTTTGTTACTCTGATATAATGTACTCTCTTTTATCTTGTTTATATTTGTCCTAGTTTGGGGTGAGATAGAGTTAATTGTCTTTCTAGTAGCTGGTATTGTGCTATGTTTTGGATTTAGTATGACAATAATGTTGATAACACACTGATGTTTTTAGTTATTGCTAAGTAGAGCTTGTACTAAGTCAAGGACTTTTCAGCTTCCCATGCTCTGCCAGCAAGTAGGTACACAAGAAGCTGGGAGAGAGCACAGCCAGGACAGCTGACCCAAACTGGCCAAAGGGATATTCCATACTGTATGTCATCATGCTCAGTATATAAACTGGGGAGATGGCTGGGGAAGGAGTGATTGCTGCTTGAGGATGGGCTGGGCATTGATAGTGAGCACTTGTATTGTGCATCACTTGTATTTTAATAATAATAATAACAATAATAATAACTGTAATCATAATTATCATTATTATCATCTCTCCCTTTTGCTGTCCTATTAAACTGCAAAGGACAAAGGGAGTGAGCAGCTATACACAAACGGTTCAAATGCTGGCCTAAAATTCCTTCAAGTTGTATTTCCTAAAGGCCTTATTTTTTTAACTTCTGATTTAGGGTATTATTTCACTATGGTACCTGTTCTACAGTTGATGATATCTCCAAATTAAATATCTTTTTTTCAGGGCAAATTGGCCATCCCAAGATCTGCCATTTGATGCGTGTCTGCCTACTGGATGTTTAAAGAGTCTGATGCATTACTTCAGCTGTCGTTACTAATCCACATAGGTTTAGTCTAATACTGCCAGTTTGTCTTCTCTTTCCTCCACGTGATCTGTTATAAAGGCTGTTCTTGTTGTCACCATGCCTACTTGCACTCCTCAGAATTTCTTACACTATTTACATGTCCTGTGCCATTTATGCATCTCTTTCCCCTGCAGCTATCAATATTAGTCAAAGTGGCATTCTTGAGTAAATTGTATCTTTGGGGCTGTCTGGCTGTCACTTCAGACACTTCGTCTTCATTTTTACCATCTGATGATCTCTCTTCTGGAGCCAGCTCTCCATGTCTCATCCTTTCATTTGTAAATGAGCAGCATCCTCATGCTTCACTGTAAAACTGGGCTCCAGAATCTGCACTTTCAGTATTTTTCTACATCTATATGCTTGTGCACCAGCACAGTGGCCTGAATGTGGGATATGAGTTCCTTATACTCCTGTTGCAAGTTGCTACACACAACATAACATCACTGAGCCCTTGTTCCTGATCCTACTCCAGCTCCCTTTTCAGTAGTTTCATTTAGAACACAAATTCAAATGGTCTCATAATTAGCTTGTCCCAGTCACATAGAAAAGCAGTCACAAAGACTGATTCAGAATTAGAAAGGGATTGTGCATCCTCCTTACCTTTCTTTTTATATCCTTCTGTTATATATAGACGTGTACATATGTAGCTAACATTGTAAATATTCTAATACAGACACAGAGAGGTGTTCAGGGTTCTGTCACACATTTGTCTAAGAAATCTAAATAAGCATTTTGATTGTTTATAAATGCTCTTTTCCCCTACTTTAAGATGCTGAATATACATAATGTAGCAATGTTTAGATTTTGTGTGTTAGATTAAGTTAGGAGTTTGCTGTTTATCCAATATCATAATATAGTATGGGCCTTCATTGAATAGTTACAAATCAAGTCAGATGCAAACAGAAAAATGTAATTAAAAATTCTAAATATAACTTCAGCGTGGATATTGCAAACTCCGATAACTGGGATTTATCCAGTATAATCAGTAAGATTTAATTTAAGTCACTTAATAATTTTATTAAATTTATCAGACTTTGAACCAATGGGCTTTTAATTCATACTAAGAAGTAAGTGTGCCGCGATTGAGAGATGGGACACAGCCTGATGCAAGCAAGATGTCGATTTTATTGTAATCTTAACATATATTTATACTAGTTATAAGTGACTTACAAGCGACGCGTTTCATGCTGATTGGTTATAGTCCATTGCTGTATGAGCTAATATTTGGCATTGCTGCATAGCTACAGATATCTACTCTTTTTGCAGGTCATTAGCTTCTTTAGACAGTAACAATGTTTCCTCCTATCTAGGTGGTTGCTATGCCATTTGCACATAGCCCATGTAGCTGTTACTCCTTGTTCTTCTTTTCTTGAGGGGAGTTCTTGTTTTTAGCTTATCCAAGGTCTGTGGCCGAGCTTATCCAACACATCCCCCTTAAACAATCGTTCTGTACTTTGGGTTTTTCCACTGCCTGTCAGACCTTGTCCTACATCTCCCCCTTCCTGTTGCACGACAAGGATCCTTTTTAAAGAACATGCCATTAATCCTTGCAGGCATTGCAATAAGCATGGTAAAAAAAGTAATAAAAGAATAAAGACAGCCAAAGCATACACAATCATTTTTACAAGACTCCTTAACCATCCTGACAGCCCCCATCTTTCAAAAAGTTTATCGAACCAATCCAAACTGTCACTTTGTTGAAGTTTGGGGACTCCCATCCTGAGCTGCTGAATGCTCGCATAAATAGATTCCGAGTGATCAGAAAGATTCATACAACACATACCTTCAAAATCCTCACAACCATGTCCCTGAGCCAAAAGCAAAAAATCTATTGCAGCTCTATTTTGAAGGGTAGCATGTCGCACACTGTCTACATCTAATAAAAGTCCAGAAAGTGCATTGCTAGTAGCGTTCATTTGTTTTGCAAGCCAACAGCCAAGTTTATCCAGAGTTGCTAATGCTTTTGCGGCCGCACCTCCAGGTAATAGGAGAGAGGCAGCGAAACGCTAGCCATAAGACCAAAATTTTACATTGTCATCGCACTCAGAGGTGTATGCATGAATTCCTCATCTTACTCTGTGGGAAAGGTGATGTTGTAAGATCATAGATGTATTGGGGGTTAGGACAGTTAGACGTCCAAGGCTACACGGTCCTCCTTTTACATGAGAAGGGATCATGGGCCAAGCTCTATCCCCACAAATAAAAATATTCTTGATGGCAACAAAAGGGGAACATTACTAGATTTGGATAACTTTATGGCTGTATAATGACACCAAACAGTAGCATTTCTAAAAACGGGATGAATGGGAGAAACATCCCATACTTTGGATTGATTTTTTCGCACATAATTAAACCTGACCCCCAGAGAGCCCTCAGAAATAAATATGAAAAGCTGCAGGTAGAACCTATTCCCCAGGAAGAAGCAGTGGAAGAAGGAGATGGTCCCCACAGCCTGGAAACATTCCCTAGGCTCCAGCATCCTCGGAGGGCCCTAAAAACATCCTCTGTCAAGAAAAAGAGGAGAGTGATCATCTTAGGGGATTCCCTTCTTAAAGGAATGGAGGGTCCCATCTGCAGACCGGACCCTCTCCACAGGGAGGTCTGCTGCTTGCCGGGGGCTTCAGTGAGGGATATCAATAGAAAACTCCCTTCCTTGGTGAAGGAAAAGGATTACTATCCCCTGTTAGTATTTCAAATAGGTAATGATGACTTACAGCGCAGAAAGCTGAAAGCCATCAAAAGAGACTTCAGGGCTTTAGGGAAGATGATTGAGGGCTCTGGAGCGCAAGTGGTGTTTAGCTCCATCCCAATACTAAGGAATATGGAACAGGAGGTCAGGAACGTACAGATGATTAATGCCTGGCTCCGAGCCTGGTGTGAGGAGAGAGGCTTTGGCTTCTTTGATCATGGGGTCACCCACCCACCCCCAGGTTTTCTTACTAGGGATGGGTCATACTTGTCTCCAAGGGGGACTAAAGTTATCTCTAAAAATCTAGTTAGGCTCTTAAATAGAGCTTTAAACTAGATGTGAAGGGGGAAGGGGAGGAGACCAGGCTAGTTGGGAATGAGCCTGGAAGTGGGAAACCGGCGGCTGAGAAATGGTATGCTGGAGAGGACCACCAGTACACCACCACAGGGCAAGTGAGGGCGAGTACAAGTGGGGACAAGTAAGGATGAAACTGGGTCTGTGGAATTAGTTATTCCAAGGACCAGTCAATCGAGAATAAACTCTCTTCCCTTTACGAGGGCTGAAGGTTCATCAGCCCAGCTGAAGTGCATTTACACCAATGCACGCAGCATGGGCAATAAGAAGGATGAGCTGGAAGCTGTTGTAGGGCAAGGTGACTATGATGTCATTGCCATCACAGAAACGTGGTGGGATGACTCACATAACTGGACTACAGCTATGTTGGGATATAAACTCTTCAGGCGGGACAGGAAGGGTAGGAAAGGAGGCGGGGTAGCCCTCTATGTCAAAGAGTGCTTTGATACTCTTGAACTAGATTACGGTGAGGACGGGATCGAGTGCCTATGGGTTAAAATCAGAGGAGCCCACAAGAAAGGGGACTTTGTGATAGGAGTCTGTTACAGACCACCCAGCCAAGAAGAAGTTGCTGATGAGCTCTTCTATAAACAGCTGGGGACAGTCTCTAAATCTCTGCCTCTTGTCCTTGTGGGAGACTTTAACTTTCCGGATGTCTGCTGGGAGTACAATACAGCAGAAAGGAAACAGTCTAGGAGGTTCCTGGAGTGCATCGAAGACAACTTCCTTGCACAACTGGTTAGTGAACCAACAAGGGAGGGTGCCTTCCTAGACCTGCTGTTTGTGAATAGAGAAGGTCTTGTTGGGGATTTGACGGTTGGAGGACGCCTGGGATTAAGTGATCATGAGATGATAGGGTTTTCAGTTCTAGGTGGGATTAAGAAAGGGGTTAGCAAAACAGTCACATTAAACTTCCAGAGGGCAGACTTTGGCCTGTTCAGAAGGTTGATTAGCAAAGTCCCGTGGGAAGCAGTCCTTCAGGGCAAGGGACCCCATGAGGGTTGGGCGCTCTTGAAAAATGAAATCCTAGCAGCTCAAGAGCAGGCCATCCCTGTGTTCCGGAAAAGGAGCCGGCGGGGGGAAAAGCCAGCTTGGTGGAGCAGGGAGATCTCAAGAGGTGTCAATAAGAAGAAGAAGCTCTATGTGCTCTGGAGGAAAGGACAGGCATCTTGGGTGGACTACAGGGACGAAGTGAGATCGTGCAGGGAAAAAATCAGGAGGGCCAAGGCCCAACTAGAATTAAAACTCGCTAAGTCTGTGAAAGACAACAAAAAGTCTTTCTACAAGTACATTAACAGGAAAAGGAGGACGAGGGAGAATATCCAGTCTCCCTCATCATAGTGGATGCAGAAGGAATAACAGTGACAGGGGATAAGGACAAGGCTGAGGTACTTAATGCCTTCTTCGCCTCAGTCTTTAATAGCAAAGAAAGTTGTTCCTTCTGTTTACAAATCCAAGAGTTAGAGGGGCAGATTGAGGCTCCCGTGATCCAAGAGGAGGCGGTTAGAGACTTGCTTGCCCAGCTAGACGCCCACAAGTCTATGGGGCTGGATGGGATCCACCCAAGAGTATTGAAGGAGCTGGCGGATGTCCTTTCCAAACCCCTATCCATCATCTTCCAGAGGTCCTGGCTGACTGGGGAAGTTCCACTAGACTGGAGGCTGGCTGATGTTGTGCCCATATACAAGAAGGGTTGCAGAGAGGATCCGGGGAACTACAGGCCTGTCAGTCTCACCTCAGTGCCAGGGAAAGTCATGGAACAGGTAATCTTGAGTGCTATCATGAAGCACATGCAAGAGAACCGGGTGATCAGGCCCAGTCAACATGGGTTTACAAAAGGCAGATCTTGCCAAACTAACCTGATCACCTTCTATGACAAAATCACTCGACTACTGGATGGGGGAAAGGCTGTGGATGTAGTCTTCTTGGACTTCAGTAAAGCCTTTGACACAGTTTCTCACAGCATTCTGCTGCAGAAACTGTCAGCCTCTGGCCTGGACAGGTGCACACTCTCCTGGGTTGAAAACTGGTTGGATGGCCGAGCCCAGAGAGTGGTGGTCAACGGAGTTAACTCCAGCTGGAGGCCAGTCACAAGTGGAGTTCCTCAGGGCTCAGTACTGGGTCCAGCTCTGTTCAATGTCTTTATCAATGACCTGGATGAAGGCATCGAGCGATGAAGGCATTGTTGTGCCCCAAGTGCAGGACCCGGCATTTGGCCTTGTTAAACCTCATCCCATTGGTCTCGGCCCAGCAGTCCAGCCTGTTCAGATCCCTTTGCAGAGCCTCCCTACCCTCCAGCAGATCGACACTTCCTCCCAGCTTAGTGTCATCTGCAAACTTGCTAAGGGTGCACTCGATGCCTTCATCCAGGTCATTGATAAAGACATTGAACAGAGCTGGACCCAGTACTGAGCCCTGAGGAACTCCACTTTTACTAGTGCAGGTATTGCCCGATCGCATAGCACAAGCTAAACTTAGCCATTCCTTTTTTCACCAGAATGCGTGAGGCCTTAAAAGACAGTTTGGCCTCACCTCTCAGCAAGCATCTAATATCATCGCTGTATGCCCAGATTGCCAAAGACATTCTTTCCCGTCGATAGCAGGAGGTGTTAATCCCAGAGGACTGCAAAGTTTACAATTATGGCAAACAGATGTAACTCACTATTCGGAGTTTGGTAAACTGAAGTATATTCACTCTTCTATAGATACCTTCTCCGGTGCCTTGTTCGCTTCTTGTCACACAGGAGAAAAGGCACGTGATGTCCGCAAACATTTGATGCATGCCTTCGCTACTTTGGGTATACCCTCTCAAATAAAAACAGATAATGGACCTGCATACATCTCAACCGCAACGAAGGCGTTCTTTGACTCTTGGGGCATAACCCATATTACCGGTATCCCTCATTCTCCCACAGGTCAATCTTTGATTGAACGCTCTCACTAATCACTGAAACGCCTGTTGCAACAACAAAAAGAGGGAATAGGAACCGTTACTCCTGAGGAGCGCTTACAGAAAGCTTTGTATGTTTTTAATTTTTTTAATTGTTCATTATAGATAACAACCCTCCAATTGTTCAACATTTTAATACAGCTGTGTCACTTGAGGCACGAGTCAAAGCCCCGGTATTGGTTCGCGACCCAGAAACAGGTAAGGTCATGGGACCATATCCTCTTGTTACATGAGGCAGAGGTTATGCTTGTATCTTCACAGAGAATGGCCCCCAATGGATCCCGGCAAAGAATGTGCGACCCTTCCATGAATCCTTACAACAATCATCTGGTGAAAACCTCAATCATCCTCGGGACCAGTTCCCCGAACAACAATTTGACGAATCCACGGAGGAAGATTGGGATGACAGGGGCTGAACATGGGAAGCGTGAAAAAACTGTATGAACCAGGGCAGAAAAACACCCGTCGCTGGAATCACTTGCGTCTTATGCATATCTTGTAAACCTTGGGTTTTGTGTATATGTTATACCTGTGAGAAGGAGTGGTGGCACTGAGCAACTCTCGCAAGGCGATGGTGTGAGGACTGTTTAGAAAAAGAGATTGATGTGGTAAGACTTTTGCTCCCCACAGGACATGAATTATCAGGGAATGATCGATATGTAGGAGAGTGTATAAATTGGGCTAATTTAGTAGAAAAAAGGGCACGAGAGGCTATTATTTGTAATATAGAGTGCAGTAGAATAAATTTAGTACCCGCTATATGGGCTGTCCTTAAACAGGACTGGACTCAAACAAAAGAACGATTCAAGAAATGGTTTGCATGGAAACTCGAAAAGGGACGAAAGGCATTTTTCAATTAGTAATTCTTATTATGATCATGTCAGGAAGCACGTGGAGCTACCCTTTTTTGACTGCTCTACCTAAAGTTAATATATGGGTGACACTAGCAAATCTCACAGGACAAGACACGTTGTGCCTTGCCACTGCTTCTCCCAGTAATCCATTTTCTACATGTCTGGTGGGATTACCACTGGATAAGTGGCCAACACCTGAAAGTCTCTTGAAAACCCTTTTTCAAAACGGCATATCTAAACAAGTTGCTGACCTTTGGGATGCATAGACCCCATATCTTCCTCCTAAAGCCCTAGAGCCACAGGAAATTGAACTCCTTGGATCAGTGAAAATGGATTTTTCACAGAATCACAGAATCACAAGGTTGGAAAGGACCCATTGGATCATCAAGTCCAACCATTCCTAACACTCCCTAAATCATGTCCCTAAGCACTTCATCCACCCGTTCCTTAAACACCTCCAGGGAAGGCGACTCGACCACCTCCCTGGGCAGTCTGTTCCAGTACCCAATGACTCTTACTGTGAAGAATTTTTTTCTAATATCCAACCTGAACCTCCCCTGACGGAGCTTCAGGCCATTCCCTCTTGTCCTGTCCCCTGTCACCTGGGAGAAGAGGCCAGCTCCCTCCTCTCCACAACCTCCTTTCAGGTAGTTGTAGAGAGTAATAAGGTCTCCCCTCAGCCTCCTCTTCTCCAGGCTAAACAACCCCAGCTCTCTCAGCCGCTCCTCATAAGACTTGTTCTCCAGCCCCCTCACCAGCTTTGTTGCTCTTCTCTGGACACGCTCCAGAGCCTCAACATCCTTCTTGTGGTGAGGGGTCCAGAACTGAACACAGTACTCAAGGTGCGGTCTCACCAGTGCCGAGTACAGAGGGAGAATCACCTCCCTGGACCTGCTGGTGACCCCATTTCTGATACAAGCCAAAATGCCGTTGGCCTTCTTGGCCACCTGGGCACATTGCTGGCTCATGTTCAGTCGGCTGTCAACCAGCACCCCCAGGTCCTTCTCTTCCGTGCAGCTCTCCAGCCATTCTTCCCCCAGTCTGTAGCGCTGCATAGGGTTGTTGTGCCCCAAGTGCAGGACCCGGCATTTGGCCTTGTTAAACCTCATCCCATTGGTCTCGGCCCAGCAGTCCAGCCTGTTCAGATCCCTTTGCAGAGCCTCCCTACCCTCCAGCAGATCGACACTTCCTCCCAGCTTAGTGTCATCTGCAAACTTGCTAAGGGTGCACTCGATGCCTTCATCCAGGTCATTGATAAAGACATTGAACAGAGCTGGACCCAGTACTGAGCCCTGAGGAACTCCACTTTTGACTGGCCTCCAGCTGGAGTTAACTCCGTTGACCACCACTCTCTGGGCTCGGCCATCCAACCAGTTTTCAACCCAGGAGAGTGTGCACCTGTCCAGGCCAGAGGCTGACAGTTTCTGCAGCAGAATGCTGTGAGAAACTGTGTCAAAGGCTTTACTGAAGTCCAAGAAGACTACATCCACAGCCTTTCCCCCATCCAGTAGTCGAGTGATTTTGTCATAGAAGGTGATCAGGTTAGTTTGGCAAGATCTGCCTTTTGTAAACCCATGTTGACTGGGCCTGATCACCCGGTTCTCTTGCATGTGCTTCATGATAGCACTCAAGATTACCTGTTCCATGACTTTCCCTGGCACTGAGGTGAGACTGACAGGCCTGTAGTTCCCCGGATCCTCTCTGCAACCCTTCTTGTATATGGGCACAACATCAGCCAGCCTCCAGTCTAGTGGAAAATTATAATCCAGGGAGGGAAAGGCACCTCTAGCCTAAAGAATACTGAGTGGCCTTGCTCTCAAACTTTTATTTGGTATACTGGAGCCCTGGTAAATATTCTGAATCGAAAGGGTTTAAATCTGTCAACTGTGCTTATGCATGAAAATCAGGTATATGTGAGGCAAGAATGGAATGTGGATAGAGAACAGGGGATTCAGCAACTTCAGGGGACTGTAGGAGGAGAAATCAAAGTAGGATGCAGAATGGTTAATAGGACTATCCATAAAAAGACATCTCAAATTACTATCTCAACTACACCTACAGGTAAGAATACAAAGACCTGTATTTCCAATGAATTAGACTGTTGGCATAATTTTACATTAGTACAGACCGTTAAGATGGTTTGTCTCTGGGCCTATGATACCATTGGGCTCTCATTCAAATTTAAAAAATATTATAGCTAAGCCTGTTACAACCCAGAATTTATGAGATTTGTCTATATAATCAGGAATACAGGCCAACAGCAAATCCTGTTCAACCCAGAATGGTCTCTTAAACGTGTTGAACTGCTAATGCAAACTGATATTTCTGAAATTCAACCAGCATACTTTCATTTCCTAAAAACATCCTTTGAGGGCTGGATAATCTGCCTGTAAAAGCAAGTGCCCTTCAGGGGCAGAACACAAAGGGGCCTAACCAGAGTTTTAGAGACAGGATTGGAGGTCCTAAATGGAATTCCTAAATGGAATTGACTATCAGAAACATTACCAAAGTGGGAAAAGATGAAGGAACAAGACCATGAATTAACAGGAAATGCACACGATGTGATCCAAGAAAATGTTTATTTGGCCATTTGTTGTATACAGGCACAATTATGGATGCAATCAGTGGCCGCCTTTATTATAAGAGAAGGCAGTGAGGGTACTTACTCATCGAAATCCGGAAAGTGGTTTGGGACAGTGCCACTGGCTTAGAGAGGAAGCTTCAGTCCTGGTAGACTCTGGTAAATTTCACCTATGACCCCATCACTGATACAGCCACAGCCTTTGTGTTTACCATAAGTAACTCGGCAATATGTGTAATCCACCCCATCATTGCATTAGGATTAAGCCATGATAAAACTGTGCTCTGTCCTTCTGAACATAGAACATGGACACAAATAGTGAACGGGAAATGGCAAACTGTAAATTTAGAATCTTGCATTACACGAGAAGAAGAATTCATTTGCTAAATAATGCAATCGATGCTCAAGACATCTGCCTCAACACTGAGCAAAGCATCTGTCACTTTGAGATCCATCTAGATGCTAATCAAAGGACTGTACTTGTATATGTGGGCCAGGGTTGTGTGTGTTTGAGAACTGCTTGTACCTCTGTAGTAATAGATGAGATAATTATGGATAGTAAGAATCACTTTAATTTCTAATTTCTGTATTTGTAAGCTTGTTAAGATTGTTGGGTGTGACTTTTCTTATTTAGCACCAGTCGTATCCCATCAGCTGATAAATCCAATTTTACAATATTTAACAAATTATCACTTGTACCTATTGGAATGAATCTTACATTGGTAAAATTATTAATGAAACAGTTAATGAAACATCAGGACTTGATTATAATTCTGGATGAGGTCCAGGAAAGCGGGACAAGACCCTGATAACAGTCCACCACAACTGGAAAGAAAGGGGGTCCTAAAAGGGTAAAAGAAAATTTAAACCATCATTGGAAGGACATGTTGTTCAGATGGTCCCCTTACTGCGACTGGCGTTCTAAATAAGTTGTGTCACCCCATTATTGCCCTTCTGATGCTAGTTTTAATTAGGTTTATTTTCTCTGCTATGTTATTTATTTGGATTTGGAGAATGCTATAACAACTAACAATTTTGACTTCTATGTCTAGTGCCCATGAGAATGCATTGAAAATATAATTTTCCAACAAAATATTATATAATTCCCCCTTGAGGGATAAATTACAGAGTTGGCAAATGAATTTGCCCATGTTAAAAAATACAGGGGGGAATTGATGTGCGAAAGCAGACAAGGGGGGCTGGGAGCATTCATTAGAGCTTGGCGTTGTTCGCCTTGAAGACCTTTGAAGTTGATAATGAAGGAGCCAGCTAGCAGAAGTTTACTGATAAGTAGGCATTGGAATGCAGAAAGCTGGCTGCATTTGGTTCAGGAGTTTGAAAATAGCCAGAGGAGACTGAGTCTGCGCAAAGTTCAAAAAGAAATATATTCATCCCAAGGAAGACTTCCTACTTCATCCCTAAGACACCAGACCACGACCATCAGGAGGCACTACGCAAGCGCAAGACTGGAGTGAACTTTCCAGATCTAATTATAATATGAAGCGGGGATAGGGTATGAATACGTAGTAGGCGCTTATAACTATGCATGTCTTTACACTGTAAGTAGCTGCTTATTAAGATATACGGTGTGCAAGCTAGGAGGAGAACTCCCTTGCACCCCAGCGCTGGAAATAAACATACCTGCTTTATAACTCATTTTGGGTTATAGGGTTTGATTCCGCAAAACAGTGTCTGTTAAGACTAATAGATATCTATAACCCCCTTTTCTTGGCAATTCCGAAAAATCAATTTGCCACTGTTGACCAAGGTAATTTCCATTTCCTGTTTTTCCTAATGGGGCCCTTGGAGTTGTTCTAGGATTGTTTCATAAGCATATTTCACATTGTCGAGTGTCGGAGTGGGAGGCGGACCCGGAGTAACGATGGAGTCTCAATATGAGTATGATTGTTCTCATTTATTCATACACCTTACACTTCTTATATACTTATCCTAATAATGCACGCGCTAACAAAACAAATCCTAATTGGTTATGTCCCACTGTTCACGCGCCTTGTGCTGTCACGCAACTGGCCAGACACTCTTGAGCATGCGAAAGGGGCAGATACAAAGTTCTCATCAGGACTCTTCGGGACTTTCCCGCGCTGGATTCCACATTCTTGTATTCTACTCCCTTTTATCTTATCTCAAGGTCAGGCCTAGCTACAGACAGCAAACCCTGGATTGTTCACTGCTATTAAATCATGAGCCATTCTTCCACAATTCCCCCTTTTTGTTTTGAACAGGCCAGGGTTCATTTGTTATTCGCGATAGCATTTTTCTTAGACATAACCTTACACAACTGAAAAGAACTATTTCTACAAGTATAACTATCAACAACATTAATCCCATTTTTAATGCGCTCCTAAGCCAAACAGTCAATCCTAACCAGTTGGATAATCCATCCAAACCAAAGAAAAGAAAAAAAAAGAAACCTAGGTCAAAATCGTCACAGCCATGACCATGTGCCAATAACAAAAAAAAAAGGAAGAAAAAATTTATTGCTGCTCTGTTCTGTGAAACAGTATGCTGCACTGTAGACATGTCATCAGCCAGTTCAGACAAAATTCGACTTGTCATGTTGGCTTGTTTCACTACCCAGCAAAATAATTGTTCTAAGTTTTTATGCACTTTTGCGGCTGCAACTCTTGACACCAAAAGAAATGCAAAAATCTTTCCCAAAAATTCCATAATTCAGGTCTCTTTTCCACCTTGTGGGATGAGTTTGATTTGGATGATGATATGGTACACCCAAACTGGGCTGACCAATGGTACATGGTCCACCCTTCGGGTTAGAGGGCATGCCTGTCCATGCTCGATTACCATAGATCAAAAATATCCTGGTGGTAATCGTCTTGGTAATGTGCCAGGAGCGGAGTGAGTTTTATTTCGTATTGTAATGTTGCACCATTTCCGCTCCCAATCTCTGCTGTTCCCCATGGGATTAATTATTGTTTGTGCTGCTTGGTCCACTAATCTCCTTTCCTTCCTTTTCTTTTCTTCAATACGTAGCATTCAATGAATCCGCAAGTTCAAGTTCTTGTGGTTCGGGTCCAATTGGAAGTTTGTCATCCCAATTATCATATTTGTCGAATGCTTCGCTCTTGTTTTCCCATCAAAAGGGTAGGTTACTAGTGATGTTAAACTGTGACTTCAACTCTTGCATTGTTTGATTAAAGTTCAAAAAAAAAATTTTTTTTTTTTTTTTTTTTTTTACGGGAAGTCCTATAAGACAAGTCAGAAATGGTAAGCTTGGGGTCACCAAACTGGCACAAAACTAGTAATGTTCAAGACTTGTGCAAGAGTAACCCATACATTTTGTCGCAGATCAAACAATGCGAGGTGGTAGACTGCAATGACTAGTTTTAAACATACTAAACACAGCCAAAACTGCCTCATTTTCGATACCGTTTCCATTTACAAGAATGCCTACAGTTTTCTTTTACTTTCTTCCAATCTTGATCCTTAATAGTCCATATTACAGGGCCACTGATTATTATCACAGTCACCACAGTTATGCAACACCCAGGGATCACAATTCCCACAATTACAGCTTTCTTCATTCATTCCTGTGCAGGATTTTCTTGTGTAGGCCGTTGATCACGTTCTGATGAAGTCTGTAGATAGGGTCGAATGCTTTTCGCTGGTATCCACCTAGGACCACCTTCCGTGGAAACACACATATATCCTCGACCATTAAATATTACAGCAACAGGTCCTTTCCATATTCCCGTTACTGGATCTCTATATAATACTCGAAAGCTGGGGATAATTGTCTTTTCATTCAACCTTATACTTTGATGATGTATTATCACCGGTGGCTCTTCTCTATCACTCATTAAAGACAAATAGTTTAATGTGAAGAAAACCTTGTTCAATCTCATTTGCACATCCATTTCAGTGTCTTTTTGTCTTTGTAAATAATCTTTCAACACTTGATGAGTTCGCTCCACCAAAGCCTGCCCAGTGGGAGAGTGCAGGATTCCTGTGATATGTTGTACTCCCCACTTGGACAAAAAGACCCTCGTCTTTTGACTAGTATAGGCAGGCCCATTATCCGTTTTTATGGTCTCAGGCACCCCCATTACAGCAAAGCAGGACAACAGGTGTTTACACACGTTGTGCTTTCTCACCAGGTAATGTGGTTGCCCATACAAATTTCAAAAAGGTATCGATTGTCACGTGAACATATTTTAGTCTTCCAAATTCCCCAATGTGGGTGACATCCATTTGCCAAAGCTCTGAGGATTTTAGTCCTTTAGGGTTAACTCCGATCCCTATTCCTGGACCATGATTTCCACATCTTGGACAGGCTTGTACAATACTACGGGCTTCATTCTCTGTTAAGCCATACTGTCGTTTTAATCCTTTGGCATTCTGGTGAAATTGGTCGTGACTCTGTCTTGCTACACAAAATTTATCCATAGGGGGCATATGCTGAGCTGGACTAATGAAGCTATCTGCTATCTGATTACCCCTTCCTAGTCCCACGTCAAGTTGATGACTTCGCACATGAATAACACAACAAGGCTCTGTGCGTTGTTGAAGCATGGAGCGTAACTGCACAAACAATGCTCCTAATCTTGGGTTAGTTGTCTGTCTTAAAAGAGCATCCTCTAATCTTGGGACTACTCCTGCTACATACAATGTGTCTGTTACAACATTAAGAGGGGTGGTTAGCCAATTCAACAGGGCCCAACCAACAGCAGTTAATTCTAAGGTCTGTAAAGAATCTTGGGGCTGTCCTTCCAAAATATGCTTGTGCCATTCAGCACGTTCGTGTCATACACAAACAGCACGATGCAGTCGTTTTCCGGCGTCAGTATATACAGTAAGGCCATCCACCAGTGGTTGCATACTGACTTTTGTTCTCTCCAGCTACTGATTTCGTGACAATATCTGCCACTTTTTCCCTTGCGGCTGCTGTGAATGTATTTGTCCTTCAAATCCTAATAGGGCTTCCTGAAGTGGTATTACATTTCGTAACCACCACTCTAGGTCTTGTGCAACAACACAGTCAAGGGAGCAATATCAGAGTTGGAAATACCCACACAACGGTGGACCCATTGAATATTCCCTAACAATGTTTGAACATCTTTAACAGTTCATAAACTGGTCGTCAGTTCAATTTTCTGTGGTGGGATTTGGGCATCAGAAATGCACCAGCCCAAATACTTCCACAGAGCTGACCTTTGTACTTTTTCAGGTGCAACCACAAGTCCTTTATCTCTCAGCATATCCTTCAATGTCTGCAGTGCCAGTTTATCAAATGGTTCTTATAAGGGACACTGGAATGCAGAGTGTTCTTCATAAATTGTTACTCCCCTAGAGAGAGATAAGGACTGCCAAGCTGAAACAAAACAAAAAACTTTCACATATCAGGAGTAAGGGCGGGGAGGAATGGGGGGGAAAAAAGCCCTCACACACAGCCACAGGGCTGGGGGGGGAAATAGGGTCGGGGGGGAAACTCGCACACAGCCATAGGGCTGGGGTTTTTTCCATTTTCTTTTTCTATTGTCTATGTTCTTTTTGTACTATTTTTTTTCAGTTTGAAATTGTGTCCTTTGCAGCCTTTCACTCCAAAGGTCCCAGGTAAATCTACCTGTTTGCCGGCTTAGTGGACGTTTGAGATTGAAAGGTCTCAGAGTTGCATTTTTAAGATTAATCGAAACAAACAGAGGCTCAAGTTCCTATAACCAAAACCCAATTTGCAAATCTTACAAACGTTTAAAGTGCTTTAAACACACACAAGCATACACACACAGAACCACTCTTTTGAGAGCTGGCTTAATATACCTATACAATATTGTTTATGACCAGTCAATAAGAAGAGCACGATGGTATGAATATTTAAACTATACACGGTACCGAACACATACAACACTTACAATATGCACATATATTATAAAATAAGGTTTGTATCAATTGTTTAACAGGTAACAGTCCTTGGTTGTTACAGCATTTTCATGGCATCTTCTTCCTCCTCTGATTCCTCGCTAGCCCGACAGCTTCGTCCGCCCCGCACTTCATCAGCGCAGCCGGCTACTGTGGGCACTTCCGGTTTCTGTGTCATTGCACTTCCGCCCTCTGATGGGTGAACATCGGGCGCCTCCGGTGCACTGGGGCCGTTTATGTCCTCAGACGCATTCCCCCTTTTTACAGCCGGATTTAAGAGCTCGCAGATGCTGGTACAAACTTTCCCAGTCATTCTTTTCATTGGGTAATTCTGGCTCACCCCAAAGAAAGCACTCATACGACTCGTCGTGGTGCGATGAGTTTCAGCCGGGGGATTGGGGGAGGCTATGGCGCGCACAGCAGCAGCGGCAACTTTTGACTCCGCCTTCAGCGCTTGTAAACTATTAACGACAGTTCGCCAAGTTTCCCCACAGCCCCCAAAAGGCTCTTTGCCCTTTTTCGTGATCGTGCAGTCCCCCCGAACAGCTTTAACTTCCTTTTCATCCTTGTCTGTTCCTGATATAGTCTTTTGCCACAACGTTTCTCCATAACCTCACCACTCCGTAACAAAAAACATCGTGTGCAGATTAGTAAAGTGTCCCCATTTTCTACCTAAATGTAGAAGTTTTATCAGCAGTTTTGTGGGCAGTTCATGCCCTCTCTTAGAGAGGATTCCCACAAGTAGCGTTGCCGTTCCCACAAGTAGCGTTGCCGCAGCTTCTGTTTCCAGCAGTTTTGCGGGGAGTTCATGCCCTCTCTTAGAGGGGATTCTCGCAAGTAGCTTTGCCACAACTTCTGTTTCCATAATTATCCCTAAGGGGGGAGGAGCGACCTCACACCAGCTGTCTACCTTGACTATGCACAGGCAGCGCTTCCCTTAGCCGCAGTTTCCTACTCCCCTCCTCTAGCTGCTTACCGCAGTCTCGGAGAAGTTAAAGGTGTCCTGTGACCATCCTCTGCTACCAGATGTCAGAGTGGGAGGCAGACCCGGAGTAACGATGGAGTCTCAATATGAGTATGATCGCTCTCATTTATTCATACACCTTACACTTCTTATATACTTATCCTAATAATGCATGCGCTAACAAAACAAATCTTAATTGGTTATGTCCCACTGTTCACGCGCCTTATGCTGTCACGCAACTGGCCAGATGCTCTTGAGCACGTGAAAGGGGCAGATACAAAGTTCTCATCACAACTCTTCAGGACTTTCCCGTGTTGGATTCCACATTCTTGTATTCTACACCCTTTTATCTTATCTCAAGGTCAGGCCTAGCTACAGACAGCAAACCCTGGATTGTTCACTGCTATTAAATCATGAGCCATTCTTCCACAGTCGAGTGACTTGTCTAACAGTGGAATTCAAATTGCCAGCTCTAATTCTCTGGCTTAGGTAGTTACATAAGGTTTCAGCTCCCCAATGAGTTTTCTTATGTTCTGCCATTATTACTGCCCATAATAGGACAAAGGGCACTATTATTTTCCCTTGTGGGGTCTTTACCCACTTACCCTTTTCTATTTTCCCTCCCAAGTCTTCAATCAGTTTTTGATCCTCTTTTGAATATCTAGGTTCCCAACCTTCCTGATCAATTTTTATTTTACCATGTGGGACCAATGACTGTACCGCTACTGGACCACTCTCTGCCACCCTTTTCGCCTCTTGATCTACCACTGAGTTTCTTGTCTCCGGGTCAGTAGTTCCTTTCTGGTGAGCCTTGCAGTACATGATGGCTACTTTATCTGGAAGTTGTACTGCCTCTAATCGCTTAAGAATTTCTTCAGTGTGTTTTATACTCCTTCCTTGAGTAGATAAGAGTCCTCTTTCCTTTCAGATTGCATCATGGACATGGACTACTCCAAAGGCATATTTAGAATCAGTCCATATATTGATCTTTTTCCCTTTCGCTAGTTCCAGCGCCCGTGTCAATTCAATAATTTCTACCTTTTGTTCTGAGGTGTTTGGAGGTAGAGCTTTAGATTCTATTACCTGATCTGTAGTGGTTACCGCATATCCCACTCTTTGTATACCTTGCTGAACAAAGCTACTTCCATCAGTATACCAGGAATCCTCAGCGTCCTTTAGTGGTGTTTCAGGTCTGGTCAACTGGAATACACTGTCTCAATTGTTTCCAGACAATCGTGGGATACCGACTCTTCTGAAGTCCCACTAAGAAAAGATGCTGGATTGTCAATATTGATAACTACTATTTCCACATCGTCTTGTTCTACTATGATAGCCTGATATCTCAAAAATCTCTGTGGTGACAGCCAATGGCCCCCTTTTACTTCCAACACCACAGACACAGCATGGGACACTAAAACGGTGATTTTCTGACCCAGTGTTAATTTACAGGCCTCCTGGATATTGATCACAACTGCTGCAATTGCTCTTAAGCAGCTTGGCCATCCTTTACTGACCTCATCCAGTTGTTTCGAGAATTATGCCACCATCCTCCGATAAGGCCCCAAAGTTTGGGCTAGGATTCCCAAGGCTATTCCTTGTCTCTCATGGGAGAATAACCAGAAGGGCTTAGTATTATCTGGCAACCCCAAAGCAGGTGTTCTCATTAGTTCTTGTTTCAGTTTGTGGAAGGCCTTGTTTGCTTCCCTATTCCACACAAGTTCCTTAGGGTTAGTTTTTAAAAGTTCATAGAGAGGTCTTACCAGGAGCCCATAGTTGTAGATCCACAGGCGGCACCACTCCATCATACCCAGAAATGTATGAAGTTCCTTAACGGTTTGAGGTCTAGGAGTCTGGTAGATAGCTTCTTTCCTTGCAGTACCTAAGGTTCATTGTCCAGTGGTAATTTCATATCCAAGGTAAGTTACTTGTTGCTGGGCTACTTGGGCCTTCTGTCGAGAGACTCGATAGCCATTTAGTCCAAGAAAATTCAATAAGCTGATAGTCCATATTATACAGGTCTCCTTTGTTTCTGTTGCTACCAATAGGTCATCTACATACTGTAATACTACTCCCTTTTCAGGAGGTCCTTCCCATTGTTCTAGATCCTTTGCCAACTGATTTCCAAACAAGGTAGGACTATTCTTAAATCCCAGCAGTAGCACTGTCCATGTTAGTTGTACCTTTCTGCCTGAATCTGTGTTTTCCCACTCAAAGGCAAATAATGACTGACTCTCCTGGCTTAAAGGTAAGCAGGAAAATGCATCTTTTAGGTCCAGGATGGTAAACCAAATCAATTCTGGTGACAATTTAATCAATATTGTGTATGGATTAGCCACTACAGGGTGCAGGTCCTCAATTATTTTATTAATAGCTCTAAGATCCTGTACTATCCTATAGCCCCCATCTGGTTTCCTTACCAGGTGTATTGTATTTTGACTCACACTCCATCAATAAGCCATACTTGATAAATCAATCAATTATCGGATGAAAGCCTTCCCTGTCTTCCATTCTCAATGGGTATTGTTAAATTCTGACTGGATTGGCCCCTTGTTTGATTCTTATTACAATAGGAGAGGAGGTTTTCACTCTTCCCGGCATTTCTGATACCTATACTCCCGGTATATATACCTGATTCTTAATTTCCTCGAATATTCCCGCCTTAATAGGGGTTTCAATAAGGGCCAAACTTAAAACTTTGATTAACTGTTGGTCCTTCACTTTAAACTCTACCTTCCTTTTTTCAAACTTTATTTCTGCTTCCAATTGTTCCAACAAATCCCTCCCCAATAAGGATTTTGGTGAATTTGGCATATATAAAATTTATGTACTCCTAATTGTTTGCCTAATTAAGAGGCAAAAAAATTAAGAGGCTTCAAAAAGTATGCCTTTTCTCTCTGGCCAGTGGCTCCCTTTACCATTACAAAGTCATTATCTACAGATGTCAAAGTTTGACTTAAAACCGAGTAGGTTGCTCTTGTATCTACCAAAAATTCCAGTTCTCGTTGTCCTTTCCCCAGCTTTATTATAACCAGTGGATCTACTAGGGTAGATTCCTCAGGTCCCCATCAGTTATCTTGGACAGAGGCTTGTACTCTATTTACCTTTCCCCTTCGCATTTCTGGGCATTCATTTTTCCAATGTCCCTGTCGTTTACACAATGCATATTGACTTCTTCCCAAAGGCCTTCTGGACCCTGGTCCCTGTCTAGGTCCTCTGACCTCACAAGCTTCTTGCAGTGCTGCTACCAGGAACCGTTTGTCCCTTCTTTTTATTTCTTCTTCCCAATTACTATACACCCTCCATGCCTCATCAAGCAATTTCTCTAGGTTCCTACTTTCGTCTGGTTTTAGTTTTTGTAACTTTCTCCGGATATCTGGGGCTGATTGTCCTAAAAATAAGGAGACTAGCCATTGTATCCCTACTTCTGACCCTGGATCAAGGGGGGTATGTTTCCACATGGTATTTCACAACTTGTCCAAAAACTCTAATGGAGTTTCCTTTAGGTCCTGTCTAACCGCATGCAAAGCTGACCAGTTGATTCTTTTGGGAATGGCCCTCTCCATCCCTTTTACAATCCAATCCCTGTATGCAGTCAGCAGGGCACTATGAGCTCTTCTATTAGGGTCCCAATGTGGGTCCTGTAATGGGAAATAATCTTTCATCTGCCCTTCATCTTTAATTTGGTCACTGGCTAAACTTTTAGCTGTTCTGAGGATAAGCTGCTTTTCTGTTTCTGTCATGTGTTCCAATAACAACTGTATATCATTCCAGTTCGGAATATGCTGTTAAATTAGGAACTGGAAATGTTTAGATACCCCTATTGGATCATCTCGGTAGGTCTTTACTACGCTCTTCCATGTTTCCAGATCAAAGGACAAGAATGGGACTTTTATTAAAATCGGACCTCCATCTGGTCCTACTGCTTCTCGCAATGGTGCTTGCAGCACTGCCTGTCCTTTTCCTTTTCGAGTGCAGGACGACACTGGGCTATCAGAAGAGATTTCAGGATCAGTGTCCCCACTTACCCTTTTTGTTGCCTCTACCAGTGCTAAATAATGCTCAAGTAATTCTTCCCCCCCCACCCCGGGATCTCTTATTTTCCCTGGTTTAGTACGTCACTGCCCAATGCTACATGCCAAACACCACTTCTTCATGTTCCCTTTTCTTTCTCTTCTGTTTTCTCTCTCTAATGCAAGCACCATCGAATCCTGCAGCACTGCAAGTCCCCAATCATTTTGATACTCAGGATGATTGCGGAGAGTAAAAAACATATTCACATATGAAGTTTCGTCTCATTTTCCTTCTCTCAGAAGGGACAACATTAATTGTAGTAAAGTATTATAGTTCAGGGTGCCATTAATCAGCCACTTTTCCTCATCATCCAGCTTATACAGGGGCCACCACTGATTACAATACTTGATTAAAGTGTTCTTATTCACACTCCCACCCTCCGGTCCTCCAATGTCCCTCCAGTGAGCTAAAATTCACGCAAGAGGGCTCTTCTTCAATACTCCACAATACTTTTTCGGTGACATCCAGCGGCATGACGGTGAGTACTGCAGTACTGCGGTGGGGTGGCCATCTGAGGCAGTGGGGCACTTCCCTGAGACGGGAAAAGCCTAGGAAAACCCAAGCAGGAGCGGGGCGGGTGGCGCTCGGCTCCTGACACGCGGCAGTGGATGGTCCCATGCGGTGCCTGACGGGAGGAGGCGGTCCCGGTGGCTATCGCGGGAGATTTAAAACAGTCCCTTGGGAGCACAGTGAAGAGGAGTGTGGCATGTTAGTATAAAGGGGCAGTTTGAGCAGCAGTTCGAGTGGGCGGGGTGAGCAGGAAGAGCTCAGGGAGAGGCTGGTGGCTGGTAAGACAGGGCCGTGGATCATGGTGGCTACCAGGCAGAAGATTAAAACTACTCCGGGTGCCGCAGCGAACAGGATGGATGTTGCCACCCAGACAGAGCCTCGGTGGGTACATGCAGCTACACAGACCCTGGGCTGTAGGCAGTGCCCCCCTGCCACACCAGCTCATGCCTCTGGTACCAGCTACACTTGTGGGAGTTGTGCTCTCATGGGGGAACTCCTTCACATGGTGGCAGAGCTGAGGGAGGAAGTAAATAGGTTAAGGACAATCAGGGAATGTGAGAGGGAAATAGATCGTTGGAGAAGTGCCCTCTCACAAACTCAGCAGGCTGCTGGAGCCAGTGTGGCTAAGCAGCTCCCACCTACAAACTGTAAGGCTGGGGGAACAAGAGATGGGGAATGGCAGCAAGTTCCTGCCCGGCACAGGAAACCTGCTCCCCTCACCCAGACAACAAACCCCCAAATCACCCTCAAAAATAAATAAGAAGCGCCGCAGGTGGAACCTATCCCCAAGGAAGAAGAAGATGGCTCCCACAGCCTAGAAACATTCCCTAAGCTCCAGCATCCTCAGAGGACATTAAAAACATCCTCTGTTAATAAAAAGAGGAGAGTGATTGTCCTAGGGGATTCCCTTCTAAAAGGAGTGGAGGGACCCATCTGCAGACTGGACCTGCTCCACAGGGAGGTCTGCTGCTTACCGGGGGCATCAGTGAAAGATGTCACTAGAAAACTTCCTTCCTTGGTGAAGGAAAAGGATTATTACCCCCTGCTAGTATTTCAAATAGGCCATGATGACTTGCAGCACAGAAAGCTGAAAGCCATCAAAAGAGACTTCAGGGCTCTAGGGAGAATGATGGAGGGCTCTGGGGCACAAGTGGTGTTTAGTTCCATTCCAACGCTAAGGAATATGGAACAGGAGGTCAAGGACAAACAGCTGATTAATGCCTGGCTCCGAGCCTGGTGTGAGGCTTTGGATTCTTTGATCATGGTATGACCCACGCACCCCCAGGCTTTCTTACTAGGGATGGGACACGCTTGTCTCCAAGGGGGACTAAAGTACTTTCTAAAAATCTAGTTAGGCTCTTAAATAGAGCTTTAAACTAGAAGGGGGGGGGAGACGAGGCTAGTTGGGAATGAGCCCAGAAGTGGGACTCCAGCGACTGAGATATGGTGTGCTGGAGTGGACCACCAGTACACCACCACAGAGCAAGTGGTGGGATGAGGGAAAGGCTGTGGATGTAGTCTTCTTGGACTTCAGTAAAGCCTTTGACACAGTTTCTCATAGCATTCTGCTTCAGAAACTGTCAGCCTCTGGCCTGGACGGGCGCACACTCTCCTGGGTTGAAAGCTGGTTGGATGGCCGGGCCCAGAGAGTGGTGGTAAATGGAGTTAACTCCAGCTGGAGGCCAGTTACAAGTGCGGTTCCTCAAGGCTCGGTACTGGGTCCAGCCCTGTTCAATGTCTTTATCAGTGACCTGGATGAAGGCATTGAGTGCACCCTCAGCAAGTTTGCAGATGACACTAAGCTGGGTGGAAGCGTGGATCTGCTGGAGGATAGGGAGGCTCTGCAAAGGGATCTGAACAGGCTGGACCGCTGGGCTGAGGCCAATGGCATGAGGCATAACAAGGCCAAATGCCGGGTCCTGCACTTGGGGCACAACAACCCTATGCAGTGCTACAGACTAGGGGAAGAGTGGCTGGAGAGCTGCACGGAGGAGAAGGACCTGGGGGTGTTGGTTGACAGCCGACTGAACATGAGCCAGCAGTGTGCCCAGGTGGCGAAGAAGGCCAACGGCATCTTGGCTTGTATCAGAAATGGGGTCACCAGCAGGTCCAGGGAGGTTATTCTCCCTCTGTACTCGGCACTGGTGAGACCACACCTTGAGTACTGTGTTCAGTTCTGGGCCCCTCACCACAAGAAGGATGTTGAGGCTTTGGAGTGTTTCCAGAGAAGAGCAACGAAGCTGGTGAGGGTGCTGGAGAACAAGTCTTACAAGTAGCGGCTGAGAGAGCTGGGGTTGTTTAGCCTGGAGAAGAGGAGGCTGAGGGGAGACCTTATTACTCACTACAACTACCTGAAAGGAGGTTGTGGAGAGGAGGGAGCTGGCCTCTTCTCCCAAGTGACTGAGGACAAGACAAGGGGGAATGGCCTGAAGTTCCGCCAGGGGAGGTTCAGGCTGGATATCAGAAAAAAATTCTTCACGGAAATAGTCATCGGGCACTGGAACAGTCCGCCCAGGGAGGTGGTTGAGTCGCCTTCCCTGGAGGCATTTAAGGAACAGGTGGATGAAGTGCTTAGGGACAAGGTTTAAGGGAGTGTTAGGAATGGTTGGACTTGATGATCCAGTGGGTCCTTTCCAACCTGGTGATTCTATGACTCTATGATTCCAGCACTCTGTTTGTTTCCCGTATTACAAGTGAATTTCTTTAGCCAAGAAATGTGGTCTGATTATACCTACAACAACAATATCTGACCCGTCATCTAAACGGGTGCTCTCCCCACAACAGAGGCACTTAGACAGAATCATAGAATAGTTAGGGTTGGAGGGGACCTTAATGATCATCTAGTTCCAACCCCCTGCCATGGGCAGGAACATCCCACTAGATCAGGCTGTCCAAGGCCCCATCCAACCTGGCCTTGAACACCTTCAGAGATGGAGCATCCACAACTTCCATTGACGACCTGTTCCAGTTTTATTACTCTTACGGTGAAGAAATTCTTCCTAATGTCTAGTCTAAATCTGCCCCTCTCCAGTTTATACACATTCCCCCTCGTCCTATCACCACAAGCCTTTGTGAATAGCCTCTCTCCAGCTTTCCTGTAGGTCCCGTTCAGGTACTGGAAAGTTGCGATAAGATCTCCTTGGAGCCTTCTCTTCTCCACGCTGAACTAGTCCAACTCTTTCAACCTGTCCTCATATGGGAGGTGCTCCAGACCTCTGATTGTTGGGAGAGGGGAGCCCCGGAGTCATAAATGAGTCCTCGCAGAGGTGTGAATCATTGCTCATTTATTGTAACATCTGAGGGTCTATTCATACAGATAATCAGAGTGCGTGTTTCCATGGAATCAGAATATTTACAATATATTCTAATTGTAAAGTCACACTGTTAAACTACGCACCCGGTTCCCATACCTGGTTCTGACTTTATCAAGCCAGCCTCCTCATTCTCATGAGATAGCAAAACTCTCAGAAAACATCACAACCTTGAAGCCTTATACTAAGGCTTTGTATCTAAGAACTGACTATAGGCCTTTGTGTCTAAACATTGATACTTTAGCACATTCCTTTCTACTGATCATCATAGGCAGGGTTGTGCAAGTAGGCTTCTAGGATTACAGCATGTCCAGTTTGTTCCAATATATTTCCTACATCTGATAATCTTTGTAGCCCTCCTCTGGACCCGTTCCAACAGTCCAATATCCTTCTTATGTTGAGGATTCCAGAACTGGACACAGTATTCCAGATGAGGTCTGACAAGAGCGGAATAGAGGGGCAGAATAACCTCCCTCGACCTGCTGGCCATGCTTCTTTTGATGCAGCCCAGGGTACGGTTGGCCTTCTGGGCTGCGAGCACACATTGCTGGCTCATGTTGAGCTTCTCATTGACCAGCATCCCCCAACTCCTTCTCTGCAGGGCAGCTCTCAATCACATCATCCCCCATCGTGTACTGAAAACAGGGATTGCCCCGACCGAGGTGTAGGACCTTGCACTTGGCCTTGTTGAACATCATGAGGTTCTCAGAGGCCCACTTCTCCAGTCTGTCCAGGTCCCTCTGGATGACATCCTGTCCTTCCCATGTGGCAACTACACCACTCAGCTTGGTGTCATCTGCAAACTTGCTGAGAGTGCACTCAATCTCCCTGTCAATATCATTGATGAAGATATTGAACAGCACCGGTCCCAGTACAGACCCCTGAGGGACACCACTTGTCACGGATCTCCATCTGGACGTTGAACCATTGACCACTGCTCTTTGCATATGACCATCCAACCAGTTTCTTATCCACCGTACCATCCATCCATCAAATCCATATCTCTCCAATTTAGAGAGAAGGATGTTTTAGGGGGCAGTGTCAAAAGCTTTACAGAAGTCTAGATAAATCACATCCATTGGTTTATCCATGTCTACTGCTGCAGTTACCCCATCATAGAAAGCCACTAAGTTGGTCATACAGGACTTGCTCCTGGTGAATCCATGCTGACTGCACTTAACCACCTCCCTGTTCTCCATGGACTATCTAAGTGTTCTTGTGTCCTCTCCTGGCAGCTAGGATTTAAACTTTTTTAAACTTACTTCCGAGAGAGTAACAGACTAATAAAATTTAACTATCACTCCCAGATCACAACAGTTATCATGTTGTTAGTGTAGAGACAAACACATAACCATTCCAGGAAGGTTATATGTGGTGCTTTATTTCGAGGCCCCGGGAACCAGGGATATTCAAACCCAAATCAGGTTCCAAGACGATCCGTGAGCGTCCGCAATTTAACCCTTAAGTGTTTCGCAATCTAATGTATATTCAACAGATTACATCATTTCTTCATGCATATGTATTTGAGGATTGTCTCATCATTTGTGTGGACACCAGCATTTCCTTATCTTCACTTGACTGCCCTTGGTATGCTTCTGGCCTTCACAAATGTAGACTGTGTTCAGATAAGGTTGTTAGTAAAAGCGTAGGCTCTGCTCGGATAAGGTTGTTAGTACATTCTTTCTTAGCACTCCCTAATACCATACTTGTGAAGGTTATATGTGGTTTGTGAGAAAACCATCACTGTCTACAGAGACAGACAAAGTCTGCACAAACTTAACTACAAAGATCAAAAAAATTAAATGCTAAATACAATATATATCAAATGCTAAACACAACATACATAACCTATAATTTTAATCTTATTCTAATTGAGTCCTAACTCTTCAGCTAAATTAACGTTTTTCCAACAATGTGAGCATAAGTATACTGAAGGATTGTTTCCTGAAATAACTTTCTCAATACTTCCAACTCCAGCACCTCCCCCTCAACTACTTTCAAATAAGAATACTGACCAACTAGTTCTGCTACAATAAAACCATACCCTGAGTGTGAGATGTAACAGCATACTTTTCTGCGGTTTTTCCACAATGAATACACCTGAAATCTAAACAATATCTCAGTTTAACTTCTTATTTCCCCTGGTGTGTGTGTGATAGGTTTATGACAATGCTGGGACTTAACATGTACAAACAAATTACAACGATGACAAATCACACACAAACACAGGTAAATACTTTCGCTTTGTTCATCTCCTGCCGTGCCCTTCGTGGGACTATGGAACCACGGATGGGAATTCCACATTCGCTTCACAACAATGTCGTGTCTCAAGCACACAAATCATTCACAACATTGGATCCAAAGTATCTGATGTTGCGCTGGTTCTTTAAAATATACATGGTATAGAACACTTACAACAAATGGCCGTAACCATGATGACACCACATACCACTCCCGCCACTCTGGCTAGGAGAACCCAGGTTACCATACCACTCCTACCACCCCAAGCTAGGTGGAGGAGAACTCAAATTACCGGTAATACCACCCTACAAGTGCACTTTTCCTTAAGGGGTGAGTGACTACGCTCTTCCCCAGGGGTGAGAGACCGCTCTCTTTTCCTTGGATGGAGTGTCCTCTGGCGACTTACAAGGTACTATCCCCTTTACCTTATATTAACATACCTGGTCCACTCAAAGACAGTCCTTGTCTGCCCCTGTGGTGATCTGAGTAAGTGAAGGGAGTCCTCCTGAGAAATCTAAGGAGCACCCAGAGGAGTCCCCATCCTCAGCAGGTCCCACAGCCGGACAGAGAGGGTCCCATCTGGGGTGCCAAAATTCATGCGTGGAATCTAGTTTCACATCTCAGGAGAGTTATAAAGCAGGTATGCTTTAGCAGTTTAGCTAACTCCATGGCTGAGTAGGGTATGTCCTTTACACAAACAGTTGGAGGTGGTCGGGCATTCTGGTCCCCATCACCTTCGCCTTCTGGCTCATGGGTTATCTCTTTTTTAACCAGGAGGCGCAGTTTGGGTGTGTCCATGACTGCAGGTACTGCCTCATATCCCCTTTGGGATTCCCATAGATCATCCCAGGTATAGAGAGAACTATCCTCCTTAACCATATGATCCTCCTCCTTTAATATCACCAAGTGCCCTGACTTGCTCTCATTATCCTGCCACAACTGTAATCTCAGCTGCCTTTCCCTATCAAAGGTGTCTTGCAAACTGCCTTGTAACTTTCCATTAATCTGCCTCTCATCTGCCAGTGCCTTCTCTGAATGCTGCCTCCTTGCTCGTTCAACTTCTATTTCCTCTCACAAGCATGCCTGCTCTCCTTCCAGCTCAGCTCGGGCAGAGCGCTCTGCCTCCAGCTCCACCCAGAGGGAGGACCACTCCACCTCCATCTCCGCCTCCCTTTGTGCCCGTTCGTGTCATTCCTTTTGAACAGCCATGAGGACGGATGCTACTAGCACTGCACAAACACACCCTTTTCCTTTGTCTGGCTTGCTCCGAATCTGCCTTGCAGAGTCTAATCTGTTCTGCCACCGCAACCGGTAACTTCCAGTGTTTCTCTGCCCAGCTGCACCCCACTGGGTCGGGATATGCTTTCAAAACAATTTCTAATGGGGAACAGTTAAATATAAACATCCAGATCACCATGCTCCACTATTGGGGCACAACCTGATCTGAGCAGGTGAGCAACATTCCCTTTTGCAGTTCCAAAACCTGCTTATCCCAGAATTACACAGCCCCCCTCGCCATTTCTCACCAGGACCCTGCCAATTTAAAAGATGTCACAACCCACTTTTATAAAGGTGAGCTCTTTATCCTTGCACGGTGCCAGAGTGATCCAAAATCACTCATAAGGAGGGTGTAAACGATACTTCTTACTAAACAAGGTGCATGCCCTTAAAACACTGGATTCAAATGATCAAACAACCCATACACGACAGAGCACCAACAGAAAAATCGCAGCAGCTGAAGTTACTGGAACAGCCCCTCACTCCGCGCGCAGCTGAAGTTACTGGAACAGCCCCTCACTCCGCAACGATTGGCAACATTTTAACAATCTGCTTAACTGAAACCACAAAAACAGCACGGAGAGTCCTAATGCTGCCAGGGTCAAAACTGAAATCAAACCAAAACCACCAGCTACAGCCCACTGCAGCCTCACGTGTTGCAAAGAGAAAAGGGAAAGAGAGAAAAGGGAGAAAAGAGAGGAAAGGAGAAAAGAGAGAAATATTTACAAGATAAATAGAAAGATGAGAAATAGTCACCACCTTAGGGACTCCGCATTTTGCAACATGTGCTTCTTGTCCAGCGGGTCCAGAAGATGGTGGGTGTCCACACACAACACAACACAACACAACAAGACACACCACACAACACATGAGGTTGCAGGCTTTCATGGGAATTTTTTAAGCTCTCTGTCCCTCCCTGGATCAGGTGGGAGGACAGGTAACATGCCCAAGCATGCCTCCATGAGACAGGTTCCAGATGTGCTCTCCAGCGTTTGCTCTTGCCACTGGGGGCTGGGAGGCATTGCCTGCTTTGAGCTATTAACCCACGCCATGTTGGGTCCATACAGATGCCTATACTAGCCACTGTGTTTCCCAAATAAACCGTTGTCCAATTCCCACAGCGTAATGCTCTCATCAGCTGTATTTTTCAAATGATTCTAAGTAGTTCTACTCTTTTCTTACTTTTTTAATATACACAAATGCATCTTTGCTTCCTGATTTTCAATTTAGTATAAGAAAAAATTCCTCACTGTGAAAGAAACTTATTTTTAATACATCTATTTTTAATCTACAAAATAGTTTAGTCTTCTAGCAAGGAACCATCCATTGCTTCAAATGTACTACAGTGATCAGAATGCACAAACGTGCAATGATCAGTTCATAAAACTTGCAACTGTATATGCTTCAAGCACCTTATTCGTATCCTCTCTGCCAACCAGAGTTTTCACTTTTCACCAAGGAGGGAAAAGAAAAATGGATTTATAAACAAGAAAATTAACATAGACTCCACAGAACAAGCTAGGAGATAAAAATCCTCTTAGAAAAACTCCTTGTCAGTCAGTGCTCTACTCCTACAGAGGCTGGCTAAGAATCCAGTGCCACCACTGAGCAGGACTGTTTGTGAAGGTATCACGAAAGAGATGGTGACAACAGATAAAAAACATTACTTTGAACTCAGCCTAGGAGCTAATGGGAAGTCTGTACCTGTACTCATTGTCATACTCCACATTTTGCACTACCTTTTAACTCCACTCATCTCTAAACAGTCTTGTATCACAGTAGTTTAGTTCCAAGATGGGGAAGACTCTTATTAATCACTAAAAAACATCAAACACTAAGTTCCTTCAGTGTTAGACACATCTTTAACTTAAATAAGTGTAATTCAACACTTTGTGCATCCATATCTAAGCTAAATTTCATTATCTCTCCATTTATAAGTAATTTCTAGCACTAATATTGGACACAGACAAGCCCACTGGAAAGCAAAGATGTACTTTTAGAACAGCTTATGAATAAACAAAACTACCTTTTTTGCAGTTCCCATTCCATTTAATCTCTTACATAAAGACTCTTCATCAAAAGAGGGTTTTATATGAACATTACATTTTTTAAAGTTTATTTTGCAACTGAGGAGGAGAATCCCAATTTGTCAGGCAGTTAGACATCAGAAAAAAAAATCAGTATTCCACCTTTGACTTGCCTGCAAGACAATTTTTTTAGATAAAATATTATAAGCATTTGCTTATTGCATTTGCTAGGTAACAGCAACAGTCCAAAACTAATTTAGACATATTTTTGTGCTGCTTTCAAAAATAGGTACTTTTTTTGTTGTTGTTCAAGTGGCACTAGGAAAAAAACAAAACAATGATTCATTGTTGCCATGATGTACAGAGTCTGAGTATCTCCCACAGCTTTAACAAGATTTACTTTCTTAATTCACCAATGTACTAACTGGAAATTAAGTCCCATATCTATGCATTCAGAACACATTTTATGCTGTTTGGTTTTCGTTCTCCTTTTCTTGCCTTTAGCATCGTATCCTTTTAAAAGGCAACTCCAAATTTATGCATGGGAAATGTTGTGTACCCTTCTGCATGTTGTTACTACTATTCCTAGTGTGCAAATGAGCACATAAAAATAGGCACATGCATTTGCTTCTGCATCAGACAGTTCATGAAATACTTATCTTCTCTTGCTAGTGGTGAGTCACAACACTAATCTTTATTTGTGATGACTTTATTTTGTGATGACACTGGCATGTTTAAGGGGTGACCACACAACACAGAAACTTTTGTATTAAATGACTCTCAAAGCACTTTGACTAATTTCAAACAAATATGCTTCAAAAGACTTTGGACTTCTGGATCCAGAATCTAAATTCCACAGTGAAAACTGAAGAAAAATAAGTTCCTTCTCACCTCCAAGGAGGAAATTTACAGAAAAGAGACATGGGCACATCCATACCATGCATCCCTGTCTTGTCTGCACCAGTGTTTCTACTGGGATCAGGGCTGCATCCTCCCCTCTGCTTCCTTTCTTCCCCTTCCTACACTCCTCTTATTCAAGTGCCATGATTTTTTACTGCAGAAGCCCATGAGTGGAAAATGGAGAATCCTGACAGATACCAGAGTGCTTCCCTGTAGCCAGATCCTGCATCTCCTAATCTTGAATTAAACCAGGCCACGTACTTTCCAACCCCACATCAAGAATTTTCATTTATTTATTTTTCATTTTTCTTCAATTATTCTCTAAAGGGTTCAGAGGAACACGTTAACTTTTGCTGTTTTAATGTAAGGGGATAAAGGCAAAGGATTTTACTTTTAGCTGAGAAAACCAAAACATTCCAAATCTTATTAGAGAGAACATCAGCAAAATCAAAGCAAATAGAGGCTTAAAAGAATGAGTTTACATAAGGAAAACTAACTCAGAAGTCATCTGAAGTAATGTAATTATTTTTAACCTCCTAAAAATCAGCAACTTCATTTATGATTGCAATAGTATATTCAGACCTAATAGGAATGAGTATGCTGTGGTAAGCATTGTCTAATCTGTATTAACTTTTCCTGGCTTTCAACAAAAGCTACATAAAAGAAAAAATAAAAATGCCTGACTCTTTCCATCTGCTGCTCCTAACACTACCTGGGTATCAGCTAGCTGATGAACAATCCTTCACTCCATTAAAAATTGAGACATGACAGACAGTTGGAAGCATGGTCTGAACAGCCTGAATGAGGCAGTGGTGTGAAATTCTCCTGTACTCCTGTTGCATTAGCTGCTATTCTCTCAATGCACCAGACCTGGTGCCCAAGAAAGCCTTTCAGATTCTGTTCTTCAGATGCTTGAATAACAGTTCAGACAGAAGCAGACACAGAATGGACTTATTCTTCTATAGTGGGCTTTGACATCTCTCATAGCATTTAGTTGGCATGTAAATAGTCTGGTATTTTTCTCAAAGAACTTACTGTTTTATGAAAGAAAACCTCTGCACTAAGATTTGAAGATTTTATTTGTATTAGTATACTTGAAGAGCTCGTGAAAGAACTATCATGTCTAAAATATTTATTGAACAATTATGATGAAGGAATCTCGTAGGTGCAAGACTGCTGGAAATCACAATTACTATGAATAGCTGGTGTATTATTATCTATATAACTGGAAGCAGTTAAATTTTTGATTTGCCAAAGTATGTCTCAGCTCAGGATGAATTTGCATGTCAAACAGAAGGGACCATGATAAAAGTTTCTGGAATATGTGCAAGTGATGAAAGTGGTCACCAATGTAAAAGCTGTATCTTAAAAATCGAAGAGCAAACACACTCCCTGTAGTTCAGGAAATTAAACTACATTGTCTTAGGGCCCTGGGAAACAGGTTTGAGTGTGCACAGTTTGTTTCTGTGTCACACAGTCAGTGGGGTTGAACATCTTAAAACACAACAATCCAATCATATGGTGACTCTGCCCATTTCCAAAATTAAAATGTCCCTTTTCTTGCTATTTTTTATTTTTAAAACTTAATTATAGTCCTTTCTAGGAGGTTTTCAGGTCTTTGCTTAGGATTGTATATTTAGACTACTATTTGGACATGCTTTACACAGATCTTTGAAAAACAACAATACTTTCTTTTTCAGCATTTCTCAAATAATAACATTGTGGTATAACAACATTTATTCCATTTATTCTGCAAGACTGATGTGTTGCATAATTCATTCATGACTTTAGTACTCCAGAATGCAAACTAAAGTTATGTTTTATCTGTGCCTGTGTGAAAGAATTTTTAATGAACTAGATAAAGGGGTATTCACTCTGACAAAATAGCTATACTGAGATACTTACAGGAGTACGTGTATGACCACATCTGTAATTTTGATGCATTTACCCTAGTTACACTTCATGCCAAAGTTAATTGCATATAAAAACGCACAGTGGATTATAATGAAACAATTACCGCGGCATCTTTTATGACCCTAAATTTCTGGACATAAGTTTTTATGGAGGTAAAATATTTGGAACCTCCAGTAGAATCATAGAATAGTTAGAATTGGAAGGGACCTTAAAGATCATTTAGTTCCAACCACCCTGACATTGGCAGGGACATGCCACTAAATCAGGCTGCCCAAGGCCCCATCCAACCTGGCCTTGAAAACCTCCAGGGATGGGGCATCCACAACCACCTTGGGTGATCTGTTCCAGTGTCTTACTATTCTTATGGTGAAGAAATTCTTCCTAATGTCTAGTCTAAATCTGCCCGTCTCCGGTTCGTACCCATTCCCCCTCGTCCTATCACCACAAAGCCTTTGTGAATAGCCTCTATCCAGCTTTCCTGTAGGCCCCCTTCAGGTACTGGAAGGTCACTATAAGATCTCCTCTTAGCCTTCTCTTCTCCAGGCTGAACAAACCCAACTCTATCAGCTCATGTTGAACTTCTCATCGACCAGCATCCCCAAGTCCTTCTCTGCAGGACTGCTCTCAGACACATCATCCCCATCGCGTACTGAAATTGGGGATTGCCCCAACCCAGGTGTAGGACCTTGCACTTGGCCTTGTTGAACATCATGAGATTCTCAGAGGCCCACTTCTCCAGCTTGTCCAGGTCCCTCTGGATGACATCCCGTCCTTCCGGTGTGGCAACTACACCACTCAGCTTGGTGTCATCTGCAAACTTGCTGAGAGTGCACTCAATCTCCCTGTCAATATCATTGATGAAGATATTGAACAGCACCGGTCCCAGTACGGACCCCTGAGGGACACCACTCATCATGGATCTCCATCTGGGACGTTGAGCCATTGATCACTACTCTTTGAATACAACCATCCAACCAGTTCCTTATCCACCATACTGTCCACCCATCGAATCCATATCTCTCCATTTTAGAGAGAAGGATGTTGTGGGGGACTGTGTCAAAAGCTTTACAGAAGTCCAGATAGATCACATTCGTTGGTTTACCCGAGTCCACTGCTGTGGTTACCCCATCATAGAAAGCCACTAAGTTGGTCATACAGGATTTGTCCCTGGTGAAGCCATGCTGGTTGCCATTGGGTTGTGCCACCTTAATTGTAGCTTCTCAAGTATACAAGATTAGAAAAGGAAAACCATCAACACTCTGGTTGACCAATTAGCACGAGCATGGATGCTGTGTGAAAAAGAGAGTAGCTGTGCAGGAATGTGGCATCTCTACAGCCCCTTCACTTAAAGATAAGAGATGTCTGGCTGCTTTCTCCTCTCCTCTCCTCTCCTCTCCTCTCCTCTCCTCTCCTCTCCTCTCCTCTCCTCTCCTCTCCTCTCCTCTCCTCTCCTCTCCTCTCCTCTCCTCTCCTCTCCTCTCCTCTCCTCTCCTCTCCTCTCCTCTGATCTTGGCTCCATTCTTGGAGGAGGGGTGGATTAGCTGGGGCCAGACTCTGCTTTTTGGAGTGATGCAAGCTGTTTATTCAGTGGTATAAAAGCTAGCCCTGTCATGGCAACCTTTGGGAGACCCCACCTGTGACTGGACACACTGTGTGAGAGACTGGAAAGCAGCCCTGCAGAAAGGGATCTGGGCGTTCTGATCAATGAACATAAACATGAAGTTGAACATGAACCAACAGTGTGCCCTGGCAGCCAAGATGGCCAATCATGTCCTGGGGTGCATCAAGCACTGCATTGCTAGCTGGTCAAGGGAGACAATTGTCCCACTCTGCTCCACACTGGTGTGGCCCCACCTCGAGCACTGTTTGCAGTTTGGGGCGTCATAGTATAAAAATGCTATAAAGCTACTGGAGAGTGTCCAGAGGAGGGCCACAAAGTTGGTGAAGAGTTTAGAGAGGAAGCTGTATGAGAAGTGGCTAAAGTCACTTGGTCTGTTCAGCCTGGAGAAGAGGAGACTGAGGGGAGAGCTCATCACAGTTTACTACTTCCTCACAAGGGAAGGAGAAGGAACAACCAACCAATGTCTGGACTGGAGGGAATGGCAGGAAGATGTGCCAGGGGAGTTTTAAGCTGGATATTAGGAAAAGGTTCTTCACTCAGAGGGTGGTGGAGCACTGGAACAGGCTCCCCAGGGAAGCAGCCATGGCGACAAGCCTGACAATATTCAAGAAGCATTTGGACAATGCCTTCAGACACATAGTGTGAATGTTGGAGTTGTCCTATGCAGGGACAGGAGTTGGACTCGATGATTCTTGTGGATCCATTCCAACTCAGAACTTCCTATGATTTTATGAACTGTTTTTATCTCAACCCATGAATTTTCTCAATTTTATCCTTCTGATTCTTTCCTCCGTCCTGCTGGGCAGAGGGGGAGTGAACGAGCAGCTGCGTGGTGCTTAGTTGCCAGCTGGGGTTAAAACATGACACAGAGGGACCCTGATTATTAACTCATATTTGATGCAGAACTTTTATAGAGCTACAGATAGGCTAGATGAATCCAATTCTGCATGGCCTGGCAGAAGTAATTTAAAATTTTCCATCTCTACAGAAAACGTAACTGCCAGGAGTCTCTTGACTATCTGATTCTCAAGAAGGCTGGACAGTTATTATCAGAGAAGTGTACCTGTGAAAAAGGGCATATGTTTTTCAGTAAAAGTGAAATTTCAGAATTTAATTAAAAAAACCATTTGATTCATAACTTTCATCAGAAAGGACATTTCCTTATGAGCAGGTAGAAGCATGCCACCTATGGTAACATGTTTAATTCAGTTTGAGCATATAGACTAATATACCCAATCTTACAACTAATTTAATCAGGGAGAAGATGAGAATTGTAAGTCCCATTTTCTATAAGTGTCTACCTTAGTTCCCAGCCATTGATGGGAATCTCTTTATTAATATAAGCTTATCCTTAAATGATACAAGTCAGCTACCACTTGGTTTACCAGTTGCTTTACTCAGCTATGAAGCACTTAAAAAGCTTTGTAAAATTTAGAAATGTTCAGCATCCGTTTTTCATTTTCAGTATGAAGTCCCAGTTAATTCCCCACAATAAACATGACTATTTTCTGCTACCCAATAGGTAGCCACTCACAAACATTCATCAACCCTTTTCTTCGCTTTTCATTATTCACCACATCCAATCTACTATGAATATCCCATATAAAATTTTTGGATGCTAAGTTAAATGAACATCCATCCTTTTTTAGCAAAAATTTCTTATATCTATGTAAAGCATTTACAGCTTTATTAGTATTTATCATTTAAGAATTAATTTTACACCAGATTTCTACTATTAATACTATGACTGTTTTGCAGAAACAAACCCTTTAACCCAAAATGAGTTATAAAGCAGGTATGTTTATTTCCAGTGCTGGGGTGCAAGGGGGTTCTCCTCCTAGCTTGCACACCATATAACTTAACAAGCAGTTACTTATGGTGTAAAGACATGCATAGTTATAGGTGCCTACTACATATTCATAGTTCTGGAAAGTTCACTCCAGTCTTGCACCTACATAGTGCCTCCTGGTGGTCGTGGGCGGGGGGGCTTAGGGATGAAGTAAGAAGTCCCTTTTAACATGGGCAAATTTATTTGCCAACTGTGTAATTTATCTCTCGAAAGGGAATTGGATGATATTTTGTTGGAAAATTATCCTTTTAATGCATTCTCATGGGCACTAGACATAGAAGTCAAAATTGTTAGTCATTGTAGCATTCTCCAATTCCAAATAAATAACGTAGCAGAGAAAACAAAGCTAACTAACACTAGCATCAAAAGGACAATAGTGGAGTGACACAACTTATTTAGAATGCCAGTCATGGTAGTGGACCATCCAAACAACACATGGTACCAATGATGATTCGCATCTCCTTTTACACTATTTAGGACCCCCTTTCTTTCCTCTGTGTCGTGGTGGACTGTTATCAGGGTCTTTTCCTGCTTTCCTGGACCTTGTCCAGAATTATAATCAAGTCCTGATGTTTCATTAACTGTTTCATTAATTATTTCACCAATGTAAGATTGATTCTAATACGTATAGGTGATAATTTGTGAAATATTCTATAACTGGATTTTATCAGCTGATGGGATATGACTGGTGCTAAATAAGAAAAGTCACACCCAACAATCGTAATAAGATTACAAATAAAGAAATTAGAATTATTCTTACTATCCATAATTATCTCGTCTATTACTACAGAGCAATTCTCAGACACAGCCCTGGCCCATATATACAAGTACAGTCCTCTGATTAGTGTCTGGATGGATCTCAAAGTGACAGATGCTTTGCTCAGTGTCGAGGCAGATGTCTCGAGCATCGATTGCATTATTTAGCAAATGAATCCTTGTTCTTCTAGTGTAATTCAAGATTCTTAATTTACAGTTTGCCATTTCCCATTCACTATTTGTGCCCATGTTCTATGTTTGGAAGGATAGAGCACAGTTTTATCATGGCTTATTCCTAATGCAATGATGGGGTAGATAACATATATTGAAGCGTTATGTATGGAAAACACAAAGGCTGTGGCTCTATTAGTGATCGGGTCATGGGTGAAATTTACCAGAGTCTACCAGGACTGAAGCTTCCTCTCTAAGTCAGTGACACTGTCCCAAACCACTTTCTGGATTTCGGTGGGAAAGTACCCTCACTGCCTTCTCTTATGATTAAAGCAGTCACTGATTGTATCCATAATTGTTCCTGTATACAACTGACGGCCAAAGAAACGTTATCTTGGATCACACCGAGTGCATTTCCCATTAATTCATGGTCTTGTTCCTTCATCTTTTCCCACTTTGGTAATGTTTCTGATAGTCAATTCCATTTAGGACTCCCAATCCTGTCTGTAACACTCCAGTTAGGCCCCTTTGTGTTCTGCCCCTGAAGGGCACTTGTTTTCACAGACAGGTTGTCCAGTCCTTGAAGGATGTTTTTAGGAAATGAGAGCATGCTGGTTGAATTTCAGAAATATCAGTTTGCATTAGCAGTTCAATACGTTTAAGAGACCATTCTGGGTTGAACAGGATTTGCTGTTGGCCTGTATTCCTGATTATATACGGACCAATCTCATAAATTCTGGGTTCTAACAGGCTTAGTGATAATATTTATTTTAAATTTGAATGAGAGCCCAATGGTATCATAGGCCCATAGACAAACTATCTGAACAGTCTGTACTATTGTGAAATTATGCCAACAGTCTAATTCATTGGAAATACAGGTCTTTGTATTCTTAACTGTAGACGTAGTTGAGGTAGTAATTTCGAATGCCCTTTTATGGATAGTCCTATTAACCATTCGGCATCCTACTTTGATTTCTCCTCCTACAGTCTCCTGCTGAATTCCCTGTTCTCTATGCACATTCCATTCGTGCCTCACATATAATTGATTTTCATGCCTAACCACAGCTGATAGATTTAAACCCTTTCAATCAGAATATTTCCCAGGGCTCCAGTATTGGATAATAAAAGCTTGAAACCAAGGCCACTCATTATTCTTTTGGCTAGAGGTGCCTTTTCCTCCCTGGATTATAATTATAATCATAAGAAAAATAATTTTCCTGTTTGGACTTGCATGACCCTCCATGGAGATATATGTACCTTTTTCACTCAGGTGCAATGGATCCAAACACTCTGCTCCTTGATTTTGATTGCTGTGTTTTTCAACCTTTTGGAGTTTTTTGTTCAGCGCCACATTGTAGGAGTTCATGATTTCCTGTGCAGTTAGTGACTGATCCGTTGTACTGCTTCTGAGATAAAATGTGGTCCCCTATCAGGAGGCATAGCTGCTGGAACCCCAAAGCGCAGTATTATCTCCTGTATTAATTTTATGGTTATGAACTTGTTCTAGTAGGGAATACCTCTGGCCAACCTGAAAAGGTACCAGTTAATACCAATAAGTATCAACATCCCCCCCTGTCTTGGGAGTTCTGAAAAATCAATCTGCCATAGTTGCCAAGGCCCGTTGCCTCTTCCAATTTGGTCCATTTCTGGTTTGGGGTAATTTTGGGATTAGTCTGGAGGCAAAGGTCACACTGCTGAGTCACTTCTCTCACAGTGGTGTATAAATTTCTAGCTGCAATCCCTTTAATTAGGTGTTTATACAAAGCTTTATTCCCCCATGTCTCTTCCTGTGTTCTTCACTCATCTAAGGCCATGTTAAATAAAAGGGAATGATTAGTTTCCCTTGTGGAGTGAGGACCTACCCCTCTTTATTATATGACCCTTCCAGGTCTGTAATAAGTTTCTGATTATCTGATCTTCCTTGGTATATTCTGGCTTACCTTCTACCGAGATTTGCCTGTCAGGGATCAAAGCCCCTTTTGGTTTTACCTCGCCTTTGGCTGCCAGTTTTGCCTCTCTGTCCGCCAGCTCATTTCCTCTCCCCAATCCCAAATTCACTTTCTGGTGCACCTTGATGCGCATGATTGTCACTCTCTCAGGTAGCTGGACTGCTTCCAGCAGTGTCAGGATCCCTCTGCATGCTTGATGTTTTTGCCCTGGCATGTCTTTTATTGCTTAAGACATAGCTGTTTCCATCCATGAACCAGCCCTCAGCGTCTTCCATGGGACTGTCTTTCAGGTCCGAACGGCTCAAGTATGTGGCCTTGATGGTCTCTAAGCAGTCCTGGTGCACTGGTTCTCCTGTATTTCCACTGAGAAAAGAAGCTGGGTTGATGATGTTAGTAACCACAATTTCCATATCATCATGTTCCACCATTCCAGCCTGGTATTTTAGGAACCTTTGTGGAGAAAGGTTCACTTTCACTTCCAGACACTAACAGAGTCATTTCCTGGCCCAAGGTAAATCTTCATGCCTCCTGGATGTTTCGCATGACGGTCGCAGCCATTCATAAACAGTTAGGCCCTAGGGTAATCCCTCGCTTCTCATGAGAGAAAAGGAAAAATGGCTTGCTCGCATCCTGAAGTCCTAAGACCAGGGCTGACAGCAGGGCTTCCTTTGGCTGTTCAAAGGCTTGCACAGCCTCTTTGCTCCATTGGAGGTATTTCTGTTTGGCAGTGGTTAGTGCATACAGGGGTTTAACAAGCAGTCCATAGTTATAGATCCATAGCCGACACCACCCAGTCATCCCCAAGAAAGTTCCTAACTCCTCCACTGTTTACAGTCTCAGGGTTTGGCATATTGCCTCTTCTCAGGTATATTGCCTCTTCTCTTCCCAAAGTTCTTTGTCCAGCACTGATTTCATAGCCCAAATAGATCACCTCGTGTTGCATTATTTGGGCCTTCTTTTAGATACCCGGTATCCCTGGAGCCCCCAAAAGTTTAACAGACTCACCATCCAGGTCATGCAAGCATTGTCTTGGTGGCAATCAGGGTATCATCTACATAGTGCAACAATCTCCCTTCCTCAGATGGGGCTTCCAGGCCTCAAGATCCTTTGCAAGTTGATTACCAAATATCCAGGTGAGTTGAGCTCTGCACCCACTTTCAGGCTTTTCCCATTCAAATGCAAATATTTTCTGGTTGGCTTCATGGAGAGGGAGGCAAAAGTAGGCATCCTTCAGGTCTAAAACAGTAAGCCAGTTTAGTTCAGCTATTAATAGAGTTAACAGGGTATATGGATTTGCCACCTCTGGGTAAATGGTTTTGGTTATTTTATTTACAGCCGATAAGTCCTGGGCACATCAGTGGCCCATACCTCAGGGTATACCTGGTTCATGATTTCTTCGCTGATTTTTCCTTTTGTGGAATTGCTAGCTAGGGATAAACTCATTTTTTGCATATACCGCTGGTCATTTACCTCCAGAGTAATCTCTCCCTTTACAAATTTAATTATTGCATCCAATTGTTCTAATAAATCTCTCCCCAAAAGTGTCTTGGGGAGTTGGACATGTACAAGAATCTGTGGATGCCCCATTATATTCCCAGTTTATATCTTAGAAGTTCACAAAAATACACCTTTTCACTTTGGCCAGTTGCCCCTTTTACCATGATGTCATTTCCTGGGGACATCAAAACTTGGTTCAAATCCAAATACGTTGCCTCTGTGTCAACTAAAATTCTACTTTCTTCTCCTCTTTCCCTGGCTTCATTATAACTAGTGGATCCACTATGGTGGATTCCCCAGGTCCCTGTCAGTCTTCCTTCACATGAGCCACTATTCCTCTTTTAGACTAGCACAAAATAAAAAACCTAGTTGTTGTATTCCTGTCCTTGACCCAGGATCCAGCAGTGTGTTGGTTTTTTGTTTTTCGTCTTGGTCTTGGTCTTCCCGGAGAGGTGCCTGATGCAGGAAGATACCGGGCTAGAGTGTGTGTGTGTGTGTGTGTGTGTGTGTGTGTGTGTGTGTTCCATCCGAGCCCATTTCCCATTCCTGTGATTGAGGGGGAGGCTTATCTTGTTCTGGTGTCCTGTGAATTTTATTTATTCTAGTTCACCCTTGCTCAATACTGCTCGTCACACAACACCACTTCAGTTTACCTTTAAATTCTTTGCTATTTTCTTACTCAAGGGTGAGTTTTTGCAGTGGCAAAATCCCACAACCCTTTTGCCACTCCAGATGGTTTTGGAGGGTGAAAAACACTTCATAACAGTTTCCCTCTCTCCTTAAAAACAACATCAGTTGCAAAACTATACTGCAATCCTCTTCTTACTCATTGAGCCCCCAGTTCCCTCCGCCAATTCCTTCCAGTGCTGTAATATGCATCCTAAGGGGCTTGCCCAAGGAAATTCTTGCTCCATTATACTACCTTCCGACTCTACCTTTCTCTAACTTACACACATACCGTTTAAATATTTACAAATGACTTGCCTCTAAGTTCTCAGGGATGTCCCACAAGACTAGCAACAACAATTCCCATCTACAGATTACAGACACTCAGAACAATAAAGTGATCCCAACCTAGCTGAATAGCATGATAAAACCTTATGATAGTCTGAACACCAAATCTGATCCATTCCTGCAGCCTGCAGAATTCTGGCCCCTCTGTCCATGCAAACCTTTTTGCTTTTACACTATAAAATTATTTTTTTCTCTCACAGAGAACACATTAGTCACATTCCCGGAGGGGAAGGGTTAACTCACACACACAGCCCATAACTTGCATAACTCGCATACCAGGAAGGGGGAAAGGGAGGGGCACATTCAGCCACTTTTCCCATTTTTTCTCCTTTTTTTTCCCTTCTTCTTCTATGCTAGGTATTTTAAAATTTCATCCTTTGCAGCCTTCCATTCCAAAAGTCCGAGGTAAATATTCCCATTTGCCGGTTCGATGGACGTTTGGAATTAAAAGGTTTTGTAGGTGCATTCCTAGAAACAAGACAAGCAGGGCTTCTAAACAATTTGCAAGTCTTTCAGTATTTTGAGCTCAGTCCGCCTCTGGCTCCTGTCTATGGAGGAAGAATGTCCCCTGGTAAGCTATCCCTCTCAATTCCATTAGTACTCTGTTATACATCAAGCAATTCACAGAGTATAATTATGACACAAAATACACAGCATATAACAGTGATCTCTTGCTTCGTTCATCTCCAGCTGCTTCCTTCACAGGAGAGCAGAACTACAGATTGGAACTCCGCACTCGCTTTGCGCTCAATTGCGCGTCTCACGCTACCACGCACTCACATACAAACACTCCACAACATATGAGAAATTTAAAATGAGCTCTTAACGATGTTAAAATATACACGGTACCGATACTGAAGATTTGCAACAGGCGTAGAAGATGATAGCTATCTCATATGCAGCACTCCTGCTTCCTCAGCAAGGTGTACCCAATTCACAATAATACTATAATAATATATTTTATCTATAATACCATAATCCCTCACGCTGCATCTACAGTCTTATAAGAATCTTGGGATTATATTTTACCTGGTGTTTTGCTATCACAGCAGGGAGCACCCATACCATACCACAACAGCAAATTTGCTATTTTACCCAGGTGTGGGCAGTGCCACCTCCTCACCCAGCGCAAGTAGGGGATTCATATCCCCCCTCACGGGTTTACAGGATCTCGGCAAAGCAACCCTAACCCTTTGTCATCGCATGAGGCGTCCCAAACACGATTTACAGACTCGTCCCCTAATTCCCCTGCAAGTAGATCCAAATTACCATACCATATCATACATAAATCACATACCTGGTCTGCCCACTGATGGGCCATCACTCCCGCTGCAGCAATCGGGTAGAGATGGGAGATTCTCCAGAGAAATGGCTTACTGGGACTCGGCTTAGAATGTCCCACTCCCCACCAATCCTGCAGCCAGGCAGAGAGGGTGTCCCATCTGGGGTGCCAAATTGTTTTGCGGAAACAAACCCTATGACCCAAAATGAGTTATAAAGCAAGTATGTTTATTTCCAGCACTGGGGTGCAAGAGGGTTCTCCTCCTAGCTTGCACACTGTATAACTTAACAAGCAGCTACTTATAGTGTAAAGACATGCATAGTTATAAGTGCCTACTACATATTCATACCCTATCCCTGCTTTGTATTATAATTAGATCTGGAAAGTTCACTCCAGTCTTGCACCTGCGTAGTGCCTCCTGATGGTCGTGGGCCGGGGCCTTAGATATAAAGTAAGAAGTTTTCCTCAGGATGAAAAAAGTATTTTTTTCCTTGAACTGTGCACAAGCACAGTCTCTTCTGGTTGTTTTCCAGCTTTCTGCATTCCAATGCCTACTTATCAGTAAACTTCTGCTAGCTGGCTCCTTCCTTATCCACTTCCAAGGTCTTCAAGGCGAACAACGCCAAGCTCTAACAAACACTCCCAACCCCCCTTGTCTGCTTTCGCTCATCATGACCTTTAGCTTCTTTTAACAGTTGAATGGTCATATTTATACTATGCATAATTAATTTTCTACTAAAAAATATGTAAACCAAATTTTTAAAACATGGACCAAAAAAAGGTCATCACTCATAAAGAGAGCCTAGCTGTGGAAAATTTCAGCCCATACAGTAAACTTGAATATCTGAGAACAAGGAGAACTGAAAACATTGCAACTTTTTCTATAGCATTTGATGATATTCATCCTATAATTATGCAGCAGTTTGTATAGCTTCTTTTGTTCTGCCTCCTGTAAGTGAGGAAATAATGGTTTCAGTTGAATGTCTTCATCAAAAGCTACTTTTATCAGGCTAAATACCCTGTGGAGACTCTGAACATTTAATTCATACCCTACACTAAACTCAGGCATAATAAAATGCAGGATTCATTTTAGAAAAATGCAGTAAGTATTTATTCTTGAATGAAGCAGCTAGGATATCTGTGTTATTACCTGGACGTTATAGCCTTGTGCAGTTACTGGCATGTAAAATGGTTATATCCTGTCCAATATAAGAACAATTGTGTTCTACCTTTAAAACAGTCTAATTTGCTATCCATTATTAACACCAAACAGTCACTATCTGTGCATACTGAATAAGTAAACATGCAAATAGTGTTTTCAGGGCACAGTGCATGAGCTGCAGCCAGAATTTGGACAGATTCATTGGGAAACCTGTTCTGGGGTTGCCACTGTCCAGTTCTTACTTTTTTTTTTTAAAAAAATCTTTTTCTGAAACGACTACTGTGTTGTCATCAGGGCAGTGTGCAAGCTGATTGTAGCTCCTGAGGAATGCACTCTACTGAGTAAATATTTTTTTATATATAATGCAGAGAACAAAGAAAACATGCTAAGTACAGCATGATCATAGCAAAACCAGAAGCCAGTGAAATTCTATTCTTATGTCATGTTTTCAGTGGCTCATTAATTTTTAAAGTTTTTCTTGATTGATCTCTCCCCAGCAGTGTTTTTTGGGTTTTATGCTAGACCAAATTTGCCTTGATGCTTTTAAGCAATGAGAAAAAATGAGGAGGAGGGGAGGGAAGAAGAAAAGAAGGAGAGAGGAGAGAGGAAAAGACAGATGATTTGGGTATTTTTCAGTATAAGGATATTAGGCTTCATTTATGAAGAAAAGCTTTCCTTAAAAGCAGAAATAAATGAAACTTTCTGATGTCCGATGGTTTATTTAGAAAAGAGATGTCATTCACAATGTTCTACATTCACAAAAGCACCTCAGATGCTTTTATTGCATCTGTGTGAAATAAATTTTGAGCCACAAGTTCCCTCTGACTTCAATTCTTTCTTTTCCTTTTGTTTTCTTATGTCACACAAGAAGCATCGGACTACGTTCAGACTATACATGACTGTTAAAACTCTCTTTTTTAAACTAAAATTTCCTTTCCATCTTTGCTCCTGCCCAGCACCAAGAAACGTGAGATTTTCCGGAGAAGACAATATAGTAAGGGACTCCACGTGTACATATTAAAAGGGATACCAGAGGCCTCAAAAGCCACAGTAGTGAGGTGTTGTGGTTTGAGTTAAAGTAGAATCATAGAATCATAGAATAGTATGAGTTGGAAGGGATCTTAAAGATCATCTAGTTCCAACTCCACTGCCATGGGTAGAGACACATCCCACTAGATCAGGCTGCCCAAGGCCCCATCCAACCTGGCCTTGAACACCTCTAGAGATGGGGCATCCACAATTTCCCTGGCAACCTGTTCCAGTGGCTCACCACCCACATTGTGGAGAAATTCCTCCTTATGTCTAGTTTAAATCTGCCCCTCTGCAATTTATAGCCATTCCCCCTAGTCCTATCACTACAAGCCTTTGTAAAAAGTCCCTCCACTGCTTCCTTGTACACCCCCTTCAAGTACTGGAAGGTTGCTATAAGGTCTCCTCAGAGCCTTCTCTTCTCCATGCTGAACAAGCCAAACTCTCTCAGCTTGTCCTTGTATGGGAGGTGCTACAGCCCTCTGATCATCCTTGTAGCCCTCCTCTGGATCCGTTACATGTCCTTCTTATGTTGAGGATTCCAGAACTGGACACAATACTGCAGATGAGGTCTCACAAGAGCAGAGTAGAGGTGCAGAATCACCTCCCTCAACCTGCTGGCCACACTTCTTTTGATGCAGCTCGTTGACCACTACTCTCTGAATAAGAACATCCAACCAAATCCATCAAATCCATATCTCTCCAATTTAGAGAGAAAGATGTTGTGGGGGACCGTGTCAAAGGCTTTACAGAAGTCTAGATAGATCATATCCATCGGTTTACCCAAGTCCGCTGCTGTGGTTACCCCATCATAGAAATCCAGTAAGTTGGTCATACAGGATTTGCCCCTGGTGAAGCCATGCTGGCTGCCACTAATTACCTCCATGTCCTCCATGTGCTTTAGAATAGTTTCTAGGAGGATCTGTTCCATGATCTTCCCAGGCACAGAGGTGAGGCTGACAGGACAGTAGTTCTCAGGGTCATCTTTTCTACCCCTTTTAAAAATGGCCATGTTACCCTTCTTCCAGTTTCCAGGGACTTCTCCTTACTGCCATGACTTTTCAAATAGTATGGAAAGTGGCTTGGCAACTACATCAGCCAATTCCCTCAGGACTCTGGGATGCATCTCATCAGGCCCAATAGACTTATATATGTTCAGGTTCCTCAGGTGATCATGAACCTCGTCTTCCTCTACAGTGGGACGAGGTTTACCCCTTGATCACCATCTTGTTGTCCCATGACCCAGGAGGGATGAAGAGAGTGGTTGTCAGTAAGGACCGAGGCAAAAAAAGTTGAGTACCTCAGCCTTCTCCTCGTCTGTTAGTACGAGGTCACCATTTTCATCCCTCAGTGGGGGTACGTTCTCTTTAACCTTCCTTTTCTGATTTATGTACCTGTAGAAGCCGTTCTTGTTAGTCTTCACTTCCCTTGCGAAGTTCAGCTCCAGCTGCACCTTGGCCTTCCTGACCCCATCCCTACACAACCGGGCAGCGTTCCTATACTCTTCTCAGGTTCCCTGTCCCTGCTTGCACTGCCTGTGCAGTTCCCTCTTGTTCTTGAGTTTGACCGGGGGGGGGTCTCGACTTAGCCACGCTGGTCTCTTCCCTTCCCTGTCTGATCAGTTTCTAACTTCAGCTAAGTCACATCTAAGTAACTTCATTTTCTGAAAGTTAACTGCATTTTTTTCAGACAGTGTTCCTTTCTAGAAGAGATAACACAGGGCATTGGTATGCAGGAAGGACATTGCTTATACTTATTCCTATAGAAAGCAAAGACAGGTGACCCAAAACTGACCAACAGACTATTGCACCCCACATACATCACATTCAGTATAAAACTGAGGGATCACAAGGATCAAGCTCTCTTCTTTGATGGCCAACGTCCAGTGAGGATGTCATCTGTCTGTTTGCCCCTGATCCTTGATCTGTGAGTTCCTGAATCCAGTTCCTGAGTCCAGCTCCCTCCTAGCCACAGATCAGGGCACAATCTCATATATTTGTATATATTTTATTACTTTCTATTATTTTCTTCATCATCACTGTTGTTGTTGCTGCTATTATTATTATTTCATTAAAACTGTCATTTTAGTTTCCAGCCCATAAGGTGTTTTCCCTCTCATTTTCCTTTCTCCTTTCCCTGGGGTAGGCGGGGAGGGATTTGGGAGTCCAACTGCTCTGTTTTAGCTGCTGAAATTGGCCAGGCCAGGGCTAAACCGTGACATGAGGAGACAAAGAAAAGGCATTCAGGCTCTTCAGTAGAGAGTAAAATTCTGTGTAAAGACCAGATTATCGCTTCAATTTAAATACACTATTTTGAATGAAAATATTATATATTTTAAAGCACCCACTGTTTTGCGGAATCAAACCCTATAACCCATAATGAGTTATAAAGCAGGTATGTTTATTACACTGGTGGGTGCAAGGGAGATAGCTCTGCCCAAATTCACACACCCTATGGCTTAACATATCTCTGTTTTCTTATCTGTAGGAATAGTTGAGATAGTAATTTAGGATGCATTCTTATGAATGGTGCCATTAATTATCTGGCATCCTACTTTGATTTCTTCCCCCATGCTCCCCTGAAGTTGATGAACCCTTTCTTTTTTATCCCAATTCCACTCTTTTCTTGTGGTGGTCCACAGCTGGCTGGGGAGCCCTGCTGACTGTACCCGGAAGGAGATCATGGGACAGGAAGTGGGCAGACAATATAGGACCGTGCACGAAAGTAGTCCCATCCATTCACAGATTGTTTATGTATAAGCTAATCAAATCTTGCGGAGATGCATGTGTAATAAAGGGTATAAGAAGCACGTGTAAGATCAAGTGCGCGCCGGCCAGTCATGTAACTTCAATAAAGAAACCTGCTTCCACATCACTGTGTCGTGTCTCAACAGCAACATTTTCTGAGTTACATCTGATTTCCATGTATAACCACAGTAGACAGACTTAGGCCCTCTTGAGCAGAATTTATACCCATGGATCTGGTGTACCTAACATAAGCTTGAGACCAAGGCAACTTAGTATTGTTTTGGCTAGAAGCACCCTCCCATTCCTGAATTATAATTAAGATCGTGAGAAAGTCAATTTTCCTGGTTGGACTTGCGTGACCTTCCATGAAGACTTAGGTGCCTTTTTCATTCTGGTGTGATGTATCCATGATGCCTGTTCCCGTATCTTAACTGCTGTATGCATCATCAGTAGAACCTGGAATGGTCCTTCCCATTTCGGTTTCAAAGGTGAGTCTGAAAGAGATCTGACATATACATAATCACCTGGTTCTATATTATGTATTGGCCCATCCAGGCCATGAGCACGAGTTCCTGAAAACAGCTTTTCTATTTTTCTGAGTTGTTTTTGTAAGCTGTTAGCACTTCAGTACCAACTTGTGTTGATGTTCCTGCTTGAACCAAATAGGGCCTTCCATATAACATTTCAAAGGGACTCAATCCTTCCTTGGCCCTTGGTTTAGTTCTTATTCTCAACAAGGCTAGGGGTAGTGACTGAGGCCAAGCTAGTCCAGCTTCTTGACCCAATTTTACAATCAGTAATTTAAGAAGGTGATTCATCTTCTCCACCTGGCCACTTGCTTGGGGCCTATATGGAGTATGTAATTACCAGTCTATCCCCAGAACCTGACTGACTTGTTGTGTCACTTTGGCCACAAAATGAGGGCCTCTGAAGATATTTTTGCTGGGACCCCAAACCTGGGTATTATTTCATGCAGCAAAGCCTTAGTTACCTCCCTAGCCTTGTTTGTTCTGCAAGGGAACACTTCTGGCCATCCTGAAAAGGTATCGGTTAATACAAGCAAATATCAAAATCCCCCTTTTCTCGGAAGTTCTGAAAAGTCAATTTGCCACCATTGTCCGGGGAGATTACCCTTCCCTGTTTGCCCTAGCTCCAACTTCCGGCTTACATGTGGGTTATTTTGCAAACAAATGTCACATTGTCATGTCACTTGTTTGATAGTTGTGTACAAGTTGCGAGCGACAATGCATTTGTTTAGATATTTATACAAGGCCTCAACTCCCCAATGAGTCTTTTTATGTTCATTCATGATTATAGCCCAGGGTAATGTGCTAGGCACCACTATTTTCCATTGTGGTGTTTTAACCCAATCATTTTCTTCTGTTTTTCCCCCTAAATCTCTACTGAGTTTTTGGTCCTCTTTCGAATAATTAGGAATTTGATCATTTTGGATTTTACCGTCTGGAATTAAGGGCTGTATTTCTGCCATACCCTCTTCAGCCGCTCTCTTTGCTTCCCGGTCCACTACAGAATTGCCTATCTCTTGTGCTGTTGTTCCCTTCTGGTGAGCTTTACAATGCATAATTGCTACTTTCTCTGGTAGTTGTACAGCCTCCAAAAGTTTAAGGATTTCTTTTGCATGTTTTATGTGCTTTCCTTGGGTGGACAGTAGTTCTCGTTCTTTCCAGACAGCTCCATGGGCGTGAAGTACTCCAAAAGCATATTTAGAGTCCGTCCAGATGTTGATTTTTCTGTCTTTAGTGAGTTCTAATGCTTGAGTTAAAGCTATTATTTCTGCCTTTTGCACAGAAGTGTCTGAGCCAAGGGCCCCCGACTCTATTACCTTGTTCGCAGTGGTCACTGCATATCCTGCTTTGCGTTGACCATTTTTGATGAAGCTGCTGCCGTCTGTATACCATGTGTCCTCAGCATCCTCCAGCAGTTGTTCCTTCAGGTTCAGTTGACTAGAGTAGACTGCTTCAATGGTTTCCAGGCAATCATGAGTCACTGGTTCCCTTGTCACCCACTAAGGAATGATACTAAGTTGACAATGTTAGCTACTGTTACTTGGATATCATCTTGCTCCACCATAATGTCCTGATATTTGAGGAATCTTTGTGGGGATAGCCAGTGCCCCCCTTTCGCTTCCAGTATGGTGGACACTGTATGAGACACTAGCACAGTTATCTTTTGGCTCATTGTGAATTTTCGAGCTTCCTGGATGTTAAGCACTATTGCTGCCACCGCTCTCAGGCAGCTGGGCCATCCTTTATTTACTTCATCCAATTGTTTGGAGAAGTATGCCACTGCCCTTCAGTCCGGGCCAAGGTTTTGAGCCAATATTCCTAGCGCAACTCCTTGCTTCTCATGGGAGAATAACCAAAAGGGTTTTGTGGGGTCTGGTAAACCTAAAGCCGGTGCCTGCATTAACTCTTGCTTCAATTTGTGGAAAGCCTGAACAGCTTCTCCAGTCCAAGCGAGATTCTTTGAGTCACTCTTTAAAAGTTCATAAAGTGGTTTCACTTTTCACTGTTGTAATTATAAATCCATAACCAGCACCAACCTGTCATTCCCAGGAAAGTACAAAGTTCCTTAACTGTTTGTGGTTTTGGAGTCTGACAGATGGCCTCTTTTCGTGCTGCTCCCAAGGTCCGCTCACCAGCTGTGACCTCATATCCCAGATATGTCACCTTTTGTCAGGCTCTTTGAGCCTTCTGTGGAGAAACTCCATAACCATTTAGTCCAAGAAAATTCAACAAGCTTACAGTTCATATTATATTTTGCTCCTCCATTTCAGTGGCCACCAAGAGGTCATCCACATACTGCAGCACTGTTCCAGCTCCAGATGGCCGCTCCCATTGCTCTAAATCTTTAGCCAGCTGGTTGCCAAAGAGGGTAGGGCTATTGTTAAAGCCTTGTGGGAGTACGGTCCATGTAAGTTGTGTTCTTCTCCCTGTCTCTGGATTTTCCCACTCAAAGGGAACAGCAACTGACTTTCAGGGCTCAAAGGTAGGCAGAAGAAAGCATCTTTTAAATCCAGTATGGTAAACCAAGCCAATTCAGATTTCAGTTTTGTCAACAAAATATATGGATTGACCACTACAGGGTATAAATCCTCAGTTATCTTGTTTATGGCCCTGAGGTCCTGAACTATTCTATATTTTCCATCTGGTTTTCTTATCGGTAATATGGGAGTATTGTATTCAGATTCACATTCTACTAGCAATTCATATTTTAAAAATCGCTCTATGATTGGAAAAATTCCTCTTCTATCTTCTAATCTCAAAGGATATTGTTTTATTCTTACCGTTTTGGCTCCTGGTTTAATTTTAACTGTTATGGGTAAGGCTGTTTTTGCCCTGCCAGGCATCTCAGTGGCCCACACCCCAGGGAACACCTGATCCTCCACCTCCTTTGGTACTTTCATCTCTTTGGAGGGACTTATCAGGGCCAAACTTAAAAGTTCAATTAATTGATCACCTCCCACCTTAAATTCTACTCCGTCTTTTCCAAATTTTACTTCCAGTTTTTCTAATAAGTCTCGTCCTAATAGTGGCTTGGGTGAGTTTGGCATGTAAAGAAACTTGTGAATCCCCAACTGTTTTCACAATTTAAACCTTAAAGCTTGGAGGAAACATGCCTTTTCACTTTGGCCAGTAGCTCCCTTTACCATTACAAAATCATCATCTACAGGTGTCAAAGCTTGATTCAATACTGAAAACGTTGCACCAGTATCTACTAAAAATTCAACCCCTTGTTGTTGTTCCCCTAGCTTCATTATAACCAGCGGATCTGCTAGGGTGGAACCCCTAGGTCCCTGTCAGTCGTCCTGTTCTATCAGGGCTTGGGTTATGGGGACACTTACACTCCTTCTAATTCCCGGTCTCCCTCGGGGACAGTCTTTCTTCCAGTGTCCCATACGCCTGCACCATGCACACCGATTGTCTAAGAGAGGGGGCCCTGAGAAATCTCTGTTTCCAGAGGTCCCAGCTTCTCTTTTCATTAGGACCCCGCCCTGCTGTAAAGCTGCTAACAGAGCCCTACTATCTGAAAACTTGAATGAAAAACTTGTGGGTCAAGATAAAGGCAGTCTAATAAAGTAAAAACAAAAGCCATGTGCAGAAACAAGGAGAAAAAAATAATTCTCTATGTCCCATCAACAGGTGATGTCCAGAAGTTTCCTGGGAAGTAGGGCTTCAGTAAGCACAATGGTTGCTCTGGAAGACCTGGTCTTTAATTACAAATTGTCCTTAATAACGAATGCTCCCCTCCCCTCCTCCTTTCTCTTGGCTTTTATTGCTGGGCACAAGGGTCATATGGTATGGAATATCCCTTTGGTCAGTTTGGGTCAGCTGTCCTGGCTATATCTTGATATTGTGCTGCTCAGCAGTAGCCAAAACACTGGTGTGTTATCAACACCTTTCTAGCTACAAATACAAAACACAGCACTATGAGGGCTGCTATGGGGAAAGTTAACTCCATCCCAGCCAGACCCAATACATATGCTCAGTTTGAGGGTAGGACTTTAAGGAATAAAAATGTTCAGAATGTTCTCCCTAGAGTGCTCTTCTCTTTTGTCCTGGTACTTCATTATTGTATTTCAGCTTCTCATTACAATCAATCTTGCTGGGGTAATTTGGCTCGGTATTTTTGCCTTGCATCTCTAAATAGGCAATTGGTTTATCCCAGTAGCAGGTACTGTGCAAGCCAAGTGCTATCCACCCGGCTGCATCATACCTTTGCCAAACTATATAAAACAAAATATTAAAAAAAATGTAGAACACGTTGCTAAACACTAAATATTTACTAAAAGCATAATGAAAGCAGATATTTTCATTAAAATGCACAATGCTATGAGTTAGCATGGCACTGTTTGGGGTTAGGAAAATGTCAGTTTCACATAAGTATCTACACAATTGCCTTCTAGAAAAAAATATTTGTTCATCAGCTGCTTTTTTATTATGGGGAGCTCTGGATGCCTATATATATTCAGGCAGAGCTGACTGAACATATTTCTTTAGTGGAGAATTTGATGTAAATGTAAAAATAACAAGTTTTGAAGAAAACATTGACCAATTCATAAATGAAAAGTGAAGGCAAGTCTTTGGGTGTTTCTTATTATACATTTGATAGAAGCTGGTAACATAAGTTAAATGGAGTTAATTCCCCTAACTAAGATACCTCCCTATCCTTTTTCAACTTTACATTTTCTGGCACAGGTCTCCTGACTTTGTAGAGAATTTAAGCAAGTAAGAGGAGAAGGAGATCACCTGGCAGAAGGGTCTAGCTCTCCTTGTTGCTGCTTCACTCCTGCACAGCATCAGGAGTTTTTCAGTCCTCATTTGGGCAGTGTCAGGGCAGCATCAGAAAATGGACATGGGCCTCGCCTCAGCCAGGAGTACCACTGACACCAGAGGCAGCCCAAAAGGCTAGTGTGAAAGAAAATTGAGGCAGAGAGCCCAAAGAGATGATCAATCACTATAACAGAGGAAGGCACCTGTGACTTTTTCCTATGGTATACCTGCAAGAAAGAGAGCAACTGGAAGTAACAGGAGCCAAAGGATATGTGAGGTGGGAGACAGGGAGGGATGAAGACGGGAAAGAACTGGGACTGCACTGGGGGAAAAGGCTGTCGGCTTCTTTTAAACAGAAGAAGAGTGACAGACATAGGAGCTTATAATGGAGGATTTGTTGATGGCCTTTGAATTCATCTGCTGAGAAGAGTCTCTGGTTGGGCAGTACATGACCTCATCTGGAAGAAATTCAGAAATGATTTGTTGTGTCTAGAGCACGTGTCTCTTCAAGACTGAAAAATGGCCTAGTGATCTATTATTTATCTATTGCATCCTTAAATCAAGCCCCCTTCAAAACAATAAGAAACAAGTTCTTTTAAACAAAACCAACCACTGCATTGCCCACCTGGAAGGACCCTCCTCAGTGCGGCTTTGCAGGTGGCAGGTTGGTTTCACATGGGTTTCCACACTGGAGCCTTTCAATACAATGCTATTATCGTTGCTGGCAATGGTGTTTAGAGTACTAGTTCAAAATAAAAATGGGCTTAGATTATCAATTTCACATGTGAAACAATAGCCATTGGAGGCTATAATACTTACAGCCAGTGGTACTATAGTGCAAATTGCTTCTCTTGCCATGGAAACAAAGGCTTCTTGGAAGAAGGGGAAAAAAGTATTTCATGTGGGCAGGATGCTATCTCCCAAGCAACAAGTGATAGGACAAGAGGAAGTGGCTTCAAGTTGTGCCAGGGGAGGTTAAGATTGGATATTAGGAAAAATTTCTTTACAGAAGGAGTGATAAGAGCATTGGAACAGGCTTCCCAGGGAAGTAGTGTGGTCTCCTCCCAGGAGGTGCTAAAAAAATGTGTACACATGGCACTTTGGGACATGGTTTAATAGGCATAGTGGTGTTGAGCTGACAATTGGACTTCATGATCTTAGAGGTCTTTTCCAACCTCAATGATTCTGTGATTCTAACAATTAAACATGCCCATTGTAACACATGCTGAATTTAGCATTATGCATTGTTTCTGTATTGCGGAATCAATGAGGTGTAGCCAATGTCATAAGAAACCACTGCTCCCGATAGGCAGATCCAACATGCATTTCTGAAAATAAATAAATAAATAAATTCAAATGAAAGTAGGAAATTACATTTGTCACCCTGTGTTCAGAGTCAGCATCAAATGTAGCTTGGAAGGTAGTATAATGGGGGCAAAAGTGAGCAAAGAATTTCCTCAAGCAAGCCCCTTGGGGTGTATATTGAGACATTGGAAGGAATTGGCTGGGAGCCCAGGAGGTTCAATGAGTAAGAAGAAGTTAATGTTTTGCAGTCAGTGGTGGCCCCTCTACATATTGGACGATCAGGAAAAGTGGCCAGTAAATGGCACCCTGGAATATAACACCCTGTTACAATTAGCATTATTTTTAAGAAGAGAAAGGAAGTGGGAAGAATATTCATATGCTGATCTGTTCTTTACCCTCCAAAATCATCCGGAATATCAAAGGGATTGTGGTCTTAACCCACTGCAAGACCCTATGGTGATGGCCTTGGAAAGAGAAAATTTAAAAGAGAGAAAAGGCAAGTTGAAGAGGTGTTGTTCTGCATGTAGTATAGGGCAGAGGTGTGTGAATCCTGAAAAGGTGTGGAAAGCACAAAATAAAGGGTTACCGGAGCATGAAAGACCACTGCCAGCAAGGGCACAGGAAAATTCTGAAGAATCTGAACTTGGTAGTGCCACGGGTGCTAGTAGTGCCCCGGAAACCCCTGTTGCATGCCGCACAAGGGCAAAGGAGGGGCTGAAAATGGAACTTATTAAGGCACCGTTACGGGAGGCAGTAGGATCAGATGGAAATGCAGTATTGATTAGGGTGCCATACACATCATTGAGCTTAGAATCATGGGAAAGAAAGGCAAGAAGCTATAGATTAGATCCTGTAGGTGTGGCAAAACTTTTTCAGTATTTAGTAAGGCAGCATAACCCTGATTGGAGGGATGTCCAGCTAATGCTAGACAGTGTGAACGAAACCGAAAATTTTTCATGCAGTCCAGGATATTGTGGGCTTTCTGTGTTGCAAGTGCACATTTTTGGCTCATGTCCAGCTTTTCACCCAACAATACCCCTAAGTCCTTCTCAGCAGGGCCCCCATCCTGTATTGATAACGGGGGTTGCCCAAACCCAAGTGCAGGACCTTGCATTTGACTTTCCTGAATCTCATGAGATTCACATGGGCCAACTTCTCAAGCTTGTCCAGATAAGCTTGACCCCTCCTCACTTTTGTACAGTGAAGGGCAGTGCATTGGAATCAGGCTGTGAAAATTTCAACCTCTCATGTTGAAACAAAGTTAGTGTTGCTCCTGCCAAATACTTAGGTTATACAACACAAGTAGAAAAATAATTAAATAATAATAATAATAATTTCATACAGTTACATTGGTAGTAGCGTACATGATTTATAGAGTTTGACATAAGAATAAATGTTCTTTTAAGGTGGTTTCTATATTTGGTATAAACCTGTGAAAAACACGTGTAACTGTACTGAAATTTGTACCCTCCACAATGGTATTTGTTAAGCATCATCTTCAAATAAATCCCCATAGAAACTAAACAGACCAACAAAATCTTTAAACAAATCCAAGTTGAATTTAAATGTTTTGTCAGGCTATTTCACCAGATCATTTTTCTTTTTGTTAAACTCTTTCTACCCAGCTCCTCAGGACCATCCATTCACAAATGTCTGAAATGCGTCTATATTATAACAAGGTCTATGATAAGCTAATTAGTAATATCTGATGCTGCTTATATAACAAAATGGCCATTTGAGATGGCCTTGATGTCCAGTCTGGAGTCAGATGTAATCAGAACTCAGATGTTGGATCCTACTTTGGTGTGGATATATAGTTATACTCAGCTTGGTGTCAGCTGCAAACTTGCTGAGGGTGCATTCAATCTCATGCTCTCTCACTCTCCTTTGTGCCCAGGTGGCCAAGAAGGCCAATAGCATCCTGGCTTTTATCAGAAATAGTGTTGCCAGCTGGACTAGGGAACTGATCATCCCCCTTTACTCAGCACTGGGAAGCCACACCTCTAATTCAGTGTTCAGTTTTGTGCCCCTCAGTACAACACACACTGAGGTGCTGGAGCATGTGCAAAGAAGAGCAATAAAGCTGCCGAAGGGTCTGGAGAAGTCTTCCAAGGAGCAGCTGAAGGAACTGAGATTGTTTAGTCCTGAAAAGGAGGCTGAGGGAAGACCTTATTGCTCTCTATAATTACTTGAAAGGAGGTTGTAGTGAGGCAGGTCTCAGTCTCTTCTCCCAAGTGAGAGGTGATAGGATGAGAGGAAATGGCCTCAAGTTGTGCCAGTGGAGTGGTTAAGTCACCATCCCTGGAGGTATTTAAAAGATGTGTAGATGTGGCACTTAGGGACATGGTTTAGTGGTGGACTTGGCAATGTTATGTTTATGGTTGGACTCAATGATCTTAAGGATCTTTTCCAACCTAAATGATTCTATGATTCTACGCCTGAATGTAATTATTTTGATTTAAGTAAAAATCAGAGGAGAGAAATACATAATTGCAAAGAAACACCATTAAACAAATACTTCCCAATAGCTAAAGGAGTCGTCTCATCCTTTCCTGTCCTACACTGTATACAGTAAGTGGTTGCCTTTGTACAATGCTTGCATATTCGTGCTGGTTTTTTTCAAGAGAACTGTTAGGCACTGCCATAAAAGGAATCAAAAGTCATGATAAAAAGTCTACTTTGGTTTTGAGCTTAGATCTTCTCCCTGATCTGCTTTACAGTGACCTGACAAACACCCACACTGGCACAATCAAAGGGGTGATTTCAGGTAAAAGAGATCAAGACAGGCACTTCAAACTAATTTTTCTTAATGAAGTATATTCTCTGAGCTACACCATCAGGTACAGCTTTTGAGAACGAGTCCTTCCATAATCCAGGTGTATAGGCTGTGCTCTTTGTCTCCATGCCTGTTACATTCCTTACTGATGGATTAAAATTAATTTTATAGCACTGATCAGTTTTCTTTCAAGATCAAGTTTTATGAGCAAAAGTTTTATATCTTCATTCAAATTACTGACAAATACATGAAGGAGCAATGGGTAAAGAACAGATTCTCTAATACCCTGATAGCTTCCTGAGTTACATCAGTATTTTTCTTAATTTTCAGTGTGTATTTAATATGTTTATCTCCATTACCCCTGGTTTCTTTAGCCCTTATCAGTTCCCAGCTATTTCACTTGACAATTTCATTCAATGCCTTCCTTTTCTCCTTTCATTTTTCATACTTATTGCACCACTGATTTCATATCTCCTTTTGATCTGGATATTTTTTGACCAGTTCAGGTCTGAATAAAATGTGTATCCATAGCTTTCTGGGCATTCAGGAAGATGTCCTTGAACAGGTTTTTTTTTGTTAAGACTTAGTCTAACTTAAGGGCATAGTCCCGCTCAGTATATTGACAGAAGCATTTTGGAAGATTAGTTGCATTGTCGAGTCCGGTTTTAAATATCTCTAAAAATTAAGAGGCCTCTCTGGGCAACCTAACCTATTGAGTATAGGTTAACACCATTGATTAATATATTCTATTTACTCTAGAGTAGCCTACTGAAGCAGGGATTAATAGATTACTGCATTATGAATCTCTGTAGCACCCACTTGTACATAGAGCCTTCCATTTTTATTGCTGAGAATGAGATAGAATACATTTATTTTCTCATAGACTTCAATTTGTTATTTTGATGAGGAAAGTATAAAGCAGCTCTTCAGGAACAAAAACCCAACAAAAAAATCTCTAGTATTTTAGAGGTTTCTAAACCCTAAGAGAATGTGGAATTTGAGTCCAGCCACCATCAACCTATGTGAGGTGGATCAGATGAATCAGAGTAAAACTTTGGCTGGGAATGCAAAGACAAGCTTTTGCTCCTCTGAACTTATGAATTGCCATCACAACCACAGTTCTGAAAAATAACTCAAACCTACCTACTCAGTTCAGCAGGTGATAAGCTTTGGTAGGTGAACTGGAATTGCAATTGACTTTGTAAGAATAAAGATCTAGATGGACTTCAGTGTTGAACATGTTTAGTTAGGGTGTTCAAGCTTAATGCTCTGTACCCTCAACCATCCAGAACAGGTAATAATGAAATATGGGGTTTTTTTCTCTACAAGGCTTAAAAAAAAAATAAATAAATCACTGTTTATTTTCCATTAGAACAAGCAACTGAAATCGCCTTACTTAAAAGCGTAACTAGGCTTGCTAACTGTTCTTTGTTAAAAGAATATTAATATTTATTTGTTCTCTCAGTAATGAGGAAAGATTAAGACTGATTGCTAAAGGACACTCCTTTTGCTCAGATAGAATGATTCTCTGCTGCAACATACATTATTGACAATTATATTTTCTTTTGGTACCATTGAGTAAATAAAAAACTATTGAGAAAGTTGGCTGCTACAGATTTAAGCTGTAACAAAAGTCTCTTCAGGCTTACTCTGAAAAGATTGCTAACAGCTGTTTGTTTTTTAGATTTCAAATGGAAAAACCGTAAAGCAGACAAAATTTAATGTAGAGACTTCCTAAATTTGTGGTTTCCCCATGTTTTTTCCCCAAGTTCACTATATAAAGTCACTATTCAAGGGATGGCATATAAAACTATGAAGCAGGTGATGTTGCTAGAAGAGAGACTGCAAGGAAGAAAAAGCAATTACCAAATCAAGAACGATGACATTGTTATGAGTTTAATTCCCCTTTGGCATTTCTTCTCACATTTAATTAGTCTCTCCCAAGGTTCTCAGTATAGTGTTCTTTCTATGCAAAGAAAACTTGCTTGCCAAGGAAAATATGTCCAAAACTCTCCCAACTCTGCATCAGTGAAACTGAATTCTATAAACAAAGCCCGTGAAATCCATCACATTTTCAGCCTGCAAAGTCAAATTATTAAACCTTACATCTCTATTATATCCAGTTATGGCACAATTCCTCTTTTCTATCAGTGATCTGCTACTTTACCTTGCAGAAAACAGAAATGCAACAGCTGTGGATGGCTAGCATTTCCTACTAGAGACAAAGGAATTCTATGAACTTTGATTTAACAGATCTAACACATTGTGTAAAAGTATCCTGGACTTTACTAACTCTAGATTTTCAGCACAACAGGCTTTGTTTTAACAAGAGGATAGATGTTTTTCTAAAAAAACTCAGAGTTTAAATTTGATTATATTATTAATAATGCTAGATTCTACTGTATCAGTTTATGGTCACAAAGTCATGAGTCTAATGATTCCTGCCCTTTTAAGCCTCATATCCGAATGGCATACCCTGGAAGTGTCTAATCTTTAGAGTCTCATTTTCTACAGGGGTTAGGAAAACCTTGAAAAATACTACTCTCAGAGGCTCCAAATTTAAACGCAACCATTTTTTCTTAAAGGCAATACCACAATCTTTGAGGGACACAACTCCTGAATTTTGAAATCCTGGCAATACTTCTGGTATGTTGGGTCACAGTTTCCATTAGATACTTTCATTCAGATTTATAAACTCAGTCGACGATGACAAACCTCTAAGACAGAAAGAGTGAAATATAGACCAGTTATTACTGACCCTAATGTTCTCAGTTTTAGGCATGGTAGCCAGCTATAAAGCTTTGTTGCTGCTTCTAAAATCAGGATGCTGCTTTGATCATATTACCATATCCAGCTGTCTTGTCTCCTTTAAGACCTGTTTATTTGCAATAATTTTTCAATGCATTTTCACTTCTGTTCACCAGTCTATAAATAGAGCTATGTTACCAAACCTTTTTGTCCTGCATTCTTCTGTGCTTTACACTTTCCAATATGGTGTTTACTTTCTTTCTCACTTTCCCTCCATGAAGAATGTATAACAGTGCTCAGCAGAAGCAACAATGAAAAAATGAGCTCTCAAATGGATTTTTTTTCTCTTTAAGTCTACCTTAAAGAAACGGAAGAGCAATAATCAGTTTTTCTATTTCACTTCTGCAAAAGAACAGACTATAATATCTGACACCAAACCAGAAATGGAAGAGTCTGCATCATTTAATGATCTCATATAGCTATGTCCTGAGCATCAGAAGGCTTCCAAGTATTTTGTACTAAGCACTCCAATGAACACTGTTCAATGTTCAGTTCCTCAGTATTTCTATATATTGACAAATACAAGCATTTCAAAAATATATTCAGTCAAATTGTTACCAACATGTAGAGAAAAAATATTTGTTTTAAATACATAAGCCCACATTGAAGGAACAATGACCTGCTTTCTGAAATGACCTTGGCTTACTGTCCTAGCATTGTACACACTGAAGTAACTGTTTGTCCTGTTCTATAGCATAGAAAGAAATTTCAGACTTAAGTAGCCAGATTCTCTTATAGAGAATAGGAACTTTTGACTGAAATTAAAGTTTAAAACTTTCATCTTTAATCTTCCCTGGTTTTACCCTCCATGTTGCTCACTTTCTCCAGGAGACTTTGACCTAGAATCCCAAGTCTATAAAAGCTATACTACAATGTACAGATCAGCACAAAGCTTAGCCAGACATAAAAACGACTGTTTTGGCCCCTGTGTCAGAAAAAAGGTTGGGGGTTTTGTTTTGTTTGTTTATTTTTTCAAATCAACTGCACCTCTTCTATCTCTGCTGATTGACAAGAAGCTCAATATGAGCCGGCAATGTGCGCTCGCAGCCCAGAAGGCCAACCGTATCCTGGGCTGCATCAAAAGAAGCGTGACCAGCAGGTCAAGGAAGGTGATTCTGCCCCTCTATTCCTCTCTTGTGAGACCTCATCTGGAGTATTGTGCCCAGTTCTGGAATCCTCAACATAAGAAGGATATGGAACTGTTGGAAGGGGTCCGGCGGAGGGCTACAAAGATGATTAGAGGGCTGGAGCACATTCCCTATGAGGACAGGCTGAGAACATTGGGCTTGTTCAGCCTGGAGAAGAGAAGGCTCTAAGGAGATGTTATAGTGACCTTCCAGTACCTGAAGGGGATGTACAAGAAAGCTGGGGAGGGACTTTTTGCAAAGGCAAAGACTCATAAGAGTTTCTGTTGCCCTTGCCACCCCCTCTTGTTTTTTAATAACCATTTTATACTTTCAACTTTGACATAGATTTCTTTCATCCTCACTTTTCAAATTCTGTCAGTGACAGTCCCATTTGGCTAACTTCTCTTTCCTATACTAGTACTAGGTTTATTTCAAAATTAACCACTCCACAAGTTAATTTGAATAAGAGTCCTTTGAATCTTTCAAATTTCTGCTTTAAATGGCTACACTGCCAACTCCTTTCATTATGTTTTTGGAGATGAAAATAGTGTAGTTCACTGAGAAGGAATGACTGATCAGTAAATTCCTGGTCTTTAAATATTTGTATTCAAAATACACAAAAGTTTAGAACTCTGAGAAATTTGCTTGCTTGAAGCAGGATGAAGACAGTATACAAGACATAAAAATTTAATAGCAAAAGATCTATATGCTAAGCAATATGCAAGTTAAAAATGAACATTAGAAAACCCACAAACAAAAAAAAACCCCACACCAACACATACAAGGCATACCCCCAATACAACAAAAGAAACACACAAAAACCTCCTAATCCTCAGTGGAAATATATCCATCATAATATCACACAAGCACAGCTACAGCATTTTCTAAAGGATTTTGAATCTGTATTGGAATGCATTCCAACAATAGCTAAAGTTTCACATAATTCTGTTGTAGAACAGTTTTTATCATTAAAATATCAAGTCATTTGATTCTCACCAAAATTCTCAACTAACAAAAATATTATACTAGTAATTCTTGACTTCTACAAATAGTCTTTAAAGATTATTAATTTCAAATCAGTTAAGTTTTTTAAAATGCTTTTCAATTTCCTTCCTGTAAATAACCAAACCAATATCCTGTCACCACATATGTACTGTGCTCAGAACAAACTCTAGGTAATGTGAACTGACAGGGCGTGATCAACAGGCCTGAAATGGTCTAGGTGACCCATGGATGATTTGTATTTGGACCAATTAGATGATTTTTATATCACACACAGATTGTGAATGAATGAATTATTCAGGACATGAATCCTCCATGGGTCAGAGGACCGAATGAAGTAACAGGGCCTGATTGATAGGCCTAAAACAATATAGGTGACCCATGGATGATTCGTATTGCATTGCTATGTGCACTGTTCAATTTGTAACTTCTCACATTGCTGTTATCAGTAGAGTTGTTCTGTGCTATTCTTAATACATAAGAGTGTGAGAAAGTGTTTTATTATCAATGTGATTGTGCTGCGCTATTTTTGGTGCAAGGAAGCATGAGAAAGAGAGGCAGCAAGCAGCTGGGGCCAGAGACTCTGCGTTTTTGGGGTGATGTAAGTTGTTCAATGGTATAAAAGCTAAGCCACTCACAGCAATGGTCGAAGACCACACCTACGACTGGATACACTGCATAGTCCCTCCTAATTGTCCAGAGACAGGCGTTCCAAATCCTCACTGTGAAAAAGGGGCTCCCCGGCAACTGTGGATCTGGATGATGGTGATGATGGTGATGATGATGATGATAAAGGGACAATTGGTGATGTATCTTTCTTAATTACTATACTTATTCCCTTGTAGCAATGATTAGACACATTGCCTTTTAAAGCTGTTATTGTTAACTTGTTGTTGATAACTACTAATAATTTGTTATCTTCCTTGCTGTACTAACTTGAGTAAAACTTGATTTCACAGAGTGAGAGTTTGGGCTTTTATGATGATTGTGCTTTATGCTAAAAGTCCTCTGTTAAAACAGTATGACAACTGTAAAGCTTGAGAGACAAATGCTGACTTAAACTTGATTTAAATTGGTCAGCAGGGTCAAAAAAAAATCCATCCTAACTCCCATTGTTCCAAACTTTATATTTTTTAGAGTCTAAAATAAGGATTTGAACATAACTGACAGGAATCATTCAGTTTTTCTTTCCTCAGGGCATACATAATTTCTAATTCCTGCATAATTTATTGTTGGGTAAACAACAGATAAACAAATAGTTGACATTAGGAAGAAGGAATGTGAATATTATTTTTGTAAAAACTTATTAGAATTGCTAGACTACAGTGTTTGACAACAAACCAGCATTTTATCCAAGCGCCAACTGTTCAAAATGCTTCAATAAATACTGCTTAAAATGAATCCATACCAGTGCCAGAGGTTGCAAGTACTACAGCTAAGCAGACAGTTACTACAAAAACTCCTGCTCAATCTGTACTGGTGCCAGTTGTCCCTGCGAGGATGAGGAAATGCAACAAACCTCAGGAGAGGGGAAGAAACACACCAAAATGTCAACTTGCAAAGAGAAAGATGAGAGTGAAGAAGAAATAGCTCCTCTTCCAGTGCAGGAGGAAGACAAAGGAGAGGGCAGTTCACAGCAATCAAAGAGTTCTTCACAATCGCCAAGTCCTTTACAATCAGAAAGTTCTTCAGAACCACAGATATCCTCACCGCAACACTGTCCTTTGAAACCAGTGCCGTTGCAGGATCAGGAGGAGGATGATTCAGGACAATCAGAACCAGAGGTAGTTATCAAATCCTTATCCATGAAGGAGTTGTGACATTTAAGAAAAGACTTTAGCTTTCAAGAGGATGAGTCAATTATTTCCTGGTTGCTCCAGTGCTGGAACAATGGATCCAAGACCATAGATTTAGATGGTAAAGAAGCCAAGTAGATGGGATCCCTGGCCAGAAACAGAAGCATTGACAAGGCACTTGGGAAACAGACAAAGATTCTTAGCCCCTGGAGGTGACTCTTGGCAGTTGTAAGGGGCAGGTATCCCTATAAAGATGACATCGAATGCCACCCAAGCAAATGGAATGCCATGGAGAAAGATATTAAGTACCTGAGAGAACTGTCTGTGCGAGAGTTGGTCTATACAAAATGGCAGGCAATTATAGACCCTGATGAATTACCATGCTATCAAGCTATGTTGCAGAAGTTTGTGCAGAGTGCCCCACTGATGTATTCCCACACATTGTCAACAATGGTTTGGGGAGAAACAGCTGGTACTTCAACAGTGGGTGAAGCGGTTGACAAATTCCGACAGCATGAAGACAGTCTCTCTCAGCCTTTACAGGCCTGCATCTCGGCTCAAAAAATTGTCTGAAAAACTGTTTGATAAACTGTCCTATATGGAGGATAGATCCTACCTCTCACAGGTCCACATCTCAGCCATTAAGAAAAGACCTTCTCCTATGGAACCAACTTGAGACAGTCAGCAAACACCACGACACATCCTGAAACTTTTCCTGCATGATCACAGAGAGGACATGAGGAGACGGGATGGAAAACCTACTGCTGCCCTAGAGTCATGAGTTCATGAGTTAGAAGGGAAGTCAAATAAGGTTTCTTAAAAGAGAAGTGTTGCTCCAGTCTCCAGTGGATGGGAATCCAATTTGTACTTACAAGGCATGGGTAAGCAGGAAAAGTTTCAACCCTCTGTGATCCAAACAAACCCATTCCTTGATAGGTACTACGTTCCAAATTAGAGGGGCCCTGCCTCCAGCTAAGTGGAGGAGAGGGACAACCGAGTTTATTGGGCTGTGTGGATTTGATGGCCTGGCACAAGAGAACCACAAAAGTATAAAGCCCTTGTAGATACTGGTGCCCAGTGCGCCCTATTGCCATGGAAACAGAAAGGGACAGAATCTGTTGCTATTTATGGAGTGATGGGGCATCTCAAGAACTGATTGTAGTGGAGGCCGAAGAGAGCATAAGCAGAAATAAATGGGAAAGGCACTCACATGTAACTGGTCATAATGTACTGTAGATCCTTGGCCTCTTAAAAGAGAATACTTTAAAGACCCAAAAGGGTATAAGTGGGCCTCTGGTACAGCAGCTGTAGAGACTGAGTATATTAAACTTGCCTGGTACTACAGAGGACCCTTCTGCTGTGGGATTGCTGCAGGATGAGGACCAACAGGTACTAATTACTAACACCATGGTGCATCGACGACAATATCGTACCAACCGAGACTCTATGATTCCCATACACAAGCTGGTTCGACAACTGGAAAATCAAGGAGTCATCAGCAAAACTCATTCACCCTTTAACAATCCTATATGGCCTGTGTGAATGACTAGTAACGAATGGAGATTAACAGTAAACTATTGTGGCCTAAATGAGGTTACACCACCACTCAGTGCTGCTGTACCAGACATGTTAGAACTACAATATGAACTGGAATCACAGGCAGCCAAGTGGTCTGCCACAACTGATATTGCTAATGCATTTTTCTCTATTCCTTTGGCAACAGAGTGCAGGCCACAGTTTGCTTTTTCTTGGAGGGTTATCCAATACACCTGGAATGGACGGCCCCAGGGGTGGAAACATAGCCCTGACATTTGCCCTGGACTGATCCAGACTGCACTGGAGAAGGGCGGAGCTCCAGAACACCTGCAATAAATTGATGACATCATCATGTGCGGTAACATAGCAGAGGAAGTTGTTGAGAAAGGGGAGAAGATAATCCAAATTCTTTTGATGGTCAGTTTTGCTATAAAGAGAAGCAAGGTCAAGGGACCTGCATGAGAGATCCAGTTTTTAGGAATTAAATGGCGAGATGGGTGTTGCCAAATCCCATTAGATGTGATCAACAAAATAACAGCTATGTCCCCACCAACTAACAAAAAGGAAACACAAAAACCTTCTTAGGAGTTGTGGGTTTCTGGAGAATGCATATTCCTGGTTACGGTCAGCTTGTGAGACCTCTCTATGAAGTGACCTGAAAGAAAAACAGTTTTAACTGGGGTCCTGAACAGCAACAAGCCTTTGAAGAAATTAGACAAGACATTGTGCATGCAGTAGTCCTGGGACCGAGAATACAAAGGCTCTGAAGCCAACTATACTCCAACTGAAAAAGAACACTTAGCAGCATATGGAGGAGCTAGAACTGCTTCAAAAGTGACTAAGACCAAAGGACAGCTCCTCCTAGTGCTCTGATTACCAGTACTGGGCTGGATGTTCAAGGGTAAAGTCTCTTCTACTCATCGTGCCACCGATGCTATATGGAGTAAGTGGATCACATTAATCACACAGCAAGCCCGCATAGGAAGCCCTAATCATCCAGGAATATTACAAGTGATTATGGACTGACCAGAAAGCAAAGGCTTTGTAATGCCATGAGAGGAGGTGGTGACACATGCTGAAGAAGCCCCATCATATAATCAGCTATCAGAAAATGAAAACCAGTATGGTCTGTTCACTGATGGATCCTGTTGTCTTGTCTGAAAACACCAAGGATGGGAAGCTGCTGTACAGAGTCCTATATGATGAATTACAGAAGAAAGAAAAGGTGAACGGAGCCAATTTGCAGAAATGAAAGCTATACAGATGGCTTTAGACATTGCAGAACAAGAAAAGTGGCCAGTACTTTATCTCTATACTGACTCATGGATGGTGACAAATGTCTTATGGGGGTGGTTAAAGCAATGAAAATGGAACAACTGGCAGTGTAGAGGTAAACCCACTTGGGCTGCCACATTTTGATGAGATATTGCTGCCCAGCTGGAAAAAATAGTCATAAAGGTACATCATGTAGATGCCCGCGTACCAAGGAGCGGAGCCACTGAGGAACATCAAAACAACCAGCAAGTGGACAAGGCTGCTGAAGTGTTCCAAACAGATTTGGACTGGCAACATAAAGGTGAATTTTTTCTAGCTCAGCGGGACCATGACACTTCAAGTCATCAAGGAAGGGATGCAACATAACAGATGGGTGCATGACCAGGTGGATTCAACCATGGATGCTATTGTGCAGGTTATCCACGATTGTGAAACATGCACCACAATGAAGTAAGCTAAATGGTTAAAACCTTTGTGGCATTGGGGGACAACAGTTGAAATATAAATATGAGGAGGCCTGGCAAACTGACTACATAACACTCCCAAGAACCATCCAGGATAAACGTTATATACTCACAATGGTGGAAAGAGACACCAGATGGCTGGAAACACATCCTGCACCCCATACTACTGCCCATAACACTGTCCTGGGCCTTGAAAAGCAAGTTTTGTGGAGGCATGGCACTCCAGAAAGAACTGAGTTGGACAATAGTACTCATTTCAAAACCCAGACACCTGGACCAAAGAACATGGTATCAAATGGATAGATCATATTCCCTATCATGCAACAGCCTCAGGAAAAACTGAACAATATAACGAACTATTGAAAACTACCATGAGAGCAATGGGGCGCAGCACATTTAACAACTGAGACAAGCATTTCACAGAAGCCACCTTGTTAGTTGACACCAGGGGATCTACCAACTGAGCTGGTCCTGCTCAATTACACCTTCTACATATGGTGGAAGGAGATAAAGTTCCTGTGGTGGATGGAAGGAATTTATTGGGAAAAATTGTCTGGTTTTCTCCTGCTTCCGGCAAAGGCAAACCCATTTGCTTTTTTGCTCAAGGGCCTGGACATACTTGGTGGGTAAAGCTGAAGGATGGTGCAGTTCAATGTGTACCTCAAGGCAATCTGACATTGGGTGAGAATGTTCAATCTTAAGCTGCATTGCTAACAGTGTTTACCAAGTGTTCTTCAGGATAATGAGCTAGCTTCATCATGTGGTGTCCAGTAACCTCCCTGAGGTTGACATCTCTAACCTGCAGCCTGTGGGCATGATCCACAATGAATCCTCACACTATTCCTCTTGCCCTGAGACACTGCTATAATGGATGGACATCCACAATAATGAACTTAATGAACTTTTGTGTAGATATAGATTATTAATCCATTATTTGTGTGTGTGTGTATTTATATTTGAAGATACAAGTAGCAGTGACCTGAGCATGACGTAAATGATATGGAATAAGGGGTGGAATATTCTGGTTTGAGCTAAAGTAGAATCTGTTTTCTAGCTTCAGCTAAGCCTCGTCTGAATAACTTCATTTTCTGAAATTTAACTGCATGTTTTTCAGACAGTATTTCTGTCTAGAAGTGATAATACGGGTTATTACACTGTTATGCAGAAAGGCCATTGTTTATATTTATTCCTATAGTAACCAAGACCATCCTTGAGCTGGTGAAGACCTCATCTGTCTTTTTGTCTCCTGATCCCAGATCCATAAGTCCCTGAATCTAGTTCCTGAGTCCAGCTCCCTCCTGCCACTGGGTCCAGACTGGGATCTTTTCCCCATGCCTCCTCTGCAGCATTTGTGCATTATCTTTTCCTGGAGAATCAAAACTAAAAGAATAACTGTTCAGTAATTAATCTTTTACTTCATGAGCACTGATACCATAATCATTCTCCATTTCTAAGCACAGTGCAATATATTTATGTGGGTTTTTTTAAATAAACAGAGCTTTTCAGATGAAGTAAAAGCTTCATATTAGGTAAGAAAATACTGAACTGATTTCAGTGATTATAGTATATGCATGCATCTATTACAGGTATGAAAAGCTGATTCTCTAATTGCAGTCCCATCTCAAAACTGCAGTGCTTTGATGTTTAGATATTTCCTTCAACTGTCAACTTGAAGTGCTATTTCGGATTTCAAAAAATATTCAATTTAAAATGGTCAAAGTAGCCTCAGGATGCTTCAAGACTGTTATACTATAATTGAAAAAAAAAAAACAACAGAATTTATTTTAGAAAAGCATGCAATGTATAAGCTAAAAATCTGCAATACTGAAGTGCAATAAAAAAATATGAAAGAATAAAAATTAACAGAGAGAAAGCAGTAGAAATAATGTCTCTAAAACAACTAACATTTATTTTTTCCTCTCAAATATTATTGGATGAAGAATGACAATGGAATAACACTTGAAAACAGTTTCTAAAAATGTATTATACATATTATTCAATTTTTTAAAAAATAATTTTAAAAATATTTTTTAAATTAAATATTTTAAAATATTTTTTTATTTTAAATTATTTTAAAAATAATTTAAAAATAAAAATAATATTCCCTTGATTTCAGATCATTTTCATATTCTCCATTTTTCTATATCTGGATCAGTATCTCATAGTTGCTATCATAATTAAGCTTAAATTCTATTATGATTAGCATTGAGTTAGTGTGGTTGAAAATTATCTTAAAGAATGAACCCTGTATAGAATTTCATAACACAACTTTAGCAGATCTGCAGTTTGCTGCAGAAAACCTAAATTCCAAGGATCTTTACTTCCATAAAACATTGTGTCATCATAGTTAAGAAATGCTGAGCCACAAGCTGATCAAATGAGGCATTGATGGAAGAAGGGTACCTTTCTCTGATATACAATATCTTGCTATAAAAAGGACATCGATGCTTATGCTAAGGATGCTTAGACGCACTCAGTGAATGCAAGGTAATTCATAATTGCTATGACTTGTGTAAGATGGAAAAATACAAGATGGGGAAATAAGAGAGAGGGCAGAGAAGCTGCCAACAGAGGGTTACAATTGCATATCTGTTTGAACAGCTGAAACTAACAACAAAGACACAATATTAAAATATTTTAGAAAAGCATGAGTTCAAAATATACTGAACGAGCACAAATTAAAGAGCAAAGATATGAATGGGTTGGTTTCTCTTTTTCTGCACCCAACCTTTATAAAGAATATTAACAACTTCAAACAGAAGCTTGAAATCTGGAGAAAGAAAATGCACTCAGGTGGTAAAAACCTTTTCTTCACTAATGAACGTTTATTTAATTGACGCATTTTGAGGGGTTTTTTTTTGTAGCCTGTCAAAATGACATTAACAGTGCCACAACAGTCATTTCTCTCAAGTGACACTACTCCATAACGTAACAGAACATAATTTTATAAGCTATTGCATACTAGTAAGCCCAACCTTTCTACACAAAAGAAGTGGGAAGTGTGAGAGCAATGCCAAGTATATGAAATATTAATTGGAACTAAGATAAAGCACAAGAGTGTAGAATGGACAAAACCAAAACCATCCTGTTTGTCTGAAGGTCAGAAAACCAAGGAATTGTATAAAGATCTGCCTGAATAGGAGAAGCCAGGGGAGAAGCAGTAGTAGTACTTTCTTAATGTGATTTCCGTATGCTGTGCTGATTAAAAGACTATGCTTAAAGAAATCTGTGAGGTCTGCGGCTCCTTCATCGCTGCAGAATGGTGCCCCATGTGAACCTCTTCTGGGTGAATGCACGATCCAACGTGCGAGTTTGTTCATTTTTTTCAGGATTTTTGTGGCCACAGCCCTTAAGAAAGTGTACAGTAGCGCCCGTTGAACAGGAAAGCTATGGGATTGTATAGCAATGGGACAAACACTTTCGCAAGAGCACAGGTTTTTTACTGCAACAAGTATTGCATGCCATCAGCTGTAGAGAAACTGAAAAACATTTAAAAGAATTATTACTACTGGTAAAAGAGCATTGTGAATGGTTTCCAACAGACGGTTCTTTTGATAGTACTATTTGGGAGCAAGTCAGGGAATGCTTACAGGCATGTAAACCATCAGGTGCTCAAATCCCTGATTCTGGTTTTGTGACATGGCAATTCTTATATTCTGTATTAGCACAGCTCAAACCATCAGAGGCTGTTGTTAAAAATGTTAGAGATGAAAGCCAAAATATACATGATCGGTTTAAAAAAGCTCCAAATGGCTCTGAGGCTGAGGACCCTTTTATTCCTGGGACAGTTAACTCAGAGAATGACTCAGACTTATACCCTTCTGCTTTGTTGAAAACCTCAGCTCCACTGCCATTAACTCCTACCCTGCCCACAGTTCCTACTAATCCCTTTACAGAGGAGTCGACAGAAGTAAAATCAGTAATGCAAAAGTGTAAAGAAGAAGCTATGAAACAGGGTGATTTTAGTTCTGCCTTCCCTGTTATACATGATCCAAACCAGCCTCCAGTTTATGAAACTTTGCCCTACCAAGTTTTCAAAGAGCTTAAAACAAATCTATTACGGACAATGGAGTACAAAATGCATTCACTGCAGGAATAATAGGGGGAGTAGCTACAGCATATATAATGATTCCATGGGACTGGAAAATATTAACGAAAACAGTATTATCCTCAGTGCAATATGCCATTTGGCAATTAGAATATAATGATTTAGTAACAGAGCAAGTGACGGACAATTTGACTGTGGGAATACCAATCCATCAGGATATGCTAACAGGTACAGGATAATATATACCTATACAAACACAAATTGCCCTTGATAGGTGAGTTTTTGAACAAGTCTCACATATTGCTGTAGCCGCATGGAAACGAGTACCTGACTCTCAACAACCTACAGGGTCTTTTGTGACAATAAGAGCCCTTACTTCTCAGGAGCCCTATACGACCTTTATAGATAGATTGCAAGGAGCAATTACAAGGCAAGTAGGTAACCCTGAAGCTGCTAAAACCTTGTTATTTCAATTAGCTTTTGAAAATGCAAACACTGACTGTCAAACAGCACTATTACCACTGAAAGGAAAAGTGACTGACCTCAGAGAATATATTAAAGGATGTCAACGTGTTGGAACCTAAACTCTCAGAGCGTCAGTTCTCGCTGCTGCATTAGGTCAATTGCAAATTAATCAGGACACTCTTAAATGTTTTAATTGTGGAACACAAGGACACCTCAATGGTTTCTGGCACAATATATTAAGCCCTACCATGAGCTGCAAAAACGTGACCCAGTATCAGATGCCTCAGATGGAGAAGTTGAACCTGAATGAAGATAAAAGACCATGAAAATGAAAGAAAATAACATAAGATGATCCTATCACCTGGAAAAACTGAAACAGCTATAATAAAGTGCAAGTACCATGATAGTAGCTGAGGGTGTACCACCTACCCCAGCAAACATCTTTCTGTCATGCTCAGCTATCGTCATCAAAACCAGCACAATAAGAATGTTAAAATGCTAAGGCAGAAGCTAAAAAGATCTTAATAACTGTACATTATGATGGAAAATTTATAAAGCAGGTAATGGAATGAATTAAGAGAGTGGGAGAACACCATCGGTGGGAAACTTTCTTTAGTTAGTCCCCCACAGTCACTGGCATCTTCAGTGCAGTTCTGCACCCTGTGGTAGTTCTGCTAATGCTCATCTGCTTGTGCTTTTCCATGATAGTGATTTGTCACAGGATGAGGCAGGTGAAATGCTGCATTGAAAAAGGTGAAAAGACTGGGGCTGGCTAAGCACCTCCTACCATAGTCAAGGGCAAGACTGGGTTGGCCTCTGTGTTTGCCACCAAGAAGAACTTTTAGCTCTGCTGCTGGCTGCAGCCCAGTAGGCACTGAGCGGTGGAGACACATGCCATACCAGACCTTGATGTGAGGGATGGCCTTCTCTGTTGTAAGAGAGTCATCCAGGAGCGGAAGGCAGGCCAAGCAGCCTGTGGTTCACACACTGGTGTGGCCCCACCTCAAGTACTGTGTGCAGTTTTGGGTGCCGCAGTATAAAAAGGATATCAAGCTACTGGACAGTAGCTTTCTGTGTCCAGAAGAGGGCCACAAAGCTGGAGAAGGGTTTAGAGGGGAAGTTGTATGAGTAGTGGCTAAACTCACTTGGTCTGTTCAGCCTGGAGAAGAGGAGACTGGGGGAGATCTCATTGCAGTTTACTACTTCCTCACAAGGGAAGGAGGAGGAGCAGGCGCTGATCTCTTCTATCTGGGGACCAATGATAAGACCTGAGGGAATGGCAGGAAGATGTGCCAGGGAAGGTTTAAGTTGGATATTAAGAAAAGGTTCTTCACCCAGAGGGTGGTGGAGCACTGGAGAAGGCTCCCCAGGGAAGTAGTCATGGCGCCAAGCCTGACAATATTCAAGAAGCATTTGGACAATACCTTCAGACAAATGGTGTGAATGTTGAAGTTGTCCTATGCAGGGATAGGAGTTGGACTCAATGATCCTTGTGGGTTGCTTCCAACTCAGGACATTCTATGATTCTATGGATCTATGAATACGAAGTTTAGCAGAGTAGATGGAGAATCAGGTTTCTGCTTGCATAAACAACTTAGAAAGAAAAGTAAAACTGTCAGGGAAATGGAGTCAAAACGGTGTAAAAGATGGGAATAATCCTGTTCCTGAAAACCTGGGTGCCCTCAGGTAGTGCCAATAGTTTTCACTGCACAGACTGCCTGTTTTCCCTCAACTGTCTCGTGACATTCTTGCAATAACTTCCTCGGCACCACAGCCTGCGTGCCTTCAGGGTGCAATGCTGCAGCAAGAGAAGCACGGATTATGATAGCATCCCTCTAAGAACGGTCCTCAAATAGAGCCTTGGAAAGGAGGTGTCAGCATGGGGATACTGGAAGCAGTTTTTATTCTGTTCACGTTTTCAAAACCTAAAGTGGTTCTGAAAAGATTAGTGAATTGACTACAATAATGTAGTGTCACAGGGATTAAAAAGACAAGTACAAATGAATGGCTGTAGGAAGAATATTGAGTCTATAAGCAGGTGAATATTGACAAATAATTTCAGGGAATATTAACATTGCTTTTCCATCAAATCCATTGCACTTCTATTCACAGCTATCTCTCTGCATTGCAGGAATAATTTGCCAAAGCAAGACATTTTAAATTCATACTAGAGAGCATTAGAAAACAGAATTGTTATTTATAGCTGGGAATACTCATACTAGAAAAGAGACTGATTTTTTTTTTTTTTTTTTGGCCAGGGAACACAAGAACATGTGACCTGCTTATTCAGTCAAAATCAGCTGAAATTTGAAGACCAGTTTCACTTTCCATTCTAGCAGATGAATAAATGCTTTCAGAAATAATCCAGTGAACAGTTTCTACTCAATAAATTTGGGAAAAAAGCTATGTAAGTAGTGAATAGGAAAACTGAGTTTTGACGGCTAAATTTTAATTTAAAGGAAAAATCAACTAAGCTCTATGCCATAATCATTAAAAAAGCAGGAATGCTTACAATGTAACAAGATTGTTCTTCCAATAGCAGCAGTTCTCATGTCATCTATTAGTTATATATCTCAGTAACTCCAATTTTGCACTGTAGTGGTGTAACTAAGCACAGTCAGGCATTAAATAAGGAAAGTAGCATTTCTGGAATTATTTATAAATGTGGAAATTAGCATTCCTTGAATCAGTTAAATTTACTAGAGGAAGCAATAAAGAACCCATGAATTATTCCACATTGAAAGAGAGTTTATAATAAAATGTATCTGAGGTAGTAACAGAATAAAATATAACAACACAACAGTAGGGGTGAAAAGTAATTTATATTTCTGCAAATTGGAAATTTATGCCGCTGTTACTAAGGCGCAGTGAATGCAGTAAGTATGGATGAAGAAGAGGAGCTTTGACTTGATTCAGGCAAAGAAAATCAGATAGTCACCCCAGTAGGCTCTTTCTAAATCTTGCACAGCTTTTCCCCATGATACATATAAGCATATTCCTTGTCTTTTTTAATGATAAACCCAGCATTATTTAGAAAATTACCTATGGCTACTTTCAAAATAATAAAGACATTTCTCGGAATAGCATAGTGCACATTTTAGTTATATATTGGTTGTTCAAAAACTTTGCAAGTAGTAAGCTCAAAATAAACACCAATAGTGTAAGTTCAGATGTGATTTGAAATATATTAATTAATAAAAGTAAACTCAGAGCATACACTGCAAAACAAGTGAGAATCTTCAGTAACTTCTGAGATAAAATTTATGCATTTATGTATTATAAATGAAGTATATACTATTTGAATAGTTACAAAAAATAACAGCAGCTTAATTTGATACATTCTAATGTGTCATAGATTAGACATATGTTGGATAGACTAACAAAACTATTTTGCCTAAAGAATGATACTTACTTTTCCCTTTTCCTCTCTTTTTCTCAGAAAACCACAGTAGTTCCTGGACTGAAAATAAGTGGACAGTCACAGTCATATTCCTTATGTTTCTTTTGTTGCTTGTCTATAAAAATAGAAGTCTAATTTCTTTCTGACGTGTTAGTGGAGCATTAAATAGAATATTGGTGGAAAAAATAACTCACACAGAGTAAATTTCTGGCCCTGCTTCTTCAAAGCTGTTGCCAGAACCTGATCTTGCATCTCGTATTCCCTATTAAAAATGTGCATACAATTGATATATAATTTCTCTTTTTTCACTGAAAGGTGGTAAGCCTTATATGTGCCATTCCATTGACTTTACAAGTAAAATTATCAGGAAGCATGCATTTCAGCTGCTGGTAGACTGGGATATGTTTTCTGTTAATTGTACTGCTTTATAATTATGCTTGGTTTTTTTAGTTTTGCCTCTATTTAACAATTTTTAATAGACCTGATACGTTCAGTCTAGCTTGTAATATTGTATATAAATAGAAATATAAATATATTAGGAGAAAATTTGTATGCATTAAAAAAATCCTTTACGGTTAACTAAATAGGCCAATAGATTACCCTCCATTTGCTTCTCTAGCAGCTAACAACCTTGGGCAGACTCCTGCGGCATCTGAAACCATGTGACTTCCAACATCAATGAAAGTATTTCAGGTAGCATTATAGTGCAATTAATTAACAAATATAGAACTCCATCTGTTGTAATATTTCTTAAGAACTTGTGAATGGAGTGTATAAAATGTAAATGTCTTTGTCCTACTTAACTGAGACAAGGGCATAGATTGCATTATCCATTATAAAAATAAACTGAAGTAAGTCTTTGTTGCCTGGTCTTGCAATTTAACTGCTGCTGTATAGTGTTAGCCTTTTCATATTGCATTCTTGCGATATTGTATTTAAATATATTATTAGACTAGAATATCATCATTTGTGGTCTTAGATTTTATTTAATTGTTTGAATCAGGCAATACTAAAACCAGATAATATGATTCTCTCCAATGTCTCTTAATGAGCTGGTGTAACTTTTTAGCTACTTCTATGAAAATGCTGATAAGTGTGTTCAGTTTATTCATAGCCATTTCACTTGATTCTTGAAAAGATCAAAACACATATTTTATTTCAGTTATTGGATAACTGATGAATGATGAAGTTCATGATGCAAGTAATGGATGTGACAAAATTTGGCCTTATATGTTAAATGTCTAATGATACCAAATTGCTTACTGTAGAGAAAACAAGACAACCTATTTTCCCCAAAGCTTTCATGCTGCTATCTTAATGAACAGCTTCCATTTTATTAATTAGAAAATATCAGTCTTTAGTTGCTACATTTCAGGATTAGTTTAGTAGCTTAATAGAGAAAAAAGTGAATGGAGCTCAATGTTAAATGAATATTGAACTACTATATAAAAAGATCTTACAGTCAGTAACTAGCCTATTTTGCAAAAACTCTTTACAGACAGTCAAGTAGGCTTACCCTCTCTCACTGACTCTTTTCAGTTGTAAGTCAAAGATCATATGCTTTCACCCTGTCCCACAGCCTCATTCCAATGTAATGTCTACCCTGGTGAAAGTGAAAGAAGGAGCAAAGAAGAGAAAATAAAGGAAAACAGGGACAAAAACCCAAACAGCATAGCATAAAAAGATTAAAATTCCTATTCCTTGCATAATAATGAAACAAAGATATTTAAGACTGTAAAAGCATGAATATTCAAAACCAACCTCAGATTAACAGCAAAGAGAGAGAAAGAGAGAAATTCAAAGCTCAGATTGAGGACACAATTCTCATTAAATCCCTGGAAGCATGGACTAGAAGCACTCCAAGAGATCAGACTGTCTGAAGGTAGGTTTACCTACACCTACAGCATTTATCTGACCTGGACAAACACAGGACAGGATCCTGTGGAATACCTCTGGTTATGTTTGTACATCTTCGAAGGACTCTTTATTTACTAAAGTATTTTGGTTTTATATACAATCATACATTGCTCACACAATAGTGTGACCTCCTGTTCCATACGGATAAAGTGTACTCAAATGAAATTTAAAGGCTGATGTGAAAATAGTACCTAGATGATGGGATATCTAGTGTCAAGCAGGAAACATGGGAAAATAAAAATTGACTGAATTTAAAGCAAAGTGGGTTAATAAATACATCATTTAACATTAGCTAAACACATACCTTAATTTACAAAGTTTAAATCATATTCAGCTTTATTTGCTGTCAAGTCAAAACTAACAGCAGAGCAAAGAGTGCACCCCAGCACACTCCAGAAATACCACACAGTGATGGCATGGCAGAATTGTTGTCACTTTAAAAGAAATAAAATTCATTGTGGTTGTGATCACAATATAAAACCTAAACTGGCATAAAACTTTATGATGGACAAGTTCCCACTAAAGCTGCTGGCTGTTTACTTAAGTTCTTTGAAGATGATGATAAAACATGAAGATATGTAAGATTCTGTGACAGCCCATATAACTTAATGCTGACTTTCAACTTGAAGTATGTTGAGTATTTTAAATAAATGCTATCAATTTCTTCTCTTCATTTTCTGAAGGCCAGTTTGGTAGGTCTTCTCAAAGCAGCCTAATACAAGCCATTGGGAGTTGGCTCCTCATAGAATTAATAAGGGACTATTAATGGCACTAGTTTTAATAACAATATACCTAGCTTTTATATAATAGCTTAGTGGATTGATTACTTCATGATGACGGAGGTGGGCCCCTTTTTCAGGCTGAAAGTCCTGCCTTCTTTTCACAGGACATATACTTGAACCATCACAGTACAAACTATATTGAAGGGCAGAATCCTACACTTCTCTGGCCTCTGTGCTTTATATTATTTACCCAACTGCATCTCAGTCAAAGTAAATGTATGCATTTGGGGGTGTAGCTTTTAGGATTGCTTTGAATCCTGTTCTGAAGGCTGCATCTGTGGAGTACTTTCCTCATATACTGTACAGGGAACTTAGGCCTTGAGCAAGATATTCTGGATTCCAGAAGACAAATACCAATGAATAGCATTTGATAATGCTAACCCTTAGGTATCAAAATCCATTATTTTATTTCCTTGTTAATAACAGTAATGGCCCAGAGAATTCATTTTCTGAGACACTGCAGTAGTAATTGAGTAATTGGAAAAAGGAAAAAAACCTCCAAAACTTCGGGAAGGAAGAATCTGTTATGAAAAACTGAATGAAGAAGTGAAACACCAATACTTTCTTAATCAAATTCATTCACATATCCAGACTTCAAATAACAAAATCCTACATCAGGTTACAATAATACATGTTCAGATATCTATGAGCAACAAATTCCTTGGGACAAGTAATTGCATAATTATTGGGCATCATGAGTCCTCCCTAAATATAATTTCCATAGTAAATTTTGTGCTTTCTGTATTATTAACTTTTTACTGTTGCAAAGAGCAAAGAAGGTATATAGACCATAAGATGAAAAAAGTATTAAATGATGCTTTCTGTACTTGAAAAGTAAAAGCCAGACAGCATCAAAACTATTCTAGGCAGTATAATGGTAATGCTGCATCACTTAGACATATACAGGTCTATGTGACCAGTTGGGATCCACCTAAGGGCAGTGAGAGAGCTGTTCACCAAGCCATTTTCAATTGTTTATCAGCAGTCCTGGCTAACCAGGGAGGTCCCAGTTGACTGGAGGTTAGCAAATGTGAGATTCATCTACAAGAAGGGCCAGACAGAGGATCTGGGGAACTACAGGCCTGTCAGCCTGACCTCGGTGACAGGGAAGGTTATAGAGCAGATCATCTTGAGTGCCATCACATGGCACTTACAGGACAACCAGGGGATCAGGCCCAGTCAGCATGGTTTCAGGAAAGACAGGTCCTGCTTGATTAACCTTATCTATTTCCATGACAAGGTGACCCGCTTAGTGGATGAGGGAAAAGTCTGGGGATGTTGTTTACCTAGACTTTACTAAACAGTTTGACAACATTTCCCACAGCATTCTCCTGGAGAAACTGAACGGGAGTACTTTTTGCTGGGTTTTTTTAACTGGCTGGGTGGCCAGGCCCAAAGAGTTGTGATGAATGGAATTAAATCCAGTTGGCAACCAGTCACAAATGATGTTCCCCAGGGCTCAGTGTTGGGGAGACATGGGAGGTTTAGACTGGATATTAGGAAAAATTTCTTCACTGAAAAGTTGATCAAGCACTGGAACAGGCTGCCCCGGGAAGTGGTTGAGTCACCATCCCTGGAGGTATTTAAAAGATGTGTAGATGTGACGCTTAGGGACATGGTTTAGTGGTGGACTTGGCAGTATTAGGTTTACAGTTGGACTCAATGATCTTAGGGGTCTTTTCCAACCTAAATGATTCTATGATTCTATCATCTAAGGTAACTGAATGCAGGCAGTATCGCTGCAAAGCTGTGGCGTGGTCTCAGAAATGAAACAAACTATGCCAGTTACCTGCTTTACACTTAAACAGAAGAGCAACTTAAAAAGAAAAGTTCAGAAAGGTTACATTTGTTCTTCTATTCCACATTTAAAAGCACTTTTCTGCAGACATCTATTTTCACTCTTGCAAATGAATGAAAAGGGTAGGCCAGGTAAATCTTGAGGAGACTTCAGAGTTTCCATTGGTAACATGGTAATTTCACTGATGTGGCCCCACTGAATACAGTTGAGATGAACAAACTAGATCACTGAATTAAAAATGTTATAAGGCAAAGCTAAATGAGCTTCATCTTTTCATACACCTTATTTCTTCTGTATACAAATAAATTCTCAATGCTATCACTGATTAGGAGATTGAGAGTAGCTCTAGTAGCCAAGTCTAAGGCCCCTAGGTAGCATATTTTGAAGTGTTTGCTCTCCAGTTCTTAATGGCTGTCTGGGCTCCCTGCACAATTTTTGGAGAGAGATGGACACTTCAGATGGTGCTGCTTAGAGTCATAACAGGAAGCTCAGATTTGCTCACAGATGGGAAACATCAGGGCTGAACCATTGCCCTATCTCTGTGTGTGTCATGAAATGGTAATTCACAAAAACCACATATACTCATGCTGCCTCTCCTTTGGTACAAGTACTCCTGCCATTAGGGCAGAGTCATGCTCACCATTAGGGTGCTTGGACCAGCAAAAGTGTTTTGCGGAATCAAACCCTATAACCCAAAATGAGTTATAAAGCAGGTATGTTTATATCCAGTGCTGGGGTGCAAGGGGGTTCTCCTACTAGCTTGCACACTGTATAGCTTAACAAGCAGTTACTTATAGTGTAAAGACATGCATAGGTATAAGCGCCTACTACATATTCATACCCTATCCCCACTTCGTATTATAATTAAATCTGGAAAGTTCACTCCAATCTTGTGCCTGCGTAGTGTCTCCTGATGGTCGTGGGCCAGGGTCTTAGGGATGAAGTAGGAAGTCTTCCTCGGGATGAATATATTTCTTTTTGAACTTTGTGCAGACTCAGTCTCCTCTGGCTGTTTTCAAACTCCTGAACCAAATGCAGCCAGCTTTCTGCATTCCAATGCCTACTTATCAGTAAATTGCTGCTACCTGGCTCCTTCGTTATCAACTTCCAAGGTCTTCAAGGCAAGCAGAGTGAAGTTCTGGTGAATATTCCTAACCCGCCTTCCCCTGCTATCACACATCAATTCCCCCCATTCCTTTTAACATGGGCAAATTCATTTGCCAACTGTGTAATTTATCTCTCAAAGGGGAACTGTATGATGTTTTGTTGGAAAATTACCCTTTTAATGCATTCTCATGGGCACTAGACATAGTAGTCAAAATTGTTAGTTGCTGTAGCATTCCCAATTCCAAATACTTAACATAGCAGAGAAAACAAAGCTAACTAAAACTAGCATCAGAAGGACAATAACGGGGTGACACAACTTACTTAGAATGACAGTTGTGGTAGGGGACCATCCAAACAACACGTCCCTCCAATGATGGTTTAAATTTTCTTTTACCCTTTTAGGACCCCCTTTCTTTCCTCTATGTGGTGGAGGAATGCCTTTGTATGGATAGTCCGATTAGCCATTCAGCATCCTACTTTGATTTCTCCTCCTACAGTCCCCTGTTCTCTATCCACATTCCATTCTTGCCTCACATATACTTGATTTTCACGAATAACCACATTTGATAGGTTTAAACCCTTTCGATCAGAATATTTCCCAGGGCTCCAGTATATCCAATAAAAGCTTGAGATGAAGGCCACTCAGTATTCTTTTGACTAGAGGTGCCTTTCCCTCCCTGGATTATAATTATGATCATGACAAAAATAATTTTCCTGGTTGGACTTGCATGACCCTCCATGGAGATTTATGTGTCTTTTTCTCTGGGGTGCGATGGATCCATGCACTCTGCTCCTTGATTTTGATTGCTGTGAAGGAGGTACGGAGCACCTGAAATGGTCCTTCTCACTGCACTTCCAGAGTCCTCTCTGCAAGAGACTTTACATATACATAATCTCCAGGTCGTATGTTATGTACAGGTCGATCCAACCCCCTACTTCGCATCTCAACCTCATGTTTTCAATCTTTTGGAGTTGTTTGTCCAATGCCACCATGTAGGAGGTCATGATTTCATACACAAATAGTGACTGATCTGTTGCACTACTTCTGAGATAAAATGTGGTCTCCTATCAGGAGACATAATTGCTGGAACCCCAAAGCGTGATATTATCTCCTGTATTAATGTTCTGGTTATCTCCTGAGCCTTGGCTGTTCTAGTAGAGAATGCTTCTGGCCAACGTGAAAATGTACCAGTTAATATCAATCAGTATCAGCATCCCCCCTTTTTCTTGGGAGTTCCAAAAAATCAATCTGCCATTGCTGCCCAGGCCCATTGCCTCTTCCAATTTGGCCCATTTCTGGTTTGGGGTAATTTTGGGATTAGTCTGAAGGCAAAGGTCACACTGCTGAGTCACTTCTCTCACAGTGGTGTATAAATTTCTAGCTGCAATCCCTTTAATTAGGTGTTTATATAAAGCTTCTGCCCCTCCTCTCCCCCGCCATGTCTCTTCCTGTATTCTTCCCTCATCAAAGTCCATGTTAAATAAGGGGGAATGATTAGCTTCCCTTTTGGAGTGAGGGCCCACCCTTCTTTATTGTATGACCCTTCCAGGTCTATAATAAGTTTCTGATTATCTGATCTTCCTTGGTATATTCTGGCTTACCTTTTACAGAGATTCGCCTGTCAGGGATCAATGCCCCTTTTGGTTTTACCTCACCTTTGGCTGCCAGTTTTGCCTCTCTGTCTGCCAGCTCATTTCCTCTCCCCAATTCCGAATTCACTTTCTGGTATGCCTTGATGTGCATGATTGTCGCTTTCTCAGGTAGCTGGACTGCTTCCAACAGTCTCAGGATCCCTCTGCATGATTGATGCTTTTGTTCTGGTATGTCCTTTATTGATTAAGACATAGCTGTTTCCATCCATGAACCAGCCCTCAGCGTCTTCCATGGGACTGTCTTTCAGGTCCAAATGGCTCAAGTATATGGCCTCGATGGTCTCTAAGCACTCCTGGTATACTGGTTCTCCTGTATTTCCACTGAGAAAAGAAGCTGGGTTGATGATATTAGTAACCACAGTTCCCACATCATCATGTTCCACCATTCTACCTTGGTATTTTAGGAACCTTTGTGGAGAAAGCCAGTTCCCACCTTTTGCTTCCAGACACTAACACAGTCATTTTCTGGCCCAGGGTAAATCTTTTTGCCTCCTGGATGTTTAGCACGACGGCCGCAACTGCTCGCAAACAGCCAGGCCCTAGGGCAATCCCTTGCTTCTCATGAGAGAAAAGGAAAAATGGCTTACTCACATATTGAAGTCCTAAGGCTGGGGCCAACATCAGGGCTTTCTTCAGCTCTTCAAAGGCTTGCACAGCCTCTTTGCTCCATTGGAGGTATTTCTGTTTGGCAGTGGTTAGTGCATACAGGGGTTTAACAAGCAGTCCATAGTTATAGATCCATAGCCGACACCACCCAGTCATCCCCAAGAAAGTTCCTAACTCCTCCACTGTTTACAGTCTCAGGGTTTGGCATATTGCCTCTTCTCAGGTATATTGCCTCTTCTCTTCCCAAAGTTCTTTGTCCAGCACTGATTTCATAGCCCAAATAGATCACTTCATGTTGCATTATTTGGGCCTTCTTTTAGATACCCAGTATCCCTGGAGCCCCAAGAAGTTTAACAGACTCACCATCCAGGTCATGCAAGCGTTGTCTTGGTGGCAATCAGGGTATCATCTACATACTGCAACAGTCTCCCTTCCTCAGGTGGGGCTTCCAGGCCTCAAGATCCTTTGCAAGTTGATTACTAAATATCCAGGTGAGTTGAGTTCTGCACCTGCTTTCAGGGTTTTCCATTCAAATGCAAATATTTTCTGGCTGACTTCATGGAGAGGGAGGCAAATTAAGCATCCTTCAGGTCTAAAACAGTTCAGGTACTAATGTAGTTAACGGTATATGGAGTTGCCACCACTGGCTAAAGGTTTTTTGGTTATTTTATTTACAGCCCGTAATTCCCAGGCACATCGGTGGCCCATACCTCAGGGTATACCTTGTTTGTGATTTCTTTGCTGATTTTTCCTTCTGTGGGAACACTGACTAAGGTTAAACCCATTATTTGTGTTTGTTGCTGGTCATTTATTTCCAGAGTAATCTCTCCCTTTTCAAATGTGATTATTGCACCCAATTGTTCGAATAAATCTCTCCCCAAAAGTGCCTTCGGGGAGCTGCACATATACAAGAATCTGTGGATGCCCCATTATATTCCCAGTTTATATCTTACAAGTTCACAAAAATACTCCTTCTCACTTTGGCTATTTGCCCTTTTTACCACGATGTCGTCATTTCCTAGGGACATAAAAGCTTGGTTCAAAACCGAACACGTTGCCTCTGTGTCAACTAAAATTCTACTTTCTTCTCCTCTTTCCCTGGCTTCATTATAACTAGTGGATCCACTAGGGTGGATTCCCCAGGTCCCTGTCAGTCTTCCTTCACATGAGCCACTATTCCTCTTTTAGACTGGCCCAAAACAAAATCCTAGTTGTTGTATTCCTACCCTTGACCCAGGATCCAGCGGTGTGTTGCGGCACATTATAGCACTCAGTCGGTTTAGGAATTCAGATGATGATTTAGAGGAACCTTGCTTAGTTGTTTGGGAATGTCTCTTTTCATTCCCTTTGAGATTCACTCCTGATACACCTGTAATTTTTCTACATGTTTAGATCTGTCTGGATCCCACATTGGGTCTTGGAGGGGGAAATACTGTTTCCAAATCACCTGCAGTTTTAAAATCAGTTTTGGTTTTGGTTTTGTTGGGGTTTTTTCCTTCTTTTTTCATCTCGATCTTCCCTGGGAGGTGCCTGTAAACCTGTCAAAACAGACCTTTCCCTGATGCAGGAAGATACTGGGCTATCTGGGGGATGAAGGGGGGGGGAGGCGGTAGGTGTCCCATCCGAGTCCATATCCCATTTCTGTGATCGAGGGGGAGGCTTAAGCAAATCAGGTAAATCTTGTTCTGGTGTCTGGTGAATTTTATTTATTCTAGTGCACCTATGCTCAGTACTGCATGCCAAGCAACATCGCCTCAGTTTACCTTTAAATTCTTTGTTATTTTCAAGGGCGAGTACCATAGTGTCCAGCGGTGGCAAAATCCCACAGTCCTTTTGTCACTCCGGATGGTTTCAGAGTGTGAAAACCACTTCATTCCACTTTCCTTCTCTCCTTAAAAACAACATCAGTTGCAAAACGGTGCTGCAATCCTCTTCTTACTCATTGAGGCCCCGGTTCCCCTCGCCAATTCTTTCCAGTGCTGTAATATGCATCCTAACTGGCAAGAGGAAATTTTTGCTCAGTTTTGCCCCCACTACACTACCTTCTGACTCTACCTTTCTCTAAGTTCTCAGGGACTTCCCACAAGACTAGCAACAACAACAATTCTTGTCCACATGTTATAGACACTCAGGACAATAGAGTGATCCCAACCTAGCTGAATAGCACAATAAAACATTATGATAGTCTGAACACCAAATCTGATCCATTCCCGCAGCCTGCACAATTCTGGCCCCTCTGTCCTTGCAAACCTTTTTACTTTTACACTATCAAATTATTTTTTTCCTCTCACACAAAACACTCAACTCACATCCTGGGAGGGGAAGGGTTAACTCACACACACAGCACCTAACTCACATAACTCACATACCAGGAAGGGGGGAAAGGGAGGGGCACTCTCAGCCACTTCTCCATTTTTCTCCCCCTTTTTTTTTTCTTCTTTTTCTGTGCTAGGTATTTTAAAATTTCATCTTTTGCAGACTTCCATTCCAAAGGTCCAAGGTAAATATACCCATTTGCCAGTTCAATGGACGTTTGGAATTAAAAGGCTTCGTAGGTGCATTCCTAGAAACAAGACAAGCAGGGCTTCTAAACAATTTGCAAGTCTTTCAAGATTTTGAGCTCAGTCTGCCTCTGGCTTCTGTCTATGGAGGAAGAACGTTCCCCGGTAAGCTATCCCTCTCAATTCCTCTGGTACTCTGTTATACGTCAAACAATTCACAGAGTATACTTATGACATAAAACACACAGCATATAACAGTGATCACTCGCTTCGTTCATCTCCGGCTGCTTCCTTCGCAGGAGAGCAGAACTGTGGATCGGAACTCCGCACTTGCTTCGTGCTCAATTGCATGCCTCACGCTACCACGCACTCACATACACTCTATAATATTATCTATAATACTATATATATCACCATAATCCCTCACTCTGCGTCTACCGCCTTACGAGAATCTTGGGATTATACCATAATCCCTCACTCCGCATCTCCGCCTTACGAGAATCTTGGAATTATACTGAAGATTTGCAACAGATGTAGAAGATGATAGCTATCCCATATACGTCACTCCTGCTTCCTCAGCAAGGAGCACCCAATCCACAATAATATTATAATACTATAATAATATCTATAATACCATAATTCCTCACCCCACGTCAAGCGTCTTGCGAGAATGTTGGAATTATATTTTACCCGGTGCTTTGCTATCACAGCAGGGAGCACCCATACCATACCAGCGAATTCTCCATTTTTTTCCAGGGGCAGGCAGTATCACCTCCTCCCCCAGTGCAAGAAGGGGATTTATATCCCCTCTTACGGTCTTACAGGATCTTGGCAAAGTGATCCTCACCCTTCATCATTGCGTGAGGCATCCCATGCACCACTTACTGACTTTTCCCCTACTTCCCCTGCAGGTACATCCAAATTATCATACCATATCATACATAAATCACATATCTGGTCTGCCCGCTGATGGGCCGTCTCTCCCCCCGCCGTGATCGGGTAGAGATTGGAGATTCTCCAGAGAAGCAGTCCGGGGCACGCCTTAAAATGTCCCACTCCCCACCGATCCTGCAGCCGGGCAGAGAGGATGTCCCATCTGGGGTGCCAAATTGTTTTGTGGAATCAAACCTTATAACCCAAAATGAATTATAAAGCAGGTATGTTTATTTCCAGCGCTGGGGTGCAAGGGGCTTCTCCTCCTAGCTTGCACACTGTATAACTTAACAAGCGCTACTTATAGTGTAACAATATACATAGTTACAAGCACCTACTACATATTCATAACCTTTTCCGCTTCATATTATAAATAGATCTGTAAGGTTCGCTCCAGTCTTGCGTCTGCGTAGTGCCTTTTGGTGGTCGTGGGCCGGGGTCTTTGGGATGAAGTAGGAAGTCTTCCTCAGGATGAATATATTTCTTTTTGAACTTTGCGCAGATGCAGTCTCCTCTGGCTGTTTTCCAACTCCTGAACCAAATGCAGCCAGCTTTCTGCATTCTAAGGCCCACTTATCAGTAAATTTCTGCTAGCTGTCTCCTTCGTTATCAACTTCGAAGGTCTTCAAGGTGAACAGCGGCGAGCTCTGATGAACACTCCCCAACCCCCACTCCCCGTCTGCTTTCGCTCATGAGTTCCATATAAATAAAAAACTTTGCATGAAATGAGATCCATTATATTTTCCCATTTAAAACACCATCAGTTTTGTAAAGATTGTATTAGGTGTTCTGTTTAGCAAAACACAGAGAATAGGTTTGTAAATCACATGACAAATTAAAACAAATATTTAACAGCACTGAGACTTGCATATCTATGAGACTGATTTTTGCTCTTATGAAAATGTTTTGATTCACATGTTCTTTCATATTTTATAATGCTTTATATTGGAATTTATGCATTATTTGTGTGTCTTCTAACATTTCAGTTCTACACATATAGGCAAATTATATTTAGTAAACTAGAACTACACTATCAAAACATAATATCAACAGCCTCAACAATATCACAGAAACTGTCTTTATACTCTAAATTTTAAAGTGGAAATGAAAAAGAACTTGTAGTCAGGCTTCTGGCTCTATAGGATCAGAGTTTGCAGATAAAATACCTTGCTCTAAACTGCTGTCATAGAGACAGACTATCCATTGGCTAACATCCCAATTGAATCAGGGAGGAATACCAGCACTGCAAATCCTACCCAGTAACAAACTGACAGACAGCACAATTCACAGGCACAAAAGACACACATTCCCTCTGGGAAATTAGGCTGAGCAACCCTCTGCTGCATGCAGTTTTACATTGCTAAATGATCAGATTGTATGGCTTGAAGTAGGAACACTGTAATAGCCCAGTCCTGATGGAGAACCACACGCTAGTTCACATCCACACAGATAAGACTGAAATGTACAAATTAAATGCAGGGTGAAACATGACTTTTAAGCATGCATAAAACAGCTACATCCAACATAAGATAATTCTCCCAACACAAAGAAATTAAAACCGTTTATCAGTTATTTTGAGTGTTTTCTTTCTACTTATGATATATTGTACTGATTTTGTAAGATATCAACAAATTATTCCTATGGCTTAGAAAGAAACAAAGAATCAAACAGATTAAAATACTTGCTACTGTCACGCTGTAGGAAAAGTCCAAACATACTTCAGAACAGTACAGCCTTGGGTTGAAAACCAGCCTCTCAAATGTCTTCCTTCTTAAAATTTGGGACCTTTATATCAGACCACATAACCCCAAATGGATAAATGCAGCAGCCATGTGATAGGGATGGGCCTCCTGCTATGATGAAGCTAGAAAGCTCATCTTCTACCATAGCTATGTTGAGGAAGGAGTACTCTTAGATTTTGTAGTTGAAATTGCAAGCAAACAGCATGGATTTTTTTCCCCTCTAGATTACACAAGAGGTGGAGCTGGTCAATACGTGTCAAGTACACGTGACAACACCCTCATCTGACAGGGAAGACCACAGAACAAGGAGGAAGCCCCAAGCAAACCTCACAGCACAAAATGGAAGTCAACTGTGTAAGACATACATATGCAGGCCAGTACCTGCACACTAAAAAAACATGAATAACTGCAGGGCTCAGCAATAGTAGGACAAAGCTGTTTGACACATCACTAACTTAAGGGAAAGAACATGTCCTTGGGCTGACCTTCTAGGGAGGAAAACGATATGATAAGCAGGTGTAACACAGGCAAGTTGAAGCTAAGCCAGCAAGAAGAAGAAAACAAGAATTTAGAAAAACAGGGCATGTGGTCACGTAGTGCAAAATTAGCATTAGCCAATAATATCATAACACAAAATGTAAACAATAGTTTTATACCAGTAGAGTTTTGATGTTCTTAGCATAATAGCTCTAGCAAGACTATAAAATAACGTGTAGCCTGTTAAGGTCTCCATTTTGCCACCTTATTGGAGTCCATCTCATCTTTCATTCCTGCAAATAACTCATCACAGTTTGCATATTTACTTAGTCCTGCTAGGGAAAACTTCTTGGGGGAAAAAAAGTGCCTAATAGCTGGGGTTTTGATATTCCTCATCGATATATCCAACCTACCTCAAGCCACAGACTTTATGTGGGAGGACACAAATCCACTAATTTATACATGAGGCTTTTTCAAAACTTGACTTTCCAAAAGAACATAAAAATTTTCTGTTTCCTTCCTGTAGAAATTGGCAGAAAATAGGAATGTTCTCCTACTTCAGTCTTCTCAATGGCTGGAAGGCAGAAATTATCAGTACATCGACTTTGTTGCAGAATTCATAGACTTTGTGCCAGTAAGAGAAGGTGGACTCTCCTGCATCTTCTTTCCCCCAGAATTATTTAATCAAATTTCCTCCCCTCACTCCCTATGAACTAGACAACTCACACTGATGCATCTCTAATAGACAATAAAAAAGTGTGTCCTACTTTAAGCTAATTTATTTTATAAATGCACTCAATCTTTACTGACATCTCTATTTGCAGTACTCCACTAACTGACAGAACTTTATAGAGCCTATAAAATATATTTTAAACTATCTTCTTGGAGGACAGGAATGAAAAGAAGATATTATGTCACCTCCCATTTCCACGGCACCATTAATTAAAAAGTAAGCAAAACTATCTAACAACATCATGGATTGGGAAAAAAAGCATGTCTTGTTGAGATATAGTCCTGTTAAAATAAAATAAAATTAGTCATTAAACAAGTAGCAATATGCATTTTTATCCAGCACTATCAAGTACCCACCTAACTCATAATCTCTCCCTTCCCACACAGTAATTAAAAGAAGAGACACAAAACCTCGATTTCTCACCAAGCTATAAGGGAAAGAAAGAGTAGTTTGATTTTGTATAGGGGACAAAAGTCATCTGTATAACTAACATAGAAGCATCAGGCTACTGAAGTAAGAGTCATCTTCTGTTGTCCAGATAACTCAAGTGTTCTTTTATAAAATTTTATTCAAGCAAAAATAACAACTAAACGTCATGTACACATAATATGTATTTTTGTACTGTTAGCGACAAGCAGAACAACAGGGAGAGGATACCTAGTGGTGATCTGTGATAAGTAGGGTTGGTAACATAAAAGCAACAGAAGGAATTGTTAATGCAGGATGTGATTTGGCAAAGCTCTTGCACACTTACTTAATTTTAAGCACTTTAGTGAGGCTTAGCATTCAAGCAAGCTTGTATTCATGAGATTTTTCTGGATCAGTATTACTCTGATTATTAGAAATAAAACAGTAATAACAGAGGGAAGATATTGGCCTTTTTAGGAGTCTGGTTGACAGAGTCCTTTGGGAACCAGTCCTGAAGGGCAAAGGAATCCAGAAAGGCTGGACATTCGTCAAGAAGGAAATCTTAAAGGTGCAGGAGTAGTCCATCCCCATGTGCCAAAAGATGAGCCAGCGAGGAAACTGACCAACCTGGTTGAACAGAGAGCTTTGTGTGAAGATCAGGGAAAAAAAGTGAGTTTATGACCCTTGGAAGACAGAGCAGGCAACTGAGGAGGACTACAAAGATGTTGTGAGATTATACAAGGGGAAAATTAGAAGTGCCAAAGCCCAACTAGAACTTAATCTGGCTACTGCAGTAAAAGACAATAAAATTTTTTTCTATAAATATCTTAACAACAAAAGGAGGACTAAGGAGAATCTCCATTTTTACTGGATGCAGGGGGAAGCGTAGTGACAAAGGCTGAGGTGCTTAATATCTTCTTTGCCTCAGTTTTTAATGGAAAGAGCAATTATTCTTGGGGTACCCATCCCTCTGAGCTGGAAGACAAGGACAGGGAGAAGAATAGAGCCTCCATAATGCAGAGGGAAATGGTTAGCGACCTGCTACACCACTTAGACATACACAAGTCTATGGGGCCAGATGGAATGCACCCAAAGAGAGCACGAGAGCTGGCAAAAGTGCTCACCAAGCTACTTTCAATCATTTTCAGCAGTCCTGGCTAACCAGAGAGGTCTCTGAAAACATCCATAGACAGGCTGGACGGGGCCCTCAGCAATGTGATCTAGTTGAAAATATCTCTGCTCATTTCAGGGGGGAATGGGACTAGATGACCTTTAAAGGTCCTTTCTAATCCAAAAGATTTTATGATCCTATGACTGGAGACTAGAAATGTGATGCCCATCAACAAGAAGGGCTGGAAGGAGGATCTGGGGAACTACAGGCCTGTCAGCCTGACCTCAGTGCCAGGGAAGGTTATGGAGCAGGTCACCTTGAGTGCTATCATAGAGCACACACAAGACAGCCAGGTGATCAGGCCCAGTCAACATGGGTTTATGAAAGGCAGATCCTGCTACACTAACCTGATCTCCTTCTATGACAAGGTGACCCGCTTAGTGGATGAGGGAAAGCCTGTGGATGTTGTTTACTTGGACTTTACTTAACAGTTTGACACCATTTCCCACAGTGTAGCACAGGGCCTGACAGGCAGTGGAAAAACCCAAAGTACAGAAGGATTGTTTAAGGGGGATGTGGAACTTGTCGGCCACAGGCCCTGGGAAGGAGTGAGATAAGAACTTTGACGCGTAAGCAGCCTCTAGTTTCTCACTAGTTTCTTTGTAGAATCCTTATAAGCAAGGCCATAGTACCCTTGAGCATAGCTGTTGTAGAACAACAGGATATAGATAAAGAAGTACAAGAAATCACAAAAATGTATCTTAAGGAGAAGTTGGCCTTTAACGATGTAGCCAATAATGAGCTTGCTTTTTGCAATATGTATGAGCCTTAATTATCTGTAACTAGTAGTATAAATATATGTTAGCTGCGCAATAAAGACGACATTTGCTTGCATCAAGCTGCGTCCCGTCTCTCAATCACGGCACCACAGCATTCTCCTGGAGAAACTGGCTGCTCAGGATTTTGATGGGTGTACTCCCCAGTGGGAAAAATAAATTGGTTGGATTGCCAGGGCCAAAGAGTTGTGGTGAATGGAGTTAAATCCACTCACGAGTGGTGTTCCCCAAGGCTCAGTGTTGGGGCCAGTCCTGTTCAATACCTTTATCGATGAGCTGGATGAAGGGGTTGAGTGCACCCTCAGTAAGTTTGCAGATGGCACCAAGTTGGGTGGGAGTGTTGATCTGCTTGAGGATAGGAAGGCTCTACAGAGGGATCTGGACAGGCTGGATTGTTGGGTCGACACCAACTGTGCGAGGTTCAACAAGGCCAAGTGCCAGGTCCTGCACTTAGGTCATAACAACCCAATGCAGCACTGCAGGCTTGGGAAAGAGTGGCTAGAAAGCTGCCTGGCAGAAAAGAGTCTGGGGATGTTTGTTGATAGCTGAATATGAGCCAGCAGTGTGCCCAGGTGGCCAAGGCAGCCAACAGCATCCTGGCCTATATCAGAAATGGTGTGGCCAGTAGGACCAGGGAAGTGATTGCCCCCCTATACTTGACAGCAGTGAGGCCGCACCTCGAATACTGTGTTCAGTTTTGGGCTGCTCACTCCAAGGAAGGCACTGAGGTGCAAAGAAAAGCCATGAAGCTGGTGAAGGGTGTGGAACACAAGTCTTCAAACAAGTGGCTGAGGGAACTGGGGTTGTTTAGTTTGTAGAAAAGGAGGCTCAGGGGAGACCTTATTGCTCTCTACAACTACCTGAAAGGAGGTTGTAGTGAAGTGGGTGTTGGTCTCTTTTTCCCAAGTAACAAGTGAGTCGCCCAACCTTTTGCTCCCTCTTGGGCTTCGCTCGCTCCACAGAGTACGTTTTGGCCTCTATCTAGCACCCGGCTGTGGAACTTACCATCCCTGTCACCAATTCTCACTGACTGAGAATCAAAGTTGAAATTGTAGTCAAGCAGCGTGGAGACATCAGCAGCCATTAGCTATAGATTACAAGAGCCAAACACCAACTACTGCTGATTTGGACCACACCTTCTTGTAACTTCTAGCTCCACTTAGTGCTTGATTCAACTACTTTTAATTAAGAATACCTGATTTATTCTTGACAACAGACAGGAGAGTGGGAAAAAAAGGATTAATTTCCCTGCTTAGCAGAGCTTTATAGTGGCAAGCTATTAACTCAAGCTGCCAGAAAATAATGTTATTGTATGTATTTCAGAAGACTGAATCTATAAAAGAGCACAGATAAAAATGCATAGCTGAGCCCATTCCCACACAACTGGGCAGTGACCCTATACTCTTCCTGGGATACCTGACCCTGCTTGCACTGCCCATGCATTTCCTTCTTGCCCTTTAGTTTGACCAGCATGTCTCAACTCAGCCATGCCAGTCTCTTGCCTCCCTTTCCTGATATCTTATACCTGAAGACTGAGAGCTCTTGTGCTCTATAGAAAGCATCCTTAAAGATTAGCCAGTTCTGTTCTGCTCCCTTGTCTCTGAGGACCGTATCCCAGGGTGTCCTACTGACTAACTCCTTGAACGGCTGGAAGTTTGCTTTCCTAAACTTCAGGGTCCTGACTTTACTCTTTGCCTGACCCATATCCCTCAGGATTGCAGATTCCACCAGTGTGTGATCTCTGCAGCCCAGGCTGCCTCCAATCTTGATGTCACTGATTAGCTCACTTGTGTTGGTGACCACCAGGTTCAACGTTGCATCCGCTCTGGTAGGGATGTCTATTAACTGGGTTAAGAAATTATCTTCAATGCTTTCCAGGAGTCTCCTGGATTGCCTACAGCTTGCCATGCTACCCTTCCAGCAGATGTCAGGGTGGTTGAAGTCCCCCAGTAGGATGAGAGCCTGTGAGTGTGATGCCTCCTGCAGCTGGAGTAAGAAGGCTTTGTCAGTAGTCTCCCTTTCATCGAGTGGCCTGTAGTAGACACCAACCACAAGGTTTCCTTTGTTGCCTCAGTCTTGAATTCTTGCCCATAAGGTTTCAACCTGCTCGTGGTTATTCTTCAAAGGCATCTTTTCACACTCTATCCATTTCTTGATGTAGAGGGCAACCCCTCCACGTCTCCTTCCTTGCCTGTCCCTTCTGAACAGCCTGTAGCCATTGATAGCCACACTCCAGTCATGGGATTCATCCCACCAAGTTTCTGTAATGGCAACCAGGTCATAGCTTTCCAGCAGCATGGTGGTTTCCAGCTCCTCCTGTTTGTTGCCCATGCTGTGTGCATTGATGTAGAGACACTTTAGCTCGACTGTCAACCATGTCACCTTCTTAGAGGAACACCCCTTAATTCCTTTGAGGTATTTCACTGGTGCTTCCCTGTTGATTCCTACTACCTCAGCAGCCCTGGCTCATCTCTGTAAGACTTCAAGTGTGCTGCAGTGTAGCCAGCACATCTCTGAGCAACAGGCTGAGGGCCCTTGCTAGCACCCCATCCCTCTAGCCTTGGTGTGTTATCCCACAGCTTGTCACAGGTGAGCCTGATATTATCCCCCTTCAATCTAGTTTAAAGCTCTGTCAATCAGCCCAACTAGCTCCGGAGCAAAGGACCCTCTTCTCTCTTTGAAAAAGGTGAATCCCATCTGGTGCCAGCAAGCCTGATGCTCTGTAGGGCATCTCCTTATCAAAAAAAACAGAACTGTAGTAGTGACACCAGCCACGGAGACATGTATTAATAAACTGGGTCCATCTGTGTCTTCCAATGTTGCTGCCCAATACTGGAAGGAGGGAGGAAAAAATAACCTGTACTACAGATTCTCTCAACAACCATCCCAAGGCCCTGAAGTCTCTTTTGATTGGTCTTGGACCACACGTTGCAATTTCATCTCCCACATGGAAGAGCAATAATGGGTAACAATTTGAGTACTGTACCAGGCTAGGAAGCTTCCTAGTGTTTTCCCTAACATGGGCCCCAGGGAGGCAGCAGACTTCCCTAAGGGGAGGGTCTGTCCAGTAAATTGGACCCTCTCTTCCCCTCAGAAGGTAGTTATCTACAAGTATAACCTGTCTTTATCCCAGAAATCTGATTTATCCTGCACCATGAAAGACGACAGAAAAGCAAATACCAGAAGAGCAAGCATAAGATAAAATAATAATCAGTCTGGACAATCCCACTGGTTGCCACCTGTGCACATCCCACGAGATCCCCATGGAACCACAGACACTATGATTAGCTCTGTCACTGTGTATGTTTTGTGTACTTGGCTCTTGTGTACACTACAAAACATGGCAATGCATATTCTTATCTTTTATGATAGAATTCCAGTGACTTGCAGCCCTGTTTCCTCATATAATGCAATATCAGATGTGCCTTAGAAGTCCCTTACAGATTTTCAGGGTTCCTCATGGAGCTGGTCCACATAAGCAAAGCAAGCCATTACCACAATGATGGCATCCATTAGCAGCATGATTTGCTTCAGAAATTTCTCAGCCTAAAGGACTGTTTATGACAGCAATAGATAGTTTATGCCAAAAAAACCAAATCAAAGTAAGAACAAAATATGGTAATAAAAAATAATGACCTATTTCAGGAGTGTTCTGAGAAACAACTGTAAATTTATTAGACTTCGATACTTAGTATCATCCAGCATCATGCCATTTTTAAATACAATCTGACATTATTTGTGAGAATGTTTGCATTTAGGTTTTGATTAAACTGGAAAGTGAACAGAACCAGCAGAAAAAGTACCAGAAATGGTACCAAATAATCCTTCAATATTAATTTAATTAAATAAATCTTTATTAAAATAGGTAAAAGTCTATTCTGTAAATCTATTCTGCAAATCTATTCTGTTTCTGTGAAAATGCTTTACAAAGTTATTATCATTATACTTGCTGCAAGAAAGGTTTAGAAAACACCAGTTATTTTTCCTATGTTTTTAGCATTTCCTTTTAAAACATATTATGATATTTAGAACTACAGAAATGGGGGCAGCCAAGAAATGAAAGTACTGAATCATGGTGCTATGTGCCGAAGCATTAAACACTTCCAAGCCATAATTTCCTGGAAACACCACCATGCCAAACTGGCAGGCAGCATAAGGTCACATCTGGAAAAAGTGGAGTTGACAGTTTAGAAGGATATGACTCAGAATTTGAACTGCTCATTTTTTTTTTAATTAATAATGTCAACATTTTATATATTCAGCCAACATACATCTTTCAAACAATGAGTATTCTAGGAAAACTACTCAGTTATAAATGGTTTCAATATCTCCTGAAAGAGAAAAATATGAATATGTGTTTTAAGTTCTCTGTGATCACAAGGGCGTTAACTTCATAAGTCTAAGTGCCAGCCACCAAACTCAAACGCCGATTTAGGTGGTTGCTAAAATGTCTAATATTCTCAAAAGGAGTCCATCTATGCTCGTTATGCTGATGGTCACAAACATATTTTTGGTCTCTGTGGCAGACAGAAGATGGTTACTCCTTTGTGCTTTTTTCCAACAAAACTTTTCTACTAGCATCCGTATGTAATTACACTAACTGGAGAGTAAAAACTCTTTATTGAGTTCTGGTATTTGTGTAGCTCTTCAGAGACCTGAATAGGATTTTTTGTAGGAATAAGACCTTAGCGAATGATGTTATAGCCATATATATCTTGCCTCTTCCCACTGGTGTATGTATCTAATCAGTCTTGAAAGGTATAATAACGTAGCAGGCTGAGGACTTTTTTAAATCTCACAATACAAAGGGCTCTTGCTGTCTTGTAAACCTCCAAACCCACTCATTTTTCTACAATGAGAAAGATATAATCCACTGGTATTGATAAGATAAAGTCAACCACAAAACAGCTTTTTAAGTAATTATTCCTAATAATTTTAGGGTCAAGTGTTATTTCAGAGCTGTCTTCATTTACAATCCCAGTTTGAAAATTCATGATCAAATCCAATAGAAAAACAGTGTCTGATGCCACATTGAAAATAATCCATGGTGGTGGTGGTTGTTCTGTGAAAAATGTGATTCCAACTGGTATAATGACAACCATCATTATGAGCAAGAAACCTGGGATAAGATTGGAGTTCGATTATGGAATCAAGCAACTCGGTTGGACAAAACGGCTAGTAAGTTGCTTGGTCCCTGGCAGACTGTTTTTGAAGCGCTAAAAGCACATGTCGGCTCCAAAGAGCACAGGGATGATTCGGAAGTGAATGCAGGACCATCAACGACTGCACCAACTCCTCAACCCCCTAAATTGGCTGCGCTTGCCCCTGCACTCCCAGATGGAGATGACGGCAACCCCTTTGATCCGAGTCTGATAGACTCCAAGAAGGAACCTGATTTGTTTCCATCCTGTCCCTCAGACAGATGGGCACAAGTCAGGGAGGAAGCGCAGCGGCAGGAAAGCCTTGAATTGTTACAAGCTTTTCCTGTGATTTATCCATGGGGCGCCGGTCCTTGCTGGGAACCAATTAGTTATGAAGTGATAAAGGAGACTCGAAAAGCTGTAAAAGAGAAGGTACCAACTGCTCCGCCGCCAAGCCGCCCGCGCTCGCCCCGGGCCGCCTGGCCGAAGGGGGGCCTCCACCGCCCGCCCGGGAGAGGCCCTGCCCCCACCGCTGCCGCAGCTCCCGCGGCAGCTGCCTACCCCACCCAGAGAGTGCAGCCCTGGATAATGTGCAACGCCCACAGGACAGTCCTTTGCGACGGAAGGGCTGCAACAACTAAAGGCTATTGTATTGAAGGCATTTAGAAATGTCCCTGATGCTGGGACTCGTACAGTCTTCGGTTAATATTCAACAGGGAGCTACAGAACCATACATGAGTTTTTAGACAAACTACAAGAAGCTCGAAAAAAGCAGGTAGACAATACCGCCGCTAGAGAAATTTTGCTTAAACAATTAGCCTTAGAGAACGCAAATGCAGACTGTCAGAAAGTTTTACTGCCTTTAAAGAATAGAAACCTGTCACACTGCAGTTCAGCTAATCCCTATGACAGTTAAGGGCCCTCTAGGAAATGGACTTAGTGCTCTGTTAATTGGACGATCATCTGTCACAAAGCAAGGATTGTTTGTTTTACCGGGATTGATTGATGCTGACTTTACGGGAACAATACGAGTAATGGCTGGGACGTCTATGACCCCTTGCTTTATAACAAAGAGCACTAGAATTGCTCAGTTGATTTGCTTTCAAGCAATTGTACCCCATGCAGCAAATCGCATATGGGGAGGAGGCTTTGGTTCCACTGACCAATCCGTGATTCTATGGAGAAAGAAACTGCAAACATCACGACAAATGTTAACCTGCAAAGTACGACACTCATAGAGCAACAAAGAACAATGTTTTACTGCTATTATAGACAGTGGCACCGATGTAACAGTTTTTTCTTTAACAGAATGGCCAACAGATTGGCCATTGACCGAACCACTTACTGATCTGACGGGGTTAGGGGGAGTGACTAGCCCATGACAAAGTTTACACTCCGCAATCATATATGGACCCAAAGGTCATGTGGCAATTGTCAAAACATATGTTCTGTCACTTCCCACTGCCTTTTGGGGTAGAGACTGCGCAGCACAATGGGGTCTGACTTTGAGCACCAACTGGAAGAGACCCGCATGGCTGAGTACACGATGGGGGATGACGTGCTTGAGAGCATCCCTGCAGAGTACCTCAGCCTTTTCCTAATCTGTTGATACATGATCCCCAATTCCAGTCATCAGAGGGGGTATGTCTTCTTTGATCTTCCTCTTTTGACTGATGTACCTGTAAAAGCCCTTTCTTGTTGGTCTTTACTTCCCTTGCCAAGTTCAGCTCCAGCTGTGCCTTGGCTTTCCTGACTTCATCCCTACACAACCAGGCAGCATCTCTATACGTGTCCCAGGTTACCTGTCCCTGCTTGCACTGCCTGTGCAGTTCCTTCTTCTTTTTTAGTTTAACCAGCAGGTCTCAACTCAGCCATGCCGGTCTCTTCCCTTTCCTGCCTGTTTTTCTACATGTGGGGACTGAGCGCTCTTGCACCCTGCGAAAAGCTTCCTTAAATGTTTTCCAGCTCTGTTCCGCTCCCTTGTCTCGGAGAACAAGTGGTGCTACAAATTAATTCCTTGAAGAGCTGGAAGACTGCTTTCTTGAAATTTAGTGTCCTGACTATAGTCCTGATCTGTCCCATATCCCTCTGGACCTTGAACTCCAACAGTACATGAGTTTTAAAATCAGTTAGTTGTTTTGGGTTTTTTTGTTTTTTCTTTTCTTCTCAGTCTTCCCGGAGAGGTGCCTGCAAAACTGTCAAAGCAGACCTTTCCCTGATGCAGGAAGATACCGGGCTATCTGGGGGGTGGGGCGTCCTTTCTGAGTCTGCATCCCATTCCTGTGATCGAGGGGGAGGCTTAAGCACATCAGGTAAATCTTGTTCTGGTGTCTGGTGAATTTTATTTATTCTAGTGCACCTTTGCCCAATACTGCACGCCGAGCAACACCGCCTCAGTTTATCTTTAGATTCTTTGATATTTTCTTGCTCAAGGGTGAGTACCATAGGGTCCTGTGATGGCACAATCCCACAGTCCCTTTGCCACTCCGGATTGTTTCAGAGAGTGAAAAACGCTTCATCCCACTTTCCTTCTGTCCTTAAAAACAACATCAGTTGCAAAATGGTATTGTAATCCTCTTACTCATTGAGCCCCCATCCCCCCTGCCAATTCCTTCCACTGCTGTAATATGCATCCTAGGGGCTTGCAGGAGGAAATTCTTTACTTGGCTTTGTCCCCATTGCAAAAACTACTTTCTAGCTCTTCCATTGTGTAACTTCCACACAAACCGTTTCAGACAACCTGACTCCACTGACTCTCAAGGATCACTCACAAAACCGACAACAATTCAAAACTTGACTTGTCTCTGACCCCCTGTCCAGGCAAACCTTTTTGCTTTTATACTTTTAATTTATTCTTTCTCACACACAAAACACTTAACTCACATTCTGGGAGAGTGTTAACTCACATTCCGGGAGAGGGTTAACTCACTTTCCGGGAGGGGGAGGGTTAACTCACACTCAACAATGAAACTGCTTGAACAGATAAGCCCAACTCCCATTCCAGAAAGGGGGGAAAGGGAGGGGCACTCTCAGCCGCTTTTCCTGGTTTTCTCTTTTTTTTCCCCTTCTTCTATGCTAGGTATTTTAAAATTTCACCCTCTGCAGCCTTCCATTCCAAAGGTCCAAGTTAAATCTACCTATTTGCCAGCTCAATGGACATTTGGGAGTGGAAGGTCTCGTGGGTGTATTTCTAGGCTGTTTCTTTGGCAGTTTCCCCCACAGGAGAACAGAACCATGGGTCAGAACTCCACACTCGCGTGTCTCAAAAGCAATACCACACACACGCTCTTGAACTTAAAATATGCTCTAAATGATGTTAGAATACAGTTACCAGTACCAAACATTTGCAACAGATGTAGAAGATAATAGCTATCCCACACAGCGCTCCTGTTACCCCAGTTCACCATAATAGTATATTTTCTCACCCCACGCAAAGTGCCTTATAGGATCTTGGCACTATATTCTTCCCACTGCTTTGCTATCCCAGCAGAGAGCACCCCTTTGGGTCCAAAGCACCAATTCCCAGACGTGAGCAGTATAGTTATCTCACCTCGTGCAGAACACCTTACAGAAAGAGTCATTGGGCACTGGAACAGGCTGCCCAGGGAGGTGGTTGAGTCACCTTCCCTGGAGATGTTTAAGGGACAGGTGAACGAGGTGCTGAGGGGCATGGTTTAGGTAGTGCTAGGAATGGTTGGATTCTATGACCCAGTGGGTCCCTTCCAATCTAGTGATTCTGCGAGTCTATAATCTCCAGGTCGTATGTTATGCACAGGTTCATCCAAACCCCTACTTCACATCTCAGCCTCATGTTTTTTCAGTCTTTTGGAGTTGTTTGTCCAGTGCCATCATGTAGGAGGTCATGATTTCATACACAAATAGTGAATGATTTGTTGTACTACTTTTGAGATAAAATGTCGTTTCCTATCAGGAGACATGGTTGCTGGAACCCCAAAGCACAGTATTACCTCTTGTATTAATGTTCTGGTTATCTCCCTGTTCTAGTAGGGAATGCCTCTGGCCAACCTGAAAAGGTACCAGTTAATACCAATAAGTATTGACATCTCCCCTTTCTCTTGGGAGTTCCGAAAAATCAATCTGCCATTGTTGCCCAGGTCCATTGCCTCTTCCAATTTGGCCCACTTCTGGTTTGGGGTAATTTTGGGATTAGTCTGGAGGCAAAGGTCACACTGCTGAGTAAATTGTGTCACACTGGTGTATAAATTTCTAGCTACAATCCCTTTACTTAGGTGTTTATATAAAGCTCCTTTCTCCCCATGTCTCTTCCTGTGTTCTTCCCTCATCAAAGGCCATGTTAAATAAGGAGGAATGATTAGTTTCCCTTGTGGAGTGAGGACCCACCCCTCTTTACCAGATGACTATTCCAGGTCTATAATAAGTTTTTGATTATCTGATCTTCCTTGGTATATTCTGGCTTACCTTCTAAGGAGATTCGCCTGTCAGGGATCAAAGCCCCTTCTGTTTTTACCTTGCCTTTGGCCGCCAGTTTTGCCTCTCTGTCCGCCAGCTCATTTCCTCTCCCCAATTCCGAATTCACTTTCTGGTGCGCCTTGATGCGCATGATTTTCGCTTTCTCAGGTAGCTGGACTGCTACAAAGTGGTACCTCTCTAAATTATACTGATTGATGCAGATTATCAAGGAGAAATTAAATTAATCTTGTTAAACAACAGTGAACAAGATTTGATTATTTAACCCCATGACAGAATAGTACAATTTGTGATATTTAAAAAGACTGAGAGAGAGAGAGAGAGAGAATGAAGGGGTGGGACTCCACCTCAGGTCACTACCATTTGTGGAGATAAAGGGTTTGGATCCACCAATCTTAATGATGGGGGCAAAGTATGGAGTCAAAAGCCAAATGGCCCTCCTGAACTGGCTGAAGTTATAGCCACAGGGAAAGACAACACAGATTTAACCAAGACACCTGATGTCCCAGGAGATATCACTGTCACAGGGAATTTGGGCATTAATAACTATTTAATATCTTTAGGAAAGACTCTCCAGGATGCAGAAATTCGTGGAGGTTAACAAATGCCTAGAGCTTGATACAACACCACATCCGTTCCAGCCTGGAGATTGAGTGTATATCAAGTCCTGGGACTCAGAACCATTAACTCCTAGGTGGAAAAGACCATGTCAGGTACTTTTAACTACATACACAGCTGTGAAGCTAGCTGGAAAAGGACCCGGGATTCATCATTCATGGATTGAGAAAGTTCCTGCTCCATGGACTGTGGAACAACGATCCTTAACTGCTCACCATACGAGAACCGAGCGGATGCCAAAGCCCGAGTAGAAAATCCAACGGGACTCGGGGAACCCACTAAAGATAAGGATTCAAAGAACTAGATCACGGTGAATTTTGGGGTTATGTTTCAAATGACTATCATTACAATGATAGCTGTAGGAAAAGAAAAATCTTACCTGACAAGTGGAAACACCAGCCAATTCTGCTGCCAAAGGATTCAAATTGATTGGTCATCAGGTACAGCCAATGCTAAGGCAGTGTTACAACACCACCTGGTTTTAGAATTATTGCTGCCCAAAGAGCATGGAGTCTGCGGGGATCTGAAATTGGATACAGATCATTGTTGCATCCATATCCCAAATGTAATGGAAGATCTTAATAAGCAGATAGAACAAATTCAGGCTGTTGTCTGGAAAGCTCAGGATCTTAGAGAGGATGCAGAAAACAATTGGCTGAATAAAGTTTTAAGCCATATAGGTGGAATATCGCTGACCAGGTGGCTGGCTTCCTTGTTGCAGACTTTAGTGTTAATCACTGTCATAACAGGGATCGTCTTTTTAGTATTAAGTTGTGTCAAATGCATAGTTTTGAAAAGGATCATGTTTCTAGATCAGATGTAGATAAAGTGTTGGCGTTATTCTGCCTTGCTTGTTATCCTGTGGGAAGAAGGGTGGTGTGGACCTTTAGACGAGGATCGAAAGGTCCAAAAATAAAGGAGTGATTTGGCATAAGAAGTAGTTACTATTAGAGAAGTGGAATGTTTGATTTAAGCTAAAGTAGAGTTAAGTTCCATCTACAGTAAATGGGGGATCTTTAGGATTGTTTTGTTGTTTTTTTTTTTTTTTAAAGTTAGACAGAATGTCCCTGCAACTAAGTGCTATATGAGAAAATAACTAGACGGTATAGAATTTTATTTTACAGATTCTGTGCGACTGGATCTACCTGCTTACCACCATGGCTACTGGCATCTTCAATGCGTTTCTGTATCCTGTTGTAAGTGTTCTGCTAATGCACATCTGCTTGTGCCTTGTCATGGTAGCGACTTGCTACAGGATGACACAGGTGAAATGCTGTATTGACAAGCAGGTGAAAGGACTGGGGCTGCCCAAGCACCTCCTACCGTAGTCAAGGGAAAGACTGGGTTGGTCTCTGTGTTTGCCACCAAGAAGAACTTTTAGCTCCACTGCAGCCCAATGGGCACTGAGCGGTGGGGACACATGCCATACCAGACCTTGATGTGAGGGATGGCCTCCTCTGTTTTAAGAGGGCTATCTGGGAGGGGAGGGCAGGCCAAGCAGTCTGCGGTTAGCATGGATTACAGAATGGTTGAGGTTTGAAGGGACCTCTTGAAATGAACTAGCCCAAGCCCCTCCCCTGCTCAGGCAGGGTCCTCTAGAGCAGATTGCCCAGGATTCTGTTCAGCTGAGTTTTGAATATCTTTACAGATGGAGATTCCATAACCTCTCTGGACAAACCTGTTCCAATGTTTGATCACCTTCACAATAAGAAAGCAAGAGTTAGCATATGTAACTGGTCTTTGGACCTCCCATCCCCAAATGCTGCGTGAAGAAGCTGCTTTTGTGTGATCTAAGACTCCTTAAGCAGAAGAGAAGGGGACAAAGACACGCAAAGACAGTGTCTTTGTAAGAATCATAGAATCACCAGATGGCAAAGACCTCTTGGATCATCGAGTCCAACCATTCCTATCTGCCACTACACCATGTCCCTGAGCACCTCGTCTACCCGTCTTTTAAATACCTCCAGAGATGGTGACTCAACCACCTCCCTAGGCAGCCTGTTCCAATGCCCGATGACGCTTTCTGTAAAATTTTTTTTTCTGATATCTAGTCTGAACCTCCCCTGGTGGAGCTTGAGGCCATTCCCCCTTGTCCTGTCCCCTGTCACTTGGGAGAAGAGGCCAGCACCCTCCTCTCTACAACCTCCTTTCAGGTAGTTGTAGAGAGCAATAAGGTCTCCCCTCAGCCTCCTCTTCTCAAGGCTAAACAACCTCAGCTCTCTCAGCCGCTCCTCGTAAGACACGTTCTCCAGCCCCTTCTCCAGCTTTGTTGCTCTTCTCTGGCTTTTCATCTACATGGTCGAATGCAAACAGTGTTCAGCTAGTTCCACCCACTTGGCAAGCTGGTAGGAAGCATTGCCGCCTCCACAGACAGCCATTTGAATTCATTTCTGCCCTGGTATTTGCTAAGTCAAAGACTCTGTGGTATCTTTCAAGAAAGTTATTTTCAGTCCTTTCACAAAATAGTGTACATAGAAGCAATTCTTCCTTTTCTTCCTTTCCCCAATCCAGTGAAACACAAAGAGTGACTTTGCGATTAATTTCATGAAGACGTTGGTAAGAGAAGCTGGTTTCTGAAAATGGAAGCAGATGAGAGATTTGATATTTCCTAGTGATCTCAGGAGGGCTCTGCCATCAGCAGTGAGCAGTATGGAACAAAAATGATTGGAAGAAGAGGGGTGTGCCCGTTAATGAGACTGAACTCATTACAACAGTAGAGAAAAGAAAGAACATGACATGAGGCTCTTAGCAACCAAGGAAAAAGAAAGCATGGAAGCTAGAACACCGGTAAATGACTGACCATATTAAGAGATGGAGTCAATGAAGAGGCACTCTGTCTAGGGAAGGAAGAAAAAAAAAAAGCCGTGCTTCCCTTAGCTTCAGTGTGTGCTACCTGCCCAAGTGAACCACAAGCACTAACAGCCAGGAAAGGATGTTAAAGGAAAGGTGGGATCAACTGGTATGCAAAGTTATCTAGTGTAAGAACTACAGTAAGATCATCTGTCATCTTGGGCAACAAATACACTCTAGGTAAGTGAACTTACAGTACAAGAAATATCCACACAAACTGAATGGACAAAAAGCATTTTTAAATTGCTGTGCTACCAAAAGAAAATGTGCATTGATTTTCAATGATAATTACCACTGTGATTGTTTAGACTGCAGCTTAACTTGAAGCTATGGCTATGAAGACAGCTTAAGAATTCTTTTCAAGCTTCAGCATTCAAATACTTAAGTCCCCGTAACAAAATAAAAATATGTACGTGGCCTCATTCCACAGCTGGCAGTCACCGGCAGATTGACCAGTCAGGCCACATCTTTTCTTTGTTCTCATCTATAAGGGGATAGTAACTAAGATAAAACTGCCTGGAAAATAGCTCTCTTTAAAATGAGGTATTGGATTTGTGGGTGTTGGTTTAAAACCTCATCCCACATGGGAAATCTAAAGGAAGACAACTGTACCTGGTTAGGAAAAACCTTGAAAACAGAGAAGAGACAATATATTTATTAGGCAGACAATCAGCAGTAACCCATCAGAAATGCAGATCAAAATCAGGTGTCATGAGATACGTAAACCAAGGTTAAGGTGTCAGGAAATACACCTCAAATTAGGGGGCACAGCTCAACCCACAGTCTGTCCAAAATCAGGGAGTTGCAAGAAGTTCCTGTGACAAAGAAGTTGAGAAAAGGACATCTGTGATATGAAACAGATTAAAATAGTAGGAGGCTTGTTAAAAATTAATTTGAAGCTGTCTACAGCTTGTAAAAACACCAAGAGACAACAGAAAGGGTTTTGAGGTGTTGGCAAGGCACCTACTCATTCTGAGCCACTTGCCAGCTCCTCATGCTTATCAGGTCATTAGCTGGTCTCCAAAACTGGTTTAGAGTCACTGCAAGTTTAATCAGTAGGCAGTTGTCACCGGGGATCATGCTGTAGGTCACGAGCTCATCTCCATGTTCCTGGGGATCCCCATGCTAACATAGGTGTGACAGCCCTGCCACATACCTTGCCGTCATGGTGATATAAGAAATCAGTTAAGTCCAGAGGATGATATCTTACAGTGTAATTCAAAGGATTTCTTTTTGAGAATTTGATATTTCTGTCATTTAATTGGGGACACCAAATAAATATCAGAAAATGTATATTATTTGAAGCAAGACACTTCCTGTAAGAAGTCAAGAATTTGAAAGATACGAGTGAACCTGACTCTATAAGGCTCAGTACTTTAAAGGTCAATCTGCCACAGCCAACACTGCATTTATAAGCAGTTTAAAACTGTATACACATTAGTACTAACGAGTTAAAACTACCCTTTATGAACTATGCCCTTTATGAACTGTATTTATAGGTAACTTTTAAAGTTTTTATTCTTTACTTAATGTGCATGCAGGTTAACAGATCCTCTAATTTATACTATCTTATATATATGTGACAGTAAATGTCAACTATATGTACAACATCTGGAATTCAAGCAGGAAACTCATCTGTACTGATTAGAATGAAATATTTTACAACTCCATTTGCCTTATGTGTACTTTATCTGAATCTGTCCTTTCTTTTCAGATTACATGCTAGTCTTTCATAGCAAACTGCAGAACGAGAAATGAGCAGTTTAAGAATCTAGTTCAGCAATCTGTTCAAAGATTTGTATTCTTCCAGAGGAAGAGCCATACTATAATTTAGATGATCCCTTTGTTATAAATACTCAATCAATTGTAATTTCTGCAAAAGATTGCTTTATTATGTTTATATGGGAAAGCATAGAAGCAAACAGCGCTGGGTGCGCTGGGGAGTCTCCGCTCCACCAACAACGCACACCTAAGTCCAAGCTCTTAGTTCCTTTTATATTATTCTGCAGGTCGATTTTGTCCATGTGGAGATTTCTCAAGAGCAGGTTTAAGCTGTTTTTAGGTTTGTTAGTTCCTTTTAAGGCGATTTCCTTTTGTTCTTCCTTATCTTCACTTCTGTACTTTGAGATCGGTTTCTTGCACAACGTATCTTTCAGGTCGTTATCAAGTTAGTCCACAGTCTCCTGCTATTGTTCCATGCCTCCCTAGTGTTAGCGTAGAGACAAACACATAACCATTCCAGGAAGGTTATATGTGGTGCTTTATTTCGAAGCCCCGGGAACCAGGGGTATGCATACCCAAATCAGGTTCCAAGACGATCCCGGCGCGTCCGCAATTTAACCCTTAAGTGTTTCACAATCTAATGTATATTCAACAGATTACATCATTTCTTCATGCATATGTATTTGAGGATTGTCTCATCATTTGTGTGGACACCAGCATTTCCTTATCTTCACTTGACTACCCTTGGTATGCTTCTGGCCTTCACAAATGTAGGCTGTGTTCAGATAAGGTTGTTAGTAAAAGCGTAGGCTCTGCTCGGATAAGGTTGTTAGTACATACTTTCTAAGCACTCCCTAATACCATACTTGTGAAGGTTATATGTGGTTTGTGAGAAAACCGTCACTGTCTGCAGAGACAGACACAAAGTCTGCACATACTTAACTATAAAGATCAACAAAATTAAATGCTAAATACAATATATATCAAATGCTAAATACAATATACATAACCTATAATTTTAATCTTATTTTAATTGAGCCCTGATTCTTCAGCTAAATTAACGTTTTCCAACACTAGGAGTTCCTGACCTTCACTCAGGCTCTGAATCATCCCAGCAGGCCTTTTTCCCTATCGTCTGTAATGCTAATTTGCAGGTCGTGCACCAACAGGCATTACACTGCGTTTTCTGGCACGAATTACATCTACACTCTTCACACCTTTAACATGGCACTAGTATTGAGCTCAACATTGCATGCCTTTGTATTCAGTTTAATGAAGAAAAGATATTGCTTCCACAACTATTCCTTTCAGTCATAATTTTCCATGTTTGAAAACTGAGATTTAACTAGAATATCTGATCTGACTGCATATCCTATAAAGATCTTTAGAATATTAATTATATTCTGTCCATTTTATAATGAGTTCAGTGTTTTATGGCTGATAATCACATCTGGTGTTCCTTTTTCCATTCACTTACATATTTTGTACAGCAATGTAAGGTCATGCCAAAGGTCCATCTAGCTTAATATTTCATGTCTGTCAGAAGCAAACGTTTATGAAAAGAGTAAGAAGGAGGACAAGCGCAGAGTTATACCGTCTCGCAATATGTTCCATGTAGGATTCAATCTTTTGGTCGGGGACTATCTTCAGGAAAGAAGATCAAGTCTTATTTAGATATAAAGCCAAGTTTTAAAAAGCTCATTTACACACTGATATTTTAAAAGCTGAAAACCAAAAAGGTGGGAATAATTTTCTGTGGAAGAAAGCTGAGGAATAGTGCAGGGATGCAGCTGTACCAGTTACAAGTGTGTCTAGTTTAGCCTAGGGCTGGCAGAGAAGTCTTCAGGGCAGCAGCCATAGAAAACATGGTCCATTGGGGCTGCTGCCAACACCAACAAATTGTGGGCTGTCCTAACAAAGTGATTATCCAAAACCATATGTCTACTTCTCTCTGAAGCCAGCACGTGTCTGGAGCCAGAGTAAGGTGCCTGTCTGTGCTGCAGTGGGCAGCAAACCAGTAACAGCTCTAGTGACTAAGTGAGAAAACTGGCAACCAAATTTGCTGCAAACTGCTCCTGCTTTGATGAGGAGACAAGTAACTTGTCTCACCAACAGTCACTGCTCCTAGAAAAACAACCCTCTGAGCCAAGCATCCTGGTTTCCTCCTCCCTTCTGCCCCAATTCTACCCCTTAGGAAGGTAAGAGCAGGGAAGAGGGATTCATTCTTAACTCTGCTACTAAGAAGCCTAGAAAACATTTTGCACATATAGCGTTGAGTATTTACAGTAAAGGAAGAGGAGGAGGGGAATATTCCTATCTTCCTCCAATTAGTAGTTACAGGACAGAATGAGGAGCAGTTTGTCAGCAAGGTACATAGGTTGTCTGACAAGTTTTACACAAATAGCAACAAGCATCGGTAGAACCAGGCTTCCTAGAGAGGTGGATGATGCCTGGCACCTGTCAGCGTTTAAGAAGCATTTGGACAATGCCTTTAATAACATGCTTTAACTTTTGGTCTGAAGTGGTCAAGCAGTTGGACTCAATGATCGTTGTAGGTCTCTCCCAACTGAACTAGTCTAGTCTAGTCTAGTCTATCCTAAAAAAAGACAAGAAAGAGAATATATGATGTTCAAAGATGCTCTACTTATTGGCTTACGTAACCATGATCATCGTAGTTTTACCTCTGCTCCTCATCTTTTCATGCTATTTACCCTCTAACACTTCAGCAAGCTCCACACAAGCAGGCCTGAGCAAAACCTCGTGTACTGCCACTGCAAGCAGCTCAGTGAAGGGTAGAGGTTTGGAATACAGACCACGTTTCTGGCGATGTAAAATCTGTCTCTGACGTTAATGAACATAGGTCAGTGTAATGCAATGCAGTTGCTGAATGGCCCTTTTGCAATTTAATTCAATATAAGGAAACAAAGAAGTTTTTTTTCAGTGAAATGGCTTTGGTTAATCTTAAAAAAGCAATCAATCAAATGCCTTCCAAAAAAACCCTCAACAACAAAACAACCTATGTATACTTATTTATTAGATGGTTTTTGACCTGCAAAACAGGAGATAACCTGCAATATCAAGCAGTCCAGAGATATTGCCTTTACGTGCAATGAGGCCTTTTCTCTTTCCAGTACACTTTTGCCAGCTGATTGTAATTAAGGTTCCATTACCGGTTGTCATAAGTATATGCAACATTGAAATAGATGGTCAAGATCCATTTCTAAAATCAATACGCATTAAATTTACAAACCTGTGTGTTGAAAGTATTTATTGAATTATGGCAGATTATAGGCTTGAAATATGTTTGTTGATTATTTTGTTTTAACTTAGTCATATGAAATGGTTGTTGAGCCACTGGAAGTTATTTGTTACAATATATAAATGAATTTGAAATTTAAGTTTCTATTCTATCTTCATTGAGACGGAACCATCTAAAGTAAAGTTATTAAACAAAATATGTATATTAGATAAATGTTTTTCCCTCCACAGTTTCCTTTATTTTTTAAAAATAAAAGAAAGAAAGGAAGTCTCTTCAAGCTGCAGAAAAACATGTCAGTTTTCAACCTGGAAAATAAAAGTCTGATAAAGATACCAAGATCTGAAAATTTATTCAAACTTAACCACAGGCTTTGTTATATGCTTCACCTATAAATATTTATCAGAAAAACCAGTATAAAACGGAATTATTTAATAATCTACTTCTCTACTTTCTGTTTTGGTAGAGTGGTTTTTTTTTCACAATTGACTTTGAAGTCTCTTCTCTTTCTCCAGTCTTTGAGCATTCTAACAAAGTAGTCCATATTCCTTAACAATGCCACAGCCCCTGTGCTGGCTCTCGAGATAAGCCACACAGTACAGCTTAAGGGTAAGAAGAGAAACTGTTTGCCTGTGAGTAAAGTTGCCTATAATCATAGCCAATGATGTGGCTCTAAAATAAGCACTCAAAGAAACTTTGGTCAGGGACCCATGACCTGAACTATAACCAACAGCAAAAGTATTGAGGAAGTTATTTACTCCCATATAGACAGATGATTGTTGCTTTGATACAGCGAAACAGAAAGAGTTTCCCTTTACCATGGTGAATAAAGCACCAGATGTCCATCTTTATCTTTAATCCATATTTGCTGAATATGAAGTTGTCTAAATATAATGAATAGGGTTTTGGCTTTCAGCAAATGAAAACATTTTTCTTTGGAGATCTCTGAAGAGGTTTTAGCCACAAGCCAATATTCCTCAGAAAGACAAAATTTAATTTAGCCAAATATTTATATCTCGTGTTTGGAGGACAGCGAGTTATGAACTATTCAAACATGTTTAAGTTAATGATGTGTGATAATTAGAACAGCTAAATAGGTGTTAATAATGAATGGGTGGAGAACAGCAAGAAATTGAGGGTGAAAAATGATTAAGAGAATTTCTCATCACAGTCTTAGAAAAGATATTGATCTGTAAACTGCACAATCAAAATATATAATATGACGGAACATGAAGCATATTCAAATTATTCTGATATACTAATTCAGAAAACGCACAGCACCCATGGGTGACATTTTTAAAAATTCAGTTTTACCATTTATGGCTCCTAATAGCTAGAATTCTTAAAAAAATATTCAGCCACAGAGTCCAGATGGTTACAAGTATCTAGGTCCCTAACTCATTCTGAAATCCAAAGATAGATAGGTTCCCGACTCCCATCTCAGATCTTCATCTAACATCCTATAGATTTGGACACTGTGCAGAACACTGGGTAAAATTTACATTTTCAGAGCTGTTCCAGACATGGCAAACTTTTTGTTTTCACTACCTCAATAAATACACAATAAGTACACATACAAATCCTACTCAACTTTTCAACAGCCAGCAGTGTAGCACTGCAAGCAATATTCTGTTTCAAATTTCAATAAACACCTATAAGCTAGTAAAAACATGCATTTCAGATATTTACTGACAAGATGTATGCAATTAAAAGTCAGGTTTGGTCATGTGGGCACCTAAATTAGGTTATTTCTCTCTCACTTGTCCCATATATGCAATGTCTGTTGCTTAATAAGCCACTGGATTTCAGACTTTTTCAATTTTGACTCATTTTAAATGCTCTGTTAGATTGTCCACCATCTGGCAGTGCTTGCTCTTGATACCACTCTCCCTTTGCATTATAGAAGTGTGTTTCTTTAATTGCATCTTAGATGTATGCAACACTAGAATTCCCAAGCTGGCAATAAATGGGATGAGGGGACAATTTGGGCAAAGTATCTTGCTATTGCTACTTTGTTACTAGGTCTATGGTGACAGCATGTTCAATAGCATCAGGTGCGTTCTCAACAGAAAGCTGTCAGCCTGTCCAAGTAATGGGAAACAGAAAATGTGCATGCAATTACATTTTTTAATCATTACAAGGTATTTATTTACAAACTCCAAGACATTATGAAGAATACCTAGGCTTAACTTCTCCCTGCTAGTCTGAACTAACAGCTCAGTGCCTCCTAGCTAACAGACTCAGTAAGAATGAAAAACTGCAGAGCAGAGCTTACAATTTTTTTTAAAAATTCAATGCATCATTTCCATTTATATAAAGAAATTCGTTATATCTTCAGGATGTAGGAGATGGAAGGAAAAACAGAATGAGGGAAAAGAGAAGTTGTTTTCAAAAAAAAAAACCCACCAAACCAAACCCAGCTATGCAACTGGTCTGTCAGGGACTACATCACCATGCTCTTGCTAACTTTCAAATGAGAATTACAAATTGTCTATAACAGGATTTCACTACCTGAAGATTAGACCATAAGAAATGCTATAAATAAAAGACATCAAAAGCAGGGTTCAGTATTTAGGGATTCACCCTAGATTTAGGGATTCAGTTTCCATAAACAATGGGGACACCGCTCTGAAAAACAGAAAATCTCTGAAGTATACTTGGTGAGGGGGGCAACAAGAAAGGTACCCAATTATTAATTGAAGCTTGAGGCATATGCTCATTTATTTTACTACTTATGTTTTGTTTCCAAGTTTTTGTCTGAAAGACTAATCCCTAGTTGGAGCAAGGAAATCTTTGCTTTACTACTGAGCTTGTCTTGCAGTGAATACAAGGTGAACCAGGGTGACAGACAAGCTTGGCTGTGTTATCTTCACGAAGTAATCAAGTGCAAAGGACAACATATGCAGCCATCCCAAGGAACCTGTAGCCCTGGATGTGTTTGGGAAACCCAGAAGCTTGCAAGTGTGTACTGTCAGGCAGTAACAGGATGTTTTACGGGGTAGTGTTGCCCTGGAAAGGGACAGCTCTTGGCAGCCAACTCTCCACGGTGGACAACTCTCCGCAGTGGACAGCTCTACACAGGGAGGGTTAGGGTTACAGTAGACATTAGGGTTAGGGTTTGGGGCTCCCCGCATAGAGCTGTCCCCACTGAGAGTTGGCTGTAGAAAGTTGTCCTAGATCCAGTATTGCCTACTACTGGTTTCATAGTAATTTCTCTACCAGGCAGAAATCATAAGTCCTCCTGGAATAAACACATAGACAGAAGTCACTCAAAAGCCTGAGAAAAAAAAAATCTCTCAGTAGTCATGTGAAAGCTTGATTGGATCTCCATGTTTTTCCACCTATACTCTTATTCCATCTCTTGGCTAGAGTTGGACAGATCTTCCATTTATATAAAGAATTTTGTTATATCTTCAGGATGTAGGAGGGGGAAGGAAAAACAGAATGAGGGAACACTCAAGTCTGAGAAATCTAATATAAAGAATAATCTTTTACTAACAAGATTATAAACATTGCTTATTCTGCTGAGCTAATAAATTGCCAGTACACATTCAAAAATGTGTAGTCTTGTTAAAATAACCAATGAGAACAACAGAGTCACTATTTTTCCCCTCCTGAGCCCAAGCATGATGCTGATTTTATGAAATCTAAATTTTGATCCTTGTATATATAGAAATAATATCAGTCTATCTCTATTGTCTCTCTCTATCTCTCTATATATAGAGATAATATCAATCCAGCACTTTTTTTCTCACTACAGTCAAATCAAAAAATCAGAAATCAGAACAAGGAAGGTTCATGATATTGGACATTCCAGGTCAAAGTTTAAAGGCTCTCATATAACACCCCCAAAACATCAACTTTTAGCTTATACATAGAAATTCTGACATGTTTTGATTTGGTTTGTTCTTTTGGGTTTTTTTTTTAAACATATATCAAAATCATGGTGAATACATTTGCCTTTATTTAGATTGTGAGGAAGCTGAATATTCTAAAATAAAGCATACTGCAGAATAACTGTACCCGTGTACTTCTTCATAGGTGCTGCAGGTCATCTTCAAAACATCCCAAGTTAAACTAAAAAGTACCTCAAAGAACAGAGGAATTATTTTAGTTACACTTACTGAGCTCTTTCTCTGTTGAAAACATTACTCTGTGTTCAAGTATATAATATGCCCAAAGTCTGAAAGAAAATGCAGTGAATGGACTCTTGTTTCAGGACTAGAATGGACATAATAAAAATTGGGAAATCTTCAACATAGTGTTGCTGCTGCACCCACCTCAGGTGGACTTGGCTGGCTTTCTTTTGTAGTTCTTGAGGAAAATTTCAAAGAGGACGAGAACACATGATCCTCATGAGCCCAAAAGCACAACATACACTTCTACATATCCGTTTTCACTAATACATGCTTATAACTGGTGCAAAAAGAATCATCAGTAGTTGGCTTTAGTCAACTATTAGGATAGATTTCATAACAAATGAATCAGTGGCAGCCAATGACGAGACATTATTCAATATTAAAAATAATAGGAACTGAACACAATAAAGAACCTAATGCATTTCTGGCCCATATTCCACATCAAAGCATTTCCAATAGACTGTTTTGTTGCTTAGTTTTGGTCCTGCTTCCTAAATGTCTAATTTTGATACTTCTTGCTGCAATTTCACCCCATTACTTCCATGTAAATTATTTTCTCTTTGTAACATCCATTTATGCATTTGAGTCCCATTATCATATTTCTTTTCACCCCACCCTTATGGGAGTTGCATTTTACCCAAGAAACTTTTGTAAAGCTTAATATATAATGCATTGTCAGAAAGAATTTTGGACATTATAAATGCATTGTTCAGATTGATGCCACAATTGTGTCATTTTATCCTTTGGGGCATTTACAGAAGCAAAGTGCAAAAATTGATGGAATGCAGCAAATAAAAAAATCAAGCACTACTAGTAATCTTTTTAATACTAAATGGTTCTCCATGTTTAGTCACATACAAAGAGTGAATGCTCATGTAATGGGAACAGTTTAACTGTCCAAAAATTTTCTTTAATAAAAATAAAAATTATAATCACAACAGTATTTTAAAATGATACCCCTAGCTAAAACTGTGCTTCAGTCATAAAAATGTAAATAAATAATAATAAAAAAAAATTGTGCAAGGAATGTATACAGTATAAGTATAAATCCCGATTATCAGTTTATTAGCAAATAATTCAAGTCTCAATACTGTAAGAGAATCTCATGACAAATCCTGAGCAACAAGACTGACATAACTACTTTGAGAATCCAAAACTACAGATAGTTCATACTCCTACACTACTAGTGACATAATGTATACTTTAAAACCCACAGTAATTTGTAACTGATCTATTTAATATAAGCCAACATGATTTACATACTTAATTTTACATACATATATCTATATCAATTGCACTTGTATTGTATGATACAACACATTTTGTCTTCATCACATACAACATTACTTTCAAACTCTACTGCTCTGTATAAACCTAAGTAACAGCTCACAAAAAGATAAATCTCATTAACTTCAACTGAGACATTACAGATGTGTGACGAGAGAGGGACAAAGTGCTTACCCTAAGCTTCTTAAAATATAAATGGTAGCTATAACATGTAGAGTGAAGACTGATCCCAAGGAAGAACAGGTTTAAATCAATACATGCACAAATTTTTGAAATATGTATGTAAGTTGCACATAGAACATACACAGTCTACCATGTTAAGGTGACTGCTTGTGGTCAAAGGCAGGTCCAAAGATATGTACAAATTACAAAGAAAGTTGATGCATAAGGCAAATGTAAGTTCAAAATTGAGAGAAGTATAATAAAAACATGAGGCACACTAATACGTTGCAAATATGACTTACTTAACTGGCACATACTTGACTGAAAACTTAAGCTGCACATGCACATAACATGAATGGGTTGCATAAAACTGCACAAAATAAGAGAATATTTTTAATAGCAACAGACATAAAAATATTCTTCCATAAGTACCTAGATGTACATATGCAAATATTGTCTTTCACCTTGATTAAAACCCATTAAAATCTGACGATAAATTTACTTACAAGGTGGCATCAGTAAAGCTTTATATGATGTATAAAGGTTTAGATGATAAATCTCATAGGTTTACATGATAACCCTCAAATGTGTATATAAAAAGGTTTTGAAACCAAAATGTTAAAAAATCTGGGATATCTTTACTATTCACCTTGCTCTGAAATTTTCTGTTCAAGTTTTAGAATTAACTCTGCTTTTACTTTTCTGTTATCATTAAAATAAGGTTTCATGCTCCTTGAACAGATGAGAAGTTACCCAGAGAGATTGTCCCAATATAAGATGGCAATAGCTTATTACTATTGTTACAAATCAGTCCATACTTTATATTCATCTATATAGGAAAGACTTTCAGCATTGCCTGCATTGCACCTCCTTATCCACTTCTCTGAGAATTAACTCCACATCACAGTCTCACTTCGCTTCATCTTGAAGCCAATTAATATTTCTGTCCCCACTTTCAGTTAATAGCTGTTCCTGTTGGAAAACGTTAATTTAGCTGAAGAATCAGGGCTCAATTAAAATAAGACGAAAATTATAGGTTATGTATATTGTATTTAGCATTTGATATATATTGTGTTTTATTTAGCATTTGATATATATTGTGTTTAGCATTTAATTTTGTTGATCTTTATAGTTAAGTATGTGCAGACTTTGTGTCTGTCTCTGCAGACAGTGACGGTTTTCTCACAAACCACATATAACCTTCACAAGTATGGTATTAGGGAGTGCTTAGAAAGTATGTACTAACAACCTTATCCGAGCAGAGCCTACGCTTTTACTAACAACCTTATCTGAACACAGCCTACATTTGTGAAGGCCAGAAGCATACCAAGGGTAGTCAAGTGAAGATAAGGAAATGCTGGTGTCCACACAAATGATGAGACAATCCCCAAATACATATGCATGAAGAAATGATGTAATCTGTTGAATATACATTAGATTGTGAAACACTTAAGGGTTAAATTGCGGACGCGCCGGGATCGTCTTGGAACCTGATTTGGGTGTGCATACCCCTGGTTCCCGGGGCTTCGAAATAAAGCACCACATATAACCTTCCTGGAATGGTTGTGTTTGTCTCTATGCTAACATTCCTAAACGTCAAAATTAAGAACTGGAATCTGTGGTGATTGAAGCCACAGACTCCATTAGGATGCAATAACAAAACCCCTTTATTATGCACAAGCAAAGCTTTATATACCCTTATCACCTCGTTAGCAACTACCCCAGTAATTTTCCACTTGTAAAGATCCTACAGCTGCAGCAATTAAACATAACTCTACTTGCTACAAATTATCTTTTATCTAGCAACCAGAACTCCCCAAAATTCTTCTCACATAGCTCAGCTCAGTGCTTTATCCTCCCACCTAACGATCCCATGGTTTTCTGCTAATGAGCACAAGGGCATTGGCTGTATTGTCCTATACTTGCTAGCGCCAGTTATGCGCAAGGATATCAGCCGTATTGTCTTGCAGTGGAATCTTCTGCACCTGCAGGAATCATCAGAGTGTGAAGGCTACATTTACTCACACACCTATTATTCCCACTCGGTCTTTCTCATATATTGCTCTTTCTTGTAAAAAGATGTCTCTTCCTTGTGACCTGGAGGTAGCAACTGATTTCTTTTTAGAATGCTTACTACAAATGCCCTAGCCGATGTAGTAATAAAAACAAGATTTCCATGACAGAGCAAGTTTAGAATCATAGAATCATAGAATGGTTTGAGTTGGAAGGGACCTTAAAGATCATCTAGTTCCAACACCCCTGTTATGGGCAGGGACACCTTCCACTAGATCAGGCTGCTCAAAGCCTCATCCAACCTGGCCTTGAATACCTCCAGGGACAGGGCACCCACAACTCCTCTGGGCAATCTGTTGCAGTGCCTCACCACTCTCACAGTAAAGTATTTCTTCCCAATATCTAATCTAAATCTCCCCTATTTCAGCTTAAAATTGTTACCCCTCATCCTATCACTACACTTCCTGATAAAGAGCCCCTCCCCAGCTTTCCTGTAAGCCCCCTTTAAGTACTAGAAAGCTGTTATAAAGTCTCCTGGGAGCCTTCTCTTCTCTAGGCTGAACAACCCTGACTCCCTCAACCTGTCCTCATATGGGACACTGACATAGTCACTTCATCATAGAAGGCCACTAGGATGGTGAGGTAAGACTTGCCCTTAGTGAAGCCATGCTGGCTGTCTTGAATGACTTCCATGTGCTTTAGCATAGCTTCTAGGAGGATCTGTTCCAGGTTCTTCCCAGGCACAGAGGTGAGGCTGACAGGTTGGTAGTTCCCAGGGTCATCTTCTCTACCCTTTCTAAAATTGGGAACAATGTTGCTCTTCTTCCTGTCACCAGGGACTTCCCCTGACTGCCATGACTTTACAAATATCATGGAGATTGGCTTGGCAACTACATCAGCCAATTCCCTCAGGACTGAACATGAGCCAGAAGTGTGCCCAGGTGGCCAAGAAAGCCACTGGCATCTTGGCTTGTATCAGAAACAGCGTGGCCAGCAGATCCAGGGAGGTTATTCTGTCCCTGTACTCAGCATTGGTGAGACTGCACCTCGAATACTGTGTTCAGTTCTGGGCCCCTCGCTACAGGAAAGATGTTGAGACTCTGGAGCGCTTCCAGAGAAGAGCAACAAAGCTGGTGAAGGGGCTGGAGAACAGGTCTTATGAGGAGCAGCTGAGGGGACTGGGGTTGTTTAGCCTTGAGAAGAGGAGGTTGAGAGGAGACTTTATTGCTCTCTACAACTATCTGAAAGGAGGTTGTAGAGAGGAGGGTGCTGGACTCTTCTCCCAAGTGACAGGTGATGCACAGAATCAAACTTCACAACTCAGGAGAGTTATAAAGTGGGTATGTTTTATTGCCAGCACTGGGGTGCAAGGGGGGGTTGTCCTAGTTTGCACACCATACTGTCTAACAAGCAGCTACTTATAGTGTAAAGGCATACATATTCATTTACGTGGGCTAGGCAATTACAAATAGTTCACTGAAAGGGTGTTACTATTACAATTATTTCCATTATTCTGTTATCATAAATCCACTCTTCACCTTAGCTGAGCTGGCTGTGTTTCAAACCACAGAAACAGTTAGCCTTGGACAATCTCCTTTGTCACTGAAGGACAGCTACACAGCTTCTGCCTGGGCCCTCAGTATTCCTGATAACCTGTCCTTGTTTTGAAAAATGCCTTCAATTCTTGTTACTGAATACCTCTGTTGGTTAACCCTTTCATTCCTTGTTTCACAGGGGACAGGACAAGGGAGAATGGCCTGAAGCTCCGCCAGGGGAGGTTCAGGCTGGATATCAGAAAAAAATTCTTCACAGAAAGGGTTATTGGGCACTGGAACAGGCTGCCCAGGGAGGTGGTTGAGTCACCATACCTGGAGGTTTTTAAAAGATGGGTAGATGAGGTGCTTAGGGGCATGGTTTAGTGGTTGATTGGAATGGTTGGACTTGATGATTCAAGAGGTCTTTTCCAACCTAGTGATTCTACGCTTCTATGATTCTATGACTCTGGGATGCACCTTATCAGGTCCCATAGCCTTATTATATTCAACTTCCTCAGATGGTCTCATACCCGATCTTCTCTTTGGAGGGACTTTGCTTCCCTAGTCCCTGCCTTGCAGCCCATCCACTCATGAGATGTGGGAAGAGAGGTTGGCAGAAAAGACTGAAGCAAAAAAAGTTATTGAGTACCTCAGCCTTCTCCTCATCTGTTTTTACCATTTCACCAGTTGTGTTCATCAGTTGGGTACACGTTCGTTGACCTTCCTTTTCTGACTTACATACCTATAGAAGCCCTTCTTATTGTTCTTTGCATTCCTTGCCAAGTTCAGCTCCAGCTGTGCCTTGGCCTTACTGAGCCTATTCCTATACAACTGGGTGGCATCCCTATACTCTTCCCAGAATACTTGTCTTGCTACTGCTGCCTGTGCTTTTCCTTCTTATCCCTCTAACCTTGGTGTGTTCTCCTGCAGTATGTCACAGATGAGCTTGATATTACCCTCCTCCCGCTTCAGGTCTGGTTTAAAGCTCTGTCTATGAGCACTGCTATCTCATGAGCAAAGGACCCTCTTCCTCCTTTGAGAAAGGTGAATCCCATCTGATGCCAGCAAGCCTGGTGCCATGTAGGCCATCCCATTATCAAAAAAATTACAATTGTAGCAGTGATGCAGCTGGGGAGTTGGCTGTTGGGGAGTGTTTGTTGCTTGGAGATGGGCTGGGCATTGATCATTCGGTGGTGATCAATTGTGTTGTACGTCACTTGTTTTTTATATTCCATTATTTGTATAGTTATTGTTATTCTGTTTCCTTTTTGCTGTTCTAATAAACTGTCTTTATCTCAACCCACAAATTTTACTTCTTTTCATTCTCCTCCCCATCACGCTGGGGGGTGGGGGAAGGTGAGTGAGCAGCTGTGTGGTGCTTACCTGCTAGCTGAAGTTAAGCTGCAACACCTGTAGATGGCCGAAGACCTGCCTGCTGACTGGAAGTAGTGAATGAATTTCTTGTTTTGCTTTGTTTGCATGCGTGGCTTTTACTTTACCTATTTAACTGTCTTTATCTCAACCCACTAGTTTCCTCACTTTTACTCTTCTGATTCTCTCCCTCATCCCACTATGAGGGAGTGAGTGAGTGGCTGTGTGGTGCTTAGTTGCCGACTGGGATTAAACCACAACATAATGATATTGCTTGAACTACTGACAGTATGAGTGGTAACTCAAAGTGTAATATCAAATACTCTAAAGTCTTAGTGGAAGGACAACAGAGCTTCAGAGCATTTTTTCCAAGCAAAACCCATTTTTATTCAAGTTCAGCTTGAAATGAGAGAATATATAGAAAATCCAGCAGAAAATGTCCCTCTAAAATTTTGCTGTGAACTTTCACTTTACTCAGCTGTTGTTCAGCCTTGTTTTGTTTAGAGATCAATATATATTATGGAAAAGTTAGGGATAGTACCATATACCATGAGATTAACTTTAGATTTATTTAATAAATATATTTAGTAGGGTAAAATAATTACAGATTTTCTTAGGAGAAAGAAGAAATTGTAAAGACAGGCTATGTTATTTTCAGTTGATAAGAATTAACATGTTGAAAGAGAATTGTACGTCTTTATTTGTAACTCCCTCTAATTCCCATACATTAGTATGTAATTCAAGTCTTGGGCATTACCAGCTCAGGATGTAACCCTAAATCACAGTCTGGTAGTAGTATCTCTTGTTCATTTTGCAGTCCTTACTGAACAGAATAAATTAAGTCAGTGGAGGTACTCAAATGATCAAGTGACAACAAAATCTAGCTACATTGTTAGTATGACACATTTTTTCCATTCTTATCCATCATTCATTTGTGCAAGTGGGCTTTTTTTACATTTTAATAAACAATATGATAGAGCTATTCTCATGATATTTGCAGAATAACAAAGTGTTGGAATGCTTACAGTAGCACTTTGTTGTGATAGACTAATTTCTCTGATTAAGGTGTTTAGTCACCCAATAAACACTGACTGTCTAATTTTACAGCAGTATTGTTCTTTATTCTCTAGAAAATATAAATACAAAGAAAAATATTTTATCAGGACTGTTTGATTTGGTGATTTTTTTTAAATTGTTTGTGTACATTTCTCCAAGTAAAATGCAAGAGCTATAGTGTCCAGAAATTTTCTTCATCTGAAAAGTGATTTTCATGCAAGACAAGAGCAAGAAGATAGAACAGCTATACTATTAGAGAGGTAATCCTATGTGGAATTCAAATTACTGAATAATTTTTCCAAAAGATGTTGCAAACAAATTTCAAAAAGCAACTTGCTTGCTAACATTTTCAGTAGCAGTGGCTCAAAGCCTTCTTGTTGATATTTTGACCACCATATCTTAATTTTTATATATAATATTTGAGGTTGTTTTTAAATTGTACTGCACCTTATGTACTGTTTTCAACAAAACTATGGAAATATAAAGAGAACAGAAACGTCCTTAGGCAGCATGGATCAACAGGGTTATATATCAGGTGAGGTACCAAGTACAGTTCTAGAGATCTATAAATAATGAATGCATAATAAATCTGCTACCTCTCAGTGGTTAGGGATGGTAATTGTCCCAGTTATGTGCATTGACATGAAGCTATACTTCAAAACCAAACAATTTGAACTTGGTAAAATTAAAAACTCACTATTTTTGTTTACTGTAATTTATTGGGCTTGAAGATATGTGAATGGGAATTCTTCTTCATTCCAAGATACATTATTGACCAGAAAGGCAAATAGCTAAAGGCAACTTGTCTACTCCCATCTGGTTAATGAAGATCTCCTGTGCAATTTTAACACTAATATTTTGCACTCTAGCCTAGATCCTTGAGTGCACTTCAACCTCTATGAAATCATTGGGAGATCAATGCCTGAATGAGCCTGGGATCATCAAATCAGTCAGATGTGTTAAAATTAATGAGTCTTGTAATTGCTGGAAGCTGTTTGAACATCTACCTCTCCTTTGGATTTCTCATAAATTATAGGTAGGTATTCAGAGTCATGAGTAGGATTGAGATGTTTACCAAGGTGTTCTTGCCATTTACTTTGCCATACTGGGAACTGAGTATCCAGATATAGAAGGGAAAAGTCGTAATGATTTATAAATAAACAGAAATGCCCATGTTCAATATGAACTTATTTTCTGATCATAAAGTTCCAAAACCAGTCATTGGGCATTCACATAACTGATTATTTTAGTACAGGAATAATGCATCAGTTGTCACTGTGGATAAACAATATTTCACTTCGCTGTCAACTTCCTGAATACTAAACATACAGGATTTATCTTGGCTGAAATGATTCTATGAGATACAGTGATAAATTACTTCTACTGTGCAATACTTCAAATGTCATGCTTCTTTCTTAATGTTGCTTTAATTTCCACCTTTGGCTTGACAAAGTTATTGTCTGATAATTTCAGTGTGATTTTAGGTTAAAGTTTGAGGATATTTAGGTATATTTAGATAAACTCTTTTTGTCCAGAAAATTACAAACCCATTACAGATTATGAGATATAATTTAGAACTGTCACAGACAGCTTCAATTCAGTACCTTTATTACATGTAAGTTAACAGAGCTCAGTTTTTCAGACTAAATTAACTGAAGGACTACTTAGTTATTTCTGATTATGCTGACCTTTGCATTCACAGTGCTTGCACTAATTATTTCCTTGGTGGGTCTCTGTCTGTCATTCAAAAGGCTAGACATAAAAAGTACAACATTAAATAAATGAGATAAGAAATAGTGTTTTCTGATTATTTCATACCCATGCTGCAGTCCTGAAAAGACTAGAGGGTGAATCTGTAGGTATTCTCACCTTCTGCCTCTTTTCTCTGTACTAGAAATTGGACATGAGATATGTAAATGCCAGCCTCTTTCAATTGAACGGTTATTCATCAAATGCAACAGAATATTATGTACTGTGTTTGTGTATTTCTGTTGCAATACCTCCTTCCCTATCTACCACCCAGACTTTTATAATTTGTACACTGGCTTATGAAAATTTCCAGAGGCAAAACCTTGTCTGTTTTCTGTACTTGGAAAGTATTGTGCATGACAGTAATATTCTTCACAGATCATTAAGAAACAGTATAGAAATCTTGAAACACTTGCTGGAATAGCACCTGACAAGTCCGCACTTTATATTGACTCTATCTGCATTTCACAAGTTGAGGATAAAAACATATCCAAATCACAAAAACTAATATATAATTCAAGATGGTAGACTCCAATAATGAGCAAATCAAGATCTAGAGCACTGAACCTTAGAAATGAGGGAAATGGTTGTTTGTGTAACAGTTGACCAGAACTTCATTGAGTCAAGCAAATGCTAGTAGTGAAATAACACACAAAAACCCCCAAATTAACTTACAAAGAAAAAAAACGAATAGTCAAACTTTTTTACTGCATTAGCATAGAATGGTAATTTCAAAGTAATGAATACTCTTTATAAGAAGGTGTTGATGGGATGGTAACATCTCTACCAATTATTTGCTTTGATATCCTACTCTGCTAATACAGGCTTCATGCACTCTCGCTATTTTTATCATTTGAGCCTGAGTGCATTCAAGTAATGCATCAAACAAATTGATTACTGTCTCTTATGTGCTTATTCTTTCATTTCTTCCCCTGAGAAGGAAGTGTATGCAGCTAGAAAGTGTCTATTTATACGTACTATTGGTGTGCACAAATAGATATAACAATCTGACCAATCTATATGTCAGTACATCTGATATAAAAACAGGTTGCGGGAACACATTTTGCAGTTGGAACAGGAAATAGTGAGGTTTGTGACAGTTCATAGTTCCTATGGTAGTCTCCTCCATAGTCATGGGCTAGTCTGTGGGGGTACATTATCTTCTGAAAAGGCAAACTCTGCCTTTAGTCCTAGCATACCACTGTGCTAGCAGAATGAAGTTGTTGAACATGATCCTGATGAGGACCCAAAAATAAGTGTAATTCAGTGAAATACTACAAAATTCAAAGTTGCAAATATGACTTAGAGGTCAGTATTTAAACAGGAATATTTAACAGAACTGTAGACTTATTTTTTGATTCTATGTTCCGAGTACTTAATTTAAATACTCAGTACATATATGTCTATATGTGATTTTTTAAATGCGCATTTCTAAATCAGAGTATAGACATGCAGCTGGCATTCATGCAGTTAAATGCTGGATTAATTAATTTACTCTTAGTACTGTATTTTGTCATTTAATAGGATTCTTAATCATGTAAAATCATTGTAAGGTTTAAGTTCTTATACTTTCTAGAAGAAATAATAATTTTATTTCTCATGGAGACCTATTTTGTTTAGTCATACCCAAACACAACAAACAGGGCAGGTCTAGTAGCAGCTGAATTCAGCTGAGAGTCCAGATTATTGAGCAAATTTGTTGCCAGAATAAGACTTCTTAGCACTTAGTGATAAAGAGCGAGCATGTCTTTATTATGGATCCAGGCACATGGGGGATATCTCTGCCAAATCATGTGCACCGTTATCACAACTTTGTTTCCTTAAATCAGGTAACTGATACATATTCATTAACATTTCTTGGAAAACTACTACATATTGTAATTATTTTGGGGAAATTATTTACATGGATCCCTCCCAGTGCCACATCATCATTGCCTGTCTGAACATGTCCAAAGTTCTCTTGTTATCGAGTTTTTTGGTGATCTCTAGTGGAGTAATGAAGGCTGTCCATCTTATCCTTCTGATCTTTTAGTCCTTTCTCCTTATATGGTTTTATCTTGTCCTACAGCACGAGCCATCAGGGCCTGTTTATACGCAATCTATGTTGGTCTAATGTTCCAGTTAATGCTTAGTGTATTTACATAAGGTCTACATGATAACAATGGCACCCACGGATACTATTCCATACACCAGATGCCATTAATCACAAGGTCAAGTCATCTTAATACAAAGCCTGCACAAGAAGGAAAAGAAAAAAACATATGAAGTCCACAATGGTAACAAGTCCATAGTGATGGAGCAGGTCTAAGGTCAGGTCACCAACACACATGTACATATCAGGTTCTGCTCAGACCAATACACACTGCAGGACAGCTCAAGCAAAGACCAAGGGCACGTGTCTTAGCTTAAATACAGCTTTGGGGGAAGAGTGGCTGGAGAGCTGCACGGAAGAGAAGGACCTGGGGGTGCTGGTTGACAGCCGACTGAACGTGAGCCAGCAGTGTGCCCAGGTGGCAAAGAAGGCCAACGGCATCTTGGCTTGTATCAGAAATGGGGTCACCAAGAGGTCCAGGGAGGTTATTCTCCCTCTGTACTCAGCACTGGTGAGACCGCACCTCGAATACTGTGTTCAGTTCTGGACCCCTCACCACAAGAAGGATGTTGAGGCTCTGGAGCGTGTCCAGAGAAGAGCAACAAAGCTGGTGAAGGGGCTGGAGAACAAGTCTTACGAGGAGCGGCTGAGAGAGCTGGGGTTGTTTAGCCTGGAGAAGAGGAGGCTGAGGGGAGACATTATTACTCACTACAACTACCTAAAAGGAGGTTGTGGAGAGGAGGGAGCTGGCCTCTTCTCCCAAGTGACAGGGGACAGGACAAGAGGGAATGGCCTGAAGCCCTGCCAGGGGAGGTTCAGGTTGGATATCAGAAAAAAATTCTTCACAGAAAGAGTCATTGGGCACTGGAACAGGCTGCCCAGGGAGGTGGTCGAGTCGCCTTCCCTGGAGGTGTTTAAGGAAGGGGTGGATGAAGTGCTTGGGGACATGGTTTAGGGAGTGTTAGGAATGGTTGGACTCGATGATCCAGTGGGTCCTTTCCAACCTGGTGATTCTGTGTGATTCTGTGTGATTCCTAAGCAAAAGAGTGTGTGGAGTGGGTAGACTCACAATTCTCACAGCTATTTCTCACAGCAATGTTATCCATAGAATCATAGACTAGTTTGCGCTGGAAGGGACCTTAAAGATCATCTAGTTCCAACCACTATGCCATGGGCAGGGACACATCCCACCAGATCAGGCTGCCCAAGGCCCCATCCAACCTGGCCTTGAACACCTCCAGGGATGGGGCATCCACAATGCTAGTATCATAGTATCATATCATATCCACATTACTAGTATCATAGTATCATAGTATCGTAAGGGTTGGAAGGGACCTTAAAGATCATCTAGTTCCAACCCCTCTGACATGGGCAGGGACATCCCACTAAAGCAGGCTGCCCAAGGCCCCACCCAACTTGGCCTTGAACACCTCCAGGGATGGGGCATCCACAACCTCCCTGGGCAACCTGTTCCAGTGTCTTACCACTCTCATGGTGAAGAAATTCTTCCTAATGTCTAGTCTAAATCTGCCCCTCTCCAGTTTATACCCATTCCCCCTGGTCCTATCCCCACAAGACTTTATGAATAGCCCCTCTCCAGCTTTCCTGTTGGCCCCCTTCAGGTACTGGAAGGTCACTATAAGATCTCCTCTGAGCCTTCTCTTCTCCAGGCTGAACAGGCCCAACTCTCTCCTAGGGAAGATGCTCCAGCCCTCCGATCACCTTTGTAGCCCTCCTCTGGACTCGATCCAACAGCTCCATGTCCTTCTTATGCTGAGGATTCCAGAACTGGACACAGTATTCCAGATGAGGTCTCACAAGAGAGGAATAGAGGGGCAGAATCACATCCCTTGACCTGCTGGCCATGCTTCTTTTGATGCAGCCCAGAATATGGTTGGCCTTCTGGGCTGCGAGTGCACACTGTCAGCTCATGTTGAGCTTCTCATGGACCAGCACCCCCAAGTCCTTCTCCACAGGGCTGCTCTCAATCATGTCATCCCCCACTGTGTACTGAAAATGGGGATTGCCCCGACCCAGGTGCAGGACCTTACACTTGGCCTTTTTGAACTTCAAGAGGTTCTTGGAGGCCCACTTCTCCAGCCTGTCCAGGTCCCTCTGGCTGACATCCTGTCCTTCCAGTGTGGCAACTACACCACTCAGCTTTGTGTCATCTGCAAATTTGCTGAGAGTGCACTCGATCTCGCTGTCAGTATCATTGATAAAGATATTAAGCAGCATCAGTCCCAGTACGGACCCCTGAGGGACACCACTTGTCACGGATCTCCATCTGGACTTTGAGCCATTGACCACTACTCTCTGAATACGAGCATCCAACCAGTTTCTTATCCACCATGCCATCCACCCATCAAATCCATATCTCTCCAATTTAGTGAGAAGGATGTTGTGGGGGACTGTGTCAAAGGCTTTACAGAAGTCTAGATAGATCACATCCATCGGTTTACCCATGTCCATTGCTGCAGTTACCCCATCATAGAAAGCCACCAAGTTGGTCAGACAGGACTTGCCCCTGGTGAAGCCATGCTGGCTGCCATTAATCACCTCCCTCTCCTCCATGTGCTTTAGCTTAGCTTCTAGGAAGATCTGTTCCATGATCTTCCCAGGCACAGAGGTGAGGCTGACAGGACAGTAGTTCTCAAGGTCGTCTTTTCTACCCATTTTAAAAATGTGCACAACGTTACCCTTCTTCCAGTCATCAGGGACTTCTCCTGATTGCCATGACTTTTCAAAGATCATGGGGAGTGGCTTGGCAACCACATCTGCCAATTCCCTCAGGACTCTGGGATGCATCTCATCAGGTCCCATGGACTTATATATGTTCAGGTTCCTCAGGTGTTGGCGAACCTGATCCTCCTCTACTGTGGGAGCCGGTCTACCCCTCTGGTCACCATCTTGCTGTCTCATGACCCAGGAGGGGCGATGAGAGCAGTTATCGGTGAAGAATGAGGCAAAAAAAAGTTGTTGAGTACCTCAGCCTTTTCCTAATCTGTTGATACATGATCCCCAATTCCAGTCATCAGCAGGGGTATGTCTTCTTTGATCTTCCTCTTTTGACTGATGTACCTGTAAAAGCCCTTTCTTGTTGGTCTTTACTTCCCTTGCCAAGTTCAGCTCCAGCTGTGCCTTGGCCTTCCTGACTTCATCCCTACACAATCAGGCAGAGTCTCTATACACGTCCCAGGTTACCTGTCCCTGCTTGCACTGACTGTGCAGTTCCTTCTTCTTTTTTAGTTTAACCAGCAGGTCTCGACTCAGCCATGCCGGTCTCTTCCCTTTCCTGCCTGATTTTCTGCATACAGGGACTGAGCGAATCTTGCACCCTGTGGAAAGCTTCCTTAAATATTTTCCAGCTCTGTTCCGCTCCCTTGTCTCAGAGGACCACGTCCCTACCAAGTAATTCCTTGAAGAGCTGGAAGTCTGCTTTCCTGAAATTTAGTGTCCTGACTATAGTCCTGATCTGTCCTATATCCCTCTGGACCTTGAACTCCACCAGTGCATGATCACTGCAGACCAGGCTGCCACCGATCCTAACGTCACTGATGAGTTCGCTCATATTGGTGACCATAAGGTCCAGTATTGCTTCTCCTTGGGTGCACCATTCTTGCACCATATGGGCTTTCTGTTGAGAGAATCAATAACCATTTAATCCAAGAAAATTAAATAAACTTACAGTCCACTGAATGCATTCAGCTCTTGCTTCAGTTGCTATTAACAAATCATCCATATACTGTAGAAGGTTTTTATCTCTAGAGGGGGAATCCCATGCTTCAATTTCTTGCGCTAATTAATTTGCAAGATTTGTTGGGCTATTCTTAAAACCTTGGGGTAACAAGGATGCAAATCTTTGACAATCTCACTATTGTACTGCCAGAGCCCAACAGTTCCTGCTCCGATAAGGGACACTGGAATGCAGAGTGCTACTAAATCAATTTGCTGTGAAAAGAGGAAAAAAAAAGCCAAAAAAACCTTTTCTTGTAAGATCACACATGTATTTTAAAACAGCTTTCTCGAAAATATTCAAGTTTTTTTCTCCAGGTTAGGGTTGACCAAACAGTCCACCTCCTCCCACACAGAAACTGTTGAACAATGAACAATCTTCCATAAATTTCTTGAAATATAAACCAGGTGTTAATCTTAGAGTTCTCCTATCAGTGCTTGGATGGTTCAAGCTAGAAAATAAATAATCAAAGCAATTAAATTACCAGAGGAACGGCTAACAAATTTATTGCAGCTGGATACTATACTGTTGCATCTCAGCAACGTTCTAAGATGATGACCAGAGTTTTAGAAGTTTACCAATCAGAGGCACATGCCTTTGTTGCTTAAATCTTTTAGCCATGTCCAGTGACCACTGCTACTTACACACTTGATACAAACATATTAAATTTAAATTATTTTTCTTTCTCCTTCTCTTCATGTACATTCCTCACCACTGATAACTTTAAATCTTTCTATTAAATGACATGAAGTTTTCTCTCTGCCAATTAGACAGATGTTCAACATTTCTTCCATTATTGATACACATAACACACATACACAAAACACCTGTGTGTATTGTTCCCCAATTACATGACAATAAAAGTGCCTGCAGAAATAACCACACAATAAATTTTGAATGAATTGATAGTTGACGCTCTATTAAAATTTTAAGGGTCATCCCCCTCATATTTCAATAAAGCCTTATTGAGAATTCCCCAATAATCATTGAGGTGCTCATTATTTTTATCTAAGTAAAACTGCTCATAACTTGGCATGCCTCTACAGAGGTAACAGGGTTAATTCCTGGACCCAGAGGAAAAAAACCCAAAACTTCACAATCAGTAGAGGAGAAGGGAGGGAGCATTCAAACCCAATGCAAATTGGTTTGGTTTTTGTTTTTTTTTTCCCTTCTTGCTCGAGATAAAAACTATTTGTAGTGTCTGCAGACTTTTGTCAAAAGTAGCCAGACTTCTTGACATAATTTACCAGTTTCTGTTCTTCACACGCTGTCCATGAAACAGCTATTAGGTTAACGATGAAGTCTTAAAAATTCTAAGACAAAACTTACACTCCATTCATATCCAGCCACACCCCTAACAGGACCATGGATCAAAACTCTACACTCACTCCATAGCGCACGCACGCACACACATGTAGGACAAGGTCTGACAGGCAGTGGAAAAACCCAAAGTACAGAAAGATTGTTTAAGGGGGATGTGTTGGAACTTGTCGGCCACAGACCTTGGATAAGCTAAAAAGAAGAACTCCCCTCAAGAAAAGAAGAGCAAGGAGTAACAGCTATGTGGGCTACGTGCAAATGGCATAGCAATCATCTAGATAGGAGGAAACCTTGTTACTGTCTAAAGAAGCTAATGACCTGCAAAAAGAGTAGATATCTGTAGCTATGCAGCAATGCCAAATATTAGCTCATACAGCAATGGACTATATCCAATCAGCATGAAACGCGTCGCTTGTAGCTAGTATAAATATATGTTAAGAATACAATAAATTCGACATCTTGCTTGCATCAGGCTGTGTCCTGTCTCTCAATCACGGCACACACACACACTAAAACTGTCTGTATCATTCCTCAGTTACACACACACAACAATAATAGTGCCTGCAGAAATAACCATGCAACAAATCTGGAATAAATTTATATTTGGAGCTCTATTAAAATTTTTAAGGATCATTCCCCCCATATTTTAATAAAACATGTTTGAGAATTCACCAATGATCATTGAGGTGCTCATTATTTTTATCTAAATAAAACTGCTCATAACTTGGCATGCCCTTACAGAGAAAACAGGGTTAATTACTTCGAAACCAGAGGAGAAAAAAACAAAACACTTCACATTCAGGGAGGAGAAGGGAGGGGGCATTCAAACCTACAGCCACAGGGTAGGTTTATTCTCAAAGAGTCCATACGGCACTGCAAATTCAAAATTTCCAAAGTTTTGCAAATTCAAAATTTCCTCTCCTCTCCCACTCTCCCATCCTGCAGGGAGGATTACTTTTCCTGGACAAGCCCCCAGATTGTGAGAAACACTCATTCACTGGTAAAATATTGAAAAGGACAAAGTCCTTGAAGCAAAGGCAATAACATTTTTATTTTACAATTCAGCACTGAATTGGATGGCCTTCTAAAAAAGGCATTACATCTTACAAAAGCAGTGGGTATATGTGGAAGAATGGCTTGGTGAACGAGGGCATGATTTAATAGCAGTGAACAATCCAGAGTTTGCTGTCTGTGGCTAGGCCTGACCTTGAGATAAGATACAAGGGAGTAGAATACAAGAATGTAGAATTCAGCGCTGGAAAGTCCCGAAGAGTCGTGAAGACGACGAAAACTTTGTATCTGCCCCTTTCGCGTGCTTGAGAGCATCTAACCAATTATGTAACAGCACAAGGCGCATGAACAGTATGACATAACCAATTATGATTTGTTTTGTTAGCGTGTGCATTATTAGGATAAGTATATTAGGAGTGTTAAGTGTGTGAATAAAGGAGAATGATCATACTCATACTGAGACTCCATTGTTACTCCGGGTCCGCCTCCCACTCTGACAGGTATATATACTAGTTTTAGACAAAGAACTGTGTAAGTCCCCAAAGAATGTTCATTCTTTTTTAAATAATTCAACCATGACTCTCTTCAGGTTATCTCCTGACCTAAACCAGCTACATCTTACAAGACAGATTTATATGACAAGATAATTAAACATACAAACCAGCTGCAGCAAAACTTATCAATTAATTCTCACAGGGCAAAGAGGCTGGAAGAGAATTAGAGGTATTTATTGCTTTATTTCATTCTAATGAAGCATAGACACTATTATAAGTATGCCCATATATTAGGTACAACTATTGGCTTTTACTTCTCAAAGATTTACTATTATGTTGGACTAAGAAGAGAATAATTTGCTGTTCTCCAAACTTTAAGTGAGAGATCTAGTCACTGAAAATTTAACAGGAATTTGAACGCTGTTTTTTAATTTGAATTTAGTCCTCAAAAACAATAACTAAAATGTAACATTAACTGATGTTCCTGCGTTCTGTTAGTTCTCTCTTCTCATATTGCCCTCTCTTGAACCAACCCTTCTGCTCTAGGTTTCTTAATTTTTTTTCAGTGCTCTGCAACTTTGCTGTAGTTGGGGATGTAAGTCAGTAAGAGTGTGGTTCAAATGCACTTAATTTGACTTCTACTTGGCTCAGTGTATCTTTTAATTTATGCCTTCTTGAGGTATTTTTATTCTAGTTTGACACTGTGTTAATTTTCTGAAGGAAGGAATAAATCATTAAGAATAATAAGAATCAAATCTTGGCCAGCTTGCAGTAAGAAGGAATGTGATTGTAACGGGATTTTAGCTTGTTTACTAGTTGAAACAAGGACAGTACCCCAGCAGGAACAAAGGACAGGACTGAGCTCACCAAGAGGACACAATAAGGAAGGAGATAAAATAAAGAGCATCAGAGGATTTTGAAGACACAAAGGTGATGAGCGAAAGCAGACAGGGAGGTTGGGAATGCTCATTGGAACTTGAGCTGCCTGTCAGAAACGGCCTTGAAGACCTTGGAAGTTGATAACAAGAGAGAGCCAGCTAGCAGAAGTTTACTGATAAGTGGGCATTGCAATGCAGAAAGCTGGCTGCACTTAGTTCAGTAGTTTGAAAACAACCAGAAGGGACTGCGCCTGCGCACGGTTCAAGGAGAAAAAAATTCATCCTGAGGAAGACTTCTTACTTCATCCCTGAGACCTTGGCCCACAACCACCAGGAGGCACTACACAGGCACAAGACTGGAGTGAACCTTCCAGAACTAATTGTAATACAAAGCGGGGAAAAGTTATGATTATGTTGTAGGCGCTTGTCTTTACACTATAAGTAGCTATAGCTTTACACTATAAGTTAAGTCATGTGATGTGCAAGCTGGGAGGAGAACCCCCTTGCACCCTTACAGATCTATTTATAATATGAACCGGGAAAGGTTATGAATATGTAGTAGGTGCTTATAACTATGCATATTGTTACACTATAAGCAGCGCTTGTTAAGTTATACGGTGTGCAAGCTAGGAGGAGAACCCCCTTGCACCCCAGCGCTGGAAATAAACATACCTGCTTTATAACTAATTTTCAGTTATAGGGTTTGATTCCACAAAACAATTTGGCACCCCAGATGGGACACCCTCTCTGCCTAGCTGCAGGACCGGTTGGGAGTGGAACATTCTAAGGCACGCCCCGGACTGCTTCTCCGGAGAATCTCCCATCCCTACCCGATTACTGCCAGGGGAGAGACAGCCCGTCAGCGGGCGGACTAGGTATGTGATTTGGGGAATACCTGCAGGAGAAACAGGGGAAGAATCTATAAGCCGTGTATGGGATGCCTCATGCAATGATGAGGGGTAGGACAGCTTACCAAGACCCTGTGAGTCATAAGGGGGGATATAAATCCCCTCCCTTGCGCGTGTTGAGGGAGCAATATTGCCTGCCCCTGGGAACTGGAAATTGGTAGTTTGGGCCCAAAGGGGTGCTCCCTGCTGAGATAGCAAAGCACTGAGAGGAATATAGTTCCAAGATTCCCGTAAGACGCGCTTGGTGCAGGGTGAGCAGCTATAGTACTATGGTGGATTGGGTACTCCTTGCTGAGGTAGCAGGAGCGCCGTGTGGGATAGCTATCATCTTCTATATCTGTTGCAAATCTTCAGTATCAGCACCTCTATATTTTAACATCATTTAGAGCCTATTTTAAGTTCAAGTGCTTGTGTGGGAGTGTATGGTAGCCTGAGAGGGATGCACAATTAAGCACAGAGCGAGTGCGGAGTTCCGATCTGTGGTTCTGTTCTTCCACAAGGGAAAACAGACGGAGATGAATGAAGCGAGAAATCACTGTTATATGTTGTGTGTTTTGTGTCATAAGTGTACTCTGTGAATGGTTTGATATATAATAGAGTACTAACGGAATTGAGAGGGATAGCTTACCGGGGGATGTTATTCCTCCATAGAAAGGGGGGCCAGAGACAGACTAAGTGCTCAAAACTGTTGAAAGACTTGCAAATTGTTTAGAAGCCCTGCTTGTCTTCATTAATTCTAGGAATGCACCTATGAAACCTTTCAATTCCAAATGTCCATAGAGCTGGCAGATAGGTGTATTTACCTTGGACATTTGAAATGGAAGGCTGCAAAGGGTGAAATTTTAAAATACCTAGCACAGAAGAAGGAAAAAAGGAGAGAAGTGGTTGAGAGTGTCCCTCCCTTACCCCTTCCTTGAATGTGAGTTAGGCTTATCTGTTGAAGCAGTTTCACTGCTGTGTGTGAGATAACCCTCCCCCTCCTGGAATACGAGTTAAGTGTTTTGTGTGAGAGAAATAAATAAATAAATAAATAGATAAATAAATAAATAGAGTCCTGAACAGGCTGGACCACTGGGCTGAGACCAATGGCATGAGATTTAACAAGTCCAAATGCTGGGTCCTGCACTTGGGGTACAACAACCCCATGCAGTGATACAGACTAGGAGAAGTCTGGCTAGAAAACTGCCGAGAGGAGAAGGACCTGGGAGTGTTGGTTGACAGCCAACTTAACATAAGCCAGCAATGTGCCCAGGTGGCCAAGGAGGCCAGTGGCATCTTGGCTTGTATCAGAAACGGCGAGGCCAGCAGGTCCAGGGAGACTATTCTCCCTCTGTACTTGGCACTGGTGAGACTGTTGGAAAACGTTAATTTAGCTGAAGAATCAGGGCTCAATTAAAATAAGATTAAAATTATAGCTTATGTTTATTGTGTTTAGCATTTAATTTTGTTGATCTTTATAGTTAAGTATGTGCAGACTTTGTGTCTGTCTCTGTAGACAGTGACGGTTTTCTTACAAACCACATATAACCTTCACAAGTATGGTATTAGGGAGTGCTTAGAAAGTATGTACTAACAACCTTATCCGAGCAGAGCCTACGCTTTTACTAACAACCTTATCTGAACACAGCCTACATTTGTGAAGGCCAGAAGCATACCAAGGGTAGTCAAGTGAAGATAAGGAAATGCTGGTGTCCACACAAATGATGAGACAATCCTCAAATACATATGCATGAAGAAATGATGTAATCTGTTGAATATACATTAGATTGCGAAACACTTAAGGGTTAAATTGCGGACGCGCTGGGATCGTCTTGGAACCTGATTTTGGTGTGCGTACCCCTGGTTCCCGGGGCCTTGAAATAAAGCACCACATATAACCTTCCTGGAATGGTTATGTGTTTGTCTCTACGCTAACAGTTTTGGCGACCCAGGTGGGACCTCACGGGCATTGCTGAGGCGGCTCGCGCATTGATCTCGCTCCAGCCAGCACCGAGTGATTCTCGGGGACCCATCGACCGCGATCGACCTCCGCTGCCCCCAACGGACCAGGGATATTGGTAAAACACGGTGCTTTATTGGGAATGGTACCAACTTTTTCAGGTCTTGTGCCTAATTGGGAATAGTACCAAAATTTTTTTCTGGTCTTGTGCCTAATTAGGAATTGTACTAAATTTTTCGGGTCTTGTGCCTAATCGGGAATGGTACCATATTTTCTGGTCTGGTAAAAGCCTGCCTGTTAGACGCGGCGACAGCTACGCTTGGTTGGGCTATGGAGTTCCAGAGGGAAGCCTAGGCGCCGTCCGTAAGACAGTAGCGAAAGCTCTGCAGGTTCAGCATCAGTTTCGGTAATCTGTGTTATTCGTGATCTGTATGATTCATTTTGCAGATTCGGCAACTATGTTCTGGTCTCGTATTTTCAGTAATCTGTACTATTCGTTACATGGAATTTTGTTTAGTTTTGTTTCTTAGTGTTGGTCTGGACTGTTATAAAATGCCGCTGATACCCAGGTTATCACCGTTAGGGTGTATTTTGATGCATTGGAAAGAGGGGCGGTTTGGGCAAGACATGCAAAAAAAAGAAATTGGTTGAGTATTGTAATGTATGGTGGACACAGTATAATGTAGAGGATCAGGTTCGTTGGCCAGAAAATGGAACTTTAGACTATAATACCATCCTACAATTGATGTTATTTTGTAAGCGCGAGGGCAAATGGGATGAAGTACCATATGTAGAATTGTTTTTCATTTTAAGAAGGAAAGAGGAATGGAAGAAGGCGTGTGGGATAATGGTTGTTAGCACAAAATCGGATGAGCAATGTGAGGGATGTGTGACTGAGAAGAAATGTATGAAATGTCTGGCAGTGGAAAATGCTTTGCAGCATAAGGAAGATGATGCTTTGATTTATTAGTGGCTCCGTTGGCCCCACCAGCCCCCAGAGATACTGGAGTAAGAGGTGATGGGGAGGATGCGGTAGAAATAGATAGAAAATATGAGTGCGAAGAGGAACAGGAATATCCCACTACCCCAATATCCCACTGAACACGGCAGCGGGATATTCAAGATAGACAGCAGACATCCAATGCAATATTAGCACCGCTTCAGGAAGGGGTTGGGGCAGAAGGACCCGTATATGTTAAAGTACCTTTCACTCCAGGAGATGTGATACTCTGGAAACAATCTGCTGGAACAGAGAAAGCTAAGGTGCAGCTGGCCCTGATTTTCTTAGGGCAGACGCAGGATGATATTAGAAAGAAACTGCAGAAACTGGAGGGCACAGAGCTGCGTAATCTGGATAGGCTATTAGAGACTGCTTGGAAAGTATACAATAACCGCGAGAGGGAGAGTTCTCAAAGACAACAGCGACATCTGCTGGCGGTGATGCAGGGCAGAGGCCAGAACAATCCTGGAGGTCGAGGTAGAGGAAGAGGCTTGATACGTGGACGAGGAAGGGGGTTTGGATTTAATTACTTGTCTAATGAGTTAGGATCAAGGTTTAATAAATTAGGTATTAACCAATGTGCATATTGCAAGCAGGAAGGACATTGGAAGAATGCATGCCCGCAGAGAATGAAGCAGAATTTGAAGCCAGGAATCCCATTCGGAAACACCGAAGTGGCCAAGGCAATGTTTTTGGGAGAGTATGGGAATCAGAGCTGACTAGAATCAGGAAAGGATGAAGCCCTAGTGAAAGTAAAGCTAGGGGGGAAAGAAGTGCAATTTTTAATAGATACTGGTGCAACATACTCAGTTTTAAATGATTTATGTGGACAGATAGGGAAAAGGACAACTACAATAGTGGGAGCCACAGGGAAAGAGGAAACCCGGCCATTCATGCGACCCCTGGAACTATGATTTGGAGGAAAGGAAATATGGCATGAATTCTTGTATTGCCACGATGGAGAGACGGGACGCATCCATCGTCAGATGGTCAGACCACAGGTCAGACCCTGTGCTACATTGTATATGCCTGATTGTTCAATCTCCCTTCTGGGACAGGATTTATTATCTAAATTAAATGCAATAATTGTCTTTGAGGATGGAGAATTAATTATGCAAGTTCCAGAATCAAAGTCAGGACAGATACTAGTGTTGAAGGAAAGTCCAAAAGTTCAAGTACCCAGAGAAGTAGAAGAGGCAGTAATCCCTACAGTATGGGAAACTGATATGTGAATCAGAATATAATACCCCAATTTTTTCCAGTAAAGAAACCAAATGGAGAATATAGATTGGTACAAGATTTAAGGGCTATTAATGAAATCACAAAAGATATACATCCAGTAGTAGCTAAGCCATACACGTTGTTAACATCTGTGAAGGGGAAATACAAATGGTTTACAGTAACTGATTTAAAAGATGCCTTCTTCTTTATTCCCCTTGACAAAGATAGTAGGAAATTCTTCGCTTTTGAATGAACCTGCACAATGGACGAAAATGCACTTGACATGGACAAGGCTTCCACAAGGATTCAGGAACAGTCCAACGCTTTTTGGGAACCAGCTGGCAAAAGAATTGGAATCATGGACAATTCAGGAGAAAGTTCAGGAACTTCAGTACAGTGAGCAGAAATAATAGCTCTCACGGAAGCCTTGGAATTGAGCAGGGATCAACGAGTAAATATATGAACAGACTCAAAATATGCATTTGGAGTGGTTCATATACATGGAGCACTATGAAAAGAACGAGGACTCTTATCTTCGCAAGGTACGAATATAAAATACCAAAAAGAAACTCTGAATTTGATAACTGCAGTACAGTTACCCAAACAGGTGGCGATCATGCACTGTAAAGCACATCAAGGAGGAGATTCCAAAATAGCTGAAGGGAACACGTTGGCGGACCGGACAGCTCGACGGATTGCACGACAGGTATCAAATATGATGGCCTTAATACCCACGAAGGTAAGCCCTTTACAAAATTATTTAACGCAGAAGCCGAAGACGAGAAATTAGCTAGACTAATGAAGGCCCAGTTGGGTTCAGATGGATGGTACCTAACTGCAACTGGACAAGTGATTGTACCACATACCATCATGCGGACAATTTTACAGACAGAACATCAGAAATGTCACTGGGGAGCAGAAGCTTTAGTGGCATATTTAAAGTGCAGCATAATCTTGACAAAGATGTTAACAATGGCAAAGTCAATAAATTCGAAATGTGAAATCTGTTTGAAGAACAATCCGGTGGTTAGAAAAGGAATAGAAATGGGACATATCAGAGTAGATATGGAACTGGGTGATTATTGGAAGATTGATTTTGTAGAATTGCCTAAAAGTCAAGGATACAGGTATTTGTTAGTCGGGGTTGACACTTTTTCTGGATGGCCGGAAGCCTTTCCTTGTCGCACCAACCAAGCTAAGGAGACAGTGAAATGGCTGCTGCGAGAGATTATTCCAAGATTTCGGGTACCCCTAGTCTATAGTTCAAGAGGTAAGCAAGATGTTAGGAATTTCTTGGAACTTCCACACACCGTGGAGACCACAGTCAAGCGGACAAGTAGAAAAGATGAATCAGACAATTAAGCAGTAAATCAGACAAAAAAGCGGTTATTTGTTTGTCTCTACACTAACAAGACCGTACATTGAGTACTGTGTTCAGTTCTGGGCCCATCACCACAGGAAGGATGTTGAGGCTCTGGAGCGTGTCCAGAGAAGAGCAACGAAGCTGGTGGGGGGGCTGGAGAACAAGTCTTATGAGGAGCAGCTGAGAGAGCTGGGGTTGTTTAGCCTGGAGAGGAGGAGGCTGAGGGGAGACCTTATTACTCTCTACAACTAACTGAAAGGAGGTTGTGGAGAGGAGGGAGCTGGCCTCTTCTCCCAAGAGACAGGGGACAGGACAAGGGGGAATGACCTCAAGCTCTGCCAGGGGAGGTTCAGGCTAGACATCAGGAAAGAAATTTTCACGGAGAGGGTCATTGGGCATTGGAACAGGCTGCCCAGGGAGTCACCTTCCCTGGAATTGTTTAAGGGACGGGTGGATGAGGTGCTGAGGGTCATGATTTAAGGAGTATTAGGAATGGTTGGACTTGATGACCCAGTGGGTCCCTTCCAAGCTAATGATTCTATGATTCTATGAAATAAATAAATAAATAAATAAATTGAAAGTGTAAACCGAAAAGGTTTGCGTGGATGCACGGGGACAGAATTCTGCAGGCTGCAGGACCATATCAGGTTTCATTGTTCAGACTATCATAAGGTTTTACAGTGCTATTCAGCTAAGTTGGGAATACTCTATTGACCTGAGTGTTCATAATCTGTGGACAGGAATTGTTGGTTGAGGGAGTCGACGGGAGACAAGCACATCCGATGATGATCAACAAGTCTCAATTTATTGATATGATAGGCATGCTTTTATAATAGCAGTAATAAGGCTCATACATATTGCAAAAGTAAGGCTCATCATTGGTCCAATACAGAGTGTCAGCCCTGCCTCTATTGCTACATTCCTAGGATGTTTGTGTTTTTTCTAGGTCCTGTTTTTATCTCCTGTTATCGTCTAACTTCTTGCTCAAGGAGACTGTGGCCTTTACGAGGCTGCTATTATTTCACCAGCTGTATTTTCTCACGTCCCTTCTCCTCAAGCCATGTCTCTACAAAAACTCTCCACATTTCCCCCGTTTTCTTTCTGAGCAAGAAGGTTCGTCTGACTCCAAAATGTGGGTTCCCCTATCTGACTGCAGTCTAGCTCATGCACACTGTGTTTTTCTCTGACTCCATTGCACTAATAAGGATACATTAGGATGGAACAACGATAAATTCCCTCAAATAGCAAGGTCCTCCCTGTGGCTTTGCTGGTATACCATTCCAAGCTCTGTCTGCACAAATTAAAAATATCCTGGGGGGCAATTTCTTCAGGGCCGTAATGTTGGCACCGTTACATCGGTAGTAAAGCTGGCTATTCACTGTTCCTGATTCCAGGGATGAGTCTAGGCTGGCCCAATTTTGCGATTCTTGTTAAAGTCTTTTAGGTTCAGTGGCTCAAAACCGAACCAATCCCCCTGTTTGACATTGGATAAACTGGCATTTGCACTTCCAAAGAGATTTAATTCTTCTGGGGGAGAGTGCAGGGTGATGTTCAAGGACAGTATGATCTTACATTGTTGGCAGCCATCCTCAATCTGAGGGTTACCTCCCCACTCGGGAGACACCTGGCTACAGCCCTCAGCACTCGATAAGTTTTTGCACAGGCTGCTTTCGTTCACAAAACCACAAAATTCCCCTGGGGATCAAACAGGCAAACCTATCAGGCAAGTTCGAAAAGGATTAGTAACCCCTCCTAAGCTAAGGCAAAGCGACGACTGATTAGTTTGGTTTGCCAATGTTACCCAGATGTTATCTCTTGGCTGATTAAAGCCTGTAAAGCGTGTAACTCCTGCTACGCTGGCTATTACAGCACTAAGCAATACAGCAGAAACAGGCTTCATTTTTCTCTTCTATCCTTTCTCCCCTTATTTCTTTTAGCCCTTACTGTTCCTAGCTGTTGCAGTTTTAACTCCTGTAACTTGCTCAAGCACTGATCCAATTCCCTGTCAGGGTCTCCTCTTATGGGCCCTACCATGGAATGCTGTGTTATGGGTACCAATTTCCTACACCTTGCAGAGATAATATGAGATCTACCTTGAACTGTAACCCTTTTAACAATATTCTCCAATTCCCAATGGTAGTAAGCCAATATTTTCTGTTCAGGTGCTTCAAAAAATGCTAAGGCCGTGGTTGTTGCTAGCCTTGTTTGCTCTTGCAGCTCTCTCTGCCAGCTGTTAAAGTTATGGTTAAATGCACACCTGTTACACCATAAGTCACGTACTAGGGACTGTTCTATCCAAAAGATCTTATCGCAACCCCTGCAATACAAAGCTACCCAAGCAGCACAACACGGATTACTACAATCAAGACAATTTTGACCCGCTGGCCCCGTATGCAATACTTCCAATAACCGTCCAATAGTTGTAATTAGTCCTTCAAAGGTCTGGCAGTGCTTCAAAACCCTGTCGATGGCTTTCGAGTATCCTTTCAACTGTGACAGCAGCGGTCATAGGATCAGTGGCAGCTTCTCCTCTATTCTCCTCTTGTCTTCCTCCATCAGATTGCTTGGCAGTTGTTGCATCAAGAACAGGTTTAGTCCACCTTGCAGACACCCATACCGGTCCTGTAGGGGTAGAGACACAAAGATATCCCCTTCCCCAAAACATAACCTTAGCAGGGCCTTTCCACAACCCTGTCTTAGGGTCTCTGTATTTCACCCACATGTCCTTTTTCTGCTTTCATTTGGCCGATGATGTAATTCTGCTGGAGGGTACTCTGCTTCCCCAAATATGCACAAGTGATTGATCACAAATAAGCTCTTCAATAGCCTTGCCTGGGGGTCAGCAATCTTTTCATGCTTTGCCAAGTACCTTTTCAGAGTGCCATTAGCCCTTTCGATGATAGCTTGCCCTGTTGGGGAGTTTAGAATGCCTGTGATATGCTCAATTCCCCAACTCTTTAAGAACCCTTCTATTCTCTTGCTAATGTAAGCAGGCCCATTATCCGGTTTAATCCTTTTTGGTGTCCCCATTACTGCAAAACAGCTATATAGGTGCCTTTCCGCGTGGATAGCCTTTTCTCCTGCCTGTGCTGTTGCCCAAATGAACTTACTATAGGTGTCAATAGATACATGCACATACTTCAATCTACCAAAGTTAGGGACATGCGTAACATCCATTTGCCATAAACTCATTTGATTGTAGTCCCCGTGGGTTTACCCCTAGGCCTAGACCACCACCTCCATTGTGATGGCTGCAAATCGGGCAGGCCCTAACTATGGCCTTCGCCTCTGCCATTGTGATTTTGAACTCTCAGTGCAAACCCTTTGCATTTTGGTGAAATATAGAGTGAGCTTCTCTGGCCAGCAGCTGGCCTGGCAGTGGAGTGCCCTGAGCCACAGACACTAGTCTGTCTGCTCTAGCATTACCCTCACCCAAGCCAACTTCCCATTTATGGCTTCTAATATGAATCACAGCATAAGCGTGCTCCCTTAACCTTGTAGCCTTTTTTAACTGAACCAACAACTCATACAGCCTCTGGTTTTGCACCTCTTTTATAGAGGCGTCTTCGATTCTAGCTACCACCCCAGCAACATACAAAGAGTCTGTTACGATGTTCAGTGGTCCTCTTAGCTGTGATATTGCCCATACTACTGCTAAAAGTTCCATAGTCTGTAGACTGTCTGCGGCTTCTGCTTGTAAAATCTGATGTTTCCATAGTCCCTTTTCTTGCCATGTTATTGCAGCAGTTCTGGATTTTCTGCCAGCATCCGTGAATGCCGTAAGAGCATCTGCGATAGGGGAATTTTCTCGTTTTGGCCGAGTGATCCAATTCCATTCCCCAATCCATTGAAATGGCGCCTGCCGGAGCTTTTCTGTTTCAATGGGGCAGCTTGCACCTAAAAGTGCCTCCTGCAGCTCCTCGCTATTACACAAGTACCAGTCCAAGGTATCCTTTTTAATTGGCATCCTGATTACTGCTGGCTCGGTTCCAGCTACTTGTAGCATTCTCTCTTTGCCTTTCTTTATTAAATCCGCTAGCATTTCGACCTTTTGAAACAGAGCTTTGGTTTGTTGTAATGCGGGGGAAATCCACTCCAATACCCTTATCTCCCCCGTTTTCTTTTGCAATTGAGTCAGTGCCCCAAGGAGGTATTTGGGACCATTCCAGATCGTCAGGTCTATGGATAATTCTGGATCTCGCTGATGGACTTGCCCCTGTGTAACGCAGTCCATTATTTTCTGAAGAGTGTGCTGTTGTTCTGGAGTAACATGGATCGGTCTTGCTGGGTCCGTGCCTTTGAGAAGTGGGCGTAATTCGTCCAGCAGATCGTTCGGTATTCCAACAATCGGTTTTAACCATTGAAGATCACCCAGTAACTTCTGAGCCTCATTCAGAGTTGTGAGTTTTGTTTGCAGTTGTAGCTTCTGGGGTTTAACTATTTGTTCCGACATTGTCCATCCCAAATATTTCCACGGAGCTGTTGTTTGAATTTTCTCAGGGGCTATAACAAGGGAAAATTGTGCCAAGGCAGTCCGTATCTCCTGAATTTGCTGTTCAGTAAAAGGTTCCGGTTGGGCAAACAATATATCATCCATATAGTGATAAATCACTACATTTGGCCATCTCTTTCTCAGGGGCTGTAATGCAGAGTCAACATAAATTTGGCATAAAGTAGGACTATTGCGCATTCCCTGCGGGAGTACCGTCCATTCAAATCTTTGGTCCAGCCCCTCCCTGTTAAGTGCAGGCAATGTAAATGCAAATCGCATCATGTCTTGTGGATGAAGGGCAATAGTAAAAAAGCAGTCTTTAAGATCAATAATTAGTAGTGGCCAGTCCTTAGGAATCATTGTGGGATTAGGTAATCCTGGTTGTAAAGCCCCCATGGGTTCCATTTGGGCATTGACAGTACGCAAATCATGTAACAAATGAAACTTTCCTGATTTCTTTTTGATCACAAAAATTGGAGTGTTCCAGGGGCTTGTGGATAGTCGCAGATGCCCCTGTTCGTATTGCTCCTATTGTTCCTAGGACAGGATTGGAGGTCCTAAATGGAATTGACTCAGAAATGCTAATGAATAAATTGACCACCACAAATAGTGATTTGACAAATTTAAGACAACCTTTACAGTCTTCTCTATTAGCTTTAGGAACTAATCAGTTATCAGAAGTGTTACCAAAGTGGGAAAACGTGGAGGAACAGGACCATGAATTAATAGGAAACGTACTTGGTGTGATCCAAGATAATGTTTCTTTGGCCCTCAGCTGTATACAGGAACAATTATGAACGCAATCAGTGGCCGCCTTAATTATAAGAGAAGGTGTTGAAGGTACTGTCCCCACTGAAATCCAGGAAGTGGTTTGGGACAGTTCCACTGGCTTAGAGAGGAAGCTTCAGTCCTGGTAGACTGTTAAATTTCACCTATGATCCCAACACTAATGCAGCCACAGCCTTTGTGTTGACCATATGTAACGCTTCAATATATGTAATCCACCCCATCATTGCATTAGGATTAAGCCATGATAAAACTGTGCTCTATCCTTCTGAACATAGAACATGGGCACAAATAGTGAACGGGAAATGGCAAACTGTAAATTTAGAATCTTGCATTGCACGAGAACAACAAGGATTCATTTGTGAAAGTAGTACAATTGATGCTCAAGACATCTGCCTCGACACTGAGCAAAGCATCTGTCACTTTGAGATCCATCCAGATGCTAATCAGAGGACCATACTTGTATATATGGTCCAGGGTCGTGTGTGTTTGAGAACTGCTTGTACCTCTATAGTAATAGATGAGATAATTATGGATAGTAAGAATCACTCTAATTTCTAATTTCTGTATTTGTAATTTTGTTAAGATTGTTGGGTGTGACTTTTCTTATTTAGCACCAGTTGTATCCCATCAGCTGATAAAATTCAGTTATACAAATTATCACCTGTACCTATTGGAATGAATCTTGCATTGGTGGAACAATTAATGAAACATCAGGATTTGATCAAAAGTTTGGACGAGGTCCAGAAAAGCGGGAAAAAGACCCTGTTAACAGTCCACCACAACATAGCGGAAAGAAATGGAGTCCTAAGAAAGAGTAAAAGGAGATGCCATCTATCATTGGAGGGACGTGTTGTTTTGATGGTCCCCTACTGCGACTGGCATTCTAAATAAGTTGTGTCACTCCATTATTGCCCTTCTGATGCTAGTTTTAGTTAGCTTTGTTTTCTCTGCTATGTTATTTATTTGGAATTGGAGAATGCTACAACAACTAACAATTTTGACTTCTATGTCTAGTGCCCATGAGAATGCGTCAAAAGTAATTTTCAAGCAAAATATCATCCAATTGCCCTTCGAGAGATAGATTATACATTTGGGAAATGAATTTGTCCATGTTCAAAGGACAGGGGGGAACTGATGAGTGAAAGCAGACAGGGGGCTTGGGAATGCTCATTGGATCTTGCAGAAAGCTGGCTGCACTTAGTTCAGTAGTTTGAAAACAACCAGAAGGGACTGTACCTGCGCGTAGTTCAAGGTGAAAAAAATTCATCCTGAGGAAGATGTCTTGCTTCATCCCTGAGACCTTGGCCCACAACCACCAGGAGGCACTACGCAGGCACAAGACTGGAGCGAACCTTCTGGAACTAGTTGTAATACAAAGCAGGGAAAAGTTATGATTATGTTGTAGGTGCTTATAACTATGCATCTCTTTACACTATAAGTAGCTGTTTGTTAAGTCATGCGATGTGCAGGCTAGGAGGAGAACCCCCGTGCATCCCAGCACTGGAAATAAACATACCTGCTTTATAACTCATTTTGGGTTATAGGGTTTGATTCCGCAAAACAAAGGAACTGTGATGTACATATGAGAGTAAGTGGTAAGATATGATAACGAGTTCTATGTATGTTTAACCAGTATTTCCCGGAATATGTAACCAGTGTTTCTCAGAATCTATATCAATTTGTATGTTTAATCAGTATAAAAGTCCTGTAACCAGCCTCAATGGACACACACATTAGGTGAAATGATTCCCTGTGTGTCTGATGTCGTATTATGTATTAAAGGAATACCTGCTTAATAGTCAAATTGGCATTGTTGTTTGAGTTTGGCCTTTTTCACGGCATCAATTTTGGTGACTCAGATGGGACAACCTCTGCTTGGCTGCATGACCCAGCGAATACAAGGACCCCCGCTGGGTACCCCCGGGATCTTTTGTCAGAGGAGCTCCTTCCCCTGACTGGATAGGTGTTGGAGCAGACAAAGACCATCTCCTGAAAAGGTATTCTTTAAATTCTCGGACCAGTAATGGGGAAGACTTCATAAGTTGTGAGGAGAAGTCCTACGCAGAGCATTGTACGACTGGTTGCAGTCCCTCTTGTGTATTCTTGTGGTAGAGTTATGTATAATTGTACCTGGATTCTTGTGGAAGCCTAGGTTTTGGTGACAGTGATTAAAGTTCCCACTGTCTTGGATTTGGTATGGGGGGTCTGAGTCCCCATGGATAATTGGTATAGGAATTGTGCGCTGTTTTGGTCTTGAATTCGGGAAGTATAATAAGGAATTGAATATTGATACCTGATTTTAACTTTGGTATACTTCATAAATGTGTGTGTCTTGAACTCGGAAAGTATAATAAGGACCTGGATATTGATAATAACTCATTTTAACTTTGGTATACTTCATAACTCTGTGTGTGTGTGTGCATGAGACATAACTATGGAGCGAGTGTAGAGTTTTGATCCATGGTCCTGTTAGGGGTGCGGCCAGAGATGAATGAAGTGAGTGTAAGTTTTGTCTTAGAATTTTTATGACTTTGTCGTTAACCTAATAGCTGTTTCATGGATAGCGTGTGAAGAACAGAAACTGGTAAATTATGTCAAGAAGTCTGGCTACTTTTGACAAAAGTCTGCAGACACCACAAATAGTTTTAATCTCGAGCAAGAAGGGAAAAAAAAAAAAAAACAAAAAAAAACCCCAAAAAACCCAAAAACCTGCACTGGGTTTGAATGTCCCCTCTCTTCTCCTCCCTCGAATGTGAAGTTTTGGAGTTTTTTTTCCTCTGGGTCCAGGAATTAACCCTGTTACCTCTGTAGGGGCATGCCAAGTTATGAGCAGTTTTACTTAGATAAAAATAATGAGCACCTCAATGATTATTGGGGAATTCTCAAACAGGCTTTATTAAAATATGAGGGGGATGACCCTTAAAATTTTAATAGAGCGTCAACTATCAATTCATTCAAAATTTATTGTGTGGTTATTTCTGCAGGCACTTTTATTGTCATGTAATTGGGGAACAATACACACAGGTGTTTTGTGTATGTGTGTTATGTGTATCAATAATGCAAGAAATGTTGAACATCTGTCTAATTGGCAGAGACAAAACAATGTAATTTAATAGGAAGGGTGATCAGTGGTAGAGAACGTATGTGAAGAGGAGAGAAAAGAAATATTTAAAATGTATGTAAAGAGAAGGAGAAAGAAAAAAAAAGATTTACAGTTATCAGTGGTGGAGAATGTACATGAAGAGAAGGAGAGAAAAGAAAGATGTAAAATGTATGTGAAGAGAAGGAGAAAAGAAAAAGATTTAAAGTTAATATGTTTGTACCAGTTATGTAAGTAGCAGGGGTCATTGGATGTGTGTAAAAGGTTTAAGCAACAAAGACACGTGCCTCTGATTGGTAAACTTTTTAAAACTCCAATCATCTTTTTAGAACATTGCTGAAATGCAACAGACTAGTATCCAGCTGCAATAAATTTGCTAGCCGTTCCTCTGGTAATTTAATTGCTTTGATTATTTGTTTTCTAGATTGAACCATCCAAGCACTGATAGGAGAACTATAAGATTAACACCTGGTTTATTTTTCAAAAATTAATGGAAGATTGTTCATTGTTCAACAATTTCTGTGTGGGAGGAGGTGGACTCTTTGGTCAACCCTAACCTGGAGAAAAAACCCTGAATATTTTCGAGAAAGTTGTTTTAAAATACATGTGTGATCTTACCAGAAAAGGGTTTTGTTTTTTTTTTCCTCTTTTCACAGCAAATTGATTTAGTAGCACTCTGCATTCCAGTGTCCCTTATCAGATCAGGAACTGCTGGGCTCTGGCACAGACAATAGTGAATGGGCCAGAGACAATTATTATTATTATTATTATTATACCTAATCTAAAGTTTTATTGTGTTTCCTGTGACCATACCTATGCTCTACTCTTGACTAAAAGTATTAACTTATGTTTTCTAGAGACTCTCACTAACAAAGACTCTTGTAACCTAACTTAGGAGTTTGAATTTTTAAATTGTTCAGCTCTTCTTCACAATAGTGTGCTCCTTAATGTTTTTCATCATCTTGCCATTTCCTGCTTCATTTATATACCTACAAAAATGTTACCTCGTGTTTTAGCTTAGCAAACTTTAAGGCCCTGATTCAAAACATACACTTTCTAGCAGCTGCCAGTGAAATTATTTTACTTCAGTATAGGCAAGTGCTTTGTTGTTTGTTTTTCAAAACACCTTCTGTAGTCTTTTCCCTACAACTGTGCCTGAAAAATATCATTACACATAGACTTTATGAAGGAAATTAATCTGTTGAAATAGTGCTCCTATAATCTAAATGTCATGTGCAACTCAAAACTGCATTGAAAGGGAGGTCTGAACTTCACACTTGTCAATATACCAAGATTAACTTACGTATGCTTTTATATACATGACATTGGCTTGCAACAGCTGTACTTAGTTGCACAGTTCATCTAAATCATATTTTAAATTTGGAAAACTCAGATCTAGGTCAGTAACTGTTTGAAGCCATTTTTTTACATCCAGTATTTTTTCCCCATATTCACCTTGTTGGCCTTTCTCATTCTTGCATTGATTGCTGTAGTTACAGAAAGCATTTATAACAACAAAAATAGCAGAATTAACTTAATTGAACTTTGCCCCAGTTTTACATAGTCAAATTAGATATCATAATGGCTTTTTACGCTTCCTTCTCAGCTGTTCCTTGTCACACTTGATTTTGAAGTGGGTTCAGAGAAGACTTCACTGCAGTTTACTGGAGGTGTCCTACAAACTTGATCTGAGGCCATATTCTGTCACTTGTCAGAGTAAATCTAAGTAACGCTTGTTTCATATTTGCATGTGCTGAATGTTGTGAAATTCCATTAAAGATTTTTTGCCTTTATGAATAGATGTTAGCAAATATGGGCTCAAGTTTAAGACCTCTGAAAGTCAGGTTTTGTCTGTTCAATTCCTTTAACAGTGATAAGCGGCAAATTTTTAAGCTTGTGTATTAGTCAACAGTAATTGTCTAAGTTAGTATGTCTTATAGTGGTATGTGTCTTGAGAAATGTTTTTTTTTGTAAAGGGGGATGATGAATGGCAAATGTCTGAATTTGTGTCTTAATCTATAGCAATTGTCTAAGCTTGTATATCCCATAGTGGTATGTGCCTTGAGGGATGTTTATCTAAAGGGGGACCAGCTGTGCAAGGAACAGGCACCCCAGGCATCTCGCAAGATGAGATAAGGAAGCCTGAAATCCACACTGCAACACCAGCAGAAAAGGACTGTTTTTTCTCAAAATTTGGGCTGCACCCTCCTTACTTCTAGCCTTCATCTTTGGACCCCAGGAGGGGGTCCTCAGACCACCCAAAGGACTGTCTGCGCATATGAACACGATGTGAAGATATGTTAATGACTCTTCCAAAAGGGAATGAATATGTAATACCTTTTCTGGTGATGAAATGAATATGCATAGATCTGTAATATAAAAGATGCACAATTTTCTTGCTTCATGCATGTTTTTGGAGGATCAATCCCCCACGCATCCAGTGCTGCTAATAATAAGGGGATACCTGCTTAATAATGACTACACAGTTGTTATTGAGTTATTATCTCGGAATCCTTGCCCAGCCTCACCTATCCTCCCACTTCGGTGAGGAGTGTTAGAAAGCAAGGGGGCTTAGAAACTCCATTCTTTGAATCAATAGTGAGTCTAGGCCACAGGAAAGACCTGAGGAGAATACTTGGTGAAATCACTTTTTCTTTGCACTATCATCAGCATTTAATGTTTCTTATACCTCTTGCTTCTCTCTTTTACTTCATCTACTCTATGAAAATACTTATATATATAAGAACTAATACCACTGTAAGGATTTTATAATACATACAGAAAACAGTACTTGGATGAAAAGTAGTTGACATGGACAAAACTAAAGTGATAACCAAGCTACTAATAAAAGAAAAAAAAGTTCTTACATCCATGAGACTTCTGGTTTACTGATGTATTGTGCTTTGAGGCTATCAAAAAATGTCTTAGACCCCCCAAGGAAACAGATTAAATGAATAATAGACTAAGATAGCCTTCTCCAAGTCTATAAACACTGAATGTCATGTTTCTCCCTATACTTTTGTAATATTGAGGCTGCAAACATTGCAAGTACCATTGACAGCCTGTATGGACACGGCACGGCATGGGTTAAATGGCTCAAAGCAGGTGATTGCCCCCAGCCCTAATGGCAACACCAGAAGTGCTGGAGGGCATGTCTGGACTTGTCTAGGGAGGAGGGGAAGTGCCTGAGCTTGTTATCCGTCCTCCCCACCTGATCCGGTGAGGGGCAGGGACAGAGAGTTTAAAAATCCCCTCGAAACCCTGCAAACTGGTTCTGTTGGTCTTTGTCTTTTGTTTTGTGTTTGTGTGGATACCCACCATCTTCTGGACCTGAGGGACAAAGAAACGTGTGCTCTCACATGCAGAGTTCTGAAGGTGGTGACTATCTCTCATCTTTTCTGTTTCTTTTGTAACTATTTCTCTCTTTTATCCTTTTCTATCTCTTTTCCTTTTCTTCTTTTCTCCTTTTCTCTTTGCAACACGTGCAGCTGCAGCGGGCTGTAGCTGGCGATTTTGGTTTGATTTCGGGTTTGACTCGAGGTGTTGGAAAACTCTAGTTTGTCTTACTAAAATGTAGTCGAATAACTAATAGTTCTAACAATTCTATTAAATATAGTTAAAAACTAACTACTCTGTTGAAATTTCGCTTGCTCCAGGGTATAGTCTCAGGTATCCTTATTTGGGAAGGAATGCTGAAAACTCTTACTGAGCCAGAAGAAATCTTATCTATGTTAACAGGACATAGAGTTGGTATCTTTTCTAATGCAAGCAGTAAACTTGCAAAGAGATAACAGTTTGCATAAAAATGTAAAGAATGCTGAAAATGTTGCAAGACCTGATGTGACAATCACCGAAATGAATATGTAGGTTGCATCCCTTTTGAATATGTAACAGATTGAGCAACACTTTAAGGATAAATGGCGAACGCGATGTGACGGTCTTTGAACCAGATTTGGGTGCGTACCCCTGGTTCCCGGGGCCTCGAAATAAAGCACCACATATAACCTTCTTCGTATGGTTATGTGTTTGTCTCTACGCTAACAGTTTTGGCGACCCAGGTGGGACCTCGCGGGCATTGCTGAGGCGGCTCGCATCGATCCCGCTCCGGCCGGCACCGAGTGATTCTCGGGGAGCCATCGACTGCAACCGACCTCTGCTGCCCCCGACGGACCGAGGATTATATTGGTAAGACACGGTGCTTTATCAGGAATGGTACCATAGTTGTGGTTTGGTAAAAACCTGCCTGTTAGACGCGGCGAAAGCTACGCTTGGTTGGGTTAAGGAGCTCCAGTGGGAAGCCTAGGCGCCGTCCGTAAGACAGTAGCGAAAGCTCTGCAGGTTCGGCAACAGTGGTCTGGTTTTGTATTTTCGGTACCGCAGGTTCGGCAGCCGTGGTCTGGTTTTGTATTTTCGGTAATCCGTATTATTCGCTATGTGGAACTTTGTTTGGTTTTTGTTGTTTGGTGCTGGTCTGGACTGTTATAAAATGTCACCGATACCTAAGTCATCACCGTTAGGGTGTATTCTGATGCATTGGAAAGAGGGGCAGTTTGGGCAAGAAATGCAAAAAAGGAAATTGGTTGAGTATTGTAATGTATGGTGGACACAGTGTGATTTGGAGGATCAGGTTCTTTGGCCAGAAAATGGAACTTTAGACTATAATATCATCCTACAGTCGATGCAATTTTGTAGGCGCGAGGGTAAATGGGATGAGATACCGTATGTAGAACTGTTCTTTATTTTAAGAATTGTTCTTTATATTTAAAGAGGAATGGAAGAAGGCGTGTGGAATAATGGTCGTTAATACAAAATCGGATGAGCAGTGTAAGGGATGTGTGACTGAGAAGAAATGTATGAAATGTCTGGCAGTGGAAAATGCTTTGCAGCATAAGGAGGATGATGATTTTGATTTATTAGTGGCTCCGTCAGCCCCACCAGCCCCAGAGATACTGGAGTAGAAGGTGATGGGGAGGATGAGGTAGAAATAGAGGATCGGGAAAAGATGAACCCTTAGTGAAAGTGAGGTTAGGGGGAAAAGAAGTGCAATTTTTAGTAGATACTGGTGCAACACACTCAGTTTTAAATGATTTATGTGGACAGATAGGGAAAGACTGCTACAATAGTGGGAGCCACAGGGAAAGAGGAAACCCGGCCATTCATGCAACCCCTGGAATTACGATTTGGAGGAAAGGAAATATGGCATGAATTCTTGTATATGCCTGATTGTCCAATCTCCCTGCTGGGATGGGATTTTTTTTTTTTTTCTTTTTTTTTATCTAAATTAAATGCAAGAATTGTCTTTGAGGATGGAGAATTAATTATGCAAGTTCCAGAATCAAAGTCAGGACAGATACTAGTGTTGAAGGAAAATCCAAAAGTTCAAGTACCCAGAGAGGTAGAAGAGGCAGTGATCCCTACAGTATGGGAAACTGATATACCAGGGAAATCAAAAATGGCCCAACCAGTAGTAGTAGAATCGAAGGAAGGAACGAAACCAGTACGAATAAAAACAATATCCCATAAAATTAGAGGCCCGATATGGAATAGTGAAAATTATTGAAAAGTTCTTAAAGTCTGGAATATTAGAAGAATGCGAATCAGAATATAATACCCCAATTTTTCCAGTAAAGAAACCAAATGGAGAATATACATTGGTACAGGACTTCAGGGCTATTAATGAAATCACGAAAGATATACATCTGGTAGTAGCTAATCCATACACATGGTTAACATCTGTGAAGGAGAAATACAAATGGTTTACAGTAATTGATTTAAAAGATGCCTTTTTCTGTATTACCCTCGACAAAGATAGTAGGAAATTCTTCGCTTTTGAATGGGAGAACACGCACAATGGACGAAAAATGCAGTTGACATGGACAAGGCTTCCACAAGGATTCAAGAACAGTCCAACACTTTTTGGGAACCAGCTGGCAAAAGGATTGGAATCATGGACAATGTAGGAGAAAGTTCAGCAGCCTTCTTAGGAGCACCTGTGGAAGATGGCCCTTTGGAACATGATTGTGTGGAAGTTATCGAACACACTCATGCAACAAGGGCTGACCTGAAGGACACCCCACTTGAACAGCCTGATCAAGAACTTTTTACAGATGGAAGTAGTTATGTAGAAAATGGGACACGATATGCCGGGTATGCGGTAACCACACAAAAAGGGGTAATAAAAGCAGAGGCTCTTCCTGTAGGAACTTCAGCACAGCGAGCAGAAATAGTAGCTCTCACGAGAGCCTTGGAATTGAGCAGGGATCAGCGAGTAAATATATGGACAGACTCAAAATATGCATTTGGAGTGGTTCATATACATGGAGCACTATGGAAAGAACAAGGACTCCTATCTTCGCAAGGTATGAACATAAAATACCAAAAAGAAATTCTGAATTTGATAACTGCTGTACAGTTACCCAAACAGGTGGCGATCATGCACTGTAAAGCACATCAAGGAGGAGATTCCAAAATAGCTGAAGGAAATGCGTTAGCGGACCGGACAGCTCAACGGATTGCACGACAGGTATCAAATATGATGGCCTTAATACCCACGAAGGTAAGCCCTTTACAAAATTATTTAACGCAGAAGCCGAAGTACTTGGAGGAGGACGAGAAATTAGCTAGACTAATAAAGGCCCAATTGGGTTCAGATGGATGGTACCTAACTGCAACTGGACAAGTGATTGTACCACCTACCATTATGCGGACATTTTTACAGACGGAACATCAGAAATGTCACTGGGGAGCAGAAGCTTTAGTGGCGTATTTAAAGCGCAGCATAATCTCGACACAGATGTTAACAATGGCAAGGTCAATAAATTCGAAATGTGAAATCTGTTTGAAGAACAGTCCGGTAGTTAGAAAAGGAATAGAAATGGGACATATCAGAGTGGGTATGGAACCGGGTGATTATTGGCAAATTGATTTTGTAGAATTACCTAAAAGTCAAGGATACAGGTATTTGTTAGTTGGGGTTGACACCTTTTCTGGATGGCCGGAAGCCTTTCCTTGTCGCACCAACCAAGCTAAGGAGACAGTGAAATGGCTGCTGCGAGAGATTATTCCAAGATTTGGGGTACCCCTAGGCCTATCTTCAGATAGGGGATCACACTTCATAGCAGCTATAGTTCAAGAGGTAAGCAAGATGTTAGGAATCTCTTGGAGTCTCCACACACCGTGGAGACCACAGTCAAGTGGACAAGTAGAAAAGATGAATCAGACAATTAAGCGGCAGATCAGTAAAATATGTCAGGAGGCTAAAATTCAATGGCCACAGGCGTTACCAATAGCACTCCTAAGGATAAGAATTAAGCCAAGGAGTGGGATGATAGTAAGCCCTTATGAAATTCTTTTCGGAAAACCCTACGAGGCGCCACAACCTAACCTCAATATGCATATAAAAGGTGGGCAAGATGTATATAACTATGTGTTATCCCTTGCTAGAACTTTGACGCAGCTGCGGAGTACTCTGGTTTGGAATCGACCCTTGTCATTGGAACACCCAGTGCACAATATCAATCCAGGAGACCAGGTTTACGTCCGTGATTGGGTTGAGGAACCACTGAGAGAACAGTGGAACGGACCGTACCTGGTGCTGCTGACTACCTTTACCGCGGTTAAAGTGAAGGGAATTGATTCCTGGATTCACTACACACGGGTAAAGAAGGTTCCCGGAGAGTGGCAAGCAGAAGTAACTGGACCTACAAAGCTGAAACTTACATACCAGAAGGATGTCTAATTACGTCTATGGGACAATCATAATAATATGGTTTCTGATGAATATGACTTTTTCCACAGGCACCCACCGGAAGAATAGAAATGTGAGATATCATCCAGAACAAAATGCCATTCTGTCTTGCACGGTTTGAAATCAGAAAGTGGAAGTAACATCGGGAAAAGGAATCCAATTCGACATTAACAAAGGATTGGAAAAGATAATAGTATCCCATAGAAAAAGGCGAGATATAGAGCCCACTCCAACACCACAGGTAATACACCTCCCCTCAAGGGACCCCGAGGAAAACCTAATAATAGGCTTAATTAAGGATTTTGCAGGAATACAGAATACCAGTAAAATCACTGCTTGCCTTCCAGTTCCTAAGGCAGCGGGGGAACCTATAAACTGGGGAATAATAACTTTCCCTCTGCCGACATCACAGGGAAATAAGACTGAGTGCAAACAAATAACCATAGAAAAGGAACGGCAGGTCAGGGTGAAAGGGGAATGGCTGCCAGAACAGATTTGTAACCAGCTCGCAAACTCCACCTTCATTACTAAGAATTCAGGAGGAGAATTTGGGGTATGTATGTATGATAGAATTATTACAAAAACAGAGACACAATGGGAATGCCAAGAAAGACAAAAACAATTAGAATGGGAAACCATTTGGTCAACTAATATCTTGCAAAAATTCCACTATGGTGGTAACACTTCGTGGTGTATCAAATGGGAGGGAAAGCAGGACGCAACAATTCCAACCGAAACCCTTTTGGCCAATAATGGAGTTAGTCGAGAAGTGATACAAAACGTACCTTGGTGGAATTGTTCTGAAATATGGGACTGTGATTCAAACCCAGATGAAATAACAATACCCTCCGTAAGAGTGGCTTTAAAGGCTGGATGCGCCTGCCGGGGATACAAAAGTGGAGGACAGATGATCCCCTATCATAAACCAGATTGTAAGTATGCAACTATTAAGAGTATGGGAAATTTTGTATGGGCCAATAGTGATGGAACGTGGACTACCCATTTACCAGTTACGGGGAAGGTTAAAGAAATCACATTAGGCTTACCCACCTTATGCCCAATTTGGAAACGTTCCCCCTTTAAAGGGAAACTGGAAACTCTACAAATCAACAGAATCAAAAGAGATATAAAGGAAGATGATACATGGCAGGAGCCCTCTACAGGAGTGAAGGTAGGATGGGCCCTTGAATCTCTCTTTGCTGCTCCAATAGCTACTTACCGAAATAGAGACATGATTTACAAATTGATAGGGCAGACTGAAAGGTTAGCTAGAGTTACTAAAAAGGGGTTCAGAGATTTGAATATGCAGCTCCAAGCAACGACAAAAATGACTTTGCAGAACAGAATGGCATTAGATATCTTATTATTGAAGGAACATGGCGTTTGTGGATATTTAAAGGATCGAGTTGATCACTGCTGTGTGCATATACCGAATGTAACCATGGATATAGAATATGACATATCTCAACTCAAGAGAATTGAACAAGAAGCTGAAGAAGAAAGAAAAGAGATCGGCCATAATTGGATAGGAGAATTATTTAATGGATTGGGGATTCATTTAGGCGGGTGGCTACAATCGCTTTTAGAAACTATTTGCACACTCTTGTTAGTATTCCTGGTCATCTACCTAGTATACTTGTGTATCCGTCAAGAAATCACCCGTAACACTAGCTGGACGCATAAGATTATAGGAGCAGTAACCCGGGAATACCCACGACGCCTGACCCCGCCACCGAAGTACTACGAGACTACGAGAATGGAGAACTAAGGTGAAAAACTGAAAAATGGAAATACCTTCTTAATGAAAGAAAGTATTTCCAAAGGGGGGAAATGTTGGAAAACTCTAGTTTGTCTTACTAAAATGTAGTCGAATAACTAATAGTTCTAACAATTCTATTAAATATAGTTAAAAACTAACTACTCTGTTGAAATTTCGCTTGCTCCAGGGTATAGTCTCAGGTATCCTTATTTGGGAAGGAATGCTGAAAACTCTTACTGAGCCAGAAGAAATCTTATCTATGTTAACAGGACATAGAGTTGGTATCTTTTCTAATGCAAGCAGTAAACTTGCAAAGAGATAACAGTTTGCATAAAAATGTAAAGAATGCTGAAAATGTTGCAAGACCTGATGTGACAATCACCGAAATGAATATGTAGGTTGCATCCCTTTTGAATATGTAACAGATTGAGCAACACTTTAAGGATAAATGGCGAACGCGATGTGACGGTCTTTGAACCAGATTTGGGTGCGTACCCCTGGTTCCCGGGGCCTCGAAATAAAGCACCACATATAACCTTCTTCGTATGGTTATGTGTTTGTCTCTACGCTAACAGAGGCAGCATTAGGACTCTCCGTGCTGGTTTCGCAGTTCGCTTAAGCAGATCGTTACAATGTTGCTAAGCGTTGCTGACTGACGGGCCGTTCCAGTAACTTTCACGGCTGTGTTTTTTTCCCGTCTGTGCTCTGTCCCATAGGCTTGTTTAATCGTTTAAATCCAGTGTTTTAAGGGCATGCATCTTGTTTAGTACAAAGTTACACTTCCCCCCCGAGTGATTTTGGATTGCTCGGGCGCTGTGCCGGGATAAAGAGCTCACTTTCTTTTAAAGTGGGTCGCGACACAGCCCCATCCCAAATCAATTCAGACTACTTCTTCAACTTTGAATTGGCGTTCTTTACATTAAATGTATTTTTCTAATATCTGTTTAGCTGCTTGGTAAAAAGTGTATATAATCACTTTTGAGGATAACAGAATATAAAAGCAAAGATCTCCCTGCTTTAAAATGTCACAAAGACACAATTTTCTGATGGAAAAATTCCATGGAATTTGTGTGACTGACTTTATTATCAGGGCAAATTTGGGGAATTTTAGGATGTTCAGAATAAGAAATTAAGCCAGTGAAGAACTACCCAATGTAGGAGAAGATCTGTTGCAAAGCCATCTGAGGAACCTGAAGGTGCTTGTAAGGGTCCAAGTACTAAGAGACGAGACAGAGTCGTGTTGGTTGATAGAATGGAAAATTTTATTTATTAATGCGCATGGAAAGCTGTCCAGCCAGGGTCGCCCCGTACAAAAGGAGGACAACCCGAACTAGCTCTGCGGGGTTGTATTTATACTCGGGCAGTTACATGTTAGTCTATACAGAGTTACACAAGCAAGATCGTAATCAGTTGGTTTGCATAATTTATGTCTGTTTGTAACAATTCAGCAGTTTACTCAGGCAAGTTTCAGGATGTGGTCTGTTTCCATTCAAACAGTTTCTAGTCCCCCTTCCTTATCTTATCTATAGGTACACATAGTTTCTGTAGTTCTTGGCGCCCACAGTTCTGCCCAGTGTTCTGCCTTAGTTATATTTTAAGCTTTATTCTTTGCCTGATGATTTATGCTTCACTTTGTTTTAACTTTAGCTGTTTAGGCCCTAACGCTCCTCCCTTTTTCTTGAACATGAATCAAATCTTTGATTCTAATTCATTTGAGTCTAGGGGTTCGTAATGAGTGTGCAGGACAAGCATTTTTACTGCATTGATTTGATTCTGTACAAATCTGAGAAAAGCATTTATAAGACAAGGTCCTATAAGTAAAGCAAGCAGAAGCAATATTACTGGCTCTGCTAGGGCCGTTATAAGTGAGGTTAGCCAAGGAGACAAATTAAACATCCGCTCATACCAAGTTTCTGATTCACATCTTTCCCTTTCTCGCTTTAACAGGCCTTCTTTAATTTTAGATGAGGTTTCTTTAATGACTCCCGAGTGGTTCTCCTAACACTGCGCCCAGTCCTCCTTCTTTTAAAAAAAATTAAGTTTAGCCCTCGTCGGTTTTGCAGTGCCACTTCTGCTAAAGATCCAACCTGTTCCTGGAGTTTCTCAATGGAGAAATGTAGCTGTTGGATATCTAAGTCTATCTGTTCCAAAAATTTTTTAAGTTGGCTATCATTGTTGACTAGGGATGCTATACCTAATCCTGCCGATCCTGTGATCCCTGTGGCTACCAAAGCTGGTATCAGTATAGGTGTGGCTCGTTTTTGTCGTGGCTGGTTCTGGATAAAATGTTCCCACCCTGCTGGTCCGCTGAAATAATACCTGCAGGGCTTCCCCGCACCCGGCAAGTTGAGCCCCTGGAGCGAAATGGTAATTTCACGGATCATTGATGGTATGGATTCCCTGTTCTGTGCCTAAACCTGTATTAATATTACTTATCAGTTCACACAGATCTAGGCTGAAAACAGGCTGCCCTGTTGTATTAGTTTCAGCTAAGGTTCGGCCGGACTGAGTATCAGTTAGGGTCCATTTTTTGTTTATAGATTGGTAGGGGTTCCCTTTTATATCTGAAATTGTTATAAATATTACAACAATCAATAATATTAGGTTTAGGTTTTTACCCTTCTGAGTTTTAACTTCAGTCCATAATTGTCAGATGAGTCTTGCACTGGTTCCCACGTTGATGTCTGCGCGTCTTCTGTTGTTGCTTTCTTGACGTGGGATGCACGGATCCAGCGTTTCAAGCCATCCACCTTTATTGCTGTAGGTGTTGCTAAGATGACTGTGTATGGTCCTTTCCATCGGGGTTCCAGGTTCCCTACTTGGTGTCGGCGGACCCATATTAGATCACCAGGTCAGTACGAGTGTGGCTCGGTTGATGTTGTGGTGAATGTAGCCCACGCTTTTTCATGTATCGCTTTCAGGGTCCCCTGCAAGGCCTGTAAGGACTGGAACACAGCTTGGTCAGATATTTTGGCTAGTGCTACTTCCTGCAGTCGTGGACATAAGGGCAGTGGTCACCCAAGCAGGATTTCAAAGGGAGTTACATGGTTAATATAGGGGGTACATTGTACTTGCAATAAGGCGAAGGGCAGGAGGTCTACCCATCCACCGCCAGTTTTTAAAATTAGTTTGGTCAATGTTTCTTTCAATGTCCGATTCATTCTTTCCACTTGGCCTGAGCTTTGTGGCCTATAAGCACAGTGCAGGTTCCAATCAGCATTTATTGCTTTAGCCAAGGCTTGGGAGACTACGCTTACAAATGCAGACCCGTTATCAGTCCTGATTGCTATGGGTAGTCCGAATCAGGGTACAATTTCTTCTAATAATTTCTTTGCCACTATATTTGCTGTTTCATGTCTTGTGGGAAATGCTACCCAGCCTGAAAAGGTATCTATAAATACTAGTAAATACCTATACCCAAATTTCCCTGGTTTCATTTCTGTAAAATCTGCTTCCCAATATATTCCTGGTTCTTTACCTTGTTGTCTTTTCCCTGGTTTCATTGGCTTTGGGTTAACATTTACTACCTGGCATTGTGGACACCTATTTACGATATCAGCTATGAGTTGTTTTAGTTTCAAAACCTGGTATCGGCTACCAATTAAATCCTTAAGTTTACGATTTCCTAAATGTGTGCCCTGGTGTATTTGGTTTATTAATTTTTTCCCTAATCTGTGTAGGAGGATAATTTTTCCTGTGTCTGTCCTTGCCCAAGCCTCTATGCAATTTTTATCTTTCCATTTATTTACATAAACTAGGTCTTCTGCGGTATATTCAGGTTTTTCAGGTAACTCCGGCTCAGGTACCGTAATTAGCATCTGTACGGTAATTAGCATCTGTACGGTGTCAGTTTCTCGCGCAGCTTGCTTGGCAGTTTTATCTGCAAGTCGATTCCCTATGGCAACTTCGTCAGTGCCTTTCTGGTGCCCCGGGGCAGTGTATTACTGCCACTTGTTTGGGTTCCCAAATGGCTTGCAGGAGGGACAGTATTTTGTCTTTGTTTTTGATTCCTTTTCCCTCCTCTGTCAACAGTCCTCGTTCTTTATAGATAGCGCCATTTACATGTATATGTACAGTGGCAAAAGCATATCTACTGTCTGTGTATATGTTTGCTGTTTTCCCTTTTGCTATGTGTAAAGCCTTGGTAAGAGCAAGGAGTTCAGCCTTTTGTGCTGATGTGCCTTGTGGTAAGGCTGCTTTCCAGATTATTTGTGTTAGTTACTACTGCTGCTCCTGCATATCTTTTCCCATTATCAATGTAACTGCTGCCATCTGTAAACAAGATCATTTCAGCATGCGGGAGTAAGGTACCCTTGAGATCTGGTCGTACCCCAGTGATCTGAGTGAGGATTTCCTTACAGTCATGAGGCTGTTCATCCAGTTCCTCAGGCAGGAGGGTAGCTGGATTCTGGATGGCCGGTGGTTTAAATGTGACCTTTGGCTCATTTAGGAGAAGTGCCTGGTAGCCGGTGAGTCTCGCATTGGTGATCCACTTGTCTGGTGCAGTGCAGAGTAGACTTTCTATGGCATGGGTTGTTGTGAGGACAAGATCTTGACTCAGTGTCAACTTGCTTGCATCTTTGACCAGATGGGCTGTGGCTGCAATTATTTGGAGGCAAGGAGGAAATCCTGCCACCACGGCATCTAATTTTTTGCTGAAATAGGCTACCGTCCTCTGCCATGGTCCTAGTTTTTGGGTTAGAACCCCTTTGGCTACTCCTGCTTTTTTGTCTACATAGAGATGGAAGGGTTTAGTGATGTCAGGGGTAGCTAGAGCAGGGATGCTGAGTAGTGCAGACTGCAGTTCTCAGAAAGATTTCTCCACCTCCGGGGTCCAGTTGATAGATGCAGGGTTGCCTTTAATCAGATCATATAGAGGCTGAGCTATCTCTGCAAATCAGGGTATCCAAAGCCTACAGTATCCTACAGTTCCGAGAAATTCTCTTATGTGTTTTACAGTGGTTGGCTGAGGATATCAGGTTATTACCTTTTTCTGTGACTCCGATAGGGTACGGATCCCTTCATGCAGATCAAATCCCAGATAGGTAGCGTGGTTCTGGCATATCTGGGCTGGGCCTTTTTTGCTGAGGCTCTGTAGCCTTTATCTTGTAGCGTCCCTAACAGATATTTAGTACCACGCAGGCAGGATTTGAAAGTTTTGGCAGCAACAAGAAGGTCATCTACATATTGTAGTAGAGTGGTCTCAGGGTTCTGTGTCCTATGGTCCCGCAAGTCTTTGTGCAGCACCTAGTCGAAGATGGTGGGTGAATTTTTGAACCCCTGGGGGGAGTCTGGTCCATGTAAGTTGTCCCTGGAATCCTTCTTGGGGATCTACCCATTCAAAAGCAAATAACGGCTGTGACTGTTTTGCGAGTGGGATACAAAAGAAGGCATCCTTCAAGTCCAGAACAGTGTATACGACCTGTTTCAGTCCCAATAGTGAAAGAAGTATGTACGGATTTGGGACTGTCGGGTGGATATCCTCAACTCGTTTATTCTCGCAAGTCCTGGACCGGTCAATAGTCACCCATCTCTGATTTCTTAACTGGTAACAGGGGGGGTATTCAGGGTGATTGGCATAGTGTTAGGATGCCGTATTGCCTGAGGCAGTTGATATGTTTCCTAATTCCTTCTTTTGCTGTCCAGGGAATAGGGTACTGTCGGACCCGTGCTGGAGTCGTGTTAGTTTTCAGGTGGACTATTACTGGTGGCCGATTTATGGCTAGGCCGGGTGGCTTCCCTTCTGCCCATACGTCTGGGAACTCTGTGAGGAGGTCTTTTAACAGACCATCGGGCAGTCGGTACTCAGGCTCATAGATCATGTATTCATCCACAGCCGAGACTAACATTTGTACTACGGGTTGTCCCACAGTGACAGTCAGGTCACTTTCTGAAAACTGGATTCCTGCTTCTAGTTTATGAAGGAAATCTCTCCCCAGGAGGTTATATGGGGCATTTGGTAACACCAGGAATCGATGTTTTACTGTCCCGGAGGCCAAATTTAATGTCCTTTCTGTGGTCCATGAATGTTCTTCTGTTCCATTAGCACCTTGTACCCATATCTTCTTATTGGATAATTTCCCTAGGGGCCTTATTAGCGACGAAAATTGAGCCCCCATATCTGTGATTAAGTCTATAGGTTTCCCCTCCACCTCGATAGTCACCCGAGGCTCAGGGAGGGGCTATGAGCCATGGCCCCATCAGATGAGCTGGATGACTGGGACAATCCCATGGCGGGGGGGGGGAAAGCACTGAGGCGGCTGCTTCAAAAACCAGAAAAATCGAGGCTAATGCCAAGCCAACCTTTGGGGGTTCCTCCGGTAAACCTCAAACCCCTCGGGCGTGGGATTCACCCTCGGCACAGGTTACTGTGAGACCGTATGATCCCTGTGTATTTTGGTAAAAGGTAAAACAACAGGCTATGCTAGAAGGACATTGGACATTGTCCGAGGCAATAGCTACACCCTTAAAGGAACGTGACCAGAGTCCTGTGACAGCTATGGCATTCCTGGTGGTCCGGGGGGTTCCAGGACAGGGAATTATGGATGAGCACAGACCATACACCTGGAAAGTAATACAGGAACTTCAGAAAACTGTTACACAGTATGGTCCCAGCTCCCCTGCAACAATGCAATTGCTTTGATTATTAACTATGGAAGAAATGACACCATATGACTTTGCCCAAGTTGCACAAATTATGTTTCAGCCTGTTCAGTGCACAGTATTTCAAAATATTTGGACTCAAAGGGCAGAAGCACAGGCAATATGGAACCTGCAGCTCCCCGAGTCAGACCTCCGATATGGGAATGGTGTAGATGTTTTAACAGGAACTGGGCAGTTTAGTAATCTGCAGCATCAAGCTCAGTGGCACCCTTCAGTGCTTGAACAGGTAAAAACAGTAGGGGTTGAAGCACTGATGAGAACAGCTGAGATGGCTGAACTGAAGGATAAATATACAACAATTGCACAGGGAGTTCGAGAGCCGTTTTTACAATTTGTAGAGAGGCTGTGGGCTGCTGTAGAATGCCAAGTTTTTGATGACTATGTCAAAACACTGTTGATCACACAGCTGGCGTGAGATAATGCGAATGCAGATTGTCAAAAAATAATACATGCCTTGCCAGGTGAACTGACTCTTGAAACTATGATCATGGCTTGTGCCCAGATGGGGTTGGCTGACCAAAAAATGGCTGCTGTCACTGCTGCTATGGTAGCCATGGGAACACCTGACAAAGGATGTTGTAAATGTAACCAGACTGGACATCTCAAAACTGCCTGTTCAAATAGACAGAAAAAAAGAATAATGGCACTGCTAGATCAGCGATCACATCAGCTGTTAGCAGCTCTCTCAGGTGTGGGAAAGCTGGACACTTTGCTAAGCAATGCCAGTCCAAATATCACATAAATGGAGAGTTGCTACAGCCGGGAAACGGGAGACAGAGCGGGGGGGGGCACACCCAGACACAAATACCCATGCCCATGAAGAACACTTAGTCTCCTGCAATGCGGCCCCAGGCCTTTGTGACCTCTTATCAGGAAAAACCAGAAGAGCAGCAGGGATGGATGTATCCACCGCCCACACAGTAACTATTAATACACAGAGAGTACACAAGGTCCCTCTGAAAGTGTGGGGGCCCATCGGTCATGGACTCAGTGGCTTACTTATCGGATGTTCCAGTGCTATGTTACAAAACATTCTAGTTCATGTGGGAGTAATTGACAAGGATTTTACAGGACAGATTTTTGCAATGGTTTCTACTACCACACACCCCCCGTGTTACAATGCAAGAGGGGACTCGCATTGCGCAATTGGTGCCTTTTAAAAGCAGTGCTCTTAAAACAGAACAAGTCATCTGTGGAGATGGGGGATTTGGATCCACTGGACCGCCTCAAATTTGTTGGTCACAACACAAGGCCACAAATGAAATGTATCCTTGTTATGAACACTGCTTTTCCACATTCCATTCAAATATCTGGACTGCTTGACACAGGGGCTGACGTTACTATCATTGCTTGAAGGGACTGGCCTGATTCCTGGCCTGTGGTACCTGCAACTTCAGGAGTAATGGGACTAGGAAGTACGGCTACTAGCCTCATTGCAGCAAAACCTGTAATTATTATGAACCCTGAAGGGCAAAATGCCACTGTCTTACCTTATATTACTCCAGCCCCCTTAAACCTCTGGGGAAGAGACTGTTTGGGACAATGGGGAGTCTGTATCACAACGGATTTTCCATAGGGGTCACTATCCTGCAGGGCACTAAAAAACCCACTTTAAGGTTGCAATGGCTCACAGACAAGCCAGTGTAGGTGGATCAGTGGCCCCTCAACAAAGAGAAACTCACGGCCCTGCACACATTAGTGGCAGAACAGTTAGCTGCAGGCCATATTGAAGAGTCACACAGTCCTTGGAACACACTGTTTTTTGTGATCAAAAAGAAATCAGGAAAATGGCGATTATTACATGACCTGCGAAAAATCAATGAAATGCTTGCAACCATGGGGGCACTACAGCCGGGACTACCTTCCCCAACAACGATTCCAATGCAATGGGACATATTAGTCATGGACTTAAAAAATTGTTTCTTTACAATTCCTTTAGATGAAAATGATGTTGAAAAATTTGCTTTTACAGTTCCTTCGACTAATCATGCAGAACCCACAAAAAGATATCATTGGAAGGTTTTACCCCAAGGGATGAAAAACTCACCTACCATCTGTCAATGGTTTGTAGCCCAGGCACTGAGTGTTGTACGGCAAAAATATCCTGAATGCTATTGCTATCATTATATGGATGACATCTTATTGGCTGCTGCAATGTCAGAACAATTAGGAGAATTGGAAAGGGACATTAGACAAATGTTGGAATGTTATGGCCTGGTCATTGCCCCTGACAAGGTACAACGTGTTCAACTGTGGTTGTATTTGGGCATGAAAGTGCTGGCCAAAACAGTCCAACCTCAGGCAATTGAGATAGTAACTGAAATCAAAAGTTTAAATGATGTTCAAAAAATAGTTGGAATTATAAATTGGCTGAGACCCTATTTGGGCTTTGCATCATCACAAATACAACCCCTAGTTGATCTGTTAAAAGGGGACACAGATATTGCAGCACCCAGGATTCTAAATAAGGAAGCCAGAAATGTTCTGACACTTGTAGAGCAAGCCATTCAAGAAAAGCATGTCTGGCGCGTTGACCTGACTGGAATTGTGCAGGCATTGGTCTTTGTGGAAGGCTCAATACCCTATGCTGTGCTTGTGCAGTGGGATCAGGGGTGGGAAGACCCTCTCCATATATTGGAGTGGATCTTCTTACCATTTCAAACAAAAAAGGCTGCTCCAGGATTATATGAGCTGTTAGCTCAACTCATTATAAAAATTTGAACACGATGTGTGGAACTATTGGCACGAGATCCGGAATGTATTGTTATTCCTCTACAAGTTCAATATTTTGAATGGTGTCTTGCCAATAGTTCTGCACTTCAAGCTGCGCTACTTAATTTTACAGGCCAGATATCCTATCATTTTCCTTCCCATCCACTTTGTAAACTGGGAACTCAAATCTCTATCGCACAGAAATTGTTAAGCCAAACAGCACCTGTTGACAGACCCACAGTTTTCACAGAGGGGTCTGGGAAAACAGGAAAAGCTGCTGTTAAATGGTTTGATGGACAAAATTGGCAACATTTAATTGAACATCAACAAGGCTCCCCACAAGTGGTGGAATTACGAGCAGTCACATTGGCATTTCAGCAGTTCCCACAAGCCATAAATGTGGTAACTGACTCTGCTTATGTTGCAGGCCTAGTGCAGAGATTGGATAAAACAGTTCTTGGACAAGTGACAAACCACCTGTTGTTTGGAGTTATGAAGCTCCTGTGGGAAACCGTACAAAAACACAGCCTACCCTATTATATTCTAAACATAAAAAGCCATACTGCCTTACCTGGTTTTATAGCAGAAGGAAATGCCTGGGCTGACCAATTAGTATCTGCGGTAGCATTAGGACCAGTACCAAACATTATGCAACAAGCAATTGCTTCTCATCAATTTTTTCACCAGGGTCACAGAGCACTCAAGAGACAGCTTCAACTTTCTACTACTGAGGCTCGATCTATTGTTGCCTCATGTCCCGATTGTCAAGGCCAACATTTTCCAACAGTTTATGGAGTAAATCCTAGAGGCTTATAGGCCCTACAAATTTGGCAAACTGATATATTACGGAATTTGTCTGACAAAAGTATGTACATGTATCAATTGATACCTTTTCTTCTGTCATTATTGCTACTGCACATACTGGAGAAACAGCAAAAGATGCTATTAGGCATTGGCAAAAAGCCTTCGCCACCTGTGGTGTTCCTCGACAAATTAAAACTGACAATGGTCCCGCTTATGTTTCTGGGCGAGTGAAAGCATTTTTACAGTCTTGGGGTGTCAGTGTCACTTAAGTGCCTTTTACAAAAACAAAAGCGGGAATGTCTGGGAAATCACCTGAAGCAAGGCTGAACAAGGTGATGTATGTATTAAATTTCTTAACTATCAGTGAGGAACATCAGAATCCCCCAATGATTCGACATTTTGAATCCTTGAAGTCTACCACAGCTATCTCTGATGGAGTGAAGGTTCAAGTGAAGGACCTTCAAAGTGGTCAGTGGTCAGGCCCATGCAAGCTATTAACTTGGGGTCGAGGGTATGCTTGTGTTTCCACAGATGAAGGACCTCGGTGGTACCCTGCTCGCTGTGTTCGCCCTGCTGTGGATAAGCCATGGAGGCCACGTGTAGATAATCAAACAGCCGGAGATGAGTGTGATGGATAGCCCTTGCTAACATCAAAGAACTGCCATAACAACTGGAGAATAAATCATATAACGAAACCACAAGTTAGAGCTGTTAGGATCAGTAGAAATAGAGTATAAGTCATGTACCAGAACCACGAGTTAGAGCTGTTAGGATCAATAGGAATGGAGTATAAGTCAATGCTTGTATACTTCTCAGATGCACCTACAATATTACTCAGTGTGGTCAAGTGTTGATGCTGCTTTACTTGCCTGTTTCAAGAGTGGGTATGTTTGTAGTTGTGCTGTCGATGTTGCCCTGCATTGTGTGTCTGCTGCGAAGGGCCCCGCAGCAGCCGACACAGGCAATCTTTAACGGGCAATTTTCTTTAGCACAAATACAAAAACGGGGAATTGTGGGGGTCCGCAGCGGGCTGAGGACCCCTGCTTAATGCACCCGGAAGGAGATTATGGGACAGGAGGTAGGCAGACAATATAGGACCGTGCATGAAAGTACTACCATCCATTCACAGATTGTTTATGTATAAGCTAATCCAATCATGCGGAGACGCGTGTGTTAATCAAGGGTATAAGAGGCATGCGTAAGATCAAGCCGGGGCCGGCCAGCCATGTAACTTCAATAAAGAAACTTGCTTCCACATCACCATGTTGTTCCTCAACAGCGACAGGTATTCTCTAAAATTTTTCCACTTTTGCTTTTTGTTTTATTTGGTGAGAGGGAGAGTTGGGAAGGATTAGAATTGAAAAGCTATGACAAATACTTATTCTTATTTAGGTATTTTCTTATTCAGTGAGGGTATTTTTTGGGGGGTGGGTGGGTGTATTTGCATAGTAATTCCAAAAAATCTTTTTTAAGTGGCAGCATAATTTGTGCCCCATTCAAACTTTATGTATGCATTTTAGTAGAAAAATGTTTTCCGTGGAAGTAATTTGAACCTGGAAAGGCTTGGTTAATATACATGGGTATAATGCTGTGACTTAACTTTATTCACAGACTTCAAGTATAAGCTATACAGATGGGCATAATTTGGACACCAACTCTGTCATTACCAATGTAATCTAGTTTGTCGCATGCATATCGTGCATCCTGAGACATTTTTGTAGGTTTTATTTTTGAGGAAAGTATTGTTAGCTTATTCTGCTGACTCTGGTCTTTACAGAAGATGCATATACTACAAACAATTAAATGTTTCTATCGTCTTTCTTTTCTGTGCAATTACTTTCTTTACCAAATGCATCTGTTATAAAATAAGATGTTCATCCAATTGAAGACATCTTTTTATTATCTCAGCTGGAGCACTTTATTTTCCAAAATATTTATTTTCTGAATTTGTTTCATTTGCTGTGTTCTTATTTTGTTCTGATTATAGGTGGTAGCCATTTACTTATTTTGAGTATATCATACAGGAGAGAGTTTAACTGTGATGCTTCTTAGAAACTCAGTACGTTAAACAGAACATATCTTAGCACGTCCAGGGCAAATAAAGTCTCTTGCAGAAGAGTAATGTGGAATACTTTGTACTTTTATTATTGTGTTTGTCAATTTATACAGAACGCCTATCATGACAAATTCCTAGATCAGGAATTGAATGCATTAAAGCCTTTTAGAAGAAAGTCTTATCTTTCTGAACTGTAGCTGCTGAAGATGGCAGCACTGTCTGAGACAATGGTAAGTGATCTAGGATGCTTGTATATCCATACATGCTAAATGATTATAGTTTTATTTGGAAAAATGTGTTTTATTATGCTCAGACTAAGGTATTAGACCATGATAGAGGTCTTGCATGGACTGGGGAGGTTTCTGAAGTATTGCATAATTATTTTAAATGGTATGCTGTTGTTCCCAGGGAACTACAGGCCCATCAGTCTGACCTTGGTGCCAGAGAAGGTCATGGAGCAGGTCATCTTGAGTGCTATCACACAGAACACACAAGACAACCAGGGAATAGGCCCAGTCAACATGGGTTTATGAAAGGCAGGTCCTGCCAAACTGACCTGATCTCCTTCTAGGACAAGGTTACCTGCTTAATGGATGAGGGAAAGGCTGTGGATGTAGTGTACTTGGACTTCAGTATAGCCTTTGACACCATTTCTAAAAGTATTCTGCTTGAGAAACTGGCTACCACTGGCCTGGACAGGTGCACCCTCTGCTTGGTAAAAAAAAATGGCTGGATGGCTGGGTTCAAAGAATGATGGTTAATGGAGTTAAATCCATCTGGAAGCTGGTCACAAATGGTGTTCCCCAGGCTCAGTGCTTGGTTCAATTCTGTTCAATATCTTTATCAATGACCTGGATGAGGGGATTGAATGTACCCTTAGTAAGTTCGTGGATGACACTAAGCTTGGAGAAAGTGTTGATCTGCTTGAAGGTAGGGAGGCTCTCCAAAGGAATCTGAACAGGCTGGATTGACGGACTGAGACTAATAGGATGAAGTTTACCAAGGCCAAGTGCTGAGTCCTGCACCTGGGACACAACAGCCCTATGCAGCTAGCTCTACAGGCTTGGGGAAGAGTGGCTGACAGAGAAGGACCAATGGGTCTTGGTTGACAGCCAGCTGAATATGAGCCAACAGTGTGACCAGGTGGACAAGAAGGCCAATAGCATCCTGGGTTGTATCAGAAACAGCATGACCAGCAGGACCAAGGAAGTGATTGCGCCCCTGTACTCAGCATAGGTGAGACCACATCTCGAATTCTGTGTTCGGTTTTGGACCCACTCACTATAAGAAGGATGTTGAGGTGCTGGAATGTGTCCAAGGAAGGGCAATGAAGCTAGTGAAGGGGTTGGAGAACAAGTCTTATGAGAAGCGGCTGAGGGAACTGGGGATGTTTAGCCTGGAGAAAAGGAGGCTGAGGGGAGACCTTATCACTGTCTACAACTACCTGAAAGGAGATTGAGTGTTGGTCTTGTCTCCCAAGTGACAGGACTATAGAAATAGCCTCAAGCTGCACCAGGGGAGGTTCAGATTAGACATCAGGAAAAATTTCTTCACTGAATGGTTTATTGGGCACAGGAACAGGCTGCCCAGGGAGGTGGTTGAGTCACCATCCCTGGAGACATTTAAAAGATGGGTAGATGAGGTTCTCGGGAATATGGTTTAATAGTGGACAGATATGATTAAACTTGATCTCAGAGGTCTTTTTCAACCAAATGATTCTATGGCGTGAGTGAAATAGAGCAGATAATCCTGGCAGGGCCTCTCCAACAGGATATTGGTTGATAGGGCATTATTCTAGGTGATAGGTAAGATGTAGTAGGCTACTACATTATGCCTGTGACTGATACCTTGATAGCAATAACCCTTTCGGAAAGGCTTAAAAGACTAAAGTCAGTAATTTGACTGTAATTGGCTTTAAGTTTGAGTGAAAACTTTAAGAACTTAGGTCCATATAAGTTTAAGTATTGCAAAAAGCATTACATATGTGTATAATACCTTCATCCCTCTGCCCACTACTTGTAATCGTTTTCATGGGTAGTATATGCATGGTCAGACAGTTAATGTTGTAAAGCTATTCTGGTTTGAACTAAAGCAGAATTAATTTTCTAACTTTTCAGGTAAGCTTCATCTAAATTTATTTCCTGAAAGTTAACTGCATGGTTTTCAGACAATGTTTCTCTCTAGAAGTGATAACATGGGACATTGGTATGCAGAAAGGCCATTACTTACATCTATCCCTATGGAGATGAAGACCTTCCTCAAGTTCATGGAATGCCATAAGTGAAAGGGGTGAAAAAGGGTCACAACTGCAGGGAGGGGCAGACAGGACAGGCAACCTAAAACTGACCAACAGAGTATTCCATCCCATTTTGGTATAAAGCTGAGGGATCACAAGGGTCAAGTTCTTCTTTGATACCTGGCATCTAATACAGACCTTGTCTCTCCTTTTACCCCTGATCCCACATCCGTACATTCCTGAATTCAATTCCTGAGTCCAGCTCCCTCCTGCTGCTGAGTCCAGCCTGGGACCTTTTCCCCATGCCTGCTCTGCAGCATCTGTGGTGACATAGTCATCTAGAGGGGTTCAATTTCATATATTTCTATGTATTTTATTATTTTCTTATTAATAGCATTTTCCTTATTATTATTGTTTTATTAAAGCAGTTTTTAGTTTCCAACTCACAAGTCTGTCTCAGTCATTTCCCTTTCCCTGTGTGGGGTGATTGGGTCACAACTACTTGTGTTTAGCTGTCAATCAGGCTGGGCCAGTGATACATTGTGACAAAAGCTCATCTTGGTTTTTTTCCCTTTCCGTTCTCTGAGATGCACAGTACTTTTAATTTTTTTTAAATGATGTTTTTAGATGTTGAGTCATAGGATAAATTGGAGTCTTCCTAAAGAGTGCAAAGGAGAGACTGTTCCTGTCTGGTGAGCAGCTGACCTTGTGTAATAAGGCAGCTTGGCAGGTAATTATTGTACAGAGGTGGGAGACTGCAGAGAGCAAACAGCCAGGTTTCAGAGGCAATGAGGAGAACCCTCTAGGATCGAAAGGGACAGAGCAGGATTTGTTACTACTTGGTTACTGATTTAATGCTGAAAAAGTCTGAATGTGAGGCTCTGCCTGCAAGGGCATTAGAGGTGAGAAGCTGACTTGGTATCCTGCAAAATGTGGATTTTAGCCCTATGCAGGCAGGGTACCTGCAGGGATTGATTCATGGACTCTGGTGCGAGGTAGACCAAAAGACCTTTATTGTTACAAGTTGGCACATTATATACCCTTGCTGCTGTCCACATACTTGTCCACATACTATCAGCTACTCGCTGATAGGTTAAAGCCTTAGTTTCACACACCCCGAGCTCGCCGCCAATTGGTGCCCTCTCTCTCCCCCTCCCAGTCTGCCACACTCTGCCTCCTCACTCCTCAAGGACATGTCAAACAATTCAAGGTCATCACCCACAATTCCCCCTTTTTGTTTTTCTACTAACATTATGGTATTAACTGACTTTTCAACCGTTCATTGAATGCATTGTAACAAACAGGGTAATACCATGAGTAAAGTCAAAATTATACGCAACATGACTATTCCTACTTTAATTATTGACAAAAACCATCCTGTTATACCCCATCCACTAAACAAACCTAATCCTAATGCAAACAACCCATAATGATCAAACAAGTGTGAAAAGGCTGGTCAGACTGCACCACTGAAGCACAAAATGTCTGGTTCAGTGTCTTCATTAATGTGACCCACACGTTCTAGCTGTGCCATGGGGTGAGGCACACAGAAGTCAGTAGATGTTCCTCTTCCTGTCTTCCGATTGTCACTGTTGACAGGACACATACAATGAGCAGGAAGCCACCTTGGTCTGTTAACTGTGGAAATATAAGCATGCCCTCGACCCCAGGTGAGTAATTTGAATGGACCTTCCCATCTGCCTGTCAATAGTGGTTTTGCTAATACTTTAATTCTGAGTTGCCAGAATTGCCACTGTCAACATTTCCCAATGACTGATAATATTTTAAAATTGCAGGTATATTGCTGTTCTTGCTCAGTGTTAAATGGTTGAATACATAAATGACTTTTGCCAAATGGTTTGCTGGAGGTTCCCCTAGGGTTCCCCCTGTTTTAGCCATGTTCTCTCAATACATTGTAATACCCCTACAACATATTGCAAATCTGTAATAATATTAATAGGTCCGTCCCAAACTTTAAACACTTGAACCACTGCAAACAATTCTACTACTTAAGGAGATCCTTCTACTTGAAAGACCTGATTATGCGATTGGTCCTCAGAATACCACATTATGGCTGCTTTGCCTGTTTTCCCAGAGCCATCAGTGAAAATCATTTGACCTTCTACTGGCCATTTGGAATAAAGTGGTTTGGCCTCTACCAAAACATCTTGTAAAAATGTAAATAACTTGTGAGCAGGTAAATGCACGCTGGACTGTTCCATAAATCCTTCTAAAGAAATCTGTAATAACACGCTGTTGTTCCTTTGACACCAGATAAGGTACTCTTGTGTTAAGGGAATGTAGATAACATCTGGCTCTGCTCCAGATAACTCAACAATTCCTGATCTTCCCTTTTGTATTAAGATGGAAAATATTTCTGTTCCTGAGATAATTGTTTTCTTTGGTTGGTGTGACAAAAACACCCATTCCAGGATTACAAGAGGATCCGAACCTTTTGTATCCCAGTGCCCTATTATAGCCAGCGGCTGTCTTTCCTTTCCTGGTTACATATATACAGATTGATTCCAAAATCTTCCCTTATCTTGTGGCTTTGTCTCACAGTTAACAGCTGATTTACTATTTCTATGGCCTTTTTGGCTTCGTCAGTCAAAGTTCTAGGAGATAATCAATTTATGTCTCCCCTTAACAAATTAAACAGACGCAACAAGATCTGGTTATCAATTCCTATTAAAGTCTGTATCCAATTGACAGTCCCCAGCAGTTTTTGTAGGTCATTCAATGTCTTTACTGTTTGACATATCTGTACCATCTGTGGTTGAATGGTTCTTTCGGTTATTTTCCAGCCTAGGTATTTCCAGTGTGGTGATTGTTGTATTCTCTCAGGTGCTATTTGTAGTCCATATTGCTGTAATTGCTCTTTTACCCTGCCATAGTCCTTGTTAAATCAACTGTCAGTCTTCTGGCTAATAAAATGTCATCCATGTAGTGATAACACAAAATGTCTGGGTGCTTTTTCCTTATAGGGGACAATGCTGCTGCTACATATCACTGACAAATTGGTGGGGAATTCTTCATTCCCTGCGATAAGACTGTCCAGTGATAACATTGCATTGGCTCTTGTTGTTTTAAAGATGGTACAGAAAATGCAAACTTTTCTGCTTCTTCTGGTGCCAATGGTATGGTGAAAAAACAGTCTTTGAGGTCCAAAATGACGATGTTCCATTTTTCTGGTATCATAGAGGGCGATGGCATTCCTGGTTGTGAAGAGCCCATATCTTCTATTACAGCATTAATTTGGCACAGATCATGCAAAAGATGCCACTTGCCACTCTTTTTCTTAATAACAAAAACTGGCATATTCCAAGGACTTGTAGTTGGTACAATATGTCCTTGCTGTAACTGTTCTTGCATTAGTTCACCCAATGCCGCGGCCTTTTCTTGTGTAAGAGTCCATTGGTCCACCCAAACTGGCTGAGTTGTTTGCCATTTTAGTCGGGTGATTGACCGCCTGCCAATGGCCTGTATTAAAAAGGCGTTCGTGTTGTAACAACTGTCTGTAGGGCTGCCAGCACGTCTCTGCTTAACCCGGGCAACATGAGGCATAATGTTTACGCATTGACTCTCTTCTGTCCTTACTTGAATAAAAGGAGCGCTTTGTCGAGATGCAGAAAATCCTCCCATGCCTGCGAGGCCAGTATGTATAGCAATGGTTGCCCAAGTGGGTGGCCAAGAGTGCTGGGAAATTACTGTTGCATCAGCCTCTGTGTCTATTAACCCCCTAATTTTGACCCGTTCTGGTCGCTCACCCATGCTAAACAATTGTATATTCATCATAGGGTGACTCTGAGTGATTTGTAATGCCCAATATAATTCAGGTGGCCCTGTGGATCCAAACCCTCTATCGGCTTGGACATTTGGTAACACATTCCTCACTTGTGCCTTAAAGGGGACTAATTGTGCTATTCTACTGCGTCTGGGTATAAAAACAGAAGTGTGGTGTGACAGAAGATGGTGTGGACACCATCGCCTGAATCTGTCCTTGATGATCCGCGTCAATGAGACCTGGCAACATGAACAGTCCCTGTAAGGTTAAACTGGATCGGCCTAATAGTAAAGTACTGAGTCCATCTCCTAAGGGTCCTTTCACATCAAGGGGGACTCTATGAACCTGTTGATTATCTATGGTGATGTCGGATGTTGTGGAGACATCCACTCCGGCACTCCCTGCTGTGCTGGCGCAGAGGCCATATGTTTGAGCTGGGTTGTTGCCGTCACGGAAGTACTTGTGTTGATGCGCATCTCTGCAATGCGCTGACTCCTGAGTTTCCCTGCATTGATGGTAGCAGATGACCGTCATGGTCACATCTTGATCAACATTGGTTAGCATAATATTTTCCCTTGTGACATCGGGGGCATACATGTGGCATTCTAAGTTTTCCTTGATCTGGCGCTTTTTGTGTAGGGCAGCTTTGCCAAAAGTGTCCGGGCTGCCCACACTGAAAGCATTTCTGTGCTGTGCCCTTTAACGCAGCAGCAAATGCTCCCACTAAGGCTTGGGTCTGATGTTCAATTGACCCCACTCTATTACGTGCTTCTATCATCTGCACCAATGTGGCTTGTGGTGGTAATAACCACAAAGCTTTCATACAGTCCTCATTCGCATTCTCCATGGCTAGTTTTAAGCACCTCCTTGGCCTCATTATTTTCTACTTGCTTATTAATTGCATCTTGCAACGGATCACTGAAGCCATATATGACTCCGTAGCACCCTGTTTTATACTAGTAAATGATTTTACTGTCTTTCCAGTCTATGGTACCTTTATCATAGCCTGATACGCCAAAGTAGCAGACTGTCTTAATATTTCCGAGTCAATATTTCCGAGTCAAGTTTGCTTGCAGTCAAGGGTCATTAACAGGGTGTACTCCCATTAACTGTGGGATATTTGCTCCCAATAATGGGTCCTCTGCTGCTCTGTCCAAATTTGTGAGAGCCGCATAGTCACAGAGATCTTTCCAATGCGATTCTCACAATAATTATTGTGTTGGTATCAAGACAAATTCTGCTATTGTTCGACAATCATAAGGGGTCAATATTTGTCCCAGCATAACATTTTGCAACAGGCTTTGTGCAAAGGGTGCGGTTAAGCCGTGTTGCATTACTGTTTTCCTCAACTCTTTTATCATTTCCCAGTTCAGGGGTTGCCACTCATTTGGAGCTCTGTCCCAGACTATAACTGGGAAAGTGCCTATCATCAATTCGAGCTCCCCATCTGCCACTGCCTGTTCCCGTATGTGACACCAGCAATCTGCCCGATTAAAGTCTTTTTGGCTGCTACTCTGCTCCGCATTCGGAGCAGATGGTGTTATTACAGGTGTTTGTGAAAAGGTCGGTAAGGCTACCGGTGCCCTTGCTGGGCCAGGCATATCTGGCCTGCCTTCTTCTTTGGGCTCCTTTGGTTCAGTAACATTTATTAAAGGCTTTTATTGTTTCCTTTTGTCAGCAGCAGCCGCAGCTGCAGCTTCCTTATCGGCCTTGATCTGCTTTAAGGAGTCTGTTACGTGGCACCAAGTAGTCATTATCTGTGCCGCTGTGTAATCACCACGAGAAGCGGCATCCCAAACCAACTGTCCGGCCACTTCCCATGCCTCTACCTCAAAAGCAGTCTCAAAATCTGCCAGGACCCCGTGTGATTTAAGCCACGTCAGCAACAGTTTCATAGTATACTCTTCATATTCAATGTCCCGCTTTTCTAGCATCTTCGTTAATAGTCTTAAAACAGACTTCTCTTCTATGGACATTTGTGCCCCCATTTTAACACATATCTAGCTGACATATCCCTCCCCCCCTTGAAGCTGCTGAAGAGGGCTGCTGCCTTTTCTGAGTCACAGGGTGGAGAGGGGCCAGACGGAGGTCTGGTGGCCACTCCACATCAGCGTCCATGCCAAAGCCCACCTGTGCAGCAAGGATGAGTTGGGGAGAATGAGCCATTATGTCTCTGCCACTCGTTTGCCTATCAGGATGACTAAACTGGCACCTGGTCATCCCCTCCCTTATCAGATTTATACCATAGATTTCAGAACAAAGACTCAGAGGTGATCCTCAAAACAGAAGTATTAATAAGATTTGTGAAAAGAAATCTACATATGTTGCACTTGGGTGATTTAGACTATGAGTTTTTGTGATGGAAACATCCTGATCTACGACCTTGGATTTTCTGGATTCCTAAATCCTGGTTGGCAGGGATTAAGCAATCCACTGTGTCCCATACCATCAGGCGCCACTGACCAAAGTAAAGGAGATGGGCCGACTGGTACCCAAGATGTTATCACTCCAGAATGGACTATAAGAGAATATGAGGAGCAACCCTTAATCAGAGCTCCCTCTCAGCTGGTCTGAGATCCCCCACCAACGTCAACAATCTATGAACACCGAACACCAGAGCGTTTGCAGAACATCTAAAGACTTTATCACCAAACTCCGTACAGGTCGTATAGTCCCTCGCAAATCCTTATAGGATGCTAATATTAGTTAGACTTAAGCTTAATATTCTTGACTTAGAATTCTAACATTATAGGTAATAAACTAAATGTTTAAATACAGTTCTGGGTCCTACTCTGTCTCCCTTGGGGTGTGACACCACCTGCGTACCTTTCTGGTGATTGGGACCTGGGTCTGTCAGCTCCTCCAGTGATTTCTTCATTCAACTGGACTCCCTCTGGCTGCTTGTTTTGCAGTTATTTTTGCCCCATGTTGGGTGCCATTTGCAGGGATTGATTCATAGACTCTGGTGCGAGGTAGACCAAAAGACCTTTATTGTTACAAGTTAGCACATTATATACCCTTGCTGTTGTCCATGCATTTGTCCATGCACTATCAGCTACTCACTGATAGATTAAAGCCTTAGTTTCACATGCCCCGAGCTCATGTCCAATTGGTGCCCTCTCTCTCCCCCTTCCGGTCTGCCACACCCTGCCAAGGACATGTCGAAAAATTCGAGGTCATCGCCCACAGGTACCTTCTGTAAGTCAAGCCTCTGGTCCTCCCAGTGGAGTGACCACAGCTACCACATTCAGTGTGGTGACAAATACTTCTCCCAGCATGCAGTTTCATCATCCTGTTTGCTGGAGTCTGTTCCTCCCTTTCCAGCTCCTAGGGCCACGTGACATTTTTTGAGCTCAGCAAATGGAACTGGAAGCAGACTGCTGTTTCCTATAAAATGGCCTCAAAGAAAACAACTTCTCTTTTCCCTCATTCTGTTTTTCCTTCCATCTCCTACATCCTGAAGATATAACGAATTTCTTTATATAAATGGAAATGATGCATTGAATTTTTAAAAAAAATTGTAAGCTCTGCTCTGCAGTTTTTCATTCTTACTGAGTCTGTTAGCTAGGAGGCACTGAGCTGTTAGTTCAGACTAGCAGGGAGAAGTTAAGCCTAGGTATTCTTCATAATGTCTTGGAGTTTGTAAATAAATACCTTGTAATGATTAAAAAATGTAATTGCATGCACATTTTCTGTTTCCCATTACTTGGACAGGCTGACAGCTTTCTGTTGAGAACGCACCTGATGCTATTGAACATGCTGTCACCATAGACCTAGTAACAAAGTAGCAATAGCAAGATACTTTGCCCAAATTGTCCCCTCATCCCATTTATTGCCAGCTTGGGAATTCTAGTGTTGCATACATCTAAGATGCAATTAAAGAAACACACTTCTATAATGCAAAGGGAGAGTGGTATCAAGAGCAAGCACTGCCAGATGGTGGACAATCTAACAGAGCATTTAAAATGAGTCAAAATTGAAAAAGTCTGAAATCCAGTGGCTTATTAAGCAACAGACATTGCATATATGGGACAAGTGAGAGAGAAATAACCTAATTTAGGTGCCCACATGACCAAACCTGACTTTTAATTGCATACATCTTGTCAGTAAATATCTGAAATGCATGTTTTTACTAGCTTATAGGTGTTTATTGAAATTTGAAACAGAATATTGCTTGCAGTGCTACACTGCTGGCTGTTGAAAAGTTGAGTAGGATTTGTATGTGTACTTATTGTGTATTTATTGAGGTAGTGAAAACAAAAAGTTTGCCATGTCTGGAACAGCTCTGAAAATGTAAATTTTACCCAGTGTTCTGCACAGTGTCCAAATCTATAGGATGTTAGATGAAGATCTGAGATGGGAGTCGGGAACCTATCTATCTTTGGATTTCAGAATGAGTTAGGGACCTAGATACTTGTAACCATCTGGACTCTGTGGCTGAATATTTTTTTAAGAATTCTAGCTATTAGGAGCCATAAATGGTAAAACTGAATTTTTAAAAATGTCACCCATGGGTGCTGTGCGTTTTCTGAATTAGTATATCAGAATAATTTGAATATGCTTCATGTTCCGTCATATTATATATTTTGATTGTGCAGTTTACAGATCAATATCTTTTCTAAGACTGTGATGAGAAATTCTCTTAATCATTTTTCACCCTCAATTTCTTGCTGTTCTCCACCCATTCATTATTAACACCTATTTAGCTGTTCTAATTATCACACATCATTAACTTAAACATGTTTGAATAGTTCATAACTCGCTGTCCTCCAAACACGAGATATAAATATTTGGCTAAATTAAATTTTGTCTTTCTGAGGAATATTGGCTTGTGGCTAAAACCTCTTCAGAGATCTCCAAAGAAAAATGTTTTCATTTGCTGAAAGCCAAAACCCTATTCATTATATTTAGACAACTTCATATTCAGCAAATATGGATTAAAGATAAAGATGGACATCTGGTGCTTTATTCACCATGGTAAAGGGAAACTCTTTCTGTTTCGCTGTATCAAAGCAACAATCATCTGTCTATATGGGAGTAAATAACTTCCTCAATACTTTTGCTGTTGGTTATAGTTCAGGTCATGGGTCCCTGACCAAAGTTTCTTTGAGTGCTTATTTTAGAGCCACATCATTGGCTATGATTATAGGCAACTTTACTCACAGGCAAACAGTTTCTCTTCTTACCCTTAAGCTGTACTGTGTGGCTTATCTCGAGAGCCAGCACAGGGGCTGTGGCATTGTTAAGGAATATGGACTACTTTGTTAGAATGCTCAAAGACTGGAGAAAGAGAAGAGACTTCAAAGTCAATTGTGAAAAAAAACCACTCTACCAAAACAGAAAGTAGAGAAGTAGATTATTAAATAATTCCGTTTTATACTGGTTTTTCTGATAAATATTTATAGGTGAAGCATATAACAAAGCCTGTGGTTAAGTTTGAATAAATTTTCAGATCTTGGTATCTTTATCAGACTTTTATTTTCCAGGTTGAAAACTGACATGTTTTTCTGCAGCTTGAAGAGACTTCCTTTCTTTCTTTTATTTTTAAAAAATAAAGGAAACTGTGGAGGGAAAAACATTTATCTAATATACATATTTTGTTTAATAACTTTACTTTAGATGGTTCCGTCTCAATGAAGATAGAATAGAAACTTAAATTTCAAATTCATTTATATATTGTAACAAATAACTTCCAGTGGCTCAACAACCATTTCATATGACTAAGTTAAAACAAAATAATCAACAAACATATTTCAAGCCTATAATCTGCCATAATTCAATAAATACTTTCAACACACAGGTTTGTAAATTTAATGCGTATTGATTTTAGAAATGGATCTTGACCATCTATTTCAATGTTGCATATACTTATGACAACCGGTAATGGAACCTTAATTACAATCAGCTGGCAAAAGTGTACTGGAAAGAGAAAAGGCCTCATTGCACGTAAAGGCAATATCTCTGGACTGCTTGATATTGCAGGTTATCTCCTGTTTTGCAGGTCAAAAACCATCTAATAAATAAGTATACATAGGTTGTTTTGTTGTTGAGGGTTTTTTTGGAAGGCATTTGATTGATTGCTTTTTTAAGATTAACCAAAGCCATTTCACTGAAAAAAAACTTCTTTGTTTCCTTATATTGAATTAAATTGCAAAAGGGCCATTCAGCAACTGCATTGCATTACACTGACCTATGTTCATTAACGTCAGAGACAGATTTTACATCGCCAGAAACGTGGTCTGTATTCCAAACCTCTACCCTTCACTGAGCTGCTTGCAGTGGCAGTACACGAGGTTTTGCTCAGGCCTGCTTGTGTGGAGCTTGCTGAAGTGTTAGAGGGTAAATAGCATGAAAAGATGAGGAGCAGAGGTAAAACTACGATGATCATGGTTACGTAAGCCAATAAGTAGAGCATCTTTGAACATCATATATTCTCTTTCTTGTCTTTTTTTAGGATAGACTAGACTAGACTAGACTAGTTCAGTTGGGAGAGACCTACAACGATCATTGAGTCCAACTGCTTGACCACTTCAGACCAAAAGTTAAAGCATGTTATTAAAGGCATTGTCCAAATGCTTCTTAAACGCTGACAGGTGCCAGGCATCATCCACCTCTCTAGGAAGCCTGGTTCTACCGATGCTTGTTGCTATTTGTGTAAAACTTGTCAGACAACCTATGTACCTTGCTGACAAACTGCTCCTCATTCTGTCCTGTAACTACTAATTGGAGGAAGATAGGAATATTCCCCTCCTCCTCTTCCTTTACTGTAAATACTCAACGCTATATGTGCAAAATGTTTTCTAGGCTTCTTAGTAGCAGAGTTAAGAATGAATCCCTCTTCCCTGCTCTTACCTTCCTAAGGGGTAGAATTGGGGCAGAAGGGAGGAGGAAACCAGGATGCTTGGCTCAGAGGGTTGTTTTTCTAGGAGCAGTGACTGTTGGTGAGACAAGTTACTTGTCTCCTCATCAAAGCAGGAGCAGTTTGCAGCAAATTTGGTTGCCAGTTTTCTCACTTAGTCACTAGAGCTGTTACTGGTTTGCTGCCCACTGCAGCACAGACAGGCACCTTACTCTGGCTCCAGACACGTGCTGGCTTCAGAGAGAAGTAGACATATGGTTTTGGATAATCACTTTGTTAGGACAGCCCACAATTTGTTGGTGTTGGCAGCAGCCCCAATGGACCATGTTTTCTATGGCTGCTGCCCTGAAGACTTCTCTGCCAGCCCTAGGCTAAACTAGACACACTTGTAACTGGTACAGCTGCATCCCTGCACTATTCCTCAGCTTTCTTCCACAGAAAATTATTCCCACCTTTTTGGTTTTCAGCTTTTAAAATATCAGTGTGTAAATGAGCTTTTTAAAACTTGGCTTTATATCTAAATAAGACTTGATCTTCTTTCCTGAAGATAGTCCCCGACCAAAAGATTGAATCCTACATGGAACATATTGCGAGACGGTATAACTCTGCGCTTGTCCTCCTTCTTACTCTTTTCATAAACGTTTGCTTCTGACAGACATGAAATATTAAGCTAGATGGACCTTTGGCATGACCTTACATTGCTGTACAAAATATGTAAGTGAATGGAAAAAGGAACACCAGATGTGATTATCAGCCATAAAACACTGAACTCATTATAAAATGGACAGAATATAATTAATATTCTAAAGATCTTTATAGGATATGCAGTCAGATCAGATATTCTAGTTAAATCTCAGTTTTCAAACATGGAAAATTATGACTGAAAGGAATAGTTGTGGAAGCAATATCTTTTCTTCATTAAACTGAATACAAAGGCATGCAATGTTGAGCTCAATACTAGTGCCATGTTAAAGGTGTGAAGAGTGTAGATGTAATTCGTGCCAGAAAACGCAGTGTAATGCCTGTTGGTGCACGACCTGCAAATTAGCATTACAGACGATAGGGAAAAAGGCCTGCTGGGATGATTCAGAGCCTGAGTGAAGGTCAGGAACTCCTAGTGTTGGAAAACGTTAATTTAGCTGAAGAATCAGGGCTCAATTAAAATAAGATTAAAATTATAGGTTATGTATATTGTATTTAGCATTTGATATATATTGTATTTAGCATTTAATTTTGTTGATCTTTATAGTTAAGTATGTGCAGACTTTGTGTCTGTCTCTGCAGACAGTGACGGTTTTCTCACAAACCACATATAACCTTCACAAGTATGGTATTAGGGAGTGCTTAGAAAGTATGTACTAACAACCTTATCCGAGCAGAGCCTACGCTTTTACTAACAACCTTATCTGAACACAGCCTACATTTGTGAAGGCCAGAAGCATACCAAGGGTAGTCAAGTGAAGATAAGGAAATGCTGGTGTCCACACAAATGATGAGACAATCCTCAAATACATATGCATGAAGAAATGATGTAATCTGTTGAATATACATTAGATTGTGAAACACTTAAGGGTTAAATTGCGGACGCGCCGGGATCGTCTTGGAACCTGATTTGGGTATGCATACCCCTGGTTCCCGGGGCTTCGAAATAAAGCACCACATATAACCTTCCTGGAATGGTTATGTGTTTGTCTCTACGCTAACACTAGGGAGGCATGGAACAATAGCAGGAGACTGTGGACTAACTTGATAACGACCTGAAAGATACGTTGTGCAAGAAACCGATCTCAAAGTACAGAAGTGAAGATAAGGAAGAACAAAAGGAAATCGCCTTAAAAGGAACTAACAAACCTAAAAACAGCTTAAACCTGCTCTTGAGAAATCTCTACATGGACAAAATCGACCTGCAGAATAATATAAAAGGAACTAAGAGCTTGGACTTAGGTGTGCGTTGTTGGTGGAGCGGAGACTCCCCAGCGCACCCAGCGCTGTTTGCTTCTATGCTTTCCCATATAAACATAATAAAGCAATCTTTTGCAGAAATTACAATTGATTGAGTATTTATAACAAAGGGATCATCTAAATTATAGTATGGCTCTTCCTCTGGAAGAATACAAATCTTTGAACAGATTGCTGAACTAGATTCTTAAACTGCTCATTTCTCGTTCTGCAGTTTGCTATGAAAGACTAGCATGTAATCTGAAAAGAAAGGACAGATTCAGATAAAGTACACATAAGGCAAATGGAGTTGTAAAATATTTCATTCTAATCAGTACAGATGAGTTTCCTGCTTGAATTCCAGATGTTGTACATATAGTTGACATTTACTGTCACATATATATAAGATAGTATAAATTAGAGGATCTGTTAACCTGCATGCACATTAAGTAAAGAATAAAAACTTTAAAAGTTACCTATAAATACAGTTCATAAAGGGCATAGTTCATAAAGGGTAGTTTTAACTCGTTAGTACTAATGTGTATACAGTTTTAAACTGCTTATAAATGCAGTGTTGGCTGTGGCAGATTGACCTTTAAAGTACTGAGCCTTATAGAGTCAGGTTCACTCGTATCTTTCAAATTCTTGACTTCTTACAGGAAGTGTCTTGCTTCAAATAATATACATTTTCTGATATTTATTTGGTGTCCCCAATTAAATGACAGAAATATCAAATTCTCAAAAAGAAATCCTTTGAATTACACTGTAAGATATCATCCTCTGGACTTAACTGATTTCTTATATCACCATGACGGCAAGGTATGTGGCAGGGCTGTCACACCTATGTTAGCATGGGGATCCCCAGGAACATGGAGATGAGCTCGTGACCTACAGCATGATCCCCGGTGACAACTGCCTACTGATTAAACTTGCAGTGACTCTAAACCAGTTTTGGAGACCAGCTAATGACCTGATAAGCATGAGGAGCTGGCAAGTGGCTCAGAATGAGTAGGTGCCTTGCCAACACCTCAAAACCCTTTCTGTTGTCTCTTGGTGTTTTTACAAGCTGTAGACAGCTTCAAATTAATTTTTAACAAGCCTCCTACTATTTTAATCTGTTTCATATCACAGATGTCCTTTTCTCAACTTCTTTGTCACAGGAACTTCTTGCAACTCCCTGATTTTGGACAGACTGTGGGTTGAGCTGTGCCCCCTAATTTGAGGTGTATTTCCTGACACCTTAACCTTGGTTTACGTATCTCATGACACCTGATTTTGATCTGCATTTCTGATGGGTTACTGCTGATTGTCTGCCTAATAAATATATTGTCTCTTCTCTGTTTTCAAGGTTTTTCCTAACCAGGTACAGTTGTCTTCCTTTAGATTTCCCATGTGGGATGAGGTTTTAAACCAACACCCACAAATCCAATACCTCATTTTAAAGAGAGCTATTTTCCAGGCAGTTTTATCTTAGTTACTATCCCCTTATAGATGAGAACAAAGAAAAGATGTGGCCTGACTGGTCAATCTGCCGGTGACTGCCAGCTGTGGAATGAGGCCACGTACATATTTTTATTTTGTTACGGGGACTTAAGTATTTGAATGCTGAAGCTTGAAAAGAATTCTTAAGCTGTCTTCATAGCCATAGCTTCAAGTTAAGCTGCAGTCTAAACAATCACAGTGGTAATTATCATTGAAAATCAATGCACATTTTCTTTTGGTAGCACAGCAATTTAAAAATGCTTTTTGTCCATTCAGTTTGTGTGGATATTTCTTGTACTGTAAGTTCACTTACCTAGAGTGTATTTGTTGCCCAAGATGACAGATGATCTTACTGTAGTTCTTACACTAGATAACTTTGCATACCAGTTGATCCCACCTTTCCTTTAACATCCTTTCCTGGCTGTTAGTGCTTGTGGTTCACTTGGGCAGGTAGCACACACTGAAGCTAAGGGAAGCACGGCTTTTTTTTTTTCTTCCTTCCCTAGACAGAGTGCCTCTTCATTGACTCCATCTCTTAATATGGTCAGTCATTTACCGGTGTTCTAGCTTCCATGCTTTCTTTTTCCTTGGTTGCTAAGAGCCTCATGTCATGTTCTTTCTTTTCTCTACTGTTGTAATGAGTTCAGTCTCATTAACGGGCACACCCCTCTTCTTCCAATCATTTTTGTTCCATACTGCTCACTGCTGATGGCAGAGCCCTCCTGAGATCACTAGGAAATATCAAATCTCTCATCTGCTTCCATTTTCAGAAACCAGCTTCTCTTACCAACGTCTTCATGAAATTAATCGCAAAGTCACTCTTTGTGTTTCACTGGATTGGGGAAAGGAAGAAAAGGAAGAATTGCTTCTATGTACACTATTTTGTGAAAGGACTGAAAATAACTTTCTTGAAAGATACCACAGAGTCTTTGACTTAGCAAATACCAGGGCAGAAATGAATTCAAATGGCTGTCTGTGGAGGCGGCAATGCTTCCTACCAGCTTGCCAAGTGGGTGGAACTAGCTGAACACTGTTTGCATTCGACCATGTAGATGAAAAGCCAGAGAAGAGCAACAAAGCTGGAGAAGGGGCTGGAGAACGTGTTTTACGAGGAGCGGCTGAGAGAGCTGAGGTTGTTTAGCCTTGAGAAGAGGAGGCTGAGGGGAGACCTTATTGCTCTCTACAACTACCTGAAAGGAGGTTGTAGAGAGGAGGGTGCTGGCCTCTTCTCCCAAGTGACAGGGGACAGGACAAGGGGGAACGGCCTGAAGCTCCACCAGGGGAGGTTCAGACTAGATATCAGAAAAAAAATTTTTACAGAAAGCGTCATCGGGCATTGGAACAGGCTGCCTAGGGAGGTGGTTGAGTCACCATCTCTGGAGGTATTTAAAAGACGGGTAGACGAGGTGCTCAGGGACATGGTGTAGTGGCAGATAGGAATGGTTGGACTCGATGATCCAAGAGGTCTTTGCCATCTGGTGATTCTATGATTCTTACAAAGACACTGTCTTTGCGTGTCTTTGTCCCCTTCTCTTCTGCTTAAGGAGTCTTAGATCACACAAAAGCAGCTTCTTCACGCAGCATTTGGGGATGGGAGGTCCAAAGACCAGTTACATATGCTAACTCTTGCTTTCTTATTGTGAAGGTGATCAAACATTGGAACAGGTTTGTCCAGAGAGGTTATGGAATCTCCATCTGTAAAGATATTCAAAACTCAGCTGAACAGAATCCTGGGCAATCTGCTCTAGAGGACCCTGCCTGAGCAGGGGAGGGGCTTGGGCTAGTTCATTTCAAGAGGTCCCTTCAAACCTCAACCATTCTGTAATCCATGCTAACCGCAGACTGCTTGGCCTGCCCTCCCCTCCCAGATAGCCCTCTTAAAACAGAGGAGGCCATCCCTCACATCAAGGTCTGGTATGGCATGTGTCCCCACCGCTCAGTGCCCATTGGGCTGCAGTGGAGCTAAAAGTTCTTCTTGGTGGCAAACACAGAGACCAACCCAGTCTTTCCCTTGACTACGGTGGGAGGTGCTTGGGCAGCCCCAGTCCTTTCACCTGCTTGTCAATACAGCATTTCACCTGTGTCATCCTGTAGCAAGTCGCTACCATGACAAGGCACAAGCAGATGTGCATTAGCAGAACACTTACAACAGGATACAGAAACGCATTGAAGATGCCAGTAGCCATGGTGGTAAGCAGGTAGATCCAGTCGCACAGAATCTGTAAAATAAAATTCTATACCGTCTAGTTATTTTCTCATATAGCACTTAGTTGCAGGGACATTCTGTCTAACTTTAAAAAAAAAAAAAAACAACAAAACAATCCTAAAGATCCCCCATTTACTGTAGATGGAACTTAACTCTACTTTAGCTTAAATCAAACATTCCACTTCTCTAATAGTAACTACTTCTTATGCCAAATCACTCCTTTATTTTTGGACCTTTCGATCCTCGTCTAAAGGTCCACACCACCCTTCTTCCCACAGGATAACAAGCAAGGCAGAATAACGCCAACACTTTATCTACATCTGATCTAGAAACATGATCCTTTTCAAAACTATGCATTTGACACAACTTAATACTAAAAAGACGATCCCTGTTATGACAGTGATTAACACTAAAGTCTGCAACAAGGAAGCCAGCCACCTGGTCAGCGATATTCCACCTATATGGCTTAAAACTTTATTCAGCCAATTGTTTTCTGCATCCTCTCTAAGATCCTGAGCTTTCCAGACAACAGCCTGAATTTGTTCTATCTGCTTATTAAGATCTTCCATTACATTTGGGATATGGATGCAACAATGATCTGTATCCAATTTCAGATCCCCGCAGACTCCATGCTCTTTGGGCAGCAATAATTCTAAAACCAGGTGGTGTTGTAACACTGCCTTAGCATTGGCTGTACCTGATGACCAATCAATTTGAATCCTTTGGCAGCAGAATTGGCTGGTGTTTCCACTTGTCAGGTAAGATTTTTCTTTTCCTACAGCTATCATTGTAATGATAGTCATTTGAAACATAACCCCAAAATTCACCGTGATCTAGTTCTTTGAATCCTTATCTTTAGTGGGTTCCCCGAGTCCCGTTGGATTTTCTACTCGGGCTTTGGCATCCGCTCGGTTCTCGTATGGTGAGCAGTTAAGGATCGTTGTTCCACAGTCCATGGAGCAGGAACTTTCTCAATCCATGAATGATGAATCCCGGGTCCTTTTCCAGCTAGCTTCACAGCTGTGTATGTAGTTAAAAGTACCTGACATGGTCTTTTCCACCTAGGAGTTAATGGTTCTGAGTCCCAGGACTTGATATACACTCAATCTCCAGGCTGGAACGGATGTGGTGTTGTATCAAGCTCTAGGCATTTGTTAACCTCCACGAATTTCTGCATCCTGGAGAGTCTTTCCTAAAGATATTAAATAGTTATTAATGCCCAAATTCCCTGTGACAGTGATATCTCCTGGGACATCAGGTGTCTTGGTTAAATCTGTGTTGTCTTTCCCTGTGGCTATAACTTCAGCCAGTTCAGGAGGGCCATTTGGCTTTTGACTCCATACTTTGCCCCTATCATTAAGATTGGTGGATCCAAACCCTTTATCTCCACAAATGGTAGTGACCTGAGGTGGAGTCCCACCCCCTCATTCTCTCTCTCAGTCTTTTTAAATATCACAAATTGTACTATTCTGTCATGGGGTTAAATAATCAAATCTTGTTCACTGTTGTTTAACAAGATTAATTTAATTTCTCCTTGATAATCTGCATCAATCAGTATAATTTAGAGAGGTACCACTTTGCAGCAGTCCAGCTACCTGAGAAAGCGAAAATCATGCGCATCAAGGCGCACCAGAAAGTGAATTCGGAATTGGGGAGAGGAAATGAGCTGGCGGACAGAGAGGCAAAACTGGTGGCCAAAGGCAAGGTAAAAACAGAAGGGGCTTTGATCCCTGACAGGCGAATCTCCTTAGAAGGTAAGCCAGAATATACCAAGGAAGATCAGATAATCAAAAACTTATTATAGACCTGGAATAGTCATCTGGTAAAGAGGGGTGGGTCCTCACTCCACAAGGGAAACTAATCATTCCTCCTTATTTAACATGGCCTTTGATGAGGGAAGAACACAGGAAGAGACATGGGGAGAAAGGAGCTTTATATAAACACCTAAGTAAAGGGATTGTAGCTAGAAATTTATACACCAGTGTGACACAATTTACTCAGCAGTGTGACCTTTGCCTCCAGACTAATCCCAAAATTACCCCAAACCAGAAGTGGGCCAAATTGGAAGAGGCAATGGACCTGGGCAACAATGGCAGATTGATTTTTCGGAACTCCCAAGAGAAAGGAGAGATGTCAATACTTATTGGTATTAACTGGTACCTTTTCAGGTTGGCCAGAGGCATTCCCTACTAGAGCAGGGAGATAACCAGAACATTAATACAAGAGGTAATACTGTGCTTTGGGGTTCCAGCAACCATGTCTCCTGATAGGAAACGACATTTTATCTCAAAAGTAGTACAACAAATCATTCACTATTTGTGTATGAAATCATGACCTCCTACATGATGGCACTGGACAAACAACTCCAAAAGACTGAAAAAACATGAGGCTGAGATGTGAAGTAGGGGTTTGGATGAACCTGTGCATAACATACGACCTGGAGATTATAGACTCGCAGAATCACTAGATCGGAAGGGACCCACTGGGTCATAGAATCCAACCATTCCTAGCACTACCTAAACCATGCCCCTCAGCACCTCGTTCACCTGTCCCTTAAACACCTCCAGGGAAGGTGACTCAACCACCTCCCTGGGCAGCCTGTTCCAGTGCCCAATGACTCTTTCTGTGAAAATTTTTTTCCTAATGTCCAGCCTGAACCTCCCCTGGTGGAGCTTCAGGCCATTCCCCCTTGTCCTGTCCCCTGTCACTTGGGAGAAGAGGCCAGCTCCCTCCTCTCCACAACCTCCTTTCAGGTAGTTGTAGAGAGCAATAAGGTCTCCCCTCAGCCTCCTCTTCTCCAGGCTAAACAACCCCAGCTCTCTCAGCCGCTCTTTGTAAGACTTGTTCTGCAGCCCCCTCACCAGCTTCGTTGCTCTTCTCTGGACATGCTCCAGAGCCTCAACATCCTTCTTATGGTGAGGGGCCCAGAACTGAACACAGTACTCAAGGTGCAGTCTCACCAGTGCCGAGTACAGAGGGAGAATAACCTCCCTGGACCTACTGGTCATGCCGTTTCTGATACAAGCCAAGATGCCGTTGGCCTTCTTGGCCACCTGGGTACATTGTCAGCTCATGTTAAATTGGCTGTCAACCAACACTCCCAGGTCCTTCTCCTCTAGGCAGCTTTCTAGCCAGATTTCTCCTAGTCTGTAGCACCGCATAGGGTTATTGTGGCCCAAGTGCAGGACCTGGCATTTGGCCTGGTTAAACCTCATACCGCTGGTCTCAGCCCAGTGATCCAGCCTGTTCAGGTCCTTTTGCAGAGCCTCCCTACCCTCCAGCAGATCCACGCTTCCACCCAGCTTAGTGTCGTCTGCAAACTTGCTAAGGGTGCACTCAATGCCTTCATCCAGGTCATTGATAAAGACATTGAACAGGGCTGGACCAAGCCCTGAGGAACTCCACTTGTGACTGGCCTCCAGCTGGAGTTAACTCCATTTACCACCACTCTCTGGGCCCAGCCATCCAACCAGTTTTCAACCCAGGAGAGTGTGCACCTGTCCGGGCCAGAGGCTGACAGTTTCTGAAGCAGAATGCTGTGAGAAACTGTGTCAAAGGCTTTACTGAAGTCCAAGAAGACTACATCCACAGCCTTTCCCTCATCCAGTAGTCGAGTGATTTTGTCATAGAAGGCGATCAGGTTAGTTTGGCAAGATCTGCCTTTTGTAAACCCATGTTGACTGGGCCTGATCACCCAGTTCTCTTGCATGTGCTCCATGATAGCACTCAAGATTACATTTTCCATGACTTTCCCCAGCACTGAGGTCAGACTGACAGACCTGTAGTTCCTCAGATCCTCCCTTCAACCCTTCTTGTAGATGGGCACAACATCAGCCAGCCTCCAGTCTAGTGGAACTTCCCCAGTCAGCCAGGACTGCTGGAGGATGATGGAAAGGTGTTTGGAAAGGTCATCTGCCTGCAGGAATGAATGACAAGACAGACTCCAGTGAGGTGGTGGAGCTCTTAGCGAGCTCCTTATATACACAATCTTATGTTGCATCTAAATCTTGGCATCATTTGATTGGTTACAAGCAACTGTTCAAGCTTATAAGTTTATACTACTATTGGTTAGGTTCTACTGTCCACGTGCCTAGATCAGATGCTTACTTGGTGAATTAGCTTTGTATATGTTACATGCTTTTCCCCTAAGTTATCATGATTTCTACTTTTCTAACTTACACCTCCCTCTCAGCTTCTGGGCATACAGCCATAGCTTACTGTTGCTATCCGTTGGTTGCTCTTACCACTCTGTTCATGGTATTTCAAGAGCATCGTGGCCTTCATTAATATAAAATGTTTCTACAATTCCCCCCCACCTTTTTTTTTTTTTTTTTCTTCGACAACTAGAGCATGTAGTTGTTGATTATTGGTTTTTTATCATTCCCTGTACACAATGTGGTATGCAAGGAATTATCCTTAAAATCACAATGATCACCAGTAAAATGATTCCAATTTTCATGACTAGTTCTTAGAGTCAACCTCTGACGCCCCATCCAGACAACAACTGCCTTAACCAATCTGGATCATTGTTATGTTGTAATTGTTTCGTCAAATCCTTCAACTATTTCAGTTGTTATAAATCATAGTGAGATTGGGAGTTAGTAGCGTAAGCCATCCAAGGCTACATGGCCCACCATTACATTTTGACAGAATTCCTCCTCACGCTATCTCCACAAATCAGAAAAAATTCTACAGGCAAAGCAACTGGAAAAGAAAAAGAACACAATAACAAAACCAAATAAACATATTGGATGACCATCAAGTCGTCTATGGGCTTTTCTATGAGTAATGGCTTTTTCAATTTTGCCCAAAGTTTGTTGTCCATCACTCGTAAGAATACGAGAAGCTGTTAAAGCCATGTCTCCCTTAAGAAGATCAAATAATGGACTTAGTTCTGCATTAGTAATACCCAAATAAGGTTTAAGTCAATTGATTGTTCCTAGGAGCTTTTGTAAATCCTTTTAACTACTATTTGCAATTTGACTTGCTGAGGTTCAATTGTGGCATTCAAAATTTTCCACTCGAGATATTTCCAGGTTTGAATTTTTTCAGGTGTGACTTGAAGGCCTATTTTCTCTAATACAATCTTTGAAATGGTATTAATTGAGTAATACAACTGTTTTGGGTCATATACACAGGTGGGAAAGGAATATAAACCATAGCTTGCATTTGTCCAGTAAAATCAGAATTAATAACACCAGGTTGCACAAAAAGACTTTGCAAAGTAACACTCGAATGATCCACTAAGCAAGCACTTAAACCATTACCGGTAGGGCCAAAAGCTTGGAGCGATACCTTGTGAGTGTATTAATCCCTTATTGTGATTGAGGAGGTTGTGGAGAAGATCCAAGACGGAGCATTTACTTTTGTCCTGCATCTCCACCGAGCGCTGGGTTGCTGGTTTCCTTGGTTCTTTAATGTTAGTGGTTTACCCCCAATATCGTATTTGGAAATGCGTTGCTTTGTAAAGTGACAACATTTTCGACATTTATGGTAACGGTCCAGGTGTTGTCAAATTCCTGGCTCCTTTTGTCTGTTTTTACCTGCATGGGAATTTTCAAGGCTGCAAATTCATTAACTTTTCTATTCCTCTGCAGTTTTTTAATCTAAGAGGATACTCCTTTTGGACTCTTAAATCATGCTCTCATTAGTGTCTGGCTAGAATCCCCTTTACAGTTGTCTGCACTAGGACCCAGCCGTTGCTGATCTAAGAAGGGACACTGGAATGCAGAGTGTTCTTCATAAATTGTTACTCCCCTAGAGAGATAAGGACTCCCAAGCTGAAAGAAAAAAAGCTTCACGTTCAAAAAAAAAAATCAATAGAAAAGGAGCAGGGAGGAAAAGGTGGGGGGAGCTCACACAGCCACAGGGCTGGGCTTTTTTCCATTTTATTTTTCTATTTTCTATGTTCTTTTTTCCATTTTTCTATTTTCTATTTTTTCTTTTTCCATTTACTTTTCTGTTTTTCTTTCCCTATTGTCTATTTTCTTTCTTTTTTTTCTATTTTTTTGCTTCCATTTTCTTTTCTCTCTCTCGCTCCTTTCTTTTTTTCTAGGTATTTTAAAATTTTGTCCTCTGCAGCCTTTCACTTCAAAGGTCCCAGGTAAATCTGTTTGCCAGCTTAGTGGACGTTTGAGATTGAAAGGTTTCAGAGTTGCATTTTTAAGATTAAGCAAAACAAAGAGAGGCTCAAACTCCTATAACCAATTTGCAAGTCTTACAAATGTTTAAAGCGCTTTAAACACGCGCACATAGAACTACTCTTTTGAAAGCTAGCTTAATATACCCATACAATGTTGTTTATGACCAGTCAATAAGAAAAGCACAATGGTATGAATATTTAAACTATGCACGATACCAAACACATACAACGCTTAAAATATGCACATGTATTATAAAATAAGGTTTGTATCAATTGTTTAACAGGTAATAGTCTTTGGTTGCTACAGCATTATCCTGGCAAAGAACTATCCTGTGGTAGCTGTGAATTATTCATGCATGCGATGGAGCCGGTGGCTGCTTCAAGCACTGGGGCAGTGGGCAGCTTGGCGGTGAAACAGTCAGTACTTTCTCTTTTTACAGCTTTTCGAATTTCTTTGATCGCTTCATAACTAACTGATTCCCAGCAAAGATCTGCATCTCGTAATAAATCATGGGAAAAATTTGCAACAGTTCAACCTCTTCCCGCAGCTGCGCTTCCCTCCTCAAGGAGGAGGACTTGTGCCTATCTGAATTACTTTCATCCTGAGAAGTTTCACCTGGTAGTGGAGGACAGAGGAGTGGATTAGTGGTATTCAGTGGAGATCTTACATCGGAAAGAGGTGGGGCAGAGGACTGTATGACAGTTAATTGTTCACCTTTACATTGTGGCTCGGATTCGCTCACAAGTTCAGTGGGTATCTTATAAGTCCTGTCTTTAGTTGGATATGATCGTTTCTTAACAGCTTCCTCATCCTCAGAATCACTCCACAGTGGTGATCGCTTTTATATTTTCCTTGAAGTCCTTTTAGAAGTCGCCTTTACGTCCTTCAGTTCTGGACCAGGAGGGTCAGGATTACTTAAGGCACTAGCCTCTGCTAGATCTTGTTGTGCTTTAAAATGTTTTGGTGTTTCATATAGCAATCGCCATGTTATTAACACACGGGTAGCATTTAAATCTCCCTTTGTGGCATGTTCAAACAGTAATTCACCAGCCTCCTTCCAAGTCCCAATGTCAAAAACATGCAGTGATTCCGCAGGCACATTCTTACTCCTTAACCATACTAATAACAATTCCAGTTTATGTTCTTCATAATGAACTCATTTCCTTTTCAAAATATGCTCAAACATCTTTACTATTAACTTTTCTTCCGTCAATATCCTTTCAAAATATTCTTAAACATCCAATATCTTGGATTGCTGCATCTGTCGGGTCACCATTATTACCGAGCCATTTTAATAGGATGCGCACTTTAGTCTCATCATGTTTGACTCCTCTCTTTAAGGAGGATCTGGAGCAAGAGTTTCGCGATTGCCTCTTGTTCTGATGATGCCCCCTGCCCCATGTCTGTCCGAATCCTCACCTTGTTTGATAGGTGATGTCCCAGGGATTGTGAAGAACCGCAGTCCAGCTGGTGATTCTGGGTTGAGTTGGGGTTCCTGCCGGCTACTCGGAGCAGTTGTAGACCTCAATAGCCACACGATGCTGCTATCACGTCGGGGTCACCATTTGCAGGAATGAATGACGAGACGGACTCCAGTGAGGTGATAAATGCAGACCTTTATTGCTCTTAGCGAGCTCCTTATATACACAATTTTATCTTGCATCTAAAACTTGGCATCATTTGATTGGTTGCAAACAACTGTTCACGCGTATAAGTTTATACTACTATTGGTTAGGTTCTACTGTCCACGTGCCTAGATCAGATGCTTACTTGGTTAATTAGCTTTGTATATGTTACATGCTTTTCCCCTAAGTTATCATGATTTCTACTTTTCTAGCTTACACCTCCCTCAGCTTCTGGGCATACAGCCATAGCTTACTGTTGAGATCCGTTGTTTTCTCTTACTGCACTCTTCATGGTCCTTCAAGGGCATCATGGCCTTCGTTAATATAAAACATTTCTACATCTGCCAGCTCTTTTAATACTCTTGGGTGGATCCCATCCAGCCCAATAGACTTGTGGGTGTCTAGCTGGGCAAGCAAGTCTCTAACCACCTCCTCTTGGATCATGGGAGCCTCATTCTGCTCCTCTAACTCCTGGGTTTGTACACAGAGGGAACAACTTCCCTTACTATTCATGACTGAGGCAAAGAAGGCATTAAGTACCTCAGTCTTGTCCTTATCCCCTGTCACTGTTGTTCCTTCTGCATCCAATAGGGACTGAATATTCTCCCTAGTCCTCCTCTTCTTGTTAATGTATTTGTAGAAAGATTTTTTTCTTATCTTTCACAGACTTAGCCAATTTGATTTCTAGTTGGGCCTTAGCCCTCCTGATTTTTTTCCCTGCACGATCTCACTTCCTCCCTGTAGTCTACCCAAGATGCCTGTCCCTTCTTCCAAAGCTCATAGACATTCCTCGTCTTTTTGATGCCTCTCAAGATCTCCCTACTCAACCAAGCTGTTTTTTTCTCTCAACGGCTCCTCTTCTGGAACATGGGGATGGCTTGCTCCTGAGCTGCTAGAATTTCATTTTTGAAGAGCGCACAGCCCTCATGGGCTCCCTTGCCTAAAGGACTGTCTCCCATGGGACTTTTGCTAACCAGCCTTCTGAACAGTCCAAAGTCTGCCTTCTGGAAGTTTAATGCGACTGTTTTGCTAATCCCCTTCTTCATCTCACCTAGAACCGAAAACCCTATCATCTCCTGATTGCTTAGTCCCAGGCGTCCTCCAACCATCACATCTCCCACAAGACCTTCTCTGTTCACAAAGAGCAGGTCAACGGGGGCACCCTCCCTTGTCGGCTCACTCACCAGCTGTGTGAGGAAGTTGTCTTCCACACACTCCAGGAACCTCCTAGACTGCTTCCTTTCTGCTGTACTGTACTTCCAGCAGATATCTGGAAGATTGAAAGTCTCCCACGAGGACAAGAGGTAGCTATCTAGAGACTATCCCCAGCTGTTTATAGAAGAGTTCATCAGCTGCTTTTCTTGGGTGGGTGGTCTGTAGCAGACTCCCATCACAATATCTGCCTTCTTGTGAGCTACTCTGATTTTAACCCACAGGCACTCAGTCCCTTCCGCACTGTAATTGAGCTCAAGGGTATCAAAGCACTATCTAACATAGAGGGCTACAACACTTCCTCTCCTACCCTTCCTGTCCCGCCTGAAAAGTTTATACCCCACCGTGGCTGCACTCCAGTTATACGAGTCATCAATGACATCGCAGTCACCTTGTCCTACGACAGCTTCACAGAATCACAGAATCACAGAATCACAGAATCACCAGGTTGGAAAGGACCCATTGGATCATCGAGTCCAACCATTCCTAACACTCCCTAAACCATGTCCCTAAGCACTTCATCCACCCGTTCCTTAAACACCTCCAGGGAAGGCGACTCGACCACCTCCCTGGGCAGCCTGTTCCAGTACCCAATGACTCTTACTGTGAAGAATTTTTTTCTGATATCCAACCTGAACCTCCCCTGACGGAGCTTCAGGCCATTCCCTCTAGTCCTGTCCCCTGTCACTTGGGAGAAGAGGCCAGCTCCCTCCTCTACAGCTTCCAACCCAAGCTTTTGTTGGATATACTGGAGCCCTGGGAAATATTCTGAATCAAAAGGGTTTAAATCTATCAACTGTGGTTATGCATGAAAATTAAGTACATGTGAGGCAAGAATGGAATGTGGGTAGAGAACAGGGGAGTCAGCAACTTCAGGGGACTGTAGGAGGAGAAATCAAAGTAGGATGCCAAATGGTTAATAGGACTATCCATAAAAAGACATCCCAAATTACTATCTCAACTACTCCTACAGATAAGAATACAAAGACCTGTACATCCAATGAATTAGACTGTTGGCATAATTTTACATTAGTACAGCCCATTCAGGTGGTTTGTCTCTGGGCCTATGATACCATTGGGCTCTCATTTGAATTTAAAGTAAATATTATAGCTAAGCCTGTTCAACCCAGAATGGTCTCTTAAACATGTTCAGTTGCTAATACAAACTGATATTTCTGAAATTCAACCAGCATGCTCTCATTTCCGAAAAAACATCCTTCAAGGGCTAGACAATCTGTCTGTGAAAACAAGTGCCCTTCAGGGGCAGAACACAAAGGGGCCTAACAGGAGTGTTAGAGACAGGATTGGAGGTCCTAAATGGAATTGACTCAGAAATACCAATGTATAAATTGGCCAACACAACTAGTGATTTAACAAAATTAAGACAGCCTTTACAGTCTTCTCTATTAGCTTTTGGAACTAATCAGTTATCAGAAATGTTACCAAAGTGGGAAAAGGTGGAGGAACAAGACCATGAATTAATAGGAAATGTACTCGGTGTGATCCAAGATAATGTTTCTTTGACCCTCAGCTGTATACAGGAACAATTATGAACGTAATCAGTATCTGCCTTAATTATAAGAGAAGGTGGTTTGGGTAATATCCCCACGGAAATCTGGAAAGTGGTTTGGTATAGTGTTACTGGCTTAGAGAGGAAGCTTCAGTCCTGGTAGACTCTGGTAAATTTCACCTATGACCCCAACACTAATAGAGCCACAGCCTTTGTGTTGACCATACGTAACGCTTCAATGCATGTAGTCCTCCCCATCATTGCATTAGGATTAAGCCATGATAAAACTGTGCTCTATCCTTCTGAACATAGAACATGGGCATGAATAGTGAACGGGAAATGGCAAACTGTAAATTTAGAATCTTTCATTACACGAGAACAACAAGGATTCATTTGTGAAATAATGCAAGAACTGAACTCACTACTCAAGGTGCGGTCACACCAGTGCCAAGTACAGAGGGAGAATAACCTCCCTGGACCTGCTGGTCACGTCATTTCTGATACAAGCCAAGATGCCATTGGCCTTCTTGGCCACCTCGGCACACTGCTGGCTCATGTTCAGTCAGCTGTCAACTATTACCCCCAGATCCTTCTCCTCTGTACAGCTCTCCAGCCACTCTTCCCTCAGTCTGTAGCACTGCATAGGGTTGTTGTGCCCCAAGTGCAGGACCCGGCATTTGGCCTTGTTGAACCTCATATGGGCCAGGGTTGTGTGTGTTTGAGAACTGCTTGTATTTCTATAGCAATAGATGAGATAATTATGGATAGGAAGAATCACTCTAATTTCTAATTTCTGTATTTGTTATCTTGTTAAGATTGTTGGGTGTGACTTTTCTTATTTAGTACGAGTCATATCCCATCAGCTGATAAAATCCAGTTCTACAATATTCCACAAATTATCACCTATACCTATTAGAATGAATCTTACATTGGTAAAATAATTACTGAAACACTTAATGAAACATCAGGACTTGATCAAAATTCTGGATGAGGTCCAGGAAAGCAGGAAAAAATGCTGATAACAGTCCACCATTACACAGAGGAAAGAAAGGGGGTCCTAAAAAGGGTAAAAGAAAAGATGAACCATCATTGGAGGGACGTGTTGTTTGGATGGTCCCCTACCGCGATTGGCATTCTGAATAACTTGTGTCACCCCAGTATTGTCCTTCTGATGCTAGTTTTAGTTAGCTTTGTTTTCTCTGCTATGTTATTTATTTGGAATTGGAGAATGCTACAATGACTAACAATTTTGACTACTATGTCTAGTGCCCATGAGAATGCATTAAAAGGGTAATTTTCCAACAAAATATCATGCAATTCCCCTTTGAGAGATAAATTACATAGTTGGCAAATGAATTTGCCCATGTTATAAAGACAGGGGGGAATTGATGAGCGAAAGCAGACAGGGTGGGGTTGGGAGTGTTCTTTAGAGATGGCACTGCTCATCTTGAAGACCTTGGAATTTGATAACTAGGGAGCCAGCTAGCAGAAGTTTACTGATAAGTGGGCATTGGAATGCAGAAAGCTGGAAAACAACCAGAAGAGACTGTGCTTGTGCACAGTTCAAGGGGAAAACCTTTTTTTCATCAAGGGGAAAACCTTTTTTTCATTAGGAGGAAGACTTCTTACTTCATCCCTAAGACCCTGGCCCATGATCACCAGGAGGCACTATGCAGGAGCAACACTGGAGCGAACCTTCCAGAACTAATTATAATACAAAGCGGGGAAAGGGTATGAATATGTAGTAGGCACTTATACCTATGCATATCATTACCCTATAAGAAGCTGCTTGTTAAGTTATACGGTGTGCAAACTAGGAGGAGAACCCCCTTGCAGCTCAGCACTGGAAATTAACATACCTGCTTTATAACTCATTTTGGGTTATAAGGTTTATTCCGCAAAACAACCTCCATGGCCCTACTTCCACAGGCCACTGCTAATCACATGTTCCATCTCCATGGTGCTTGGCTCTGCCAGACAATGATTTGAGTTTGGGTCAGTATAAGTGTGTGAACACAGCCCTGACAAGGGTAACCATTGCTACATTGGTTTTTTTAATCTGAAGATTATCCATCCGAGCACCCACTGGACATGGCAGATACAGGGACTTCAGATAGATAGATACAAAATATAATCAAATCATAGAATGATTTCAATTGGAAGGAACCATAAAGAACATCTAGTTCCAATACTTCCAGGCTTCCCAAGGAGCATTGAGAAAACAGTGGGAGCAGTAGAGAGCTCTGCTGCTGACACAATTCTCTTTGGAGGAAATGCAGCTATTTTTCTTGTTTTGAGGCAAAAATGTCACTTGCAGTTCATATTCAAACGATAGCCACAGAGAAATATGTAACCTCTCAATCCTACTAAGAAATGTATACCGTCTTCCAGAGGATGGCATTGCCTCCTCATGCACTATCTATTTTCTGCTAGTGAGACTATCACAATGAGCAAGAGGACTAATCAGTTCAGCTGTTCAGCCAGATCACATAGTCTTGGTAAAGACTTTCAACAAAGTTGCTGAAAGTAGCTGTGTCGTCATACTTGCTATGTTTCATCTTTTCTGAATGTGAACCTCTGTCCACTAAAAACCTGACTGAGACATCTAAAAACTGTACATCTGTCAGATGGCAATGACTTTACATGCTGGATGTACAACAGAGAGAGTTTCTGCTGTTCAGATACCACAGTGAAGGACGGGTTTTCAGAACCACAATCATATTTCCTTTAAAATGGAGAAGAATGAGATTTAAGAAAAGAACACACTTTTCCTTTCCTCACATGTATGTTTTACATATATTTATAGATGCATTAAAAGGTCATTGATTCATATACTGTAGATATTGAATAGTTTTAAGTATCCATGCAGAACAATAGATAGCTGTAAAAATAAAAACTTTTAATTTTGAGTTAAATTCAAACCTAGTAGTATCATTTGGGTCAAAAAAAATTATCCTTCTGACAATTCTAGCCTTGGAACAAAGTTGTCCCTGTAATGTGCTCAGAAAACATTCATATGGATGGACCATATGGAGCAGAGAACAAATGTCTAAAGTCTAACAGACAGTGTTTGACCAGTAGCATGTACCTCTGTAGAGAGCTGAGGCTCTCACAAGAGTGGCCCTGTGGATTCTCATCCATATAACACAAAGCCTTGTGTAAAGCTCTCTTTGAAAACTCAGAGAACCAATAAATTAGGTTTGCGGAATGATATTTTACCTAACAAGGTTCACTTTCCATCTGATTTTATGTTATTCCATAACTAATAGCTGTTAGATTTAGATTAGAGTTCAAGAAAGAATTCATCTACCCTTCTGCATTCCTACTGTGCTTTGCTGTTACAGGACTTAGCTCCTGAACACTACAGAAAGAAGACTTTCTGTCTAGTGTGTGCCAGGCCTTTTCTAATTAAGTGACACTACCGCTGAACAAACTTTCCAAGTTCTTGTTTCCCCAGCCTTCCATCCAAGAACAACAGCATCATTCTTCATGCTCAAAGAAACCCAGGACTTTCAGACATCTCTTCACACTTTTGATCCTGTCTTTTACTGTTACCAGCACTAACTGTTTCAATCTGTCAGCGAGTTCCACTTTACAAGCAAAAAGGGTTTTGACTCCACTAAGCCTGATCCAGATTGGTGTCTGCATTTCTGCTATTTAAAGGAGCTAGATCCTCACAGCCTCACCTTGCTCCTGAGACAGTTGTTGTACCAGTCAATAAGCCCCTCCTTCAGTTGCCATTGATAGAGTTATGGTGGAGAAGATGGCCATTCTTGATGACCACGCAACTCAGAGTGCTTTGGGGAACAGGCAGATATGAACATTAGTATTATTAAATGTATTCTTGATAATATTAAATGATTTGTTCTAATCCATTAAAATGATGTGTAATTGTACCTTTTTGTGGTCAGTATCCTCAGGTTTCATCACATCAGCTAAATATGAGAGTACCGAGCTTCTTGCAACATTTAATTTCCTTTGAAATGACAACAAGGTTGTGGACTTCCCTTTTATTATAGAATCATCCTCTGCAATAACCCCCTTTGGAGGAGTCCCTGAACTCATTTGTCCCTATATAACTTGAACTCAATAAAGTTGCACTAAGGAAGAATTTGTCCCAAACCAAAGAATTTGTTCCCAAAACAAAGAAGGGGGAGGAATAATAATAAGAGGAAACATGAAGTGTCAACACAGCCTGTTCAGAAGGGGGAAAAAAGCTAAAGCAAAACAAAAATACTGAGTCAGGTTGTCAGCTAAAGAAAATCAGTGTAACTCCAGTTTAATCAATTAAATTATATAGGATTACACCAGATGAAGATCTGGTATGTAATTTTCAGGTTTTTCCAGTTCCTCCTCCCCCTTCCCTGTCATAAAATTTGTTTTAAAAAAACCCAGTCTGCCAGATTTTGCAAATTCAGTAATCTGTTAATTGAGTAAGTGAAGATATAATGAAAACAATAAGTGCTGAAATATCACACATGCAGTACATATATCCAGCCAGTCCAATTTTATGCCAAAGGAGACTGGCAGAGTTCCTGCTGTGATTCAAATATTATGTCAAATTTATAAATTTGTTTTCTCCATTCTCCTCCCATATCCCTGTGCCTCATCAGTCAGAGCTTATACCTGCACAAAAGACTGATCCATCATTAAGGAGGCAGGTTGCAGTCAATGTAAATTTGCAGTTTAAAATAAAAAGGAAAAATGCTGCAGAGTGTGGTCACCCTCTGACCCTAGACAATCTACCTCTCAGTCTTCAAACCATAGGTTAAAATAATGTGTCCCCTGAACAAGCAGTAAACTTTTCTGCTTCTGCCTTTTTGAATATTCTTGGAGTTGCTATATCTGCTGGCTGACACTCTGTCTGTCTTTTAAAATAAGAACATCTCCTCCATATGCATTGAGCTCAGTTTTCTACTTAGTATTTCAAGAGCCCTAAGGATCTTCAGGAGAAAAAACCCCCATATTCTGAATTTTCAGTTTTGATGACATTTTACTTTCCCTACAGGATGTGCAAAAACACCTTAAAATATTTGACAGCTGCACTAAAGGAAATGTTCTTTGCCATAAGAATGAGGGCACATCACTTTTAACTAACCTAGGGAAAACAAGACTCATATTTTCACCTGTATCCCATGTTTCCCCAAAGTAACTGCATATCTCTTTCAGGTTATTCCAAATACTAAGCAATAATAACAGCAACTTAAAAAAACCCCAAACCATGAGTTTTGACCATGCATCTCCCAAGTGACAGGGGATAGGACAAGAGGGAATGGCCTCAAGCTCTGCCAGGGGAGGTTCAGGCTGGACATCAGGAAAAAATTTTTCACGGAAAGGGTCATTGGGCACTGGAACAGGCTGCCCAAGGAGGTAGTTGAGTCACCTTCCCTGGAGGTGTTTAAGGGACGGGTGGACGAGGTGCCGTATGGTTTACAGATTGTTAGGAAAGGTTGGACTTGATGATCCAGTGGGTCCTTTCCAACCTAGTGATTCTATGATTCTATGATCTAAAGACAAAATTTAGCCCATCCGTCCATCCGTCCTTCCATCCATCCATCCATCCATTCATCTATCCATCCATTTACAGAGGAGTCCATTTTCAGAGTATTCAAATGCAAATAAGGCTTCAGGCCATAAGCAAAAGACTGTTAATTTATTTCACAAAATCACTTAGGTTGGAAAAGACCTTTAGGATCATTGAGTCCAACTGTAAACCTAACACTGCCAAGTTCACCACTAGGAAATATAATTTTACCTTGCCTAGGCTAGCCTCACCTTGCTTCAGAGTCAAGGGAAGGAGAAAGCAACATTTAAGAGAAATATAATAACACTTGCCTTCAATAATTGTGTGAGGCTGGGATGTATCACTGTTTGAAAAATGTTTTTTCTCAAAAAATTGGAAAAGGAACTTAGATAAACTACTAGTATTAAACAGTGCTTTTATAAGCTACTACTAAATGAGGTAAATCCCACACGTAAGCTGAAATTTATGTATTTTCTCTGTAACCAGCAGATCACTAAAGGGCACACTGAAAATGTTCCCTAACACCAGATACAACCAAATTATTCAGTGTGTGCTGGGTTTTGTTGCTTCCAAGCCACACATGGGAAATGCTGAGGTACAGGGAATATAAAGTTTGATATTTTTTTTCCAACTGAAATTAATGACAAAACGATATTGTGGGGTCCACAGCGGGCTGAGGACCCCTGCTTAATGCACCCAGAAGGAGATCATGGGACGGGAAGTGGGCAGACAATATAGGACCATGCATGAAAGTAGTACTATCCATTCACAGATTGTTTATGTATAAGCTAATCCAATCATGCGGAGACACGCGTGTGTTAATCAAGGGTATAAGAGGCGCGTGTAAGATCAAGCGCAGGCCCGCCAGCCATGTACCTTCAATAAAGAAACTTGCTTCCACATCACTGTGTCATGTCTCAACAGCGACATCTGGTGACCCCGACGTGATATAGCTAGCGATTTTCTGAGAGTTTTAATTTTGGGGTTCCCTGAGGTGGCACAGCCACTATAAAAGAGTTTTCGGCAAGAATAGCCAAAGAGGAGCGGCGAGAAAAGCTGCTAAAAAGAGTTTTCGGCAAGAATAGCCAAGAGGAGCGGCGAGAGAAGCTGCTTAATTCTGGATCCGGGACTTTTAAGAAGCCACCGAGTGCAGGTGAGCTGCTGGGGAAAAAGATGGGAGCCTCACTAACAAAAGAGGAGGAAATGATTATAATATACAAATACTAGAAAAGAAGGGGGTAAAGCTAGAGGAATTAATGTTGCAAAAGATGCTTTTATGGAGTAAGAGACAGGGTTATACTCCAGATATCATTTACTGTTTCGAGTTGGAAAGAAATAGGGAACAGGCTGTTTGATAGCACTTCACAAGGAGACAAAGAGTCAGTATCTTTGTTAACCACATGGTGCCTTTTGTTTGATACTTTGAAAGACTATAAAAAACAGAGGGATCTGGCAGAGCAAGGTCTTTCACCCCTTGCCTCCCGATACGAGCCTCCATCTGCTGAGGATCTGTTAACGGAGCAAGAGGAATTTTCTATATTAACTGCTGACCCAGACTCTGCATCTCTATCTGAGTTTCAACACTTAAATTCAAGAAATCCGGTAACGCACCCAAAAAATAAACCATCTCGGGTAGCGCGAAAACGTTTTCTTGTTGATGAGTAGGACGATGAAACAGACTCGGCTTGTCCGATATATAAACAAAGCCGACGGCCGGTTAACCCCGTAACGCCGTCCACCCCTCCACTGCCCCCTGAAGAGCGAGGGGCACCCGAAGTGTACAATCCCTTGGTACTCCCACCTTTGCCAGATGAGCCGGATGATTGGGACAATCCCGGGGAGGGGGGGGGGGGGGGCACTGAGGTGGCTGCTTTAAAAAACAGAAAGATCGAGGCTAACGCCAAGCCAACCTTTAGGGGTTCCTCCGGTAAACCTAAAACCCCTTGGGTGTGGGATTCACCCTCAGCACAGGTTACTGTGAGACCATATGATCCATGTCTATTTTGGCAAAAGGTAAAACAACAGGCTATACTAGAAGGACAGTGGACATTGTCTGAGGCAATAACTACACCCTTAAAGGAACGTGACCAGAGTCCTGTGACAGCTATGGCATTCCCGCTGTTCCGGGGGGTTCCAGGACAGGGAATTATGGATGAGCACAGACCATACACCTGGAAAGTAGTACAGGAACTTCAAAAAACTGTTACACAGTATGGTCCCAGCTCCCCTGCAACAATGCAATTGCTTTGATTATTAACTATGGAAGAAATGACACCATATGACTTTGCTCAAATTGCACAAATTATGTTTCAGCCTGTTCAGTGCACAGTTTTTCGAAATATTTGGACTCAAAGGGCAGAAGCACAGGCAATACAGAACCTGCAGCCCCTTAATTCAGACCCCCTATATGGGAACGGTGCAGACGTTTTAACAGGAACTGGGCAGTTTAGTAATCCACAGCATCAAGCTCAGTGGCACCCTTTAGTGCTTGAGCAGGTAAAAACAGTAGGGCTTGAAGCACTGATGAGAACAGCTGAGATCGCTGAACAGAAGGATAAATATACAACAATTGCATAGGGAGTTCGAGAGCCATTTTTACTTATCGGACGTTCCAGTGCTATCTTACAAAACATTCTAGTTCATGTGGGAGTAATTGATGAGGATTTTACAGGACAGATTTTTGCAATGGTTTCTACTATCACCCCCCCTGTTAAAATACAAGAGGGAAATCGCATTGTGCAATTGGTGCCTTTTAAAAGCAGTGTTCTTAAAACAGAACAAGTCATCCGTGGAGATGGATGGACCCCTGAGGACCCCTGCTTAATGCACCCGGAAGGAGATCATGGGACGGGAAGTGGGCAGACAATATAGGACCATGCATGAAAGTAGTACTATCCATTCACAGATTGTTTATGTATAAGCTAATCCAATCATGCGGAGACACGCGTGTGTGTTAATCAAGGGTATAAGAGACGCGTGTAAGATCAAGAGCCAGCTGGCCAGCCATGTAACTTTAATAAAGAAACTTGCTTCCACATCACTGTGTCGTGTCTCAACAGCGACATCATATCTGACCATAAAGGGCTGAGGAGCCAGTTTTACAGTGGGACTGCTTAGGAAAGCCAAGGTTCAAGAATTCTGGATGAAATCACTGGATTTAAGCATTCTGTATGCTCAGTACTCAGCCTTCATTAGCTCCTGATAGATGAAGGGACGGGTGGATGAGGTGCTGAGGGGCATGGTTTAGGGAGTGTTAGGAATGCTTGGACTCGATGATCCAGTGGGTCCCTTCCAACCTAGCGATTCTATGATTCTCTTTTCCTCTCTGTCTCCCTCTCGTTCCCTTATGGTGTGCATGTCGGATCGGATCCAAGTGATCTGGGTTGCGTTCGGGGATCATATTATGATCCAAACAGGTTGGGATTCATTTTTGTAACTTTGGGAAGTTGCACCCCCATGTCTCAGCTGTGCACCTCAGTATTTTGATCTGTTTATGTTTGTAGGAGCCAGAATAAATATCCCTTTTGATTTTTCACCCTGGGAGTGTCCTTGTTGGCCTCCAGATTGCCACACGGATAAATGAACACCCCCCCCACTCCCCCAGTCAGGCCTGGATGCAAGCATGTGGCTCGTGGGTTAGGGTGTGACACTCATATATTAAATTTTCTACTTTCCATAAAAATTGTGTGCCTTTTCAAGGGTTTTTGCCATAATTACCTCAGGGTGGTAGGAGCAGAAGATGGAGGGGGAGGGATGCCAGGTTTATGGACACCTGGTGCTTGTAGTGTTGCTGATAGCATCATTTGGTTCATGAAAGTCAGAGGACAATCAAGACAGACATTTGCTATTACGTTAACAACAAGGTGAAGCAGATTTGTGGGGAAAAATCTGCCTTGTGAGAGGCCAGAGCCATACATCGCTGAGTTCCTGAGCAATTTGTCCTGTATAGCCAGGTCTCATCTGTTGTGCCCCAGCTGCCACGTACTGTAACAGTCTGTGCATGACTGGAAGAGGCAGAGGTAACACTGTCCTTTCTCACAGTCTCACCTGTAAAACCCTTTCTGCATACTGCATTAATAACCATTATCCATCCCCATTCTCCAAAGTGCTGTAAACAGCATGGATGAGCAGATGATCTGGGAATTATGATGAGATTTCAGAGTACAAGGTTTCATTCCTTGCTCTGTTATATATTTCTTTTGTGATCATGTGCAAGTTGCCTCCCAAGAGAAATATGCTGGGTTGTAAAATGATCTTGAATCTTGAATATCAAGACTTAACAAAAATCAGTGGCCATAAGCCAGGCAAATTCAAATGGCTAAATGGCACACCTTAATAGTGAAAAATGGAATTAATTCTCAGAACAAAATACAGAGATGAAGAGAATCCTCTTACTTTTGATGTCTTTGGTTCAAGATTGAAAAATAAATGTAGCCAAACACAGACTATGTTTAAACAAAACCAATTGACTTGGTTTAGTACAGTTATAATTGTGTGGCACTAAATAGCTGATGATATCCAAGTGGTTAGACTAGGTGAGTTAATATTCTTTTTCCAGGCCTTACATTCCCTAAGCCTATGAAGTGGAAGAATTTTTGAAGGACTGTGGCCAGTTCCCAACTCCACAGGTAAATTAAGTAAATGTGCCTCCATAGGAAATATCTGGTATGGAATTTATCTCACCTCACTTCAGTTGAATAAAAGCAAAGCAACTAGTAATTAGTTAACAAGGATTTTGCTAAAGTTTATGGCAATCACTGGCATGTGCCATGGTTGTTTCAGCCTGCCAGTAGTGGACACCAGGTAGATAGACCCTCTGGTCATGCTGTCTCTCTCCATAAACTAGAAAGGAGCCTAGATGAGTAACTTGGACCTGATGATGATCTTTTAAGTGGATGACTCATAACGCCTCTCATTTGTCACTGTTGAGACCTCTTGTCTAATAATACCTCTCATATTTATCATTGTTGCAATACAGTCCTACATTTCATATCCACTCCAAAATGACTTTCACTTTACCAAAAGCAAGACTGACTCTGGATTAATTGCACTCTGAAGATGTTTACCACTTTCTATTATCTGTGATGTAGCCTAGGTGTCTAGCTCAGACTTAAATACCTGAACTGTACAGTGTTGTTAGCAATTCATAAAAACCTGCTGTGTTTCATTCTAGCTGTGCTTGAACTTTAAGAGTTGATTTTGCAAGGAAATCTGGGATTCACCAAAATGAGTGAAAACATGCAGGTGTCAAAAAGTTATAACATTAACATCTGAGGCTGGTCATGTTAGGCCGACACCTCTGGAATTGATGCCACCAGTCTCAGATGCCTGTCCCAAGATGAAGTCAGCCAAATCAGGCTAAATTCACTGACTTCAAACACCTTTCTACTGATCTGCACTAGATAAGGCGAGGCATTGTTTTCTTTGGCTGATCAAGGAATTTGGAACTGGGGACCAAATTAAACTTCTGGCTTTTTAGCCAGCATGCTAAATAAGAAGTAATCCTTGATTGGCTGGTTAGGCAGGGGATCAAATAGGCACCTCCAGAGTGTAATTCAACCCAAAAAAGTATCAGTCATCTTCTGAGAGAATATCTTTCTCTCTTTCTCTCTCAACTACAGAGAAATTAAGTATTAGCTATTAACTAAATACATAAAATTAGAGATGATGAATCTGTGCCAACAGATCTTAAAAACCAATTGAAATTTTGTTCTGCATGCTAATTATAATTTTGTTGACATTGTTGGAACCAAGATGTATTTTAATGCTTATTCAAATCACTCTATGGAAAAATATATATTCATCTGCAGATATTTATATATTTATTTATATGAATATTTATAGACTTATATAGATAGTCATATAGATCTCTCCACCAAGCAATTCTCTAATTAGGTGCTGTCAAAAAAAGAGCAGCATTTAAAAAAATAATAATATGGCATTTGCCGAAATTTTTCATGAGGTAGCAGTTTAGGCCCCAATCCTGCCAACACTGTATTTATAGTATTACAGTGTGATTCGTGTTAGCAATTATGTAATTAATTTCATCTATATAACACTAGACCCCATCATGCTAGCCAAGGTACATATATATTTTATTCAGCTATAAGTCGACTATAAGTCAACAAAAATCATAAAGGTATACCACCAGATGGACTACTGTCCTGGTGTGAAAATTTCCAGTAGTATTTTGTTGTAGTTGGGCATGGTAGTTTTGTCGTATTTGTTGGATGGTCATCCTTTTTCCATCTGAGGTAGCAAATGATAATCCAGTGTATCTGCTGACAGAGACATTTAAATGTTGTCTGTTTATGATCCTCCATGACGTTTCCCATTTCAGAATTTTAATTGATGTTCTCTCCTGTCAGGAGAGATAGTGAGCAAGAAATAGCAATAAGTGCCTCTGGAGCAGGAGTGCAGAGCATTTGATATCAAGTGAGCTGCTGGCTTGAGAATAATCAGCATTGGTGGCAAAAACAAGAAGGCATGAAAACCATAACAGTGGTCATGAGGAGCTTGGAAGGAGAAGAACGTACTGTGGAAATTTTTATGAAAGACTTCTGGGACTGGTGTTGATGTTTTTTGTAAGGTATAAATACAAGCTTGTAACAATAAACTTGGTCTTAGCTTGAAACAAAAGCTGAGTCCGTGCATGTTAATATGCTGCAAATGGTGCCTGATTTAGGGTCTGGATGGAGGCTCACATGAGGAGCATGGTCTAGTGGCGTACATTGGCAGAACGTTTGGAGGGGCTGAAAGGAAGCCCAGGGTGCACCCATAGACACTTGCCCGCTGGATGGAAGGTGAGCTGCCGATAAGGTGATGGGGAACACGATAACCCAGGAACAGAAAGATGTAATAGATTTATTTAAACATATTTTAAAGAAACAAAACCGAATTCTAGAAACTAATGATCTTAAAGCACTTTTGGCGTGGGCTCGGGATCAGGAGCCTTCTTTTGATGTCTGCTCAGCATTCGACCAAGAAACCTGGGATAAGATCGATTATGGGATGAAGTGACTCGGTCGGATAAAACTACTGCTAAGTTGCTCGGTCCCTGGCGGACTGTTGTTGAAGCGCTAAAGGTGCATGCCAGCTCCAAAGAGCACAGCAAGGATTTGGAACTGAGTGCAGGACCATCAACAGCTGCACTAACCCCTCACACCCCTAAACTGGCTGTGCTTGCCTCTGCACCCCTCAAAGGGGATGCCAACAACCCCTTTAATCTGTGTCCGACAGACCTCGAGAAGGAGCCTGATCTATTTCCAACCTGTCCCTCAGACAGATGGGCCCAAGTTAGAAAGGAGGCGCAGCTGTGGGGGGAGGTTGAAGTGTTGCAATCTTTTCCTGTGATTTATTCACGAGACACCGGTCCTCACTGGGAACCAATTAGTTATGAAGTGATAAAGGAGATTCTAAAAGCTGTAAAAGAGAATGGACTAACTGCTCCGTTTACGTTAAGTTTGGTAGAAGGTATTGGTGACACATACCATCTTACACCGCAGGACTGGAAATCAATTGCCTGATTAGGTATGACTCCTATGCAGTATATTATCTTTACATCAAACTGGAAGGAGTCAGCGACTATAGTAGCCCTGGATAATTTGCAACACCCACAGGATAGTCCCTTATGGTGTGTGGGGCTCGATGCTTTAATGGGCGAGGGCAATTATATTGATAATGTAGCCCAAGCTAGAATACCAATGGAAGGGCTGCAACAACTAAAGGCTGTTGTCTTGAAGGCATTTAGAAATGTCCTTGATGCTGGGACTCACGTACAGTCTTTTGTTAATATTCAACAAGGAGCTACAGAACCGTACATGACTTTTTTAGACAAACTACAAGAAGCCTTAAATAAGCAGGTAGAAAATGTCGCTGCTAGACAAGCTTTGCTTAAACAATTGGCCATAGAGAATGCAAATGCAGACTGTCAGAAAATTTGATGGCCTTTAAAAAATAAAAACCCATCACTTACTGAGCTGATGGCAGCATGCCAAAATGTCAGATCTTGATCTCACAACCTAACTTTAATAGCTGATGCTTTTGCGGCCATGCATACACCAAAGCAGAGGGGAACTTGTTTCAGTTGTGGAAATCCAGGACATCCACAACGACAGTGTCCTTCTAGAAATAGGGGCCATCTAGCTCAAAAAATCGAAGGATTAGATCAAGGTCCCGGACTCTGTCCATGATGTCAAAAAGGTCAGCATTATGCAAACACCTGCAGATCTAGATTTCACAAAGATGGTTGGCCACTAGCTCCTTGGGGGACACATGGAAACATGCAGCTGAGTGTGATAGTGAGAGGGTGCGCCCCGATACAAGTACCCTCTCAGAACCCTTCTGTAATGCAAGCCAGCTCTGTGCCAGCACAGCAGGAAGTACAGGGCTGGACCTGGCCATCACAAGCGATAAAGTGCTAACAACGACTGCAGTTCAGCTCATCCCTACAGCTGTTAAGGGTCCCTTAGGAAATGGAGCAGTTAGTCCATTCTCTTTTACAGCTAAACGGACTTAGTGCACTGTTAATTGGATGATCATCTGTAACAAAGCAAGGATTGTTTATTTTATGGGGATTGATTCCATCCCAACACTAAGGAATAAGGAACAGGAGATCAAAGAGAAATGGCTGATTAATGCCTGGCTCAGAACCTGGTGTGAGGAGAGAGGCTTTGGATTCTTTGATCATGGAGTGGCCCACGCACCCCCAGGCTTTCTTACTAGGGATGGGACACGCTTGTCTCCAAGGGGGACTAAAGTACTTTCAAAAAATCTAGTTAGGCTTTAAATAAAGCTTTAAACTAGATGGGGGGGGGGGAGACCAGGCTAGTTGGGAATGAGCCTGGAAGTGGAACTCCAGCAACTGAGATATGGTGTGCCGGAGTGGACCACCAGTACACCAACACAGAGCAAGAGGGGGCGAGTACAGCTGGGGACAGCAAGAATGAAACTGGCACTGTGGAGTTAGTTATTCCAAGGACCAGTCAATCGGGAATGAATTCTATTCCCTTTATGAGGGCTGAAGGCTCGTCAGCCCAGCTGAAGTGCATTTACACCAATGCACACAGCATGGGCAATAAGAAGGAGGAGCTGGAGGCTGTTGTAGGGCAAGGTGACTATGATGTCGTTGCCATCATGAAACGTGGTGGGATGACTCATATAACTGGAGTACAGCTATGGGGCAGGGTATAAACTCTTCAGGCGGGACAGGAAGGGTAGAAAAGGAGGCAGGGTAGCCCTCTATGTTAAAGAGTGCTTCGATACCCTTGAGCTGGATTATGGTAAGGAAGGGACTGAGTGCCTATGGGTTAAAATCAGAGGAGCCCACAAGAAGGCAGACATTGTGATGGGAGTCTGCTACAGACCACCCAGCCAAGAGGAAGCAGCTGACGAGCTCTTCTATAAACAGCTGGGGATGGTCTCTAGATCTCTACCTCTTGTCCTCATGGGAGACTTCAACCTTCCAGATATCTGCTGGGAGTACAATACAGCAGAAAGGAAGCAGTCTAGGAGGTTCCTGGAGTGTGTGGAAGACAACTTCCTCACACAACTGGTGAGTGAACCAACAAGGGAGGGTGCCCTCCTTGACCTGCTCTTTGTGAATAGAGAAGGTCTTGTGGGAGATGTGACGGTTGGGGGACGCCTGGGACTAAGCGATCATGAGATGATAGGGTTTTCAGTTCTAGGTGGGATAAAGAAGAGGATTAGCAAAACAGTCACATTAAACTTCCAGAGGGCAGACTTTGGACTGTTCAGAAGGTTGGTTGGCAAAGTCCCATGGGAGACAGTCCTTCAGGGCAAGGGAGCCCACGAGGGCTGGGCACTTTTAAAAAATGAAATTCTAGCAGCTCAGGAGCAAGCCATCCCTATGTTCCAGAAAAGGAGCCGGCGGGGGAAAAAGCCAGCTTGGTTGAGCAGGGAGATCTTGAGATGCATCAAAAAGAAGAAGAAGGCCTGTGAGCTTTGGAGGAAGGTGCAGGCATCTTGGGTAGACTACAGGAAGGAAGTGAGATCGTGCAGGGAAAAAATCAGGAGGGCTAAGGCCCAACTAGAAATCAAATTGGCTAAGGCTGTGAAAGATAATAAAAAATCATTCTACAAATACATCAACAAGAAAAGGAGGACTAGGGAGAATATTCAGTCCCTATTGGATGCAGAAGGAACAACAGTGACAGGGGATAAGGACAAGGCTGAGGTACTTAATGCCTTCTTTGCCTCAGTCTTTAATAGCAAGGAAAGTTGCTCCCTCTGTGTACAAACCCAGGAGTTAGAGGAGCAGAATGAGGCTCCCATGATCCAAGAGGAGGCGGTTAGAGACTTGCTTGCCCAGCTAGACACCCACAAGTCAATGGGGCTGGATGGGATCCACCCAAGATTATTGAAGGAGCTGGTGGATGTCCTTTCCAAACCCGTTTCCATTATCTTCCAGCAGTCCTGGCTGACTGGGGAAGTTCCACTGTACTGGAGGCTGGCTAATGTTGTGCCCATCTACAAGAAGGGTTGCAGGGAGGATCGGGGGAACTACAGGCCTGTCAGTCTGACCTCAGTGCTGGGGAAAGTCATGGAACAAGTAATCTTGAGTGCTATCATGAAGCACATGCAAGAGAACCAGATGATCAGGCCCAGTCAACATGGGTTTACAAAAGGCAGATCTTGCCAAACTAACCTGATCGCCTTTTATGACAAAATGACTCGACTACTGGATGGGGAAAGGCTGTGAATGTAGTCTTCTTGGACTTCAGTAAAGCCTTTGACACAGTTTCTCACAGCATTCTGCTTCAGAAACTGTCAGCCTCTGGCCTGGACAGGCGCACACTCTCCTGGGTTGAAAACTGGTTGGATGGCTGGGCCCAGAGAGTGGTGGTAAATGGAGTTAACTCCAGCTGGAGGCCAGTTACAAGTGGGGTTCCTCAGGGCTCGGTACTGGGTCCAGCTCTGTTCAATGTCTTAATCAATGACCTGGATGAAGGCATTGAGTGCACACTCAGCAAGTTTGCGGATGACACTAAGCTGTGTGGAAGTGTGGATCTGCTGGAGGGTAGGGAGGCTCTGCAAAGGGATCTTAACAGGCTGGATCACTGGGCTGAGAGCAATGGCATGAGGTTCAACAAGGCCAAATGCCGGGTCCTGCACTTGGGGCACAACCCTATGTGGTGCTACAGACTAGGGGAAGAGTGACTGGAGAGCTGTACAGAGGAAAAGACCTGGGGGTAATTGTTGACAGTCAACTGAACATGAGCCAGCAGTGTGCCCAGGTGGCCAAGAAGGCCAACGGCATCTTGGCTTGTATCAGAAATGACGTGACCAGCAGGTCCAGGAAGGTTATTCTCCCATGTACTCGGTACTGGTGAGACTGCACCTCGAATTCTGTGTTCAATTCTGGGCCCCTCACCACAAGAAGGATGTTGAGGCTCTGGAGCGTGTCCAGAGAAGAGCAACAAAGCTGGTGAAGGGTCTGGAGAACAAGTCTTACAAGGAGCCGCTGAGAGAGCTGGGGTTGTTTAGCCTGGAGAAGAGGAGGCTGAGGGGAGACCTTATTGCTCTCTACAGCTACCTGAAAGGAGGTTGTGGAGAGGAGGGTGCTGGCCTCTTCTCCCAAGTGACAGAGGACAGGGCAAGGGGGAATGGCCTGAAGCTCCACCAGGGGAGGTTCAGGCTGGATATCAGAAAAAAATTCTTCACAGAGTCATTGGGCACTGGAACAGGCTGCCCAGGGAGGTGGTCGAGTCACCTTCCCTGGAGGTGTTTAAGGAATGGGTTGATGAAGTGCTTAGGGACATGGTTTAGGGAGTGTTAGGAATGGTTGGACTCGATGATCCAGTGGGTCCTTTCCAACCTGGTGATTCTATGATTCTATGATTGATGCCGATTTTATGGGAACAATACAAGTAATGGCTTGGAAGCCTATGCCTCCTTGCTTTATACCAAAGGACACTAGAATTGCTCAGATTTGATTTGCTTTCAAGCAATTGTACCCCATGCAGCAAATCTCATACAGGGAAAGGAGGCTTTGGCTCGACTGACCAGCTCGTGATTCTATGGACACAGAAACTACAAAAATCACGACCGACGTTAACCTGCAAAGTACGACACTCATAGAGCAATAGAGAACAATATTTTACAGGTATTATAGACAGTGGTGCCAATGTAACTGTTTTTTCTTTAACAGAATGGCTATTGACCGAACCACTTACTGCTCTGACGGGGGTAGGGGGAGTGACTAGCCCATGACAAAGTTTTAGACTCCGTAATCATATATGGACCTGAAGGTCATGTGGCAACTGTTAAACCATACATTCTGTCATTTCCCACTATCTTATTGGGTAGAGACTGCGCAGCACAATGCGGGCTGACTTTGAGCACCCACTTTTAATGGGGGCCACTGCAGTGCATACAACCCTTCCTCTTACCTGGGCTACAGATGAGCTGATTTGAGTGGAACACTGGCCCCTTAGCAAAGAGAAAATGCACGACCTTAAAGCTTTAGTGCAAGAATAATTACAAGCTGGACACATTGTACCAACTACCAGCCCATGGAACACACCTGTGTTTGTAATACAGAAGAAAAGCGGAAAATGGCGTTTATTACAGTGATGAGTGAAAGCGGACGGGGGGGGGGGGGGTTGGGAATGTTCACTGCTGCTTGTCCTGTAGACCTTGGAAGTTGATAACGAGGGAGCCAGCTAGCAGAATTTTACTGATAGGTGGGCATTGGAATGCAGAAAGCTGGAAAACAACCAGAAGAGACTGTGCTTGCGCACAGTTCAAGGGGAAAACCTTTTCTTCATCTTGAGGAAGACTTCTTGCTTCATCCCTAAGACCTTGGCCTATGACCATCAGGAGGCACTACGCATATGCAAGACTGAAGTGAACCTTCCAGAACTAATTATAATATGAAGTGGGGAAAGGTTATGAATATGTAGTAGGTGCTTTTAACTATGCATGTCTTTACACTATAAGTAGCTACTTGTTAAGTTATATGGTGTGCAAGCTAGGAGGAGAACCCCCTTGCACCCCAGCACTGGAGATAAACATATCTTCTTTATAACTCATTTTGGGTTAGAGGGTTTGATTCCGCAAAACAATTTGGCACCCCAGATGGGACACCCTCTCTGCCCGGCTGCAGGATTGGTGGGAAGTTGAGGAGAACCATTATACATTCTGAGGGCCTGAAAGGGTCAAAAGCAGAATGATGAAGCCAGAGGCCTTGAGAGCAGTGTTCTGTAGGGCCTGGAAGGGTCAATAACAGAACACTGTGCTGAGATCAAAAGCCGCTCCTCCTGGAAGGGAGGATGTGGACACAGAGGTTCTTGGCAATATAATGGGTTTCTCCCCATTCCAGGGCCCAAGTTAAATGTATACACTCCAGGAACACCTGCAGATTTAGTTAAGGATGTTATGTGAACTCTGGCCAGACACGTAGACCCTTGTTTGTAGAACTTATAGAGCCTGCTTTCTCACGACAAGAATAGTAATAAAGTATGTAAATAGTGCATGCAAGCACGATGTTATCTTAACTAGAAACACTTAATCATTGTCCAAAGAGGAACCAGAAGAGTATAAAAACTCCGTTTGGAGAATAAAATATCGCTACTTGCCACCAGAACGGTAGTCCGTCTGTCACTTTAAGGCGTCCCTGTGAGCTGGTCTCCGTCAGGGAGTGGGACATTCTAAGGTGCACCCTGGACTGCTTCTCCAGAGAATCTCCCATCTCTACCCGATTGCTGCAGGGGGAGAGACGGCCCATCAGTGGGCAGACCAGATATGTGATTTATGTATGATACGGTATGATAATTTGGATGTATCTGCAGGGGAAGTTGGGTAAGAGTCGGTAAGTCATGCATGTGACGCCTCACGTGATGACGAAGGGTGAGGATCACTTTGTCAATATCCCATAAGACTGTAAGAGGGGATATAAATCCTCTTCTTGTGCTGGGTGAGGAGGTGATACTGCCCAATATAATTGCAAGATTCTTGATGCTGGGTGAGGAATTATGATTATAATTCTAGGATTCTCATAAGATGCTTGACGCTGGGTGAGGAATTATGGTTATAATTCCAAGATTCTCATGAGACGCTTGATGCTGTGTGAGGAATTATGGTATCATAGATATTATTATAGTATTATAATATTATTGTTCATCCTACTGAGGAAGCAGGAGTGTTGTATATGGGATAGTTATCATCTTCCACATCTGTTGCAAATCTTCAGTACCGGTACCATGTGTATTTTAACATCTCTAAGAGCTCATTTTAAATTTCTCATATGTTGTGGAGTGTTTTTATGAGTGCGTGGTAGCATGAGACGTGCAATTGGGCACAAAGAGAGTGCAGAGTTCCGATCAGTGGTACTGCTCCCCTGTGAAGGAAGCAGCCGGAGACAAATGAAGCGAGTGATCACTGTTATATTTTGTGTGTTTTGTGTCATAAATATACTCTGTGAATTGTTTGATGTATAACAGAGTGCCAGTGGAATTGAGAGGGATAGCTTACCGGGGAATATTCTTCCTCCATAGACAGGAGCCAGAGGCGGACTGAGCTCACAATGTTGAATGGCTTGCAAATTGTTTAGGAGCCCTGTTTGTCTTGATCCTAGGAATGCACCTATGAAGTCTTTTAATTCCAAACGTCCACTGAGCCGGCAAATGGGTATATTTACCTCGGACCTTTGGAATGGAAGGCTGCAAAGGGTGAAGTTCTAAAATATCTAGCATAGAAGAAAGAAAAAAAAAAGGAGAAAAACAGGAGAAGCAGCTGAGAGTGCCCCTCCCTTTCCCCCCTTCCAGGTATGCGAGTTATGCGAATTAGGTGCTGTGTGTGTGAGTTAACCTTCCCCCTTTCAGAATGTGAGTTAAGTGTTCTGTGTGAGAGAAAAAAAGAATAATTTGAAAGTGTAAAAGCAAAAAGGTTTGCATGGACAGGGGGGCCAGAATTCTGCAGGCTGCGGGAATGAATCAGATTCAGTGTTCAAACTGTCATTAGGTTTTATTGCGCTATTCAACTAGGTTGTGATCACTCTATTGTCCTGTCTATAATCTGTAGACAGGAATTATTGTTGTTGCTAGTCTTGAGGGAAGTCCCTGAGAACTTAGAGACAGGCCATTTGTAAGTGTTTAAACGGTTTGTGGAAGTTAGAGAAAGGTAGAGTCAGAAGGTAGTATAATGGGGGTGGGGACTCAGTGAGTAATAAGAGGATTGCAGTACTGTTTTGCAACTGCTGTTGTTTTTAAGGAGTAAGGGAAAGGGGAATAAAGTGCTTTTCACCCTCCGAAACCATCTGGAGTGGCAAAGGGACTGTGGGATTTTGCCACCACATGACCCTATGGTAGTCGCCCTTGAGCGGGAAGGTAACAAAGACTTTAAAGGTAAACTGAGGTGATCATAGAATCACGAAATCACTAGGTTGGAAGGGACACACTGGGTCATCAAGTCCAACTTTCTTAACACTCCCTATACCATGCCCTTCAGCACCTCGTCCACCTGTCCTTTAAACACCTCCTAGGAAGGTGACTCGAACACCTCACTAGGCAGCCTGTTCCGGTGCCCAATGACCCTTTCCATGAAAAATATTTTCCTAATGTCCAGCCTGAACCTCCCCTGGCGGAGCTTGAGACCATTCCCCCTTGTCCTGTCCCCTGTCACTTGGGAGAAGAGGCCAGCACCCTCCTCTCCACAACCTCCTTTCAGGTAGCTGTAGAGAGCAATAAGGTCTCCCCTCAGCCTCCTCTTCTCCAAGCTGAACAACCCCAGCTCTCTCAGCCTCTCCTTGTATAACTTGTTCTCCAGCCCCCTTACCAGCTTCGTTGCTCTTCTCTGGACATGCTCCAGAGCCTCAACATCCTTCTTGTGGTGATGGGCCCAGAACTGAACACGGTACTCAAGGTGCGGTCTCACCAGTGCCGAGTACAGAGGGAGAATAGCCTCCCTGGACCTGCTGGCCACGCCGTTTCTGATACAAGCCAAGATGCCACTGGCCTTATTGGCCACCTGGGCACATTGCTGGCTCATGTTCAGTTGGCTGTCAACCAACACTCCCAGGTCCTTCTCCTCTAGGCAGCTTTCTAGCCAGATTTCTCCCAGTCTGTAGCACTGCATAGGGTTGTTGTGCCCCAAGTGCAGGATCTGGTATTTGGCCTTGTTAAACCTCATGCCATTGGTCACAGCCCAGTGGTCCAGCCTGTTCAGGTCACTCTGCAGAGCCTCCCTACCCTCCAGCAGATCCACGCTTCCACCCAGCTTAGTGTAATCCGCAAACTTGCTAAGGGTGCACTCAATGCCTTCATCCACGTCATTGATAAAGACATTGAACAGAGCTGATTTTCAGTGTTGCTTGGCATGCAATATTGACCAAACGTGCACTAGAATAAAGAAAATTCACCAGACACCAGAACAATATTTACCTGATTTGCTTAAGCCTCCTCCTTGATCACAGGATTGGGATACGGACTTGGATGGGACACCACCACCCACCCCCCACACCCCCACCCCCGATAGCCTGGTATCTTCCCACATCAGGGAAAGGTCTGCTTTGACAGTTTTACAGGCACCTCTCTGGGAAAACTGAGATGAAAAAAAGAGGAAAAAAAAGCCCCCAAAAACTCCAAACCAAAACTGATTTTAAAACTGCAGGGGATTTGGAAAGAGTATTTCCAGCTCCAAGACCCAATGTGGGATCCAGCCAGATCTAAACTTGTAGAAAAATTACAGGTATATCAGGAGTAAATCTCGAAGGGAATGAAAAGGGTTATTCCCAAACAAGTAAACAAGGTCCCTCTAAATCACCATCTGAATTCCTAAATCAACTGAGGGAAATAATGTGCTGCAACACACTGCTGGATCCTGGGTCAAGGGTAGAAATACTACAACTAGGTTTTTGTTTTTCGGCTAGTCTAAAAGAGGAATAGTGGCTCATGTGAAGGAAGACTGACAGGGACCTGGGGAATCCACCCTAGCGGATCCACTAGTTATAATGAAGCCAGGGATAGAGGAGAAGAAAGTAGAATTTTAGTTAACACAGAGGCAACGTATTCGGTTTTGAACCAAGCTTTGATGTCCCTAGGAAATGACTGCATTGTGGTAAAAGGGGCAACTGGCCAAAGTCAAAAGGTGTATTTTTGTGAACTTCTACGATATAAACTGGGAATACAATGGGGCATCCACAGATTCTTGTATATGCCCAACTCCCAGAAGGCATTTTTGTGTAGAGATTTATTAGAATAATTGTGTGCAATAATCAAATTTGAAAAGGGAGAGATTACTCTGGAAATAAATGACCAGCAATATATACAAATAATGGCTTTATTCTTAGTGTCCCCACAGAAGGAAAAATCAGCAAAGAAATCACGAACCAGGTATACCCCGAGGTATGGGCCACCAATGTGCCCGGGACTTACAGGCTGTAAATAAATTAACCAAAGCCTTTACCCGGTGGTGGCAAATCCATATACTCTGTTAACTGTATTAATATTTGAAGTAATCTGGCTTACTGTTTTAGACCTGAAGGATGCCTACTTTTGCCTCCTTCTCCATGAAGCCAGCCAGAAAATATTTGCGTTTGAATGGGAAAACCCTGAAATAGGGTGCAGAACTCAACTCACCTGGATATTTGGTAATCAACTTGCAAAGGATCTTGAGGCCTGGAAGCCCCACCTGAGGAAGGGAGACTTCTGCAATATGTAGATGATACCCTGATTGCCACCAAGACAACGCTTGCATGACCTGGATGGTGAGTCTGTTAAACTTTTTGGGGCTCTAGGGATAGCGAGTGTCTAAAAGAAGGCCCAAATACTGCAGCGCAAGGTGTTCTATTTGGGCTATGAAATCAGTGCTGGACAAAGAACTTTGGGAAAGGCCTTTGGGAAAGGCAATATACCAAACTCTGAGACCATAAACAGTGGAAGAGTTACAAACTTTCTTGGGGATGACTGGATGGTGTTGGCTATGGATCTATAACTATGGACTGCTTGTTAAACCCCTGTATGCAATACCCACCGCCAAACAGAAATACCTCCAACGGAGCAGAGAGGCTGTGCAAGCCTTTGAACAGCTGAAGAAAGCCCTCATATCGGCCCCAGCCTTAGGACTTCCAGATGCAAGTAAGCCATTTTTCCTTTTCTCTCATGCGAAGCAAGGGATTGCACAAGGCCCAGGCTGTTTATGAGCAGTTGCGGCCATTGTTCTAAGCATCCAGGAGGCTCGAAGTTTTACCCTGGGCCAGAAAATGACTGTGTTAGTGTCTGGAAGCAAAAGGTGGGAACTGGCTTTCTCCACAAAAGTTCCTAAAATACCAAGCTATAACGTTGGAACATGATGATATGGGAATTGTGGTTACTAACATCATCAACCCAGCTTCTTTTCTCAGTGGAAATACAGGAGAACCAGTGCACCAGGACTGCTTAGAGACAATCCAGGCCACATACATGAGCTGTTCAGACCTGAAAGACAGTGCCATGGAAGACGCTGAGGGCTGGTTCATGGATGAAAACAGCTATGTCTTAAGCAATAAAAGACATGCCAGGTCAAAACCATCAAGTATGCAGAGGGATCCTGAGACTGCTGGAAGCAGTCCAGCTACCTGAGAAAGTGACAATCATGTGCATCAAGGTGCACCAGAAAATGAATTCGGAATTGGGGAAAGGAAATGAGCTGGTGAACAGAGAGGCAAAACTGGAAGCCAAAGGCAAGGTAAAAACAGAAGGGGCTTTGATCCCTGACAGGCAAATCTCCCTAGAAGGTAAGCCAGAATATACCAAGGAAGATCAGATAATCAAAAACTTATTATAGACCTGGAATAGTCATCTAGTAAAGAGGGGTGGGTCCTCACTCCACAGGGGAAACTAATCATTCCCCCTTATTTAATATGGCCTTTGATGAGGGAAGAATACAGGAAGAGACATGGGGAGAAAGGAGCTTTATATAAAAACCTAAGTAAAGGGATTGCAGCTAGAAATTTATACACCACTGTGACACAATTTACTCAGCAATGTGATCTTTGCCTCCAGACTAATCCCAAAATTACCCCAAACCAGAAATGGGCCAAATTGGAAGAGACAATGGGCCTGAACAACAATGACAGATTGAATTTTCGGAACTCCCAAGAAAAAGGGTAGATGTCAATACTTATTGGTATTAACTGGTACCTTTTCAGGTTGGCCAGAGGCATTCCCTACTAGAACAGGGAGATTATCAGAACATTAATACAGGAGATAATACTGTGCTTTGGGGTTCCAGCAACTATGTCTCCTGATAGGGGACCACATTTTATCTCGAAAGTAGTACAACAGATCAGTCACTATTTGCGTATGAAATCATGACCTCCTACATGGTGGCATTGGACAAACAGCTCCAAAAGACTGAAAAACATGAGACTGAGATGAGAAGTAGGTGATTGGATGGACCTGTGCATAACATACCACCTGGAGATTATGTGTATGTAAAGTCTCGTGCAGAGAGGACTCTGGAATTTCAGTGAGAAGGGCTATTCCAGATGCTCCTTGCCTCCTTCACAGCAATCAAAATCAAGGAGCAGAGTGCATGGATTCATTGCACCCTAGAGAAAAAGGCACATAAATCTCCACGGAGGGTCACGCGATGCCAACCAGGAAAATTATTTTCTCATTATTATAATTATACCAGGGAGGGAAAAGTACCTCTAGCCAAAAGAATACTGAGTGGCATTGGTCTCAGGCTTTTATTTGGTATACTGGAGCCCTGGGAAATTTTCTGATCGATAGGGTTTAAATCTGTGGTTATGCATGAAAATCAAGTACATGTGAGGCAAGAATGGAATGTGGATAGAGAACAGGGGATTCAACAACTTCAGGGGACTGTAGGAGGAGAAATCAAAGTAGGATGCTGAATGGTTAATAGGACTATCCATAAAAAGACATCCCAAATTACTATCTCAACTACTCCTACAGGTAAGAATACAAAGACCTGTACATCCAATGAATTAGACTGTTTGCATAATTTTACATTAGTACAGCCCATTCAGGTGGTTTGTCTCTGGGCCTATGATACCATTGGGCTCTCATTCAAATTTAAAATAGATATCATTGCTAAGCCTGTTGCAAACCAGAATTGATGAGATTGGTCCGTATATAATGAGGAATACAGGTGAACAGCAAATGCTGTTCAACCCAGAATGGTCTCTTAAACGTGTTGAACTGCTAATGCAAACTAATATTTCAGAAATTCAACCAGCATGCTCTCATTTCCTAAAAATATCCTTCGAGGGCTGGACAATCTGTCTGTGAAAACAAGTGCCCTTCAGGGGCAGAACACAAAAGGGCCTAACAGGAGTGTTAGAGACAGGATTGGGGGTCCTAAATGGAATCGACTCAGAAATACCAATGTATAAATTGGCCAACACAAAAAGCGATTTAACAAAATTAAGACAACCTTTATAGTCTTCTATATTAGCTTTAGGAACTAATCAGTTATCAGAAGTGTTACCAAAGTGGGAAAAGGTGGAGGAACAAGACCATGAATTAACAGGAAATGCACTCGGTGTGATCCAAGATAACATTTCTTTGGCCCTTAGTTGTATACAGGCACAATTATGGATGCAATCAGTGGCCACCTTAATTATAAGAGAAGGTGGTGAGGGTACTTTCCCCACCGAAATCTGGAAAGTGGTTTGGGACAGTGTCACTGGCTTAGAGAGGAAGCTTCAATCCTGGTATACTCTGGTGAATTTCACCTATGACCCCAACACTAATAGAGCCACAGCCTTTGTGTTGACCATACGTAACGCTTCAATGCATGTAGTCCTCCCCATCACTGCATTAGGATTAAGCCATGATAAAACTGTGCTCTGTCCTTTCGAACACAGTATATGGGCACAAATATTGAACGGGAAATGGCAAACTGTAAATTTATAATTTTGCATTAAACGAGAACAACAAGGATTCATTTGCTAAATAATGCAATCAGTGCTCAAGACATCTGCCTCGACACTGAGCAAAGCATCTGTCACTTTGAGATCCATCTAGACGCTAATCCGAGGACTGTACTTGTATATATGGGCCAGGGTTGTGTGTGTTTGAGAACTGCTTGTATTTCTATAGCAATAGATGAGATAATTATGGATAGGAAGAATCACTCTAATTTCTAATTTCTGTATTTGTTATCTTGTTAAGATTGTTGGGTATGACTTTTCTTATTTAGTACGAGTCATATCCCATCAGCTGATAAAATCCAATTCTACAATATTCCACAAATTATCACCTATACCTATTAGAATGAATCTTACATTGGTAAAATAATTACTGAAACACTTAATGAAACATCAGGACTTGATCAAAATTCTGGATGAGGTCCAGGAAAGCAGGAAAAAATGCTGATAACAGTCCACCATTACACAGAGGAAAGAAAGGGGGTCCTAAAAAGGGTAAAAGAAAAGATGAACCATCATTGGAGGGACGTGTTGTTTGGATGGTCCCCTACCGCGATTGGCATTCTGAATAACTTGTGTCACCCCAGTATTGTCCTTCTGATGCTAGTTTTAGTTAGCTTTGTTTTCTCTGCTATGTTATTTATTTGGAATTGGAGAATGCTACAATGACTAACAATTTTGACTACTATGTCTAGTATGTCTAGTCATGAGAATGCATTAAAAGGGTAATTTTCCAACAAAATATCATGCAATTCCCCTTTGAGAGATAAATTACACAGTTGGCAAATGAATTTGCCCATGTTACAAAGACAGGGGGGAATTGATGAGCGAAAGCAGATGGGGGAGGGGTTTGAAATGTTCACTTCTGCTCGTTACTCACCTTGAAGACCTTGGAATTTGATAACGAAGGAGCCAGCTAGCAGAAATTTACTGATAAGTGGGCATTGGAATGCAGAAAGCTGGAAAACAACTAGAAGAGACTGTGCACAGTTCCATGGGAGAAACTTTTTTTCATGCTGAGGAAGACTTTTTACTTTATCCCTAAGACCCTGTCCCACAACCACCAAGGGGCCCTATGCAGGCGCAAGACTGGAGCGAACCTTCCAGAACTAATTATAATACAAATTGGGGAAATTTTATGTATATGTAGTAGGCGCTTATACCTATGCATATCGTTACACTATAAGTAGTTGCTTGTTAAGCTATACGGTGTGCAAACTAGGAGAAGAACCCCCTTGCACCGCAGCACTGGAAATAAACATACCTGCTTTATAACTCATTTTGGGTTATAGGGTTTTATTCCGCAAAACAATGGGAGTTATGAAAAATAAATGCGATTATTGAGCCTATGGGAGCACTGCAACCAGGAATGCCCTCACCAACAATGTTACCTTGAAACTGGTACTTAACCATTACAGATTTGAAAGATTGGGTTTTTTTACCATTCCACTACATCCAAAGAATGCAATCCGTTTTGCTTTTTCTATTCCTTCTATTAATAGGGCAGAACCAAGCCAACGGTGACACTGGACTGTATTGCCACAAGGCATTTCTAACAGTCCAACAATTTGTCAGTGGTTTGTAGCTAAAGTTTTATCACCAGTTTGTGAGTTATATCCTCAAGCCCTGATTTATCATTATATGAATGATATTTTAGTTGCAGCCTCAACACGAGAACAGATGGCTAAAGCTGTAGCAGCTGTAACAGTAGCTGTTACCCAAATAGGCCTTTGTGTCGCACCAGAAAAAAAATCAAAAAAATCCCTCCATGAAAATATTTGGGGTGTAAAATTCAAGAACAAGCCATTCAACCACAGCAAGTTAAACTTTTATGTTCTGTAAAGTCATTGAATGATGAGAAAAAATTGTTAGGAGCCTAACAATTGGGTATGCCCCTTGTTAGGCATCACTACAGAAGAATTACATCCTTTGTGTTGTTAAAAGGAGATTCAGATTTAACCTCTCCCAGGGAATTAGACAAAGATTCTTTGGTTGCCTTGGACAATGTCACTAAAAAACTTAGTCAGAAACAAATATTTTGCAAATGTTTAAACACCCCAATTGAAGTATATATTATTTCAGCCAGATTCCAACCATTTGGAGTTTTAGCCCAATGGGTAGAAGGTGTGTCTGACAAATTTAGACCTTTGGAATGGATATGTTTACCACATCAGTTTTCTAAAACAATAACAACTCAGCATGAAATGTTAACTATGTTAATTCAAAAGGGTGGCAATCATTTATTAGAATTGGATGGGATGGATCCCTCTACCATCTATGTTCCAATGACTCAACAACAAGTAGACTGGCTTTTGCAACATTCCTTATCTATACAAATTGCATTAGCAGACTTTAAAGGACAAATCAGCATTCATTATCCTCTGAGTCCCCTTTTGAGTCTGTTTGAGTGTATGAGCCTAATTCCTACCACAAAATTAAGTCGTATCCCTCTTAAGGAGGCGTTGACACTTTTTACAGATGAATCAGAGAAAACTGGGAAGTCAGTGATTGTTTGGAGGCCCAAACAAGTCATATGGAAATCGGACATTTGTAAAGTGTCAAGATCACCTCAAATTGTGGAACTGGCTGCAGTTGTTAGATGTCTTGAGCTGTTTTCACAACCCATAAACATTGTTACCAATTCGCTCTATGTTGTTTGCATTGTTTCATGCTTGGAGAATGCCTATTTCAAGTATGTAGTTATACAGTTATATGCTTTTTTAAAGGAATTGAAATACCTGTTAGACAATTGACATGAACCTTACTTTATAATGCATGTACGTTCTCATACAAATTTACCAGGATATTTGGTTGAAGGCAATCACCAAGCTGATGCTCTGGCAGCCCCTGTCAACATTCCAGATACATTACAACAAGCACGTATGTCACATGCTTTCTATCACCAAGGTAGTACAGCCCTTAGGAAAATGTTTCAGTTAATGCATGAGCAAGCTCCAGAAATTGTACATATGTGCCCTGATTGTCAACTAATCCCAAATAATATTTTTGACAGCATAAATCCTCATGGACTGGGTCCACTTGAAATATGGCAAACTGATGAAACATACGTCCCCGAGTTTGGAGATCTAAAATATATACGTGTGTCCATTGACACCTTTTCTACCTGCATTGTTGTTTCCGCACACACGGGAGAATGAGCAAAAGATGTAAAAAAAACATTTATTACATGCAATTGCTATTTTGAGGGTGCCAAAAGCAGTAAAAACAGACAATGGCCTGGGATATGTTTCTATTATAACAAAATCCTTTTTTCAGTAATGGGGAATCACACATGTCACGGGCATCCTTTACTCACCGACAGGGCAAGCCATAGTCGAACAAGCTCATGGTACGTTATAAAATGTGTTGGAAAAACAAAAAAGGGGGAGCATGGGATATGCCCCTCAAGAGAGACTATTAAAAGCTATGTATGCTCTAAAGTTTTTAAATCGTTGCCAAGACAATATTCCCCTGATATTCCATTTTATCGCAAAATCAAATGATAGCATGAGTAAAGCTAAAGCGATGATACGTAACTTAGAAACAAAACAATGGGAAAGTCCATGGCCGTTAATAACGTGGGGGTGAGGGCAGATCAGGTTTGTGACTACCTGAGGAACCTGAACATATATAAGAATATGGGACCCGATGAGATGCATCCCAGAGTCCTGGGGGAATTGGCTGATGTACTTGCCAAACCACTCTCCATGATATTTGAAAAGTCATGGCAATCAGAAGTCCCTGGTGACTTGAAGAAGCCTAACATTGTGGCCATTTTTAAAAAGGGTATAAAAGATGACTCTGGGAACTACCAACCTGTCAGCCTCACCTCTGTGCCTGGGAAGATCATGGAACAGATCCTCCTAGAAGCTATGCTAAAGTACATGGAGGATGAGGAGGTGATTGATGGCAGCCAGCATGGCTTCACCAGCTAAGTCCTGTATGATCAACTTAGTGACTTTCTATGACAGGGTAACCACAGCAGTGGACACGAGCAATGCAATGGATGTCGTCTATCTGGACTTCTGTAAAGCTTTTGACTTCTTCCCCCACAACATCCTTCTCTCTAAGTTGGAGAGATATGGATTTGATGGGTGGACTGTTCGGTGGATAAGAAACTGGTTGGATGACCATATTCAGAGAGTAGTGGTCAATGGCTCGAAATCCAAATGGAGATCTGAGACGAGTGGCATCCCTCAGGGGTCCGTACTGAGACCAGTGTTGTTTAATATCTTCATCAATGATCTTGACAGCAAGATCGAGTGCACCCTCAACACGTTTGCAGATGACACGAAGTTGAGTGGTGCAGTTGCCACAGTGGAAGGACGGGATGTGATCCAGAGGAACTTGGACAAGTTGGAGAAGTGGGCCTGTGAGAACCTCACGAGGTTCAACAGGGCCAAGTGCAAGGTCCTGCACCTGCATCGGGGCAATCCTCAATTTCAGTACAGGATGGGGGATGATGCGATTGAGAGCAGCCCTGCAGAGAAGACTTGGGGGTGCTGATTGATGAGAAACTTGACATGAGCCGGAAATGTGCACTTGCAGCCCAGAAGGCCAACCGTATCCTGGGCTGCATCAAAAGAAGCGTGGCCAGCAGGTCGAGGGAAGTGATCCCGCCCCTCTATTCCTCTCTTGTGAGTCCTCACCTGGAGTATTGTGTCCAGTTCTGGGATCCTCAACATAAGAAGGATATGAAACTTTTGGAATGGGTCCAGAAGAGGGCTACAAAGATGGTCAGAGGGCCTTCCCTATGAGGACAGGCTGAGAGAGTTGGGGCTGTTCGGCCTGGAGAAGGGAAGGCTCTGAGGAGACCTTATAGTGACCTTCCAATACCTGAAGGGAGACTACAAGAAAGGTGGGGAAGGACTGTTTACAAAGGCTTGTATTGATAGGATAAGGGGCAAGGGGTATAAACTGGAGAGGGGCAGATTTAGGCTAGACATAAGAAGGAATTTCTTCATGATGAAGTTGGTCAGGCACTGGCACAGGTTGCCCAGGGAAGTTGTGGATGCCCCATCCCCGGAAGTGTTCAAGGCCAGGTTGGATGGGGCCTTGAGCAGCCTGATCTAGTGGGATGTGTCCCTGCCCATGGCAGGTGAGTTGGAACTAGATGATCTTTAAGGCCCCTTCCAATCCTAACTATTCTATGTTTCTATGATTCTTTAAGTAAGATTTTTACTACTTCTCTTGCTTTATTGGTTGAAGCAGGGAAAGCATCTGGCCAGTTTGAGAAAGTATCTACCAAAACTAGAATATATCTCTATCCTTCTTTTCTGGTAACTCAGTAGTCTATTTGCCAGTAATCTGCAGGGGAATTTCCTTACTTAACATTCCCAAGTATTACTCGATTATTGGTATTGGGATAGTTTCTTTGGCATATCCCACACTTTTCCATGACTGAATGAATAATTTCTGTCATGGCCCTTCCTATAAATATTTTCTTCAAATGTTTTAAAAGATTCTCTGTTCCTCAATATACTTTATCATGTTCCCTATTGACTAATTCCCTTAAAAGAAAAGGAGGTATTATCACCTGCCCGGTGGGTGTGACGAACCAACAACTCATTTGCTCTTTCACCTGCAATGTCTTAATGAATCTAAGGTCTTTATTATCCTACCTAGGAGCTGTTTCTGGCAGTTTCATCTCTTTCTCTGGCACAAAAGCCACGATGCCTGTTTCTGCAGCCTCTTTAGCACCTTTATCAGCCAACTGATTTCCCAATCCAATATTAGATGTCTCCAATTGATGTGCCTTAAAATGTGTAACAGCCACTTCTGTAAGTTTCTGAACAGTGGCTAGTCATTTCGAATTTGTTCTGCATGCTTGATTCCAGTCCCTTGTGCTGTTAAAAGCTCCCTCTCTTTCCATATGGCTCCATGGGCATGCACAACTCCAAAGGCATATTTAGAATCTGTCCATATATTGACTCTCTCGTCTCGACTCAAATCCAAGGCCCTGGTTAGGGCCACTAATTTGGCTTTCTGAGCAGAGGTTGTTGATGGCAAAGCACAAGCTTTTGCTACAGAGCTTATTGTGGTAATTGCATACCCTGACAACCTTTTTCCTCCTCACACAAAACTGCTCCCATCCGTAAGTAATTACCAGTCTGGATTTTCAAGTGGTTGATCTTTAAGGTCAGGGTGGCTGGAATATACTTCTTCAATTGTCTGCAAACAGTCATGCTCAGGAGTCCCTTCCACATGGTCAGTAGAAAGAAACACTGCTGGGTTAACAACTGAGGTGGTCCTAAGGAGGACATCATCTTGCTCCAATAATACCACCTGGTACTTTAACATTTGACTAGGAGAGAGAGTATCCTCCTTTTTGTTCCAGGACAGTGATGACCATATGTGGTACATATACTGTCATCTTCTGGCCCATTGTAAATTTGTGAGCTTCCTGGATCAGTATTCCTGTGGCAGCAACTGCTTTCAGGCAGCCTGGACATCCTTGGCTGTCCAGTTGTTTTGGGAAATAGGCCATTGCACATCTCTACTCTCCCAGAAACTGCAATAGTACTCATCAAAAGATTTTGATAAGTCTGGAAGCCTGAGTGCTGGTGCTTTCATTAAAGACAATGTCAAAGATTTGTAGGCTGCCCTGCTGTTATCAGTCCAATCCAAATGCTCAGGGGTAGATGTCTTCAATACCTCATATAAAGGTTTTACTAACAGTTCATAATTTGAAATCCAGAGCTGACACCATCCCACCATCCCAAGAGAAGTTCTTAACTCATGGACTAGCCAGGGTTCTGGTAACTGGCAAATAGCTTCTTTCCATTCCCGGTTGTCGCTGTCTTTGCTGTATCTCAAATCCAAGATAAGTCACGGTCTTTCATACCACCTGAGCCTTCTTTCTGGTAACTCTATATCCACTTAGTCCCAAAACATTTAAAAGACATAGTTAATCACAAACAATCTCCTCTAGCAATTGTAGCAATGAGGATATCATCCACATATTGTAATATTGTAATGTAATATTGTAATGTAATATTGTAATGTAATATTGTAATATTGTTCTAGTTCCAACCACCCGTGGCAGAGGGGTTGGAACCAGATGATATTTAAGGTCCCTTCCAACCCAAACTATTCTATAATTCTATGATTCTGTGATTTTATGAAAATTACTCAGAGGTAGAGGTGTACTATATCTTTTACTAAACAAGATGCATGCCCTTAAAACACTGGATTCAAACGATCAAACAACCCGAACAGGACAGAGTACAGACAGGAAAAGCCACAGCCGTGAAAGTTACCGGAACAGCCCATCAGTCGGCAACACTTTGCAATATTGTAACAATCTGTTTAACTGAGCCGCAAAACAGCATGGAGAGCCCTAATGCTGCCTGGAGTCAAATGCAAAATCAAACCAAAATGACCCACTATAGCCTGCTGCAGCTGCACATGTGGCAAAGATAAAAGGAGAAAAGGAGAAAAGATAGGAAAGGAGAAAAGAAACAAGTAGATACAAGAGAAATAGGAAAGATGAAAGATAGTCACCACCTTAGGAACTCCACATGTCTCAGCACATGTTTCTTTGTCCAGCGAGTCCAGAAGATGGTGGGTGTCCACACACAGCACACAAACACAAGACAAGAAAAACAGAGGGGGGACAGACAAACAGAGAGAGATAAGACAAACAGACAAACAGAGAAAACAGAGACAATACACAGAGTTGCAGGCTTTCACGGGGATTTTTAAACTCTCTTTCCCCACTCCTCACCTGATCATGTGAGGAGGACAGGTAACAGGCTCAAGTATGTCTCTCCTCCCTAGACAAGTCCAGACATGCTCTCCAGCACTTCGGATCTTGCCACTGGGGCTGGGGCAATCACTTGCTTCTAGCCATTCAATTCATGCCAGGCCGAGTCCATATGCAGGGCCAGTCCTGGGTGAGTGGCAGTTAAGTAAGGCAGCAGATCATGGGGATCCAGAAAAATGGCCACAGAGGAGGATGACTCCCACAGCCTAGAAACATTCCCTAGGTTGAGCCATCCTCAATTGACCATCAAAACAACCTCTGAGAAGAAGAAGAGAAGAGGCATTGTATTGGGGGATTCCCTTCTGAAGGGAACAGAAGGCCTGATCTGTAGACCAGACCCACTACACAGGGAGGTCTGCTGCCTGCCTGGGGCCTCTGTGAAAGACATCATAAGAAAGCTTCCAACCTTGGTAAAGTCTATGGATTATTACCCTCTTAATATTCCAAAGTAGGCAATAATGACATCCAGAAGAAGAAACTGAGGGCAATTAAGAGGGACTTCAGGGCTCTGGGAAGACTGGTGAAGGGCTCTGTGGCACAAGTAGTGTTTCACTCTACCATTTCAATTACAAGGAATGAAGAAGGAGAGAACAAGAAAAATCAGATAATTAATACTGGCTCCAAACCTGGTGTGAGGAGCAAAACTTTGGGTTCTTTGATCATAGACTGGCCTACACACCTCCAGGCTTCCTTCCCCTAGGGGTGTAAGAATTCTGTCCAAAAATCTAGCAGGGCTCATTAACAGAGGTTTAAACTAGATGTGAAGGGAGAAGGGGATGAAGCTAGGCTAGACAGGAGTGAGCCGGGAAATGACACTCCAGTGCCTGAGAGATGGTATACTGGTGAGAACCTCCAGTATTGTCACCTCAGAGCGAGCGGGGGTGAGTACATCTCATGACAGAAAAGATGTAAATGGCACTGGTGGGTTAGATAATCTAAGGACCAGTCACTTGGGAATGAAGACTAATCCCATTATGAGTGCTGTGGGATTAACAGTCTAACTGAAGTACATCTATATGAACGCACGCAGCATGGGCAATAAACAGGAGGAATTAGAAGCTGTTGTAGGGCAAGGAGACTATGATGTAGTTGCCATCATGGAAACATGGTGGGATGACTCGTATAACTGGAGTGTTGCTATGGTGGGATATAAACTCTTCAGGTGGGATAGGAAAGGTAGGTAAGGTGGTGGGGTAGTCCTTTATGTTAGAAAGTGCTTTGATACCCTCGAGCTCAATAATGGTGATGATAGGATTGAGTGTCTGTGGGTAAAAATCAGAGGAGCCCACAAAAAGGCAGATATTGTGATGGGAGTCTGTTATAGATCACCTAGCCAGGAAGAAGAGGCTGACAAGCTTTTTTACAAACAACTGGGAGATCACTAGCTCTTGTCCTTGTGGGAGACTTTAACCTACCAGATGTCTGCTGGAAGTACAATACAGCAGAGAGGAAGCAGTCTAGGAGGTTCCTGGAGTGTGTGGAAGACAATTTCCTCACATAACTGGTGAGTGAGCTGACAAGGGAAGGCGCCCTCCTGAACTTGCTGTTTGAGAACAGAGAAGGCCTTGTGGGAGATGTGATGGTTGGAGGACGCCTGGAGCAAAGCACTTATGAGATGGTAGAATTCTCAGTTCTAGGTGAGGTGAGGATGGGGGTTAGCAGAACGGCCACCTTAAACTTCCAGAGGGCAGACTTTGGACTGTTCAGAAGGCTGGTTGATTAAGTCCCATGGGAGACAGTCCTTAAAGGCAAGGGAGCCCAAGAGGACTGGGTGCTCTTCAAGAAGAATATCCTGGCAGTGCAAGAGCAAGCTGTCCCCACGTGCTGGAAAATGATCCATCAGGGAAAAAAAACAGCTTGGTTGAGCAGAGAGATCTGGGTGGACATCAAAAAGAAGAGGAATGTCTATGAGCTTTGGAAGAAGGGGCAGGCATCTCGGGAGGACTACAAGGATGAAGTGAGATCATACAGAGGAAAAATCAGGAGGGCTAAAGCCCAACTAGAACTCAGACTGGCCAATTCGGTGAAAGATAATAAAAAAAATCTTTCTATAAATACATCAGTAGTAAAAGAAGGACCAGGGAGAATATGCAGTCTTTACTGGATGCAAAGGGAACAACTGTGACAAAGGATGAGGACAAGGCTGAGGTACGTAATGTCTTCTTTGCTTCAGTCTTTGACAGTAAGTTAAGTTGTTCCCTATGTGTACATCCCCATGAGCTAGAGGAGCAGAATAAAGCACTCACGATAAAAGAGGAGGTAGTTAGAGACTTGCTTGGCCAATTGGACACTCACAAGTCTATGGGGCTGGATGAGTTCCACCCAAGGATATTGAGGGAGCTGGCGGATGTGCTTGCCAAACCCCTTTCTATTATCTATCAGCAGACCTGCCTGACCGGGGAAGTTCCACTTGACCGGAGGCTGCCTGATGTTATACCCATTTACAAGAAGGGTCAGAGGGAGGATCCAGGAAACTACAGGCCTGTCAGTCTGACCTCAGTGCCGGGGAAGGTAATGGAACAGGTAATCTTGAGTGCTATCATACAGCACATGCAAGAGAACCAGGTGATAAGGCCCAGTCAACATGGGTTCATAAAAGGCAGGTCCTGCCAAAGTAACCTGATTGCCTTCTATGACCCGCTTACTGGATAAGGGAAAGGTTGTAGATATAGTCTTCTTGGACTTCAGTAAAGCCTTTGACACAGTTTCTCATAGCATTCTGCTCAGGAAACTGTCTGCCTCTGGCCTGGACAGGAGCACCCTCTCCTGAGTGGAAAACTGGTTGGATGACCGGGCCCAGAGAGTGGTGGTCAATGGAGTTAACTCCAGCTGGAGGCCAGTTACAAGTGGAGTTCCTCAGGGCTCAGTACTGGGTCCAGCTCTGTTCAATGTCTTTATCAATGACCTGGATGAAGCCATTGAATGTACTTTGAAGAAAACCAGTTGGGTAAAAGTGATTTTGTGGAACTTGAGGCTGTTATCTCTCCAGTTTATTTAGAGAAGCTTGAAAGTTTAATATTGATATAACAATTCTGCTGCAAAATCATGATGGGGAAGAACAGAACTAAGGGAAGGGGGAAGTTCACAGCATTGAAAAAAAACATCCAAAGTTCTCGTGTGTAAGAAATTTGTCTGATGAAAATCCCCAACTTAGAGAGCAAGGATTATAGAAACTTTTTTTTAATTACTGTGTAGTTTTATATCTCTTGTTGAAGGCTATCAGTAGTAGTGTGAAATGAGAGATCTCCTGAGGAAATCCTAAAATATTAACAGATTGTTAACTAAAGCACAACATGAACTTCCACCTTGTTGCACAGTGTGATTATTTTTTTCTAGATAGGACAGATTTAAGTACAAACATTTGATTGTTTTCAACTGTTTTGTGATTACAAGACAAATGAGACAACTTGGGGAAAAAATCACTGTAAGATGTAGATATATATCTTAATAGACTTAATGAACACTGCAGATGGATGGGTGAATTGTACAACACTTCCAAGGGCTGACTGATCTCTTCCATAAGATTTAAACAGGTGCTTAGAAAAATTGACATAGATTTGGGAGTCATCATCGTCATCTGGGGGACAAGTGGTGTTCCCCAGGGCTCAGTGCTGGGTCCAGTCCTGTTCAACATCTTTATCAATTACCTGGATGAAGGCATTGAGTGCACCCTTAGCAAGTTTGCAGATGACACCAAGCTGGGAGGAAGTGTGGATCTGCTGGAGGGTAGGGAGGCTCTCCAAAAGGATCTGAACAGACGGGACCACTGGGCTGAGACCAGTGGCATGGGGTTTAACAAGGCCAAATGCTAGGTCCTGCACTTGGGGCACAACAACCTTATGTAGTGCTACAGACTAGGGGAAGAGTGGCTAGAAAGCTGCCTGGAGGAGAAGGCCCTGGGGGTGTTGATTGACAGCCGACTGAACATGAGCCAGCAGTGTGCCCAGGTGGCCAAGAAGGCCAACGGCATCTTGGCTTGTATCAGAAACGGCATGGCCAACAGGTCCAGGGAGGTTATTCTGCCCCTGAAAGGTTATTTCTACCTGAAAGGAAGTTGTAGAGAGGAAGGTGCTGGCCTCTTCTCCCAAGTGACAGGGGGAAATGGCCTCAAGCTGCGCCAGGGGACGTTCAGGCTGGACATCAGGAAAAAATGTTCACAGAAAGGGTCATCAGGCACCAGAACAGGCTGGCCAGGGAGGTGGTTGAGTCACCATCCGTGGAGGTATTTAAACAATGGGTAGATGAGGTGCTCAGAGACATGGTTTAGTGGCAGATAGGAATGGTTGGACTCAATGATCCAAGAGGTCTTTTCCAACCTGGTGATTCTATGATTTGTATGGCTAAAAGCATACTCCTCAGAAAAGCTGACACTTGTTAATCTTGGGCTTGGTGGCCAGCAAATCTCCTGTTATAAACATAAAAATTCTCTTTCATAAAAAAGCTTAACAGATTCCTGAAAACCAAGTATTTTTGTCAAAAGGGGATTGCAGAATCTTCTGTCCTTCCCGGTTCTATTTCTGATTTTCCTTCTGTTTTCAAACAAAAAAACAGCCCAGAATATCTTTGCTTGGATGCTGCAGGAAAATATGCATTCTTTAAAATTTCCTGGAAAATATGCCCAGCACTCAGACCTCAGACTTGGTTTCATTTTTTAAACTTCTTAATTAAATGGGCTGAGTTAAAAGCTGGTCTGAAGCATAGCCTCCTAGTGAGTCTAGATAAACTGGAGGTTTAAACTAGGCTGAGGTTTATAAACCAGATTGGTTAATTTACAAGCTAGGACAATTAACCAACCAGATTGGTTAATTTACAATTTGACTAGGATCAGCTTTCTGTCATTCTCAGCAAATTCAAATACTAGTTTAACTGCAGTTAGTTAAATGACAGTTAATTACATTCTTGCAGCTCAATTTAATTACTGTAGCATATGAGTACCTTACACATTGTACAGGATGTTTCTGAAATGTCCCTGGAAAAGCCGAGTCAGAGCTGCAAGTTTTCTCTTCAGTGTGAAACCACCTTTCTGTCCTACACAGGGCAAAACTGAGCACCCATAAGCTCTCCAGCACAATCCTCAGAAACAGGAAGTGGCTCGGCTGTGCTGGTCATTGCCTTCCCAGGGGAATGATCAAGAGCTGCTTCATAACATATAGGAGTAGAGCCCAAAAAGCTGCTAAAGTAGCATTATCACATTAAACAAGTGGGTTTTGTTACTACTATTATCAACAGTCTTATGATTGTGCCAGTTCTTCCCACAAGTAACAGACAAGAATAAAATCCAGATTGTCCTAGGCCCTGTGTAAATGTAAAACAAAACTTCAACCCACATCCTACAAAACTTAAACTTAAGAAACTTTACAGTTGAATTACATCAAATGATTGCTATTTAATTTAAAATGAGTGTAATGACTTTAGAGTAATTGCACTGGAAAACTGAGGAAATTAATGACACCAACTCCGATATCTTGGATCGAAGACCTTTATTGCTCTTCATGAGCTCCTTATATACACAATGTTATGTTGCATCTAAAACTTGGCATCATTTGATTACAAACAACTCTTCACATGTAGAAATTTATACTACTATTGGTTAGTTGCTACTGTCCACACGCCTAGATCAAATGCTTACTTGGTTAATTAGCTTTGCATATTTTACATGCTTTTCCCCTAAGTTACCATGATTTCTACTTTTCTAACTTACACCTCCCTCTCAGCTTCTGGGCATACAGCCGTAGCTTACTGTTGCTATCCGTTGTTCCCTCTTACTGCACTATTCATGTCCTTCAAGGGCATCGTGGCCTTCGTTAATATAAAATGTTTCTACAATTCCCCCTTTCTTTTCTTCAACAACTAGACAATGTAGTTGTTGATATTGGTTTTTTATCATTCCTTGGACACATGGTAGTATGCAGGGAATTATCCTTAAAATCACAATGATCACCAGTGAAATGATTCCAATTTTTATAACTAGTTCTTGGAGCCAACCTCTGATGCCCCATCCAGACAACAACTGCCTTAACCAATCTGGATCATTGTTATGTTGTAATTGTTTCGTCAAATCCTTCAAATGTTTTGATTGATGGTGTATTGATTCAGAATGATCCAATAAATTCATACGACACATTCCTTCAAATCCTTCACACCCATGTCCTTGTGCTAATACTAAAAATCTATTGCAGCTCTATTTTGTTATGTAACATGCCTAACACTATTAACATCAGTTAACAAGCCACTCAAAGATATTGAAGTAGCATTAGTCTGCTTACTCAATCAACATCCCAAATTTGCCAGCTTTGTCAAGGCTGCTGCAGTTGCTATCCCAGGAGCCAACGCTGAGGCAACTACAATTTCTCAAGGTTCCCAGAGAGGTGACTGTACTCTCACAGTCAGCCCCAAATTGATGGATAGATCGTTTTTTTCGTTTACTTCATTTCTTGTTATAAGTCATAATGAAATTGGGAGTTAGTAGTGTAAGCCATCCAAGGCTACATGGCCCACTATTAAATTTCGACAGAATTCCTTCTCACACTCTATCTCCACAAATCAGAAAAAATTTCTATAGGCAAAGCAACTGGAAAAGAAAAAGAACGTGATACTTTAGGAGAGATATAACTATACAAGGTTGTAGCGTTTCTATACACAGGTAAAGTAGCATTTACATTCTTACCTTTTCGAGTGATGTTATAGGTATAATTACACATTACACAAGCATCCATTATTACTGACCTATTTTGCTGAAACCTATCTTGGACCGCTGTCTGTAATGACACAAACATATCCTCGTTCCCAGGTTACCAATGGAAATGGACCTTCCCAGTTTCCTTCCCAAGTTCTTACCATGACTTTGACTTGATTTTTATGTTCAATCATTCCTGTTGACATGTTTTGTGCATGTTTCACTATTAGAGGTATTATCTTCCAGCAATCATAAAAAATTCATAATATAGTGTACCTTAGCTAACCTATTTGCTGGTGTTTCTCCCTGTTCCCCCTGTTTTTGTTTTTGCAAAAGAATTTTGATGGTGCAATGCATTCGTTCTACAATTGCCTGTCCAGTTGGGGAATGTGGAATGCCAATAAGGTGTTGCACTGCCATCTGTAAAAACTGTCAGCCCATTTACCAGTGTGGTACTGCATTTAGATTTTTCCTCTAGATATTCTTGTTGCAAAAAGATTATCAACTGATGGCGTGAATGATGAATTTTAATTTGCCCACTAAATTTCACCAAGGCCACTTGTAATTCTAAACTGTTCTGCATACTCCATTGTAAATATTGTTCTGTCATTGGAATGACTATTTTTTCAGGCTCTTTCCCATTCAATTCCTCTATCCGATCTTGGCTTTTCATGATTAACTGTGCAAACATTTCTTCTCTTGTTACAGTTGTCTTTGATGGCTGATTGGATAATAATTGCCATTTTATAATTTTTAATTTGTCCAAATCAGTTTCAACCTATTGCATTATTAACTCAACAGGCTGATAAGCGTTATTGATGACCGAAAAATTGACAGGCCATCTATATACTACGCGATATGCTTGTCTGTTTCTTACTCCATTTTCTATTTTTTTCAACGTTTGTTCTGCTTCCTTTGTTAGTTTCCTCGGTGCTAATATACACGTATCTCCTTTTAACAACTCAAACAAAGGTAACAACGTTTGATTATCTACCCCTATCAAATTCCTGATCCAATTGATATTACCCAGCAAGACCTGCACATCGTTAAGCATTTGGATGTTAATTCTAACTGACACACTTTGTGATTTGATGTTTTTATCCAAATTTTTTCACCACAAATACATATATGGTGCAATACTCTGCACCTGTTCTGGTGCGATTTGCAACTGATGTTTTTGCAACTTGTCACATAATTCCTGTTTATACATTTCCAAATTATCTTTCTCTGCCACTAGTATATTATCTATAAAATCATACACTAATAGCTGTGGATATTTTTTACGAAAAACTTGTAGGGCTTGGTCAACATAAAGTTGACACATTGTTGGCGCATTTTTCATCCCTTGTGGTAACACCACCCATTGATATCTCTACACGGGTCCCTGTTTGTTGTCAGAACCAAAAAGGCAGATTTTTCACTATTGCTGGGGTCAATGTGTATGGTAAAAAAACCCATCCTTTAAGTCATTAACTAAAATGTTGCAGTCTCTATAAAACCTTGACAACTGACCAACGGCCACCCTTCAGGCCAGTCTTTTTCTGCCATGATGGTGACATTCCCAACTGTATCCACCAACACAGTTATTTGAATTGTTTGTTTTTCTAATATCGAAGTTACCTTTAACTGTGGTTTTGATTTTTGAATTTCTAATGCCCATGTTATCTGTTTATCTTGTCCAGTAGATCCAAGGCCTCCACTTGCCCTGTCTTTGTTTTCAGTTTGGGGAGCTTTACTTTTAAAAGGTACTAATTGTGCTATTAGACCGAATGCCTGACATAGAGTAACAAAACCAAACAAACATATTGGATGACCATCAAGTTGTCTGTGGGCTTTTCTATGAGTAATGCCTTTTTCAATTTTGCCCAAAGTTTGTTGTGCATCACTCGTAAGAATACGAGAAGCTGTTAAAGCCATGTCTCCCTTAAGAAGATCAAATAATGGACTTAGTTCTGCATTAGTAATACCCAAATAAGGTTTAACTCAATTGATTGTTCCTAGGAGATTTTGTAAATCCTTTTAACTACTATTTGCAATTTGACTTGCTGAGGTTCAATTGTGGCATTCAAAATTTTCCACTCGAGATATTTCCAGGTTTGAATTTTTTCAGGTGTGACTTGAAGGCCTATTTTCTCTAATACAATCTTTGAAATGGTATTAATTGAGCAATACAACTGTTTTGGGTAATATACACAGGTGGGAAAGGAATATAAACCATAGCTTGCATTTGTCCAGTAAAATCAGAATTAATAACACCAGGTTGCACAAAAAGACTTTGCAAAGTAACACTCGAATGATCCACTAAGCAAGCACTTAAACCATTACCGGTAGGGCCAAAAGCTTGGAGCGATACCTTGTGAGTGTATTAATCCCTTATTGTGATTGAGGAGGTTGTGGAGAAGATCCAAGACGGAGCATTTACTTTTGTCCTGCATCTCCACCGAGCACTGGGTTGCTGGTTTCCTTGGTTCTTTAATGTTAGCGGTTTACCCCCAATATCGTATTTGGAAATGTGTTGCTTTGTAAAGTGACAACCTTTTCGACATTTATGGTAACGGTCCAGGTGTTGTCAAATTCCTGGCTCCTTTTGTCTGTTTTTACCTGTATGGGAATTTTCAAGGCTGCAAATTCATTAACTTTTCTATTCCTCTGCAGTTTTTTAATCTAAGAGGATACTCCTTTTGGACTCTTAAATCATGCTCTCATTAGTGTCTGGCTAGAATCCCCTTTACAGTTGTCTGCACTAGGACCCAGCCGTTGCTGATCTAAGAAGGGACACTGGAATGCAGAGTGTTCTTCATAAATTGTTACTCCCCTAGAGAGATAAGGACTCCCAAGCTGAAAGAAAAAAAGCTTCACATTCAAAAAAAAAAAATCAATAGAAAAGGAGCAGGGAGGAAAAGGTGGGGGGAGCTCACACAGCCACAGGGCTGGGCTTTTTTCCATTTTCTATGTTCTTTTTTCTATTTTTCTATTTTTTATTTTTTCTGTTTCCATTTTCTTTTCTGTTTTTTGGGGGGGGGTCTTTTTGTTGTTTTTTTTTTTCTTAGGTATTTTAAAATTTTGTCCTCTGCAGCCTTTCACTTCAAAGGTCCCAGGTAAATCTACCTGTTTGCCGGCTTAGTGGATTCTCCTCCTAGCTCGCACACTGTACTGTCTAACAAGCAGCTACTTATAGTGTAAAGGCATGCATATTCATTAACGTGTGCTAGGCTATTACAATTAGTTCGCTAAAAGGGCATTACTATTACAATTATTTCCATTATTCCGTTATCATAAGTCCACTCTTCACCTTAGCTGAGTTGGCTGTGTTTCAAACCACAGAACCAGTTATTGCTTGTCTCTCTGAAGCACAGCTGCACAGCTTCTGCCTGGGCACCAATAACGTGTCCTTGTTTTGAAGACTGTCTTGTTTGAAGAATGCCTTCAATTCTTGTTACTGAATGCGTCTGTTGGTTAACCCTTTTATTCCCTGTTTCAGATGAGATCAATTGAAATAGATCTTATTGCTCCCAAACACCCTTCTAGAAATAATGGCATCTTGACATTTTATCAGTCACTCATGCAGTCATTCTCAGAGGTATCAGCCAGAGCTTGAAGGATAGAGCAGTAAGGAAAGGGTTGTCAGCCATAAACATTTCTCAAAACCGTGAAAGCCACAAATGAAAGCTTAAGTAATGGAGGACAGAATACCCTTGATATTTCAACAATTACCTGCAACAACAGGCTTTTTTCAGAGCCCTGGCCATTTTTTCAAAAGTCTTTAGTTGTCATGGCCAGAATAGCATCTGGAAAAGAAAAAGAAAAAGGAAAAATAAAAAATAAAAAAGAGAGAAAAAGAGGAGGATTAAAATCTGATGTGAAAAGATAAACTTGAGTGGCTGCATATATGAGGAAGTTTATGGATTTTTTTCTTTTTTGTTTAAATCAAAATTTATTGTCAGATATTAGAATTATTAGGCTTGTAGCAAGATATTTTTTTTCCCTTTTTGTCCAAGACTTCGTTAGAAAGATGTTCATGCTACTGAGCTGTTACATCTGTGGCCATTTTTGATGTCAAATTATGGAGGGAAAAATGACACTTGCAAGCACATGGCAATTGAAGGAGCTTCAGTAACGGACAGAAGTGAGCAAGTGGGAAAGCAAAAGTGAATTAAACTTCCTTACATTTTGGAAAATTATCATATTTATATGGAGGACAAAAACAAATAAGAAAAATTAGTTTTAAATAGTCTTTGTGCCATTAATTTAGAGCTCATAGAAACTAACTAAAACGTAGTGCTCAATGTTCAATTTGACCCAAACTCTGGATGCAGTAAACACAAAAGGTTAAATGCTCTAGAAATTTCATTTGTAGAGTTTCTCAATTTAGGAGATTAATAGTTACTCAAAGCAATGGATAAATATTAGCAAAGGACCATTAGCAGAGAAAAGCACATCAGTGAATCAGAGCTCCCCAGCTTATCAGATTGACTTAAAATAGCTTTATCTTAGACTTTTCTAGCCCCTTAATGAGGAATAAATTATTTTTTTACATCTTTTTGTTTCCCGAGTTTTTCTTGACTTCTTTATGTTACCTACATACAACCATTATTATAAATGGGTCAGTGGCATAAGGGTGTTATTTCCCTCTCCCCTGCAGGTTCCTGAATACAACCATTTTATAAAAGTTCCCTTCTATTACTCTGCCCATGGTCACCTGAAGTTTAAGAACAAATTAGTTATTGTTTAGTGATTCTTACTAAGGGAGAAGAGACCAAGGAATGAATGGAAACAAGACCCAGAAACAGGAAGCTAGCTTTTCTTTTAGACAACAATATGAAGACCTAAGTTAGAGCTTTTACAGTGATGTGAGAATCCTATGTTTACAAGCAAATATTGAACCCAACCAATTGAATAGAAAAGCTCCTTTTTACCTTTTAAATCTCCAAGAGAAAAAAAAAAAAGGAAAGAAAAAAAGAAAAGCGAGATAGAGTGATATTTGAAATACAGTCCTTGTTAATACAACAAAACACACTGGTTGCACTTTATTAATAGCAGAGAAGGGAGCAGAGCAAGGACTCTTTCTTAACTAAACATGTTTGAACACGTGTAGAAATCAACGTGTTCTATCAACGTTTGCATGTCTCTATGATGAGGTACATCATGCAATTTCCTTCCACTCTTGGACCTCCCCGACTAGGGACATCTGCTCATTCTCCTCCCTTGATTGATTCACCAGCTGCATGGCAACCTGGTACATTCCTGCAAAAGACTTACTTTAGATGAAGCAGAACTTTTTACCAAAAAATTCCTAACAAGTTTTGACATCAGCAGTTGTTTTTACACATGATTTGGATGTGCAAGGTCTAACATGATAATGTAGGAAATCCTTATATTACAAGTTGCAGTTGACAAACTGATGCAGCTGTCCTTATATTTGTTTTATAATGGGAATTGTCTGAGTTCTGCAAATAATGATCCTGACAAGTTTAGAAAACTTCTTTTGGATTCATATATTCATCCCATTTTCATGATAAAACAAGTGGGTTTTGTGTCAATACTTCATGCATTTATAGAGAGAAGAACAGAGTTACCATGAGTTTAAATGTTGCAGTGTAGGTCTGAGCAAGTTGAAATACAGAATAATATTGCTATTTCCACCAATGAAATATGTATTTTATCATCTATGAAGACTTGTTTCTTGCTAGTCTCTGTCAGCAGGAGCCATCAACATAACAGTGTTTTGCTGACCTGTGAAAGAGCTTCTGCTAACCATTACTCGAGCTCCTTTAAGATGATTCCATAACAATGTGAAACTTTGGTAGAATGAGGTTAGAAGGTTGATACATTTTATGTAACCAAATGCAACTATTTGTAGCCTGAACTTGTGAGCTACTGAATAGTCTCTATTTCCATTAATGTTATAGACATGCTCGACATTTTGAGAACAATATCAATGAAATCTAAAATCTTAAGATAACCTTATAGTTACTGTAATAACAATGAAACTGTACAGAAATTTGAAGACATTTCCAAAACCGAAGAAACAAAACCCATGGCATGTTTACTTGTTACTGATGACAGTTTCTAGTTAAATCCTTGCCTTGTCTTCTCTCCTCTTTAGTCTGGAATGCCTTAGAGAACCTAGTAAAGTTAATCTGATTCATGACTTAATACATTTTTGACACTGTTCTTTAAGAATCTTCAAACATATTATGTGCTAGCAATTACTTGGGCAGTTCTAGTTTTTATTAAGTACAACATAACACAGACAGTCACAGAATCACAGAATCACAAGGTTGGAAAGGACCCATTGGATCATCGAGTCCAACCATTCCTAACACTCCCTAAACCATGTCCCTAAGCACTTCATCCACCCGTTCCTTAAACACCTCCAGGGAAGGCGACTCGACCACCTCTCTGGGCAGCCTGTTCCAGTGCCCAATGACTCTTTCCGTGAAGAATTTTTTTCTGATATCCAACCTGAACCTCCCCTGACGGAGCTTCAGGCCATTCCCCCTTGCCCCGTCCCCTATCACTTGGAAGAAGAGGCCAGCTCCCTCCTCTCCACAACCTCCTTTTAGGTAGTTGTAGAGAGTAATAAGGTCTCCCCTCAGCCTCCTCTTCTCCAGGCTAAACAACCCCAGCTCTCTCAGCCGCTCCTCATAAGACTTGTTCTCCAGCCCCCTCACCAGCCTTGTTGCTCTTCTCTGGACACACTCCAGAGCCTCAACATCCTTCTTGTGGTGAGGAGTCCAGAACTGAACACAGTATTCAAGGTGCGGTCTCACCAGTGCTGAGTACAGAGGGAGAATAACCTCCCTGGACCTGCTGGTGACCCCATTTCTGATACAAGCCAAGATGCCATTGGCCTTCTTGGCCACCTGGGCACACTGCTGGCTCATGTTCAGACGGCTGTCAACCAACACCCCCAGGTCCTTTTCTTCCGTGCAGCTCTCCAGCCACTCTTCCCCCAGTCTGTAGCACTGCATAGGGTTGTTGTGCCCCAAGTGCAGGACCCGGCATTTGGTCTTGTTAAACCTCATGCCATTGGTCTCGGCCCAGCGGTCAAGCCAGTTCAGATCCCTTTGCAGAGCCTCCCTACCCTCCAGCAGATCCACACTTCCACCCAGCTTAGTGTCATCTGCAAACTTGCTGAGGGTGCACTCAATGCCTTCATCCAGGTCATTGATAAAGACATTGAACAGAGCTGGACCCAGTACTGAGCCCTGAGGAACTCCACTTGTAACTGTCCTCCAGCTGGAGTTAACTCCATTTACCACCACTCTCTGGGCCCGGCCATCCAACCAGTTTTCAACCCAGGAGAGTGTGCGCCTGTCCAGGCCAGAGGCTGACAGTTTCTGAAGCAGAATGCTGTGAGAAACTGTGTCAAAGGCTTTACTGAAGTCCAAGAAGACTACATCCACAGCCTTTCCCCCATCCAGTAGTCGAGTGATTTTGTCATAGAAGGTGATCAGGTTAGTTTGGCAAGATCTGCCTTTTGTAAACCCATGTTGACTGGGCCGGATCACCCAGTTCTCTTGCATGTGCTTCATGATAGCACTCAAGATTACCTGTTCCATGACTTTGCCCGGCACTGAGGTGAGGCTGCAGGCCTGTAGTTCCCCGGATCCTCTCTGCAACCCTTCTTGTAGATGGGCACAACATTCGCCAGCCTCCAGTACAGTGGAACTTCCCCAGTCAGCCAGGACCGCTGGAAGATGATGGATAGGGGTTTGGAAAGGACATCCGCTAGCTCCTTCAATACTCTTGGGTGGATCCCATCCGGCCCCATAGACTTGTGGGAGTCTAGCTTGGCAAGCAAGTCTCTAACCATCTCCTCTTGGATCATGGGAGCCTCATTCTGCTCCTCTAACTCTTGGGTTTGTAAACAGAAGGAACAACTTTCTTTGCTATTAAAGACTGAGGCGAAGAAGGCATTAAGTAAACAGCCTGGCCCTAGGGCAATCCCTTGCTTCTCACGAGAGAAAAGGAAAAATGGCTTACTCACATACTGAAGTCCTAAGTCTGGGGCCAACATCAGGGCTTTCTTCAGCTGTTCAGAGGCTTCATAGCCTCTTTGCTCCATTGGAGGTATTTCTGTTTGGCAGTGGTTAGTGCATACAGGGGTTTAACAAGCAATACAAGTTATAGATCCATAGCCGACACCACCCAGTCATCCCCAAGAAAGTTCATAACTCTTTCACTGTTTACAGTCTCGGGGTTTGGTATATTGCCTCTTCTCAGGCCTGTCCCAAGGTTCTCTGTCCAGCACTGATTTCATAGCCCAAAGAGATCACCTCGTGTTGCATTATTTGGGCCTTCTTTTAGATACCCGGTGTCCCTGGAGCCCCCAAAAGTTTAAGGGACTCATCATCCAGGTCATGTGAGCATTGTCTTGGTGGCAATCAGGGTATCATCTACATACTGCAACAGTCTCCCTTCCTCAGGTGGGGCTTCCAGGCCTCAAGATCCTTTGCAATTTGATTATCAAATATCCAGGTGAGTTGAGTTCTGCACCCACTTTCAGGCTTTTCCCATTCAAATGCAAGTATTTTCTGTCTGGCTTCATGGAGAGGGAGGCAAAAGTAGGCATCCTTCAGGTCTAAAACAGTAAGCTGGGTTAGTTCAGGTATTAATATGGTTAACAGGGTATATGGAGTTGCCACCACCGGGTAAAGGATTTTTTGTTATTTTATTAACAGCCCGTAATTTCTGGGCACAGGTGGCTCATACCTCGTGGTATACCTGGTTCATGATTTCTTCACTGATTTTTCCTTCTGTAGGAACACTGACTAAGGATAAACTCATTGTTTGTATATACTGCTGGTCATTTACCTCCAGTGTAATCTTTCTCATTTCAAATTTAATTATTGCACCCAATTGTTCTAATAAATCTCTCCCCAGAAGTGCCTTTGAGGAGTTGGGCATATACAAGAATCTGTATTCCCAGTTCATATCTTAGAAGTTGACAAAAATATGCCTTTTCACTTCGGCCAGTTATCCCTTTTACCACGATATAGTCATTTCCTAGGGACATCAAAGCTTGGTTCAAAACCGAATACGTTGCCTCTGTGTCAACTAAAAATCTACTTTCTTCTCCTGTTTTCCTGGCTTCATTATAACTAGTGGATCCACTAGGGTGGATTCCCCAGGTCCCCATCAGTCTTCCTTCACATGAGCCACTATTCCTTTTTGACTGGCCCAAAACCAAAACCACCTAGTTCTTGTATTCCTACTCCTGACCCAGGATCCAGCAGTGTGTTGCGGCTGTCTGGATCCCACATTGGGTCTGGCAGGGGAAAGTACTCTTTCCAAATCCCCTACAGTTTTCAAATCAGTTTGGGGTTTGGATTTTTTTGGGTTTTGTTTTTTTTTCCTCTTTTCATCTCGATCTTCCCGGAGAGGTGCCTGCAATACTGTCAAAGTAGACCTTTCCCTTATGCAGAAAGATACTGGGCTATCCGGGGGGGGCAGGAATCCCGTCCGAGTCCGTATCCCATTCCTGTGATTGAGGGGGAGGTTTAAGCAAACCAGGTAAATCTTGTTCTGGTGTCCAGTGAATTTTATTTATTCTAGTGCACCTTTGCCGAATACTGCACGTCAAGCAACACCGCCTCAGTTTACCTTTAAATTCTTTGTTATTTTCCTGCTCAAGGGCGAGTACCATAGGGTCCTGCCGTGACACAATCCCACAGTCCCTTTGCCACTCCAGATGTTTTCGGAGTGCGAAAAACACTTCATTCCACTTTCCCTCTCTCCTTAAAAACAAAGTTAGTTGCAAAACGGTACTGCAATCTTCTTCTTACTCATTGAGCCTCCAGCTCCCCCCATCAATTCCTTCCAGTGCTGTAATATGCAACCTAATAGGCTTGCCTGAGGAAATTCTTGCTCGATTTTGCCCCCATTATACTACCTTCCACAAACCGTTTAAACACTTATGATGTGCGAAAGCACACAAGGGGTCTGGGAGCATTCGTTTGTTAGAGCTTGGTGTTGTTCGCCTTGAAGACCTTGGAAGTTGATAATGAAGGAGCCAGCTAGCAGCAGTTTACTGATAAGTGGGCACTGGAATGCAGAAAGCTGGCTGCATTTGGTTCAGGAGTTTGAAAACAGCCAGAGGAGACCGAGTCTGTGCAAAGTTCAAAAAGAAATATATTCATCCCGAGGAAGACCTCCTACTTCATCCCTAAGACCCCGGCCAACGACCATCAGGAGGCACTACGCAGGCGCAAGATTGGAGCGAACTTTCCAGATCTAATTATAATAATAAGCGGGGAAAGGTTATGAATATGTAGTAGGCACTTATACCTATGCAGGTCTTTACACTATAAGTAGCTGCTTGTTAAGCTATATGGTGTGCAAGCTAGGAGGAGAACCCCCTTGCACCCCAGCACTGGAAATAAACATACCTGCTTTATAACTCATTTTGGGTTATAGAGTTTGATTCCGCAAAACAATTTGGCACCCCAGATGGGACACTCTCTCTGCCCGGCTGCAGGATTGGTGGGGAGTGGGACATTCTAAGGCATGCCCCGGTAAGCTATTTCTCCAGAGAATCTCCCATCTCTATCCGATCGCTGTGGGGGGAGAGACGGCCCATCAGCGGGCAGACCAGGTATGTGATTTATGTATGATCATTTGGATGTACCTGCAGGATAAGGGGGGGACGAGTCTGTAAATCGTAGATGGGACACCTCACATGGTGATGAAGGGTTGGGGTCACTCCAAGATCTCGTAAGATCGTGAGTGGGATAAAAATCCCCTTTTGCGCCAGGTGAGGAGGTGGCACCGCCCGCCCCCAGATAAGGTAGCGAATTCGTGGTTGTGGGTGCTCCCTGCTGTGATAGCAAAGCACCAGGTGAAATATAATCCCAAGATTCTTGTTAGACAGACACGCGGAGTGAGGGATTATGGCGTATATATTGTATTATAGATAAGATAATATTATAGTATATACTATTATTAATTAGGTACTCCTTGCTGAGGAAACGGGAGTGCTGCATATGAGATAGCTATCATCTTCTACACTTGTTGCACATCTTCAGTATCGGTACCGTGTATATTATAACATCGTTAAGAGCTCATTTTAAACTTCTCATATGTTGTGGAGTGTTTGTATGTGAGTGTGTGGATGCCTGAGACGCAATTGAGCATTCCGATCCGCGGTTCTGCTCTCCTGGGAAGGAAGCAGCCAGAGACGAATGAAGTGAGTGATCACTGCTATACGTTGTGTGTTTTATGTCATAAGTATACTCTGTGAATTGTTTGACGTATAACAGAGTACCAGTGGAATTGAAAGGGATAGCTTACCGGGGGACGTTCTTCCTCCATAGACAGGAGCCAGAGGTGGACTGAGCTCAAAATGTTGAAAGACTTGCAAGTTGTTTACAAGCCTTGTTTGTCTTGATCCTAGGAATGCACCTATGAAGATTTTTAATTCCAAACGTCCATTGAGCCGGCAAATGGGTATATTTACCTCAGACCTTTGGAATGGAAGGCTGCAAAGGATGAAATTTTAAAATACCTAGTATAGAAGAAGGAAAAAAAAAAAGGAGAAAAACCAGGAGAAGCAGAGAAGAGGCTAAGAGTGCCCCTCCCTTTTCCCCCCCTTCCTGGTATGCCAGTTAGGTGAGTTAGGTTCTGTGTGTGAGTTAACCCTTCCCCCCCCGGAATGTGAGTAAAGTGTTCTGTGTGACAGAAAAGAATAATTTGGAAGTGTAAAAGCAAAAGGTTTGCATAGACAGAGGAGCCAGAATTCTGCAGGCTGCGGGAATGGATCAGATTTGGTGTTTGGACTATCATAAAGTTTTATTGTGCTGTTCAGCTAGGTTGGGATCACTCTATTGTCCTGAGTGTCTGTAATATGAAGATGACAATTGTTGTTGTTACTAGTCTTGTGGGAAGTCCCTGAGAACTTAGAGACAGGACATTTGTGAGTGTTTAAATGGTTTGTGGAAGTTGGAGAAAGAGTCGGAAGGTAGTAGAATGGGGGCAAAAACAAGCAAGAACTTCCTTGGGCAAGCCCATTAGGATGCATATTACTGGAAGGAATTGGCAAGGGGAGACGGAGGCTCCATGAGTAAGAAAAGGATTTCAGTACCATTTTGCAACTAATGTTGTTTTTAAAGAGAGGGAAAGTGGAATGAAGTGTTTTTCACCCTCTGAAACCATCCGGAGTGGCAAAGGGACTGTGGGATTTTGTCTCTGCAGGACCCTATGGTATTCGCTCTTAGGCTGGAAAATAACAATTTAAAGGTAAACTGAGGCAATGTTGAGTGATGTGCAGTATTGAGCAAGGGTACACTAGAATAAATAAAATTCACTGGACACCAGAACAGAACAAGATTTATCTTATTTGCTTAAGGCTCCCCATCGATCACAGAAATGGGATGCGGGCTCAGACGGGTCACCCCCGAATAGCCCGGTATCTTCCTGCATCAGGGAAAGGTCTGCTTTGACAGTTTTACAGGCACCTCTCTGGGAAGAATGAGACGATAAAGAAAAAGGAGAAAGAAAGAAAGAAAGAAAGAAAGAAAGAAAGAAAGAAAGAAAGAAAGAAAGAAAGAAAGAAAGAAAGAAAGAAAGAAAGAAAAGAAAAGAAAAGAAAAGAAAAGAAAAGAAAAGAAAAGAAAAGAAAAGAAAAGAAATTGTAAAACTGTATGGGATTTGGAAAGAGTATTTCCCATCCAAGACCCAATGGGGGATCCAGACAGATGTAAACATGTAGAAAATTGTGGGAAATAATGTGCCGCAACACACTGCTGGATCTTGGGTCAAGGGTAGGACTACAACAACTAAGTTTTTGTTTTGGGCCAGTCTGAAAGAGGAATAGTGGCTCATGTGAAGGAAGATTGACGGGGACCTGGGGAATCCACCCTAGCAGATCCACTAGTTATAATGAAGCCAGAGAAAGAGGAGAAGAAAATAGAATTTTAGTTGACATAGATGCAACGTGTTCAGTTTTGAACCAAGCTTTAATGTCCCTAGGAAATGACTACATTGTGGTAAATGGGGCAACTGGCCAAAGTGAAAAGGTGTATTTTTGTCAACTTCTAAGATGTGAACTGGGAATACAACGGGGCATCCGCAGATTCTTGTATATGCCCAACTCCCTGAAGGCACTTTTGGGGAGAGATTTATTAGAACAATTGGGTGCAATAATCAAATTTGAAAAGGGAGACATTACTCTGGAGGTAAATGACCAGCAGTATATGCAAATGATGGGTTTATCCTTAGTCAGTGTTCCCACAGAAAGGAAGAAGAGAAGAAATCAGCACCAGAAAAGAAATCACAAACCAGGTATACCCCGAGGTATGGGCCACTGATGTGCCAGGACTTATGGGCTGTTAATAAAATAACAAAAAACCTTTACCCGGTGGTGGCAACTCCTTCCTCCTTGGGGCTTCCAGGCCTCAAGATCCTTTGCAAGTTGATTACCAAATATCCAGGTGTTAACTGTTAACTGTTAACTGTATTAATACCTGAACTAACCTGGCTTACTGTTTTAGACCTGAAGGATGCCTACTTTTGCCTCCCTCTCCATGAAGCCAGACAGAAAATACTTGCATTTGAATGGGAAACCCTGAAAGCAGGTGCAGAGCTCAACTCACCTGGATATTTGGTAATCAACTTGCAAAGGATCTTGAGGCCTGGAAGCCCCAAGGAGGAAGGAGGAAGGGAGATTGTTGCACTATGTAGATGATACCCTGATTGCCACCAAGACAACGCTTGCATGACCTGGATGGTGAGTCTGTTAATTCTTTTGGGGGCTCCAGGGATACTCTGTATTTAAAAGAAGGCCCAAACAATGCAATCTACTTGGGCTATGAAATCAGCACTGGACAAAGAACTTTGGGACAGGCCTGAGAAGAGGCAATATACCAAACCCTAACAGTGTAAATAGTGAAAGAGATATGAACTTTCTTGGGGATGACTGGGTGGTGTCAGCTATGGATCTATAACTACGGACTGCTTGTTCAACCCCTGTATGAACTAACCACCACTGAACAGAAATACCTCCAACGGAGCAAAGAGGCTGTGCGAGCCTTTGAACAGCTGAAGAAAGCCCTGATGTTGGCCCTGGCCTTAGGACTTCAGTATGTGAGTAAGCCATTTTTCCTTTTCTCTCATGAGAAGCAAGGGATTACCTGAGGGTCTGGACGTTTACGAGCGGTTTCAGCCGTCTTGCTAAACATCCAGGAGGCACGAAGATTTACCCTGGGCCAGAAAATGACTCTGTTAGTGTCTGGAAGCGAAAGGTGGGCACTGGCTTTCTCCACAAAGGTTCCTAAAATATGAATTGTGGTTACTAACATCTTTAACCCAGCTTCTTTTCTCAGTGAAAATACAGGAGAACCAGTGCACCAGGACTGCTTAGAGACCATCGAGGCCACATACTTGAGCCATTCGGATCTGAAAGACAGTACCATGGAAGTCGCTGAGGGCTGGTTCATGGATGGAAACAGCTATGTCTTAAGCAATAAGAGACATACCAGGCCAAAAACATCAATCATGCAGAGGGATTCAGAGACTGCTGGAAGCAGTCCAGCTACCTGAGAAAGTGACAATCATGCACATCAAGGTGCACCAGAAAGTGAATTTGGAACTGGGGAGAGGAAATGAGTTGGTGAACAGAGAGGCAAAACTGGCAGCCAAAGGTGAGGTAAAAACAAAAGGGGCTTTGATCCCTGACAGGTGGATCTCTGTAGAAGGTAAGCCAGAATATACCAAGGAAGATCAGATAATCAGAAATTTATTATACCCCTGGAAGGGTCATACAGTAAGAGGGGTGAGTCCTCACTCCACAACGGAAACTAATCATTCCCCCTTATTTAACATGGCTTTTGATGAGGGAAAAACACAGGAAGAGACATAAGGGGAGCAGAAGCTTCATATAAACACCTAATTAAAGGGATTGCAGCTAGAAATTTATACACCACTGTGAGACAAGTGGCTCAGCAGTGTGACCTTTGCCTCCAGACTAATCCCAAAATTACCCCAAACCAGAAACAGACCAAATTGGAAGAAGCAACGGGCCTGGGCAATAATGGCAGATTGATTTTTCGGAACTCCCAAGACAGGGGGAGATGTTGATACTTATTGGTATTAACTGTTACCTTTTCAGATTGGCCAGAAGCATTCCCTACTAGAACAAGGAGATAACCAGAACATTAATACAGGAAATAATACTATGCTTTTGGGTTCCAGCAACTATGTCTCCTGATAGGGGACCACATTTTATCTCAGAAGTAGTACAACAGATCAGTCACTATTTGCATATGAAATCATGACCTCCTGCGTGGTGGCACTGGACAAACAGCTCCAAAAGACTGAAAAACATGAGGCTGAGACGTGAAGTAGGGGTATGGATGAACCTGTGCATAACATACAACCTGGAGATTATGTATATGTAAAGTCTCTTGCAGAGAGGACTCTGGAACCACAGTGAGAAGGACCATTCCAGATTTTCTTTGCCTCCTTCACAGCAATCGAAATCAAGGAGCAGAGTGCATGGATCCATCGCACCCGAGTGAAAAAGGCACGTAGATCTCCATGAAGGGTCATGCAAGTCCAACCAGGAAAATTATTTTTGTCATGATCATAATTATAATTCAAGGAGGTAAAGGCACCTCTAGCCAAAAGAATACTGAGTGGCCTTGATCTAAAACTTTTATTTGGTATACTGGAGCCCTGGGAAATATTCTGAATTGGAAGGGTTTAAATCTGTCAACTGTTGTTATGCATGAAAATAGAGTATATGTGAGGCAAGAATGGAATGTGGATAGAGAACAGGGGATTCAACAACTTCAGGGAACTGTAGGAAGAGAAATCAAAGTAGGATGCTGAATGGTTAATAGGACAATCCATAAAATGGCATCCCAAATTACTATCTCAACTACACCTGCAGATAAGAATACAAAGATCTGTATTTCCAATGAATTAGACTGTTGGCATGATTTTACATTAGTACAGACCATTAAGGTGGTTTGTCTCTGGGCCTATGATACCATTGGGCTCTCATTCAAATTTAAAATAGATATTATAGCTAAGCCTGTTCAACCCAGAATTTATGAGATTTGTCCATATAATCAAGAATACAGGCCAACAGCAAATGCTGTTCAACTCAGAATGGTCTCTTAAATGTGTTGAACTACTAATGCAAACTGATATTTCTGAAATTCAACCAGCATGCTTTCATTTCCTTAAAACATCCTTTGAGGGCTGGACAACCTGGCTGTGGAAGCAAGTGCCCTTCAGGGGCAGAACACAAAGGGGCCTAACCAGTGTTACAGACAGGGTTGGGAGTCCTAAATGGAATTGACTATCAGCAATGTTACCAAAGTGGGAAAAGGTGGAGGAACAAGACCATGAATTAGTAGGAAATGTACTTGGTGTGATCCAAGAAAACATTTCTTTGACCCTCAGTTGTATACACGCACAATTATGGATGCAATCAGTGGCCGCCTTAACTGTAAGAGAAGGTGGTGAGGGTACTTTCCCACTGAAATCCGGAAAGTGGTTTGGGACAGTGCCAGTGGCTTAGAGAGGAAGCATCAATCATGATAGACTCTGGTAAATTTCACCTATGACCCCATCACTAATACAGCCACAGCCTTTGTGTTTACCATACGTAACTCTGCAATATGTGTAATCCACTCCATCATTGCATTAGGAATAAGCCATGATAAAACTGTGCTCTATCCTTCTGAACATAGAACATGGGCACAAATAGTGAATGGGAAACGACAAACTGTAAATTTAAAATCTTGCATTACATGAGAACAAGGATTCATTTGCTAAATAATGCAATCAATGCTCAAGACATCTGCCTCGACACTGAGCAAAGCATCTGTCACTTTGAGATCCATCTAGATGCTAATCCGAGGACTGTACTTGTATATGTGGGCCAGGGTTGTGTGTGTTTGAGAACTGTTTGTACCTTTGTAGTAATAGATGAGATAATTATGGATAGTGAGAATGACTCTAATTTCTGTATTTGTTATCTTATTAAGATTGTTGGATGTGACTTTTCTTATTTAGTCGTACCCCATCAGCTGATAAATCCGATTATAGAATATTTCACAAATTATCACCTGTACCTATTGGAATGAATCTTACATTGGTAAAATGATTAATGAAACAGTTAATGAAACATCAGGACTTGATTATAATTCTGGACGAGGTCCAGGAAAGCGGGACAAGACCCTGATAACAGTCCACCACGACTGGAAAGGAAGGGGGTCCTAAAAGGGTAAAAGAAAATTTAAACCATCATTGGAGGGACGTGTTGTTCAGATGGTCCCCTACTGCGACTGGCATTCTAAATAAGTTGTGTCACCCCATTATTGCCCTTCTGATGCTAGTTTTAGTTAGCTTTGTTTTCTCTGCTATGTTATTTATTTGGATTTGGAGAATGCTACAACAACTAATAATTTTGACTTCTATGTCTAGTGCCCATGAGAATGCATTAAAAGGTAATTTTCCAACAAAATATCATGCAATTCCCCTTTGAGACATAAATTACAGAGCTGGCAAAAGAATTTGCCCATGTTAAAATAGACAGGGGGGAATTGATGTGCGAAAGCAGACAAGGGGGGCTGGGAGCGTTCGTTAGAGCTTGGCGTTGTTCACCTTGAAGACCTTGGAAGTTGATAAGTGAAACACCTGCTCATGACATCCATCGTGTCTATTGTCCCCCAACATGTGACAGTGCTTGTTTTATTTAGTAATATAGCTTACGTTGCAGATGAAAAAATACTGAATATCAAATCCCAAAATATCACATAAAATGAGCGATCAGCCTTCAAAAACTCCTTTCTGTTGAATTCCAGAAAGGTCATGGTTCATATCTACCATTATTAAATAGTTTTAACAAGACCTGGGGAAAAAAATAAACAAAATCATTACTGAGAGTATTTTCAGATGACATAAATTTGGGTACAGCAGTAAATAATGAGCAGAATAGATGACTTGAATCTTTCTACATTGCATTGTAAGCTGAGTGTAAGCAAAACAATTGGGACCAAATGTGCCGTTACAAATCCAGGGAAGAAAAGAATTAAAGCTGACTATACAAACAGAAGGATAATACAATGAGGTAGTGACCCAGTTTTTAAACATGGCTATAACTGCTGCTCTCCCAGATTCCTTCTGTAAAATCTTTTTCACATCAGGGTTCAGATATCATTTTTTTCTTACATGTCCCCATATGAATTCAGTATTTCATTTTATTTGACTTGACAGAGGTAAAACGTGGAGATTTGAGTAGTCCGTAAGTATCTATGTAAAGAACATTGTGGACAAAGTAGTAGCAATATTCAAAGGCTGGTTGTTAAAGATACAGAAATTCAAATTGATAATAAAGCATAACTTTAAACAGTAAGATTTTTAGCGATGGAACTATTTACCAAAGATGATGATAAATTTTCCATCTCTTGGTGTTCTTAAAATGGATTTGCTATTCTTTCCCTACTTCAAACATAGATTTTGGACTCAATGTAGGAATTGATGTAAGGAACTCTCAGGGCTTTCTCTTTAACCCAGAGAGCTAAAGAAATTATGCTGTCAACAATGCCTTGTTTGGGCCAAGATTTAACCAACTAGAAAAGTGATTGTGAGGCGTTTACCCATGTGTTTTACATCAAGCCCAATTCAGCTACTTCTGTGGACATGGCCCAGAGGACCAAGGGTGCGATATTAATTGTCTGTCTGCTTTTAAGGTAGCACTCAAACTTTTCAACTCAGTCCTGAATTTGGCACTACTTCAAGCTATTTATTATAATTCAGAAATAAAACCTCAAGTCTCATAACACAGCTGCTCTTGTCACAATAATCACCTGTGCATAACACATTATTGTGAAGCTCGATAAGTTTATCAAGCTTCACAAGCTTGCAACAGTGTTTGAAAAGTGTAATGGAGGCTGGGGTGCTGGTATGACAGTGCAACCAGGTTCTGTTATCAGCAATGGGCATTATGTGCATGGATCTGAGAACATAACTGCATTGTTCCTCTCAAGAAAGATGGATAGTTGTTGCTACTTCAGCAACCAGGCTGCTAAAATGCACTTTAGCTGAACTTTGCTCATTATAATGTCATGATAATACCAAAAAACACCTCCATGCGAAAGGCTACCCACCTCCTCCCTGCCTCCAAGGCAAATCATTCCCATAACCACTCCCACTGGGCATGCACAGTTTTTGGCACATGAAGGGAGAACTTTTTCTATACCAATTAGGTGAGAAAGACTTAATGACTAGAGTCAGTCAAGCTCCACCCAAAACTCCACCCTAACAGTGCAAGTTAGTAAAAAAATGGAAAATCAAGGGGAAAGTTTGGGGAGAAAACTTCATTGAAACCTTTTGGGATCAGTTGACAAGTTGAACCCCATCTCCCTACCCCCAACTGGGATGCCATTGGACAAGATCTTTGTGATATGCACACTATAATTTAACATCAAGCTAATTATTAGTATCTCTATATTTGGATTTTAACTGCATATTCTTTATCTGCACATTGTTTTTTTCTGTGCTTGGTGTGTTTACACATTTTTTTAAAACATATTTTTGCTGACAGTATCTCATCACCAGCCACCACTGAACCCTTATCCTGTCACGAATCGTTATAATAAAATTGGCTTGTGTCCGCATATAGAAGTGTGGAAGAGTTTTTAGCCCAGGGAGGCCATGATCTGTTCGCTACAGCAGTGAACAACCCAGGCCATGAGACAGAAGCCTATGCAACTGAAGGCATGTAAAAAATCCTTGAACTGTCCTTGACTCAGTCATATGAAGAACTAGGAGCGATGTTGTATAGAAGTCTCTGGAAACTTTAGTAATTGTTATAAAGGAGAAAAGGGATTTATTTAATGACACTGCCTACACAGACCTGACAAGCTGGATGGTTTATAGAATTTTTATCCTTGCATGACTATCAATATGGTCCAGGTAGATTGGTCAGTTTTACTGCTGCGAACCTAGCAGGCTGGGCAAGTTGACTTATCCTTGTGAGACTGCTGATACAGTCCAGGAAGATTGGCCTGCGAACCTGACAGGCTAGACAAATCATAGAGTTTTTGTACTTGTATGACTGTCAAGGTGGTCCAGACAGACTGGTAAGATATTCCCCCTTGTACTCTTCAATATTCTAACTTAAATTGTGACAAACCTCTCAGGTATAGTGGCACCCAGTTAGACATGCTGAGAACATTACCAGAGTATTAGTCAAGATATTCATCAACAGCTTTTTCTCCTCAACTTTCTTTTCTATAAGAATAGAGAATTTTTTTTTTTTTTCCTGTAGATTCAGCTCTGAATCATTAGGACTGGAATAGGGACCCTAGTGGGTGGCATATCTTGTCCTTGTGCTTCACAGGAAGACTGAATTAATTTTCCTTAAGCTATTACTGTTAGACTGTTTATAAATCCACCCTTGAAAGCTCCTAAGTGAAAGTGATTCTGTGACCTCCCTTGGCAGTTTGTTTCATGGCTCTAGCTTTCCTAATAGTTATAAAGTTTGTCTTAATCATTAATTTAAACTTCCCCTTTGTTGCAGCTACATTCCATTACTTCTTGTTCTGACCTTGGTGACTAATTAGAATAATTGGCCCCTGAACTCCTTCTATTGTTCTTTATGTATTTGGAAGAGAGATGGGCATAGACCAGAAAATGTGGAACCGTATCCTAGTGCCCTGACAACCTCAGGAAAAGATATGGCCTTGGAAATTCTGCTTGACCTACAGTAAGGTTAAAAGCCATGCATAAAAGTTAGAACAGCATTCCATTGTTAAAGACGCTCTCCCTTGTACTAGAGTTGTTGTGTAGGTTGACAATTTGATCAATTTAGTCCATATTTGCAAGCCAAAAATGATTTGTTGAACTGAACTGAACTTACCTGGCCACAACTACTTAGTTACTCAAGTCAAATCACCCCTTACTCAACCACAAAAGTAATAGTGAGACATTAGTAGCTCAGAGCAGTACAGGGATTTCCATCAGATGAACTTGCCTGGAATTCATTGCTATAGTACCTGAAAGTTGCCAAGTCTTAGTAGATTCACTGAAGAAGGCTGGGATTTGTCAACGTCCCTGCTTTATGTCAGAAGGACGCAGAAGATCAGATTAGATGCTCAAAGATGTTTGAGGAGATATTTGAGGAGATATTCTTACTAGTTTTGGAAGAAAAACTGAATCCATGACTCTCTAAGATACAAATTTTTATGTTAATCACACCCTTCTCCTCCCTCTGAAACTTATCTACTGAGTTTAGGAATCAGGATCTTCTCAACAGCCACTTTAGGTTGTTTTATTAGACTCTTTAATTTCTAAGTTTAAGGTTTGTTCAGATTAAAAATATTGGTCTTTTCTATGTAAGTCATTGATCTGGGAAGTGACAATCAACAATTTAAAAGCATCATTTTTTCATGAAATAATTTTACACTTACTATATATATATTGTTGTACTAGGGTGGATCTTGGATGGATTGTCAGAAGAGCCCATTTCTTTCCCACAGTGTTGATGATTTCTGTTCCATAGAGACTGGCATGTATTTAATGCTATTTTCCAATGTCATGAGCTGAAATGAGGAACTTCTATCCAAAAGACACTCATGATCCTGAGATAATAGAAACTTTGGTAATCTCTTAATGCAGAGCATTAGTATGCCATATACCCTCTGTTCTCCCATCCAGCAAATATGATGATCTTAGAGGAAAAGGAACTTCTCTTTTCCTCTTATTGGATTAGAATCCAATGGTTAGATCAGCCATGGGCATTGTCTGAAGTTTTCTTGAAATGCTGTAGAAATTAGGTCTTGTTAATGGGACATAATAATACTCATCAACAATTTAACATTATCAACAAATGTATTTTTTAGAAATGAATAAAAATATTTTGTAGCTAATCTATACTTTTGATTTCTGTTACACTGTGTAGCAAAGAGTTACACAAGACTGGTATATTACTCATGGAAAAACAAATATATTTACCCCAGTGCCTAAAAATATCATTGTTCGCTCCACGGTTCTTGTACTGAAGGGAATAATAATAATTTTCTTTATACCCTTCTATAGCAGTTCTATTTTAAAGACTTCTGCTTCTTCCTTCTCTTTATCTTCTTCCTCCTTGTCTGAGATCTAATTTTGTTGCCCTTGACTGTAGTTCTCCGCCACAGTGACAGTTTTGGTGTCAGTGAAATCTGTAACTCATTTATTTCAAGAGAAGTACATGGGAGCAGACCTTTCTTGCTCTGATAAATTGATTTTCCCTCTAAATAGTGAAGGAAAAGAATTTGGTGCATACCAAATTTGGTGCAACAGCACACTCAAATTCAGTGGCTAAACTCACAAGTGACATGTCAAGAAACTAAACAAGATTTCCTTAACTTCTACTCCATTAACATGATACTTCCCTGGGATAGTACAGCAACATCATATTGAAGTCTTGGTCCTAAATTAGGTAGGTAGATAAGTAAATTTTACCGGTGAGATCAGATTTCATGTCCTGCTTGATGGTTGTGACAGAAAATTACTTCTGAGTTACAGCATCTTATCATTCATGGCATGTCAAAAATATTAACACCCTTGAGTATGATTAAGTGACACATCATAACAACTTATCATATATCTTGAAGTAAGTCAGAAGTCAGTGTTGACCTCATTTGATGATCTCAGCTCCTACCAAACATGAAAAAGAATTATACAATGTTTGCAAGCTAAGACCCAACATCTCACTAAGATATCCAGTGAAAGGCTTCTCCAGTAACAACTAAAATGAAATTTAAACAGCCTTGTCCAAGGCAAGGAAGAACTATGTACCCATTGTTATGCCCCAGATCCACGAGCTATACACTCATGTCTGGGCCTTCTTTCAACCTGCACAGTTGAAGAAGGTGGTTTGTTTATCTGTGCAGCGATCCAGAGGATGACAAGGTCACTCCCAGGGTGAAATCAAAAAGCAAAATTTATTCTGATTTCAACCAAAATAAATAGACCAAACACCTTGGGTGCACAACTGAGATATAAGGGAAGAAACTGCCTGAAATTGGAGAAAATAGATTTCAATCTCATCAGATTACCATCTGAACACAGCCAAGGTCACTTGGATTTGATCTGACACACACCGGTATCAGTCAAGAAAACATAATAAGACATATATATAGAGAGAGATGGAGGGAAAGGAGAGAGAGAAGGGAAAAGGAAGGGGTCAGCACTTCAATGGGCAACAGCAGTTCCTCGGGAACATGTGGTCTCTCCAGCAGCAGCTTCAGCAGCAGCTTCTTCTAGGCCGCGTGGTCCAGGGATCTTATTGGAGTGATGGGTATGTACACCACGTGGCTCCTTGCAAATTCTTTTATAAGGTCAGTCCATGCCCCATCAGCACATGGAGGATGGTGAGGAGATTAATGACACAGACTCCGATATCTTGGATCAAAGACCTTTATTGCTCTTAGTGAGCTCCTTATATACCCAATGTTATGTTACATCTAAAACTTGGCATCATTTGATTGGTTACAGACAGCTGTTCACGCGTATAAGTGTATACTACTATTGGTTAGTTGCTACAGTCCATATGCCTAGATCAAGTGCTTACTTGGTTAATTAGCTTTGCATATTTTACATGCTTTTCCCCTAAGTTATCATGATTTCTACTTTTCTAACTTACACCTCCCTCTCAGCTTCTGGGCATACAGCCATAGCCTACTGTTGCTATCAGTTGTTTCCTCTTCACTGCACCATTTGTAGTCCTTCAAGGGCATCGTGGCCTTCATTAAAATAAAATGCTTCTACAATTCCCCCTTTCTTTTCTTTGACAAGCAGAGCAACTAGTTGTTGACATTGCCTTTTTTGTCATTTCTTGGATACATTATATTATGGAAGGAATTATCATTAAAGTCATAGGGGTCACCAATAGAATGATTTCAGTTCTCAGAACTAGTTCTTGAAGTCAAGCTCCGATGCCTCATCCAGGCAATAATTGCCTTAATTAATATGGATCATTGTTATGTTGTAATTGTTTTGTCAAATCTTTCTACTGTTTCAATTGATGGTGTATTGATTCAGAACAATCTGATAAATTGACACAACACATTCCTTTAAACCTTCATACCCATGTTCTGGTGCTAATAATAAGAAGTCAGTGGTTGCACGACTCTGAAGTATAGCGTGTCTTACTGAGTTAATATCTATTACAAGCTCAGAAATTAAATGTGAAGTTAAATTTGCTTGTTTAGCTATCCAACAACCTAGCTTATCTATTTCTCCTAATGCTTTTCCTACAGCTATATTAGGCACAAACAAAGTCACTAATACCTTTCGCCAATCACTCCGCATGTTAAAGTTTGATTTACCATTCTCATTATAATTCTCTCTTCCTTCCCTGCTTTGTTTCATCTTGGAAAATACTTGATGCCGATTGAAACCATACATATACTCTTTCAACATTTGGGACAAATCTAATATAGCTATGATTTCCTCCTGATGCTAATATTTAGTTAGTTGATCCCGGATTAACTATTGTCCCATTCAAAGATGTTATAATCCTTAGGATGTCATTGCTGTTTCTTACATTCTGTGTCACTGCTGTGTCATCTAACGATCCTCTGAAGCTGTTAAAATTAGTTATTGATAACCCACCTAACATGTTCTAAAAGGATTACTTGGTGTAGCCAAAGACAAACATAATGATTGCCGTCCAGTCATATTTGCAAAAAAAATACAACAGTTATTTTTGGGTTTTATGGTCCACTGTCTTGCGGTGATAATCAAGATCGTTGCTGGCCAGATCCGCTCTCGCGATGCTCCTCTCGGGGTGTTCCATCATGTGCTTTGTCTACCACTGGCTTCACCCATTTTGCTGGGATACAGTTTGGCCCGCTACCTGTAGTGACACAAGCATATCCTCTTCCCCAGGTTATTAACTGGAAAGGCCCTTCCCAAGACCCTTCTCTGTTTTTTACTAACACTTTGGGATGTTCTTGGAATGTAGACATTCCTGTTGACAAAGTCTGTATGTGCTTAACAATGGAAGGGACTTCATTCCCTGCTAAATGCAAAAAATTCATTACATATTGTACTTTTATAATTCTGTTAGTGGGTGTTTCTCCCAATTCCCCCCTTTTTTGTCTTGATAAATACTGTTTAACTCTCTGATGTGTACTTTCAATAATTGCTTGTCCTATGGGTGAATGTGGCATTCCTGTAATATGTTCTATACCCCAGTTTTGGAAAAGTTGTGCTGTTGTTTGTGATATATATGCTGGTCCATTGTCTGTTTTGACCCTTTTGGGGATTCCTAGTGTGGCAAAGGCATGTCGAAAATGTGATTTAACATGCCTAGTTATTTATTCGCTTAGTGCCGTTAGGCACACTGCCATAGAATAGGTGTCTATAGATATGTGTACATATTTTAACTTTCCAAACTCAGGAACATGTGTAACATCTGATTGTCATAGCTGTAAAGCACTTATCCCTCTAGGGTTTACCGCAACACAAGGACCTTTTGTCACTCTTTGACAGTCAGGGCATGTTTGGATTATTGCCTTTTCCTCTGAAATGGGGATAGGAAATTGTCTCTTCAGTACTCTAGCAGACTGGTGAAAAAATTCATGTGATAATCATGCCTGTTGCCATAAGTTAGGTACAGATGACATGAAAACGGGTTGTGTTAATATGTCTGCTCTCCTATTTCCCTCTGCACAAAACCCAGGTAGTGATGTGTGGCTGCGGTGATGACAAACATAATACTCATGTTCTCTGTTTTGAATTTCCCACCATAATATTTTTAGCTGGTTGAACAACACCTCATTGTCCATTTTTTTTTAAAAAGTTCTTTCTATTCGCTGCACTATCCCAGCTACATATGCTGAATCTGTGACTACATTTATTGGGGATTTTCTCCATTTGCTAAAAGCCTCTACTACGGCTCTCAGCTCCACAATCTGAGGTGAGGCCTGTAGTGTTATCACATGTGATTTCCACCTGCCATCCTCTAACCATGTGAGGGCAGCCTTACCTGTTTTTCTGCTGCCATCTGTAAATACAGTGAGTCCTTTAACTGGAACGTCTCGGCATTTTGACTTTGGTTCTATTACCTGTTGCTCTAAAAATGTTATTAATTTGTGGCTGGGATGATGGATTTTTATCTGTCCAGTAAAACCAGTCAAAGATATTTGTAGAACTTGGCTGTTCTGCAAACACCATTGTAAATATTCTTCTGTCATAGGAATAACAATTACATGTGGCTCTTTTCCAATTAATTCTAATATACTATTTCTACCTTTCATAATTAATTTGGCAAACATTTCTGGCTGAGTAAGGATAGACTGGTGTGGCTGGTGTGGCAAAAATTGCCATTCTAATAATTTTAATCTTTCCCTGTCTGTTTCTTCCTTTAGCCATTGCATTATTATTCCTATGGATTGTACTTCATTGTTTATAATCAACAAATTAATTGGTTGTCCATATACTATGTGATGTGCTTGTCTCTCATTAATCAACTTTTCAATTTCTTGCAATGCCTTTTCTGCTTCCTTTGTCCAGTGTCTGGGGTCCGTTAATTTTGAATCTTTTCTCAATAATTCAAACAAGGGTTGTAAAGTTTGATTGTCAATTCCTAGTAGATTCCGTATCCAATTAATATTTCCAACAAGTTTTTGCACATCGTTAAGTGTTTGGACTTCGACTCGAATTGTTACCTTTTGATGTATAATGCTCTGGTCTAAAATTTTCCACCCCAAATATTGCCATGGTGCTTTCTCTTGCACCTTTTCTGGTGCCACCTGGAGTTTACTTTCACCTAATGTTTGACATAGTTCTATTTTTATTCCTTCTAAATCTTGGCCGGCTATCAATATATTGTCCATATAATGATATACCAACAGTTCCTTGTGTTTTTCCCTGAAAGGTTTCAAGGCCTTATCCACAAATAGCTGACACATCGTTGGTGAGTTTTTCATCCCTTGAGGCAATACTGCCCATTGATAACATCTCATCGGTCCCTCTTTACTTACAATAGGATCTGAAAATGCAAATTTTTCACTATCCTCAGGATGTATCGGGATCGTGAAAAAACAGTCCTTCAAATCTATTATTAAAATTTTCCACCCTTTTGGAATCATGATTGGGGATGGTAATCCTGTTTGTACTGGACCCATGTCTTCTAAAATCTCATTGATTCAACGCAAGTCATGTAACAATCTCCATTTCCCTGATTTCTTGGGTATAACAAATACTGGTGTGTTCCAAGGACTGATACATTCCTTAATGTGTCCTGCATTCAGCTGTTCCTGTACCAACTGTTGTAGTATGGCAACCTTTTCTTTCACCAATGGCCACTGATCTATCCAAATTGGTTTCTCTGTTTTCCACCTTAACTTGAGCAGTGGTCGCTCATCAGCTGCCAAGATTAAAAATGCTATTCTGAATTTGTTGACAATACACACTTCAACTGTCCCAATAAGTCTCTGCCCATTAGGTTCATGGGTATGTTTACAATGTAGGGTTTAGTCCAGCATAACAAACCATCTGGCATCTTTATTGCAATTATGTTTTTGCTCATTTTAGATGTGGTGTTGCCCCCTACGCCAACTAGGACACCATGTGGTATAACTACTGGCCATTCTTCAGGCCATTCCTTTTCCGCAATGACCGTTACATAGGCTCCTGTGTCAACTAACATTTCTTGATACACCTCACAATTATTCAAAATTATTGTCACTTGCATTTTTGGTTTTGCATTTTGTATTTCCAATGCCCACATTATCTGTTTTTCCTGTCCTGTTGAGTCAAATCCTCCGCTACCTCTTTCACAGAATCACAGAATCACAGAATCACAAGGTTGGAAAGGACCCATTGGATCATCGAGTCCAACCATTCCTAACACTCCCTAAACCATGTCCCTCAGCACTTCATCCACCCGTTCCTTAAACACCTCCAGGGAAGGCGACTCGACCACCTCCCTGGGCAGCCTGTTCCAGTACCCAATGACTCTTACTGTGAAGAATTTTTTTCTGATATCCAACCTGAACCTCCCCTGACGGAGCTTCAGGCCATTCCCTCTTGTCCTGTCCCCTGTCACTTGGGAGAAGAGGCCAGCTCCTTCCTCTCCACAACCTCCTTTCAGGTAGTTGTAGAGAGTAATAAGGTCTCCCCTCAGCCTCCTCTTCTCCAGGCTAAACAACCCCAGCTCTCTCAGCCGCTTCTCGTAAGACTTGTTCTTTTCTCTCATGTCGGGGAGCTTTGTTTGCAAAGGGTATCAATTGTGCCAAATGTTTTCCTGATTCTATGGATACCGGTGGACTTGGACTCCAGACCATGGCTTGAATTATGCCAACATAATCACTGTCAATTACTCCAGGTAGAACAAAAACACCCTGCATAGTGGTACTAGAACATCCTAATAATAAAGCACTCAAACCATGTCCAAGGGGGCTGTGGATGTTAAGTGGTATTTTGTGTACCTTTGATGTTGTAAGTGTTACCGATTCAGTTGTTACGACATCCACTCCGGCACTTCCTCGAGTCTTTGCGACGAGTTGATCCAAACATCCTGATTGTTGTCTTGGCTGTCTGACACTGGCAGTTGATTTGACACCTTCACAGGTATTTGTGTCTGGGCGCGCCCCTGATGCTCGCTGTTCCTCCAGTTTCCCTGCTGATCGATGGGGTGACCAGCCCTGTCAAATCTCGATTGACAGTGGTTAGCAAAATGTGGTCCCTTATGACATTTTGAACAGAGTCCTGGAGCCTGTTTGCGCCTTAAGCCTGTGCACTCTTTGACATTTTGATTTCTGCATTGGGAGCTTAGATGGCCTGGTTGGCCACATGTATAACACCTTTTAGGTTGCCATGGTTTTAAAGTGGCAGTAAATGCTCCAGCCAATACATTGGCCTGTTGTTCCATGGTCCCTACTCTGTTGGCTGCATCCACCATCTCTAAAAGCGTTGAATTTCTTGGTAGTGCAATCTAAACCTTTTTACAATCAGCATTCGCATTTTCTATGGCTAATTTTAACATTAACGACTATCTTGCTTCTGAGTGTTTGATTTCTTTATCTATGGCCTCTCTCAGCCTGTCTATGAATGTCATATATGGTTCTCTGGGCTTTTGCTTGATATTAGTAAAACATACTGGTGGCTTTCCGGCCTTGGGTAATGTTGCAAATGCCTTGAGTGCTAACTGTGCTGAATCTCTCAATATTTCAGACAGCATCCTAGCTTGTGTCTGAGGGTCAGTAAATGGACCAGTTCCCATATAATGTTCCATGCCTACCCTGAATAACGGGTCACCTGGTTGCCTCCCGAGGTTTTCTATTGCCTTGACTTCACAAAATTCCAGCCACCGGTCCCACCACAACAGTTTTTGTGTAGGTGTTAAAATCATTGAAGCTAATTGTGCAGCATCAAAGGGAGTGATTAATTGACCTGTCATTATGTTTTCTAATAACGTTTGTGTGAATGGGGCCTGGAGTCCATTTTGCTTTGCTGCCCTACGGAGTTCCTTAATGAGCTGCCACTCAAATGCACGATATAGATTTGGTTGCCCTGGGGTAATGATCACTGGGAACACGTTATGCATTTCCCCCTCCTTTAATGCTTCTAATTTTATTTTTTTCCAGTGTTCTCTAATGGACTCTCCCTTTGCATTTTCCTCGGGGGCCGCCGGTGGCGGCCTCGCTTTTGGGGATACCTGATTAGATATTTGAGCTTGTCTCCTTTTATTTCCTTGCTCTTTACAGTCCGATAATGATATTTCGTCCTTATAACCATCCTCATCACCGGGTTCGATCTCGCTTTGCAAAGACACGTCTGTATAGGTTGGTTCCTTAATCTGGTCACTAGAGGGCGGTACCGCTCCACCACCCGAATCTGTGGCGCACTTTGTCTCTACGGTTTCCTGTTCGTTGTTATTTTCAAACAGAGTAGTTCGCGCGGCGATGGCCGTTTGTTTTTCGGCCCGCAAGTCTGTTAATGTGTTTAATACTAAGCGCCACGTTGTTAAAACTCGACTTGTGTTCAAATCTCCCTTGGAGGCACCCTCAAACAATTTTTCGCCTGCCTCCTTCCAAGTACCAATATCAAAAAACACGTGGGGATTCCACGGGCATATTATTGCTTCTTAGCTAACAATAATTCTAGTTTATGTTCTTCATACTAAGCTCCTTTCCTTTTCAAAATATGTTTAAGCATCTTTACTATTGCTTTCTCTTCTGTCAACATATTGGCCCCCATCTTACACTACTTAGTTTCTCATCTGCTCACCTGAATCTCGTGGAACAGGTGTTTGTGGGCTCCGGGGCTTTTCTTCTTCCTTGTCCCTTCGGTCCAGCCGGCAAGACGATCGTTCAGCTGAGACATCTCCTTGTGCACTATCCTTTCCAGTGTCTCTTAGATCCCCAAATCAACGACTCTCTTGCTGCGCCACGTGAATGTCGGGGTCACCATTTGAGGAGATTAATGACACAGACTCCGATATCTTGGATCGAAGAACTTTATTGCTCTTAGAGAGCTCCTTATATACCCAATGTTATGTTACATCTAAAACTTGGCATCATTTGATTGGTTACAGACAGCTGTTCACACGTATAAGTGTATACTACTATTGGTTAGTTGCTACAGTCCATATGCCTAGATCAAGTGCTTACTTGGTTAATTAGCTTTGCATATTTTGCATGTTTTTCCCCATGATTTCTACTTTTCTAACTTACACCTCCCTCTCAGCTTCTGGGCATACAGCCATAGCTTACTGTTGCTATCAGTTGTTTCCTCTTACTGCACTATTCATGGTCCTTCAAGGGCATCATGGCCTTCATTAAAAAAAGTGCTTCTACAGGATGGTCTTGCCACACATGTGCAGAAGCTCTTTCAGGAGGGTCTGGCCATTCCAGGACAGTCAGGTGAGTGTGGGGAGGGGCATAGGGGTGCAACACCTGCTGCTCTACCTCCTCCCTCCCATAGCAGCCAGCTCAGGACTGTGAGCTCGGTGTATGGACCCTGCATGGAGTGGGTTAAACAATGTCTCAAAGTAGGTGACCAACTTCCTCACAGTGGCAAGAGTGGATGTTCTGGAGAGCATGTCTGGACCTGCCTAGTAGAGGAGCATGTCTAGGCTTTCTACCTGCCCTACCACCCGATACAGGTGATGGGCGGGGACAGAACTTAAAAATCCCTGCGAAAGTCTGCAACCATGTTTACACCTGCCATCTCCTGAACTGGGCTCAACAAAGGAATGCATGCTGCAAACAAAGAAGTAAAGTTGGACTTTTACACTATGTCTCTCCAATGTAGAGACCAGAATATGACATGGGACAGAGTCAAATGCTTTGCACACATCCAGGTAGATGATGTCAGTTACGTGTCTGTTATCCACCAATGCTATAGCCCCATTGTAGAAGCCCACCAAATATGTCAGGCACGATTTACCCTTTGTGAAGTCATATTGTCTGTCACCAATCTCCTCTTTATTTTTCATGTGCCTCAGCAGAGTTTCCAGGAGGATCTGCTCCGTGATCTTGCCAGGCACAGAGGTGAGACTGCCTGGCCTGTACTTCCCCGAGTCTTCCTTCTTCCCTTTTTTAAAAACGGGAGTTATGTTTCCCCTTTTCCAGTCAGTGGGACTTCACTGGACTGCCACGACTTCTCAAATATGATGAATAGTGGCTTAGCAATTTCATTTGCTAGTTCCCTCAGGACCCGTGAATGTATCTCATCAGGTCCACTTCTGCACCTTCATGTTCCTTAGATGTTCTCAAACCCAATTCTCTCCTGTAGTGGGTGATTCTTCAAATTCTGTTTTTCCCTTTGCCTTCTGTTACACGGGCAATGTGGCTTGAGCCCTTGCCAGTGAAGACTGAGGCAAGAAAGTCACTGAGTACCTCAGCCTTCTCCATATCCTGGGCAATCAGGTCTCCCATTTCCTTCTGCAGAGGACCCACGTTTTCCCTAGCCATACTTTTGTCACTGACAAACCTATAGAGGCTTTTCTTGTTGCCTTTGACTGTCTTGGCCAGAAAATTAATTCTAGCAGGGCTTTAGCTTTCCTAACCTGGTCCCTGGATGCTCAGACTATTTCTCTGTATTCCTCCCAGGCTACCTGCCCTTGCTTCCACCCTCTGTAGGCTTCTTTTTTGTGGTTAAGCTTGTGCAGAAGTTCCTTGTTCATCCATGCAGGCCTCCTGGCATTTTTGCCTGACTTCCTCTTTGTTGGGATGCATCACTCCTGAGCTTGGAGGAGGTGATCCTTGAATAATAACCAGCTTTCTTGCACTCCCCTGCCCTCCAGGGTTTTATCCCATGGTACCCTACTGAGCAGATCCCTGAAGAGTCCAAAGTCTGCTCTCGTCAAGTCCAGGGTAGTGAGCTTGCTGTGTGTCCTCCTCGCTGCCCTAAGGATCTTGAACTCCACCATTTCGTGGTCACTGCAGCCATGGCTTTCCTTGAGCTTCACTTTCCCCACCAGTTCTTCCTTGTTGGTGAGAACAAGGTCCAGCATAGCACCCCTCCTTGTTGACTCTTCTATCACTTGGAGAAGGAAGCTGTCATCAACGCATTCCAGAAACCTCCTGGATTTCTTGGACCCTGCTGTGTTGTCCTCCAAACAGATATTTGGGTGGTTGAAGTCCCCCATGTGGGCCAGGCCTTGTGAATGCGAGTCTGTGCCCATATGTCTATAGAGGGTCTCATCTGCTGGCTCTACCTAGTCTGGTAGCAGACCCCCACTGTAATGTCACCCGTCCCTTCCCTCCCTTTAATCCTGACCCACAGGCTCTTGGTTCACTGCTCATTCATCCCCATGTGGAGCTCCAGCTGGTCATTGACAGAGGGCGACATCCCCTCCTTGTGTCCCTTGCCTGTCCTTCCTGAAGAGCCTGTATCCCTCCATCTCAACACTCCAGTCATAGGATCCATCCCACCATGTCTCTGTGATGCCAATGAAATCATAGCCTTGCAGGTGTACACGTGTCTAACTCCTCTTGTTTATTCCCCATGCTACATGCATTTGCATGGAGGCACTTAAGTTGGGCCCTGATGAAGCTGTCTGATTAACAGAAGATCCTTTGTGTTTCTTTTCAGTAATGGCAATCAGGTCATAGCTTTCTAGCACCACGATAGCTTCCAAGTCCTCCTGTTTGTTGCCCAGGCTGCATGCATTCATGTAGAGGCACTTTAGCTGGGCTGTTGGCCACATCACCTTCTTAGTGGAACACCTCCTATTTCCCTTAAGGTATTCCATAGAAGTTTCCTTGTTGGTTCCTACTACCTCAGGAGTCCCCAGCTCATCTCCACAAGACTGACTAGTGTTACAGTGTCCCCAGCATGCCACGGGGCAACAAGTTGAGGACCCATACCAGCACCCCATCCCTCTAACCATAGTGTGTCCTCCTGAAGCTTGTCCTAGGCAAGCCTGATATTATCCCCCTTCCCTTTCACATCTAGTTTAAAGCTCTGTCAATGAGGGCTTTAATCTCTCCTGCAGCCATCCATTGCTGCAGACAAAATGCTGTAGTAAACATTCAAGAGACAGGGAAGGGAGAGTGGAGGAGGAAAAGAAAGAGGGAGATATTCGATTTGATCACATTAGGATTGATTTAAAGATTGTTTAGAAGCTATTTTCATTTTCATTTTAATATTATTAGGAGATAGCAGCATGTAACAGGCTTTGACACTGAATGCTATGCTTTGTATCAGTTGCAGAAGTTGCCTGAGGAAACAGGGGAGAGTGGAGAAGAATTGATCAGATGCTTTCTTTTTCCATATGGGAGGGAAAAAGACATTTACAAAGTCATCTGTCACCTGAACAATAGACTGGAAGACCAGTTCCTACATTTCATGCTTTATATCTTTATTTAACCTATACATATCCATTTTTGTTGTCCTGAAGTTAAAGGGAACACTATTTACTACCAGTGATGAAAATTTGTTCCTTCTACTTATCCATCCAGTGTTTGTCTCTCCCTCCCTCCCTTCCTTCCTTCCTTCCTTCCTTCCTTCCTTCCTTCCTTCCTTCCTTCCTTCCTTCCTTCCTTCCTTCCCTCCTCTTGCCACTTCAAACCCATTGTCTGTAGGTTTTCAGATGAAAACATGGAGTTTGTACCTGGACTGTTACTAACCTATCAGCCTCTAATAAAACCTTTTCAACAGATGTTAAAGCATTTTGCAAATAATTTCAATAATGGGATTTGAGAGTCATAACTTTTCTTATTTTGGGATTTTGATTTTCCTTTTGATGAGGAACATGACAGAGAGAGACATGGAGTTTATTGACTGGTGTTAAATGGTGAAATGACAGTCAAACAGGAACACTGTATCCTAATTCTGTGCTTTGCATGAGAGATTATGAACATACTTGTAAAAGATATCTAACAGTACTATGGCTTGACTGTAAACTTTTAAGGATGGCTTCCTTTAAAATCTTTTTTTTTTTCAGTTGATATTTTTTTTCATTCATTTCACCCCAAATCGCAGGACAGACTGTTCAGTGATTCAGCGGTAAAGTCTGTTATAGCCAATCAACTGATAGGGTGTAGTTCTTCATGTAGGTAGGATTTGCTTTGAAAGTATGATTTGCAGAGGAAAGTATGATTGGAGACATGCAGGCATAACCACTGCAATAGAAGGGAGCACAGCCTACCCTGGTTGACTTCTGAGTAAATAGGTTTTCCCCATTCTGACTTTGAAACAAAAGAATTGGTACCTTACCTGCCTGCCTATAACAAAGACTAAGACATTTAAGTACTGGTTGGGTGGACCCCTGTCCTTAGCAGATTTTCAGGTAGCTAATTATTCTAGGTACTGGAGGTACTTAGTTTTCCTCGCCAGATGTAATACCTGGGATCGTAGCTCTGGGTTGTGCTTCCACTGCAAAGGGCAGGCATCTAATTCTAATTCCATTGTTCCACTGTTCCAGTCAAGATAAACCATGTTGCTCTGCTCGCTACTGCAGTACTGCACTAGATTGAAATCACTGACCTAGGTACCTTGAGTAATTTGTTTTTAATTATAGTATCTTTAGAGCAGCTCTGTGATCAGTATTAAACTGAGCAAGTGGTTAGAATCATGTACTGGGCTTGATTGAGATCTAGCATCTGGTGGGTCAACAATGAGCTCCAATTCAAGCTTCACCAGTGCAGAAATAGTTACATGAAGTTTATGTTCTTGTAACCCAAACTGCAGTCTAACTATCTGATTTTATTGTTATAAAAGTCAGTCTTCTTTATGTTTACAGTTAAGATGACATCTTTCCCATCTGATACTTTGTTTCTGCACTGAATTATTGCTTTTAAAATAGAGCAAAATTAGCTAAGACTCTCCATCAAAGCTCATTACAATTGTGTTACAAACCTTATCTGCAGACACATTCAAGCAAATTCAGTAATTTATACTTCTAACACTGAATTTAAAACCAATATAAATAATTTTCATTGTGCTAGATAACTAGAGCAAAGGCTGTTCAAGCTAAGCTTTTACTTACTTTTAGGTCAAACCTGTTGTAGGTGTAAATCGTGTAAGAATTACACTAGCTAAATAGTGGAGCCAAACATGCCAGTGATCCTGGTTTCCTAAGAGCAACCACAAAAGCCTCAAGCCAGCTGTTCTGTCTGGTTTCACTGCGTTTGATGAGAAAAGAGAGGCTGAGATGTTCTGAAGTTTATTAACTGCAGGTGTAACATTGAAGTGTGCTCTCCCTAGAGGAACTTCACAGCCTGTGGTGGCATCACATGTACAGCAGCAGTACATGTGGCCCACCACCCTCTAAAGCCATTATGTAAATACCAAATTTCATTTCCAGTAATAATGTTGCAGGTATATTGCTAAAATATACATATAAAATATGTAATATTATGTAATATACATAAAATATATACAGCAGTGTGCCCAGGTGGCCAAGAAGGCCAACGGCATCTTGGCTTGTATCAGAAACGGCATGGCCAGCAGGTCCAGGGAGGTTATTCTGCCCCTGTACTTGGCACAGGTGAGACTGCACCTCAAATATTGTGTTCAGTTCTGGGTCCCTCACTACAAGAAGGATGTTGAGGCTCTGGAGTGTATCCAGAGAAGAGCAACAAAGCTGGTGAAGGGGCTGGAGAACAAGTCTTATAGGAGTGGCTGAGGGAACTGGAGTTGTTTAGTCTTGAGAAGTGGAGGCTGAGGGGAGATCTTATTGCTCTCTACAATTACCTGAAAGGAGGTTGTAGAGAGGAGGGTGCTGGCCTTTTCTCCCAAGTGACAGGTGATAGGACAAGGGGGAATGGCCTCAAGCTGTGCCAGGGAGGTTCAGACTGGATATCAGAAAAAAAAATTCACAGAAATGGTCATTGGGCACTGGAACAGGCTGCCCAGGGAGGTGGTCGCGTCACTATCTCTGGAGGTATTTAAAAGACAGGTAGATGAAGTGCTCCAGGACATGGTTTAGTGGCAGATAGGAATGGTTGGACTCTATGAACAAAGAGATCTTTTCTAACCTAGTGATTCTATGATTCTAATGGGTTATCCACATGGGAGGACCAGGAGATGTTTATAGCATCACATCTCTTTCTTGCCCATGTTTTTCATGCTCTTTTATCATGGCTACTTTTCCCTGTATGTTGTGGTTTGAGCTAAATTAGAGTCAGTTTTGTGACTAACTCAGTTGTTCTAAGTAACTTCATTCTCTGAAAGCTGTGTGTTTTTGAGACAGTATTCTTCCCTAAAGTGATAACGCAGGGCATTGGTATGCAAAAAGGTCAATGCCTATACTTATCCCTATAGTAACCAAGGCCATACTCAGCTGGCAGAAAACTGCTGCACCTGCGAGGAGGAGCAAATAGGGAAGGTAACACTAAACTGACCAACAGAGTGTTCCATCCCATATACATCATACTTGGTATAAAAATTGAGTGACTACGAGGGTCAACCCTCTTCGGCAATGGCTGACGTCCAGTGAGGATGTTGTATGTCTGATCACTCCTGATCCCCAATCTGTGTGTTCCTGAATTCATTTTCTGAGCTCAGCTCCCTCTTAGCCATGGACCCATTCCCTTGTGTCTGCTGTGCAGTATTTGAGGTGATGTACAGTCATTGAGGGGTGGGGTGTGATCTTATATATCTGTATATATTTTATTAATAATTATTTTCGTTATTATTATTACTACTAGTATAATTTCATTAATGCTGCAGTTTTTGTTTCAACACGTCTTTTTCCTCTCATTTTCCTTTCCCCTTTCCCTGGCAGGGGAGGGGGAAGGGAGTTGAGAGCCCAACTGCTCGGTTTTAGCTGCTGAAATTTAGCTGGGCAGCAGCTAAACTGTGACAGTTATTTGGCACACAATGTGGGGTGGGTAAATTAGGCTAAACCGAACTGCATTGGTCCCATCTGAACTGCTCCAGAATGTTTGCTGACCTAACTCACCAGTCTAACAGGACTGCAGAAAAAAAAATCTGTGTCTTTAAATGCAGGCAGTGGCTTGGCCAGGCAGCTGGCCCACTCTGCTGCTAAGGTTCACTGGGCAGAGTGCCAGCGCTGCAAACCTGAAGCTGCTAGTTCAAAGCTTATCAGAGCAGCTTTGAAAAGTACAATGAGAAAGTGTTACAGTTTCTCTTTTTTTCCTTGAGAGCTGAAGGGTTGGAAATTAAGGTGGACAGCTAGTTTATGCTGCTTTTGAGAAAATTATTACATTTTGTTCTGGTAAAATTTTTCTGACTGTTGATTAAAATAATAATATATTCAGTAATGATGTTTTGCAGAATCAAACCCTATAACCCAAAATGAGTTATAAAGCAGGTATGTTTATTTCCAGCGCTGGGGTGCAAGGGGGTTCTCCTCCTAGCTTGCACACTGTATAGCTTAACAATAAGCTACATATAGTGTAACGACATGCATAGTTATAAGCGTCTACTACATATTCATAACCTTTCCCGCTTCATATTATAATTAGTTCTGGAAAGTTTGCTCCAGTCTTGCGCCTGCATATGCCTCCTGGTGGTCATGGGCCGGGGTATTAGGGATGAAGTAAGAAGTCTTCCTAAGGATGAAAAAAATTTTTTTCCTTGAACTGTGCACAAGCACAGTCCCTTCTGGTTGTTTTCCGGCTTTCTGCATTCTAATGCCCACTTATCAGTAAACTTCTGCTAGCTGGCTCCTTCGTTATCAAATTCCAAGGTCTTCAAGGTGAGTAACGCCAAGCTCTAATGAACACTCCCAACCGCCGTTGTCTGCTTTCGCTCATCAGTTCCCCTCTATCCTTTTAACATGGGCAAATTCATTTGCCAACTGTGTAATTTATCTCTCGAAGGGGAATCGAATGATATTTTGCTTGAAAATTACCCTTTAAATGCATGCTCATGGGCAGTAGACATAGAAGTCAAAACTGTTAGTCGTTGTAGCATTCTCCAATTCCAAATAAATAACATAGCAGACAAAACAAAGCTAACTAAAACTAACATCAGAAGGACAATAAAGGGGTGACACAACTTATTTAGAATGCCAGTCGCGGTAGGGGACCACCTTTTTTTTTTTTTTTACCCTTTTTAGGATCCCCTTTCTTTCCTCTGTGTTATGGTAGACTAATATCAGGGTCTTTTCCCGCTTTCCTAGACCTTGTCCAGAATTATAATCAAGTCCTAATGTTTCATTAACTGTTTCATTAATTATTTTACCAATGTAAGATTCATTCCAATAGGTATAGGTGATAATTTGTGAAATATTGTACAATTGGATTTTATCAGCTGATGGGATATGACTCGTACTAAATAAGAAAAGTCACACCCAACAATCTTAACAAGATTACAAATACAGAAATGAGAAATTAGAATGATTCTTACTATCCATAATTATCTCGTCTATTGCTATAGAGGTACAAGCAGTTCTCAAACACACACAACTCTGGCCCATATATACAAGTACAGTCCTCGGATTAGCATCTAGATGGATCTCAAAGTGACAGATGCTTTGCTCAGTGTCGAGGCAGATGTCTTGAGCATCGATTGCATTAGTTCACAAATGAATCCTTGTTGTTCTCGTGTAATGCAAGATTCTAAATTTACAGTTTTCCACTTCCCATTCACTATTTGTGTCCATGTTCTATGTTCAGAAGGATAGAGCACAGTTTTATCATGACTTAATCCTAATGCAATGATGGGGTGGATTACATATAGTGAAGCATTACGTATGGTAAACACAAAGGCTGTGGCTTTATTAGTGATAGGGTCATAGGTGAAATTTACTAGAGTTTACCAGGATTGAACTTCCTCTCTAGTCTAGTGGCACTGTCCCAAACAACTTTCTGGATTTTGGTGGGAAAGTACCCTCACCACTTTTTCTTATAATTAAGGCAGCCAATGATTGCATCCATAATTGTGCCTGTATACAACTAAGGGCCAAAGAAATGTTATCTTGGATCAAATCAAGTGCATTTCCTATTAATTCATGGTCTTGTTCCTCCACCTTTCCCACTTTGGTAACATTTCTGATAACTAATTCGTTCCTAAAGCTAATAGAGAAGACTGTAAAGGTTGTCTTAATTTTGTCAAATCAGTAGTTGTGGTGGCCAATTTATTCATTAGTATTTCTGAGTCAATTCCATTTAGGACCCCCAATCCTATCTCTAATGCTCTGGTTAGGCCCCTTTGTGTTCTGCCCCTGAAGGGCACTTGTGTTCACAGCCAGGTTGTCCAGCCCTCGAAGGAGGTTTTTAGGAAATGAGAGCAAATTGGTTGAATTTCAGAAATATCAGTTTGCATTAGCAGTTCAACACATTTAAGAGACCATTCTAGGTTGAATAGCATTTGCTGTTGGCCTGTATTCCTGATTATATATTGACCAATCTTATAAATTCTGGATTGTAACAGGCTTAGCTGCAATATTTATTTTAAATTTGAATGAGAGCTCAATGGTATCATAGGCCCAGAGACAAACCACCTTAACAGTCTGTACTAATGTAAAATTATGCCAACAGTATAATTCATTGGAAATACAGGTCTTTGTATTCTTATCTGTAGGTGTAGTTGAAATACTAATTTGGGATTCTTTTTTATGGATAGTCCTATTAACCATTCAGCATCCTACTTTGATTTTTCCTCCTACCCTGAAGTTGCTGAATCCTCTGTTCTCTATTCAAATTCTGTTCTTGCCTCACATATACATGATTTTCATGCATAACCAGACTTGATAGTTTTAAAACCTTTCGATCAGAATATTTCTCAGAGCTCCAGTATACCAAATAAAAGTTTTAGATCAAGGCCACTCAGTATTCTTTTGGCTAGAGGTGCCTTTCCCTCCCTGGATTGTAATTATAATCATGAGAAAAATTATTTTCCTGGTTGGACTTGCGTGAACCTTCATGGAGATCTATGTGCCTTTTTCACTTGGGTGCGATGGATCCATGCACTCTGCTCCTTGATTTCGATTTCTGTGAAGGAGGCAAGGAACATCTGGAATGGTCCTTCTCACTGCAGTTCCAGAGTCCTCCCTGCAAGAGACTTCACATATACATAATCTCCACGTCATATGTTATGCACAGGATCATTCAAACCCCTACTTGGTGTCTCAACCACATGTTTTTCAGTCGTTTGGAGTTGTTTATCCAATGCCACTATGTAGGAGGTCATGATTTCATACGCAAATAGTGAATGATCTGTTGTACTACTTCTGAGGTAAAATGTGGTCTCCTATCAGGAGACATAGTTGCTGGAACCCCAAAGCGTGATATTATCTCCTGTATTAATGTTCTGATTATCTCCTTGTTCTAGTAGGGAATGCCTCTGGCCAATCTGAAAAGGTACCAGTTAATAGCAATAAGTATTGACATCTACCCTTTTTCTTGGGAGTTCCGAAAAATCAATCTGCCATTGTTGCCAAGGCCCCTTGCCTCTTCCAATTTGGTCCATTTCTGCTTTGGGGTAATTTTGGGATTAGTCTGGAGGCAAAGGTCACACTGCTGAGTCACTTGTCTCACAATGGTGTATAAATTTCTAGCTGCAATCCCTTTAATTAGGTGTTTATATAGAGCTTCTGCTCCCCCTATGTCTTATCCTGTGTTCTTCCCTCATCAAAGGCCATGTTAAATAAGGGGGAATGATTAGTTTGTGGAGTGAGGACTCACCCCTCTTTATTATATGACCCTTCCAGGTCTATAATAAGTTTTTGATTATCTAATCTTCCTTGGTATATTCTGGCTTACCTTCTAGGGAGATTCGCCTGTCAGAGCTCAAAGCCCCTTTTGTTTTTACCTCGCCTTTGGCTGCCAGTTTTGCCTCTCTGTCCGCCAGCTCATTTCCTCTCCCCAATTCCAAATTCACTTTCTGGTGCATCTTGATGCGCATGATTGTCGCTCTCTCGGGTAGGTGGGCTGCTTCCAGCAGTCTCAGCATCCCTCTGCATGCTTAATGTTTTTGCCCTGGCATGTCTTTTATTGCTTAAGACATAGCTGTTTCCATCCATGAACCAGCCCTCAGCGTCTTCCATGGGACTATCTTTCAGGTCTGAACGGCTCAAGTATGTGGCCTCGATGGTCTCTGAGCAGTCCTGGTGATGTCCTTCAAGATGAACAGCGCCAAGCTCAAATGAACACTCCCACCCCCCCCCCACCCCCATCTGCTTTTGCTCATCAGAAGTATCCTCCTTTACTCCCACTACCTCACAAGCCTCCCACACATTTCCACGGGACTTCAGCCACATCACAGCATCCCCAGCATGCCCTGAGACAGCAGGTGGAGGGCCCATACCAGCGCCCCATCCCTCCAACCACTGTCTGTCCTCCCACCGCTTGTCACAGGCTAGCCTGATATTATCCCCCTTCATATCTATTTTAAAGTCCTATCTATGAGCCGTGCAAGCTCCTGTGCAAAGACTCTCCTCTCCGAGAAAGGTGGCTCCCATCTGTTACTTGTAGTCCTGCTGCTGTGTAGGCCATCCCACTGTCGAAAAAAAACAAAGTTATTGTGGTGACACCAGCCACGGAGCCATGTATTAATTGACTAGACCCATCTGAGCTGTGCTATATCACCACCTGTAACTGGAAGGAGGGAAAAAAAAATCACCTGGCCCCTAACAGTCTTTAGGCCTCACCAGGTTGGAAAGTTTCCTGGTCACATCCCTTACCCGGACTCCTGGGAGGCAGTAGACCTCCCTGTGAGTGGGGTCTGTTCTACATATTGGACCCTCTGTCCCCCTCAGTAGAGAATCTCCTACAACTATGACTCTCTTATCTGTCCTCGTGGCAGTTGTAATACGGTGTGTGTGCTGTTTTGATCTCAGCCCTTGCTCTGATGTAGGTGCATCATCCTCTACTTTTTCCTCCAGTCCGTCCTCCACATCAAGAGCCACACATCTCTTGTGGAGAGACACCTGAGGAGGTGTGGGCAAGGAGGGGGTTGGTTTTCTGCCCCGTTGGTGGACTCACTTCCACTCACTACTTCCTTTTGAGGCCTTGCCTACAACCTGTTGGAGGGAAGGTACCGGATCCCTTTGATCCTGGGCTTATTCCCGTGGCTGATTATGTACCTATATTCTGGAGCTCAGGGTGTGGTTCCACCAGTCTATCTCTAGCTCACTCTCCCTGATGCTCCTCAGCCTCTCTACTTCCTCTTTCAGCTCTGTTACCAGGCTGAAGAGGTAGTCCACCTGCTCACACCTCACACAGCTGTACTCCTGCTGGCCTCTGTTTCCAGCGCAAGCTGGTGGCACTCCCTGCAGCCAGAGACCTGAACAGCTGCGTGCTTTCCTGGGAGCTCAGTCTGGACTGATGCATCCCTTCTGGCAGGTGCAGAGAATGCAGCCACTCACCGGGTGGACACGGTGGCTGGGCTCCCTTTCACCGACCGAGCTTATTTCTTGAGCATGGAGGCTGCACCCTCCCTGCGTGCCCTGCCTTCGCGAACTGTTTGAGCCCACCCCTTTGATGAGGCCCACCCCTGTTTGCATGCTCCTGGTTATGGTGCTCCAGGTCATGGTGCTCCCTGGAGACCGTTTAAATCTCCCATGGCTGGTTCTGGGACCACCCTCCCCCCACATCAGCCACCACATCGGAGCCTGTCCACTGGGCTCCCTCCAGTGTTCCTGGGCTTCCCTCACTCTGGCAAGCACCCATTCGCCTCAATCTAGTGTCCGGCTGCAACATATGAGACATAAGAGCAGAAGCTAAACATCACTCTCAATTTGTTCATCAGGGTATTCATCTTTATTTTCAGACTCTCTTCTTTCTCCATGCTGAAAAACTGCTGAGTGAAATAGATACAGAATGCAACAGCCAGGAGCAAACTAGAGGCCCCAAACTATGAAATGCAAAGTTAGCAGTGAGGGTTTCCTCAGTCTGTCTAGTGCTTTTTCTGCAACAATTCTTTCTTGTGTTCCAGATTAAACTTTCTGAAGAAAAATATGTATGCACAGACACCACTAGCAGCATTAGAGCTTCTATAATGGATGTAACAGGCTTTACTTTCTGATAGCATGTCATGCATAACAGTACCACTTATTTTACAACTGAAGCTTCAAAAAAACCTTGCATGAGCTAACTGAAATATTCTGCTATCCTATAAGAAGCAAAAGTGTCTTTCATAAGCAGACAGGACAGAGCTCCATTTTACTTAGCACATTATGGTCCCAGACTTCTACTTAAGTTGCTAAAACACCTTTTTCCAGAATGAGCACTGTAGGGTCAGTCATTAAGTCTGAGGAAGAAACATTGTGTCTTTATTTTCCAAATTCCTTTTCTCTGACCTTTTTACAGGCTTCTAAAAATCCATGCTGTGACAGAACTCAGTTAAGTGGACATTCACAGAGCTTTTATGCTAGGTTTAGACCATTCTTGTCTCATCTAAGGCTATTTGTAGGAACAATGCTGCTGATGTGAGTAAACATATAATGGGAGTTTACATTTGCAGGACTACTTCTAGAGATATTCCTTCATTATAGTTTGGAAATTATACTTGAGCCAGAGGGCACAAGCCATCTCTAAACTAGGAGAAAGGAAACCATCTTAGCAACTATGCTCGTATAAAGGCCTAATAAACTTGAGCTCGGAAGTATGCATACTTATACAGCTTCTTGCCATCTCACCTTGCTTGTCTGTAACTTCCAGCAGACAACCGTGTGGATAAACCCATGATACATTTATGTCCCAATCCAACTGGACAAGGTGCTTCACTATATACAGCATTAAGCATGAAAGCAGACTTTGCATGTATGTTTTTTCCTTCAACATCGCAAAATCCTGGTTTCAGCAAAAGAAAACTCATAGACTAAGTTGTACACATGAGCCGAAGTATCTATCTGAATGAGATCTTCCTTTACATGTCCTGGATGATGTGATGGTTCTGATAGTCACAGACAGCAAATAAACTTGTGTTTTAATGAAAATAGCCTGGTTTCCTAAGAGTGAAAACCAATACCCACAATGAATTTACTGGTTCCTTCTTGGCCTTTTTTTTAGCAGATAAATTAATCTATCCAACAAAAGTACCAAAGAAATCTGTTGACAGAGGTATTCTAGTGTGGTTTATGCAAGAGTAAGCTTCTCACATTTGCCAGCTCTGGAGGGAAACATAGTAGGAAGTGTGAGCTGCAGTTATGATACACATTATTTCCTTAAAAAACTCCAGATGATGTGTGTGTAATAATTATTTTCAAGTGCTAGCCTGATAACCATGTCCTTTTATCTGCCATTTAAATCACTTAATGTGAAAGATGCTGGAAAAAAAGACTCCTTGCCTCAAAGAATAGACTATTGGACCTCTAGGGCACCTCAGCTGTTCCGTATGATGAAATAAAAGTAAAAAGCACCTCAAAGAATGTTTTCACAAAGAAAAATCAAGGGATGAGAAAAGAGAAATAAAACTCACACCGAATACTGAGGTTTGTCAGAGAATCTTGACTATACGTCAAGCTCAGACTCCTGATCAAGACTGCAGGTAGCTGCCTTCAATCATCTGGCATCTGGTAGCCAGGATCTCTCGTCAGGGGCAGTCTCATACATCTCTTCTTTGAAGTTAATGCATATGGCTCACTTAAGGGAGGTGAGAGATGTTTTACCACACACATATATCTTCTGATCTCTCACTGGTTATGACATTCTCCAGGAGCCTAAAACCTTCATTCCTGTACCCTGGCAGAATGCATCTCCCTGCCCCTTGGGCTGTGCTAGGTGGACTGTAAGGGTCCGCAGGTAGGAGGCATGTACATGGGGAGGACAGGATGCTTCCAAGGCGAGAGCTCTGGTGCTTAAGGCTGTACACACATTTTGCAATTTGAGTCGGGAACTGAGTCAGTTCTGGTTTAGAGACTACAGCTAGAAACCACCACATAGATTTCTGCAAGGTGAGTACTCCTGGAGGGGTGACAGCAGTACAGCTGTGTCCTTTGCAGGAGACTGGGTTGTATGTGTTTGTGTGGTGTCAGATATTTCCAGCATTGCTTCAGGAGGATGAACGATCTGTCTGCCTAATGTCCTGGTCATGTCTGTTGTGGCAGAGGAGAGCAAAACTATGAGTGAATCTTCTGGTCAGTGAGGAAGGTTCAGTGATTTTAAGTGTTTGAAGACAGTTTTCCACCACTGGATAACAACACCAATGCTTCTCCCATCCCATCTGCACAAATTACTCTATTTTAGTGAAGCTATTGGCTTTAATGTATGAGCAGAAACTGCTGGTCCAGAGGCTGCAGCTAATGTCAGAGCTTTCAATGATTTCAGGGATGTCTAGGGTAGAAACCAAGGCTTAGATTCCCTCCTCTTTACATTAGTCTGTAAGTGATATACTCTATAGCTTCACATCAGGGAAGGAATAGATCATGGTCTGAGCAGAGGACTGAAGAAGAAATTCTGCCCTTTGATTACACCTCTCATTTGTGTTGTGTTGGATATCCTTACCTAAAAGTGATCTTGGTCCATTGATTCCAGCCTTTGTTTTAACACTGGTTTTTGTTTGGGTTTTTGTTGGGGTTTTGTTTTGTTGATTGGGGGGTGGGGTGTGTGGGGTTTTTTTTTTTCTTTCTAAACTTGTGAAAAAATAGAAAAGAAAAAGAGCTAAAGACCTTCTAGCAAGGTCACCTCATAAGAAGTAGGCCTTATACCTGCATTCCAAGTTTTTTAGAGGTGCCAGGTGAGGGCTAGTTCAGTTTTTCTTTCCTATGATATGAAATATTTGTACAGCACATATGCAGCTGGAGCCCAGTTTACACGAAGGAATTGCACTGGCATTGCAGTGGTGTTGCAGCCCAATCTGGGATGTGAGGGGTGGACCTTGAGTCTCCCCATGAAATTTAGGGACTCCCCATGGATGATTAAGGTAAAAATGCCACCAACAATTGATCTAAAAGTTATTTATTCTCACAATCTTGGGAATAGGAAAAGTGTTGGCTTATCAAACCCTCAGTAGGAACAATGAGGTGAAGGAACAAAAAAAAAAATTGAAGGAGGAAAATAAAGAGGAAATAAAGGAAAAATAGCAAGGATTCACCACCCCAAGGCTCCAGCAGTGAGAGAATCCTTCCAGGATGGTGGGCACACAAATGACCCCTCTTGCATAGTATTATTTATAGGTTTTGGTGGGCCTGCACAGTGCTGCTTCTAGGAAAGTTCTAGAACTGAGTTTGAGGGGCTGCTCCTTCCAGGTAGCTTTCTGGGCAGCAAGTGCAGCTGGGCTGCTTCTGAGAGTGAGATAAGGTGTTAAAGGACACTGTCTCTGCTGTAGTCTCAACACTGGTTTCAGGCAGCCAAAAAAGTCATTTAAGGCAGACAAAAAGAATCATTCTCTTACACTTCCTCCTGTGATTTAAACAGTTGTTTTCAGCCTTGATGACTTCTCAAACTCTTCCTCTTCTTCTTTGATTCTTCTTTTCCCAGGGTGGTGATAGTAAAAGGTAGAAAGAGTAAAGAAAGGGTTTGTAATACAAATCTAATTAATAACATCAATTAATTTTCTTTCATATGCCTGTAAGACTCACTTTGTGGCTCCAGTCACTCAAGCACCACAGTATCTAAATAGATCTGGAGAACTTCTGTAGTGAGTGGGACATCCAACAGGTGCTTGCTGGACAGGGATAACAGATTAATTTCTTCATCATGCTCCAGATTTTTATATATAATGCTACTAATAGAACAATATGTATTAAGATTAACATAAGAACAACAACAGGATGAAGTACTCTGTTGAAGATGCCTGCTACAGTGGGTGACCATCCAAAAGGTGTGTCCCCCCAATCGACGTTCTGCATCTTTTTTCACTCGTTCCAGGATATGATGTATTTCTTCTGTGTCATGGTGGACAATGATCAAGGATTTTTGTCCATACTCCTGGGCCTTCTTTAGTACTTGCTCCAAGTCCTAGTGTTGTAATAATTTCTTTGTCAGGATGAGATTCATTCCAATAGGTGTAGGTGATAATTCCTGAATTAGTGTATAGTTAGATTGCAACAATTGATATGATATGATGGATGTCGAGCAGTTAAAGTCACATCCTACAATTCTAATAAAGCTGCAAACACAAATATTCAAGTGATTATTAATGACTACAGTACTATTGTCTATGAGTATGGAATCACAAAGAGTTCTCATGCAAACATTTTAAAATGTTGTGGCCTAATCTGGGACGCGTGGGATGGGCCCTGTCAAAATGGCTTTAAGGACCTTAAAGGGCCCTCTCAGCTCAATAGATGGTCGTTGAATGATTTTTTTCTTCTTCCTGCAAGCCAAGATTTACCACAAATAGATCCTTTACCCAGCTGGAGTACCTCTTTTCATTGTCCTTAGAGCTTCAGGAATGAAAAGCAATAGGCCATATGTTGGACCCTCGGGTCTACGCTGCCACATATGAATGGATAATCTATGAATTGAAAATCCCCATTTGATTTGCAGAGGATCAGTCAGGTTTATAGGCCCTAAAGCTTGGTACAACGCAACTTCAAAAATTAACAACTTCAGGGCTTCCTCATGTACATCTGTCCAGTCACAAGAGACCCCTTTTTGTGTCAAATCATATAATGGGTGGGCTATTATGGAGAAAACAGGGATGTGCTTTCCCCAAAATGTCAGCAGCTCTAAAGTATGTTGTAGTTCCTTTTTATTTTCTGGGATGTCAATTTGCTCTAGAGATGTAAGAGTTTTTGGGGGAATGCACACTGTCCTTCCTTTCCACCAGATACCCAGAAATTTTACCTCATGGGAGGGAGATTGTACTTTTTCTGTGAGGATCTGAAGTCCCAAGTGCTCTACATGGGCAATTATTTCTGACTGTGTTTGTCCTACAACAGAGATGTCTGGGCCACCAATTAGAACATCATCAATATATTGGTACACTCTGACTCTCTCAGAGTCAGGAACCTTTTCCAGTTCCTGTGCCAGCACATGGTGAGCTATGGTTGGATAATGACAATATCAATGGGGGAGACAGGTAAAGGTTCTCTATCTGCCTCTTGCAGGGAAACGATAAAAAAATATAGCTTTTACATCGATGGTAGCTAAATCTGGGCGAGCTTGCTCCTCAATGGCTGTAATTAGCTTGGCTATGTTTGACACAGCAGCAGTTAAAGGACCCATGTTAGCATTTAATTGTCGATAATCTACAGTTAATCTCCACTTCCCATTCAGTTTTCAAACTGGCCATACTGGGGAGTTGCAGGGAGAATGGGTGGGAATAATTATTCCCTGTTCTTTCAGTTTGGCAACCACTGATGTAGTCCCTTCTTTAGGTCTCAGTAGAAGGGGATAAAGCTTAACATTTACTGTCTTGGCAGGGAGAGAACTGGAGCAGTTTGCAAAAGATTTATAACAGTTACAGGAGACCCAAACTTCCATTTCCATTCCTTTGAATCCACCCACAATCTCCCCTTCAATAAATCAATTCCTAAGATATTTGAAGGTAAGGGGCTGTTATGCCCCAGTCCACGAGCTACACACTTGTGTTTGGGACTTATTTTGACCTGCACAATCAAAGAAGGTGGTTTGTTTATCTGTGAGATTATCTGGAGGCCAACAATGTCATTTGCAGGGTGAAATAAAAAAAATAGTAAAAATTATTTTTATTGGGGTGCATAGCCAAGATATGAGGGGACAACTGCCCGAAGTTCTAGAAAAAATTCTAGAAAAGTTCTGGAACTGAATCTGGGGGGTTGGTCCTTCCAGAGGTCTCTCTGGACAGCAAGTGCAGCTGGACTGCTTGTGAGAGTGAGATAAGGTGTTGAAGGACATTGTCTCTGCTGCAGTCCCAACAGTGATTTAAGGCAGTAAATCAAGCCAAAAAGGAATCAGCCTCTTACAAGTGGGATGCAAACAGAAGCAAGGACAGCTCAGCGTTTAATGTGACTAGGCAGAGGGGCTAGCCTGGAAGTTTTGACAGAAAAGAGTTTTAACATTTATGCTCTGCTCCTCCCCTTTTATTTAAGAAAATATTTGTAAGTAAATGAGCACTGACCTGAGATTCCTGTTATTGTTTCCACATCTTGTCTGATGTTCCTCTATGCTTCAATATCTTTTTTTTTTTTTTGACATGACAAGCCCAAAGCCAAGCTAAGCATTTCTGGAGCTCTGCATTTTATATATATATATAATATAGTTGCGATCACGAAAACGTGATGGGATGACTCTCATAACTGGAGTGCTGCTATGGCTGGCTATAAACTCTTCCAGTGGGATAGGCGAGGAAAGAGAGGCTGTGGAGTAGCCCTCTATTGACGGAGTCGACGGGAGACAAGCACATCCGATGATGATGAACAAGTCTCAATTTATTGATACGAGAGGCATGCTTTTATAATAGCAGTAATAAGGCTCATACATATTGCAAAAGTAAGGCTCATCATTGGTCCGATACAGAATGTCAGCCCTGCCTCTATTGCTACATTCCTAGGATGTTTATGGTTTTTCTAGGTCCTGTTTTTATATCCTGTTAACTTCTTGCTCAAGAAGACTGTGGCCTTGTACAAGGCTGCTATTGCTTCACCAGCTGTATTTTCTCATGTCCCTTCTCCTCAAGCCACGTCTCTACAAAACTCTCCACACTCTATATTAGAGAGTGTTTCGATACCCTAGAGCTAAATGATGGCAATGATAGGGTTGAGTGCTTATGGGCAAAAAACAGCGGAGCACCCAATAAGGCAGATATTGTGACAGGAGTCTGCTACAGACCACCCAGCCAGGAAGAAGAGGCTGATGAGTTATTCTACAAGCAGCTGGGAGAAGTCTCGCAATCGCTAGCCTTTGTCCTTGTGGGAGACTTCAACCTACCAGATGTCTGCTGGAAGCATCATACAGCAGAGAGGAAACAGTCTAGGAAATCCCTGGAATGTGTGGAAGACAACTTCCTGACACAACTGGTGAGTGAGCCAACTAAGGAAGGTGCCCTGCCGGACCTGTTGTTTGTGAACAGAGAAGGCCTTGTGGGAGATGTGATAGTTGGAGGACGCCTGGGGCATAACAATCGCAAGATGATAGAATTCTCTCAGTTCTAGGAAAAGCAAGGGGGAAGGGGAATCAGTAGAACAGCCACCTTGGACTTCCAGAGGGCAGACTTTGGACTATTCAGAAGGCTGGTTGATAAAGTTCCATGGTTGATAAAGTTCCATTCCATCAGGGAATGTGAGAGGGAGATAGATCACTGGAGCAGCGCCCTCTCACAAAATCAGCAGGCTGCTGGAGTTAGTGCGGCTGAGCAACTCCCACCTGCAAACTGTAAGGTTGGGGGAACAAGAGATGGGGAATGGCAGCAAGTTCCTGCCCGGCACAGGAAACCTGCTCCCCCCACCCAGACAACAAACCCCCAGATCCCCTTGAGGAATAAATATGAAGCACTGCAGGTGGAACCCATCCCTAAGGATGAAGAAGATGGCTCCCACAGCCTAGAAACATTCCCTAGGCTGCGCCATCCTCCAAAGACCATAAAAACATCCTCAGTAAATAAGAAGACAAGAGTGATCGTCTTAGGGGATTCCCTTCTAAAAGGAAGGGAGGGACCCATCTGCAGACCAGACCTGCTCCACAGGGAGGTCTGCTGCTTCCCGGGGGCGTCAGTGAAGGATGTTACTAGAAAACTACCTTCCTTGGTGAAAGAGACAGATTACTACCCTCTAGTAGTATTCCAAATAGGCAATGATGACATAGCGCAGAAAGCTGAAAGCCATCAAGAGAGACTTCAGGACTCTAGGGAGAACGTTGGAGGGCTCTGGGGTACAAGTAGTGTTTAGCTCCATTACAATGCTAAGGAATGAGAAGCACGAAGTCAAAGAGAAATGGCTGATTAATGCCTGGCACTGAGCCTAGTGTGAGGAGAAAGGCTTTGGTTTCTTTGATCATGGAGTGACCCACCCACCCCCAGGCTTTCTTACTAGGGATGGGACACGCTTGTCTCCTAGGGGGACTAAAGTCATTACTAAAAATCTAGCTAGGCTCTTAAATAGAGCTTTAAACTAGATGTGAAGGGGGAGGGGGACGAGACCAGGCTAGTTGGGAGTGAGCCTGGAAGTGGGGCCCCAGTAACTGAGAGATGGTGTGCTGGAAAGGACTGCTAGTACATCATCTCAGAGCAAGTGGGGGTGATTATACCTGGGGACAGTAAGGATGAAACTGGCACTGTGGAGTTAGTTATTCCAAGGACCAGTCAATCGGGAATGAGCTCTATTCCCTTTATGAGGGCTGAAGGTTTGCCAGCCCAGCTGAAGTGCATTTACACCAATGCACGCAGCATGGGCAATAAGAAGGAGGAGTTGGAAGCTGTTGTAGGGCAAGGTGACTACGATGTTGTTGCCATCACAGAAACATGGTGGGATGACTCTTATAACTGGAGTGCAGCCATGGGGGGGTATAAACCCCTTAGGCGGGACAGGAAGAGGAAGTGGTGTAGCCCTCTATGTTAGAGAGTGCTTTGTTACCCTTGAGCTCAATTACGGTGCGGAAGGGACTGAGTGCCTGTGGGTTAAAATCAGAGGTGCCCACAAGAAGGCAGGTATTGTGATGGGAGTCTGTTACAGACCACCCAGCCAAGAAGCAGCAGCTGATGAGCTCTTCTATAAACAGCTGGGGATGGTCTCTAGATCTCTACCTCTTGTCCTCGTGGGAGACTTCATTCTTCCAGATATCTGCTGGAAGTACAATACAGCAGAAAGGAAGCAGTCTAGGAGGTTCCTGGAGTGTGTGGAAGACAACTTCCTCACCCAACTGGTGAGAGAGTCAACAAGGGAGGGTCCCCCCCTCGACCTGCTGTTTGTGAACAGAGAAGGCCTTGTGGGGGATGTGACGGTTGGAGGACACCTGGGACTAAGCAATCATGAGATGATAGGGTTCTCAGTTCTAGGTGAGATGAATAAGGGGATTAGCAAAACAGTCACATTAAACTTCCAGAAGGCAGACTTTGGACTGTTCAGCAGCCTGGTTAGCAAAATCCCATAGGAGACAGTCCTTAAGGGCAAGGGAGCCCACAAGTACTGGACGCTCTTCAAAAATGAAATTCTAGCAGCTCAGGAGCAAGCCATCCCCATGTTCCGGAAAAGGAGCCGGTGGGGGAAAAAACTAGCTTGGTTGAGTAGGGAGATCTTGAGAGATATCAAAAAGAAGAGGAATGTCTATGAGCTTTGGAAGAAGGGACAGGTGTCTCGGGTGGACTACAGGGAGGAAGTGAGATCGTGCAGGGAAAAAATCAGGAGGGCTAAGGCCCAACTAGAAATCAAACTGGCTAAGTCTGTGAAAGATAATAAAAAATCTTTCTACAAATACATTAACAAGAAGAGGAGGACTAGGGAGAATATTCAGTCCCGATTGGATGCAGAAGGAACAACAGTGACAAGGGATGAGGACAAGGCTGAGGCACTTAATGCCTTCTTTGCCTCAGTCTTTAATAGCAAGGAAAGTTGTTCCCCCTGTGTACAAACCCAGGAGTCAGAGGAGCAGAATGAGGCTCCCATGATCCAAGAGGAGGCGGTTAGAGACTTGCTTGCCCAGCTAGACACCCACAAGTCTATATGGGGCCAGATGGGATCCACCCAAGAGTATTAAAGGAGCTGGTGGATGTCCTTTCCAAACCCCTCTCCATCATCTTCCAGTGGTCCTGGCTGACTGGGGAAGTTCCACTAGACTGGAGGCTGGCTAATATTATGCCCATCTACAGGAAGGGTTGCAGGGAGGATCCAGGGAACTACAGGCCTGCAGCCTCACCTCAGTGCCGGGCAAAGTCATGGAACAGGTAATCTTGAGTGCTATCATGAAGCACATGCAAGAGAACCAGATGATCAGGCCCACTCAACAGGGCTTCACGAAAGGCAGGTCTTGCCAAACTAACCTGATCGCCTTCTATGACAAAGTGACTCGACTTGATGAGGGAAAGGCTGTGGATGTAGTCTTCTTGGACTTCAGTAAAGCCTTTGACACAGTTTCTCACAGCATTCTGCTTCAGAAACTGTCAGCCTCTGGCCTGGACAGGCGCACACTCTCTTGGGTTGAAAACTGGTTGGATGGCCAGGCCCAGAGAGTGGTGGTAAATGGAGTTAACTCCAGCTGGAGGCCAGTTGCAAGTGGGGTTCCACAGGGCTTGGTACTGGGTCCAGCCCTGTTCAATATCTTTATCACTGATCTGGATAAAGGGATTGAATGTACCCTTAGTGAGTTCAGGGATGACACGAAACTGAGTGGAAGTGTCGATCTGCTGGAGGGTAGGGAGGCTCTGCAGAGGGATCTGGACAGACTGGATCAATGGGCTGAGACCAACGGTATGAGGTTCAACAAGGCCAAATGCCGGGTCCTGCACTTGGGGCACAACAACCCTGTGCAGTGCTACAGACTAGGAGAAGAGTGGCTAGAAAGCTGCCTAGAGGAGAAGGACCTGGGGATGTTGGTTGACAGTCGACTGAATATGAGCCATCAGTGTGCTCAGGTGGCCAAGAAAGCCAGTGGCATCTTGGCTTGTATCAGAAATGGTGTGACCAGCAGGTCCAGGGAGGTTATTCTCCCTCTGTACTCGGCACTGGTGAGACTGCACCTTGAGTACTGTGTTCAGTTCTGGGCCCATCACCACAAGAAGGATGTTGAGGCTCTGGAGCGTGTCCAGAGAAGAGCAACGAAACTGGTGAGGAGGCTGGAGAACAAGTCTTACGAGGAGCGTCTGGGAGAGCTGGGGTTGTTTAGCCTGGAGAAGAGGAGGCTGAGGGGAGACCTTATTGCTCTCTACAGCTACCTGAAAGGAGGTTGTGGAGAGGAGGGAGCTGGCCTTTTTTCCCAAGTGACGGGGGACAGGACAAGGGGGAATGGCCTCAAGCTCCACCAGGGTACGTTCAGACTGGACATTAGGAAAAAATTTTTCACAGAAAGAATCATTGGGCACTGGAACAGGCTGCCCAGGAAGGTGGTCGAGTCACCTTCCCTGGAGGTATTTAAGAGACAGGTGCACGAGGTGCTGAGGGGCATGGTTTAAGGGAGTGTTAAGAATGGTTGGACTCGATGACCCAGTGGGTCCCTTCCAATCTAGTGATTCTATGGGAGACAGTTCTAAAGGGCAAAGAGTTCAAGAGAGGTGGATGCTCTTTAAGAAGGAAATCTTAAGGATTTGCAAGATCAGGCCATCACCGTGTGCCAGAAAATGAGAAGCTGGGGAGAAAACCAGCTTGGCTGAGCAGAAAGATCTGGGTGGATATCAGAATACAGAGGAAAGTATGTGAGCTTTTGAAGAAGGGGCAGGCATCTCGGGAGGACTACAGGGATGAAGTGAGATCATGTAGAGAGAAAATCAGAACGGCTAAAGCCCAGCTAGAACTTAAATTGGCCAAATCTGTGAAAGCTAATAAAAAAGTCTTTCTACAAATATGTCAACAACAACAGGAGGGCTAAGGAGAATCTCCATCCTTTACTGGACACAGAGGGAACAATAGTGACAAAGAAAGAGGATAAGGCTGAGGTACTTAATGCCTTCTTTTCCTCAGTCTTTAATAGTAAGGTAAGATGCTCCCTGGGTACTCAGCCTCATGAACCAGAAGACAGGGAGGAAGAGCAGAACAAAGCTCCCATGATCCATGAGGAAACGGTTAGAGACCTGCTCTGCCAATTAGACATTCACAAGTCTATGGGGCCAGATGAGATCCACCCGAGGGTATTGAGGGAGCTGGCAGAGATGCTTGCCAAACCCCTTTCCATCATCTACCAGCAGTCCTGGTTGACTGAGGAACTTCCACTTGACTGGTGACTTGCAGATGTTACACCCATTTACAAGAAGGGTCGGAGAGAGGATCCGGGAAACTACAGGCCTGTCAGTCTTGCCTCGGTGCTGGGGAATATCATGGAACAGGTCATCTTGAGTACTATCATGCAGCACACTCAAGGCAACTGGGTGATCAGGCCCAGTCAATATAGCTTTATGAAAGACAGGTCCTGCTAAACTAACCTGATTGGCTTCTATGACAAGGTGTCTCACTTGATGGATGAGGAAAAGGCTGTGGATGCAGTGTACTTGGACTTTAGCAAAGCCTTTGACACAGTATCTCACAGTATTCTACTTGAGAAACTGGCCTCCACTGGCCTGGAAGGGATTCTGCCCCTGTACTCAGCACTGGTGAGGCCGCACCTCGAATACTATGTTCAGTTTTGAGCTCCTCAGTATAAGAAAGACATTGAGATCCTTGAGTGTATCCAGAGAAGAGCAACAAAGCTGGTGAAGGGGCTGGAGAACAGGTCTTATGAGGCCTGGATGAGGGAACTGGGGTTGTTTAGCCTAGAGGATGCTGGGGGGAGTCCTTATCACTGTCTACAACCACCTGAAAAGAGGTTGTAGAGCAGTGGGTGTTGGTCTCTTCTCCCAAGTGATAAGTGATATGATAAGAGGGAATGGCCTCAAGCTCCACCAGGAGAGGTTCAGATTGGACATTAGGAAAAACTTCTTTACAAAAGGGATTATCAAGCACTGGAACAGGCTGCCTGAGGAGGTGGTTGAGTCACCATCCCTGGAGGTATTTAAAAGACGGGTAGATGAAGTGCTTAGGGATATGATTTAGTAGTGGACAGGTACGGTTGTACTTGATGATCTCAAAGTTTTTTTCCAATCTGGGGTTTCTATGATTCTATGATTACCTCAGTTAAACTCATTGCACAAAAAACTTCAGGGTCAAGCAGTGGAGTCTGGCTTCACAGTCCAATCTCATGCCAGGAGTCGCATTAAAATAAAATAAAATAAAATTACAATGAATTAAATTAATTTTAAAATTAAATCCTGCTTAAAGATTCCTCTTTCACTGTCTTTATTCTGGACTGGCAGAGGGAGTAGGAAGGTGTATGACTTCCGAACTGTGTAACCCTTTGACCCCAGACTGCTGTAAAACCTCTACTGTTCCTCTCCAAGACATCCAGAGGCAGCAGTCAAACTGAAGGAACAGAGAGAAATAGGAGTAATTAATCCACACTGCCAGTTTTGGGCTGAATTATATGTGTGGTAGGCTTCATTCACTGTTCCAGATAGGAAGTTTCTCTTCTTCCATTTGCTCCTCCACTTGGCAGATCAAGCAAGAAGCACTGGAGAGACAGTGCTTCAGGGAAATGTCTCTCAGTGTTGGTGTCTCCTGGGTCAGGAAAGTTTGTGCACATAGAATTTTCCAGGGCAGTGCCCTGAAATGTTACCTAGTCAGCATTTAAATTCCCTCCCATATAGTTCTCCAAGACTGCAGTCTGCTCCCTAACTGGTTATTTGGGGGAAATGGAGGCTTTCATTAAGGAAAAAGGGGATAATGAGGATGAATGAATAAAGCCAAAGGAACATAACTGAAGAGTAAAATAAAGAGCAATATTTATGGAACATACAGTGACGTCAGAAGTGACCATCTCTATTTTTGTTTTAAACCAGCATTGGGTGCCTGTAGTATATCACAGAGCACTAAAGGCAATTGAGTCCTTCCCCACTTCACCACTCACGTGCTCTCCCTGTCCTTTGTGCACATCAACTAGCTCCTCTGTTCAATTTTCATACACATAACATCCCTGTGTGATGCTGCACACAGAACAAATAGCAGCAGTACACTAAGCCAAACATATCTTGTCAAATGAGTGACATTACAATATAAGGATTGATTTCCTGGCAGAGGTCTTGCATATAAGCAGATATAGAAGCAGGCAGAAGCAGTAGATAGGGTTAACAAGTTTTCATGTGGAGAATTTATTAAGAGCGCAATAACAAAAGGACAATCTTGTTGTTGCCTTTTAGATCAGCTACTGCAAATTTGGATTGGTCTCAAAACTTCCTGGACTGAGACAAGGAGAGGTTTATATTTACACAGGCATTGCCCTCAGTTCCTGCACTTCTTCAAGGCAAGTGCTTCCAGCAAGTAGCTGTCCCTTTGGATGCTAACGATCACATGCCCTCATTTTTTTTGTCAGCTGGGGCCTCTAGCAACCCACCTGATGACAACCTTGTTAGGTCTCCCTGCATTAGATGGGAGGGTCATTTTTTGAATAAGAGCTACAATGGCATCCCCCAACTTTGTGGGAAATGCTGCTGGTGAGATACAAGTGACATCTACTTTTCCCCTGCCAAATATGTCGGGCACCAGTTCCAGAATCTTGAGCACTGAAGAAACACCACCTTCTAGATAAGACATTGTATAATCACTTGTTTTAGCAACAAGTTTTCTGACTCTGGCAAAAGCTTTCTTGTAGGCCCCCTTCAGGTACTGGAAGGTCACTATAACATCTCCTCTGAGCCTTCTCTTCTCCAGGCTGAACAAGCCCAACTCTCTCAGCCTGTCCTTGTATGGAAGATGCTCCAGCCCTCTGATCATCTTTGTAGCCCTCCTCTGGACCCATTCCAACAGCTCCATATCCTTTTTATGTTGAAGATTCCAGAACTGGACACAGTATTCCAGGTGAGGTCTCACAAGAGAGGAATAGAGGTGCAGAATCACTTCCCTCGACCTGCTGGCCACACTTCTTTTGATGCAGCCCAGGATATGGTTAGCCTTCTGGGCTGTGAGCGCACATTGCTGGCTCATGTCAAGCTTCTCATCGACCAGCATCCCCAAGTCCTTCTCTGCAGGGCTGCTCTCAATTGCATCATCTCCCATCGTGTACTGAAAATGGGGATTGCCCCGACGCAGGTGCAGGACCTTACACTTGGCCTTGTTGAACCTCATGAAGTTCTCAGAGGCCCACTTCTCCAGTCTGTTCAGGTCCCTCTGGATGACATCCCATCCTTCCAGTGTGGCAACTACATCACTCAGCTTGGTGTCATCTGCAAACTTGCTGAGGGTGCACTCAATCTCACTGTCAAGATCATTGATAAAGATATTAAAGAGCATCAGTGCCAGTATGGACCCCTGAGGGACACCACTCGTCACGGATCTCCATCTGGACTTTGAGTCATTGACCACTACTCCTTGAATATGACCATCCAGCCAGTTTCTTATCCACTGATAAGATTCTTATTCACTGTGATCTTATTCTGAAAAATACTCAGGGTAGATTAAACATCTTTCCTTATTCAATGAAGTGTTTAAACCTGGCTTACAGTTTTAGAAGTGCTCAAGACTCTTGAAACTAATGGCACTCCAGCATTTTTTTGAGCATAAGTATAAGCTCAAGCACTTCATTGAATAGGCAGTGCAGAAGAATTGCCATCACAGTGTAAGGCTTTGTGAAAACATTAAACAATTGACAGTTAATACTAAGTAGAGATTGTATAGTCTTCCAGGGCTGGGGAAAATATTCATTTTCAAAATATTAAGAGTAAAATTGCATTAAACCATTTTAATGCAAGGGAAAAATAATAATTTTTGAGAGGAAGTAATGCTGAGTGTTGAAAATTATAACAACGTTCATTATACTGTTGAGTTTCAGAATGAGTAGCCCTTTTGCCCGTGTTTGCCATTAAGAATAATATAAGCATGTTATTTGTTTCCAGAATTACAGTTTATTTAAATGGGCATTAAAAGGTAATAATAACCAAAGGCAGTATTAATTCTACTTCCCATACTCCATGACTTGCAATGTGTTATGCGACATTAGTATTTCAGCATGACTACAATTTATTTCCATAGTCTAGGTTTAATGCAGTATTCATGTAGTTATTAATATCTATTTGTCAGTAAAGATACAAAGAAAAGCCAGTCCCACATAATAACATCTGAAAAAGTCAAAACAACCAAAATAAAATTAAAAAAAAACACAAGGAAAAAAACCCTGCACCACCTCACATCTTAATCCACAGGGGGAGAAGGAAGTACAAGTGAAAAAAAATGATTTAATTTCGTTAAAGGTGTACTTAACCTGAATTAGAGAAAATAAAGGGGAAGAGATGATGCACACAGCAAGGATCTATTACCGTGTTTCTAGAACGTCAGCAAGTATTTCCTGATGCTGCTAAACACTTGTGGTTGATGTTACATCATCAATCATTTTACTGGTGTGAATCCAGTAAAATTTAGTGTACTTCTCAAGATTTACTTCATAGAATCATAAAATCATGAAATCATAGAATAGTTTGGGTTGGAAAGGACCTTAAAGATCATATAGTTCCTGCAGGAATGAAGGATGAGATGGACACCGTAGGGATGGAAATCGGAGACCTTTATTGCTCTTAGCGAGCTCCTTATATACACAATGTTATGATGCATCTAAAACTTGGCATCATTTGATTGGTTACAAACAACTCTTCACGCGTAGAAGTTTATACTACTATTGGTTAGTTGCTACTGTCCACACGCCTAGATCAAATGCTTACTTGGTTAATTAGCTTTGCATATTTTACATGCTTTTCCCCTAAGTTATCATGATTTCTACTTTTCTAACTTACACCTCCCTCTCAGCTTCTGGGCATACAGCCGTTGCTTACTGTTGCTATCTGTTGTTCCCTCTTACCGCACTGTTCATGGTCCTTCAAGGGCATCATGGCTTTCGTTAATATAAAATGTTTCTACAATTCCCCCACACACACCTTTTTTTTTCTCGACAACTAGAACATATAGTTGTTGATATTGTTTTTTATCATTCCTTGGACACATTGTAGTATGCAAGGGATTATCCTTAAAATTACAATGATCACCAGTAAAATGATTCCAATTTTCATATCTAGTTCTTGGAGACAACCTCCGATGCCCCATCCAGACAACAATAACCAATCTGGATCATTGTTATGTTCTGATTGTTTGGTCAAATCCTTCAGCTCTTTCAATTGATGGTGCATTGATTCAGAATGATCCAATAAATTCATACAACACATTCCTTCAAATTCTTCACACCCGTGTCCTTGTGCTAATACTAAAAATCTATTGCAGCTCTATTTTGTAATGTAACATGCCTAACACTATTAACATCAGCTAACAAGCCACTCAAAGATATTGAAGTAACATTAGTCTGCTTACCCAACCAACATCCCAAATTTGCCAGCTTTGTCAAGGCTGCTGCAGTTGCTACCCCAGGAGCCAATGCTGAGGCAGCTACAATTTCTCAAGGTTCCCAGAGAGGTGACTGTACTCTCACAGTCAGCCCAAAATTGATGGATAGATCATTTATTTCATTTACTTTGTTTCTTTTTATAAATCATAGTGAGATTGGGAGTTAGTAGCGTAAGCCATCCAAGGCTACATGGCCCACCATTAAATCTCCTTTTTTTTTCTAGGTATTTTAAAATTTTGTCCTCTGCAGCCTTTCACTTCAAAGGTCCCAGATAAATCTTCCTGTTTGCCAGCTTAGTGGACGTTTGAGATTGAAAGGTCCCAGAGTTGCATTTTTAATACTAATCAAAACAAACAGAGGCTCAAACTCCTATAACCAAAACCCAATTTGCAAATCTTAGAAATGCTTAAAACACTTTAAACACACATACACACAGAGAACCACTCTTTTGAAAGCTACCTTAATATACCCATACAATGTTGTTTACGACCAGTCAATAAGAATAGTACCATGGTATGAATATTTACACTATACACGGTACCGAGCACATACAACACTTAAAATATGCACATGTATTATAAAATAAGGTTTGTATCGATTGTTTAACAGGTAATAGTCTTTGGTTGCTACAGCATTTTCGTGGCAAAGGACTATCTTCTGGTGCCTGTGAATTATGCATGCATGCGTTGCAGCCAGCCTGCTTCAAGCACTGGGGCAGTGGGCGGGATGGGGGCAACTTGGCGGTGAAACATTCAGTTCTATCTCTTTTTACAGCTTTTCGAATTTCTTTTATCGCTTCATAACTAACTGATTCTCAGCAAAGATCTCCATCTCGTAATAAATCATGGGAAAAATTTGCAACAGTTCAACCTGTCTCCACAGCTGCGCCTCCCTCCTCGAGGAGGAGGACTTGTGCCTATCTGAATTACTTTCATCCTCGGAAGTTTCACTTAGTAGTGGAGGACAGAGGAGTGGATTAGTGGTATTCAGTGGAGATCTTACATCGGAAAGAGGTGGGGCAGAGGACTGTATGACAGTTAATTGTTCACCTTTACATTGTGGCTCGGATTTGCTCACAAGTTCAGTGGGTATCTTATAAGTCCTATCTTTAGTTGGATATGATTGTTTCTTAATAGCTTCCTCATCCTCAGAGTCACTCCACAATGATGATTGCTTTTTTATTTCCCTTGAAGTCCTTTTAGAAGTCGCCTTTACGTCCTTCACTACCGGACCAGGAGGGTCAGGATTATTTAAGGCACTAGCCACTGATAGATCTTGTTGTGCTTTAAAATGTTTTGGTGTTTCATATAGCAATCGCCATGTTATTAACACACGGGTAGCATTTAAATCTCCCTTTGTGGCATGTTCAAACAGTAATTCACCAGCCTCCTTCCAAGTCCCAATGTCAAAAACGTGCAGTGATTCCGCGGGCACATTCTTACTCCTTAACCATGCTAATAACAATTCCAGTTTATGTTCTTCATAATGAACTCCTTTCCTTTTCAAAATATGCTTAAACATCTTTACTATTGCCTTTTCTTCTGTCAATATCCTTTTCAAAATATGCTTAAACATCTGATATCTTGGATCGAAGACAAGTGCTGCATCTGTCGGGGCGCCATTATTACGGAGCCATTTTAATAGGATGCGCACTTTAGTCTCATCATATTTGACTCCTCTCTTTAGGAGGAGTTGGAGCAGGAGTTTTGCATGTTCCGAGGATGCTCCCTGCCCCGTGACTGCCCGACTCCTCACCTTTTGTGATAGGTGATGTCCCGGGGTTTGCGAAGAACCGCAGCCCAGCTGGCAATTCTGAATTGAGTCGGGGTTCTTGCCAGCTGCTTGGAGCAGTTGTAGATCTCAATAGCCATGCGATGGTGCTATCACGTCGGGTCACCATTTGCAGGAATGAAGGACGAGACGGACTCCGTAGGGATGGAAATCGGAGACCTTTATTGCTCTTAGCGAGCTCCTTATATACACAATGTTATCTTGCATATAAAACTTGGCATCATTTGATTGGTTACAAACAACTGTTCACGCGTAGAAGTTTATACTACTATTGGTTAATTGCTACTGTCCACGCGCCTAGATCAGATACTTACTTGGTTAATAAGCTTTGCATATTTTACATGCTTTTCCCCTAAGTTATCATGATTTCTACTTTTCTAACTTACACCTCCCTCTCAGCTTCTGGGCATACAGCCATAGCTTACTGTTGCTATCTGTTGTTTCCTCTTACCGCACTGTTCGTGGTCCTTCAAGGGCATCGCGGCCTTCATTTATATAAAATGTTTCTACAAGTTCCAACACCCCTGCCATGGGCAGGGATACGTCCCACTAGATGAGACTGCCCAAGGCCCCATCCAACCTGGCTTTGAACACTTCCAGGGATGGGGCATCCACAACTTCCCTGGGAAACTTGTGCCAGTGCCTCACCACTCTCATCGCGAAGAAATTCCTCCTTATGTCTAGTCTAAATCTGCTCCTCTCCAATTTATAGCCATTGCCCCTAGTCCTATCACTGCATGCCCTTGTACAAAGTCCCTCCGCAGCTCTCTTGTATGCCACCTTCAGGTACTGGAAGGCCGCTATAAGGTTTCCTCGGAGCCCTCTCTACTCCACGCTGAACAACCCCAACTCTCTCAGCCTATCCTCATAGCAGAGGGGCTCCAGCCCTCTGATCATCTTTGTAGCCTTCATCTGGACACGTTTCAACAACTCCATATCCTTATGTTGAGGATGCCAGAACTGAACACAATACTCCATGTGGAATCTCACGGGAGCAGAATAGAGGGTTAGAATCACCTTCCTTGACCTGCTGGCCATGCTTTTTTTGATGCAGCTCAGGATACTATTGGCCTTCTGGGCTATGAGCGCACACTGCCAGCTCATGTCAAGCTTCTCATCAACCAGCACCCCAAGTGGCTTGGCCACCACATCAGCCAATTCCCTCAGGACTCTGGGATGCATCTCATCCCGTCCCATAGACTTATATATGTTCAGGTTCCTCAGGTGGTCACGAACCTGATCCTCCTCTGCAGTGGGAGAGAGTTTACCCCCCTACTCACCTTCTTGTTGCCCCATGACCCAGGAGGGATAAGGAGAGCGGTTGTCAGTGAAGAATGAGGGAAAAATATTGTTGAGTACCTAGCCTTTTCCATTTTCATCATCATTTCCATTTTCATCCATCAGTGGGGGTACATTCTCTTTCATCTTCCTTTTCTGACTGATGTACCTGTAGAAGCCCTTCTTGTTAGTTTTCACTTCCCTTGTGAAAGTTCAGCTCCAGCTGTGCCTTGGCCTTCCTGACCTCATCCCTACACAACCAGGCAGCATCCCTATACTCTTCTCATGTTCCCTGTCCCTGCTTGCAGTACCTGTGCAGTTCCCTCTTCTTCTTGAGTTTGACCAGCAAGTCTCGACTCATCCACACTGGTCTCTTCCCTTTCCTACCTGATTTCCTACATCTGGGGACTGAGCGCTCTTGCACTTTATGGACATCATCCTTAAATATTTGCCAGCTCTGTTCTGCTTCCTTGTCCCCGAGGACCATGTCCCAGGGAGTCCTATCGAGTAACTCTTTGAAGAGCTGGAAGTCTGCTTTCCTGAAATTTAGGGTCCTGACCATACTCCACGCCTGTCCCATATCTCCACCAATGCATGATCACTTCAGCCCAAGTTGCCTCCAGTCTTGACATCACTGATGAGCTCACTTTTATTGGTGACCATCAGGTCCAGTATTGCAGCCCTTCAGGTGGGGATCTCTATTAGCCGGACTAAGAAATTATTTTCAATGCACTCCAGGAGTCTCCTGGATTGCCTACAGCTTGCCATGCTACTTTTCCAGCATATGTCAGGGTGGTTGAAGTCCCCCAGTAGGATGAGAGCTTGTGAGTGTGAAGCCTCCTGTAGCTGGAGGAAGAAGACTTCATCAGTTGGCTCTCCTTGATCAGGTGGCCTGTAGTATACACCAACCACAAGGTTCCTGTTTGGTTCTTTGGTCTTTTATTCTGACCTACAAGCTTCCTACCTCTTCATGGCTATGAACATATATGCATCATCTACTAAAGATCTAAATTTCATGCAGAGGTGTCTGAGATTATATGGTCATTTATTCTACTGATTATCTGGAAAATCATAGCAGTTCTGTATACTTTGTGTTTGTCCTGGGCTTTCCTGGCCCTTGGTCTAAGTAGTTTTATTACATGTTATGTCTACAGCACACACATCTATGCATTTACATACAGCAGGCACCATAGTCTCTGGAAAATTATGTTTTTGGTTGCTAGACCTCAGCTGAGCACTGTAGCTAGATATATAAGCTCACCTCTCCTGTCTCACTCTAATTTGGAGACAAGTTAATTCTAAGCACAGATGGTTTGACATAATCTGCTTGACTGTGCTCTGGATCAGAAGATAAATGAATACACATCCGTTTACCTGTGCTGAAAAAGTAGTCATTGCACTGATTGTCAGCTCTTCCCCAAATTTTTGCCTATTCCATCAACATTTAATTGATCTGTGAGCAAAAGCTTCTCTGGAAGATCTGAGTTTCCTGCAGTTTCCTTATCCCTGAGATTTCCCAGGAGCAATAACAGACATTGCCTAAGCAAGGGTGTGGAGCTTTAATTATCCTCCAAAGTCAAGTCTAGTACAATTAACACATCCCTGTGGTATAATAGACTTGCTAGGCCCTGTGGATGGCAAAAAGCTTGCTTGTTCAAAAGAGAGCAGTTGGCAAGAGGGAGCCACAATGGGCAACTGTATCTGGTAAAACAGACAGATTGGATGATGGTCTCACATTCATATCAACTAAGTGATGTCTGAGGCGAGATAGAGGCCTTACAGTCTGGTGTTGCTTCAGTTAAGAGTAGAAGAAACCTCGAAAGCATGCACTAAGCTCCCTGCCTCAAAGGCATGGCAAAATGCCAAGTCTCTGCTTCTGAGGACACAAGTGGCCTTGCTAAGGGCCAATCAATGCATACTAATTGACTTAGTCCTACCTCACCAAGAAGAGCCAAAAAGTTTGCAAAAAGTATAAAATTGGCAGCCGAAAACCCTTTATTTGGGGGAGAAGAATGACCACCTTACCTGATGAACAGGTTGATGGGCCTGGGTCTCTCTTCCTCCACCAAGAAGAAATATCTTTTTGGTAAGAATTGCATGCCTCTGACTCTGTAAGATGTTTTTCCTGGGAAAATAGCCAGTAACTCAAGGTTTTATTGTTACATGTTTTATATATATATATACACACACACCAATTATCATTATTTAAGTGGTTATATTATTTAATTATAATTATTGTGTGAGGAATGATTTGTGCTAAACAGATGTCTCTTCTTCTGTAATCACCTCTGTTTGGAATCCTAACTAATCTGAAAGGCAAGGTCAAGCAGAGAGCTGGAGCCAGCTTCAAATTAGCAAGAGCTTTGACTGTTGCAAAGTTTCATAACGTTAAAATTAGACCTTGGAAAGTAATAGAATATGCATAAGATTTCTGGGAAAATTTATACTTATAGATGTAAGTGGGAAATGCATTGTGTAACTAGCCTTTGTCTTGTTGCACATGATTGATGGAGATCACTCCCTCATGTTGCCCAGGCCTGATAAAGGATGCTTGCTCTATAAAACTCCAGAACAAGTCTTAGAGAGTTTTATTTGCTGACTTTTTTAATATCATTTTGGCACCCCAGATGGGACTTGCTTTTAGATTTCAGATCTGTGGGGGTTGAGGATGCTACAGCTGGCAAGCAAGAACTTCTCGGAGGGAACTTCCACCTCCTCAGACCGCATCTTGGAATCAAGGATTCCACTGTTAAGAATTAAAGAATTAAAGCATCCTTTTTGGATTTTGGTTTCGTTGTATTTTGCGGAATCAAACCCTATAATCCAAAATGAGTTATAAAGCTGGCTCCTTCATTATCAGCTTCCAAGGTCTTCAAGGTGAACAGTGCCAAGCTCTAACGAACACTCCCAACTCCCCCTGTCTGCTTTCGCTCATCAATTGCCTGCTCATAATTCAGTGGTGAAAGCTCTGTAGGGTTGGGCTTGAAAGATACCTAATTTGTGTTTGGAGTTAAAGTCCCCGACTTGGTATTTTGGTATATTTGGTAATCCGGATTTTGGTATTTAGTATTTTTGTTTGGGCCCCAATTTGGTACATAATCGCGATTTTGATTTCAGTTTGTTTCTCATTTGTCTTTGTCTGTGTAATTGTCTGTGTGACTGTCTGTATAAGGGACTCTCTGCTTGTAACTGTCTGTGTGAATGGTGATTGTGATTGTGTGAAGGGTTAGAGTCCTAACTGGTTTAAGTTTGGAAAAATGACTTTGGAGCGGCTTGCTCACCTGTTTTGTGTATACTGACTTTGACACAATTTGCTGATTTGTTCTGTTTAAGATCTTGAGACTGTGATCTGTTTCGGTTTGCTTGTGATCTGCCAGCAATCACCTGTTTTAATATGCGTGCAAGATTATTGCAAGGAGGTGTTGGTGTTGTTTAGAAATCCCCTCTGTGGTGCATTTTAATGCATTGTAAACAACTAGGTGGGCCTCCAGGAGGAACAGCAACAAAAGAAAATTTAATTAAATACTTTAATCAGTGGTGGCTGTAGTATAAATCAGATAAAGGAGAATGATGGCCTGCTAATGGGTCACTGAATTATAATGTTTTGTTGCAATTAAAGCTTTCTCTAAGAAGAGAACAAAAATGGGACAAAACCATGCATTTGAATATGTTTTAAACTTTGTAGAATTACTCAGAGCAGCAAAAAGAATGTGGTATAAATGTAGCACCTAGTAATCTCCTGGTTTTAGCCTTGGAAAAAAATAAGGGAAAAGCTCGGAAAAAATGTTGTTCTGCTTGTAGTATTGGGCAAAGATGTTTGCAAGTTTATGAACAATAAAAAGACAGTGACTCTAAGGACAAAACTGGTTTATTAATGGAAGCAGAAACTTTCAGTCCGATAGTGGGGTGAACGAGAGGTAAACAGGGAGAAGTTATACCAACTCCCTTATGTTAGCCTGTGGGAAATGCAAAACTGGTGATTTATTATAAAGTCTCTGTTTCCCATTTCTATTACTGATTTGAACAATTGGAAATTAGCAGCTGGAAATCATAGAGACAATTCAAATTGGACAGCTAGCACTTTTGAGAGAATGATTAAAACGCAAGGCTCTGACTGGAAAAATATTAGGGCAATTCTGCAAGTGTTGTTTGATGACTCATAAAGCAGAGATCAGGAGTTTTAGAGAGAACAGTGAATATTTTTTTCCAAGGAGCTGAGGCATGAGACTCAGGAAAGTTATTGTGTGTGTTACTTGAATGGCATACAGAAATAAGGAGAGAAAAAGGGATTAATAGCGGTGCTAGAAGGGAACACTTGTGGAAAAGAGGATACAGGGAGGATACAGGGGAAGGGGCCAAGACTGGAGCCCCTTACCACAGAATGTCTGGGTACAGCCAGGAGAAAATCAGTGTGCTTAATGTAAATAGGAGGGTCACTGGAAGTGAGAATGCCCTCTTCTGAATTAAGGTACCCTTTGGAATCCCCTGTTCTCTGTAGAAAATTATTAAGGAAGAACAGAGGAATTTTCCGCAGAACCTCTGGTTAAAATCAAGCTGGGGGAAGAGGAAACTGAATTTCTGGTGGATACCAGGGCTGTGCATTCTGTATTGAATACTTTGACAAAATAATAATAATACAAATATATAAAATATAAGCGCTATTGGGAGCTAGGGAAAGCTGACCATTTTTTAAATCTTTGAAATTTAAATTAGGAAAACAGTGGGTAAGTCATCAGTTTTTGTATTTGCCAGGCTGCCCAAAGCCATTTTTAGGAAAGGATTTGCTTGAAAAATTAGAAGCTCAAATAAGATTTGGAGAAGGGGAAGTTGACATTTATAGACCAGAATCTAAATATATCGAAGCGACAGATTTATTATTACAGGATGTCAACATTCAAAAAAATAATCCCTTGAGAGTTTGGAGATGCTGTGGTCCCGACGGTGTGGGCTGGAGAGATACGTGGGAGGTCCAAGTGAGCAGAACATGTAAGTGGTGATTTGAAACCAGGATTGGTTCTGGTAAGAATTAAACAATTCCCCTTAAAATTAGAAGCTAAGATTGGGTTAGTATCAGTAATTCAGAAATTCTTGAAATATAAGTTGTTAGTGGAATATGAGTCAAAATATAATATCCCGATTTACTGGTTAAAAGGAAAATTGTAAGGGCTACCATTTAGTACAGAATCTTAGAGAAAGTAATCAAATTGTTCAGGATGTTCATCTAGTGGTTGCAAATCCCTATACTCTTTTAACAGCTTTAACTGAAATAACAGAGTTGGTTTACAGTGCTGGACATATAGGATGCCTTTTTCTGCATTCCCCTTGAAAAGGGAAACCAAAAGCTTTTTGCTTTTGAATGGGAAAATCCCGAAACTAGCAGAAAAACTCAGTATATACGGACTGTTCTACCCCAAGGATTGAAAAACGGTCCAACAATTTTGGGGAATCAATTAGCCAAAGAACTAGAAATATGGGAAAAAGAAAATGATAGGAGAACAATGTTCCAGTATGGGAAAAAGAAAATGATAGGAGAACAATGTTCCAGTATGTGAATGATATCCTCATTGCTACAACTGCTAGAGAAGATTGTTTGTGACTGACTGTGAATCTTTTAAACTTTTTGGATTGAGTGGATACAGGGTTTCCAGAGAGAAGGCTTGAAGAACTGTGACTTGGATTTGAGATACAACAAGGACAGTGACAACTGGGAATGGAAAGAAAAGAAACTGTTTGCCAACTACCCTAGACAATTTTTGACTTAAGAACTTTTCTTGGGATGGCAGGATGGTGTTGGCTCTGGATTTCAAATTATGGACTGTTAGTAAAACCTTTGTATGAGGTATTGAAGACATCTACCCCTGAGCACCTAGACTGAACTAATAACAGCAGGGCAGCCTAGAAATCTTTGTCTTTAATAAAAACATCAGCACTTGGGCTTCCAGACTTATCAAAATATTTTGATGAGAGGCGTGGAACAGCCCTGGAAGTGCTATTGCAATTTCTGGGAGAGCAGAGACGTGCAGTGGCCTATCTCTCAAAACAACTGGATAATGTCAGCCAAGGATGTCCAGGCTGCCCAAAAGCAGTTGCTGCCACAGTAATATTGATCCGGGAACCTTGCAGATTTACAATGGGTTGAAGATGACAGTATATGTACCACATATGGTCATCACTGTCTTGGAACAAAAAGAAGACATTTGCTCTCTCTTAGTCGAATGTTAAAGTACCAGATGGTATTATTAGAGCGAGATGATGTCCTCCTTAAGACCACCTCAGTTTTTAACCCAGCAGTATTTCTTTCTGCTCACCATGTGGAAGGGACTCCCAAGTATGATTGTTTGCAGACGACTGAAGAACTATATTCCAGCCACCTGGACCTTAAAGATCAATCATATGAGAATCCAGTTTGGTAATTATTTACGGACAGGAGTAGTTTTGTGTGAGGAGGAAAAAGGTTGTCAGGGTACGCAATTACCACAATAGGCTCCTTAGTGGAAACTCATGCTTTGCCATCAGCAACTTCTGCTCAGAAAGCCGAATTAGTGGCCCTAACCAGGGCCTTGAATTTGAGTCGAGACAAGAGAGTCAATATATGGACAGATTCTAAATATGCCTTTGGAGTTGTGCATGCCCATGGAGCCATATGAAAAGAGAGGGAGCTTTTAACAGCACAAGGGACTGGAATCAAGCATGCAGAACAAATTCAAAATTACTAGCCAGTATTCAGAAACCTACACAAATGGCTATTATACATTGCAAGGCACATCAATTGGAGGCATCTAATATTGGACTGGGAAATCAATTGGATGATAAAGCTGTTAAAGAGACTGCAGAAACAGGCATCATGGCTTTTGTGCCAGAGAAAGAGATGAAATTGCCAGAAACATCTCCTAGACAGGATAATAAGGACCTTAGATTAATTAAGACATTGCAGAAGAAACAACAAAATTGTGGGTGGTTTGTCACACCCACCGGGCAGGTGATAATACTTCATTTTCTTTTAAGGGAACTGGCCAAAAGGGAACACGGTAAAGTACATTGGGAAACGGAGAACCTTTTAAAACATTTGAAGAAAATGTGTGGTATGCCAAAGAAACTATCCCAGTACCAATAACTGAGTAATATTTGGAAATGTTAGGGAAGGAAAGTCCCTTGGAGATTACTGGCAAATAGACATTACTGAGTTACCCTGAAAAGAAGGATACAAATGTATTCTAGTTTTAATAGATACTTTCTCAAACTGGCCAGAGGCTTTCCCCCCCTGCAGCAATAAGGCAAGAGAAGTAGTAAAATTTTACTTAAAGAATTTATTCCAAGGTTTGGAGTGCCTTTAGTAATGTCTTAGGACAGACATCCTCATTTTGTGGCAGAAGTAATCAAACAATTAAGCAGGGTTCTGGGAATATCCTGGGATTTGCATACACCTTATAGGCCTCAGTCTAGTGTGAAATTGGAGAGAATGAATTATACTTTGAAATTACAGTCGAGTAAAATATGTCAGGAAACCTCTATGACCTGGGTAAAAGCACTACCTTTAGCGTTATTAAAAATTTGAATTCCACCTTGACGAGGAGGCCCTAGCCCATATGAGATATTGTATGGGAGGTCTTATCATATGCCACATGTGCCAGGAGATATCACTGTTAAAGGGAATTTGGACATTAATAACTCTTTGACATGAATAACTCTTTCTTTAGGAAAGACTCTCCAGGAACTGCAGAAATTTGTGACTGTTAACAAATCTTTAGAGCTTGATATGCCAGCACATCTATTTCAGCCTGGAGACTGGGTGTATATCAAGTCCTGGGACTCGGAACCATTAACTCCTAGGTGGAAAGGACCATATCAAGTACTTTTAACTACATACATAGCCGTGAAGCTAGCTGGAAAAGGACCCTGTATTCATCATTCACAGATTAATAAGGTTCCTGCTTCATGGACCCCAGAACAACAATCTCCAGCTGCTTGACAGCTGAATGGGTATTGAAGCCTGAGTGGAAAATAACAGGACTTGGGAAACCCACTAAAGAAGAGGAATTAAAATAATTAGATCACGATAAATTTTGGGACTGTGTTTCAAATGACTGTTATTACAACCATAACTGTGGGTAAAAAGGGTGAATTGGAACAACAGCATACTGGAATTGCTAAAAGATTTTGGTAAAATGGATAGACTCTCTAGCATGACAGCCTGCCTCCCCATGCCACATTCCACCTCAGACCCCATACCTTGGAGAACGATTCCATTAAATTTTACAGATCTTCAAAAATTGGATAATGTCACCAAAGCACTAAAACAGGTTAATGGGAGCTATTATTTAGATAGTGAAAATCAGTGCAGACAAAGAGGGAGTGGCGTACTGCAGGATACAACCCTTTGGAGGCCGGGAAATAACAGGACTGTCTTTGGGCACCATGCTAACACTCCTTGCCCAAAGTGCTCCACCCCATTAGACCACCATTTCTTAGACTGGGTTGCGGGGTACAGTAAGACAAAAGTTGCTGCTGGATTAATGACCCTGTGTGTTACCAACTGCAGCAGTGATATGACTGACATACAAGAATGTTATATCTTGAGAAAAGGCACTGGGACTTGGAATAAAAGTTACAAGGAGATTGAAGATATATTTTAAATTTATGCCTTAGATAAGGAAAGAAAGGTAAATTTGATTACCTCAAGTTGTCCTGGAACTGCACACAGAAAATCACATGTAACTTTAGCAGGGGCAGATATAATAACAACAGCCTTATGGAGAAGCCTGGATCAACACTTGCAGCTGTTCACAGGCTGAAGTGCCAGCCCATGAGTACAGTGTATGGGCATTAGGAAGTGGGCCTTGGACTACCAGATTATCTTTTACTGAAGAAAATACACCTGTAACCCTAGGCCTCCTGACACTGTGCCCTATCTGGAAGCAAAGCCCTGTAAACCCTCACTGTTGGGGAAATATCAAAAGAGCCAGTGATGAGGATAACTGGTAAGGGCCGAGCACATCCACTGATGTAAGATGTGGATTACAGAGTTTTACTCCTGGGATGGACTGCACTGGAAAATCAGATTCTAATTGAAAATCTTACCTGGCAAGTGGAAACACCAGCCAATACTGTTACCAAAGGATTCAAATTGATTAGTCAGCAGGTACAGGCCAATACTAAGGCAATATTACACCACCACCTGGTTTTAAATTTATTGTTGGCCAAAGAGCATGGAGCTTGTGGATATCTGAAATTGGACACAGATCATTGTTGCATCCATATCCCAAATGTAACGGGAGATTTTAACAAGCAGATAGAACAAATACAGGCTCTTGCCTGACAAGTTTGGGATTTTAGAAAGGATGCAGAAAAGAATTGGCTGAATAAATTTTTAAACCATGTAGATGGAATGTCACTGACTGGGTGGCTGGCTTCATTGTCACAAACTTTTTTGTTAATCACTGTCATAATAGAGATGATCTTCTCAGTATTAAGTTGTGTAAAATGCATAGTTTTGGAAAGGATGATATTTCTAACATAGATGTTGATAATCTATGTTGGTGTTATTCTGCCTTGCTTGCTATCCCATGGGAAGAAGGGTGGTGTCGACCTTTGAATGAGAATCAAAGGTCCAAAAAGAAAAGGAGGGATTTGATACAATATGTGGAATATTTCAAAGTGGAATATTTTGATTTAAGCTAAAGTACACTTAGGTTTTGTCTAAGCAGTTGTGGTTTTTGAAAGTCAGAATGTTCCTCTGATAGCAGGTTTCTTTACAACTATGTTTTCTAGACATTGTTTGTTCCTTGAAATTGAGAATGTATTGTGTGACGAACGATTTGTGCTAAACAGATGTCTTCTGTAATCACCTCTGTTTGGAATCCTAACTAATCTGAAAGCCAAGGTCAAGCAGAGCCAGCTTCAAATTAGCAAGAGTTTTGACTGTTGCAACGTTTCATAGCATTAAAATTAGACCTTGGAAAGTAATAGAATATGCATAAGATTTCTGGGAAAATTTATACATATGCATGTAAGTGGGAAAAACATTCTGTAACTAGCCTTTGTCTCGTTGCATGTGATTGATGGAGATCATTCCTGCATGTTGCCCAGGCCTGATAAAGGATGCTTGCTTTGTAAATGTCCAAAACAAGCCTTAGCTTAATTTGCTGACATTTTCGGTATCAGTATAAGACCAAACACATTTCCATCGCCTGCTGTCAGACATCTAATATTTCAGATTATGGATTTCCTTATATTTAAGGTACGTACAATGCCAAATATACTAGGGGGCTAGCCTTTGGTTGCAATATGTACTATAGAATCCCTAATGCTCATTTCTCCTGATCTCATCCTGATCAACAGGAAGATCTCTATCTGTCCTTAACAGGGCTGGACTTGGTTCAGTAAGTTATATTATGCTGTGTGTATAGTGGATGTCATTACAAAGACTGTATGCTTGATCATACAGAAAAGGACATGGTGAACAGAGCTAGACTGAAAACCTGGACTTATCATTTCAAAGGAAAGAAGAAGAAAAGAAAAATTAAGTTACTTTCAGAGCATCTTTTGTACCTGTACACATTGAGGTTAATCAAATCTTATGTGTCACGTTATATAGTTGATTAGCTTGTGTGTCCAGAAGCACTTCCACTTATTTGCCTTTCTACTCTTAGCTGCAGAAAGGAAAGAGTTCATGTTGGTTCTAGGATATTTTTATTATTTTTTTCCATTATTCACTTGCCACAGAAACTTTGAAAACTAGTAGTAGTACTGAGAAGTGCTCTATGTAGAACAGCTCAAGTTCAACAGAGAGATTGGGAAACCTGCAAGTTTTGATATATGTTAGAAAATAAAATATTTTCCCCTTATTACTGTGAAGTGCCTGCCTTCTTATCAAGCTTTATAACTGAGAATGGATTATTCTTCTATGAACCCCTGAGGTAGAGAAATTCTCTCCCTCCTTCAACTTATGGAATGTGAATATTAAGGTATCTTTGAATTGTGATTTAAAAATGAGAAAGTAAACTGAGGCAAGTGTTGTGTGTTTTATTTTGTTTTGGTTTTTTTTAGCCCTTCTAGTTAAGTAAGAACAGCCAGAAGGAAGTCTGCTTTCTCAGGATTCCCAGTCCTGGACTTTCTTCACTCCCTCCTTCCCTCTCTCTGTCTTGTTTCCATGAGACCCTCTTCTTTCTGTTAATCTTCAAAGTCCTTTGTTAACCTATCTATTCTTTTTGGCATTTCTTTTCTTTTCTTTTCTTTTCTTTTCTTTTCTTTTCTTTTCTTTTCTTTTCTTTTCTTTTCTTTTCTTTTCTTTTCTTTTCACTTGCAGGTTCTGAGATACACTAACTCTGTCCATTCAGTATAGCTCTATCAACTTCCTTAGCATTCTGGCAATTTGCTCTTAGTGAAGACTTGGCCATGGGGCCTGTAAGAATTTATGATGACAAAGTCATGGAATTACAGACATTTAAAATTTTATTAAGAGTTTAAGGCACAAGTAATTAAGGCAATGTAATTATTAGAGATATAAGCACCTATGTACATGCCTGGCCTTATTGACTGTCACAGGGTTGAAGCACATAACCAAGCTGCCTATCACATCAAACAGCATATCATACAGCATCATCGATGAGGCACGATTTGTTGAGAGCACTTCTTTACTCACCTTTTTATGTTGTGACCTGGGTCTGGCTTATTTCAGGTGATTTGGATTTTGAAGAAATTTGTAAAGTGGATTTTTCACTAAAAAAATAATATCAAACAGGAGACTGGGTTGTAACAACCTTAAAAATGAAATGGGCAAAACTCTGACCTTGAATTGAGGGCATGGGGAAAGTGAGGTTCCTGGGTAACTGAGAATATTAGGCTGTGTGTATTTTGTAGATGTAGATATCACGAAATCTTGAACTGTATTGTGGGTTAAGTATTCTGCCCTGTTAGTCTCGGGAAGGGAAATATATTCTGACTTTCTGAAGACCACTGTGGAAAATAAATGGTGAAGCTTTAGGCAAGATATTTTTTTCCTCACTCAGATAAACTTCTTTATTAAGCATCTTGAAGAAAGCAAGTTTTAGGTAATGCCTGATCCTTGTCATTTGCTTCCTATCTGCTTAATAAAAAGCAGCAATCAAATGTTGCTTTCCAAAGGCCAAATCCTACTGAATTTACATGGAACCTGGCAAAGGATTACTGGATTTGTATCCTAAACTACTAATTTCAAAGGATCTAAAAGACTTATAGCCTGCAGTGACTGCATAAAAATTATACAGGTCTGATACCTGCTGGATGTGTTACCACCACACACAGACAAAACTTACATTCATTAGCTGTATATTTCTTGATGAAGCACATAGCAAAAAAAAAAAAATGTTCCCAAAGTTGTTAGGAAAAGTAGCCAATGAAAAGTAACTACTCAGACTCCAATACATCTGATCTTCTCAAGCTGACCTTACTGCTTTGATAAAAAAATATATGGATCAAAGGGCTTTTCTGGTCATAGACTGTCATGATTTTATAGGTTTAATCTTATACCTTGTGGAAGAGAAAACAACTACTTTGTCTAACTTGTACAAAACAGCAGAGAGAATCTTTTTAGTTCTTTTTCCTTAGAAAAATGTCAATCTCTCCATTATGAAGTATAGGTTTATTTAGAGTAAAAAATTGTTCTTAAATTACATTTCCAGGTTTTAATATATTTATATTTTTTATTGCAGTGGAGAGAGCAGCAGTTCCCTCTGAACTTGTGTCTGCTTGCAACACTTTCTCAACTACCAGAAAGAAGATGAAAATTAGTTGAGCATTATTTTATGTCACACTGGATTTTTAGAATAGCTTTTTGTATTTATTTATAATGTTTATTAGAACTCTAATGCTAATTTAATTGCTTTGAAAAAAATGTGTCATCAGGCTTGTAATGAATGATGCATTAGGAAATTGATGATGTTTTGCCATTTCGATATGGTCTGAAATTCTAGATATTTATACACTTAGGAATTATTTATATCCTCTTCTATCATATTTTGAATAATACTTCACTGATTGAGGCATAAAGAATAATGTTAATACAAAAGTTTCTATTTAAAATTTGCTAATTGCACATGAAGGAGTTGCATCTGCTGCATTCAGTTTTTTTAAATTTACTTTTATTGTATTAGAAAATCTGAGGTTTAATCTGCAGAAATTATTGCATTTAAATGTTGTATAATAATAATCTTGCTGCTGTTATGAATACTGAAATATGTGTTCCATCTCAAATAAGCCTTGTTAAATTTACAGTTCTGGAACTACCAGTATTTAATTCTAAATTTGAGCACAATCCAGCTCAGCTTTACTCATGTTAGTAGCTCCATCTCCTCTGAAGAAATCTGTGCCTGAGCAGGAGTTATTACATATCTCTCTGCACAGTCATTGATCTGGGGAAAGGCTGGGAATGGGAAAGAGAAAGGGGTTAATGTAAAATCTCTACCTGGTTAGGCATTGGCCCCCAAAAGTATTATGTCTCCAAAATGCCCCTTTTAGAGGTGATCTTGATCAGGGATGGAATAACAAACTGAAGTCTCATTCAGTGCATTGAAGGAGGCTGAAGGTATATTTTGTCCCTTCTCTTCACCCCTGGAACAAGCGAACAGTGTCAGGGACTTGCAAGAGGAGCAAGGACAAGGCAGGTCCATACAGATGAGAAGAGACTCCTCTGCCCTCTGGTCACTCTCAACTCCTGTTCTGTACTGCTAAGGGCCAAATGTAGGAAAGTACATTGTCAGTAATGGTTTGCTTGATTAGATCCCTTAGGGGAAGTCACCAGAAGCAGTTTGGTCTCCTGGGAAAGAAAAATATTATAACAAATGTGAGCCTATTGACTACTGAAGTCATGTGGAAAACACTCATTGACTTCAACCTCAGCAGGAAATGGCCCAATATTACTGTAAAACTTAAGGACTTAAGTGAGTGACACTTTGCTTGTTGTAATGCCAAACAACAAATCAAATTATCTTGCTTTTTGATCTAAGTAGAGTTACTGAGTCTGATTTTCTTCTCACTTTCATACTGTGACATAAATCTGGAGGAAAGCTCTTGATGATAGCAGGATTACATCATCAGTGAACTGATGACAGAGCAGAATCATTCCCAGTTTTATTTGACTAATATTTTAAAAATGCAGAGGCTGAAATGTTTCAGATTCACAGTGGACAGGTCTGCCTTCTATCAAGGTGTGCTTTTAATCTTTAGCCCTAGATAAATTGAACAAGATTAATACTTCATTTTAGATAAGCATCAAAAGTTAAGATTCTTACCTTAATTTGAAGCTTCTGAGTTTGACATATCTGTCTGGGAATCTTCCCAGGAAAACCTATCACATTAGCTCAGTTTTGTGTCCTAATTAGTGCCATGAAATGAAACAATAATCAATTCAATTTTTGTGTACTTATGTGGCCCAAAGAGCCGATTAAAGGAACATCAGCATTTTGGCCAAAATATGGGTCTGACAAAGATCGGATATGTCAGGCTTTAAATCTATATGTAAACAGTAAAATTCCTCCTTTAGAGAAAGGATCAGCTTATGCAGCTTGCTGGATATATGAGGTTAAACAGCTCTTTGTAACTCACCAGAATGCTGCAGATATAAAGGAGCAGAAAAATTCTAAATGAGATCCCTTAGATAATTTACCTACGTATACACTCAATCCTCCTCAGCTATCTTCCCCTCTTATAATCCTTCAATTTTACTAACACCACCTGTAGTAACTTCGACACTAACAGCAGTCTTGGCACCTAAGGCAGTCTCGATACTCATCCCTGAAGAAGAGCCAGAGGTTGTCAAGGGGATGGGGTAGGCAAGTTCTGGGTCCCCCTTTACTAGTTGAAATGAACAGAGACATGGTGCTGCTGCTAGACTTAGAAGAGAACTGGAGCAGTGCCAGAGAGATATTGTAAATCATGCCTTCCCTGAAACTAACCGTGGAAATGCTAACCCTGCTAACACTTCTAAACCTGTTAACACCTCTATGTACCCCCTTAGAGAAGTCCCAACAGCAATAGGAGACATTGGGTATGTAAATGCTCCCCTAACTAGCAGGGAGGTAAGAAGCTTTAAAAAGGAAACAAAATCCCTGATGGAAGATCCCATTGGGTTAGCTGAACAATGTGCTAAATTCCAGGGACACGGTTTTTACTCCTGGGCAGAAATGATGTCTATTCTGAGCATGTTGTTTAGTGAAGTGGAATAAGGCGAGCTGCGATGCGGGAGTGGGAGAGACTGCATCCATTGGGACCAGGGGTTATTCCAGCAGACAACAAGTACCCCATCACAGACCCACACTGGGACAATAACAATCCAGCACACAGAGAACATATGAAGGGTTTACGAGAGATAATTATTGCAGGAATCAAGGAGGCAGTACCTCAGTCCCAGAACGTTACTAAAGCCTTTGAACTTCAGCAAGACAAGTGCGAAACTCCCACTGAATTCTTAGAGAGGCTTAAGGCGAAAATATTCAGGGCTTAAGGATAGAATGCGAAAATATTCAGGACTGGACCCTAACAACCCAGTAGCTCTGGGGCAGTTGAAAGTTAACTTGGTGACAAAATCCTGGTCATATATACAGAAAAAGTTTCAGAAAATAGAAGTGTGGAATGAGCAATCATTGGAAATTCTTTTGTGGGAAGTGTAAAAAGTGTATGTTAGGAGGAAGGAGGAGGAAAAACAGAAGCAGAAGGCAAAAATCATGATTTCTACCATAAATCACATAGTGAAACAGGGAATAGAATCCCAGCAGAAAAAGGGACTCCAAGGGAAGCAAGATGAGGGGTGGAACCAAGGGAGAATGAATAGAAATGATGAGAATGTAAGGAATGAGAAAAGGTGGTCCTTTCCTGGACCACCACAAAACCAGATACAGAAAAAATGTTATCGATGCAGGAAAGCAGGCCACCTTAAAAGAGAATGCCCCAAGTTAAAAAGGGAAGACTGACGGCTCATGATTATAGACTCCAGGTTTAGATTAACAGGCTGCCATTTATAGATTAACAGGCTGCCCAGGGAGGTGGTTGAGTCACTTTCCCTGGAGGTGTTTAAGGGACGGGTGGATGAGGTGCTGAGGGGCATGGTTAAGGGATTGTTAGGAATGGTTGGACTCGATGATCCAGTGGGTCCTTTCCAACCTAGTGATTCTATGATTCTATGATTCTATGATTGCTAATAGGGGGGTCAGGGCTTCTCTGAGAAATGGTCTCACCAGGAACCCTTGGTAAATTTGAAGGTTGGGGCCTTATGGGGAAGATATTGTGTTTTCAGTGGACACAGGAGCAGCTAGATCATCCTTAGTTTATAAAATACCGGGACTTAATTTGACTAGCGATACTCTAAAAATAACAGGAGTAGAAGGATTGGGAATGGTAGTATCACTTTTTGAAACTACTGAATTAAAGTGGGAAACTAAAACTGTTGCTGGACAGTTGTTATACGTACCTGAGGCGGGGACCAATTTGTTAGGGGGAGATTTGACATTCAAATTAGAATTACAGTTGAAAACTTTTGAAAAGGGAATAAAAGTGCCAATGAACTTATTAACAGAGGGCAATGAAAAATAAATAAATCCAAAGATGTGGGCAAGGGGAGGAAATAGAGGAGTTCTCAATGTTACTCCCTTAAAAATAACTTTTCAAGAGGGGAGTGGAATAGTGAGAAAGTGACGATATCCCATCCCTTTAGAAGGAAAAATGGGTTTAAAGCCTGTGATGCAAAGACTGATTAAGGACAGTCTTTTAGAACCTTGTATGTTACCATACAATACCCCAATTTTACCAGTATGGAAATCAGAAGGTTAATACAGATTAGTGCAAGATCTAAGAAAGATTAATGAAATTGTGTTAAAGCGTCACCCTGTAGATCCTAACCCTTATACACTTATGAGTAAAATCCCACATGAACATAAATGGTTCAGTGTAATAGATTTAAAAGATGCCTTTTGGACTTGCCCCTGGATCCAAATAGCAGGGATCTTTTTGCATTTGAATGGGAAGACCCAGAAACAGGACATAAACAGTAATATAGATGGATTGTTTACAGAATCACCTAACTTATTTGGATAAGTGCTGGAAAAACTTTTGGAAACATTTCAGACTCAAGAAGGGGAAATGTTATTACAATATGTAGATGATCTGTTAATTTCTGGAATAGAAAAATCAAAAGTAAAAGAAACTACAAACCTACTGCTGAATTTCCTGGGAGAATATGGGTTAAGAGTTTCTAAGAACAAATTACAGAATGTAGAAAAAGAAGTCAGATATCCGGGACACCTAATCTCTGAGGGTAAATGGAGAATTAACTCTGAAAGAGTTCAGAGAATTTTGCAACTCCCTCTTCCTAGAAGTTCAAGGAGTTAAGAAAATCTTTATCTTTGATTGGATACTGTAGATTATGGATAGAAGCATATGAACAGAAAACAAAGAAATAATATCTCAAATTAGCAGAGGAAGAACCTAATATATTAAATTGGGTTGAAGAAGAAAGAGAAATTATAGAAGAACTGAAGCAAGATCTACTTACAGTGCCAACTCTGGTTCTGCCTGCTTTGGAGAAACTTTTTTATCTTTTCATCACTGTTAGTGAGGGTGCTGCCTTAGGAGTTTTAACTCAAGAATGGGGGGACAAAAGAAACCCTGTAGCATACTTATCTAAGTTGTTAGATCCTGTATCTCAGGGGTGGCAGGCCATGGCAGCAACAACTTTACTAGTAGAAGAAAGCAGGAAACTAACTTTTTTGGGGAAACTAACTTTTTTGGGGAAACTAATTGTTGTTACTCCTCACCAAGTAAAAATAATCCTCACTCAGCTGGAAGTTGGCTATCAGATTCTAGAATACTTAAATATGAGGCAATATTGATTGAAAAAGATGATTTAACTATAATAATTGACTCTATCTTGAATCCTGCTTACTTTTTAACAAGGGAGACTGAAAATACAGTCGATGTGGAGCATAACTGTTTAGATCTAATAAATTACCAAACAAAATACAGTTAGATCTGTAAGCTGTGCCTTAAGATGAAGGGGAAATATTGTTTATAGATGAGTCATCCAGAGTCATAAGCGGAAAAAGTCGTAATGGTTATCCAGCTGTCAATGGGACAGACAGGAAAGTGGAGGAAATGGGAAGTTTACCCAGTAACTGGTCAGCTCAAACTTGTGAACTGTATGATTGAATCAAGCATTGAAATTATTACAAGGAAAACAGGGGACTGTGTATACAGATTGATGATATGCATATAGGGTGGTACACACATTTGGAAAAAATTGAGAGGAAAGAGGTTTAATAAATAGCAGAGGAAAGGGATTGGTGCATGAGGAATTAATCAGGTTTAAGAAAACTTATTACTACCTGAAGAAATTGCTGTGATACATATAAGAGGATAAGGAAATAGAATTGCTGATGAGAAAGCAAAGGAGGCTGCTTTAAACTCTGAAATGATAATGAAGTTGTCTCTAGTGCCAAAGTCCCCACCTGAAAAGTAAATATTCAGTGAAAGGAGATAGCAGCTTTCAAGGACTTAGGGGCAGAGGAGTCGGAAGGACAGTGAATTCTCCCTGATGGAAAAGAACTGGTAAACAAACCAGTGATGAGAAAAATTTTAACTATTCTGCATCAAGGAAGTCACTGGGGAGTTCAGTCAATGTGCGATGCTGTATTAAGAAAATATGCCTGTATAGGATTGTATACAATAGCTAAACAAATATGCAACAGTTGCATAACATGTCACCAAGTAAATAAGAAAGCTATGAGAAAACAGCCTCTGGATGGATGAGAACCAGGACTCAGACCTTTTCAGAGCATTCAAATACATTTTACTGAATTGCCTAAAGTAGGAAGATTTAAATATCTGTTAGTATTAGTAGATCACTTGTCAGGAGGGGTAGAAGCTTCAGTATCAGCAACAGCTAGTGTAGTGACAAAAACTATTCTAGAACAAATAATCCCTAGATATGGGATTGTGGAAAATATAAATTCAGATGGGGAAGTCACTTTACTTCACATATTCTACAGGAATTAATGAGAACTTCAGGGACAAAATGGGAGTTTCATACTCTATGGCACCCTCCCTCCTCTGGAAAAGTAGAATGGATGAATTGAACATTAAAAAAAAACACCTGTCAAAATTTGCTTTAGAAACCAAATTACTGTGGACAAAATGTTTGCCTTTAGCTCTCTTCAGGATTTGTACTGCTCCTAGAAAGGGCCTAAGAGTATCACCATATCAAATGCTGTTTGGATTACCATACCTAGGGGGGACTGGTGAGGTACCTATTCTCGAAACCAAAGATAAGTTTCTTAAGAACTATATACTCAGATTGTCTTCTTCCTTATCATCTCCTAAGGTTCTTGGACTGTTGGCCCAAACCCCACCTTTGGGATTTCTAGTAGAATCATTCTGGGCAGGAGACTGGGTCCTAATACACATCTGGAAGGAGTCAAAGCTTCAACCCAAGTGGGAAGGACCATATCAGGTACTGTTAACCACTAAAACAGCCATGAGAACTGCAGAAAAGGGGTGGACTCATTATACACAAGTAAAAGCCTTGACAGATCCCAATACTTGGGGAACAGAGGATCCACAGAAATAAAAATTAATAGTCTTCACACTGGAGAACCGGGAAGAATAAATGTAACCTGTGACTGGAAAGAAGGACTAGCATATATACATTTGGAGAGTCCCCCCTGGGCATCATTGGTGTTCTTAATTGTGCATTTGTTTGTACTTGGAATAATAATCTGCAAACCTAAATTCCCCTGTTTCAGGTGAAGCTGGGAATTCAAAGGCTTCTCCAGTAGTATACTGCCCCCTAGGGATAGTTTTAAGACACCATAGGGAAATTTGGAATATTCGATAGATCCACCTATCGTTAAGAGAAAGGTGAATCAATATATTCAATTTTGGGAAACTGGGAACTGGCCAAGGGGACCAGTAAAGGGATACAAATGCTTTTATGAGGAAATACTGGTTAAAAGCTTTTGTTGGATTGTGACTTTTGCTTTTTTTAAATATGGAATGCTGAGTTGAAATTGTAAACCAATCTGTTGTTTGTGGACTGAATCAGGCATTTTGCAAAAGAGTCCAAATTATTATTGTCCACATTGAAGGACAAAGTGTTGGTTGGATTCAGCACTAAGAAATATATTTTAATTGGATAAACAAAATTTATAATGAAGGAGATAATATTTCTGTTGATGGCAATAGGGAAGCCTGTAGTCAGGAAGACCTAAGGTGGCCATGGCTGCATGCATAATCTCAATATACTATAATTACAGGGATCCGTCCAGCTGATACTAGATATCGAGACTTAAATTTGACTACTGTGGTTATGCATGGAGATGAGGCATATTCTAAACAAGAGTGGGTCTTGTATGGTCTTAATAGAGTATCCTTCTTAGTGGGGAAAATTGAAGAGGAAATACAAATAAGTTGCAGAATGAAAAATGGAACAACCTACAAAAAGGCATCCCAGATTTCTGTTACACCTGTACAGGAGCTTATGAATAGACGCAAGGTGTTTTGCACCAATAAAGAACTGGATTGTTGACATAATTTTACTCTAACAAGTCTTGTTCTTGTAATTTGTCATTGGTTCCACCAAAATTTTGGGATTTCATTTATGTTTAGAATATACACGATTACAATCACATCCGTCCCCAGCACAGTGCCTTCGCTTTCTGAACTGATCTCTGTTCCTGAGAACACTCTCCCTCTTCAACTTTCAGGAAACAGAACACATGTAATGGAAGAGATCTTTCAATGACAATGGTCTCAAGCTCATATTAATCATACTGGGGGGTTGGGAATACGTCCCAGTGACAAGGATCTGAATTCGGCTACCATAGTTATACATGGGACTGAAATGTATATAGAACAAGAGTGGGGATGAGACAACTCTTATCAAACGGTTGAACTCCACACTGTGCCAGGAGAGAAAATACAAGCTGGATGCTGAGTAGTTAATGGGTTCACTTATCATAGACCCACAGAAATTAAAACCATATATATTACAGGTCTTTACATAGTCAAGAATACAGGGCAACAACAGATGTTGTTTAATCCCATATGGTCTCTTCAGCAAATAGAATTACTAACAAAAGGCAGTATTTCTGCAATTCAGCCTGCTTGTACCTCATTCCTGAAAACTTCCTATATAGGATGGATGGCCTGGTTACACAAGCAAACTCTTTCTCTAAGGAGTCGAAGAAAGAGAGATGTTACTGGTATTTTAGGAACAGGACTGGGTGTCCTAAACAGCACTGACTCTGAACTACTGATGAATAAGATGTCTACAAGAACTACAGATTTGAACAAGTTAGAATATCCCTTCTCTTTTAGCGCTGGGGAATAACTAATGGCTATTATCTGATATATTACCTCAATAGGAAGAATTTCATGAAAAGGATCATCAGTTGCTGGCAAATGCACTCAACACTCTCCAGACTAAAGTTTCTATGGCTCTAAGTTGTGTACAGGCTCAATTATGGATGCAGACTATGAAATTGGCAAAAAAAAGGGAAGAGGACGAAGGCACCCTACCCCAGGAAATTTGAAAAATCATCTGGGATAATGCAAATTATTCTTGAAAGAAAATTCCAGTCTGTTTAGAAATTCATTACTTTCACCCATGATCCAGTTAATGATGTAACCACTGCCTTTGTGATGACCGTAGCCTAAGCCTTGGTGTATACAATATATCTGATAATTGCTTTAGTCCTAAACCATAATGGATCTGTTCTGTATCCAATTGAACATCAGGTATGGGCCTATAGCGAGGCAGGGAAATGGCAGACAATCGACATACAGCAAGAGAAGAGTAAGGATTCTTTTGTGAAAGTAACACCATCAAAGCTCAAGACATCTGTCTTCACACTGAACAAAAGTTGTGTCACTTTGAAATACACCCTAACAAACATCCTGAAACTGTGCTGGTTTATACAGGCAAGGGTTGTGCTTGTATAAGAAAACTTTGTGATTTCATTATTGCAGACATCGTTGTGAATCTCTGCATTTGCAGTTTCACTAACATAGTAGGATGTGACTTTATTTATGCATCTCCTGTCACATTGTATCAGCTACTATGACCTAACTATGCACTAATTCAAAATTTATTACCTCTGCATGTTGGAATGAATCTTACACTGGTGAAGAAATTATTACAACATAAGGATCTGGAGCAGTTGCTGAAAAAGGCCAGAGAAAATGAACAAAGAACCCTGATTACAGTACATCATGATGCAGAAGAAATACATCGTTTTTTGGAGCAAGCAAAGAAAAATGGAGAACACCAGTGGTGGGATACTCTTTCTGGATGATCACCCACTGCTACACGACTCTTTAATAAGATGCTCCATCCTATTGTAATCATCATGTTTTTTAATATAATCTGCTTGCTTTTGATAACAATCCTATAAATTTGAGTTTGGAAAATTACAAAAGAAATAATATTCACATCTTAGTTCTAATAGATAGTCATGTTAATTCATGAGTAAAACCAAAAAAAAGTAAAAAGAAAAAGGGGGGGAATTGTGAGAGTTAGGCTACTTGTGTTTTTACAAAATGGAAGTTTTATCATTAAGATTGAATAATGCAAAATATGATTGCATAATCTGTTTTTCACTAAGAAATGGCTGAACTAGTTTGGATAAGAGAAATGTTATCTCCCGGTACCTTTCTGCTACAGTACAAGATATGCTCAGGAATGTAAGAACTTATAAACAACAGATTGGGTAAAGAAATCTAATATGTAAAAAGTAGCCTAGTAACTGTCTCGTAATAGCTTTGTGATGGGTTGTAAGTTTGGGGAGAGGGTGGTCTTGCCTTGAAAAGGAACAGTAAATAAGCATCTTCGTTTTTTGACAAGGGTTGAGCACTTTCCTTCTTGCCAGGAGTCACTCCTCACTCCTGCGATTGCAATCATGAATAAATAAATAAATAATGCTGTTTCACAAGATGCGTGCCTCAGTTTACCTATTTGACTCATGAGCATTTCTCACACTCTCTCCCGGGATGGCAAGTGCGTTGCTGCAAATGACCCCTTTTCCAGAGAATTATTTATAGTTTTTTCAGTGGGCCTGCACAGTGCTTCTCCTAGGAAAGTTCTAGAACTGAATTTGAAGGGGCTTAGGGGAGCTCTTCAGGCAGCAAGTGCAGCTAAGACTGCTTGCGAGAGTGAGATAAGGTGTTGAAGGACACTGCCTCTGCTACAGTCTCAACCATGATTTAAGGCAACCTAAAGAGATCTGCATTGCATTGGGCAAACACAGAAGCACCTTGCATGGTCTCTGAGATACTCATGATTTATGAGATACTCTAACTGTACTACAACTTATGTGTCCCATTGCACCTGTGTTCAAGTCTGAGCTGTGAGAAATCTTATCTCCATTCCTCCTGTGTAAATTAATAGTAGAAACCTGGATTACATCACCAGAGCAGGCAGCCTATCTGTTTTTTGACCCCCCGGTGGATCCAGTGTCTGGCACGTGAATACCATCCACTGAGGGCAGACAAGTTATATCCATAAATCTTTTGGGACAGTGTCTGCATCTATACTGACAGCTGAGTTAGATAAAAAGAGTGGAATTTCCCCATCAGTTATGGAAAGAACAAGAAGAGATCCCCACTGAGACAGACTGGATAGACCGTGGCAGTATCTAAACCATGATTCACCCAATCATCTTTCTCAAGACTGTGTACCAGTAGGTATCTCAGGATGGATGCTAAGACTCAGGATCTCAGCTAAAGCTGCTGGCAACATTTTGGGTTAAACTTCTCTTAATATAGGCCGAAACCGCTGCCCTGTGTTGAGCACCAAGAAATTGTTTAGCCCCAGCCTGTCAGTTAAAACTGAGCAGTTGGCCTCCCAATCACACACGCACATACCCCCTCCAGGGAAAGGGGAAAGGGAAGTAAGAGGAAGAAGACTTGTGGGTTGGAAAACTAAAACTATAGTTTTAATGAAATTATGATGTTGATGATTATGATGATGATAATGATAATAAGGAAAAAAAAGAGAAAATAAAATCTATACAAATATACATCTCAGCCCTTGATGACTATACATCACCACAAATGCTGCAGAGCAGACACGAGGGAAAGGGTGCAAGGCTAGGAGGGAACTGGATTCAGGAACGTACGGATCGGGGATCAGGAGTGATCCAACAGACAAGGTCCTCGCTGGACGTCAGCCATCACAGAAGAGGGCCAACCCTCATGGTCTTTCAGTTTTTATACTGAGTATGATATATATGGGATGGAATAATCTTGGTCAGTTTGGGGTCACCTGTCCTGTCTGCCCCTCCCTGCAAGTGCAATCCTTCTTCATCTTTGACTTACAGCACTCCACTAGCTCAAGGATGGCCTTGGTTTCTATAGGAATAAGTATAAGCAGTGGCCTTTCTGCACACCCTTGCCCTGTGTTATCACTTCCAGAAACAAACACTGTCTGAAAAACATACAATTAGCTTTCAGAAAATGAAGTTACTTAGACAAGACTGAGCTGAAGTTAGAAAATTGATTCTATTTTAGGTCTAACCACAACCATGATCAATGTCTAGAACTACCTGATTTCTCATGCAAATCATTTTTTTCTTCTTTTTCTTGGTGTTTTTTTTTTTTTTAGATAACATTGTTTTTTACAGTTAGGTCTTTAAATAGCATATAATGTCCCACAAATACAAATAAATGGCAAATATCATGCAGATATCCCAATGTGACAGAAGATCTGCTTACAAGTCCAAGAACAAATACATGCCTACTTCTCTGAAGCATCAAAGCTCACATGGACAAACTATGAAAAAGAACATACAGCTAAAATTAACTCCATATAAAGGTAGAGAGTAGATCAGGACCTATTCACAAAAAAAAATTCGCAACTTATCACCAAAAACTACTCAGATATTGAAATTAAATATTTTAACATAAAAAGTCTGCTTTTATTCATTTTTATTAAAAAATGTACCTAAATGTAGTATATCTACATCAAATTTAACTTTCATATATACAGTAGAATTAAAAATAAAAAGTAAATAGTTTTTTGAACTGGGAAAAATGTATTGGATCTTAAAATATATGCTCACAACTTTGTAATAGTTAAAATGGCAGTAAAATTAAAGTGACTTTTCTCTTTCATCCAGCCACGAAATGTAGGATCTCACAAGCTCTTACAGCAGGAGAATGTTTCTTACCCAATGCTAGAACTGCAGTACAGAGAAATCTGGAAACTTTTCCAAGGTCATTCATGAAATGCAAACACTTTGTTTTCCCATTATCTATTATGAATTTTGAATTGCTGTGAAAGCATAAAGAAGGAGATAGCCCAAGACAAATTATTTTTCTTATTTGCAAAAGGTGTCCATATGTTTGTACTTTTATTATCACATAAACCAGTGTAATAAATAAGCTTAAGTATATATTAGAGCCTGAGACTTCTGCTTACTGAAAATTTCAGTATTCTGTATTTTATTATCATAACCAATGGCCTGAAATCATAATAGCTCTGCACTACTATTCTGTCTTTTTATTAGTTAAACTATTCTGCTGTATTAAGTATATTACAATATTTGACTAAAAAGGAATGATGGGGGTGGGGATGTGAGAAAAGGAAAAGGTAAAGATTTTTTCTTTTTTTTAAAAACCTCCTTGGCAAGGTTTTCACTGGTACCATGCTTTACATTTTTAACAGTATTACACTTCTAATTGATGTGAGGACTGCTAAGTATTTCTGATCAAACCTCATTCTTTGATGCTGTTCCTTTTGTATTTGCATAGAAACCTTGCTTCTTAGATACACCAGACTTGCAGGCACAACTGCTTCAAGTATGGAAAAGCATGTAAATAATTGACTGATATAGGCTTACAATGTCTTTATACATGATCTTTTACCCACATCACAAGTAGGTTGTGGACCTAGCCTGTTTGAAATAGAGATTGATTGTAGTGGTGCAGGTCTAAACAAGGAGCAAGTCCCAATGCTGCTGTTTTTCTTTTGCTACTCTAGGAAGCTGCCTGAAAGGCTAATAAATCTCTCAGCTATCAAAATCTAAAAAGACAGGGAGTTCAAGCAGAGGTAAAGACATATTATTAGAATTAATTTTGGCAGTTAAAGAAGATAAGGTTAGACAGCAATGTGATAGATAAGTCATCCAAGTCCCTTTTGAAATTAGCATTTGAACTCCCAGTAGTATTTTCAGATACTACCTTACAGGTAACTTTATTCCAGGAGTTTTGCAGACTTGAAAGGGATATAAGCTGCAGTGTTTCTGTTAATATGATTTAGTGTCAGTCTAAATATTGGCTGACCAAACTGTTTCATCAGCTCCCCACATTCCAATTAGGGTGTTTGGGGATCTTCAGAAATTTCCCCTACTTTGAGAAGCCATGACAGGGCCCCTAGAATAAGGACCCAGAAAAAAAGGTTTTGACTGGACATGAGAAATCACATGGCTGTTGTTAATATCATTCTGCAAATACACACATAGACCTCCTTTTTTTTTAAGTTACAAACACACAGAAGAAGACTTGATCCTTTCATTCAAGTACCTTTCCCTATAATTTGAGGAATTCAGGACTGGTGTGAAGGAAGAGATTATTTGTTATAAGTTACTAACCTACTATGTGATTGAATATTATGCATAGTTTTTGTGATTTTAGAACTAAAATATAGGATTAGCTTGAATAATAACTTTGAGCTAGCCTGCGCCTGGATACTTACGCTTACATAGGGAATTTTAACAAGGCTGCAGTTAGAAAGAATGGGAAAGAATGTGACTGTATCTAATTAAGCCAGATAACAAGGACTAGTGCAATGATAAGAGAAAGAAGAATCAGCTAGGACCAGATGAAACCTTGAAGAGGTGCCCAAGCTGTCTAAGAGCATGCGCAAGAAGGAGAGTTGAAAAGTTCACTGTGGAGAAGACTGCGAGCCTTCCTCCAGAAGCCCCCAGCCCAAGACCTCCAGAGGGCAAGAGCGTGTGTGCCAAGGGGAGGAAACTTATGTAAATAAATTCTGGGAACTGATTATAATAGACACACCTGTTCCAGGAAAAATGATGAATATGTATACTTTGACTGTATATAGCCTTTTTGAATTGTGTACATAGCATTATGCTTCTTTCTTTGCCTTAAACATTTTGCCTGAAGAGTGTCCATTTCTGTGTTTGTTTAGTGGCGCCAGCAACGAATAGTGGAGGTGGTACAGCAGGACACCTCCCCAAGGGTGGAGCTTGGGTTATTGCCTGAGGGCTTTGTCTGTGGTGCCGGGTTCAATGAAGGGGAGGTGCAGGAGTAAGCACCGCTCTCCCTTGCCTGGCTGTTCTCAGATCTGTCCAGATCTGGCTGCAACAGGGGGAGGTGATGATCCCCCCCAAGACTACCACGGTCAGACCCTCCCGAAAGCCTTTTTGTCCTCAACACCAACCCTAGTTCCCATAGGTAACAAGAAATCAGGCCAATATCCTGATAAATATCATTCTGGACAACCAGTCTTGGTAAAGCTGCCTCATATTGACAATGTCCCAATGATACTGACCAAACCCAAAAACATTAAAATAACTCTCAGTTCTGAACGAAGATATGATTTGGATCATAATATGGAGTGGGTTCATTTTTTTCCAGAAACAGATTAGAGAAATTCTTTATATTATCTACCACAGTTATGCCTTGCACTGTTTGAAATCTCAGTATTCCTTTTTGTTTCTTACTCACAAGAAATTGAACTTGTTCTTTCTGACATCTGTTAATTATAAAGGATCTCCTCAAGACCAGATCTTGTTTTAAAGTGCTCGGACAAAATCAATGAGCCAATTAAGTAAAATAATATATAAATTTATTACAAAGATTTAGCAAGCGATAGCAAGCAAAACAGTGCTGGGCAGCCTGGGAGTCTCCTGCTCCACCAACCGTGGAGCAGGAGACTGTCCTGTACCCCTTGTGTAATGCATGTGTGTTTCACTTGCAAAAGCACAAGCATTGTTTACATTACCGGATGTCTGTGGTTAATGCAAGGAAGTGTCTGTCGGTTAATGCAAGGCCCACTCTTCCTTGGTTCAAGGCCAACATCTGTTTTTTCTACTAGCATAAGCAAGATTTGATTAACAAACATTATCTCTTCTATTACAATCTGATCTCTGTAGTACACCATGCTTCATGCTGCTCCAAAACTTGATCAGCAGCTGTCGTAGCCCCAAACACAATGGAGTACAGTCATTTCCATTTTAAAAAGTATGCATATATAAACGGTAGTGGAAAGCTCAGATATGTTTTGTTGTAACTTCTAAATACTATTACATTGTAACTTCTAAAAGTTGCTCTAACAAGCAAGGGTAGGCTTCATCTATAGTTTATTTCTGGTGACTTGGAAAAAGCTGTCCTTCAGTTTCAAATGTCTCTCATCCCTTTTCTTTTGTCTTCCTCCTAATAGGTAGTTAACAAACTGAGAAAGGAAGGAAGGAAAGAGAGAGAGGGGAGAAAATTAGATTTTATTTCTTTAACCAACACTCTCCCACTTTTCAGAAACTGCTGTAGTATCTCTAATGGACAGTAGGCAAATGTCCAGAATTCTGCTCATTTATTGTGTATTGCTGTTTATCCTTTGTCTAATAATAGTGAAAATAGAAAGGATGCTTATCATTACTGTGGAGAAAAAAAAGAAAGAGGAAGGTAATTAATTTCAAGGGGTTAAATATGGTCTTATTTCTCTAAGCATTATGTCTATGAGCCATTGCAAACATATATTAATTCAAAGTACACTTGCAATATTATTCTTTCTCCAATCACAATAGAAGCCATACAGGAATGAGCAGAATCAGACAGACATACTCAGTTTGTTCAGCTGAAAAATAAAAACATAGTTCTCAGCTCTAACACAATAGGGAAAAAAAAAAACACAGAAGAAAAGGGAAAAGTGGCACAAGTGTTAGATTGAAGGGCTGATTATTAAATATTTTTGTCTTTTGTTCAGTTAGAAATTTTAGGGCTTTTGGAAATCCAGTTTATTTTTCCTCTAATGCCTCCAAACTGTAGTCTACAACCTTTGATGGCTCAAGAGCTAAGCTATAGTCAGGAATCTCTGGTCACTACACAGCACAAGAGTGTCCTTAAGAGCATTCCAAATTGAATGCTCACTTGAATGAAGATAAGCATCCATTCTGATGTATAATAAAAGTTACAAACAGTGTACAGAGTCCTTGGTAACAAATGTTGAAGGTATACAGTGAAGGCACAAATGTTCTGCTACTTTGTTGTGGTTTAGCCTCAGCCATCAACTGAGTACCACGCTGCCACTTGCTCACTCCTTCTCCCTGCTGGGATGGGAAGGAGAATCGGAAAGAGAAAGGAAAAGCTCAGAGGTTGGGATAAAGACAGTTTAATAAAACAGCAAAGATAAAAAATAATAACAATAATGTTAATAAAAGAATATACAAAGTGAGTAATGCACAGTGCAATTGCTCATCATCTGGAAAACGATGCCCAGCCTGTTCCTGAGCAATGATCACCCCCCACCCCTGGCAAACTCCCCCAGTTATATACTGAGCATGACATCACGTGGCAGTGAAAATCCCCTTGGCCAGCCTGAGTCAATTGTCCCAGCTGTGTCCCCTCCCAGCTTCCCATGCACTCCCCACCTTCTCCTTGGCAGGCCAGTATGAGAAACTGAAGAAAATTAATTCTATCCCAACTAAATCCAGGACATACTTCAAGGAGGAGTTGAAAATGTAAGTGCATATTTTTGCATTTGCTTTCAAGGACAGATCAGTCTTAAGGGCCTTATGCAGTCCTGGTTCCTGGATTTAATTCTGATCAAGTCCTATTTCTATTAAAGAAAGTTATATCTTTTGTCTTTGGAAGGAAACTTGGGTGACAGTATAAGAAAAAGTTCAGTCCAGCAGTTCCTCTGGCCAGGAGCTTTCACAGACCAGGATTTAAGTTCGCCCCATGGAAAGAATCTGTCTCAAGGACAGACAAAGCCAGTAGTATTACACTTATGTTGATCTAATTTTCAGAGAAGCTTGGCTTTCATATACATTGCCCCAAACAAGATAAAATGTTGGTACATTTCATCTTTACTATATAATTAAAGATGCACGCAGGGCACAAAAATCCAAAGCCTTCCCTTAACACTACATTCTTTTGAGTGTCATTCAAACTCATCCTTGAAGTATGTTTCTACAGTGGTTTTGTTCTGTGTAAGCATATTGTATGTCAATTTTATTTCATTATCTCACTATGACCTGTACTGACTGTAAAGTCATGGATGCTTGTCTAATAACATCTAAACTTTTTATGGTTCAGATTATGAGTACTTTGCTAGCTTTTTAAATTTTTCCCCACTATCTAAGCCTCCTTTTATATATGAACTCTGCCATTTTATTGCATATTACAGATATCTTTCTCTAACTCAGTGTCTTTTTTTTTTTTTTTTTTTTCATTTAACTGTTGTGGCTAATTATACAGCAGATTCAAATCTGCATGGATTTTGCAGAGTATTTGCCTCTCCAGTTCCTTAATTTTCCATTATCAGGCAAATTACTCTAGTGTTGATTGCTAGTCCCTTTCCCCCCTGCCTTGACCTCATATGCAGATTACGATCAGACAAGGTCCATTCACTGGGTCATTCTATAAATCCTTTCTCAAAATACATTTCTTTATGCTTGATGGCTTTCCATTTAACTCTTCCTTCAATGTCCACTGTACCTCATGCTACATAAATCATTAAGAACAGTTCAACTTCTTGCACTAGCTATCGTGCAAGTCTCTACATATTCTGCAGCTTTAGAGTTACTCAGTAGCCTAAACTGGAGAGACTGGATCTGCTCAATACAATTTCAGTATTGCCAGGCATCTGAATCACTCAACATCTGAATCATAGCCATATGATCTTCTATCTTTATAGTTCTACATATTTATATAGGGAGAGATAGATTTGTTAGGTGGAGTGCAAATTTGCTGATCCACAAGACAAAAGGAAAATACTTTTGTCTTTTGGAGAAGTGATTCAGCCTCTATAAATTCAGGAAAATATTACCACAAGTTATAACTGTTTTACATTTCTAAGATTTTTTTAGAAATAAAAATCATGACAATTCTGCAGTATTAGTATGCCTCAAAAGCCACATGACTACACTCTCCTACATGAACATCCTACATGCTCCCTCTGTCATTACCACTTGGATCATAACTTTGAGTTCTTAAAAGAAATATATAGCAGGAAAGAAGCAACAGTGACATGAACAGTCTGAGCATCACATAAATATGAGCTCTGACATATGACCCACCTAGTGGATGAGGGAAAGTCTGTGGAAGTTATCTGCCTGGACTTCAGTAAAGACTTTGATCCTGTCTCCCACAGCATACTCTTAGAGAAGCTGGTGGTGCATGGCTTAGTCAGAAGTACTCTTAGGTAAAAAAATGGTTAGATGGCCAAACCCAGAGAGCTGTGGTGAACAGAGTTAAATCCAGTTGGTGGCCAGTCACATGCAGTGTTCCCCAAAGGCTCAGTGCTGGGGACAGTGCTGTTTAATATCTTCACCAATGATCTGAATTGTGTGCTCCCTCAATAAGTTTGCAAATGACAACAAATTGGGTGGGAGTGTCAATCTGCTCAAGGGCAGGAAGGCTCTGCAGAGGGACCTGGACAGGGTGGATTGATGGGCTGAGGCCAATTGTATGAGATTCAACAAGGCCAAGGGCCGGGTCCCACACCTGAGTCACAACCACCCCATGCAACACTACAGCCTTGGGGAAGAGTGGCTGGAAAGCTGCCTGGCAGAAAAGGACTTGGGGGTGCTGGTTGGCAGCCAGCAGTGTTGCTCAGGTGGCCAAGAAGGCCAACAGCATCCTGGCTTGTATTAGAAATGGTGCAGTGATGAAGGAGACATAGACCTCGCAAATTTCTTAAGCATATTCTTTTTAATTGGCACAGCATACAGGAGTCAAATTAAGAAAGTACTACTACTGCTTCTCTTAGCACTGGCTTCTCTCATTCAGACATATCTTTATACAGTTCCTCGGTTTTCTGACCTTCAGACAAACAGGATGTTTTTGGTTTTGTCTATTCCACATTCTCTTGACTGTTTTCAGCCATATCTCCAATTCACTTATTCCCAGGCAGTTTTTCCCAGCCTGGCCTTATCACACATTCAAGATGCATCATCCTGTGTGTGTGGAGCTTGGAACACCTGGTGTTTTTAATAATGTTTATTGTAATATGCTTGGTGCCAGCTTCATGCTAAAATTACTGTAAATGATAGGGGAAAAAATATTATGCTGGCATTTTACAGGTAATATAAAGTTTACAAAGGTTGAAATAAACCCAGTGTACAAAGTTAAAATGAGTCATGCAGTGGTTCATTTTTCTTCCACCCCAAAAGATATTGCTATCAGGGAAGCCAAATGTGTTTTGATGTGCACATGTTATACAAAGCCCTACAGGATATAACTACATCACACTGAGAAAAATGAGAAGCATGTTATTTCCCCCATGAAGTCCTCACTGAAAGAAAATTTTCCACAGTGCATATAATCAATGTGAAGACATAGTTTACATTAGCTGTTAAACATGTCAAACTCTATTAAAACTGATGCTTGTTTCCCAAAGGTATTGGAAGAGCAACTCACAGAGCCATTCTTGAAAGAAGGAAAATTAAATAAGCAAAGGAAAACATGTATTTAGGCAGGCTCTTTCCAGATCAATCTTGTCTCAGGGTAGTTTTACACTTGTGGGACACCGTGGACAGTGCTCTCCAGAATGAGGGAGTACAGTGAAGGCGCTTTGCCAAGCTAGGCTGTGTTCCAACAGTGTACCTGCTTAGTTAAACTTTACTATGTTTGCTTAATTAAACTGTGTTTCAGCTTTGTCATCACTGAAAGAAAGACAAAACCACCCAGTGTTAAGCAAATCTTGTTTGCTGCTAAGCTCATCACTCAAGAAGCCTTTGTATTCAGTGGAGGGAAATAGGCACTTCCAGGAGATTATTTGCTAATATTGCATTAGATGTCAAATTGTTCAAATGAGTCATGCCATAAAAATGCTATTTATTTCCACTACTGTCCTTGGATATGAACTGTGATGTCCATGAACAGGCTGGTGCCTGCGTTATGCTTTTTGAGTGTAGCATCTGTCCTGGGCTAAAACAGTTTGAAGAGCATCACTGTGCCAAATCTTCTTCTGGGGAAAGCAGGATTGTTTACAAACTTCAGTGAATGTAACTGCTTTTTAGAAGAGGAGAAACTGTGGTTACATGCATAGGGATTCACAATCATAGACAGCATGGAGGAAGGGAAAGAAGAAAGAATTCAGGTTCAGGATTTGTTGCCAGTTGCAGGTATTTGATGCAAAAATAATACCTGAACACTGTTTTAATATGGCATTTTCACTATCAGTATCACTAGTGGATCTTCAAGGCCACTGAATTAGATTTACTTTTCTACACAATCTGGAGGAAAATGGTCCTTTCTGACACTGAGGGTTCAAGAATCATAACTCTGGATAACATGAACCTGTAAAGATTCATTGAAATCAAAGAGGATTATCTGTCTACCTCTGAGTAATATTTCTTACAGCAGTGTTAAAAATTGGATGAATATAGATGTTTATTTCAAACAGCAAATTTCAAATAATTCTACGGGAAAATATTTCACCAGAGTGGGATGGAATTAGACATATGAAGGGGATTTTAGTGTGTTCAGAGTACCAGGAAACTAAAACTACTGGACCCTCAGAGGCCCATTCAACATCATGTTTTTGCAGAAGTGAAACATAAGACTCTATATAATGCAATTCATGCAAAGTACCTACCTATCCAGGATTAAGGTAGGGAACCTGATAATAAGGAACCTGATGCATCTCTCCACTAGCATTACCATCATGGCCTTAATCCTCTTGCACTTCAGATCTTTTCTATAAAGCATGGACAGAGCTCCATGATATGAATGAGAAGAGGGCTTGAAATAGCCTTGTAATTCTTCCATCATATGAGTAAGGGACCATAGGAGCATGTGCTATGAGGAGGATGTTAACAAAGGGAAAGCAGAGAAAGGTTTTCTCCTACTCCTCACTGCTCAAATTGCTCCATAATGGTAATACTTATTTCAGACCTCGATATTTTGTAAGGCCATGTCTAAAGGTGTACAAAATAAGCTTCCGTCTACTTCAGGGAAAAGTTAAAGGTGAAAAAAAAAGTAATTTTAATAATCATGAATTATTCATTGTCATGAATGACCACTGTCGAATGGTTATTTTTTACTGAAAACACTATCAACTTATCAAGGCTTCAGATTGTCATTTTCTTGGCATTTTAGGTTGGAATGACAATGTTAACAGAGGAGATGACAAAATATACCCCTATGTGCTTCTAGCAATTAGACTCAAGACTAATGGGTTGATATAATCTGATGGTAAATTCTTATATCATAATCGTTTGAGGACTCTAATTTGAACTCTGGCAGGATTTGTTAATGATAGTCATTAACATAACCTGTCATGATAGTACGGGTGAATATTTGGAATGTAAACATAAAATTGAGCATTACAAGGATTCTGTATGCTTGCATAGTACCTTCTGTTGATATTCTCAAATCCTTTTACAAAAATAAACCTCACAATCTCCACTGACTCCTAATGCTTTAATCATTGCTTTTGCTGCACTTATTAATTTGATTACTTTTGGTTTCAGAATAAACAGCAACAGAACTGGCAAGAGGTTAGGATAGGAAATACACTCCTTGGAAGACATTAGCAACCTGTGAAAATCAACTTTTTGGCCTGGAGTAAGAGTTTACATTTCTAATTCTCATTTTATATCACAGAGGGAGGTAAAGCAGCATTTTCCCCAGAACAAACATAATTTATCAGCTGGATTCATACTGACACTTCAAATATCCTATTGTGATCTTAAAGTTTATTAAACTTTTTGACTGTTAGTTAATTTCAGCAGTGGGGAAGCTATTAGCTGACCTGCTAGATACCCATCCCAGCATCTGCTAACTGAAGACCTGTGATTTGGGCATGAAAACTGAAATTACATGTGGACAATAAATATAGTTTCGCTTCTAATACAATGAAAGGTCCCATCCTGCCTTGATTTCTTGATATTTTTAAAGGTATGCCAGAAGACATTTTTCTGTATCCTAATTGAATAACCTAATTTTTATCCACCCATGAAATATCTTTTTACACAGGCAATTGATGCCAGGAGTTTGTAGCGATCTTTGGGACAGAAAGGAGGGAGATAGGAAGAAATAAATAGCAGCAAATCAAAAGAATAAAAATTATAATTGCTATCTCATTACCAAAAGGACAAGAAAACTTAGCTTTGGAAACAATGTGTGTTTATCAACAACCATCTTAATGATTATGCTTTGAATGTGCACTTGTGTATATAAAAAATATGGGTGTAACTTGCTCATCAGAAGGGACTCAAACCTTCTGTTCAGTTCTGAAATAATAGTCCCTTAGCAGTGGAACTAGAAATTATCATACAATCAGAGAATCATAGAATGGTTTGGGTTGGAAGGGGCCTTAAAGATCATCCAGTTCCAACTCCCCTGCCATGGGCAGGGGCACCTTCCACTAGATCAGGGTGCTCAAAGCCTCATCCAACCTGGACTTGAACACCTCCAGGGATGGAACATTTACAACTTCTCTGGATAACCTGTTCCAGTGTCTCACCACCCTCACAGGAAAAATCTTCCTAATACCTAATCTAAATCTATCCTCTTTCATCTTAAAACTGTTATCCCTTGTCCTATCACTACACTCCCTGATAAAGAGCCTTCCTCAGCTTTCCTGTAGGCCCCCTTTAAGTACTGAAATGCTGCTAGAAGGTCTCCCCAGAGCCTTCTCTTCTCTAGGCTGAACAAGCCCAACCATCTCAGCCTGTCCTCATATGGGAGGTGCTCCAGCCCTCTGATCATCTTTGTGGCCCTCCTCTGGACTCGCTCTAATAGATCTATGTCCTTCCTGTGCTGAGGACTCCAGAACTGAAAACAGTGCTCCAGGTGAGGTATCATGAGAGCAGAGTAGAGGGGTAGAATCACCTTCTTCAACCTGCTGCTCACAGTTCTTTTGATGCAGCCCAGGATATGGTTGGCTTTCTGGGTTGCAAGCGCACATTGCCAGGTCATTTTGACTTTCTCATCCACCAGCAAATCAAAGTCCTTCTCTTCAGGGCTACTCTCAATCCATTCTCCACCCAGCCTGTAATTGTTCTTGGGATTACCCTGACCCAGCTGCAGGACCTTGCACTTTGCCTTGTTGAACCTCATGAGGTTTGCACTGGCCCATCTCTCAAGCCTGTCAAAGTCCCCCTGGATGGTATTCCTTCTCTTCATCGTGTCAACTGCACCACACGGTTTAGTGTCATCAGCAAACTTATTGAGGGTGCCCTCAATTCCACTGTCCATGTCAATGTCAAAGATGTTAAACAACGTTGGGCCCAATACTGACCCCTGACAAACCCCACTCGTCACTGGTCTCCACTTGGACATTGAGCTGTTGACAACAACTCTTTGAGCGCAATTATTCCAGTAAACTTTAAAATGCTAATAAGCTGTGATATATCTTCTAGTAATGCTGGTGGCTATCAAAAAGGAGACTAGGGCATGAGATACAGCTGCTTCCTAGATCTGGTGCAGGAGCATTCTTGTAGGAAGAATGCTTCAAGTGGTTGCTCAGATTGTTTTGATTTTAAGATGTAAATGCTTATTCAGCAGTCTGACATGTTCATAGATCTGTAGTGAGAGCTCAGAAATTAAAAGAAATCTACAGAAGTGCAGTGATCCAAATCCTTTTGAAATCCATTGTGATTTAGCAGCCCATTTTCTTTAAGCCTCTTCACACACACTTAACTGCTATAAAATGTGTCCACAATTATCTCTAAGTACTCAAAACTGAGAAGCAACATTTTTTAGTACTGTCTGGATAACCAAAACATTATGAGGAAGCTTTTTATATATATAATTTTTTAGGAAAGTGTTTTTTTCAATTAAGTTCACTACGTAACTCTACTGCTGTTTCTATGCTTGACTTTATTATATGTTTATGTTATCATCTTCCTCATCACAAAGACTCCTCTGAATGACTGAATGTAAATTATATGCCATCCAAAATTTGTGTGACTTTAGGAAAAGAAAAAAGAAAAGTGATTTACGGTTGCCATGCTACCTTTAATAATCAGTACTTAAAACTTTGCAGTCTAGTTCCTCTTGTCTAATCTGTTTGTCAAAGTTCTCCTGGAATTAGAGAGCAAAGATGGAGATAGCCTTCAGTCTAATGCATTTGTGGTTAAACTTAGAGGTAATGCATGGGCACAGGCACTGTAGTTGAAAGTTTTGATAACCCCTTGCTCTTAAGATCTTAAGGAGAGAAGGAAAAACAACAACAAAACAAGAAACAAAGAAAGAAAAGAGAAAAGAAAGATTGTTCAATGCTTTTTCTATGCACTTTATGATTCAGATATGCCAGCACTGTCGTTTAAAGTCAAGACCTCAGTAGCGGGCTCTGAAGATAAATAAATCTTCACTGAGTTTCGGCATTTCAGAGAAATACGTGGGACCTTGCTATATAGTTCTTTGTTTGTGCAGTGTGCATAGTTATACATCTTCCACTGAGACCTTCTTTTGGTATGTTTTAACTGTGGTTATTCAGCTAGTTTCATTAGAATTGGCTCCTTTGTGTGATAGCAGGAAGAAGCTGTAACCTAAATTCAGCCATGTAAGTTTAAAGACAAGGTCTAAGGCAAAAGCCAAATCAAGAGAAATTCTTTCAGTCCATGCAGGAGGAAGGTTGGGAGCTCAACTGGTTCAGCCAACCTAAGATGTCTGTGATGCAGCAAGAGTGCAGATTTTTCTCTCTATAAAGAGAGACAAGATTGCTGGCACTTTTGAAGTGTTTCAGGTAGGTAGTTGGATGTCTCAAGTTAGGGAATATGATTTTGGGCCCCAATATGAAACAAAGCCAAACCAAAGAAAGCCTTCAAAACCATTAGTTGGATTTTATCTTTTTTTATTTCCCATGGAGAACTTTTCCCTTTCCCCATTCTTTCTCTGATTTTTACTTCGCAGTCTTTCTAACTAAGTTCAAGGTTGATGATGCAATTTTAACTGAAGGAAATGCAGGATTTAGCTCCTATTCAGAGGCTTTTTTGGTAACACACCACATTATATTTCTTGCTTGTCATTACAATCTGCCAGATTTCTGGCACCATTTTTTTTCTTCAAATTTACTATTATGATTCTTCATTGGGAAAAAACGGGGGGGGGGGGGGGGGGGGAATAAAGAAAGGGAAGAATAACTTGCATTTCCTGATTGGAAGGCAGGGATTATTTAACATTGCCCTGTACGTCTCTCATAAAAATGATAAATGAATGTATATTAACTGAACCCTAAACCAAAATAACGTGTTTTTCTAAAAGTTTCGCAGAGATGCATTTCCATTGTGATTAGTTTATTTTTTTTAAGCAAGTGCTGTTAAACCACCATAAAAATGAAAGCTGAATTCTGAAATGCTTAAAGGAGGTGGAAGAAAGCACTAGTCAGAAGGGTTTTTCTTCTCTTCTTAGTACTACACAAAATAAATAAATTTAGCCTATATCTTTAAAAAGAAAGAAAGAAACCAAACCCCAAACACATAAAAATCCAGAAAAAAATCCCCCACAAACACAACACAGATAAACCAAAACAAACCAAAGACAACAACAACAACAACAACAAAAATCTTATTCAAGGAAATAAAAGGCTTTGCTGATTAAGAGTTATGATAAAATTGCTTACTCTGGAACAAGTGGATGGCCACAGTGGCTAGGAACTTGCTGCACAGATTTCCCTCACAGGGGACTTAATAATTTATACTCCTCAAAACAGAAATGAGGAAGAGATTGGTCTTTTCATCATTTTTGCCACCTTGATTTACTGAGCTTGGTCAAGGTTTAAACAAGACACTTGGCTCCCAACACAGTCAGGAACCCACAATGTTGCTGTTGGTCCCAGTCATCCCCTCTCCTCAACTGTGCCTGTCCTGCAATGTTGTATAGCTGATTTTTGCTCTATCCCATGTAATATATGAACTTACAGTGAAGTCCCTTTGTGGTGGTGAAATTGTAATAAGGAGACAGTTAAACCAAGTGAGACCCCAGGGACAAAATTAATCATGATTTTTTTTTTTGTGCACAAATGTTTTGAAGAAACATAGCTGGTTTATATTTTAAAAAATGTCTTTCCCATATAAATGTAATGTTCCCTAAATGCTCTCATTTTCAGCAAACCACTATTAAAGAGATCAAAGAAACTAATCAAAACAGGGACACTGAAATTTCTTCAGTTTATATTTTCTGGAATTACTCTCTCATTTATCTGTCTTTACATTCCCTTTTTTTTTCTGAATTTTTCCTCTTTATCCCTTCCTTTTTCTGTAAGGAAAGGAAAATATATAGTTTTTAAATATATTTAAAAAAATATTTTTAGAATTAAAAAAGGACCAGAATTTTCATTAATATTATTTATCAGTCGGGACAGAGTCCGAACTACTTCTTCCCAGCTATGATGTCAAATTACTGTAATTTATTTTACTTACCGTGATGCAGTAATTACATCCTTGAAAGGAAGAACTATTGAGAACTTTCCATATCATTGACAGAATTTTACTGGTTTTGTTCAGAAGGAAAAATCTAAGTTGCTATAAATGGTTCCCTGGAGAAGCTCAGCTGAGTGCTCTCACAAAGGAGGACATTTTCAGACTATTATTTCCATTAAACACCAAAGTAATCGTCTGTAAACTTGTTCAGTTATTTGTTTTTACTGGACTGTAAAAGAGTAAAATATAAACAAACAAATAAATAAATATTTATAGCACATGGATAACAGTGTGAACACATGCCATAAGCCATGCCAGGCATAAAATATAAATAAGTAAGTAAGCAAGTAAATAAATAAATATATATATATAGTGCATGGATAACAGTGCAAACACATGCCATAAACCATGCCAGGGAAAAGGAAATAAATCAAGCTTCATGGCTGAGAGATGTCACTTGACTTGATTTGTAATAAACACCTACACTTATCATTATGTAGCATATTTCTATATATTATTTTGTGTTACAGCTTTACTCAGTCCTTTTCATTGTGGTAGCTACTCTTCAAGACGCAATCTTAATCTTCCTAATTTAGGCACTCAATTGAAACTCCTAAACTAGGCTTTCTCTGTGATCACTGCAAGTCATTTAAAAAAGCTAAAGGCAACTATGGTCCCAGACCTCAGCCAAATTTGAACCTCAGTCAAATCTGGAGTTAAAGTCTTACTGTTTCAACAGACAAGATGGAAAAGTAAGTGTCACGTTAAATAGGAATGGCACTGACAGGTGGCTGAGGGATGCTCTCCTGTCGGGTTGTGAAGTTCAAGTTCAACCACCTTGCATTTTAAGCTTCTCCTCAGAGAGGAGTTTAGGTGCTGCTAGATCCATCTCTAGTCCCAGACCAGATAGATGGTTTATGACTAAAGGATTATGTGATATGTGCATATGTGTGTTTTAGCCATCAGTCAGAATTCAGTTACCTGTGAGAGTCTTCTCATCAGAGACTGGCACCCACAGGGCTAATATTTGCAGCCTGTGAGCTCAAGCTGGTGGCGGCCGCAGTTTAGAAAGTTTTGCAATGCCTGCTAGAGACAAATTGACAGTGCTGGAGGTGGTAAGTAATTTAATTCAAGTGACAAATTAAAACAAGCTCGGGATTGTCATTGATAAATCCACTTGCTGCATTAGCACTAGATGATTATAACTGTTAAACAAAAAGCATATAAATATGTAACAAGTAATAAAAACTTGAGTTAGTAGTTATTTTCCCAGGGATCATCCAACAGAGTTGAATTCTTACCAAAACGGCATCCCTTCTTAGTTAGGGGAAGAGAGGTCCAGGCCCATCAACCTGTCTGTCAGGTAAGGTGGTCATTTTTTCTCCCCCAAAGAAAGGATTTTCAGCTGCCAGTTTTATATTTAAAAATCTTTGGCGACTGTTGGCTAGGTGTGACTAAGTCAATTAGTATGTGTTGATTGGCTCTTGGCAAGGCTGCTTGCATCATCAGAAGTGGAGACTTGTCGATTCACCACAACTTTGAGCTGGAGAGCTCAGTACATACTTTTGGGGGTGTTTCTGCTCGTAACTAAAGCAACATCAGTCTATGAAGCCTCTGTCTTGCCCCAGGTTTCACTTGGATAATTTGAGCGTTAGACCACCACCCAGTCTGTCTTGCAAGATAAGGTTGTTCATTGTTCAAGTAGAAACACTCCCTTTTGCAAAGTTCAGTGTTTGCCATCCACAAAGCCTAGCAAGTCCATTATACCACAGCAAGCACAGACTTGGTCAGCATGAGAAAAGACAGGAACCATCCTCTTGTCATAATAATGCCAGAACTAATTCCCTCTTCAATTATTCAGAAATTCAACTACTCTGGATAGATTATACAGACCAGAAGACCAATGCACAATTTTGTTTCTCAAGATGTGAATGAGTTTATTCTCTTATCTTGTGTGTGACAATTAGACTACATGTTGCCATGACCAATGCAACTTTAACAAAATTAATCTTTTTAAGAATGCAAATGGAATCTTCTATTTCTAACCCCTAACTCGAATCTATCTGGATCCTCCTGAAGGAAAGACTTCAAGATTGCTTGAATTTTTCATTTCTCCAGCTACTCAGTTTAAGATTTTTTCCTCTTTTGTAGACTAACCTGATTGCCTTCTACAACAAGGTGACCCACTTGGATGAGGGAAAGGCTGTGGATACAGTGTACTTGGACTTGTGTAAAGCCTTTGACACCATTTCTCACAGTATTCTGCTTGGGAAACTGGCTACCACTGGCCTGGATAGGCATACCCTCTGCATCCAGCTAAATTTCAACAGCTACAACTGTGCAGTTGAACTCCCAAATCCATTACCCCCCATAAGGGAAGAGGGAAATGAGAAGAAAAAGATTTGCAGGCTGGAAACTAAAACTACAATGTTAATGAAATTATAACAATAATAATGAAAATAATTAGAAAAGTAATAAAATATATACCCACCCCTTGATGACTACACATCACCACAAATGCTGCAGAGCAGACAGGAGGGTTCACAGCTAGGAGGGAGCTGGACTCAAGAACTGAATTCAGGAATGCACGGATCTGGGATCAGGAACAACCAGACAGATAAGGTCCTCACTGGACGTCGGCCATCGCAGAAGAGAGCGAGACCCTTGTGATCTCTCAATTTTATACCAAGTGTGACATATATGGGATGGAATACTCTCTTGGTCAGTTTAGGGTCACCTGCCCTATTTGCCCCACCTCACAGGTGTGACTCCTTTTCCGCTAGCTTGAGAATGGCCTTGGTTAAGTATAAGCATTGGCCTTTACCAGTGCCCTGTGTTATCACTTTAGAGAAGAACACTGTCTCAGAAACATGCAGTTAGCTTTCAGACAATGAAGCTACTTAGAGCAACTGAGTTAGTCACAAAACTGACTCTAATTTAGCTCAAACCACAACACCCCAGCAATATCTTCCTTGGGTATGAATTGAAAAGGCTTTGTCCATTACAAAATCTTTAAGGAACTTGCATACAGCTACTCATTGTTTGGAGATATATTCCCTGCCCCTCATGCAGTAAAGGAATTAAACCTTCTTACATTTTTTGCAACTCTGGAAGCATTTTGCGGGGAATCTGAGCCCTTCTCCTCTAATCAAAGGATTTTTTTCTCATTTTTTATACCCCTGAAAACAGGAAAATTGTGTAGCTCATGCTGAATTTGGAATTCATTCATATATCAACTTGTTCCCCTCTGTACCCTCTTTGCTAATCAAATATACTATATGACTCCTTTTCAACTGAAGAATCCATCAGATTGTATATATATTCAAGCCTAAATGAATGAAAAGAGACTTATGCATCTTATTGATATATTAGGTAAATAAGAACAAATGCTGGTTTTTTAGCTTTGTTGTTTTCCTTCTTTTTCTCTTTCTCTTTTACTGACAAAGCCCCAGTAGAGTATGAATGTAGAATATCAGCCCATCTTCTAATATAATACACAATCGTCTTCTTAAAATGAGTTTTCAATTCAAGGAACAGAAGGGCTTATAGATAAACAGCATGGCTTTTTTTTTATTTGGCATCTCATTATACCTAGTACCATTTTTTTCTTAGAACAACTGAGTATCATTAGTGAAGGAAAATTCTTCTATATTTGAATAGTTTTTCATTTTGTTGCATTTTCTTTTTGGAGCATGGGGAAGAAAGTGAAAGGCAGAGTAAGGCATTTGTTCATTCACAAGGAAAGGGAAGATGGTTTTATATTTCACATTCATTCCTCCCAACATAATGTTTGCCCATTACTGGGCATCTCACCTCAAATAATTCTATTTAAACATTAACAAATGGACATCTCCATTAATTCAGGGTCTGGAAATAGGGAGGTAAAAATATTTTGCAGTAATTTATTTTTTTAAACGAAATGGCCTGAAATGTACAGACATATGAAGAACTGAGGAAATCTTCAGTATGTTTGAATACAGTTTTACTTCATCGTGGCTTCTTGGATAAACTCAAACACAGCATCAGTTCAAAATCCAACATTTCACGGGAAACCTCAGCTGGGTTCTTTACTGATTAAACCCAATGAAGCTGGACCAGCAGATAATTTGCCCAAATATCTATTTTCATAGATAGTTTGTACTACATCAGTGCCTAGTGGAAATTCAGTGATTTAACATGTTTTTTACATGTTTAATTATTCCTTTAAATAGGTTGTTTGGGGAAGGTAGGAAGTGTACTCATGTCCAGCATGATATTGTTTAATTGCAACCACTATAAATGTAAGGATGTTGATACTGGTGGAGCAATAATAAATTTTTTTGTCCTATCCAATGTACATTGTCACAATCCATACCATGAGTTCTCCATGCTGTAGGGACCCAGTATGCCATGGGTTAATGGCTCAAAGCAGGTGATGGCCCCCAGTGGCAAGACTGGAAATGCTGGAGAGCATGTCTGGACATGCCTAGTGGGGGGCATGCCCTAGCCTGTTGCCAGTCCTTCCTACCTGATCCAGTGAGGGACAGGGACAGAGAGCTTAAAAATCCCCATAAAAGCCTGCAACCTGTGTCTTGTCATGTTGTGTTGTGCGTGGACATCCACCATCTTCTGGACCCACTGGACAAAGAAACACGTGTTGCTATATGTGGAGTTCCTAAGGTGGTGACTGTCTCTCATCTTTCCTATTTCTCTTGTAACCGTTTCTTTCTTTTCTCCTTTCCTCTCTTTTCTCCCTTTTCTCTTTGTAACATGTGCAGCTACAGCGGGCTGTAGCTGGCAGTTTTGTTTTGATTTCGGGTTTGACTCCAGACAGCATTAGGGCTCTCCATGCTGTTTTTTGCAGTTCGGTTAAGTAGATTGTTACAATGTTGCCAATCGTTGCTGAGTGATGGGTCTGGTAACTTTCGGTGGCTGCAGCTTTTCGGTCAGTGCTCTGTTGCATAGGGGTTGTTCGTTCACTCGAATCCAGTATTTTAAGGGCATGCACCTTGTTTAGTAAAAAGTATCATTTATACCCTCCTCCTGGGTGATTTTGGATCACTCTGGCTCCCTGCCAGGATAAAGAGCTCACCTTTTTTTAAAGTGGACTGTAACACATGCAATTGTCTGTGAATTAACTTGTGTCACACCTAAAAGAGATAGGAGGAATAAGGAATAGCAGATGAAAGGAGAATGCTTAGGAAAAAACTAATTCTCACATCCAAGGTTATAACTTTGGGCTACAATCTGTCACTATAAGAATAGCCACACAGGTTGTCTCATTATCTGTCTCATATCTGTCTCTGATAAAGATGGCGTTAAGACACAACGCTGAAAGTCTTTAGCACCAACATCTCAAAAATAAGATGACACTGGAAAGAGTGGAAGCACTGGCACACTTGTAGAGAGCAGCACAGAATGATCTCCTTAGGAACAGAGATTTAGCTGCTGGAACAGTGTAGTTTTCTGCTTAATCCCTTCAAACCAATGCATAGCCTTCCTGTACTTTGGAGTTCTGCAACCTGTGTGAGACCTACTGCTATAAAGCATCACCAGATGCTAGGTTATGCTAGGTTCCAGTTCAGCTTGATTTGATTCAAATGGGCAGCTAGCCAAAAATGGCCTCAGCTTCATTTCAGAGCTTGCAGTACTGCTGTACTCATTGGTCTTGGCACAAACTTTACAGTTAGTTAGTACATGCTCAGATGTTAATGGAAACCCTTTCTGAACTAACCAGTTTCTGTTTAGTTGGTTTTTTTTTTTTCCAGCCACAGCCACCTGTGTTCATCCTTCCAAAATGTAGATACCTAACAAGTTTGCTAAGCTAAAATTCATTTATCTAGGCAGCTTCCTAGAGAACATCATCTCCAGGGAATGATTCTTTAGTCTTATTTTGATTCACCATTGAAAGATGTGTAAATTCCCCAGTGATTATAAAGATGGCATGCTTCTTTTATAGGGATGAGATTCAATTCACAGCTTAAAATAAATTGCGACATTGCCTAAGTGCCTACATGTGAGCTATAGTTTTCAGTGGTGCTCTTAATATCATATTCAGTGGAGCTTGTTTCAGCTTTTAAAGCACAGGGCATAGAAACATCCATGATGCCCTATGACACTTATCTGATCTCCAACTAATAGTCTGAAAAGCCAAGGGTATCCCATAGTCTCACATCATATCTACCAGTCCCATGTGGATAGCTCTGATACCCTAACACATGTCATATGCTATTGGATACACGTGTAGTTAAATGGAATTGATGGCTGTATTGACTATATCTTCCAGAGATTGTAACAAAAGTGTATAACAAAATCTTTCTACCAAAATGTCATCAGTAAAGGAGGACCAGGGAGAATATTCAGTCTTTAATGGATGCAAAGGGAACAACTGTGACAAAGGATGAGGACAAGGCTGAGGTACTTAAAGCCCTCTTTGCTTCAGTCTTTAATAGTAAGGAAACTTGTTCCCTGTGTGTACATACCCATGAGTTAGAGGAGCAGAACAAAGCTCCCATGACCGAAGAGGAGACGGTTAGAGACTTACTTGGCCAATTAGACACTCACAGGTCTATGGGGCTGGACGGGATCCATCCGAGGGTATTGAGGGAGCTGGCGGACGTGCTTGCCAAACCCCTTTCCATCATCTACCAGCAGTCCTGGATGACTGGGGAAGTTCCACTTGACTGGATGCTGGCTGATGTTATACCCATTTACAAGAAGGGCCAGAGGGAGAATCCAGGAAACTATAGGCCTGTCAGTCTTACCTTGGTGCCAGGGAAGATCATGGAACAGGTCATCTTGAGTACTATCATGCAACACACTCAAGACAAACAGGTGATCAGGCCCAGTCAACATGGATTTATGAAAGACAGGTCCTGCTAAACTAACCTGATTGCCTTCTATGACAAGGTGACCTGCTTGATGGATGAGGGAAAGGCTGTGGATGCAGTCTTCTTGGACTTCAGTAAAGCCTTTGACACAGTTTCTCACAGCATTCTGCTTAGGAAACTGGCTGCCTCTGGCCTGGAGAGGCGCACGCTCTCCTAGGTGGAAGACTGGTTGGTTGGCTGGGCCCAAAGAGTTGAGGTAAATGGAATTACCTCCAGCTGGAGGCTGGTCACAAGTGGTGTCCCCCAGAGCTCAGTGCTGGCTCCAGCCCTGTTCAATGTCTTTATCAATGACCTGGATGAAGGCATTGAGTGCACCCTGTGTTCAGTTTTGGGCCCCTCACTACAAGAAGGATGTTGAGGCTCTGGAGTGTGTCCAGAGAAGAGCAACAAAGCTGGTGAAGGGACTGGAGAACAAGTCTTATGAGGAGCGGCTGAGCGGCTGAGAGGCTGGTTGTTTAGCCTTGAGAAGAGGAGGCTGAGGGGAGACCTTATTGCTCTCTACAACTACCTGAAAGGAAGTTGTAGTGAGGTGGGTGCTGGCCTCTTCTCTCAAGTGACAGGACAAGGGGGAATGGCCTCAAGCTGCGCCAGGGGAGGTTCAGACTGGATATCAGGAAAAAAAATTTCACAGAAAGCATCATTTGGCACTGGCAGAGGCTGTCCAGGGAGGTGGTTGAGTCACCATCCCTGGGGGTATTTAAAAGACTGGTAGACGAGTTGCTCAGGGACATGGTTTAGTGGCAGATAGGAATGGTTGGACTCAATGATCCAAGAAGTCTTTTCCAACCTCGTGATTCTATGATTCTATGACTTCTACCTTTCATATGGACAAGTGAGCTTTAATGTCTTAGTCTGGAAGCCCAGTCTCGCTCTCAAGAACAACTGTGGGTTTTTTCCCCAATGGAAGATAAATCTTATCTGAGAAAGAAATTTTAATTTTCCCTTCCAGTTCTTGCACTATTTGCAAGGTCATATCAACAATGCACAAGTTTCTTGTTTCTTCATTTCATGTGCTAAATAAAGACCACCAGAAACAACTTGCAGTGTGGCAGTCAGAGATTATTGTATCTGATTTTCTCCAGTGCACTTTGGGAACCCATTTCCATCACATGCCATTCTTCTCAAGCTTAGCTTCTTAGAGAAGACTGCAGTCGTTGACTTCTGCAGTAATTGGTAAAGAAGATAATGTTTTAAAAATATCCCTCAATATCCAGGAACTCTCTGCATTTTCTTCTCTCTGAGGAAAGTACACTCAGGAGCTGACAGTTGAATCACAGTAAAATCTCCATTAATGATGCCCTGTCCATAAAGGCTTTACCAGCCTTTGCTGTAATTGAATGTTCTGACCTTCTAAAGCCCCATTCCATAAAATAAAGAAAAAACAAAATCAATAAATAATCCTTCCATTTTGACTTTAAGATCATCCTGTCAATTATATCAGTTAAAATAAAAAGGCATCATTTAAAGAATACAGTAATTGGAGACTGTTTCTCTCTTGCCAGTCAAAATAAGCTGCATGAAAATAAGAGATGGAAATGAACAAAAGAAAAAAAAAAAAGACAATATGAAACTATCTCTTTTTACTTTACTTCTCCCCCCTTTGGTGAAATTCTAGGGAGGCAGAAGGAGGACTAGAAGGAAAAACAAAGAGTGAGGAGCTCAGTGATTTGTGTATGTAGCTTGTATAAAATCTTATTTCAGTATTTGTTTTATACAATAAAGAAACACAGCTTGAAAATGATGGTCTTGAATAACAACAACGAAAAGGAGGCATGCATCTGGAAGACAAGATTGAAGTAAGTTCGGAAAATCTTTTTGGCAAGAAATACTATCATTTTCACATATTTCTACTTGTTCCAGATTAGAAAAAAAAGTTTTACTTGAAACATTTTTCATGCAATTAGTTTCAAAAGTATTTAGTCTCCAGCCAAACTGGATGTTCTGTTTTGATTAAGGTGCAGTGGTTCCTTTTGTATTTTACCTTCTCTCTTTCAGTAACTAACACAAAAAATCAAGAGAAGCGTGGCCAGCAGGTCGAGGGAAGTGATTCTGTCCCTCTACTCTGCTCTTGAGAGACCTCACCTGGAGTATTGTGTCCAGTTCTGGAATCCTCAACATAGGAAGGATATGGAATTTTTGGTACAGGTCCAGAGGAGGGCCACAAAGATGATCAGAGGGCAGTAATACCTCCCATACGAGGAAAAGCTGAGAGAATTGGAGTTGTTCAGCCTGGTGAAGAGAAGGCTCTGGAGAGATCTTATAGTGGCCTTCCAGTACTTAAAGGGGGCGTGTTGGGGTCCACAGTGGGCTGGGGACTCCTGCTGACTGTACCAGGAAGGAGATCATGGGACGGGAAGTGGGCAGACAATATAGGACCGTGCATGAAAGTAGTACCATCCATTCACAGATTGTTTATGTATAAGCTAATCCAATCATGCAGAGACGCGTGTGTTAATAAAGGGTATAAGAGGCGTGTGTAAGATCAAGCGCATGCCGGCCAGCCATGTAACTTCAATAAAGAAACTTGCTTTCACATCACCGTGTCGTGTCTCAACAGCGACATCTGGTAACCCCGACGTGATATAGCTAGCGATTTTCTGAGAGTTTTAATTTTGGGGTTCCCCGACGTGGCACAGTCACTATAAAAGAGTTTTTGGCAAAAATAGCCAAGAGGAGCAGCGAGAGAAGCTGCTTAATTCTGGATCTGGGACTTCTAAGAAGCCACCGAGTGCAGATGAGCTGCTCGGAAAAAAGATGGGAGCCTCACTAACAAAAGAGGAGGACATGATTATAAGCATGTGGAAGCAAATACTAGAAAAGAAGGGGGTAAAGCTAGAGGAATCAATGTTGCAAAAGATGCTTTTATGGAGTAAGAGACAGGGTTATACTCCAGATATAATGACATCATTTACTGTTTCGCACTGGAAAGAAATAGGGAACAGGCTGTTTGATAGCGCTTCACACGGAGACAAAGAGTCAGTATCTTTGTTAACCACATGGTGCCTTTTGTTTGATACTTTGAAAGACTATAAAAAACAGAGGGATCCGGCAGAGCAAGATCTTTCACCCCTTGCCTCCCCATACGAGCTTCCATCTGCTGAGGATCTGTTAACGGAGCAAGAGGAATTTTCTATATTAACTGCCAACCCAGACTCTGCATCTCTATCTGAGTTTCAACACCTAAATTCAAGAAATCCGGTAACGCACCCAAAGAATAAACCATCTCGGTTAGCGCGAAAACGTTTTCTTGTTGATGAGTCAGACGACGAAACAGACTCGGCCTGTCCAATATATAAACAAAGCTGACAGCGGGTTAACCCCGTAACGCCGTCCGCCCCTCCACTGCCCCCTGAAGAGCGAGGGGCACCCGAGGTGTACAATCCCTTGGTACTCCCACCTTTTCCAGATGAGCCGGATGATTGGGACAATCCCGTGGTGGGGGGGGGGGTGTGTGGGGGGGGGGCACTGAGGCAGCTGCTTTAAAAAACAGAAAGATCGAGGCTAATGCCGAGCCAACCTCTGGGGGTTCCTTCAGTAAACCTCAAACCTCTCAGGTGTGGGATTCACCCTCGGCACAGGTTACTGTGAGACTGTATGATCCATGTGTATTTTGGCAAAAGGTAAAAGAACAGGCTATGCTAGAAGGACAGTGGACATCTGAGGCAATAACTACACCCTTAAAGGAATGTGACCTGAGTCCTGTGACAGCTATGGCATTCCCGGTGGTCCGGGGGGATCCAGGACAGGGAATTATGGATGAGCACAGACCATACACCTGGAAAGTAGTACAGGAACTTCAAAAAACTGTTACACAGTATAGTCCCAGCTCTCCTGCAACAATGCAATTGCTTCGATTATTAACTATGGAAGAAATGACACCATATGACTTTGCCCAAATTGCACAAATTATGTTTCAGCCTGTTCAGTGCAGTTTTTCAAAATATTTGGACTCAAAGGGCAGAAGCACAGGCAATACGGAACCTGCAGCTCCCTGAGTCAGATCCCTGATATGGGAACGGTGCAGATGTTTTAACAGGAACTGGGCAGTTTAGTAATCCACAGCATCAAGCTCAGTGGCACCCTTTAGTGCTTGAACAGGTAAAAACAGTAGGGGCTGAAGCACTGATGAGAACAGCAGAGATCGCTGAACCGAAGGATAAATATACAACAATTAGACAGGGAGTTCGAGAGCCATTTTTACTTATCGGACGTTCCAGTGTTATCTTACAAAACATTCTAGTTCATGTGGGAGTAATTGATGAGGATTTTACAGGACAGATTTTTGCAATGGTTTCTACTATCACCCCCACCCCCCACCCCCCCCGTTACAATACAAGAGGGAACTCGCATTGCGCAATTGGTGCCTTTTAAAAGCAGTGTTCTTAAAATAGAACAAGTCATCCGTGGAGATGGGGGATTTGGATCCACTGGACCACCTCAAATTTGTTGGTCACAACCTCTCTCAGACACAAGGCCACAAATGAAATGTATCCTTGTTATGAACACTGCTTTTCCACATTCCATTCAAATATCTGGACTGCTTGACACAGGGGCTGACGTTACTATTATTGCTCGAAGGGACTGGCCTGATTCCTAGCCTGTGATACCTGTAACTTCAGGAGTAATTGGACTAGGAGTTCCTTCCACTAATCATGCAGAAGCCACAAAAAGATATCATTGGAAGGTTTTCGAAAAAAAAAAAAAAAGGTTTGTAGCCCAGGCACTGAGTGTTGTACGGTAGAAATATCCTGAATGCTATTGCTATCATTATATGGATGACATCTTATTGACTGCTGCAATGTCAGAACAATTAGGAGAATTGGAAAGGGACACTAGACAAATGTTGGAATGTTATGGCCTGGTCATACGTTGAAAAGGTACAACGTGTTCAGCCGTAGTTGTATTTGGGCATGAAAGTGTTGGCCAAAACAGTCCAACCTCAGGCAATTCAGATAGTAACTGAAATTAAAAGTTTAAATGATGTTCAAAGAATAGTTGGAATTATAAATTGGCTGAGACCCTATTTGGGCCTTACATGATCACAAATACAACCTCTAGTTGATCTGTTAAAAGGGGACACAGATATTGCAGCACCCAGGGTTCTAAAGAAGGAAGCCAGAAATGTTCTGACACTTGTAGAGCAAGCCATTCAGGAAAAGCATGTCTGGCGCATTGACCTGACTGTAATTGTGCAGGCATTGGTCTTTGTGGAAGGCTCAATGCCCTATGCTGTGCTCATGCAGTGGGATCAGGGGTGGGAAGACCCCCTCCATATGTTGGAGTGGATCTTCTTATCATTTCGAACAAAAAAGGCTGCTCCAGGATTATATGAGCTGTTAGCTCAACTCATTATAAAAATTTGAACACGATGTGTGGAACTATTGGCACGAGATCCAGAATGTATTGTTATTCCTCTACATGTTCAATATTTTGAATGGTGTCTTGCCAATAGTTCTGCACTTCAAGCTGCACTACTTAATTTTACAGGCCAGATATTGTATCATTTTCCTTCCCATCCACTTTGTAAACTGGGAACTCAAATCTCTATCACACAGAAATTGTTAAGCCAAACAGCACCTGTTGATGGACCCACAGTTTTCACAGATGGGTCTGGGAAAACAGGAAAAGCTGCTGTTACATGGTTTGATGGGCAAAATTGGCAACATTTAATTGAGCATCAACAAGGCTCCCCACAAGTGGTGGAATTACGAGCAGCCACATTGGCATTTCAACAGTTCCCACAAGCCATAAATGTGGTAACTGACTCTGCTTATGTTGCAGGCCTAGTGCAGAGATTGGATAAAACAGTTCTTGGACAAGTGACAAGCCACCTGTTGTTTGGAGTTATGAAGCTCCTGTGGGAAACCGTACAAAAACACAGCCTACCCTATTATATTCTACACATAAAAAGCCATACTGCCTTACCTGGTTTTATAGCAGAAGGAAATGCCCGGGCTGACCAATTAGTATCTGCGGTAGCATTAGGACCAGTACCAAACATTATGCAACAAGCAATTGCTTCTCATCAATTTTTTCACCAGGTTCACAGAGCACTCAAGAGACAGTTTCAGCTTTCTACTACTGAGGCTCGATCTATTGTTGCTTCATGTCCCGATTGTCAAGGCCAACATTTTCCAACAGTTTATGGATTAAATCCTAGGGGCTTATAGGCCCTATAAATTTGGCAAACTGATATAACTCATATTACAGAATTTGGACGACAAAAGTATGTACATGTATCAATTGATACCTTTTCTTCTGTCATTATTGCTACTGCACATACTGGAGAAACAGCAAAAGATGCTATTAGGCATTGGCAAAAAGCCTTCGCCACCTGTGGTGTTCCTCGACAAATTAAAACTGACAATGGTCCCGCTTATGTTTCTGGGCAGGTGAAAGCATTTTTACAGTCTTGGGGTGTCAGCCATGCTACATGTATTCCTCACTCCCCCACTAGTCAGGCACTCGTAGAACGTGCCCATGGTACACTTAGGTGCCTTTTACAAAAACAAAGGTGGGAATGTCTGGGGAATCACCTGAAGCAAGGCTGAACAAGGTGATGTATGTATTAAATTTCTTAACTATCAATGAGGAACATCAGAATCCCCCAATGATTCGACATTTTGAATCCTTGAAGTCTACCATGGCTATATCTAATGGAGTGAAGGTTTAAGTGAAGGACCTTCAAAGCGATCAATGATCAGGCCTGTGCAAGCTATTAACTTGGGGTTGAGGGTATGCTTGTGTTTCCACAGATGAAGGACCTCGGTGGTACCCTGCTCGTTGTGTTCGCCCTGCTGTGGATAAGCCACGGAGGCCACGTGTGGAGAATCAAACAGCTGGAGATGAGTGTGATGGATAGCCCTTGCTAACATCAAAGAACTGCCATAACAGCTGGAGTATAAATCGTATACCGGAACCACAAGTTAGAGTTTTTAGGATCAGTAGAAATAGAGTATAAGTCATGTACTGGAACCACAAGTTAGAGCTGTTAGGATCAGTAGAATCAGAGTATAAGTCATGTACTGGAACCACAAGTTAGAGCTGTTAGTATGAGTAGAAATGGAGTATAAGTCAATGCTTGTATACTTTTCAGATGCACCTATGATATTACTCAGCGCGGTCAAATGATGCTGCTGCTTTACTTCCCTGTTTCAAGAGTGGGTATGTTTGTAGTTGTGCTGTCAATGTTGCCCTGCATTGTGTGTCTGCTGTGAAGGGCCCCGCAGCAGCCGACACAGGCAATCTTTAACGGGCAATTTTCTTTAGCACAAATACAAAAAGGGGGAATTGTTGGGGTCCGCAGCGGGCTGGGGACCCCTGCTGACTGTACCTGGAAGGAGATCATGGGACGGGAAGTGGGCAGACAGTATAGGACCGTGCACGAAAGTAGTACCATCCATTCACAGATTGTTTATGTATAAGCTAATCCAATCATGCAGAGACGCGTGTGTTAATAAAGGGTATAAGAGGCGCGTTGCGTGTAAGATCAAGTGCGTGCCGGCCAGCCATGTAACTTCAATAAAGAAACTTGCTTCCACATCACCGTGTCGGGCGTAAAAAAAGCTGGTGAGGGGCTCTTTACAAGGGCATGTAGTGATAAGATGAGGGGGGATGGCTATAAATTGGAGGGAGGAAGATTTAGGCTAGACTTTAAGAAGAAATTCTTCACCAAGAGAGTGGTGAGACACTGGAACAGGTTGCCCAGGGAAGTTGTTGCTGCCCCATCCCTGGAGGTGTTCAAAGCCAGGTTGGATGGGGCCTCGGGCAGCCTTGTCTAGTTGGAGGTGTCCCTACCCATGGCAGGGAGGTTAGAACTAGATGATCTTTAAGGTCCTTTCCAACTCAAACTATTCTATGATTCTATGATTTTCTGTACTATATGATGCATAATATCTCCAGTTACATGTTTTGCATATAAGACTGTGTCTTAAAGTTAATCCTATTTTAGAAACACTGCTATTGGAAGATGAGCAAATTGGTTTGGCTAATAACAAAAATAATTATTACTGCCTCTGTTCAGACAAGTGCATTCAATAACATTGGTTTTCTTTTTGATTTATTTTCAAAGTCTGTTTATTTTGTCAGGGAACTCTTATATGAAACTAATCTTAAAAAAAGTTAATTACAAATTGTAAAATAACAAAGAACCCTTATGTTTAAAGAAAAAAAAGTAACAGAAAGATGCTATCCATCTTTCTAAAAAAAACCAGTCCAAGCTGTAGCTAGAATGAAGGGGGTTTTAAAAAAAAATACCATTTTTTTTGTCATTCAGACTTCGATAGGTACATACATTTCACCCTGGAGAAGAGAAGGCTTAGAGGAGATCTTACAGTGACCTTCCAGTACCTGAAGGGGGCCTACAGGGCAGCTGAAGAGGGGCTGTTCATAAAGGCCTGTGGGGATGGGACCAGGGGGAATGGGTACAAACTGGAGAGGGGCAGATTTAGACTGGACATTTGGGGAGATTGATGACATGGACTCCGATATCTTGGATCGAAGACCTTTATTGCTTTTAGCGAGCTCCTTATATACACAATGTTATGATGCATCTAAAACTTGGCATCCTTTGATTGGTTACAAGCAACTGTTCACGTGTATAAGTTTATTCACTATTGCTTAGTTGCTACTGTCCACGCACCTAGATCAAATGCTTACTTGGTTAATTAGCTTCGCATATTTTACATGCTTTTCCCCTAAGTTATCATGATTTCTACTTTTCTAACTTACACCTCCCTCTCAGCTTCTGGGCATACAGCCATAGCTTACTGTTGCTATCTGTTGTTTCCTCTTACTACACCGTTCATGGTCCTTCAAGGGCATCGTGGCCTTCATTAATATAAAATGTTTCTACAATTCCCCCTTTCTTTTCTTCGACAACTAGAGCATGTAGTTGTTGATATTGTTTTTTTATCATTCCTTGGACACATTGTAGTATGCAAGGAATTATCCTTAAAATCACAATGATCACCAGTGAAATGATTCCAATTTTCATAACTAGTTCTTGGAGCCAATCTCCAATGCCCCATCCAGACAATAACTGCCTTAACCAATCTGGATCATTGTTATGTTGTAATTGTTTGGTCAAATCCTTCAGCTCTTTCAATTGATGGTGTACTGATTCAGAATGATCCGATAAATTCATACAACACATGCCTTCAAATCTTCACACCCATGTCCTTGTGCTAATACTAAAAATCTATTGCAGCTCTATTTTGTAATGTAACATGCCTAACACTATCAACATCAGTTAACAAGCCACTCAAAGATATTGAAGTAGCATTAGTCTGCTTACTCAACCAAAATCCCAAATTTGCCAGCTTTGTCAAGGCTGCTGCAGTTGCTACCCCAGGAGCCAATGCTGAGGCAGCTACAATTTCTCCAGGCTCCCAGAAAGGTGACTGTACTCTCACAGTCAGCCCAAAATTGATGGATAGATAGTTTATTTCATTTACTTTGTTTCTTGTTATAAATCATAGTGAGACTGGGAGTTAGTAGCATAAGCCATCCAAGGCTACATGGCCCACTATTAAATTTTGACAGAATTCCTCCTCACACTCTATCTCCACAAATCAGAAAAATTTCTACAGGCAAAGCAACTGGAAAATAAAAAGAACGTGATACTTTAGGAGAGGTATGACTGTACCAGGCTGTAGCGTTTCTGTACACAGGTAAAGTAGCATTTACATTCTGACCTTTTCGAGTGATGTTATAGTTATAATTATACATTACACAAGCATATCCTCATCCCCTGGTTAACAGTGGAAATGTACCTTCCCAATTTCCTTCCCAAGTTCTTACCATGATTTTCATTTGATTTTTATGTTCAGTCATTCTTGTTGACATGGTTTGCATATGTTTCACTATTGGGGGGATTAAAGTATCTCCCGGCAATCGTAAAAAATTCATAACATATTGTACCTTAGCTAACTTATTTGCTGGTGTTTCTCCCTGTTCCCCCTGTTTTTGTTTTGGCAAAAGAGTTTTGATGGTGCAATGCATTCGTTCTACAATTGCCTGTCCAAGTTGGGGAATGTGGAATGCCAATAAGGTGTTGCACTCTCATCTGTAAAAACTGTCAGCCCATTTACCGGTGTGGTACTACATTTAGATTTTTCCTCTAGACATTCTTGTTGCAAAAAGGTTATCAACCAATGGCCTGGATGATGAATTTTAATTTGTCCACTAAAGTTTGCCAAGGCCACTTGTAATTCTAAACTGTTCTGCATACTCCATCATAAATATTGTTCTGTCATTGGAATGACTATTGTTTCAGGCTCTTTCCCATTCAATTCCTCTATCCGATCTCGACCTTTCATGATTAACTGTGCAAACATTTCTACTCTTGTTACAATTGTCTTTGATGGCTGATGAGATAAGAACTGCCATTCTATAATTTTTAATTTCTCCAAATTGGTTTCAACCCATAGCATTATTAAACCAACAGGCTGATAAGTGTTATTGATGATCAAAAAATCGACAGGCCACCCATATATTACACGAAGTGCTTGTCTGTTGCTTACTGCATTTTCTATTTTTTCCAACATTTGTTCTGCTTCCTTTGTTAGTTTCCTTGGTGCTAATATATCTGTATCTCCTTTAACAACTTAAAGAAAGGTAACAACATTTGATATTCTACCCCTATCAAATTCCTGATCCAATTGATATTATCCAGCAAGATCTGCACATCATTAAGTGTTTGGATGTTAATTCTAAATTATACCCTTTGTGGTTTGATGGTTTTATCCAATATTTTCCATCCCAAATAAATCCATGGTGCAACACTCTGCACCTTTTCTGATGCGATTTGCAATTCCTGTTTATACCTTTCCAAATTATCTTTCCCCATCACTAGTATATTATCCATATAATGATACACTGATAGCTGTGGATATTTTTTCTGAAAACCTTGTTAGGCTTGGTCAACATAAAGTTGACACATTGTTGGCGCATTTTTCATCCATTGTGGTAACACCACCCATCTCTACACTGATCCCTGTCTGTTTGTTGTCGGAACCAAAAAGGCAAATTTTTCACTATCGCTGGGGTCAATAGGCATGGTAAAAAACCAATCCTTTAAGTCAATAACTAAAACATTCCAATCTCTATAAATCATTGTAGGTGATGGTAATCCTGGTTGTAAAGGTCCCATGTCTTCCATAACTTCATTAATCAGATGCAAATCATTTAACAGTCTTTACCTTTTAGCTCAGATTTGCTTGAAAGTTCGGTGGGTGTCCTTTAAGTCCTATCTTTAGTTGGATATGATTGCTTCTCAACAGCTTCCCCATCCTCAGAATCAGCTCACAATGGTGACAGCTTTTTTTATTTTTCTTGAAGTCCTTTTAGAAGTCGCCTTTAGGTCCTTCACTACCGGACCAGGAGGATCAGGATTATTTAAGGCACTAGCCTCTGCTAGATCTTATTGTGCTTTAAAATCTTTCAGTGTTTCATATAGCAGTCACCATGTTATTAACACACGGGAAGCATTTAAATCTCCCTTTGCGGCATGTTCAAACAGTAATTCACCAGCCTCCTTCCAAGTCCCAATGTCAAAAACACGTCGTGATTCCACAGGCACATTCTTACTCCTTAACCATGCTAATAACAATTCCAGTTTATGTTCTTCATAATGAGCTCCTTTCCTTTTCAAAATATGCTTAAACATCTTTACTATTGCCTTTTCTTCTGTTGACATATTTGTCCCCATCTTACACTACTTAGTTTCTCAGCTGCTCACCTGAATCTTGTGGAACAGGTGATTGTGTGCCCTGGGGCTTTCTTTTTTTTTGCCTGCTGGGATTGTTCAGCTGAGACGTCTCCCCCATGCACTATCCTTTCCAGCATCTCTCAGATCCCCAGATCAGAGCCTCTGTTGCTGCGTCACGTGAATGTCGGGGTCACCATTTGGGGAGATTGATGACATGGACTCCGATATCTTGGATCAAAGACCTTTATTGCTCTTGGCGAGCTCCTTATATACTCAATGTTATGTTGCATCTAACACTTGGCATCCTTTGATTGGTTGCAAACAACTGTTCACGTGTATAAGTTTATTCTACTATTGGTTATTTGCTACTGTCCACGCACCTAGATCAAATGCTTACTTGGTTAATTAGCTTTGCATATTTTACATGCTTTTCGCCTAAGTTACCATGATTTCTACTTTTCTAACTTACATCTCCCTCTCAGCCTCTGGGCATACAGCCATAGCTTACTGTTGCTATCTGTTGTTTCCTCTTACTACACCGTTCATGGTCCTTCAAGGGCATCGTGGCCTTCCTTAATATAAAATGTTTCTACAGACATTAGGAATAATTTCTTCACCATGAGAGTGGAGAGACACTGGATCAGGTTGCCCAGGAAGGTTGTGGATGCCCCATCCCTGGAGGTGTTCAAGGCCAGGTTGGATGGGGCCTTGGGCAGCCTGGTCTAGTGGGAGGTGTCCTTGCCCATGGCAGGGGGATTGGAACTAGATGATCTTTAAGGTCCCTTCTAACTAACTATACTATGATACTATGATAAATAATATTGATACTAAAATTAAGAGCCTCTTTGCTACTAATTCAACCCTAACAATTTACTTTTTCCGGTTCATATATTAGGCGAATAATTAACTTTTTTATAATAATTATACTTATTTCCCAAAGTTCTCACTTTACAATGAATTTAAAGGATTTTTTCCACAATGTTTGAAGATCATGTAGGCATATAGGAACCACTTCATCATAATGTGTACACCATGTATACAAACCTGTTCAATTTTCAAGGGAAATTTTAAAAGAAATATTTTTTTCTGTTCCAAACTATTGCTTTCCAAAATCAGAAAGAACATCAAAATGTGCAGTCCCTACATACAAGTTTGAATACAATGAAAACACATTTTTTGAAGGCAAAAAAGTGCAAGCAAACATTTTAAATCAGAACACTTTATATCTAGCCTGATTCCTTATATATTCATTTTGGATGTGCCTGAACTAGAGTCTCTGGAGTAGAGATAAATTGTTACTGGAGTTCATGTGATAATAACACTCTGTTTCATAAACAACTGCATGTTAAGGAGATTGTTCTTAGAATGTCACAAACAGGTCAGACACCCTAATAGCAGGAGGAAAAAAAATAAAAAAGAAAAGAAAAAAATTAAAAAAAAAGAAAAGAAAGGAAAATTGTACAATAAGCAATTAAAGAAAAATGCTAGAAATTGTTCATGTGTTGAAAAAAAGACTTCTGATAAAAATTTGCAGGTATACAAAAGAAGAGTTATTAGACTCATTATAAAGCGCTCAAATAGAGGAAGGAATATTTGGGCTGCATTTCAGTTATCATTATTTAATTTGAATAGTTTGGGAAATTCCAGAAACATTGCTTATTAAACAAAAACTTGGATGACATTTGTAAACTGACTCTTCTTATTTTGATGAGAATGTTTGTCCATAACACACAAGGCTCTTCTTCTAATGTGCAGTGTTCTGTTTATATATTATCCAGTTATGTCTAAGATTATTAGACACAAATAAAGAGAGCATTTATTCAGTTAAGGGGAACATAATTTCAGAATTGTCTCTTCACATCAACTTAAATTTGTGTTGCTTTCAAATAAAATTATGAGGGGAAATGCAGGGTAAATGACTTGCCCATTACTAGCTCTATTAGAAAAATGAGTCAGGTATGTCATAGTGGAGATAAATGCCTAAATGGAGGTATAAGACAACTTTACCTCTTTCATTGATAGCAAAGCAGTTAATGACTATAATATGTACATTTTCTCAGGCACTCAATAGAAGCAGTACTAGAAGTAAAAGAAGGTTCCTTGATCTCTAGGGATCCACCTGGAAATCAGAAATGAACTTGTAGCTTTAAATGTTGTTTTGAAGTTGTTTTTCCTTTTTCCTAGGGCCAATTCTGGACGTGGTTATCAATGTGTAAATCAATAATTTGTTTCCTTTTTTTTTCTCCACATTCTTTTTTCCTTTTGTTTTTGTTTTAATTAGAATATAAGGTTTACCTCTCCAAGCATGTCCATATTGGATTCTAATGGGGCAACACACTGATGCAGATATACATGAGATAAGTTTAAACTATGTAATTCAGACAGTAATCATAACACAGTCACAAAGCCATAGAGATGCTTGGCCTAAACTCATTGATCTTCACTTGAGTTCGTGGCTGCATTTTTACAGTCTACACTGAAACCTTGGCTCCTATGGGTTACTTTTTCAAAGTAATTAATTGAGAAGTACTCTGACTATGTTTATGCAATCTTCCACTGCAACTTAGCTGGGCAGTTGTTGAAGATGAGTGTTTTCAGTGCACTGAATCTGGTCTTTATTTGTTTGCAAGAACCCTCTGTTCTCAAATGTGAGAGGAGTAGAGAAGAAATACTACACCATGAAAGAGAGGAATCCACTAATCACTACATGCCCTTGTAAAGAGTCCCTTATCAGCTTTTTTTATGCCCCTTTTAAGTAATGGAAGGCTGCTATAAGATCTCCATGGAGCCTTCTCTTCTCCAGGCTGAACAACCCCAACTCTCTCAGCCTGTGCTCTAGCCCTCTGATCATCTTTTTAGCCCTCCTCTGTACCCATTCCAACAGTTCCATATCCTTGATATGTTGAAGATTCCAGAAGTAAACATCATACTCCAGATGAGGTCTCACAAGAGTGGAGCAGAGGGGCAGAATCATCTCCCTCAACCTGCTGGCCACACTTCTTTTGATGCAGCCCAGGTCACGTTTGGCCTTCTGGGCTGCAAGCATGCATTGTTGGCTCATGTCAAGCTTGTCATAAATCAGCACCCCCAAGTCCTTCTCCGCAGGTCTATTCTCAATCAAATCATCCTCCATTCTGTACTGAAACTACGGATTGCCCCGACTCAGGTGTAGGACCTTGTACTTGGCCCTGTTGATCCTCATGAGATTCACAGAGGGCACTTCTCCAGCTTGTCCAGGTCCCTCTGGATGACATCTCATCCTTCCAGTGTGACAACTGTACTACTCAGCTTGGTGTAATCTGCAGACTTGCTGAGGGTACACTTGATCTTGCTGTCAATATCATTGATGAAGACATTAAACAGCACTGGTACCAGTACAGACCCCTGAGGGACACCACTTGTCACGGATCTCCATCTGGACATCGAGCCGTTGACCACTACTCTCTGAATACGACCATCCAACCAATTTCTTATCCACCAAACAGTCCACCCATCTAATACATCCCTCTCCAATTTAGAGAAAAGGATGTTGTGGGGAACTGTGTCAAAGGCTTTATGGAAGTCCAGATAGATCGCATGTGTTGGTTTACCCGTTTCCACTGCTGTGGTTACACCATTATAGAAAGCCACTAGGTTGGTCATACAGGACTTGGCCTTGGTGAAGCCATGCTGGCTGCCACTAATCACCTCCCTGTCCTCCATGTGCTTTAGCATAGGTTCTAGGAGGATCTATCCAATAATCTTCCCAGGCACAGAGGTGAGGCTGACAGGTCGGTAGTTCCCAGGGTCACCTGTTCTACCCTTTTTCAAAATGGGGACAATGTTGCCCTTCTTCCAGTCACCAGGGACTTCTCCTGACTGCCATGACTTTTCAAATATCATAGAGAGTGGCTTGACCACCACATCTGCCAATTCCCTCAGGACTCTAGGATGCATCTCATCAGGTCCCAGAGACTTATTCAGGTTCCTCGGGTGGTCATGAACCTGATCTTCCCCTACAGTGAGAGGGGCTTTACCCACCTGGTCACCTTCTTGTTGTCCCTTGACCCAGGAGGGGTGAGGAGAGTGGTTGTCAGTGAAGACTGAGGCAAAACCGTTGTTGAGTACCTCAGCTTTCTCGTCTGTTGATATGAGGTCACCATTTTCATTCATCGGTCAGGGAACACTTTCTTTAACCTTCCTTTTCTGATTGACGTACCTGTAGAAGCCCTTCTTGTTCATCTTCACTTCCCTTGACAAGTTCAGCTACAGCTGCACTTTGGCCTTCCTGACCCCATTCCTACAGAACCGGGCAGCATCCCTACATTCTTCCCAGGTTCCCTGTCCCTGCTTGCACTGCCCGTGCAGTTTTCTCTTGCCCTTCAGTTTGACCAGTAGGTCCTGATTCAGCCGTGCTGGCCTCTTCCCTTCCCTGCCTGATTTCCTACATTTGGGGACTGAGTGCTCTTGTGCTTCATGGAAAGCATTCTTAAATATTTGTCAGCTACGTTCTGCTCATTTGTCCCTGAGGACCATGTCCCAGGGGGTCCTACTGACTGACTCCTTGAAGAGCTGGAAGTTTGGTTTCCTAAAATTTAGCATCCTGACTATACTCCTCGCCTGTCCCATATCCCTCAGGGCCTCGAACTCCACCAGTGCATGATCGCTGCAGCCCAGGCTGCCTCTAGTCTTGGTGTCACCGATGAACTCACTTGCACTGGTGACCATCAGGTCCAATATTGCATCCCCTCGGGTAGGAGTGTATGCTACCTGGGTTAAGAAATTATCTTCAATGCACTCTAGGAGTCTCCTGGATTGCCTACGGCTTGCTGTGCTACTTTTCCAGCATATGTCAGGGTAGTTGAAGTCCCCCAGTAGGATGAGAGCTTGTAAGTGTGAAGACTCCTGTAGCTGGAGGAAGAAGGCATCATTGGTTGGCTCTCCTTGATCAGGTGGTCTGTAGTAAACACCAACCACAAGGTTCCTGTTGGTTCCTCTGTCTTTTATTCTTACCCATAAGCTTTCAACCTGTTCATGGCTACTTTTCAATGACAGCTCTTCACATTTTATCACTTTCCTGGGATAGAAGGCAACTTCTCCACCCCTCTTCCCTGGTCTGTCTCTTCTGAACAGCCTGTAACCTACATCGATAGCCACGCTCCAGTCATGGGATTTGTCCCACCACGGTTCACTAATGGCAATGAAATCATAGCTTTCTAGCAGCATGGTAGCTTCCAACTCCTCCTGTTTGTTGCCCAAGCTGTGCCCATTTGTGCAGAGGCACTTCATCTGGGCTGTTGGCTGCATTGCCTTCTTAGTGGAACATCCCTTATTTCCCTTATGGTGTTCTATGGAATTTTCCTTGCTGGCTCCTACTGCCTCAGGAGCCCCCTACTCATCTCCTCAAGACTTCCACTGTACTGCCGCATCCCCAGCATGCCCAGGGACAACAGATGGAGGGCCCATACTAGCTCCTCATCCCTCTAGCAATTTTGCATCCTCCCGCAGCTTGTCACAGGCAAGCCTGATATTGTCCACATCTAGTTTAAAGCCCTGTCAATGAGCCCTGCAAGCTCCTGAGCAAAGACCTTCCTCCCCCTTTGAGAAAGGTGGCTCCCATCTGATACCTGAAGAGAAGGACTTGGGGATGCTGGTGGATGAGAAGCTCAACATGAGCCGGCAGTGTGTACTTGCAACCCAGAAAGCCAACCGTATCCTGGACTGCATCGATAGAAGTGTGGCCAGTATGTTAGTGTGGGAAATGAAGAACCGGTGATTGTAAAAGTCCCTGTTTCTGTTGCTGATTTGAACAACTGGAAGTCAGCAGCTGGAAATTACAGACACGATTCAGATCAGACGGCTAGCGCTTTTGAGATAATGATTAAAATGCCAGTCTCTGACTGGAAGGACTTTAGGACATTATGCAAGTGTTGTTTGATGATACAGAGAGGGAGATAATTAATAAAGCAGGTACTGGGAGTTTTGCAGTGAACAGTGGCTCTGTTGTTTTACAAGGAGCTGAGACACAAGACTTGGGAAAGTTGTATGTTGCTTGAGTGGCGTATGGAAACAGGGAGAGAAAAAGATATTAATAGCAGTGCTAGAAGGGAACATTTGTGGAAAAAGACTATAGGGGGGATACAGGGGAAGGGGCCAAGGCAGGAGCCCCTTACCACAGAAAGTCCAGGTACAGTCAGGAGAAAATCAATGTGCTTAATGTAAAAAGGAGGGGCACTGGAAGCGGGAATGGCCTCTTTTGAATTAAGGTACCCTTCTGAATCCCCTGTTCTCTGTAGAACTGGATTAAAGGAGAAAGGAGGAATTTTCTGCAGAACCTCTGGTTAAAATCAAGCTGGGGGAAGAGGAAACTGAATTTCTGGTGGACACCAGGGCTGCATATTCTGTATTGAATACTTTGAAAGGATTATAATAATATATAAAATATGTGATAAAATAAAAATATAATAAAATATAGGCATTACTGGTGTGATGGAAGTTAGGGAAAGACGACTGTTTTTTTTTTAAATCTTTGAAATTTGAATTCGGAAAAGAGTGGCTAACTCATCAGGTTTTTTATTTGCCACGCTCCCCAAAACCGTTGTTAGGAAAGGATTTATTTGGTAAAATATGAAGCACAAATAAGATTTGGAGAACGGGAAGTTGAAGTATATATACCAGAACCTAAATATATCAAAGCAACAGATTTATTATTACAGGATGTCAACATTCAAGGAAAATAATCTCTCGAGAGGCTGAAAATGCTGTGGTCCCTACAGTGTGGGCTGGAGAGACACCTGGGAGGTCCAAGTGAGCAGAACCTGTAAGAAGTGATTCGAAACCAGGATTGGTCCCAGTAAGAATTAAACAATACCCTTTAAGATTGGAAGGTAAGCTTGGGTTAATATTGGTAATTCAGAAAATCTTGAAATATAAGTTGTCAGTGGAATATGAGTCAAAATATAATACTCCGATTTTACTGATCACGTAGAAGGGACTCCTGAGCGTGATTGTTTGCAGATGATTGAAGAAGTACATTCCAGCTGCCCAGACCTTAAAGATCAACCACTTGAGAGTCCAGATTGGGAATTATTTATGGACATGAACAGTTTTGTGTGAGGAGGAAAGAAGTTGTCAGGGTATGCAGTTACCACAATAAGCTCCATAGTGGAAGCTCGTGCTTTGTCATCATCAGCCTCTGCTCAGAAAGCCGAATTAGTGGCCCTAACCAGGGCCTTGGATTTGAGTCAAGACAAGAGAGTCAATATATGGACATATTCTGAATATGCATTTGGAGTTGTACATGCCCATGGAGCCATATGGAAATAAAAGGGTCTTTTAACAGCACAAAGACTGGAATCAAGCATACAGAAACAAATAAAAAATTGCTAGCCACTATTCAGAAACCTACAGAAGTGGCTGTTATGCATTGTAAGGCACATCAATTGGAGACATCTAATATTGGATTGGGAAATCAATTAGCTGATAAAGCTGCTAAAGAGACTGCAGAAACAGGCATCATGGCTTTAGTGTCAGAGAAAGAAATAAAATTGCGAGAAACAGCTCTTAGATATGATAATAAGGACCTTAGACTGATTAAGATATTGCAGGCAAAAGAGCAAAATTGTGGGTGGTTTGTCACACCCATCTGGAAGGTGATAATACCTCCTTTTCTTTTAAGGGAATTGGCCCAAAGGGAACATGATAAAGTACATTGCAGGACAGAGAATCTTTTAAAACACTTAAAGAAAGTAGTTATAGGAAGGGCCATGACAGAAATTGTTCGTTCAGTTACAGAAAATGTGTGGTATGCCAAAGAAATAATCCCAATACCAATAATCAAGTAAAACTTGGGAATGTTAAGGAAAGAAATTCCCCTGGAGATTACTGGCAAATAGATTTAACTGAGTTACTCCGAAAAGAAGGATACAGATATATTCTAGTTTTAGTAGATATCTTTTTGAACTGGCCAGAGGCTTTCCTTGCTCGCACCAATAAGGCAAGAGTAGTAGTAAAGAATTTACTTAAAGAAATTATTCCACAGTTTGGGGTGCCTTTAGGAATTTCTTGGGACAGACATCCTCATTTTGTGGCAGAAGTAATCAAACAATTAAGCAGTTTTCTGGGAATATCCTGGGATTTGCATATGCCTTATAGGCCTCAGTCTAGTGGGAAAGTGGAGAGAATGAATTATACTTTTAAAATTACAGTTGAGTAAAATATGTCAGGAAACCTCTATGACCTGGGTAAAAGCACTACCTTTAGCATTATTAAAAATTTGAATTCCACCTTGACAAGGAGGCTCTAGCCCATATGAGATATTGTGTGGGAGGTCTTATCATATGCCACATGTGCCAGGAGATATCACTGTTAAAGGGAATTTGGACATTAATAACTCTTTGACATCTTTAGGAAAGACTCTCCAGGAACTGCAGAAATTTGTGACTGTTAACAAATCCCCAGACCTCGATATGCAAGCACATCCGTTCCAGCCTGGAGACTGGGTGTATATCAAGTCCTGGGACTTGGAACCATTAACTCCTAGGTGGAAAGGACCATATCAGGTACTTTTAACTACATACATAGCCATAAAGCTAGCTGGAAAAGGACCCTGGATTCATTATTCATTGTTTAAGTAGGTTCCTGTTTCGTGGACCGCAGAGCAACAATCCCCAACTGCTCACCACATGGGAATCAAGGGGGTACCGAAGCCTGAGTGGAAAATCTAATGGGACTCGGGGATGCAACACTTTGGAGGCTGGGAAGTAACAGGACTGTCTTTGGGCATTGTGTTAACAATTCTTGCCCAAAGGGGTCCACCCCAGTAGACTACCATTTCTTAGATCGTGTTGCAGGGTACAGTGAGACACAAGTCTCTGCTGGATTAATGACCCTATGTGTTACCAACCGCAGCAGTGATGTGACTGAATTATCAGAATGTAATATCTTGAGAAAAGGCTCTGGGACTTGGGACAAAAGTTACAAGGAGATTGGAGATATATTTCTCCCCTGAATCGGTGCCTTAGATGGGGAAGAAAGATAAATTTGATTACCCAAAGTTGTCCTGGAACCGTACACAGAAAATCGCATGTAAATTTGCCAGGGACTGGTGCCATAATGACAGCCTTCCCTTTATTATAAAGAGAGCATCAGAATTATGGGGAGCCTGTATCAACACTTCCAACTGTTCATGGGCTGAAGTACCATCCCCTGGGTACAGCATATGTGTGTTGGGAAGTGAACCTTGAACTGCCAGATTATCTTTTACTGAAGAAAATGCACCCATAACCTTAAGCCTCCTGACAATGTGCCCTATCTGGAAGCAAAGCCCTGTAAACCCTCTCTGTTGGGGAAATACCAAAAGAGCCAGTGATGAGGGTAATTGGCAAGGGCCGAGCACATCCACTGAGATAGGATGAGGATTACAGGGTTTTTTCACTCCTGGGATTGACTGCACTGGACAATTGGATTCTAATTGAAAATCTTACCTGGCAAGTGGAAACACTGGCCAATTCTGTTGCCAAAGGATTCAAATTCATTAGTCAGCAGATACAGGCCAATACTAAGGCAGTATTACAACAATGCCTGGGTTTACATTTATTGCTGGCCAAAGAGCATGGAGTCTGTGGGTATCTGAAACTGGGCACAGATCATTGTTACATCCATATCCCAAATGTAATGGAAGATCTTAATAAGCAGATAGAACAAATTCAGGCTGTTGCCTGACAGGCTCGGGATCTTGGAGAGCATACAGAAAACAATTGGCTGAATAAATTCTAACCCGTATAGGTGGAATATTGCTGACTGGGTGGCTGGCTTCCTTGTTGCAAACTTTAGCCTTAATCACTGTCATAATAGAGATGATCTTCTCAGTATTAAGTCGTGTAAAACGCATCATTTTGAAAAGGATGATATTTCTAGAACAGATGTAGATAAAAAATGTTGGTGTTATTTTGCCTTGCTTATTATCCTGTGGGAAGAAGGGTGACGTGAACCTTTAGATGAGGATCAAAGGTCCAAAAAGAAAAGGAGGGATTTGATGCAAGAAGTAGTTACTATTACAAAAAGTGGAATATTTTGATTTAAGCTAGAGTTAAATTTCATCTAAGCAACTGTACTTTTTGAAAGTTAGACAGAATGTCCCTCTGAGATCCTGTTTTATTTCAAACAGTGTTTTTTCCAGACACTGTTCATTCTTTGGAGATGATAATGTCCTGTGTTAAGTATGATATGTGATGAACAGTTGTATCTTTCTCTGTAATCATTTCTGTTTGCAATCTTTCCCTATCTCAAATGCAAGGTCAGGCAGAGAGCTGTCTCCAAATTAGCAAGAGTTTTGACTGCTGCCAAGTTCATAATAACATTAAACTTAGCCCTTGGAAAGCAACAGAATATGCATAAGATTTCCACGAAAATATTTACATATGCATGTAAGTGGGAAATGTATTCTGTAACCAGCTTTTGTCTTGTTGAACATGATTGTTGGAGATCACTCCTGCATGTCGCCCAGGCCCGATAAAGGATGCTTGCTTTCTAAAACTCCAGAAGGAGTCTTAGAGAGTTTATTTGCCGGCATTTTCAGTATCAAAGGTTCATAAAAATGATCAGAGGGCTGGAGCAGCTTTCCTACGAGGACAGACTGAGAAAGCTGAGGTTGTTCAGCCTGGAGAAGAGAAGGCTCCAGGGAGTCCTTATAGAAGCCTTCCAGTACTTAAAGGGGGCCTACGGGAAAGCTAGTGAGGGACTCTTTATCAGGGAGTGTAGTGACAGGACAAGGGGTAACGGTTTTAAGCTGAAAGAGAGTAGATTTAGATGAGATATTAGGAAGAAATGTTTTCCTGTGAGGATGGTGAGGCACTGGAAGAGGTTGTCCAGAAAAGTCATGGATTCCCCATCTCTGGAGGTGTTCAAGTCCAGGTTGGATGAGGCTTTGAGCAACCTGATCTAGTGGAAGGTGTCCCTGTCCATGTCTCCAATAAAGATGTTAAACACCACCGGTCCCAATGCTGACCCCTGTGGAATGCCACTCGTCACCTGTCTCCACTTGGACATTGAGCCATTGACCACAACCCTCTGAGTGCAACCATTCAGCCAGTTTCTTATCCACTGAGTGGTCCATCAGTCAAACCCATGTCTCTCCAAATTAGAGACCAGCATGTCATGTGGGACAACACTGAATGCTTTGTACGAGTCCAGGTAGATGATGTCAGTTACTCTTCCCTTATCCACCAGTGCTGTGGCCCCATCATAGAAGGTCACCAAATTCAGCAGGCATGAGTTGCCCTTTGTGAAGCCATGTTGGCTGTCACCTATCTCCTCCTATTTTCCACGTGCCTCAGCAGTTTCCAGGAGGATCTGCTCCCTGATCTTGCCGGGCACAGAGGTGAGACCGACCTGCCTGTAGTTCCCTGGAGCTTCCTTTTTTTCCTTTTTAAAAATGGGAATTATGTTCCCCCTTTTCTAGTCAGTGGGAACTTCATTGGACTGCCATAACTTCTTAAATATGATGGATAGTGGCTTAGCAACTTAATTCGCCAGTTCCCTCAGGACCTGCAGATGCATCTCATGAGGTCCCAGGATAAAGGATAAGAAGCTCAAGGCTGGTGGAAAATGCAGGGTTTTCCTTCCTTAGCCTAATACTCTGAGTTCTGTGAATTCAAATTCCTGCCTCACTCCAGCTTCTGTTTATATTTTGTTACATTTTCTTTCAGTAGCTTTTAAGTTACACATTTTGACTTGCTTCTCTTTTTTTGAGAGCTGTTTCTGGAGGCATCTATATTCTTTGTGTATCCTCAATCTCCCTTTGTTCCTCTGGAGGAGCAAATGAATGGATGGCACAGAGTAACCCCATTTTCCCTTTCCTCTGTTTTACATCTGTCCCATATAAAGTTAGATCTCTCTACTGATGTTGAAAAGACTGCTGGATCCCCTAGAAATGAAAGGGACTGTAGAATTGTTAAAGTTATTAAGATGGTTTCCATTTGATCCCCAAGCATCCTGAAATTACAGTATGAAACGTAGAAGGGATAGAAACCTCAGTGAGCACATCATCCAGACCAAACTGATACCAGCTACATGCCTCCAATTATCAGTACTTGATGGGTAAAGTTATTTTTCCCCAGAGTCTTCCTGGGCTGCATTGATTGTATCACTTTTAATCTCTCTTCTTTGGTTACAGGTGACTCAAGAGATTTCTTTCTCTAAGTTGTCTATCTTTGTCAATCTGAATTTATCTAGATATTCTTTTACCTTTTTCCTCGAGAACAAAGGCTTGTAATCAATAGCAAGCCTCATAAAAGCCTGTCACGTTTTGAGAGGCCAATGTACATCACGAGTGGGTAAATTTGAAAATTATATACAAGAGACTTCAAGAGGAGAGTTTACCAATCTGTTTAACTCTTTTGCCTAACAGTATTGCAAGATTGAAAAAGTATATATAAAAATCACACAGCCTGCTAGCCAGAGTCCTTCAATCTGACAGTGATGCAAGGGCAAAATGCCCAGCAGGTCAGAATGATTACTATAGCAATTTTGCAAGGATAAATAATATCCCACAATGGCCAGACTAAGACAGAGACCAACAGGCAAGTTTTGGGTATAAAACCCAACATACACGCAAGGGTGTATTCCTGCCATAGCAGAGATTTATAAATCAGGACTGAAGTGTATTCTCTCTCCAACATGATTTTCAGAATGGGAAGAATGTTTTACAGCTTGATCAGAAACAAAAGTCTGTCTTAATTACAAACAAACAAATAAATAAAAGAATTCTCTCTTCTTTTTACTGTAGTGCAGAGCTGTGATCAATCCTACAGGGAATGTTTTTGAAAATCAGGGGATTAGCTATGCTATTGTGTACCTTGAAACCTGAATTTCTTTAAAGGATTTTCCATACTAGCTTCCTTTGAAGAATCTTTTAATTTACGGAGAAACCAAGGAAGAAAACCAAAACAAATTAAAGAAAACTTAGTTGCAAACTAAGTTCATTTTGCTGCAATAGCTGGATGGAGTTGGGATAACTTATGATCTTTAAAGCAAGAGATCAGTGTTTGGGCAACTGAATCACAGTCCTAAATGACTTTGAAGTGACTTAGGCATCAAATATCTGTTGAAATCAAAGGGAACAAAGCACTTCAAGGGTTTAAAAGATTAGGTGAAGAAGCCTACATTTAATAGTTTCACACTGATATTTAACCCATTTGTAAGTTATGTAAACACAGTGACAATTTGATAGCTGGTTTGATAGTTTTGGTTTATTTGTTCTCAGGACAGTTTTTGTCGCATTAAGGACTAAACAACCCCCTCCTAAACCAACAAAACTGGAATAAACAAATACATTATATACACTTTTTCTTCTTCTTTTTTCTTTTTTTTTTCTTTTTTTTTTTTATCCAGGACATCTCTATTTTGTACACCACAGAAATAGTGTGTAGGTTAATTTTTTTTATCTACTTAAACATTTTGAGTCAGGACCTGGGGATGTTGGTTGACAGCTGACTGAATATGAGCCAGCAGTGTGCTCAGGTGGCCAAGAAGGCCAATAGCATCTCGGCTTGTAACAGAAACAACATGGCCAGCAGGACCACCAGGGAAGTGATTATTGTGCCCCTGTACTCAGCACTGGTGAGGCCGCACCTTGAATCCTGTGTTCAGTTTGGGGCCCCTCACTACAAGAAAGGCATTGAGGTGCTGGAGCGTGTCCAGAGAAGAGCAAGGAAGTGAAGATGGAACATAAGATAAACTTTAACAACTCTGAGTTGCAAGAAGATAAGATAGACTTTAACAGTGGAATGCCTCACCTCCTGAAAATGCAATTAAGCTCCAGGAATAGGCATGCTTATGTTAATCATTTTGTGGAAAAACTATGAATATGTAAAACAATAAATTGACAACACAGAAGATGTGCCGAGTACAGAGGGAGAATAACCTCCCTGGACCTGCTGGCCACGCCGTTTCTGAAACAAGCCAAGATGTCACTGGCCTTCTTGGCCACCTGGGCACATTGCTGGCTCATGTTCAGTCGGCTATCAACCAACACCCCCAGGTCCTTCTCCTCTAGGCAGCTTTCTAGCCAGCCTTCTCCTAGTCTGTAGCACTGCATAGGGTTGTTGTGCCCCAAGTGCAGGACCCGGCATTTGGCCTTGTTAAACCTCATGCCATTGGTCTCAGCCCAGTGGTCCAGCCTGTTCAGGTCCCTCTGCAGAGCCTCCCTACCCTCCATCAGATCCACGCTTCCACCCAGGAAGTATTGTTGCCAGTAAATTTCTGGCAGCAACACAAGATAAAAGTATCTTGTCTAATACATTTCCAGTCCTCAGTGGGACATATTTCTTCTGAAATGCCGGGCTGAATTATGGATGTCATTTTGAAATCTAAAAAATTGCCAAAAACTCTAATAGAAGAGGCTTTTTCATATTGAAAACCAGGTTGCACTTTTCTGCATCCCACCTGAATTTTTTCACCAATGATTCCGGGTAGGGTTCTAAAAACCTCATTCCTATCCCAGACCCACTCAGACTAATGGTAAACTTTGTCATCATGCATTACAACTACAGCCAAATTTGGACTATCTTTGGGATAGTTTCCAAGAAAGCTAGAATATCCTATGAAGGCTTGAGACCAAGGCCATTTCATATTATTTTGGTTACAGGTAGGAGGTGTAATGCAGAAAAGTATGAACAATCCAATCAAAATTTTATAGGCCATTTTCAGATTTAAGTCTTCAAGTTTTATTCATGTTTCTTCTATAAAAATTCTTATAGTCCCACGGGGTTCTTCTGTAAAAACAGAAAATAAAAAACTTGCCCTTTTCAGGCAAAAAAGAATTAAAATGATGGACTAATCCAGCGGGCAGAGTTTAAAAACAGAAGTTGGCATTGCTTGCACCAGCATAGATAGAGTTAACCCCTTCCAATAACTTTCTTCCCTCCCCAAAACACAGATATTTCACTGTACCACATCTGACATTTGGGAATGGTATGGAAACCAGGCAAAAAAAGATAAGTAGTCACAAGTCAGATACCACTTGCCCGGACTTCTCCATAGGAATGAGTGATCTGACAGTTGTAGACTTCAGGTGTTGTGAGGAATTATCTTTCCAAACTGCTGCCAGGGGGAAAAGACTAGTTCTGAACTGATATATAGACAGTCTAAGACTTATTTTTGTCCTTGAAACCTAATAGTGGGTTATTGGTAATTACAGGGAAAAAAAAAAATAGAAAAAGGATGGGATATATTTTTTATTTCTTCCCCATCTATTCAGTTCTATGGAAATGCCGTGGGGTTCCTGTTCCCTGAAGCGCCACTTTAAGGAGACTTTATCCCTATTATTATTTCAAATTAAAAGATGCCTATTCTGGGATACACTCTTTTTATTTTTTGATCTTAACGTTTATATTATTGCCATAAATTCTCTTTAAACTGCTGCAGAAAGCAGCTACAAAACTGCCCAGAGAAATAAACCCCAGTTTACACAGCACTGCATTGCTCTTGAAGAGGATGGGGAGATGTCCCTGTTGCTAGAGAAGGGGGAACGCAAAAATGAAAGCCAAGAGCAGATGGGAGAGGAAAAAGGGGAACTGAGAGGAAGGAAAGGGGGGGGAAAAGGAGATGTGGAGCGACGAGGAAGATAAATGGGAAGAAACAGTATAGAAACGGGAGTGGGAGAACAGGATCACAAATGTCCTTCATGATCTTGGGATGCCTCAGAGAATCCTTTCTCTATAATATCTCAAAATTCTATTTAATTTCATTTAGGGGCTGAGTACAGCCCAGGAGAAGGCTATTTAAGTGCTCTAACGACTCCCACTGGTTATTCAAACTAACTGGAACAGAGAGAAGTCATCTGGGGCCCTTGCTGGACAGCAAGGGTGAGGAGGAGACTGCCAAATGACAAAATGACAAACAACAACAACAAAAAAAGCACAATTTCCATCTCTTTATTAGGCTTTCAGGATAGCTCACTTAAAGTCACAGGTATCATAAATCTATTAGCACCTCTGGAAATGTTAGGGGAGAGGCAGAGGAGGATAGGTACAGGTCTAAGAGAACAGGCGTAGGCCTCCAAGGCAAAGCTTCCTGTTGGAGAGTCTGCACTCATCTCCTTGGTTTCAATGGGAAAATAAGCCCATTTATCATTGCATCAGGCCCTTTATACTGAACATTTCAAAGGAAGAGTGGGAAGGGAGAAAGGGAGTAAGAGGATAAAGAAGAATGTTGGAGGAAGTCTGAAGAGGATGAGTAGGAAGCTATGGAATTTTGAGGCAGTGGAGAGCCTGGATTTGAAGCAGGCAGCAGAAGGCTCCAGCAAGGAAATCTGATCGCCAGTCCGACTCATTTGCAGAGATGCTGCAGTTATTTGAAGTTATTTTTCATGCTGGAAAGGTAACCAAAAATGGAGTGCTTGCCTGTTCCAGTGCTATTGATTTATTTGGGGACATGAGTCATTGACCCACACTCATGTTTAGGACTGAGTAAACATTTCTCTCAGTTTGTAACTTATGATGTTTCCTAGCAATGAAGAAGGAACTACAGATAACTGGGACCAAGCTGGGAAGAAACGGTGAATAGCTATGACTCTTCAGAAATCTCTTCTTCCACCTTGCAGTGGATATTCAAGAGTCCCTGATGTGATGGAAGTATGACAACAGGTGATGAGAGGCATTCTGGAATTTATAGAGGTGTTTAAGGGAGGGGCTGATGTTGAAACACATGAAAAGCTGCTGAGAGCAGACCTTCTCTAATCCAGCTAACTTGTCTTGTTTCTTCTGTAAAAAGGGATAGGAAAGAGATTTGTTCATCTGCTCATCAACCGTTTTGTCATCTAATTCTGAAATGTAAAAGGTCAACAAATCTGTTACCACTAGCAAAAAAACCAGAACTTGTTATTGAGCTTTGGCAGAACATTACAGTTTAAAGAATGCACATGGTCTGAACAAATTTTTCTCTCCCATAAAGGGGAGAACAAGAGTTTGGTTGTTTTTTGTTTGGTTTGTTTTAGTTTGTTTTGTGTTTTTTTAATACAAGGACAATCTTCTTTAATAGATTTTAAGGAAATAATGAAATCCCGAGTTTTGAGGCAATTCACAGAGCTTTGATCTCGCTTAATATGTCTACGTATGTACAGAAATTTGAGTTAGATCTAAACAGAACTACACAGGAAATAAAGCCCATGTATATGGATGGTGATGGCACCCAAAATGACTCATTTAGAATTAATGAGTCTCTATGGTAGATACAAAACACAGTAATCAAAAAAAAAAAAAAATTTTATTTTTTTTTATCTCAGAAAGGAAACTATGAAGGACACATTCAACCCTGCTCTTCCGGTCCTAAATGTATGGACATCCAAGTTGGAAGAGCTTGCATACGCCAAGTCAGTGAATTAATTGAACCTTAGTTACAGACTTAGATTGAGATTTGTAATTTGATTGGAAATGAATTAGTCTGCATAGGCTTATGTTGCTCTGTTAATACCATGCTTAAATGGATCATCATCAGAGTCTTGTTCTATTGAAAACTGATCTGTTTTCTGCAAGAAACCTACCACAGTGCAAGGTACCAGTCTTTTAATGCTGTATTTCTGGCCATGCATCGTATTTTTCAGGTAAAATTTGTTAAGTGCTGGACAATGGCATTTGGAATGGAAAATGTGTCGACAAAATTTGCCATATTGAATGGGAAGAATGTTTTCTGAAAATACTGAAAACTTACAGGATAATTTCTAAAAAATGTGAGGAGATATATCCAAAGTAAATTGTTAAAGCTATAGCTTTAATGGAAAAAAGAGTAGAAATTCTTTTAAAGTTTCATCTCCATCTTTTTATAAAGGGACAAACTTACAACTGGGAATGCAATTCTCCCCTCTAGTATGGTGTCAAATAATTACATGGTTCACTGTATAATTACATATATTCAAGATTCGCCTAAAAAATCTTGATTTATTCAGAGTTGCAAAGCCTACACTTTTGATTCTAAAAGGTCTTTGTTTCAATCCCCACTTATGTAAAAACTGCCATCTTGGTTGACATTTAAGACTTGAACTAGATATAGTCAAGCTGAAAGTGTAAACTGTTACAGTTTGAGTGCTATTTCCAGGGTTCTTTTGTTAAGGCTGGAATAGGCTCAGAGCATCTGTGGCTTGAGCACACAAGGAGGTCTGGAGCACACAATCTCCATCGTACTATGAGTCCTCTGAATGTAAATTTTGCTGGAGCATAGTTTTATACACTATAGGCATTCACAGCTCCTATTAGTTTACACAGATAAAGATAAAAATTGTTTCAGAAAATCAGAAGTAATATTATCAACATCTTTTCTTTTAATATACATTAATAGGTTGTACGGCAAATACATCTCCCTGATAATATTCCCAGAACTTAAACATCTGCAAAATATTAAACTAAAAGTCAAAGGTGTATGGAGGTGTGAAATTTGTCCATGATTGTGATGCAAGTGATGGATAAGTAATGAATGTACTACTTTTGCAAAAATATAAATAATCTTTGCAATGTTTTATGATCAACTCTTTAAAGCAACAATGATCACTTATGTGCTTGTGTGCTCTGATGAGACTCAAAGGCTTGAATACTCAGTAATTCTGTGGAGTTTGCTGGGAACTCATGACCTGTATACTGAAAACGTAACAGCAGCCAGTCTGTACATTAATAAAATTTCCAAATTTACATCTTGTGCAATTGCTAAAATTTCTGCATACCAAAAAAGAGTACTTATATAGATTTGCACAAACCCTTTTCAAACTAAGACATCAAGGACAACATTTCTTTGTCAGCAAGGGTTCTAGGTTAAGCTCCTGATTAAAGCATCATCATATAGAAAGGTCAAAAAGCTATAGAGAAAGTGAAGACGGGTACAAAATTGATCAATATAAACCGAAACTAAATATAATGAAACATATCAATGAGGTTTATCTGCATCACAATATTTTTTCTATGATATATTTTCACAGAAGAGATAGTAGAATATTATTTTAATTAATACCTCCAAATGCAAATGGGCAAAGAACTTGAAAAAATAAATTGTTTCAAATAATATCCAGATCTGACTTCTGAACATACTCTTAATCAAAACTTTTATTCTTACTTTTCTCTATGTGGAAAAAAAATATAAACGCTTTTTGCCATAGTGCATTGTCCTCATTATCCATTTTGACCTCCTACAGAACTTGGAGTACTGAAGTGACCTGTAAAAGCTGACTCAAGCACTTTTTCTCTACTGGGATTCATTGTGGTCACTGTTTGAGATGTGGCTACTCGGATGACTGAGTGCTAGAACACATTTAGGCATCACAAGAAAATACTTTGAAGAGAGTAGCAGCACAGGAAAGTCCTCTTTGGCAAACAGGCACGTAAGGTAAGTCAATAGTTCAGTATTTCCGCTGAATCCTTCAGATATGCAAAAGTCTGTTTTCTTTCCAACATTTGTTGATAACTTTTCCTAGTCTGCTTGTTTTAAATACTCCATTCTTTTCTAGGTGTTAAAAATCTTCTCTTTCTTAAACATATTATAAATAACAATATTATGTACCTGGGAATGACACCATCAATGCTTGGGAGACTCTGTATTGTGCATTTTGGAAACTTCCCAGTCCGGTAAGGCCATCAGGCTACTACCCATTACTGCTGTTCCACGTGGGAGGTGACGAAGCTGCAGTACGTAGCCCAAGGGTGATTTAAAAGAGATTTTAGGACCTTGGGACGGCTGGTAAGGGAATCTGGGGCCCAGGTGACTTTTTCCTCTCTCCTTCCAGTTATAGGCAGTGACACTGTAAGGAACAGATGGGTCCAGTCTATTAATACATGGCTCCGTGGCTGGTGTCTCCATAATAACTTTGGGCTTTTTGACAATGGGGTGGCCTACACAGCACCAGGTTTACAGGTGTCAGATGGGAGCCACCTTTCTCAAAGGGGGAGGAGGGCCTTTGCTCAGGAGCTTGCAGGGCTCATTGATAGGGCTTTAAACTAGATGTGAAGGGGGAGGGAGATAATATCAGGCTTGCCTATGACAAGCTGCAGGAGGACACACAGTGGTTGGAGGGATGAAGTGCTTGTATGGGCCCTCCACCTGCTGCCCCAGGGCATGCTGGGGATGCTGTGGCACAGTTGAAGTCCTGTGGAGATGAGCAGGAGGCTCCTGAGGTAGTAGGTGCCAGGAAGGAAACTTCCCCAAAACACCTTAAAGGAAATAAAGGGTCTTCCACTAAAAAGGCGATGCGGTCAACAGCCCAGCTGAAATGCCTCTATACAAACGCGTGAAGTTTGAGCAACAAGCAGGAGAAGCTGGAAGCTATTGTGCTACTAGATAGCTATGATCTGGTTGCCATCACTGAAATGTGGTGGGACGAATCCCATGACTGGAGTGTGGCTATCGATGGCTACAGGCTGTTCAGAAGGGACACACCGGGAAGGAGGGGTGGAGGCGTTGCATTCTATATAAGGAAATGGATAAAATGTGAAGAGCTGTCTTTGAAGAGTAGCCATGAACAGGTTGAAAGCTTGTGGGTCAAACTGAAGAGCAAGAGGGAACTGCACAGGCAGTACAAGCAGGGACAGGTAACCTGGGAAGAGTATAGGGACACTGCTTGGTTGTGTAGGAATGGGGTCAGGAAGGCCAAGGTGCAACTGGAGCTGAACTTGTCAAGGGAAGTGAAGACTAACAAGAAGGGCTTCTATAGGCATGTCAATCAGAAAAGAAAGGTTAAAGAAAGCATACGCTCCCAATGGATAAAAATGGTGACCTCGTACCAACAGACGAGGAGAAGGCTCAGTTACTCAACATCTTTTTTGCCTGTCTTCACTGACAACTGCTCTCTTCACCCCTCCTTGGTCAATGGACAACAAGATGGGGACTGGGGGGGTAAAGCCCCTCCCACTGTAGGGGAAGATCAGGTTCATGACCACCTGAGGAACCCGAACATATATAAGTCTCTGGGACCTGACGAGATGCATCCCAGAGAACTGAGGGAATTGGCCGATGTGGTTGCCAAGCCACTCTCCATGACATCTGAAAGGTCATGGCAGTCAGGAGAAGACCCTGGGGACTGGAAGAAGGGCAGCATTGTCCCCATTTTTAAAAAGGGTACAAAAGATGACCCTGGGAACTACCGACCTGTCAGCCTCACCTCTGTGCCTGGGAAGATCATGGAACAGATCCTCCAAGAAGCTATGCTAAAGCACATGGAGGACAGGAAGGTGATTAGTGGAAGCCAGCATGGCTTCACCAAGGGCAAGTCCTGCCTGACCAACCTAGTGCCTTTCTATGATGGTGTAACCACAGTAGTGGACACGGGAAAACCAACGGATGTGATCTATCTGAACTTCTGTAAAGCTTTTGACATGGTCCCCCACAACATCCTTCTCTCTAAACTGCAGAGGGACAGATTTGGTGGGTGGACTGTTTGGTGGATAAGAAATCGGTTGGATGGTCGTATTCAGAGAGTAGTGGTCAACGGCTTGATGTCCAGATGGAGATCCGTGACAAGTGGTGTCCCTCGGGGGTACGTACTGGGAGAAATGCTGTTTAATATCTTCATCAGTGATGTAGACAGCGAGATCGAGTGCACTCTCAGCAAGTCTGCAGATGACACCAGGCTGTGTGGTGCAATTTTCACACTGGAAAGACAGGATGTTGTCCAGAGGGACCTGAACAGTCTGGAGAAGTGGGCCTGTGCGAATCTCATGAGGTTCAACAAGGCCAAGTGCAAGGTCCTACACCTGGATCAGAGCAATCTGTGGTTTCAGTACAGGATGGGGGATGATGTGATTGAGAGCAGCCCTGCAGAGAAGGACTTGGGGGTGCTGAATGATGAGAAGCTCAACGTGAGACAGCAATGCTATCATGAAGCACATGCAAGAGAACCGGGTGATCAGGCCCAGTCAACACGGGTTCACGAAAGGTAGATCTTGCCAAACTAACCTGATCGCCTTCTGTGACAAAGTGACTTGACTACCAGATGAGAGAAAGGCTGTGGATGAAATCTTCTTGGACTTCAGTAAAGCCTTTGACACAGTTTCTCACAGCATTCTGCTTCAGAAACTGTCAGCCTCTGGCCTGGATGGGCGCACACTCTCCTGGGTTGAAAACTGGTTGAATGGCCAGGCCCAGAGAGTGGTGGTAAATGGAGTTAACTCCAGCTGGAGACCAGTTACAAGTGGGGTTCCCCGGGGCTCGGTACTGGGTCCAGTCCTGTTCAATGTCTTCATCAATGACCTGGATGAAGGCATTGAGTGCACCCTTAGCAAGTTTGCAGATGACACTAAGCTGGGTGGAAGCGTGGATGTGATGGAGGGTAGGGAGGCTCTGCAAAGGAACCTGAACAGGCTGGACCACTGGGCTGAGACCAATGGCATGATGTTTAGCAAGAACAAATGCCGTGTCCTGCACTTGGGGCACAACAACCCTATGCAGTGCTACAGACTAGGAGAAGTCTGGCTAGAAAGCTGCCTAGAGGAGAAGGACCTGGGGGTGTTGGTTGATAGCCGACTGAACATGAGCCAGCAATGTGCCCAGGTGGCCAAGAAGGCCAATGACATCTTGGCTTGTATCAGAAACGGCGTGACTAGCAGGTCCAGGGAGGTTATTCTCCCTCTGTACTCGGCACTGGTGAGACCGCACCTTGAGTACTGTGTTCAGTTCTGGGCCCCTCACCACAAGAAGGATGTTGAGGCTCTGGAGCGTGTCTGGAGAAGAGCAACAAAGCTGGTGAAGGGGCTGGAGAACAAGTCTTACGAGGAGTGGCTGAGAGAGCTGGGGTTGTTTAGCCTGGAGAAGAGGAGGCTGAGGGGAGACCTTATTGCTCTCTACAACTACCTGAAAGGAGGTTGTGGAGAGGAGGGAGCTGGCCTCTTCTCCCAAGTGACAGGGGACAGGACAAGGGGGAATGGCCTCAAGCTCCACCAGGGGAGGTTCAGGCTGGACATCAGAAAAAAATTTTTTATGGAAAGCTGTTATTTTTCTGTAAGCTGGTATTCCGAAGACACCCTTTCTTGATACATGCCTAAAACTATAGGACCTCAGCATGACAAAACAGTTTTCTTGAATAAAAATTTCTAGTGCAGAGGATATTGTGATACTGAAAGCAGTAATCATGCTGTTCAAATTTGTTACATAGTACTCCAAAATAATCAGATTTTCCCTTTGTCACATTCTTGCATACTCAAGTATTGATTACAGCTCTACAACCAAATGCTATATATCATCACCTCTTTTTATGACTACTTTACATGAAAGAAATTTGGATTTCAGAAAAAATAGCCTTTCTCCTACTTCTCTTGCTGGCTCCCTCCCATTGTGCCTCTTCTAATTTTACTGATGAATAGTAACCTCATGAGGTTGGAAGGCTGACAGAACTGCATTGTTCCAGCTTTAAGAGAAGTCTAATGGGAGAACAGTAAACAACACCTAGTGAGAGGCTGTAGGAAAAATGGAGCCAGACTCTTCTTGGAGGTGCACAGTAGAAGGATGAGAGGCAATGGACACAAGTTGAAGCACAGGAAATTCTGACTAGATGTAAAGATATTCCCCCCCCCATCAGTGTTGCCCACTGGGATCCATCCTTGGAGATACTCAAAACTTAGACAAATGATGCCTTGAATGCTCTACTTTAATTGGACTTGTTTTGAGCTGACCTGTTCAGGTCATTTCCAACATCTATGATTATGTCATTTTATGATTTTGCGTATCTCCCTGATGCAACTTCTGCCCACAGCCGAGACGTAAATGAGTTCCACATATTCATATGTAACAGCAGGTGATGATAGTTTCTTACACTTGAGAAATGATAATTTATATAATGCACAACAGATTATTTCCTGCAAAAAAAGTAAAAGGAATCAAGATGACCTCTTCTCAATACACCTGGGAAAAAAAGCATAAACATGAGTAATTTAACACATTTTTTTTAAAAAAGTCCAACAAGTAATGAAGGGATAGAGGGTAGAGCGGCTCGTTTTATTCAGACAAGCAAGTTAAGACACAGAGAGGGATATGCCCGAGTAGTCTTGACATGAATAGTCAATAAGAAATCTTTAATCTAAGTAGCTGAATTTATAGCATCAGGTTATGTCTTTCTGCTTTCAATGAATCCCTGAATAGCTAACACCTACAACAGAGTGTAGAAAAAAAGCAGAAAAGGGAGCACAATATGGGATTGCAAAGAGAATGGTTACTATCACAGAAAAAAATAACACCTTCGGAGGAATGAAAGATGAATGAAACAGAAAGTGAGAGAATATATTTGTAGTTAATATCTTAAATGAAAAGGAAAAAAAAGAAAAAAGAGAATAACTCCTTTCTGACTACTGTAAAATACTTTTTCACTCAATCGTTTTGGAGATCACATGGTGGATTGTGGAGTTGGAGCTAGTATATGACCCGGGAACTAGTCTGAAATATCAAGTGTTGCTGCATATAGGCACCCATTTCAGTTTATAGTGATATATGTGGCCATATCATTAATAATTTACCTTCTTAGGATAAAGTCATCTGACAAATTGTGCTCTTTGCTTCTTGTCTTCAGGTGTCTTGTGTTCCAGTCAGCTATATGTATGTTCAGTTCAAAACAGCAACTTATAAAGATGGTGTTACTTCCTGGTTGTCAACATTTTTGGAGCAATCTAGTGAGGAAAGAAAGGAGTAATAAGATCAGGATTTTTTCAGTTGAAATTCTGCTCCTTCCCCAGACATCTGAAGGATGAGGGACTTGAAAAATAAGACACATGTATGACCCTATTAAAAGCTGGACACATGTTCCAAACCTTTTCTGGATTCTAGAATCATAGAATCACTAGGTTGAAAATGACCTTTGAGATCATCAAGCCCAACCGTACCCATCCACTACTAAATCACATCCCTAAGCACTTCATCTACCTGTCTATTAAATACCTCTAGGGATGGTGACTCCACCACCTCCCTGGGCAGCCTATTCCAGTGCTTGCTAACACTTTCAGTGAAGAAATTTTTCCTGATATCTAATCTGAACCTCCCCTGGCGCAACTTAAGACCATTCCCTCTCGTCCTATCACCTATCACTTGGGAGAAGAGACCAATACCCATCTCTCTACAACCTCCTTTCAGGTAGTTCTAGACAGTGATAAAGTCTCCCCTCAGCCTCCTCAACTCTAGGCTAAACAACCGCAGTTCCCTCAGTCATTCCTCATAAAATTTGTTTTCCAGCCCCTTCACCAGCTTTGTTGCTCTTCTCTGGACATGCTCCAGCACCTCAATGTCTTCCTTGTAGTGAGGGGCCCAGAACTGAACACTATATACAAGGTGCAGCCTCACCAATGCTGAGTACAGGGGCATAATCACTTCCCTATTTCTGACACAGGTCAAGATGCTATTGGCACCTGGGCACACTGCTGGTTCATATTCAGCCAGCTGTCAACCAACAGCCCCAGTTCTGTCTCTGCCAGGCAGCTTTCCAGCCATTCTTCCCCAAGCCTGTAGCGCTGCACAGGGTTGTTGTGTCCCAAGTGCAGGACTCTGCACTTGGCTTTGTTGAACCTCATCCCATTGGTCTCAGCCCATAGATCGAGTCTGTCCAGATCCCTCTGTAGAGCCTCCCTACCCTCAAGCGGATCGACACTTCCTCCCAGCTTAGTGTCAGCTGCGAACTTACTGAGGGTACACTGAATCCCTTCATCCAGGTCATTGATAAAGATATTGAACAGGGCTGGACCCAGCACTGAGCCCTGAGGAACACTACTTGTGACCAGCCTCCAGCTGGATTTAACTCCATTTTGTTCCTCTCTATACCAGAATGGTATGTATACAACACTCGTGTATATATTGTTATTACCTTAGTAATGTTTTGGATCTCAGAAACTTTTAATAATGTCATGCAAGGCTCACAGTTTAAAAACAATAACTGACAACTACCTACTTAGAGGATTAGAAAACTTCCTTCAAAATGTAAAGCACATTTCCAGCAACTGCAATTTAGTTGATATGACTGTCATGGAATAGGCCACAGTAAATTCACTTGAGAAAAGAAGATCAAAGCCAGGATGTATACCACTGCAATGGCTCTGAGGGTCCTAAATTTATATTTTCCTGTAGTGCTAAGGAGGGTTTTCAACTGATTTTCCTTTCCAAAGCCTAAATTCTCCAGACCGAATAAACCATCGCTTGTAAATTCACTATCACAAACAAGGTGGTGGGTGTATGTACACGAAACAGAGATTGAATAAAAATTCCTCATATGCAGGGAAACTGCATCAAAAGAAGCGTGGCCAGCAGGACGAGGGAGGTGGTTCGGCCCCTCTATTCCGCTCTTGTGTGACCTCACCTGGAGTATTGTGTCCAGTTCTGGAATCCTCAACATCAGAAGGATATGGAAATGTTGGAACGGGTCCAGAGGAGGGCTACAAAGATCATCAGACGGCTGGAGCGCCTCGCATATGAGGACAGCCTGAGAGAGTTGGACTTGTTCAGCCTGGAAAAGAGAAGACTCTAATGACATCTTATAGCGACCTTCCAGTACCTGAAGGGGGCTTACAAGAAAGGTGGGGAGGGACTTTTTATAAAGGCATGTAGTGACAGGACCAGGTGGAATGGCTATAAATTGGAGAGGGTGTCACGGTCCACTCATAAGCAGACGCGTGATGGTTCTTTGATTAATTGTGCCTGTAAAGTGGCTTGTGATAGAAAGAAAGAGAGAATAAGGAAAAGAATGGGGAGAAAAGGAAGGAAAAAGGGGTTTATAGCTACCACCATGGGTCCATAGACGTCCGTCATCTCTGGGGGTCCTAGTCCAGAAGGCGTTCCTCTGCCTACGTCTTCGATCAATGTGATCTCACGGTGGGGAAGATCTTCAAAGTTCAGCTGCTCCAGAGATGTCTTTTATGCTAGTCAATACACCTGGTTCCTCCTTGCGACCCACCTTTGCTCCACCTCAACCCTGTGGAGATATGCCAAACTCCACCTGGCAGGCCACACATGCCAAGAGAGGAGTGTCTGAGGCGTGGTCGGTTTTTAAAGGCAGGTTTTCTTCCCTTGCGCATGCGCTCCTTCTGGCAGTGGTGGAGAAGGGAGGGAAACAAGGGAGGAAAGATTTACATTACTTTTTGCCATGCGGCCCGCTCAATATTGATAGATTTTGGGATGTCAGTGCTGGATATGATGCTCAAGGGCTTGCGTGTATTGAATGCGGATGACAAAAGTCTCATTCCCTTTATCATTCGTCAGTTAAAAATGTATAATATTACAGACAAAGTGATACTGATTAGGGAAAGAATTAGGAGAACGACAGTAGGGTGACACAGCTTGTTCTGGATGCCTGTAGCAGTAGGCGACCACCTGAAAAGTATATCCCACCAATTATGTTCTCCATCCCTTTTCACTTTTTTCATGATTTGTTGTAATTTGTCCACACTATAGTGAATTGTTATCAGAGTTTTTTGTCTGTTTTTCTTGATCTCCTCTAAATTTGAATTTAATTTAATTCCTAGTTGTTCCTGCACAATGCAGTATTCCATGTCTACCGTTTGCCCTTTATCATTCACCTTTTGGGCCCGTGCTCTGTGCTCGAAAGGATAGAGTATAGTCCCATTGTGTTTCAAGCCTAATGCAAAAACAGGATAAATCAAAGATACTGAAGCACTGCAAATGGTTAACACATAAGCCATGACAGTGTTATTTACAGGATCATAAAAAAAATCATCATTTACAAGTCTGTCCAGATCCCTCTGTAGAGCCTCCCTACCCTCTAGCGGATCCACACTTCCTCCCAGCTTAGTGTCATCCGCAAACTTGCTGAGGGTGCACTCAATGCCTTCATCCAGGTCATTGATAAAGACATTGAACGGGGCTGGACCCAGTACCCTGGGAACCCCACTTGTGACCCCACTTTCCATCATCTGTCAGCAGTCCTGGCTGACTAGCGAAGTTCCATTGGACTGGAGGCTGGCAGATGTTACACCCATTTACAACAAGGACCAGAGAGAGGATCCAGGAAACTACAGGCTTGTCAGTCTGACCTCAGTGCCAGAGAAGATCATGGAACAGGTCATCTTGGGTGCCATCTCACAGCACATACAGGACAAACGGGTGATCAGGCCCACTCAGCATGTGTTTATGAAAGACAGGTCCTGTCAACCTGATCTGATCTCCTTCTATGACAAGGTGACCATCTTAATGGATGAGAGAAAGGCTGTGGATGTAGTGTACCTGGACTTTAGTAAAGCCTTTGACAGTATCTCACAGTATCCTACTTGAGAAATTGGCTACCACTGGCTTGGACAGGCACATCCTCTGCTGGGTAAAAAAACTGGCTGGATGGCCGAGCCCAAAGAGTGGTGATAAATGGAGTTAAATCCAGCTAGAGGCCCACAACAAGTGGTTTTCTGTGGGCACAGAAGATTCCACTGCTGCGTACATGCAGGACAGTATGGCCGATGTCCTTGCACTCTTTGGCAGGAAACCGTGGGACCGTTAAGCAAGAAACTGTGAGGCAGTTAAGTGGGAGGAGAAAAATGTTGTGTCAAAATCTCTGATGTTGTGTTCATCTGTTTGGCCAACCATCATGACATCTTATTCAGCTCGACTAGTGTCTTTGCTCCTGCTGCTCCTGGCACCAGCCAGCTTGCAGTGAATGTTTCTCCACGGTACCAAAGCTGTACGTTGTCATTGCATTCACTGGTAAATGCATGTAAAGATCACCTTTTCCTCTGATGGCTCAAAACAGTGTGATTAAATATCATTGATGTATTAGGTGTAAGCATGGCTAATCGCGCTAAGGCACATGGACCTCCCATAATGCTTGATGGTAAACCTGTCCAAGCCTGAACACCACATACAAAAAACACCCCATGTGGAAGTTGCCTAGGCTTCATATCCCCGGGGAATGTTGACAAAGTCTTATCACACCATAAGCTTTCATTTTTGTAAACACCATTTTCTGAATCAACATCATTAAATGATTGACAATTATATTCACTCCAGTCACCTGTCTATGAACTACAATTAAAATTCATACAATAATCCATTTTTAACAATCCTAAAATCTCCAATTCCTGTGGCTCCATCTTCAATTCCGGTAGCCGATATGTGTTGTTCCCTATGATTTGCAAACATCTTTCTGTCGTGTTGTCTCTAGTATGAAATGGCTGTTATGGTTGAGTCATTGACACACAAAAACTTGTCTGATTCAAAGTTTTCGCTAAAGACACACAAATATTGTTACTGTTGATGGGGTGAACCAAACCTTTACCTATCCCCAGCATTACTGCTGTCCGTATTAACATCACTGATGTCATCGCCGTCATCTTCATCATGATTACTGTCTCTGTTCAAATGTGATCGAATGCACCGTGCTGGCACCCATTTGGGTCCTTGACCCTCTTTCAGGCGTTGTGGTCTGGACTACTTCAGTGCCTCTCACTGGCTTTATTGCGTTCAACTGAGTGTCGCCACCGGTCGCTCTTTTCCACGATTCTCCTTGTATCTGTGGCCATGTAGGCCAAGGACTACTGTTTGTTCTTCTGCAGATTACTCAGGATGCTAAGGCATGACTATTAACAGTAGTGCATACTGGCAGGAGATGCAGCACAAAACGAATATTATACTAACAATCACTCACAGAGTTGGATATGTGTATGCCTTATTCTCTCTCAGTCTTGTGGTCATGAAATTGAGGGAATTTTTGGTTATATTGTCCTTAGATGATGGTGAAAAACATTCAAATATGTTTTATGTTGTGTGAATTATGTGTTAAAGTAAATACAGGAAAAAAAAGGACAAAAATGCAGGGCTCACCTTAAGAAGAACAAGCATGTTGTCATTGGAAAACCATGGCTTCTTTTACTCATTTACCTCATACATGCGACTAACAGATTGATGTGTGTCGGAGTGGGAGGCGGACCCGGAGTAACGATGGAGTCTCAATATGAGTATGATCGTTCTCATTTATTCATACACCTTACATTTCTTATATACTTATCCCAATAGTGCACGCGCTAACAAACAAATCCTAATTGGTTATGTCCCGCTGTTCACGCGCCTTATGCTGTCACGCAACTGGCCAGATGCACTCGAGCACGCGAAAGGGGCAGATACAAGGTTCTCATCACAACTCTTTGGGACTTTCCCGCGCTGGATTCCACATTCTTGTATTCTACTCCCTTTTATCTTATCTCAAGGTCAGGCCTAGCTACAGACAGCAAACCCTGGATTGTTCACTGCTATTAAATCATGAGCCATCCTTCTGCAGATGTGTATTTTCCATACCCATCCTAAGCCTCATGCATGTTTAAATCCCTTACATCTGGTGAGCCTAAAATATGAAAAAAACTGGGGAGTCATGATTATGTCCCTGCCCATGGCAGGGGGGTTGGAACTAGATGATCTTTAAGGTCCCTTCCAACTCTAACTATTCTATGATTCTATGATTTGATTCTTGATAAACACCACAACCAAATATGGCCTTATTTCTCATAGTAGCCAACATCAAGATAAGTACTACCTGACTTTGAATGCTACTGGTTTCCTATCTAAAATGTGGGTTTTTAAAAAGGAAAATTAACCTTGTCAAGCATCATTACATGAGAGTTACCAAGAAGCCCTCCAGAGTCCAACATCCAAGATTTATGAATCTAGCCAATTTCAGACACCTGGAAAATAAAAAGCATTGTGATTAGGTCTTGTATAGTTTGTTAGTGCATTAGTTATAATATTGTTTTCATTAAGATCCACACATGTACTTATGCTGTGGAAATGAAACCAAATTTCTACCAGCCAAATTAATTCAAATTCTACGTATCAATATAATCTCATTAATTATATAGTAGCCAAAGGTAGGAAAAAATTCTAGTGTAACTCTTTGGCTAGGAAAGATTACCTATAAATACATGACATTTAATTTGACAGCAAACCAGAAGTCTAACAAATCCAGAATACTAGCTCTTTTCTATTCACGTTGATTTCTCATGTCATTGTTAGCACAGCTGTATCTAAGAACCATCCAGTAAAACATTAAGTAAATTTTTTCACCTCCTTTTTCTCATTTTATATGCGTTCAATGTTTATGGTAAAATATACGGCAGATCTTGATCTGAGAAGTGGTAGACAACCTAAGATAAAACCCTGTCAAGGAAAAGGATCACAAATAAACAGGCTGGACAAGTGTGTGTTAGTGCTCGGTATACTTCAGTGCTACTTTTGCTGATACATGCGAAGATAGATACTGTAATATAATCAGGCAGTGCTTCACTATTCATTTATAACCCCCTTTTAAAAATAACATGCTCACTGTTCAGTACTTCATTCATTTGACACAGTAAAGTTAACTTTTAAGAGGATGATGCCCTAGATAAGTTCCTTGAGCATGCTTTTCCAGATGTAATTCTTTAATTTATAGAAATGGAGTAGCATGTTTAGGACTGCCAGAGAAATCCATGCAAATAGCTGCAGCAGAACTCAGTACTCTTTACTCTGGAGCACAAGTACTTCAGTACTCAGCTGAGACCCTGACTCATAAAGGCACTTAGGCACCTATATCGTATGTTAGACAACGAGTTCCAACAGAGCAATATGCAAGCCATCTAGCCCTAGAAAAGTGGTATGCACATTGTCCTTCAGTCTGTTCCTCCCATTCCTGACCTACTTAGGTATGATTGATCAATTCTGAAATTTAATCAGAAAATTGATGAATATTGAGGTTACATATCAGCTATGCCACTGCCTTCACTCAATTAGGTGTCTCTCTGAAGGACAGCCATAGTCCCAAATCCTCATGCTACCGGTGAGTTTCATCCAATGACAATACAGCAGAAGGATAAAAATCTGTGGGTTGTGTTTCACTTCAAAAAATGTGAAGCAAGTCAAAGTTTTCTTACATTGTTACTGAGTAACACTAATAGAAACCTAAATGGAGGGTCCACTGATGGTATATGAAGGCTCCCAGCAAAGAAAAACATACAGATTATTTTATTCAATGAATAAATACACTTTTGAATTCAACAAATCCCATTTTTCCACAGAACCTAACCTGACAGTAAAGATTCCCCTTGCTCATACTTTTGTCATATCATCATCAATACTTTGAAGAATGCTTGAGTTAATCATCTATATTATTGCTCTTTAAATTATATGGGAAGGAAGGAAGGAAGGAAGGAAGGAAGGAAGGAAGGAAGGAAGGAAGGAAGGAAGGAAGGAAGGAAGGAAGGAAGGAAGGAGAGAGAGAGACAGAGTCCTGGTTTATCCAAAAGAAAAATGAGCCAGCTTTATAATGAATTGTATTTTTCATTACTTAGTGAACAAGCTGAAACATTTTTCCATTCCCTAGGCAACGTGATTCAGTGCCTCACCACCCCCACTGTTAAGAAATTCCTCGTTATGTCTAGTCTAAATCTGCCTCTCTGTAAGGGTCAGTCAAAGGATCAATTTCTGTCTCAACATTTCCCATCAGCTGCTAAGCCTCAGGTAGGCCTTACTATAACAGCCAAAGCTATTATGCTTTGTACCTGCCAAAGCTGGTACACAATGAATGCTCTGTACCTGCCATGTTTGCGGAATCAAACCCTATAACCCAAAATGAGTTATAAAGCAGGTATATTTATTTCCAGCATTGGGATGCAAGGGGGTTCTCCTAGCTTGCACACTGTATAACTTAACAAACAGCTACTTATAGTGTGAAGACATGCATAGGTATAAGTGCCTACTACATATTCATACCCTTTCCCCGCTTTGTATTATAATTAGTTCTGGAAGGTTCACTCCAGTCTTCTGCCTGCATAGTGCCTCCTGGTAGTCGTGGGACGGGGTCTTAGGGATGAAGCAAGAAGTCTTCCTCGAGATGAAAAAAGATTTTCTCCTTGAACTGCATACAGGCACAGTCTCTTCTGGTTGTTTTCCAGCTTTCTGTATTCCAATGCCCACTTATCAGTAAACTTCTGCTAGCTGTCTCTCTCTTGTTATTAACTTCTAAGGTCTTCAAGGCGAGCAGCGCCAAGTTCTAGTGAACATTCCCAACCCCCTGTCTGCTTTCACTCATCAGTTCCCCCCTGTCTTTTAACATGGGCAAATTCATTTGCCAAATGTGTAATTTATCTCTCGAAGGGGAATTGGATGATATATTGCTTGAAAATTGCTTTTTAATGCATTCTCATGGGCACTAGCCATGGAAGTAAAAATTGTTAGTCGTTGTAGCATTCTCCAATTCCAAATAAATAACTTAGCAGAGAAAAGAATACTAACTAAAACAAGCATCAGAAGGACAATAATGGGGTGACACAACTTATTTAGAATGCCAGTTGCATTAGGGGACCAATCCAAACAACACATCCCACCAATGTTGGTTCACATTTTCTTTTACCCTTTTTAGGACCCTCTTTCTTTCCTCTGTGTCGTGGTGGACTGTTATCAGGGTCTTTTTCATGCTTTCCTGGTCCTCGTTCAGAATTATAATCAAGTCCTGATGTTTCATTAAGTGTTTCATTAATTATTTTACCAATGTAAGATTCATTCCAATAGGTACAGGTGATAATTTGTGAAACATTGTATAATTGGATTTTATCAGCTGATGGGATATTTAGCACCAGCTGACTGGTGCTAAATAAAAGTCACACCCAACAATCTTAACAAAATTACAAATACAGAAATTAGAAATTAGCGTGATTCTTACTATCCATAATTATCTCACCTGTTGGTATAGAGGTACAAGCAGTTCTTAAACACAAACAAACCTGGCCCATATATACAAGTATAGTCCTATGATTAACGTCTGGATGGATCCCAAAGTGACAGATGCTCTGCTCAATGTCGAGGCAGATGCCTTGAGCATCGATTGCATTATTTTCGCAAATGAATCCTTGTTGTTCTCGTGTAATGCAAGATTCTTAATTTACAGCTTGCCATTTCCCATTCATCATTTGCGCCCATGTTCGGAGTCTACCAGGACTGGAGCTTCCTCTCTACACCAGCGGCACTGTCCCAAACCACTTTCCGGATTTCAGTGGGGAAAATAACCGCACCAACTTCTCTTATAATTAAGGCAGCCACTGATTGCATTCATAATTGTGCCTGTATAGAACTGAGGGCCAAAGAAACGTTATCTTGGATCACACCGAGTGCATTTACTTTTAATTCATGGTGTTCTGACCCTGAAGGGCACTTGTGTTCACAGCCAGGTTGTCCAGCCCTCGAAGGATGTTTTTAGGAAATGAGAGCATGCTGGTTGAATTTCAGAACTATCAGTTTGCATTAGCAGTTCAACACGTTTAAGAAACCATTCTGGGTTGAACAGGATTTGCTGTTGGCCTGTATTCCTGATTATATGGACAAATCTCATAAATTCTGGGTTGTAACAGGCTTAGCTATAATATTTTTAAATTTGAATGAGAGCCCAATGGTATCATAGGCCCAGAGACAAACCACCTTAACGGTCTGTACTAATGTAAAATTATGCCAACAGTCTAATTCATTGGAAATACAGGTCTTTGTATTCTTATCTGTAGGTGTAGTTGAGATAGTAATTTGGGATGTCTTTTTATGGATAGTCCCATTAACCATTCGGCATCCTACTTTGATTTCTTCTCCTACAGTCCCCTGAAGTTGCTGAATCCCCTGTTCTCTATCTGCATTCCATTCTTGCCTCACATATACTTGATCTTCATGCATAAGCACAGTTGATAGATTTAAACCCTTTCGATCAGAATATTTCTCAGGGCTCCAGTATACCAAGTAAAAGCTTGAGACCAAGGCCACTCAATATTCTTTTGTCTAGAGGTGCCTTTTCCTCCCTGTACTATAATAATCATCATGAGAAAAATAATTTTCCTGGTTGGACTTGCATGACCCTCCATGGAGATTTATGTACCTTTTTTACTCAGGTGCGATGGATCCATGCGCTCTGCTCCTTGATTTTGATTGCTGTGAAGGAGGTAAGGAGCACCTGGAATGGTCCTTCTTACTGCAGTTCCAGAGTCGTCTCTGCAAGAGAATTTACATATACATAATGTCCAGGTCGTATGTTATGTACAGGTCCATCCAAACCCCTACTTCGCATCTCAGCCTCATGTTTTCAGTCTTTTTGTATTTGTTTGTCCAGTGCCACCATGTAGGAGGTCATGATTTCATATGCAAATAGTGACTGATCTGTTGTACTACTTTCGAGATAAAATGTGGTCTCCTATCAGGAGACATAGTTGCTGCAACCTCAAAGCATGATATTATCTCTTGAGCCTTGGCTGTTTGTAAGGGCTGGTCAAAGGATCGATTTCTGTCTCAATGTTTCCCATCAGGTGCTAAACCACAGGTGCAGGCCTTGAAGTAACGGCCAAAGCTGGTATGCCTTGTACCTATCAAAGTTGGTACAGGACGAATGCTTTGCACCTGTCTCTATCTCTAAACCTCTACTATTGTGAAAGATCCATGAAGCAAGGCAAGACTACAGACCCAAAGGGTCCCTGATATCCACTATTGTGAAAGATCCACAAAGTGAAACACGAAAATTAATGATGGGACTTACCACAGACCCATACCCCAACACAGCATGGGCAAGGACAAGTTCATCCAATGTGCAAGGTGATGATGACTACTAGCCTTCATTGAGGACCCCAAAATCGACCACTGCTGCCAGGTGAAGCGCATGCACAAGGGGAGAATACCTGCCTCCAAAACCGACCACGCCTCAGACACTCCTCTCTTGGCATGTGTGACCTGCCAGGTGGAGTTTGGCATGCCTCCACAGGACTAAGGTGGGACAAAGGTGGGTCACAAGGAGGACCCAGGTGTATGGACTAACATAAAAGACAGCTCTGGAGCAGGTGAATTTTGAAGATCTTCCCCACCATGAAATCACATTGATTGAAGACAGAAGCAGATGAACCCCTTCTGGACCGGGACACCAGAGACTTCTGTGGACCCATGGTGGTAGCTATAACTCCCCTTTTCCTTCCCTTTTCTCCCCGTCCTTCTTCTTACTCTCTCTCTCTTTTTCTATTGCAAGCAGCTTTACAGGCACAATTAATAAAGTTCCAAAAGTTACTGTGATTTAACTCCCTTGACTCGTTGAATTATTGCTTCGCTTTCTTTTTGCACTCTGAGATCATGGCTGAAAAGAACCATCACACGTCCACTTACGAGTGGACCGTGACACTGTTCTAGTAGGGAGTGCCTCCGGCCAAGCTGAAAAGCTACCAGTTAATACCAATAAGTATCAACATTCCCCCCTGTCTTGGGAGTTCTGAAAAATCAACCTGCCATTGTGGCACAGCCTATTGCCTCTTCCAATTTGTCCCATTTCTGGTTTGGGGTAATTTTGGGATTAGTCTAGAGGTAAAGGTCACACTGCTCAGACACTTGTCTCACATTGGTGTATAAATTTCTAGCTGCAATCCCTTTAATTAGGTGTTTCTATAGAGCTTCTACCCCGCCCCATGTCTCTTCCTGTGTTATTCCCTCATTAAAGACCATGTTAAATAAGGGGGAATGATTAGTTTCCCTTGTGGAATGAGGACCTACCCCTCTTTATTATATGACCCCTCCAAGTCTATAATAAATTTCTGATTATCTGATCTTCCTTGGTATATTCTGGCTTACCTTCTACTGAGATTTGCCTGTCAGGGATCAAAGCCCCTTCTGTTTTTACCTTGCCTTTGGCTGCCAGCTTTGCCTCTCTGTCTGCCAGCTCATTTCCTCTCCCCAATTCCAAATTCACTTTCTGGTGCACCTTGATGTGCATGATTGTCACTCTCTCAGGTAGCTGAACTGCTTCCAGCAGTCTCAGGATCCCTCTGCATGCTTGATGTTTTTGCCCTGGCATGTCTTTTATTGCTTAAGAAATAGCTGTTTCCATCCGTGAACCAGCTCCCTGCATCTTCCATGAGACTGTCTTTCAGGTCCAAACGGCTCAAATATGTGGCCTTGATGGTCTCTAAGCAGTCCTGGTGCACTGGTTCTTCTGTATTTCCACTGAGAAAAGAAGCTGGGTTGATGATATTAGTAACCACAATCCCCATATCATCATGTTCCAACGTTATAGCTTGGTATTTTAGGAACCTTTGTGGAGAAAGCCAGTGCCCACCTTTTGCTTCCAGACACTAACACAGTCATTTCCTGGCCCAGGGTAAATCTTCGTGCCTTCTGCATGTTTAGCACGATGGCCGCTGGCCGCAACCACTGGTAAACAGCCTGGCCCTAGGGCAATCCCTTGCTTCTCATGAGAGAAAAGGAAAAATGGCTTGCTCACATCTGAAAGTCCTAAGGCTTTTGCAAGTTGATTATCAAATATCCAGGTGAGTTGAGTTCTGCACCCACTTTCAGGCTTTTCCCATTCAAATACAAATATTTTCTGGCTGGCTTCATGGAGAGGGAGGCAAAAGTAGGCATCCTTCAGGTCTAAAACAGTAAGCTGGGTTAGTTCAGGTATTAATATGGTTAACAGGGTATATGGAGTTGCCACCACCGGGTAAAGGATTTTTTGTTATTTTATTAACAGCCCGTAATTTCTGGGCACAGGTGGCCCATACCTCGTGGTATACCTGGTTCATGATTTCTTCACTGATTTTTCCTTCTGTAGGAACATTGACTAAGGATAAACTCATTGTTTGTATATACTGCTGGTCATTTACCTCCAGTGTAATCTTTCTCTTTTCAAATTTAATTATTGCACCCAATTGTTCTAATAAATCTCTCCCCAAAAGTGCCTTTGGGGAGTTGGGCATATACAAGAATCTGTGGATGCCCTGTTGTATTCCCAGTTCATATCTTAGAAGTTGACAAAAATATGCCTTTTCACTTTGGCCAGTTATCCCTTTTACCACGATGTAGTCATTTCCTAGGGACATCAAAGCTTGGTTCAAAACCGAATAAGTTGCCTCTGTGTCAACTAAAATTCTACTTTCTTCTCCTGTTTCCCTGGCTTCATTATAACTAGTGGATCCACTAGGGTGGATTCCCCAGGTCCCCATCAGTCTTCCTTCACATGAGCCACTATTCCTTTTTGACTGGCCCAAAACCAAAACCACCTAGTTCTTGTATTCCTACTCCTGACCCAGGATCCAGCGGTGTGTTGTGGCTGTCTGGATCCCACATTGGATCTGGCAGGGGAAAGTACTCTTTCCAAATCCCCTACAGTTTTCAAATCAGTTTGGGGTTTGGATTTTTTTGGGTTTTGTTTTTTTTTCCTCTTTTTGTCTCGATCTTCCCGGAGAGGTGCCTGCAATACTGTCAAAGCAGACCTTTCCCTTATGCAGAAAGATACTGGGCTATCCAGGGGGGCAGGAATCCTGTCCGAGTCCTGTGATTGAGGGGGAGTCCTGTGATTGTCCCATTCCTGTGATTGAGGGGGAGGTTTAAGCAAACCAGGTAAATCTTGTTCTGGTGTCCAGTGAATTTTATTTATTCTAGTGCACCTTTGCCGAATACTGCACGTCAAGCAACACTGCCTCAGTTTACCTTTAAATTCTTTGTTATTTTCCTGCTCAAGGGCGAGTACCATAGGGTCCTGCGGTGACACAATCCCACAGTCCCTTTGCCACTTCAGATGTTTTCAGAGTGCGAAAAACACTTCATTCCACTTTCCCTCTCTCCTTAAAAACAAAGTTAGTTGCAAAACGGTACTGCAATCCTCTTCTTACTCATTGAGCCTCCAGCTCCCCCCATCAATTCCTTCCAGTGCTGTAATATGCAACCTAATAGGCTTGCCTGAGGAAATTCTTGCTCGATTTTGCCCCCATTATACTACCTTCCACAAACCGTTTAAACACTTATGATGTGCGAAAGCACACAAGGGGTCTGGGAGCGTTCGTTCGTTAGAGCTTGGTGTTGTTCGCCTTGAAGACCTTGGAAGTTGATAATGAAGGAGCCAGCTAGCAGCAGTTTACTGATAAGTGGGCACTGGAATGCAGAAAGCTGGCTGCATTTGGTTCAGGAGTTTGAAAACAGCCAGAGGAGACTGAGTCTGCGCAAAGTTCAAAAAGAAATATATTCATCCCAAGGAAGACCTCCTACTTCATCCCTAAGACCCCGGCCAATGACCATCAGGAGGCACTACGCAGGCACAAGATTGGAGCGAACTTTCCAGATCTAATTATAACAATAAGCGGGGAAAGGTTATGAATATGTAGTAGGTGCTTATACCTATGCATGTCTTTACACTATAAGTAGCTGCTTGTTAAGCTATACGGTGTGCAAGCTAGGAGGAGAACCCCCTTGCACCCCAGCGCTGGAAATAAACATACCTGCTTTATAACTCATTTTGGGTTATAGAGTTTGATTCCGCAAAACACTTACAAATGGCTTGTCCCTAAGTTCTCAGGGACTTCCCACAGGAGTAGCAACAAAAACAATTCCCGTCTACAGATTATAGACACTCAAGTGACTCCAACCTAGCTGAATAGCACAATAAAACCTTATGACAGTCTGAACACCAAAAACTGATCCATTCCCACATCCTGCAGAATTCTGGCCTCCCTGTCCATGCAAACCTTTTTTGCTTTTACACTTTCATTTTTCTTTTTTTTTCCTCTCACACAGAACACTTAACTCACATTCTGGGAGGGGGAGAGTTAACCTACACACAGAGCACTTAACTCGCATTCTGGAAAGGGGGGAAAGGGAGGGGCACTCTCAGCCCCTTCCACGTTTTTCTCCTTTTTTTTTCTCTCCATTAATTAAGGGTTGCTCTTGAAGTAAATCATATTATCAGTACCACTAGTTCACAGGATATAGTATCATCAGGACCTGAGGAAAAGGTATCCACAAAAGGAATTGAAAGAGATGAGAAAACTTGATAAAAATCCCCCTCACTTAAGACCCTTAATCAAAACTGAATATTCTTATCTTAATGATGAAGATACCGACCCCCATATAATCACCAAGGAAATGCCCTGTTCTGCCACTGAACTGGCAAAGCTGAAAAAGGAATATGAGCGTCTTATCAATGAACCTGAAACAGAATATGTGTGGCGTGTGTCTTTAACTGGGAGTGACCAATTGAACGAAAAGGAGGCCGAGGGTTACTGGGGCCACAGAGTTTTCTTAACAACAGGCGACCGCTGGGCCCTATGGTCCTTAACTCAGTGTGCTGCTTACTGGGCTGGATGGTTAAAACCTCTGGATAGGGGAGACCCCTTGGCAATAACAGGCACAGCTGACCAATTAATAGAAAGCGTACACAAAGCTGCTTGCCTACAAATGATACATGAGAGAAAATTAATTCCCAGATGTGAATCACCAATGATGTTGCCTGTTAACCCTGAAATTATGACTCCCTTGATAAGGGGACTCCCCGAGTTACTTAAATCTACAGGGATAAGTCTCCAGAGAATCATAGCATCAATGGGTCCTGTGGAGAGTTTGGAGGGGTTTATGCGCAGAGGTGATGATAGCAGAAATGCAGGCAGTACCATTACGGACTCTTACGCAAATTCCTCCAACTTTACAACACCAGCCCCGCTAGGTAACAGATCTCACCCTAGACCTAAAGTCTGGAGATGGGGGGGAGGTAACACAAGAATTAATTGATTACAGTAGGAAATACTGTCTTGTGAAGCCTTTGGAAGAAAGATCAAGGGGCATCCAACATGTAGTAGTTAAAAATGCACTCCCCCATCCCAGCAAAAGTGCAGATGTTGCCAAAGAACAGTCACAACCTGAATTCATTTCAGCCTGACTTGATTGGTGGCGTTTAGGGCTTAAAAAGGGAATTCCGAAGGATTTAATGGATGGTTTACCTTTAGATAAATTGAGCAAACTGGTAACCCAGTGGCGTGTGCTAAAACCACATTCCTTTTCTTCTCTGAAAGAAAGTGCACCTGTCACGGCTTCAGCCCCCTTTCGTTGACAGTGCAGACAAGACATCAAAGCAAACTTTTTCCCCAGAGCAGGGAAACTAGAATTTCCATTTCCTAGTGGTGGGTGGGGAAATGGAGAATGGATTTATATTAGGCAGCTTACTAAAACAGAAAAAGGAGATATGTTAATCACAGCTATTGTGGGACCTCAGCGTGCACCAGTGACCTTTTTAATTGATACAGGTGCACAGATTTCTGCCCTGACTGAGGAGGATGCTAAGAGGTGTGGAGTTTCTCCCTTAAGGCAAAATCTATCTGTGCTAAATGCTTTGGGATCAACAGAGACCATGAATGTTGCTCCTGTAAAATTAACCCTGCTGGGGGAAGAGAGAGCTTGATTACTGTTGTAATGGTGATTGGAAATATTCCTTTTAACTTGTTAGGGACAGATGTCCTGAAGGGAAAACAGTGGGAGGATACTGAAGGACTACTCTGGTTTTCCGGGATACCCCAACTGCACATCAGATTGTTGCAAGAAGCTCCACCACTACCATTTAGCAAGATCACTAATGTCAAGCAGTACCCCCTTCCCTTGGGAGCTAAGGAGGGTATCAAACCCGTTATGCAGGAGATGAAAGAACAGGGAGTTGTGATAAATACTGATTCTCCTTTCAACTCCCCTGTATGGCCAGTAAAAAAGCTTAACGGAAAGTGGCAGCTTACAGTTGATTTTCGAAGACTAAATGCCAATACTGACCCTCTGACTACCGCAGTCCCAAATTTAGCAGAACTGATAACATCTATTCAAGAAAAGTCTCATCTGATTATGGCAACAATAGATGCCAAAGACATGGGGTTTATGGTATCATTGCGACCAGAAGACAGGGATCATTTTGCTTTCACTTGGGAAGGGCAGCAATATACTTTCACCCGAGTCCCCCAGGGGTATAAACATTCCCCTACATTGGCTCATCACGCTTTAGCCTTGGAGCTAGAGCAAATACCAAAACCTGAGGACATCGCTGTCTATTAGTACATTGACGATATATTAGTAGGGGGAGATCAAATAGAAAGGGTGGGGGAAATTCAGCATAATATAATTTCCCATTTAGAAAATCTGGGTTTGCAAATTCTGTACGAAAATGGTATGCACAGGTTGAGCATTATTGCAATGCTTTTTCTGTAACAGGAGCCTCAAAGAACCTTTCTATCCAAGAAACGGAGAGTCTGGATATCAGCCAAGATAAACCTGCCTCAGTCGTCTGGGTGGCCCCTCCTTTTTCCTAAGACCAAAGAGTAAATGCTTGGTTTACTGAAACAGTAAATGCTTGGTTTACTGATGCTTTTACTGCCAAAAGAGAGGGGAAGATGTGGAAATATAGAGCAGTTGCTCTTCACACTTCCTCTGATGAACAGATTATCACTGAAGGACTGGGTAGTGCTCAAGTAGATGAACTAATTGCAGTGTGGAGTGTTTCCCAATGAGAAGCCCAAACTACTTCTCCCATTCATATCTATACAGACTCATATGCTGTGTTTAAAGGATGTACAGAATGGCTCCCTTTCTGGGAGCAAAATGAATGGGAGATAGAGAGAGCACCAGTGTGGCAAAAGGAAAACTGGCAAGAGATTTTGAGAATTGCTAGCCATGGCAACTTTGCTGTAGGCTGGGTTGCTTCACATCAGATAGATGGGGGCACAGCAGGAGAGGGGAATAACAGAGCTGATGAACTGACTAGACTTGCTCCTATGCAAAAGGATCAAACCCCCGAGAATTGGGAGCACTTGCTTGAGTGGTTGCATGTTAAGCATAAGTACACCAGTGCTAAAGACCTGTATTGAGAAGCACTGACTGGCCAATTACCAGAGAAATGTGTAAAACCTGTATATCAGCCTGTGAGCTATGTCGTACATGACTCGAAAGACACCCTCTAGAAGATGATCCTTTGCATTTGAGAGAGGATAAAGGCTTATGGGATGCCTGGCAGGTGGACTATATAGGTCCCTTTAAGAGATCAGAGGGAAAACATTTTGTGCTGGTTGGTGTTGAAATTACATCAGGTTTAGTCCAGGCTGAGGCTTTTAAGAGGGCTATAGGAGACAACACCATGAAAGCGCTGAAGGAATGGTTTGGGACTTTTCTGAAACCTCAGGAAATACAGTCTGATAATGGCTCTCACTTCTCTACTAAGGTTGTGCAAGAGCAGGCAAAGGCTGAAGGGATTAAGTGGGTTTTCCATACCTTCTACTACCCTCAAGCTAATGGAATAGTAGAAAGGACCAACGGTCTTCTAAAACAACTCCTAAAACCTCATGAGGGGAATTGGGATGTTCAGACCATGTGCATTCTTTAAACTGTAATGTTCTGCCAAAGCTCAATAACAAGTTCTGGTTTTTTTGCTAGTGGTAACAGATTTGTTGACCTTTTACATTTCAGAATTAGATGACAAAACGGTTGATGAGCAGATGAACAAATCTCTTTCCTATCCCTTTTTACAGAAGAAACAAGACAAGTTAGCTGGATTAGAGAAGGTCTGCTCTCAGCAGCTTTTCATGTGTTTCAACATCAGCCCCTCCCTTAAACACCTCTATAAATTCCAGAATGCCTCTCATCACCTGTTGTCATACTTCCATCACATCAGGGACTCTTGAATATCCACTGCAAGGTGGAAGAAGAGATTTCTGAAGAGTCATAGCTATTCACCGTTTCTTCCCAGCTTGGTCCCAGTTATCTGTAGTTCCTTCTTCATTGCTAGGAAACATCATAAGTTACAAACTGAGAGAAATGTTTACTCAGTCCTAAACATGAGTGTGGGTCAATGACTCATGTCCCCAAATAAATCAATAGCACTGGAACAGGCAAGCACTCCATTTTTGGTTACCTTTCCAGCATGAAAAATAACTTCAAATAACTGCAGCATCTCTGCAAATGAGTCGGACTGGCGATCAGATTTCCTTGCTGGAGCCTTCTGCTGCCTGCTTCAAATCCAGGCTCTCCACTGTCTCAAAATTCCATAGCTTCCTACTCATCCTCTTCAGACTTCCTCCAACATTCTTCTTTATCCTCTTACTCCCTTTCTCCCTTCCCACTCTTCCTTTGAAATGTTCAGTATAAAGGGCCTGATGCAATGATAAATGGGCTTATTTTCCCATTGAAACCAAGGAGATGAGTGCAGACTCTCCAACAGGAAGCTTTGCCTTGGAGGCCTACGCCTGTTCTCTTAGACCTGTACCTATCCTCCTCTGCCTCTCCCCTAACATTTCCAGAGGTGCTAATAGATTTATGATACCTGTGACTTTAAGTGAGCTATCCTGAAAGCCTAATAAAGAGATGGAAATTGTGCTTTTTTTGTTGTTGTTGTTTGTCATTTTGTCATTTGGCAGTCTCCTCCTCACCCTTGCTGTCCAGCAAGGGCCCCAGATGACTTCTCTCTGTTCCAGTTAGTTTGAATAACCAGTGGGAGTCGTTAGAGCACTTAAATAGCCTTCTCCTGGGCTGTACTCAGCCCCTAAATGAAATTAAATAGAATTTTGAGATATTATAGAGAAAGGATTCTCTGAGGCATCCCAAGATCATGAAGGACATTTGTGATCCTGTTCTCCCACTCCCGTTTCTATACTGTTTCTTCCCATTTATCTTCCTCGTCGCTCCACATCTCCTTTTCCCCCCCCTTTCCTTCCTCTCAGTTCCCCTTTTTCCTCTCCCATCTGCTCTTGGCTTTCATTTTTGCGTTCCCCCTTCTCTAGCAACAGGGACATCTCCCCATCCTCTTCAAGAGCAATGCAGTGCTGTGTAAACTGGGGTTTATTTCTCTGGGCAGTTTTGTAGCTGCTTTCTGCAGCAGTTTAAAGAGAATTTATGGCAATAATATAAACGTTAAGATCAAAAAATAAAAAGAGTGTATCCCAGAATAGGCATCTTTTAATTTGAAATAATAATAGGGATAAAGTCTCCTTAAAGTGGCGCTTCAGGGAACAGGAACCCCACGGCATTTCCATAGAACTGAATAGATGGGGAAGAAATAAAAAATATATCCCATCCTTTTTCTATTTTTTTTTTCCCTGTAATTACCAATAACCCACTATTAGGTTTCAAGGACAAAAATAAGTCTTAGACTGTCTATATATCAGTTCAGAACTAGTCTTTTCCCCCTGGCAGCAGTTTGGAAAGATAATTCCTCACAACACCTGAAGTCTACAACTGTCAGATCACTCATTCCTATGGAGAAGTCCGGGCAAGTGGTATCTGACTTGTGACTACTTATCTTTTTTTGCCTGGTTTCCATACCATTCCCAAATGTCAGATGTGGTACAGTGAAATATCTGTGTTTTGGGGAGGGAAGAAAGTTATTGGAAGGGGTTAACTCTATCTATGCTGGTGCAAGCAATGCCAACTTCTGTTTTTAAACTCTGCCCGCTGGATTAGTCCATCATTTTAATTCTTTTTTGCCTGAAAAGGGCAAGTTTTTTATTTTCTGTTTTTACAGAAGAACCCCGTGGGACTATAAGAATTTTTATAGAAGAAACATGAATAAAACTTGAAGACTTAAATCTGAAAATGGCCTATAAAATTTTGATTGGATTGTTCATACTTTTCTGCATTACACCTCCTACCTGTAACCAAAATAATATGAAATGGCCTTGGTCTCAAGCCTTCATAGGATATTCTAGCTTTCTTGGAAACTATCCCAAAGATAGTCCAAATTTGGCTGTAGTTGTAATGCATGATGACAAAGTTTACCATTAGTCTGAGTGGGTCTGGGATAGGAATGAGGTTTTTAGAACCCTACCCGGAATCATTGGTGAAAAAATTCAGGTGGGATGCAGAAAAGTGCAACCTGGTTTTCAATATGAAAAAGCCTCTTCTATTAGAGTTTTTGGCAATTTTTTAGATTTCAAAATGACATCCATAATTCAGCCCGGCATTTCAGAAGAAATATGTCCCACTGAGGACTGGAAATGTATTAGACAAGATACTTTTATCTTGTGTTGCTGCCAGAAATTTACTGGCAACAATACTTCCTGGGTGGAAGCGTGGATCTGATGGAGGGTAGGGAGGCTCTGCAGAGGGACCTGAACAGGCTGGACCACTGGGCTGAGACCAATGGCATGAGGTTTAACAAGGCCAAATGCCGGGTCCTGCACTTGGGGCACAACAACCCTATGCAGTGCTACAGACTAGGAGAAGGCTGGCTAGAAAGCTGCCTAGAGGAGAAGGACCTGGGGGTGTTGGTTGATAGCCGACTGAACATGAGCCAGCAATGTGCCCAGGTGGCCAAGAAGGCCAGTGACATCTTGGCTTGTTTCAGAAACGGCGTGGCCAGCAGGTCCAGGGAGGTTATTCTCCCTCTGTACTCGGCACATCTTCTGTGTTGTCAATTTATTGTTTTACATATTCATAGTTTTTCCACAAAATGATTAACATAAGCATGCCTATTCCTGGAGCTTAATTGCATTTTCAGGAGGTGAGGCATTCCACTGTTAAAGTCTATCTTATCTTCTTGCAACTCAGAGTTGTTAAAGTTTATCTTATGTTCCATCTTCACTTCCTTGCTCTTCTCTGGACACGCTCCAGCACCTCAATGCCTTTCTTGTAGTGAGGGGCCCCAAACTGAACACAGGATTCAAGGTGCGGCCTCACCAGTGCTGAGTACAGGGGCACAATAATCACTTCCCTGGTGGTCCTGCTGGCCATGTTGTTTCTGTTACAAGCCGAGATGCTATTGGCCTTCTTGGCCACCTGAGCACACTGCTGGCTCATATTCAGTCAGCTGTCAACCAACATCCCCAGGTCCTGACTCAAAATGTTTAAGTAGATAAAAAAAATTAACCTACACACTATTTCTGTGGTGTACAAAATAGAGATGTCCTGGATAAAAAAAAAAAAGAAAAAAAAAAGAAAAAAGAAGAAGAAAAAGTGTATATAATGTATTTGTTTATTCCAGTTTTGTTGGTTTAGGAGGGGGTTGTTTAGTCCTTAATGCGACAAAAACTGTCCTGAGAACAAATAAACCAAAACTATCAAACCAGCTATCAAATTGTCACTGTGTTTACATAACTTACAAATGGGTTAAATATCAGTGTGAAACTATTAAATGTAGGCTTCTTCACCTAATCTTTTAAACCCTTGAAGTGCTTTGTTCCCTTTGATTTCAACAGATATTTGATGCCTAAGTCACTTCAAAGTCATTTAGGACTGTGATTCAGTTGCCCAAACACTGATCTCTTGCTTTAAAGATCATAAGTTATCCCAACTCCATCCAGCTATTGCAGCAAAATGAACTTAGTTTGCAACTAAGTTTTCTTTAATTTGTTTTGGTTTTCTTCCTTGGTTTCTCCGTAAATTAAAAGATTCTTCAAAGGAAGCTAGTATGGAAAATCCTTTAAAGAAATTCAGGTTTCAAGGTACACAATAGCATAGCTAATCCCCTGATTTTCAAAAACATTCCCTGTAGGATTGATCACAGCTCTGCACTACAGTAAAAAGAAGAGAGAATTCTTTTATTTATTTGTTTGTTTGTAATTAAGACAGACTTTTGTTTCTGATCAAGCTGTAAAACATTCTTCCCATTCTGAAAATCATGTTGGAGAGAGAATACACTTCAGTCCTGATTTATAAATCTCTGCTATGGCAGGAATACACCCTTGCGTGTATGTTGGGTTTTATACCCAAAACTTGCCTGTTGGTCTCTGTCTTAGTCTGGCCATTGTGGGATATTATTTATCCTTGCAAAATTGCTATAGTAATCATTCTGACCTGCTGGGCATTTTGCCCTTGCATCACTGTCAGATTGAAGGACTCTGGCTAGCAGGCTGTGTGATTTTTATATATACTTTTTCAATCTTGCAATACTGTTAGGCAAAAGAGTTAAACAGATTGGTAAACTCTCCTCTTGAAGTCTCTTGTATATAATTTTCAAATTTACCCACTCGTGATGTACATTGGCCTCTCAAAACGTGACAGGCTTTTATGAGGCTTGCTATTGATTACAAGCCTTTGTTCTCGAGGAAAAAGGTAAAAGAATATCTAGATAAATTCAGATTGACAAAGATAGACAACTTAGAGAAAGAAATCTCTTGAGTCACCTGTAACCAAAGAAGAGAGATTAAAAGTGATACAATCAATGCAGCCCAGGAAGACTCTGGGGAAAAATAACTTTACCCATCAAGTACTGATAATTGGAGGCATGTAGCTGGTATCAGTTTGGTCTGGATGATGTGCTCACTGAGGTTTCTATCCCTTCTACGTTTCATACTGTAATTTCAGGATGCTTGGGGATCAAATGGAAACCATCTTAATAACTTTAACAATTCTACAGTCCCTTTCATTTCTAGGGGATCCAGCAGTCTTTTCAACATCAGTAGAGAGATCTAACTTTATATGGGACAGATGTAAAACAGAGGAAAGGGAAAATGGGGTTACTCTGTGCCATCCATTCATTTGCTCCTCCAGAGGAACAAAGGGAGATTGAGGATACACAAAGAATATAGATGCCTCCAGAAACAGCTCTCAAAAAAAGAGAAGCAAGTCAAAATGTGTAACTTAAAAGCTACTGAAAGAAAATGTAACAAAATATAAACAGAAGCTGGAGTGAGGCAGGAATTTGAATTCACAGAACTCAGAGTATTAGGCTAAGGAAGGAAAACCCTGCATTTTCCACCAGCCTTGAGCTTCTTATCCTTTATCCTGGGACCTCATGAGATGCATCTGCAGGTCCTGAGGGAACTGGCGAATTAAGTTGCTAAGCCACTATCCATCATATTTAAGAAGTTATGGCAGTCCAATGAAGTTCCCACTGACTAGAAAAGGGGGAACATAATTCCCATTTTTAAAAAGGAAAAAAAGGAAGCTCCAGGGAACTACAGGCAGGTCGGTCTCACCTCTGTGCCCGGCAAGATCAGGGAGCAGATCCTCCTGGAAACTGCTGAGGCACGTGGAAAATAGGAGGAGATAGGTGACAGCCAACATGGCTTCACAAAGGGCAACTCATGCCTGCTGAATTTGGTGACCTTCTATGATGGGGCCACAGCACTGGTGGATAAGGGAAGAGTAACTGACATCATCTACCTGGACTCGTACAAAGCATTCAGTGTTGTCCCACATGACATGCTGGTCTCTAATTTGGAGAGACATGGGTTTGACTGATGGACCACTCAGTGGATAAGAAACTGGCTGAATGGTTGCACTCAGAGGGTTGTGGTCAATGGCTCAATGTCCAAGTGGAGACAGGTGACGAGTGGCATTCCACAGGGGTCAGCATTGGGACCGGTGGTGTTTAACATCTTTATTGGAGACATGGACAGGGACACCTTCCACTAGATCAGGTTGCTCAAAGCCTCATCCAACCTGGACTTGAACACCTCCAGAGATGGGGAATCCATGACTTTTCTGGACAACCTCTTCCAGTGCCTCACCATCCTCACAGGAAAACATTTCTTCCTAATATCTCATCTAAATCTACTCTCTTTCAGCTTAAAACCGTTACCCCTTGTCCTGTCACTACACTCCCTGATAAAGAGTCCCTCACTAGCTTTCCCGTAGGCCCCCTTTAAGTACTGGAAGGCTTCTATAAGGACTCCCTGGAGCCTTCTCTTCTCCAGGCTGAACAACCTCAGCTTTCTCAGTCTGTCCTCGTAGGAAAGCTGCTCCAGCCCTCTGATCATTTTTATGAACCTTTGATACTGAAAATGCCGGCAAATAAACTCTCTAAGACTCCTTCTGGAGTTTTAGAAAGCAAGCATCCTTTATCGGGCCTGGGCGACATGCAGGAGTGATCTCCAACAATCATGTTCAACAAGACAAAAGCTGGTTACAGAATACATTTCCCACTTACATGCATATGTAAATATTTTCGTGGAAATCTTATGCATATTCTGTTGCTTTCCAAGGGCTAAGTTTAATGTTATTATGAACTTGGCAGCAGTCAAAACTCTTGCTAATTTGGAGACAGCTCTCTGCCTGACCTTGCATTTGAGATAGGGAAAGATTGCAAACAGAAATGATTACAGAGAAAGATACAACTGTTCATCACATATCATACTTAACACAGGACATTATCATCTCCAAAGAATGAACAGTGTCTGGAAAAAACACTGTTTGAAATAAAACAGGATCTCAGAGGGACATTCTGTCTAACTTTCAAAAAGTACAGTTGCTTAGATGAAATTTAACTCTAGCTTAAATCAAAATATTCCACTTTTTGTAATAGTAACTACTTCTTGCATCAAATCCCTCCTTTTCTTTTTGGACCTTTGATCCTCATCTAAAGGTTCACGTCACCCTTCTTCCCACAGGATAATAAGCAAGGCAAAATAACACCAACATTTTTTATCTACATCTGTTCTAGAAATATCATCCTTTTCAAAATGATGCGTTTTACACGACTTAATACTGAGAAGATCATCTCTATTATGACAGTGATTAAGGCTAAAGTTTGCAACAAGGAAGCCAGCCACCCAGTCAGCAATATTCCACCTATACGGGTTAGAATTTATTCAGCCAATTGTTTTCTGTATGCTCTCCAAGATCCCGAGCCTGTCAGGCAACAGCCTGAATTTGTTCTATCTGCTTATTAAGATCTTCCATTACATTTGGGATATGGATGTAACAATGATCTGTGCCCAGTTTCAGATACCCACAGACTCCATGCTCTTTGGCCAGCAATAAATGTAAACCCAGGCATTGTTGTAATACTGCCTTAGTATTGGCCTGTATCTGCTGACTAATGAATTTGAATCCTTTGGCAACAGAATTGGCCAGTGTTTCCACTTGCCAGGTAAGATTTTCAATTAGAATCCAATTGTCCAGTGCAGTCAATCCCAGGAGTGAAAAAACCCTGTAATCCTCATCCTATCTCAGTGGATGTGCTCGGCCCTTGCCAATTACCCTCATCACTGGCTCTTTTGGTATTTCCCCAACAGAGAGGGTTTACAGGGCTTTGCTTCCAGATAGGGCACATTGTCAGGAGGCTTAAGGTTATGGGTGCATTTTCTTCAGTAAAAGATAATCTGGCAGTTCAAGGTTCACTTCCCAACACACATATGCTGTACCCAGGGGATGGTACTTCAGCCCATGAACAGTTGGAAGTGTTGATACAGGCTCCCCATAATTCTGATGCTCTCTTTATAATAAAGGGAAGGCTGTCATTATGGCACCAGTCCCTGGCAAATTTACATGCGATTTTCTGTGTACGGTTCCAGGACAACTTTGGGTAATCAAATTTATCTTTCTTCCCCATCTAAGGCACCGATTCAGGGGAGAAATATATCTCCAATCTCCTTGTAACTTTTGTCCCAAGTCCCAGAGCCTTTTCTCAAGATATTACATTCTGATAATTCAGTCACATCACTGCTGCGGTTGGTAACACATAGGGTCATTAATCCAGCAGAGACTTGTGTCTCACTGTACCCTGCAACACGATCTAAGAAATGGTAGTCTACTGGGGTGGACCCCTTTGGGCAAGAATTGTTAACACAATGCCCAAAGACAGTCCTGTTACTTCCCAGCCTCCAAAGTGTTGCATCCCCGAGTCCCATTAGATTTTCCACTCAGGCTTCGGTACCCCCTTGATTCCCATGTGGTGAGCAGTTGGGGATTGTTGCTCTGCGGTCCACGAAACAGGAACCTACTTAAACAATGAATAATGAATCCAGGGTCCTTTTCCAGCTAGCTTTATGGCTATGTATGTAGTTAAAAGTACCTGATATGGTCCTTTCCACCTAGGAGTTAATGGTTCCAAGTCCCAGGACTTGATATACACCCAGTCTCCAGGCTGGAACGGATGTGCTTGCATATCGAGGTCTGGGGATTTGTTAACAGTCACAAATTTCTGCAGTTCCTGGAGAGTCTTTCCTAAAGATGTCAAAGAGTTATTAATGTCCAAATTCCCTTTAACAGTGATATCTCCTGGCACATGTGGCATATGATAAGACCTCCCACACAATATCTCATATGGGCTAGAGCCTCCTTGTCAAGGTGGAATTCAAATTTTTAATAATGCTAAAGGTAGTGCTTTTACCCAGGTCATAGAGGTTTCCTGACATATTTTACTCAACTGTAATTTTAAAAGTATAATTCATTCTCTCCACTTTCCCACTAGACTGAGGCCTATAAGGCATATGCAAATCCCAGGATATTCCCAGAAAACTGCTTAATTGTTTGATTACTTCTGCCACAAAATGAGGATGTCTGTCCCAAGAAATTCCTAAAGGCACCCCAAACTGTGGAATAATTTCTTTAAGTAAATTCTTTACTACTACTCTTGCCTTATTGGTGCGAGCAAGGAAAGCCTCTGGCCAGTTCAAAAAGATATCTACTAAAACTAGAATATATCTGTATCCTTCTTTTCGGAGTAACTCAGTTAAATCTATTTGCCAGTAATCTCCAGGGGAATTTCTTTCCTTAACATTCCCAAGTTTTACTTGATTATTGGTATTGGGATTATTTCTTTGGCATACCACACATTTTCTGTAACTGAACGAACAATTTCTGTCATGGCCCTTCCTATAACTACTTTCTTTAAGTGTTTTAAAAGATTCTCTGTCCTGCAATGTACTTTATCATGTTCCCTTTGGGCCAATTCCCTTAAAAGAAAAGGAGGTATTATCACCTTCCAGATGGGTGTGACAAACCACCCACAATTTTGCTCTTTTGCCTGCAATATCTTAATCAGTCTAAGGTCCTTATTATCATATCTAAGAGCTGTTTCTCGCAATTTTATTTCTTTCTCTGACACTAAAGCCATGATGCCTGTTTCTGCAGTCTCTTTAGCAGCTTTATCAGCTAATTGATTTCCCAATCCAATATTAGATGTCTCCAATTGATGTGCCTTACAATGCATAACAGCCACTTCTGTAGGTTTCTGAATAGTGGCTAGCAATTTTTTATTTGTTTCTGTATGCTTGATTCCAGTCTTTGTGCTCTTAAAAGACCCTTTTATTTCCATATGGCTCCATGGGCATGTGCAACTCCAAATGCATATTCAGAATATGTCCATATATTGACTCTCTTGTCTTGACTCAAATCCAAGGCCCTGGTTAGGGCCACTAATTCGGCTTTCTGAGCAGAGGCTGATGATGACAAAGCACGAGCTTCCACTATGGAGCTTATTGTGGTAACTGCATACCCTGACAACTTCTTTCCTCCTCACACAAAACTGTTCATGTCCATAAATAATTCCCAATCTGGACTCTCAAGTGGTTGATCTTTAAGGTCTGGGCAGCTGGAATGTACTTCTTCAATCATCTGCAAACAATCACGCTCAGGAGTCCCTTCTACGTGATCAGTAAAATCGGAGTATTATATTTTGACTCATATTCCACTGACAACTTATATTTCAAGATTTTCTGAATTACCAATATTAACCCAAGCTTACCTTCCAATCTTAAAGGGTATTGTTTAATTCTTACTGGGACCAATCCTGGTTTCGAATCACTTCTTACAGGTTCTGCTCACTTGGACCTCCCAGGTGTCTCTCCAGCCCACACTGTAGGGACCACAGCATTTTCAGCCTCTCGAGAGATTATTTTCCTTGAATGTTGACATCCTGTAATAATAAATCTGTTGCTTTGATATATTTAGGTTCTGGTATATATACTTCAACTTCCCGTTCTCCAAATCTTATTTGTGCTTCATATTTTACCAAATAAATCCTTTCCTAACAACGGTTTTGGGGAGCGTGGCAAATAAAAAACCTGATGAGTTAGCCACTCTTTTCCGAATTCAAATTTCAAAGATTTAAAAAAAAAACAGTCGTCTTTCCCTAACTTCCATCACACCAGTAATGCCTATATTTTATTATATTTTTATTTTATCACATATTTTATATATTATTATAATCCTTTCAAAGTATTCAATACAGAATATGCAGCCCTGGTGTCCACCAGAAATTCAGTTTCCTCTTCCCCCAGCTTGATTTTAACCAGAGGTTCTGCAGAAAATTCCTCCTTTCTCCTTTAATCCAGTTCTACAGAGAACAGGGGATTCAGAAGGGTACCTTAATTCAAAAGAGGCCATTCCCGCTTCCAGTGCCCCTCCTTTTTACATTAAGCACATTGATTTTCTCCTGACTGTACCTGGACTTTCTGTGGTAAGGGGCTCCTGCCTTGGCCCCTTCCCCTGTATCCCCCCTATAGTCTTTTTCCACAAATGTTCCCTTCTAGCACTGCTATTAATATCTTTTTCTCTCCCTGTTTCCATACGCCACTCAAGCAACATACAACTTTCCCAAGTCTTGTGTCTCAGCTCCTTGTAAAACAACAGAGCCACTGTTCACTGCAAAACTCCCAGTACCTGCTTTATTAATTATCTCCCTCTCTGTATCATCAAACAACACTTGCATAATGTCCTAAAGTCCTTCCAGTCAGAGACTGGCATTTTAATCATTATCTCAAAAGCGCTAGCCGTCTGATCTGAATCGTGTCTGTAATTTCCAGCTGCTGACTTCCAGTTGTTCAAATCAGCAACAGAAACAGGGACTTTTACAATCACCGGTTCTTCATTTCCCACACTAACATACTGGCCACACTTCTATCGATGCAGTCCAGGATACGGTTGGCTTTCTGGGTTGCAAGTACACACTGCCGGCTCATGTTGAGCTTCTCATCCACCAGCATCCCCAAGTCCTTCTCTTCAGGTATCAGATGGGAGCCACCTTTCTCAAAGGGGGAGGAAGGTCTTTGCTCAGGAGCTTGCAGGGCTCATTGACAGGGCTTTAAACTAGATGTGGACAATATCAGGCTTGCCTGTGACAAGCTGCGGGAGGATGCAAAATTGCTAGAGGGATGAGGAGCTAGTATGGGCCCTCCATCTGTTGTCCCTGGGCATGCTGGGGATGCGGCAGTACAGTGGAAGTCTTGAGGAGATGAGTAGGGGGCTCCTGAGGCAGTAGGAGCCAGCAAGGAAAATTCCATAGAACACCATAAGGGAAATAAGGGATGTTCCACTAAGAAGGCAATGCAGCCAACAGCCCAGATGAAGTGCCTCTGCACAAATGGGCACAGCTTGGGCAACAAACAGGAGGAGTTGGAAGCTACCATGCTGCTAGAAAGCTATGATTTCATTGCCATTAGTGAACCGTGGTGGGACAAATCCCATGACTGGAGCGTGGCTATCGATGTAGGTTACAGGCTGTTCAGAAGAGACAGACCAGGGAAGAGGGGTTGCAGAATATATTTCCCACTTAAATGCATATGTAAATATTTTCCTGGAAATCTTATGCATATTCTATTTCATGTTGTAAATGTGAAGATCACAAGCACAGTTCAGACAGGGAAGAACTAGGAAAAATTTTGGAATAGTACTAGCATATTCAGAAGTGGAGCAGAATTTCCAAGATTGTCATGGATGACTCCTGAAGACAAACTTTTGATGTTCAGGAGGTATGATTTTAGAACCACATTAAGGTTAACTTTAGTTCCTGTTGTAAAATTAAGCAAAGGACTTTATCAAGTTCATATAGCAGGTTCTTGAATTTAAATCCTTCCTTAGATTCTGATCTAGCAGAAAAATGGCATAGAACAGAATGACACTGACCTTAGTCAGCTACATTTCTGCTCCAAGATCAGAAAATCAAAGTTACATTAAATTGATGGAAAATTCTGTCTTGAGAAGCTGTGGTCTTGTAAAAGACTTGAAGGAGAAAATGACAATCAGTGGTAGCTCATCAGCAGAATATGGGACACAATGAGATGCTATGTTGCAGAAGACCAATATGATCCTTAAACACATAAACGAAAACTATAGGAGAAAAGATATTGAAAATGATTGAAAGGGTTCAGAAAAGTTCCATAGGAATTACTGCAAGTTTGAAAACTGTGCAATGAAGTACTCCATGTTTTATTTAATTTTTCAAAAGGAAGATAAAGACATAACTAGACATGGTCTATAAATATCCACCAAAGGAATAAAAATCTGATAACCTAAGTTTCTTCAGTCTTAGAAGGGAAAACTTGAAAAGATTTAGTAGTCAGGAATTGAAACTTTGGAAATTGATTCTGCAAGGAATACCCATTTTTAGGAAATATGGTAGAAAACAGTAGAATGATCGGTCAAGAACTACAGTAAGTTTTTCATCATCTGATACCTTCAAATAAAGAAATAAAGGGTCTGATTTTTTTTGTTTATAGAATGTACTGTAAAAGCACAGATCCTTGTTTTACTACAAGGTGCTTAGCACAAAGCATGATCAGCATAAAAGCCCAGACTCTCAAATAATCTGTGAAATCAAGTTTTACTCAAGTTATTACAGCAAGAAAGGTAACAAATGATTAGTAGTGATCAACAACAAGTTAACAGTAACAGCTTTTAAAGGCAATGCATCTAATCATTGCTATAAGGGACTAAGTACAGTAATTAAGAAAGATACATCACCAATTGCTTCATCATCATCATCCAGATCTGCAGTCACTGGGGAGCCCCTATCTGGAGAGGCTGTCCCAGCAACTGGGGTTCCCACGCACTGCATCTGTGGGGGTCCACAGTGGGCTGGGGACCCCTGCTTACTGCACCCGGAAGGAGATCATAGGACGGGAAGTGGGCAGACAATATAGGACCGTGCATGAAAGTAGTGCCATCCATTCACAGATTGTTTATGTATAAGCTAATCCAATCATGCGGAGACGCATGTGTTAATAAAGGATATAAGAGGCGCGTGTAAGATCAAGCGTGCGCCGGCCAGCCATGTAACTTCAATAAAGAAACTTGCTTCCACATCACCGTGTCATGTCTCAACAGCGACATATGGTGACCCTGACGTGATATAGCTAGCGATTTTCTGAGAGTTTTAATTTTGGGGTTCCCCAAGGTGGCACAGCCACTAAAAAAGAGTTTTCGGCAAGAATAGCCAAGAGGAGCGTCAAGAGAAGCTGCTTAATTCCGGATCCGGGACTTTTAAGAAGACACCGAGTGCAGGTGAGCTGTTGGGAAAAAAAAGATGGGAGCCTCACTAACAAAAGAGGAGGAAATGATTATAAGCATGTGGAAGCAAATACTAGAAAAGAAGGGGGTAAAGCTAGAGGAATCAATGTTGCAAAAGATGCTTTTATGGAGCATGGGACAGGGTTATACTCCAGATATAATAACATCATTTACTGTTTCAAATTGGAAAGAAATAGGCAACAGGCTGTTTGATAGCACTTCACACGGAGACAAAGAGTCAGTATCCTTGTTAACCACATGGGGCCTTTTGTTTGATACTTTGAAAGATTTTAAAAAACAGAGGGATCCGGCAGAGCAAGATTTTTCACCCCTTACCTCCCGAGACGAGCCTCCATCTGCTGAGGATCTGTTAATGGAGCAGGAGGAATTTTCTATATTAACTGCTGACCCAGACTCTGCATCTCTATCTGAGTTTCAACACCTAAATTCAAGAAATCCGGTAATGCGTCCAAAGAATAAACCATCTCGGTTAGCGCGAAAAAGTTTTCTTGTTGATGAGTCAGACGATGAAACAGACTTGGCTTGTCCGATATATAAACAAAGCCGATGGCGGGTTAACCCCGTAACGCCGTCCGCCCCTCCACTGCCCCCTGAAGAGCAAGGGGCATCCGAGGTGTACAATCCCTTGGTACGACCCCCTTTGCCAGATGAGCTGGGTGATTGGGACAATCCCCTGATGGGGGGGGGGGGGGGGGGGCACTGAGGCAGCTGCTTCAAAAACCAGAAAGATCGAGGCTAACGCCAAGCCAACCTTTAGGGGTTCCTCCAGTAAACCTCAAACCCCTCAGGTGTGGGATTCACCCTCGGCACAGGTTACTGTGACACTGTATGATCCATGTCTATTTTGGCAAAAGGTAAAACAACAGGCTATGCTAGAAGGACTTTGGACATTGTCTGAGGCAATAACTACACCCTTAAAGGAACGTGACCTGAGTCCTGTGACAGCTATGGCATTCCCGGTGGTCCAAGGAGATCCAGGACAGGGAATTATGGATGAGCACAGACCATACACCTGGAAAGTAGTACAGGAACTTCAGAAAACTGTTACACAGTATGGTCCCAGCTCCCCTGCAACAATGCAATTGCTTTGATTATTAACTATGGAAGAAATGACACCATATGACTTTGCCCAAATTGCACAAATTATGTTTCAGCCTGTTCAGTGCAGTTTTTCAAAATATTTGGACTCAAAGGGCAGAAGCACAGACAACACGGAACCTGCAGCTCCCTGAGTCAGATCCCTGATATGGGAACGGTGCAGATGTTTTAACAGGAACTGGGAAGTTTGGTAATCCGCAGCATCAAGCTCAGTGGCACCCTTTAGTGCTTGAGCAGGTAAAAGCAGTAGGGCTTGAAGCACTGATGAGAACAGCTGAGATCGCTGAACCGAAGGATAAATACACAACAATTACACAGGGAGATCGAGAGCCATTTTTACAATTTGTAGAGAGGCTGTGGGATGCTGTAGAACGCCAAGTTTTTGATGACTATGTCAAAACACTGTTGATCACACAGCTGGCGCTAGATAATGCGAATGCAGATTGTCAAAAAATAATATGTGCCTTGCCAGGTGAACCGACTCTTGAAGCTATGATCATGGCTTGTGTCCAGATGGGGTCGGCTGACCAAAAAATGGCTGCTGTCACTGCTGCTATGGCAGCCATGGGAACACCTGACAAAGGATGTTGTAAATGTAACCAGACTGGACATCTCAAAACTGCCTGTTCAAATAGGCAGAAAAAGAATAGTGGCACTGTAGATCAGCAATTAAATCAGCTGTTAGCAGCTGTCTCAGGTGTGGGAAAGCTGGACACTTTGCTAAGCAATGCCAGTCCAAATATCACATAAATGGAGAGTTGCTACAGCCAGGAAACGGGAGACAGAGTGCAGGGGGGGCACACCCAGACACAAATACCTGTGCCCATGAAGAACACTTGGTCTCCTGCAATGCGGCCCCAGGCCTTTGTGACCTCTTATTGGGAAAAACCAGAAGAGCAGCAGGAATGGATGTATCCACCGCCCACACAGTAACTATTAATACACAGAGAGTACACAAGGTCCCTCTGAAAGCATGGGGGGCCCATCGGTCATGGACTCAGTGCCTTACTTATCGGACGTTCCAGTGCTATCTTACAAAACATTCTAGTTCATGTGGGAGTAATTGATGAGGATTTTACAGGACAGATTTGTGCAATGGTTTCTACTATCACCCCCACCCCCCACCCCCCCCGTTACAATACAAGAGGGAACTCGCATTGCGCAATTGGTGCCTTTTAAAAGCAGTGTTCTTAAAACAGAACAACTCATCCGTGGAGATGGGGGATTTGGATCCACTGGACCACCTCAAATTTGTTGGTCACAACCTTTCTCAGACACAAGACCACAAATGATATGTATCCTTGTTATGAACACCGCTTTTCCACACTTCCACATTATTACATGACCTGCGAAAAATCAGTGAAGTGCTTGCAACCATGGGGGCATTACAGCCGGGACTACCTTTCCCCAACAATGATTCCAGTGCAATGGGACATATTGGTCATGGACTTAAAAGATTGTTTCTTTACAATTCCTTTAGATGAAAATGATGTTGAAAAATTTGCTTTTACAGTTCCTTCGACTAATCATGCAGAACCCACAAAAAGATATCATTGGAAGGTTTTACCCCAAGGGATGAAAAACTCACCTGCCATGTGTCAATAGTTTGTAGCTCAGGCACTGAGGGTTGTGTGGCAGAAATATCCTGAATGCTATTGCTATTAATATATGGATGACATCTTATTGGCTGCTGCAATGTCAGAACAATTAGGAGAATTGGAAAGACACACTAGACACACTAGGAATGTTATGGCCTGGTCATTGCCCCTGAAAAGGTACAATGTGTTCAACCGTAGTTGTATTTGGGCATGAAAGTGCTGGCCAAAACAGTCCAACCTCAGGCAATTGAGATAGTAACTGAAATCAAGACTTTAAATGATGTTCAAAAAATAGTTGGAATTATAAATTGGCTGAGACCCTATTTGGGCCTTATGTCATCGCAAATACAACCTCTAGTTGATCTGTTAAAAGGGCAAAACAGATATTGCAGCACCCAGGATACTAAAGAAGGAAGCCAGAAATGTTCTGAAACTAGTAGAGCAAGCCATTCAGGAAAAGCATGTCTGGCGCATTGACCTGACTGGAATTGTGCAGGCATTGGTCTTTGTGGAAGGCAGAATGCCCTACGCTGCACTCGTGCAGTGGGGTCAGGGGTGGGAAGACTCCCTCTATATATTGGAGTGGATCTTCTTACCATTTCGAACAAAAAAGGCTGCTCCAGGATTATATGAGTTGTTAGGTCAACTCATTATAAAAATTCGAACACAATGTGTGGAACTATTGGCACGAGATCCAGAATGTATTGTTATTCCTCTACAAGTTCAATATTTTGAATGGTGTCTTGCCAATAGTTCTGCACTTCAAGCTGCTCTCCTGAATTTTACAGGCCAGATATCGTATCATTTTCCTTCCCATCTACTTTGTAAATTGGGAACTCAAATCTCTATCGCACAGAAATTATTAAGCCAAACAGCACCTGTTGACGGACCCAGAGTTTTCACAGATGGGTCTGGGAAAACAGGGAAAGCTGCTGTTACATGGTTTGATGGACAAAATTGGCAACATTTAATTGAGCATCAACAAGGCTCCCCACAAGTGGTGGAATTACGAGCAGCCACATTGGCATTTCAACAGTTCCCACAAGCCATAAATGTGGTAACTGACTCTGCTTATGTTGCAGGCCTAGTGCAGAGATTGGATAAAACAGTTCTTGGACAAGTGACAAACCACCTGTTGTTTGGAGTTATGAAGTTCCTGTGGGAAACCGTACAAAAACACAGCCTACCCTATTATATTCTACACATAAAAAGCCATACTGACTTACCTGGTTTTATAGCAGAAGGAAATGCCCGGGCTGACCAATTAGTATCTGCGGTAGCATTAGGGCCAGTACCAAACATTATGCAACAAGCAATTGCTTCTCATCAATTGTTTCACCAGAGTCACAGAGTACTGAAGAGACAGCTTCAACTTTCTACTACTGAAGCTCGATCTATTGTTGCCTTATGTCCCGATTGTCAGGGCCAACATTTTCCAACAGTTTATGGATTAAATCCTAGGGGCTTATAGGCCCTATAAATTTGGCAAACTTATATAACTCATATTACAGAATTTGGACGACAAAAGTATGTACATGTATCAATTGATACCTTTTCTTCTGTCATTATTGCTACTGCACATACTGGAGAAACAGCAAAAGATGCTATTAGGCATTGGCAAAAAGCCTTCGCCACCTGTGGTGTTCCTCGACAAATTAAAACTGACAATGGTCCCGCTTATGTTTCTGGGCAGGTGAAAGCATTTTTACAGTCTTGGGGTGTCAGCCATGCTACAGGTATTCCTCACTCCCCCACTAGTTAGGCACTCGTAGAACGTGCCCATGGTACACTTAGGTGCCTTTTACAAAAACAAAGGTGGGAATGTCTGGGGAATCACCTGAAGCAAGGCTGAACAAGGTGATGTACGTATTAAATTTCTTAACTATCAATGAGGAACATCAGAATCCCCCAATGATTCGACATTTTGAATCCTTGAAGTCTACCATGGCTATATCTAATGGAGTGAAGGTTTAAGTGAAGGACCTTCAAAGCGATCAATGATCAGGCCTGTGCAAGCTATTAACTTGAGGTCAAGGGTATGCTTGTGTTTCCACAGATGAAGGACCTCGGTGGTACCCTGCTCGTTGTGTTCGCCCTGCTGTGGATAAGCCACGGAGGCCACGTGTGGAGAATCAAACAGCTGGAGATGAGTGTGATGGATAGCCATTGCTAACATCAAAGAACTGCCATAACAACTGGAGTATAAATCATATACTGGAAACACAAGTTAGAGTTTTTAGGATCAGTAGAAAGAGAGTATAAGTCATGTACCGGAACCACGAGTTAGAGCTGTTAGGATCAGTAGAAACGGAGTATAAGTCAATGTTTGTATACTTCTCAGATGCACCTACGATATTACTCAGCGTGGTCAAATGTTAATGCAGTGACAGGCATCCTGTCGTTTGCTCAACAGCGACAGGCATCCACTTGTAGGTGAGGTCTCCAAATAATTGCTGTGAGGGGCTTAGCTTTTATACCACTGAGCAAACAACTTGCATCACTCCAAAAAGCAGAGTCTGGCCCCAGTTGCTTACTGCCGCCCCCCCTTCCTGGAGAGGAGAGGAGAGGAGAGGAGAGGAGAGGAGAGGAGAGGAGAGGAGAGGAGAGGAGAGGAGAGGAGAGGAGAGGAGAGGAGAGGAGAGGAGAGGAGAGGAGAGGAGAGGAGAGGAGAGGAGAGGAGAGGAGAGGAGGAAGCAGCTGGATATTTCTTATCTTTAAGCTAAGGGGCTTTACAAACAGAACAGTCCTGTCCAGCTCCTCTCTCACACCACACAATTCTACTGATAATAGAACATTTTCTCACATTCTTATGTATTAGAAATAGCACAGCACCACTCTATTGATGACAGCAATGTGGAAATTTACAGACTGAGCAATGCACATAGCAATGCAATACAAATCATCCATGGGTTGTCCATATCATTTCAGACCTGTAAATCAGGCCCTATCACTTCATTGCCTCATATGCATCCCAAAATATGCTGACCACATATTGTCTAACACTTACCATTTATTTTCCTGTCTCCTCCATCAGATACATTTTCCAGGGAACACCACTACAGCACCGCCCTCATGCCTCAAGGGCAGAAGTTACAGGATCATTTTTATATGGTCAAATAGGATGAGGGACCTGGACGAACTGGAAAAGTGTGCCTGTGTGAACCTCATGAGGTCCTACACCTGGGCTGGGGCAATCTGCAATTTCAATGCAGGATAGGAAACAATGTGATTGAGAGCAGACCTACGGAGAAGGACTTGGGAGTGCTGGTTGATGAGAAGCTCATGATCTGGCATTGTGTGTTTGCAGCCCAGAAGGCCTGCCATATCCTGGGCTGCATCAAAAGAAGCATGGACAGCAGGTTGAGGGAGGTGATTCTGCCTCTCTGCTCTGGCGAGACCCCCATCTGCAGTATTGTGTCCATTTCTGGAATCCCCAACATAAGAAGGATATGGAACTGTTGGAACGTGTCCAGGAGAGGGCCATGAAGATAGTCAGAGGGCTGGAGCACCTGTGCTTTGAGGACAGAATGAGAGAGTTGGGGTTGTTCCGCCAGGAGAAGAGAAGGATCCAGGGAAACCTTCCAGTACCTGAAGGGAGCCCACAAGAAAGATGGGGAGGGACTTTTTACAAAGGCATGTAGTTATAGGACGAGGGGGAATGTCTTTAAGGTGGATGAGGGAAGTTTTAGATTAGATATTAGGAAGAAATTCTTCATAATGAAGGTGGTGAGTCACTGGAACAGGTTGCCCAGGGAAGTTGTGGATGCCCCATCCCTGGAGGTGTTCAAGAACAGACTGGATGAGGCTTTGAGCATCCTGATCTAGGTGGAGGTGTCCCTGCCCATGGCAGGGGCTTGGTCTTCAAGGACCCTTCCAACCCAAGCCATTCTATGATTCTGTGATTCTATGAAATAGAAAACAGTGTGAGCTTATTGTGAAATCTGAGGCCTGAACAGCACACTTTGTAATTAAAGTGACCCAGACAATGATGTCAGTACTAAAACGATGCCCTTATATTGGACTCTTCCAGCTTGCGTACCTTTCCAAGCTCTTGGATGGTAAACAGGTGTTGTTACATCCATCTGGCAAGTTTGCAGATGACACTAAGCTGGGTGGAAGTGTGGATCTGCTGGAGGATAGGGAGGCTTTGCAAAGGGATCTTAACAGGCTGGACCGAGGCCAATGGCATGAGGTTCAACAAGGCCAAATGACGGGTCCTGCACTTGGGGCACAACAACCCTATGCAGTGCTACAGACTGTGGGAAGAGTGGCTGGAGAGCTGTACAGAGGTGAAGGACCTGGGGGTAATGGTTGACGGTTGACAGTTGACTGAACATGAGCCAGCAATGTGCCCAGGTGGCCAAGAAGGCCAATGGCATCTTGGCTTGTATCAGAAATGGGGTCACCAGCAGGTCCAGGGAGGTTATTCTCCCTCTGTACTCGGCACTGGTGAGACCGCACCTTGAGTACTGTGTTCAATTCTGGGCCCCTCACCACAAGAAGGATGTTGAGGCTCTGGAGCGTTTCCAGAGAAGAGCAACAAAGCTGGTGAGGGGGCTGGAGAACAAGTCTTATGAGGAGGGGCTGAGAGAGCTGGGGTTGTTTAGCCTGGAGAAGAGGAGGCTGAGGGGAGACCTTATTACTCTCTACAACTATCTGAAAGGAGGTTGTGGAGAGGAGGGAGCTGGCCTCTTCTCCAAGTGACAGGGGACAGGACAAGAGGGAATGGCCTGAAGCTCCACCAGGGGAGGTTCGGGCTGGATATCAGAAAAAAATTTTTCACGGAGTCATCGGGCACTGGAATAGGCTGCCCAGGGAGGTGGTCGAGTCACCTTCCCTGGAGGTGTTTAAGGGATGGGTGGATGAGGTGCTGAGGGGCATGGTTTAGGGAGTGTTAGGAATGGTTGGACTCGATGATCCAGTGGGTCCTTTCCAACCTGGTGATTCTATGGTTCTATGATTTCACAGGACTTTGTCTGTGAAACTTTGGTGTAGGAAGGTTGAATTATTTTTTCCAGATTTATAAAAGATGTTTATGGCAGAACAGAGACATTAATTCAGGTCCTTTTTGCATCTTGATCACTGGTCTTTATTTCCTCTCTCTCTCCATGATTTTGAGTCTAAATTTTCATTAATTCCCAGGGGGTAAGATTTTTCTGTGAGAAAAAAAGCTCATTTTTTTACTAGCTGCATGAAAAACACTGCTTAATCAGATGATTCTAAAACCAAATCCCAAGTACCTTCCAGTGACTTATAACCTTCCCTGTGGTCCTACTGCTCTTCTGATTTTTTTGCCTCAGAAAAATGCAGTTATTTGCTATTCTCTGGAGTATCAGTAAACCTTGCCCCACAATGCCCCTTCTGCTTGAACCATATCCCTGAAACCTTTCTATTTTCCCTTAACTATCTAGCCACATACACAGTGAACTCACTTCTGCATTACCCCAAGGAATAAAATTTCCTTTTTTTATAAGCACAGCAAGAAATAAAACCGAAATCTGAATAAAAAGAATGATCCTTTTCTATTGTGATGTGCAAAATACTTCCCCTAGGCTAGTATCAAGTCCCTCCATTTAAGTGAAGCTCATTTTCAGGCACTCATTTATTCATAGTGGATAGGCAGTGAGCAGAACCAGGGCCACCTGTCACCAAGATGAACAGACAGGTGAAAGGAACAAGAATGGTCATATTTGGTTGGAACCAGGGGTGCTACTTTTAAGGTCAGGTCTTCTGCACACTGCAAAAATGGCCTCCTCCCTCTTCTTCCCCATTTGCAGCCTTGAGCAGACTGATGCTAGACCACTAACACATTGTTCAAGTGGTAAAGTTGATGCAGATTCACAAAACACAGACATGATGTGTCAATTTACCTTGAATTGAGACTCTGAGTATAAAAAATTCTAAACATCTCCAGCAAGTGCAAAGACTGGAACATAATTCATCAGCCACCTTAGAACAGGGCATTGATGTCCAATGCATTTTCCTTATTAACTGGAGACTAAAAATTTACTTGAATCAGTTAAGACATATTCATTTACAAGTTGGAGATATGCTTTAAATAGGAAATTAAATGTAGATAGCTGTACAATCTTATAAGAATAAATGAGGAGGAAGGCTAATAAAAAATAGAGAAAAAAAAACATTTTCCTTGTAGCTGTGTTTCACATATGACCTCTTCAGAATGTGATTAAGAAATAAAAACAAAAAAACCTTTCCTTCTGGTATATGTCATGTACTTCACCTCAAAAATAAAGAGTAATTTGGATGCTATGTTAGCCCATTGCAAAATGCAGTACTGTGTGCATGTTTGTTTGGTTTTAAATATCAGAAGTCAAGTTTGGCAATGTGATGTCAGGAAAAGGGTTCCTTTCCAGAATGGGAACTAAATCAAGTTGTAGTTCTGATGTCATTGCGATGCTATCACAGCATAGAATTTGGGAGTGGAAAGAACCAAAACGTTTTATAACCTCTTATACTTTGTAACACAGGGTAAAGAAGGTAAAATAGAACACATTGCCTCTACCCGGTTTGTGCATATCCATATCAATGACTTGTTTGACTGGACAGGTATCTACAGTCTCTCTGTCTTTCTGTCATGACCAAAAGAAGAACCAGGAACATCAGTCTGCTGGATAATACTTAACCTCTTGCCATCCCAGGGCTCATTTCTAGAGTTCATGGGAAGTGGAATGAAATTAGGAACACAAAAAAAACCCCGAGACTAACCCTATAGCTTGGGAGCCAAGAGTAGGAAGGGAGAGACAAAGAAATGGTTACAGAACATGTTCTAACCTGTCACAGTGAGACAAGGCTCAACGCAATCACTTCACTCAGTACGAGTGGATGTATGTTCAAATACAGATATTTCCTTATCCTCGGACAGAAAATGTTAGTGTGCAAGAGTGAACAGTGAGTTAACAGTGCTTTGTCTGTGAAGCAGTTTTTAGCCAATAACATTACTGTGCTGGTGTACCCACCCTATTCGCCAGACCTGGCTCCCTGTGATTTCTACCTCTTCCCACAGATCAAGTCAGTTCTCAAAGGAACCCATTTTTTGTCAGTAGAAGATGTGAAAGCAAAACCAACGGAGAGCCTCAACAACCTTTCAGAAAATGATCTGCAGAATTGCTTTGAATGTTAGCAGCATCGTATGCAGCTGTATGTCAACTAATAGGGAACTATTTTGCAGGTGAATGTAGTTGATTTTCTTAATTTGTTAAATAAAAAATTACAGGCACAGTCTCAGGATTTTTTGTGTCAGACCTCATATATTTGAACACACATCCACTTGTACTGAGTGAACCGATTAAGTTGAGCCTTGTCTCACTGTGATAAGTTTGAAGATTTTCTATAACCATCTCTTTGTCTCTCCTCTCCCACTCTTGGTTCCAAAGCTATAGGGTTAATCTTGGGGTTTTTTTGTGTCAGACCTTGTACTGATGGAAACCTAGAGTGAAAGGGAGCAGGGGCACCTGCTCCGTGTCTAAACATTTGCTTCCAAAATCGTGTGATGATGTGTTTCCTTCCCTTCACCCTTTCTCTCTAGTGAATGGCTTCTCTCAGTGGTTTCCACTATAGTTCTTCCTGTGTTTTTAGGCTGTGCAGGGCCTCACAACAGCTTCTCCATGCAGGATGAGACCCTCTTGCTGCATGTTGCCATGACAACAGGACAAACAACTCAAGGAGGCCATTGCTTCAGTTCTGGATGTTAAGGAAAGGATGGGATTACCAGCGAAGTCAGCCTCACCTGATGCTTGGTGGCACCCATCCCCATGTGCATCTTGGCTACCACCTCCTGGTGGGAAAACACTTTTATATGGAGAATAAACCACTTCCTGGGAAGTGCATTATTGTCTCAGTGGACAGAGTCCAGTACTGGAGGAGGCTGCAGTTTATCAGCTCTGTCCTCACCACTCCATTCAAAGTGTCTGTGCTGTCAGGGGGACTGATGTAGTTGGGAAAGCCCTCAAAACCATATAATTTGACACTGAAGAGGGACTGTGAAGTTCTCACAGCCAAGAGCACCTTTCAGGGAGACATGCAGAGGAAACTGCTCTGTCTCTTTGGTGGTTGACTTTTATCATGAAGCTGAACAAAGTAATTGTTGAAGAAAGGCACAAACTTGCTGGAACTTGGAGAGAGGAGGAAAGAACTGACAGCAGTAAAAATAAGACACATGCTTCTCTCTTCAGAGGCTTTTGGAGAATCTCCTGAGGACTGGAGGCAGCTGCAGAGGTGTTGTGAGGAGGGGATGGTACACAGGACCCACCTGTAAATTGAGCCAGAGCGAGCACTGCAATGGACAGTACTTTGGGGGTAGGACCACGCATCCCACAGTGATAAATTCACCTGGATATCTCTTCCAAGAGTCCCTGTATTACAGAGCATTTTGTTTCGTGATGCTTACAGTAGAGAGCAGGGAGTGAGAACAGCTGGGATCTCATGGCAGCTCAGCTAATGAGCTGCAGCATGGACTCCTGTCTGGCCTCTGAAACTATAAGCTAAACAGAGCACGAACCAGCTCTCACTGCAGAGATGACTGGAATAGTGTGGACAGGGCTGTACTGGCAATCTAGGTTGTTGCTCAGTAAACCTGGTATTGCTGTGGCTGGCTTGCTAACCATGTAAGAACTTACAGCCTGCTCAGATGTATCTACATGGGCCTGCTGCAACTACAGTAAGTGGATCTTGTAGCTTTGTACAGCACCCTGCACCATGAGCAGTCTCACATGGAAACACTCGCTGTCAATAACATTGTGGTAAAGTGCTGTAGGTGAGCAAGGGGGACTGAAGGATTTCTTTTTTTTTTTTTTACACACTACATAAATAATATCAAGGAAAATAAATATAATGTAACCTAACATAACATAAATAAAAACAAATGGCTCAGTCAACTCATCTTTAATGTTTTGCAGCGTGACATCTATTCTGTCTAATGGAATATAAATTTCATACATACATCAAGTGGAAATTTAACCTTGGCCAAAAGTTATGATGTACATTACAATACACTTTTGTTATGTTACACTATATTGTTGTTCTTTTAATCTATTGCTAAGCCCCTAACAGTATCTCTATGTCAACGAAACCCAACTGTCAAAAAGCACAATAGGGACATTATTATGTAAATGTAGGTGGGTCTTCCTGGAACTAGGAGTGGGAATTCAATATACTGTCTTAATATTCCAACCAGAGGGAAAAAAGTTTATGAAAAAATCTTTTTTTATTTTAAGTAAGAAAAAATAGTCTAGCTGAATTTTGCTTTTAAAAGTCAGATCTTTCTCCTTGCCCTTCCCCATAAGATATTTCAGAGTTAATGATACAGTTTCTAATAAAAAAAAAGAAAATAAAATGCATGAGAGATTTTTGTAAAGTGCACCGGGAGACAGAAAGGTCATTAATATCAGCACTGCTATCTTTTCTATATCACAACCATATTTCAATAACCTACATTTGGGGGTTATTCTTTTTTTTAACAGGTGCCATTTTGGATTATTTCTTTATTAGGGTTTGTAGATTTCTGGAGAGATGTGCGTGAGGAGGAGATTATTTCTTACAGTTCTCAAACATCAGTCAAAATTCTATCCATCTAAATTTTATTAATTTAGACACATTCTGCTATTATTTGTAAAATTAAGCCATTTGTCCCTGTGTAGGAAAGGGGCTAAAACTGAAATATCCACTGTGTAATTAAGTATCTACATAGCCCTCCCCTAGGCAAGCTCCCAACCTGAGGAATAGGCACCAGGAGGTTCATCCCAATGTGATGCATGAAATGAAGTGTGCATAGCTCTCTAAATCCAGATCACCAGCTGATTTCCTCCCCTAAACTCCAAGGCACCATCTGTTGAAATCACACAGGCCTACACTATCAGACTTCAGGCTTTCTGAGATGTGGAAGTGTTGTCATCTCTGTCTCTGCAGACGGGGGTGCTGAGGAGCAGAACAGCTGAGGGTGTGTTTGTACAACAAAAATTAAGGTATATTCACAGCATAAGGAAAGACACACTTGCTGGCTACAATTGCTTAGCACAGGTAACGGCAACAAGGAACATATGACAGTGGAAGGCTTAGCGTGGACAAGTATTTATAGCGCCCTCACAGTCTGGATCATCCTTTGGATCCTGAGTCTTTCCTCATGTTTCAGTGAGGTCTGGTGAAAGTTCCTCCTGTCTGGGAATTCTTTCTAATTTCTTTGCAAAGGAAATCATGTAGATGGCATGGTTTAGTTGAGAGACCTTACCAAAGCACATAAATATCATTGTGGGCCAACACCTTTCTAAGGAAGCAACAGCCAGCACCAAGAACAGGTCTGGGCATGTCCCATAGGACTCACAAGGAATTTAGGTGCCTAATTCCAAAACTGAAACCACAAAAGCATGATTCCATGGCATCTTCCTTGTGCAAACTGTTTCCCTGTTTGATGAGAAAGTTTTGAAAGTATTTAAAGAAAAACCTTCTGCTTGGTGCATTCACAAGGGCAGTGGGAAACACCATGTTTTCTCCATCCAAAGTGGACTCAAGCCCTCAGCTATCACCCAAGACAAAAGCACCTTTACCCCCAGGCCAGCTCAGTGGGGCAAACATCCATCTCTGATCTCAGATGGGTCACTGCACAAGAAATAATATAACAAAATCAGATGATGTTAGTGTGCACTGACATTTTTGGCAGAAAAGGGAAAACATTTAAGTTTGGAAACTCTTCTCTCAGTCCTGGATATCTTGGAGGTCTTGGAATGATCCAGGTTGCTAATATAGAGGGACACTGGATACCTATATGTGTTCCTAGACTTGCCCCAAAATATCTAGACCCTGGGGATACTAAACAGCTGTGTCTGTTTCACATCCAAGTCATGCTCAATACACATCCTCAAAGCATGTGACAAATTCTTATGCTAGAGAAAGGCATCTTTTATCCGGAAGTTCAGAAAAGAAAGTGTTCACACAGGAATACAGTGACTAACTTTTCAGTCCTCAGTCATTTTTAAATTATTTGAAGCAATTTCTTTTCCTTCCTTCAAGTCCACACTAGCATAGAGTAATTGGAGATAGATGAGATGCCTGGTGTCCATGGTGGAAACATTCTGTACCCTAGGGACTGAGAAAATCATTGATAAAAATTTAAAACCTACTTTGTAGCCCCTGTCTCTATTTATTACATTATTGTGTAAGCAGGGATTTTATCTCATTATTTTTAGCCTTGAGAAGAGGAAGCTGAGGGGAGACCTCATTGCTCTCAACAACTACCTGAAAGGAGGTTGTAGAGAGGAGGAAGCTGGCTTCTTCTCCCAAGTGGAAGGGGACAGGACAAGGGGGAATGGCCTCAAGCTCCGCCAGGGGAGGTTCAGGCTAGACATCAGAAAAAAATTTTTCACAGAAAAGGTCATTGGGCACTGGAACAGGCTGCTCAAGGAGGTGGTAGAGTCACCATCCCTGGAGGTATTTAAAAGACGGGTGGATGAGATGCTCAAGGGCATGGTTTAGTGGTTAATAGGAATGTTTGGACTCAATGATCCTGGAGGTCTTTTCCAACCTAGTGATTCTGTGATTCTGTGATTTGCATATTATGGTATACAGAAATGGCAAAATCGTTATGTCTGGTTGGCTATACCCAGGTCTCAGGTCTTAAGTGTAAGTTCAGCCTTTCTCTCATTTGAAATGTGTTACGGCGAAACAGCCTTCAGCTGAGTGACAATTTCCACCCCATTTTCCCCATGTTGACAGTGCTTGCTAGCCTGACTGTATCTGTTAGCGAACGTCAAGGTTCTGGTTTGCACTGATGAGATCATAGAATCATAGAATGGTTTGTGTTGGAAGGGAACTTTAAAGGTCATATAGTCAAACAAGATACCAGCAAGGTGTTAATACATATATATTTTTTATTATTGTTATTATTATTATTTAGTATTTTTTTCCACTGCTAAACAGTACCTTTAATGCAAATCCTGCACTTCAGATGGGAAATAAATCTTGCTTGTGGAAGCCATTAGATATTCATGGGTTAATGTCCTGCTTTAAAAAGTGAGCTCTTTATACTGGCACGGCACCAGAGTGACACAAATCACTCAGGAGGAGGGTGTAGATAATATTTTTATTAAACAAGGTACACACCCTTAAAACACTGGATCCAAATGATCAAACAACCCGTATGCAACAGAGCACTGACAAGGAACCACAGTGGCCAAAGTTACCGGAACAACCCATAACTTGGCAATGATTGGCAACACTGTAACAATCTCCTTAACTGAATTGAGAAAAACAACAGAGAGCTGTAATGCTGCCAAAGTCAGAACCGAAACCAAAAAAACCCAAAACCGCCAGCTACAGCCCACTGCGGCTGCATGTGTTGCAAGGAGAAAAGGGAAAAAAGAGAATAAGAGAAAATGAGAAAAGAGAGTAATAGTTGCAAGAGAAATAGAAAAAATGAAAGATAGTAACCATCTCCAAGGCTCTGGGTGAAGCAGCACGTGTATTCTTTGTTGAGCCGAGTTCAGGATATGGCAGGTCAATACGCAGTTACAGGCTTTCACAGGGATTTTTAAGCTCTCTGTCCCTGCCCCCTCACCTGTATCAGGTGGTAGGGCAGGTAAAAAGTGTGGACGTGCCCCCCTACTAGGCAGGTTTGGACATGCTCTCCAGCACGTCTGTTCTTGCCACTGGGGTGAGTCACCTGCTTTGAGACATTAACCCACACCATGACAGTTCCATACACCTTGTGCCCATCTGAACTTTTCAGTGTGTTATTTCTCCACCTAAGTGCCTTTTGCACACTCCAGGAAGTGTCTCCCATCCACAGGTCATAGCATGGTGCCATACTGTGATGTTTAGTGATGTCTCCATGGTGGTGATGGGCAAGGAGGGATGGTGGAGATGTTTCAACTGTGTGTTGCCCAAGTGTGTGAAGTTTCTGGGCTGCTAAGTGTGCCTCGAGCACTTTCATGTTTATGTGAGAGAGAAAAGACTGTGCTGTCTCAGTCTGGGGAGAGGGGACAGATGCTCTAGGCTGACAGCGGAGAGGTGGCAGATCGAGAGGCAGGTCAGTCCATGGGGGAAGAAGTGCCTCTCCAGTGGTCTTGCCTTTCAGGTCTTTGAAGATTTTTCCATACTCAAGTGCTGCTGCTGAGTGCCGCTGCAGCCTCCTGTCAGAGTAGATTCTCATGACAGCATCTGCACATCATTTTAAGGACTTTTGAGGCACGTAGGCCATAAGGAGCTAGTACAAGGACAGTACTAGAAGTAGAGAACAGCTTTCATGAAGTCAGTGATGACATGACATGGTAGGAATAATGCTGAATTATTGAATTCTGCTGTTTTATGTTGAGTTGTATTTTTGTTTGTTCTCAGTTCTTCTTAGGCCTCTGATTGTTGCAAACTCCCAGGAGTGAACTGGAAGAGCTGTTGGCTGTACTATAAAGCTGAGCAGAAGAAGAACTGCCCCTTTATTTCAGAGGCTTTTATAGCCTTCTCCCTTACTTTAGGCAAGGAAAACTATGCATCTCCTTCAGGCTTGGCTAGATTCAAAATGAAGTCATCTGTGCTCCATGATTGGCAGGGCAGCAGTTTCTGATCAGGCAAGGAGGTAACAATACAACCACCAATCTGAACTCTTAATTACTAATATTAAATGTCAGAAACTTCCAGAGTTTAAGTCATACGACTGCAATCACTTATTCCAGAAACTCTGTGGTGGCAAGCTTTTATCAGTCTTCATATGATGTGGGTCTGCTCTCAGCTTAGCTGCTGTACACCAGGAGTAATGTGGCTGGCTTTGGTCTATCTGATCTGGATTTGCTTGGGGGGAGGGAGACTGCAATCTGGCTTGTTACATCTTTCTCCTGCATGTCACTCAAAACTAAAGAAAAATAAAAAAGAATAGCCTTCTTCTCCCATTAGCAGAAGCTGGATTTCTCTGTCCAGTGAAATCCCTGCTTTAAGCACTACAGAAGATTGCTGAAGTTAGAAACTGAATCTTTCCTTGATAGCTCCAATATAAATATATCCACGTATAAACAGAGACACCTGGTATATGTGTGTATTCCAATAGATAGATATTATTCTAGATGTATTATGAACATTTATGCAGAAAAGGAAAATATGTCACCATCATATTTTATGTGGACAGACAGGTACATAAGTTAAATGCACGAGTGCTCCACAGACACTGCTGTAGTCTCAAGTAGCTACTCAACTAAGTTATGTTACTGATGCTTAGTAAAGTAAAAGGAATCTCTTTCCTGATCATGTAATTTCTTGCCCACTAGGTCCAATACTCTGAGAAACACTGAAAATTCATGTCCATTTTCCATTCTCCATGTAATTCATGGTTTTACACATCTATACCATGACTGCTTTATCAGAAGGCAGAAAAACTAGATTTTTTTCTTAGCTGTTACTATTTCTAGTTGCCCCTCTCTTTCCCTTTTTTATTTGCTACATACTTCCTTAGCCTGGAGTGGAGAGGAGGCAGAAATGTATGCAGGACTCAGAACATAGGTGCACTTTATGCTGACAATGGCATAATAATGTTTTCTCTTTTACTTACATTTTTTATCTCTGCTGAGCAATATACTGGTGGCACTTTTTTGCTGTGCTTCCCAGATCACTTTTCTGAGAGATGACAGCCTAGCATGGTGTCTGCAGAGTTAAGGGTTTTCTCCCTGGTTGTCATTACTTTGCTTTTATCAGCATTGAATTTCACCAGCCATTTTGTTGTCCCATCATTCAGTCATGAGATCTGTGCTCCTGCTTGTCAGATTTATTTTCATTCCCCTGACTACCTCAATGCCATCAACAGATTTTGTGTCTACTGCAGCAGAAAGGATCCCTGTGGGACTCCCTTGGTCACCTCCCTCCAATAAGAAAACTGACCATTTATTCCTACACTTCCCATCAACTTTTTTAAGTAGTTTAACTCAAGAAAAGTCTTTCCTATTTCTTCCTTACAAGCCTGTGTGTAAAGCCCAGCTTTGCTTCTTTCTCTGCCTTAAACATTTTGTCTGAAGGTTGGCCATTTGTGCCCTTGTTTTGTGGCTCCAGATCCTCCCAAAGGAGCTTCTTCACTCACCCGGCGAGCCTGAGGGCCTGGTCTGTGGTGCAGGTTTCAATGGAGGGGAAGTGCAAACTGCTATGAGGGGAGAAGAGGCAGCAGCAGGTGCTGCCTCCACCCTCCACCTGCAGGACTGCCCAGGCCGAACACTCCTGAAGGACACGCAGCAAGACCACCCCTACACATGCTCATGGGGCAGGGACTGGCCTTCTAAAAGAACTCACAAGGAGCCACACCCTACATGTGCTGATAGGGGAGGGAGAATGGACTGGCCTTATAAAAGAACTTGCAAGGAGCCACACAGGCACTTTGATGGGACCAGGCCTGGGCCACGCGGTCTGGAAGAAGCTGTTGCAGCAGCGACCATGTGTTCCCAAGGAACTGCTGCCACTCATTGATGTGGTGATTTCTTTCTTTTTTTCCCCTTCTCTCTCTCTCTCTCTCCCCCCCCTATTACCTTACTGGTTTCCCGATCTGGTGTCATTGTGTGTGTCAGATCAGATCTGAGTGACCTTGGCTGTGTTCAGGGATCAGATTGTGATCTGAACAGATTGAAATCTGTTTCCTGTAACTTTGGGAAGTTGCACCCCCATATCTCAGCTGTGCACCTGAAGGAAGAGATTGTTATCAGTTACTAACCTATTATATATTTGAATATTATGTATAGTTTTTGTCATTTTAGAACTAAAATATAGGATTGGCTTGAATAATAACTTTTAGCTAGCCTATGCCTGGATACTTATGCTTACATAGGGAATTTTAACAAGGCTGCAGTTAGAAAGAAAAGGAAAGAACGTGACTGTATACAATTAAGCTAGATAACAAGGACTAGCACAATGATAAGAGAAAGAAGAACCAGCTAGGATCAGATGCAACCTTGAAGAGGTGCCTAGGGTTGCATGCGCAAGAAGGAGAGTTGAAAAGTTCAGCTGTGAGGAAGATCTACAGCCTTCATCCAGAGACCCCTAAAGAAGACCCCCAGAGGGCAGAGCACGTGTGCCAAGGCGAGGAAACTTACGTAAATAAATTCCAGGAACTGATTATAATAGACACACCTGTTCCAGGAAAAGTGATGAATATGTATGCTTTGACTGTATATAGTCTTTGTGAACTGTAGTGGAAGTTGCGCTCACATTAGATGGAGCAATCCCCTGCATGCCCAATGTTGCATTAAAGGATACCTTACTTAATAATCAAATTGGTATTGATTATTGAGTCTGGCTTTTCACGGCATCACACCCGAATCTTTTGGTCTATTTTTTTTTTTCTTGGAGCCAGAATAAATATTGCTTTTGATTTTTGCCCTGAGAGTGACCTTGTTGGCCTCTGAATCACTACACAGATAAACAACTTCCCCATTTTGACTGTGCAGGTTGCAAGAGGCCCGGACATGAATGTGGGACTCATGGATCCGGGGGCCCCCCCCCACACACACATACCTTCCCCCATTGGGCCTGGGCATTAGTTGATAGCTCGTGGATCTGGCACATGACGCTGTGGGAAGGTACTTTTCAAAAATCCAAGTACACTTTTATTCTTATGCTTGTTGACTCTAAAATCACTCTAATACATTTTGTAAATGGTAGCTACCTCCTATAAAAATTGTGTTGCCTCTTTCACATTACATTAAATCCATCTACTTGTTTGCCAGCTCTGTTCTTGATTACAGTTCCTTCTAATTTGCTTGATATTGTCACACATGATGGTTTGCATTTCCCCATTCCTCAAACTGAAAAGAAAACTGTGACAAAAAGGAGACCTGTTTAGCAAGGACTAATAATCAAATTTAAGATCACCATGAAGTACTCTTGATTGCTAACAATACCGTGAGGCTAGAAGAAGCTAATTCAAGTTACTAAGTGACATTTTATTTTATTTAAAAAACTTGGAGGCTATTTATAATCTGAAGAAATTATAAAAGGCAGAAGCTAAATCTTAATATCTGGAACTCTGGATGGTGAATCAGGATTAATTCCCTTAATTTAGTCTCTTAAAATAGGTTCTTTGTCATGTCATAATTAAAGGGAAAAAAAGACGAAATGGATACTTCCTTGCTATGTTCATTTTATTCTTAGGAAAAGGGACCTAAATTAAAAGCAAAACAGTACAGAAATAGTGATTACTTCAATGTCCTGCATATTTCTCTATAAAGGGCTTTTGAAAGTTATTACATCTTGGAGAGTCAGTTGACTCTTGAGGGAACCAAATACTCTATTATCAAAATTAGTAGTAGACAAGTAATGCTGCATCACAGGTAATTAAAATAGTTTATAGATGGACAAAATAATTAAAGGGTTGGTGAATCCTCTTTGGTATATCATGGATAAATAAATCCTATGAAATCAAAGAAAGCCTTTAAGTCAGTTAATCAAAAGAAGCCAGTCAAGCAGCTGTCTTGAGGCAGGCAAATCAATGAATATCAAGAACCTCACGTGTATTAATCATAGAATCATAGGACCATGAAAGTTGGAAAAGACCTAAGATCCCATTACTTATCTTTCTTTATCAAATTTTAGCCTCAGTGTCCTCTCCAGGAATACATATTCTAAAAAGCTTGTGTTCAAGAGTAGAAGCCCTGAGCCATTTACATGCCAATAGCATTTCAGCATGCTGGTAAAATTGTTCAAAGACAATTAAAATTAAGTCCTGTGGCAAAGCTTCCTATCTGCACATCACCTCTTCTGATGTCATCTCAGTGATGACATGACATGGTAGGAATAATGCTGAATTATTGAATTCTGCTGTTTTATGTTGAGTTGTATTTTCGTTTGTTCTCAGTTCTTCTTAGGCCTCTGGTTGTTGCAAACTCCCAGGAGTGAACTGGAAGAGCTGTTGGCTGTACTATAAAGCTGAGCAGAAGAAGAACTGCCCCTTTATTTCAGAGGCTTTTATAGCCTTCTCCCTTACTTCAGGCAAGGAAAACTGTGCATCTCCTTCAGGCTTGGCTAGATTCAAAATTAGCTCTTCTCATCTACCCCTCAACATCTCCATGGCCTTGGTAAGGTAGCTCAGGACTGCAGACAATTTAATGTATATGTAGTACACTTGTAACTGGCTTTTGTGTGCATCTGTATCTGGTAAGAATGACTCAGAGTTCTTTTTGAGATAAGATTTAACTTTGTGCATTTATTCAGACCATTTAATTTCATAAGATTTAAAAGAAGCTGGAATTCTTGTTCAAGTAAATAGCAGTGAACTTCCCTTTTATAAAAGAGTAAGGGAACAGTCTTCCACTTCTCAGAAGAGCTTTCTAAGAGTTCATCTCTAAGAGGGCTTTCCAAATTGAATGACCAAGAAAAAAAACATTGCTGTTTTCCTTAGTAGCCCGTATATACAATCTAGCACTTTTTTTTCCCCATAATTGGTAAGAAAGGGTATAGCTATAACTTAAGTTGCAAGCAAGAATGGTTCAACTTTTCTGCTAAGTTGATCAGAACATGTAAGAATTTGGCTAAAAACAACTAAGCCTAAATGAACAAGCAGTACTATGAAGGAATGTTAAATTTTGTTCTAATATTTCAAAATTTTCCTGTTAATAACCAGTCAAACTCCACAATAACAGTCCATTTTTGTTCATGAGGCCAGATAAGGCTTCTATAAGCTACATAAGTAAAGGTGATGCAACTTTACATGTCCCTAAATTTCTATGTCTCCTGAAGCAACACACCAAACAAAGTCTCTTATTTCTCTTTTTAAGGGCGAGAAATAAGCGTTTGAAGGCTTTCAAAGACAGATAATCTCTATGTAAGTTTAGAAGTTTAAGTTAGCTGAGCACAATCTCCCCTCAGAGAGAACCCTACAAAGATATCAACCTTTTCCTATTGACTCGCTGGAAGGTTCACCTCATGTGCCTTCTCATTTGAACTGATCAGCTAAGATGTCCCCTTAGTCAGATAGCTAGTTGCAGAAGATTGTGCTTTGGTTGCCTTCATTTTATATGCTACACATCGTAAATGACAAACATCATAAGGGATGAGGAGATCAGTATTCCTGTACTCACTACAGGTGGAGTCTATGAGGCTAGTTTGGATTAGACATCTTTCTGTTAGGCAGTAAAAGATTAGGCTCATGTCATGTGGAAATTAAAATCTAATCTAGAATCATAGAATCATAGAATATTTTAGGTTGGAAGGGGCCTTAAAGATCATCTAGTTCCAACTCCCCTGCCATGGGCAGGGACATCCCACTAGATCAGGCTGCCCAAGGCCCCATCCAACCTGGCCTTGAACACCTCCAGTGATGGAGCATCCAGAACTTCCCTGGGCAACCCATTCCAGTGCCTCACCACTCTCATGGTGAAGAAATTCTTCCTTACGTCTAGCCTAAATCTGCCCCTCTCCAGTTTATACCCATTGCTCCTCATCCTATCACTGCAAGCCTTTATGAAAAGTCCCTCTCCATCTTTCTCGTGGGCTCCCTTCAGGTACAGGAAGGTTTCCCTGGATCATTCTCTTCTCCAGGCTGAACAACCCCAACTCTCTCAGCCTATCCTCATAGCAGAGGTGCTCCAGTCCTCTGATCATCTTTGTAGCCCTCCTCTGGACCCATTCCAACAGTTCCATATCCTTCTTATGTTGGGGATTCCAGAAATAGAAACAATATTCCAGGTAGGGTCTCACCAGAGCAGAGTAGAGGGGAAGAATCACCTTCCTCAACCTGCTGACCATGCTTCTTTTGATGTAGCCCAGGATATGGTCCAAGTCTTTCTCTGCAGGGCAGCTCTCAATCACATCATCCCCTGTCCTGTACTGAAATCGAGGATTGCCCCGACCCAGGTATAGGACCTTGCACTTGGCCTTGTTGAACCTCATGAGGTTCTCACAGGCCCAGTTCTTCAGCTTGTACAGCTCCCTCTGGATGACATCCTGTCATTCTGATGTGGCAAGTGCACCACTCAGCTTGGTGTCATCTGCAAACTTGCTGAGGGTGCATTCGATCTCACCGTCAATATCATTGATGAATATATTAAACAGCACTCGTCCCAGTATAGACTCCTGAGGGACACCACTTGTCACGGATCTCCATCTGGACTTTGAGCCATTGACCATTACTCTCTGAATACGACTATCCAAACAATTCCTTATCCACCAAACAGTCCACCCATCAAATCCATATCTCTCCAATTTAGAGAGAAGGATGTTGTGGGGGACTGTGTCAAAGGCTTTACAGAAGTCCAGATAGATCAAATCCATTGTTTTACCCATGTCCACTGCTGTGGTTACCCCATCATAGAAAGCCACTAGGTTGGTCATACAGGATTTGCCCCTGGTGAAGCCATGCTGGCTGCCATTAATCACCTCCCCGTCCTCCATTTGCTTTAGCATAGCTTGTAGGACGATCTGTTCCATGATCTTCCCAAGCACAGAGGTGAGGCTAACAGGTTAGTAGTTCCCAGGGTCATCTTTTCTACCCTTTTTAAAAATGGTCACAACTTTATCCTTCTTCCAGTCACCAGGGACTTCTCCTGATTGCCATGACTTTTCAAATATCATGGAGAGTGGCTTGGCAACCACATTGGCCAATTCCCTCAGGACTCTGGGATGCATCTCGTCAGGTCCCATAGTCTTATATATGTTCAAGTACCTCAGGTATTCACAAAGCTGATCCTCCTCTACAGTGGGAGGGGGTTTACCCCCTTCATCCCTATCTTGTTGTCCCATGACCCAGGAAGGATGAGGAGAGTGGTTATCAGTGAAGACTGAGGCAAAAAGTTGTTGAGTACCTCAGTCTTCTCCTCATCTGTTGATACGAGGTCACCATTTTCATCCATCAGTGTGGGTATGTTCTCTTTACCCTTCGTCTTCTGACTGACATACTTGTAGAAGCCCTTCTTGTTCTTCACTTCCCTTGCCAAGTTCAGCTCCAGCTGAGCTTGACCCCATCCCTACACAACTGGGCAGCATCCCTAGACTTTTCCCAGGTTACCTGTCCCTGCTTGCAGGTCTCGTCTCAGCCCCACTGGTCTCTTCCCTTCCCTGCCTGATTTCCTACATATGAGGACTGAGTGCTCTTGTGCTTCATGGAAAGCACTCTTAAATATTTGCCAGCTCTGTTCTGCTCCCTTGTCCCCAAGACCGTGTCCCAGTGGGTCCTACTGAGGGGATTCTCACTTGCCCCATATCCCTCAGGACCTTGAACTCCACCAGTGCATGATCAATGCAGCCCAGGCTGCCTCCAATCCTAATGTCACTGATGAGCTCACTTGTATTAGTGACCATCAGGTTCAGTATTGCATCCCTTCGGGTGGGGGTTTCTATTAGCTGGATTAAGAAATTAACTTCAATGCACTCCAGGAGTCTCCTGGATTGCCTACAGCTTGTCATGCTGCTTTTCCAGCATATGTCAAGTTGGTTGAAGTCCCTTAGTAGGATGAGAGCTTGCAAGCGTGAAGCCTCCTGTAGCTGGAGGATGAAGCCTTCATCGGTTGGCTTTCCTTGATCAGGTGGCCTGTAGTATACACCAACCACAAGGTTCCTGTTGGTTCCTCGGTCTTTTATTATGACCCAGAAGCTTTCAACCTGTATGTGGCTACGCTTCACATTCAATCCGTTTCCTGAGATAGAGGGCAACGCCTTCACCTCTTCTTCCTGGTCTGTCCCTTCTGAACAGCCTGTAGCCAGACTTCTTATTTCATCCCTAAGACCCTGGCCCACGACCACCAGGAGGCACTATGCAGGCCCAAGACTGGAGCAAATCTTCCAGAACTAACTATAATATGAAGCGGGGAAAGGTTATGAATATATAGTAAGCGCTTATAACTATGCATGTCTTTACACTACAGGTAGCTGTTTGTTAAGTCATGCAGTGTGCAAGCTAGGAGGAGAACCCCCTTGCACCCTAGGACCGGAAACAAACATAACTGCTTTATAACTCATTTTTGGGTTATAGGGTTTGATTCTGCAAAACAATACCAGCACCCCATCCCTCCAGCCATTGTCTGTCCTCCCACTGTTTATCATAGGCTAGCCTGCTATTATCCCCCTCTCCCTTCACATCTAGTTTAAAGCCCTATCTACGAGCCCTGCAAGCTCCTGAGCAAAGACCCTCCTCCCGCTCTGAGAAATACTTGTAATACCTGTCCAATACTTGTAACCCTGGTGGCGTGTAGGCAATCCCATTGTCAAAACCCCCAAAGTTGTTGCAGTGACACCAGACATGGAGCCATGTATTAATCGACTGGACCCGTCTGAGCCTTACAGTGTCACCACCTGTAACTCAAAGGAGGGAGGAAGAAATCACTTGAGCCCCAGATTCCCTCACTAGGTGTTCCAAGGCCCTAAAATGTCGTTTAATCACCCTTGGGCTACCTACTGCAGCTTCATCCCCTCCCACATGGAACGGCAGTAATGTGTAGTAGTCTGAGGGCCTTATCAGATTGGGAAGTTTCCTAGCAGTATCCTTTACATCGGCACCTGGGAGGCAGCAGACTTCTCTGTGATTAATGTCTGCTCGACATATTGGACCCTCTGTCCCACTCAGCAGAGAGTCTCCTACAACTATGACCCTCCTTTCCATCTTCATGGCAGTTATGGTAGTATGGCGTGTGTACCATTGCAGTCTCGGCCCTTGTTCTAATGTGGGCGAGTCACCCCCCCACGTTTTCCTCCGGTCTGTCCTTCACATCAAGAGCCTCAAATCTGTTGTGGAGAGACACCTGGGGAGGTGTGGGCAAGGAAGGGGTTGGTTTTCTGCCCCGTTGGTGGACTTGCTTCCACTCACTACTTCCTTTTGAGCCCCTGCCTACATCCTGGTCGGAGGAAGATATCAGATCCCTTTGATCATGGGCTTTTTTCTGTGGCTGAGTCTGCTCCTGTTGTGAGGGAGGTTCAGAGGCCCTTGTTTATTGTCGAGGAAGGAAGACGTGCACAACTCAATATGAGTTATAAGCAGGCTCCATTTATCGCCTTCAGATAGCTGAGTTCTATACAGCATGAGTTAATTATGCCTACTAGTCCTACTCTAATTGGCGAAGCCTAAGGGTTAGGTTTTTGCATGAGTCCTCCTACTTGCGGTTTCAGCTTAAGCTAGTTTCTCATACTTTCTACAGCTAGTTCCCTAAGGTTATTTATGGAACTAGTCAAGGCCGCAGTGTCCTTGCCGGTTCGCGCTATCAACATGATTGTGCAGCTTCTCGGTACTCCTTCATTTGGTCTATTGTGCAGGCCTATGCCTTGCTTGAATGTAGCATTTTTAAAGAGCCATGTCCTTGTTCTTCAAGCCATTCTCCAACAGTTCCCTCTTTTTTTTTTTTTTTTTTGTACAAGAATGTTTAATCTGCTGCTTTAATGAGTAGCCGCTTGCAAATACCCATAATACATGTCAAAACAATAGTGCTATCACTATAATAAGCAACATAATTAAAAATTTTAACAGTCCCGAAAGCCACTCGGAGAGATTAAACCAGCTAAAAAACTTGTCCAAACCAAAAAACTCCGTGTCTTCTTATATTCTTTGAGTGCGTCCAATTAAGGCTTTTATTTGTTTATGTATGGATTCTGAATGATCTGCCAGATCCATACAACACATGCCTTCAAAATCTTCACATCCATGGCCGTGCTAATACTAAAGATCTATTGCAGCTCTATTTTGTAATGTAACATGCCTAACACTATTAACATCAGCTAACAAGCCACTCAAAGCCATTGAAGTAGCATTGGTCTGCTTACTCAACCAACATCCCAAATTTGTCAGCTTTGTCAAGGCTGTTGCAGTTGCTGCCCCAGGAGCTAATGCTGAGGCAGCTACAATTTCTCCAGGTTCCCAGAAAGGTGACTATACTCTCACAGTCAGCCCCAAATTGATGGATAGATTGTTTATTTTGTTTACTTCGTTTCTTGTTATAAATCATAGTGAGATTGGGAGTTAGTAACATAAGCCATCCAAGGCTACATAGCCTGCAATTAAATTTTGACAATATTCCTCCGCACACTTTACCTCCATTAACGAGACAAAAATTTTCTACAGGCAAAGCAACTGGAAAAGAAAAAGAGCGTGATACTTTAGGAGAGATATGACTATACAAGGCTGTAGCGTTTCTATACACAGGTAAAGTAGCATTTACATTCTGACCTTTTTGAGTGATGTTATAGGTACAATTATACATTACACAAGCATCCATTATTACTGACCTATTTCACTGGAACCTATCTTGGACTGCTGTCTGTAATGACAGAAACATAACCTCTTCCTGTCATTTTTAGCTCAACAGGTCCTTCCCATTCGCCTGAGTCCCAGTCTTTGTATAGTACTTTGATGCCTTGCTGGTCCTGGTTATTCAGTCCTGACTCTAGCGATCGGTGATGGATTACAATAGGAGGACTAGTTCTATTTCCAGTTAAACATAAAAAGTTCAACACACAAGTCGCCTCTGCAAATCTTTCGCTAGGAGGTAACATTTCTCCTCCTTTTTTTTTTTTTTTGTAAAAGCTGTCAGCCCATTTACCAGTGTGGTATTACACTTAGATTTTTCCTCTAGACATTGTTGTTGCAAAAAGGTTATCAACCGATGGCCTGGACAATGAATTTTAATTTGTCCACTAAAGTTTGCCAAGGCCACTTGTAATTCTAAACTGTTCTGCATACTCCATTGTAAATATTGTTCTGTCATCGGAATGACTATTGTTTCAGGCTCTTTCCCATTTAATTCCTCTATCCGATCTTGACCTTTCATGATTAACTGTGCAAACATTTCTACTCTTGTTACAATCAAATTGTCAGGCCACCTATATGCTACCGATGTGCTTGTCTGTTGCTTACTGGATTTTTTTTTTTCTTTCAGTTTGGGGAGCTTTACTTTTAAAGGGTACTAATTGTGCTATTAGACCAAATGCCTGACACAGAATAACAAAAACATACATATTGGATGACCATCAAGTCGTCTATGGGCTTTTCTCTGTGTAATGGCTTTTTCAATTTTGCCCAAAGTTTGTTGTGCATCACTCATAAAAGTACGAGGTGCTGTTAAAGCCATGTCCTCTCTTAAGAAGATCAAATAATGGACTTAGTTCTGCATTAGTTATACCCAAATAAGGTTTAACTCGACTGATTGTTCCTAGGAGCTTTTGTAAATTGTTTTAACAGCTATTTGCAATTTGGCTTGCTGGGGTTCAATTGTGGCATTCAAAATTTTCCACTCAAAATATTTCCAGGTTTGAATTTTTATTTTTTTTTTCAGATGCGACTTGAAGGCCTATTTTCTCTAATACAATCTTTGAACTGGTATTAATTGAGCAACACAACTGCTTTGGGTGATATACACAGGTGGGAAAGGAATATAAACCATAGCTTGCATTTGTCCAATAAAATCAGAATTAATAACACCAGGTTACACAAAAAGACTTTGCAAAGTGACACTTGAATGACCTACTAACCAAAGCACTTAAACCGTTACCAATAGGACCAAAAGCTTGGAGTGAAACCTTCAATCCCTTATTGTGATTGAGGAGGTTGTGGAGAAGATCCAAGCAGGAGCATTTACTCTTGTCATACGTCTCCGCTGCATGCTGGGTTGCTGGTTTCCTTGGTTCTTTAATGTTAACGGTTTACCCCCTGGCTTCTTTTGTCTGTTTTTACCTGTATGGGAATTCTCAAGGCTGCAAATGCATTAACTTTTATATTCCTTTGCAGTTTTTTACTCTCAGAGAATACTCCTTTTAGACTCTTAAATCATGTCTTCATTAGTGTCTGGCTAAGATCCCCTTTACGGTTGTCTGCACTAGGACCCAGCAGTTGCTGATCTGATAAGGGACACTGGAATGCAGAGTGTTCTTCATAAATTGTTACTCCCCCAGAGAGAGATAAGGACTCCCAAGCTGAAACAAAACAAAAAACCTTCACTTTCAAACAAAATCAGGAGTAAGGGGGGGGGGTGGGGGAGATGGGGGGGGGAACTCACACACAGCCACAGGGCTGGGTGTTTTGGTTTTGTGGTTTTTTTGTTTTCTACGTTCTTTTTTCTATTTTTCTATTTTTTCTTTTTCCGTTTTCTTCTTTTGTTTTTCTTTCTGTATTTCCTATTTTCTTTCTTTTTTCTATTTCTTTTTTCCTAGGTATTTTAAAATCTTGTAATCTGCAGCCTTTCACTTCAAAGGTCCCAGGTAAATTTACCTGTTTGCCGGCTTAATGGACATTTGAGATTGAAAGGTCTCAGAGTTGCATTTTTAAGATTAATCAAAACAGAGGCTCAATATAACCAAAACCCAATTTGCAAGTCTTACAAACATTTAAAGCACTTTAAACACACACACGCATACACACACACAGAACCACTCTTTTGAGAGCTGGCTTAATATACCTATACAACATTGTTTACGACCGGTCAATAAGAATAGCACAATGGTATGAATATTTAAACTATACACAGTACCGAACACATACAACACTTAAAATATGCACATATATTATAAAATAAGGTTTGTATCAATTGTTTAACAGGTAATAGTCTTTGGTTGTTACAGCATTTAACTGGCAGAGGACTATCCTATGACGGTCGTGAATTATTCATGCATATGATGGAGCCGGTGGCTGTTTCAAGCACTGGGGTGGTGGGCAGCTTGGCGACGAAACAGTCAGTACTTTCTCTTTTTACAGCTTTTCAAATTTCTTTTATCGCTTCATAACTAACTGATTTCCAGCGAAGATCTGGTGTTTCCTCTGCCACGCCATCTTCTTCCTCCTCTGATTCCTTGCTACTATTTTCTGGTGTTGAATTTCAACATCAACATTCAGATCATCCTCAGGGGAGTTGTCATGCCCCATTTGTATTGTAGGGCCACAGACCTTCACAGGATATCCTGATTTTTCCTGGCATGTTATCTGGATCCTCTAGTTTTTGCGTAGCTACTGCTGCTAACTGTTTTTCTACCTTGTAACGTTTTATACAATTTGTAATCTCTCTCCAAGCTTTCATTAGTTCCTTTGCAGTTTTATCATCATCTATAACTGCTGCCCACAGGATGTTCCCAAATTTGCGCCATCCACTTTCCTCAAATACCTCATCCGGATCCTTAAAACATCCCTTAGTTTTTCTAAGGCAATGAGGCCCACAAGTTGTTTGAGATATTGTGAGTCAAGTCCTCACTTCGCTAAGAAGCTTTGTAATATTTCATAAGCCACTTCTTTATCCATTTCTGGCCAGAAAAAATAATTTATGAAGTCTTACGTGCAGCCCTGTTCCGTCTTATCTCTCCAAAGGCTTATGATGTTGGGCGGTGGATCCCTTTTGGACAATCCAGGCGTTTGGACTAGAGTGCGAGGATCCCTAATGAAATCATAAGCTCTTAGTCTTCGCCCTCCGGTCGCTGCATCCCGGCACTTTTCCCGACTTCCTCGACCAACAAGGATCCCTCTGTTCAGGCGCCAATTGTTGTGAGGGAGGTTCAGAGGCCCTTGTTTTTTGTCGAGGAAGGAAGACGTGCACAACTCAATATGAGTTATAAGCAGGCTCCATTTATTGCCTTCAGATAGCTCAGTTCTATACAGCATGAGTTAATTATGCCTACTAGTCCTACTCTAATTGGCGAAGCCTAAGGGTTAGGTTTTTGCATGAGTCCTCCTACTTGCGGTTTCAGCTTAAGCTAGTTTCTCATACTTTCTACAGCTAGTTCCCTAAGGTTATTTATGGAACTAGTCAAGGCCGCAGTGTCCTTGCCGGTTCGCGCTATCAACATGATTGTGCAGCTTCTCGGTACTCCTTCATTTGGTCTGTTGTGCAGGCCTATGCCTTGCTTGAATGTAGCATTTTTAAAGAGCCATGTCCTTGTTCTTCGAGCCATTCTCCAACATGCTCCTGTATCCTGGAGCTCAGGGTGTGGTTCCACCAGTCTATCTCTAGCTCAGACTCCCTGATCGTCCTTAGACTCTCTCCTTCCTCTTTCAGCTCTGCTACCAGGCTGTGGAGGTGGTCCACCTGCTCACACCTTATGCAGCTTTTGCCCTTGCTGCCCTCTGTTTCCAGTGCAAGCTGGTGGCACTCCATGCAGCCTGAGATCCGGACAGCTGCATGTTTTCCTGGGAGCTCAGTCTGTACTGACGCATCCCTTCTGACAGGTGCAGAGGATGCAGCCACTCTCCAGGTGGACACCCCCCCACCCCCCCGCCCATCAGCCACGATGTAGGAGCTTCCGCTTCCAGGAGTCCAGACCCGCCTGCTGGGCTCCGTCTGGGGTTCCTGGGCTTCCCTCACTCTGGCAAGCACCCCTTCACCTAGATCTAGTGCCCGGCTGCAGCACTTACCGTGTCTGCCACCGAACCGCGACAATTAACCGTTGCTGCTGGCTTTGCTGCATTTAAATCTCCCACGACTGCGAGATAAGATTCTCTGTGTTTGAGAAAGCATCCTTTTTTTCCAGCTAGCTGAAGCAAGGAATACAGTAGAATAACCAGAGACTACAATGTCATCACTTCTTTGAAAAGTACCTGTTTCGCTGCATGAGAAGAGTGTTTATAGTCATTCATTCTTTACACTCATGAAAATTAATAAGTATTTCTGGAAAATTCTGCAGTCCAGTCTTTTCTGAATTTGTAGAAAACCACACAACATAAAGATTTACTATCTGGATTTATATTTTTTTTCTCTGCCAGGGAGTACTTCTGCACATAACCACTTCTGGGTTAAGTGCATGGATATTTGTGGTGCAACAATACAATTGCAATTGCAGTGCAATGACTTAGGCAGCAAGTCAATTCAAATCCTTTGAAAATCAGTCCTCAGTTGCAGTAAGAGCAGTGAAGATATAAGAAATAGACTATTTGCAAAAAACAAAGTATTGATAAAGTGATCATGATAATGTAAAGTCTAGATGATGAAACTACCATTTCTATTCTCTGTCTTTTTGTTTTGTTGGGGGATTTGTTTAATTATTTCTTTATTTTTACTTTTGAAATACTCTAAAAAAGAAAATAGAGTCATGTGGAAACTTGAGTGAATATTTGGTTTCTATGTATCAGTTCGAATTGTTCAAGTTAATGTTGTGTTGTGTGTGTTATTTTTGTGCAACTGAGTATTTGTATAAAATTGTATTTGTTTTGTTGTAGAAATAATTGTGAGTTTTGTCGAGGTTGTATATGGATGACTGGTGTCTATTACATCCTGATAATCAGTGTACATCTATATTTGTGTTATAATGTATGTGGTGTAACAAGAAATTGTGGGTAACATATGGCTGGGATTTCAGTTGTCCTAAATGTAAGGATTGGGACAACAAGGAAAGATCCACCTATACAGTGCAAATGATTTGTGGTTGGGGAGACAGAATGCAGAACCCATAAGATGGGAGGCTGGCAGAGTGGCGGCAATTTAAAGAAAAGCCAGCTGGATGTATTTTAGATCATTGGAAGAGATTGGTGGTCCACTAGGTGGTGCGACAAACAGAAAAACCCTGATAAAAAAAAATTTTGTAATCAGTGATGGCTGGTATATAAGCTTGATTATGGGGAAAAGTGGCCATTTAATGGCACAATAATGCCTTATTGCAGTTAATGTTGTTCTTGAGGTGTGAGGAGAAGTGGGATGAAGTAATGTATGCAGATATGTTTTTCAGTTTGAAAAATCACCTGGAGTGGCCAAAGAATGTGGCCTGGGATTAAGAAACAGTTGATGTGCATACTGTAGAGAAATCAGGACTTGGTTTACCAGAATCAGGTGTTGTAGCTGAGCTTGAATAATGGAAACCTGGGAAATTTACCCTAGAGGATCCACTGATTAAAATAAAGCTAGGGAATAGGGGTAAAGAGGTTGTATTTTTGATAGATATGAGAGCCTCTGTGTAAACCAGCAACTGATTCCTGTAGATAAAATTTTGTGATTGTAATAGGAGCTACTGGCCAAACTGAAAAAGATTTCTTTATGCAGTCTGCTAAATATGAATTGGGAAAACAAGTGGGTGCACATGAATTTTATGTTTGCTAGGAGCCCCGTGACCATTATTGGGAGGAGATTTATTAAAGCAGTCAGAGGCAGAAATAATATTTGGATGAGGAGGTATAAAATTTAAAGTGAGAGACCATCAACTAATCAAAGTATTGAGTTTGTCTTTAATACAGGTGGAAAAGAAACACCGGTAACAGCAGAGATTTTTGAATGGGTTTATCCAGGTGTGTGGGCTTCTGAAATACATTGCAAAGCCAAAAATGTGGAGCCTGTGAAGGTAAAATTGAAGCCAGGGGCCACGCCTGTGAGGGTCAGGTAATACCATCTGCGATTAGAGGATCGCAAGGGGATAAAAGAGATTATTGACAAATTTTTGCAATACGGGTTATTAAAAGAATGTGAATCAGAATATAATACTCCAATATTGCCTATAAAGAAACCAGATGGAAAAAGCTATAGATGAGTGCAAGATTTAAGGGCCATAAATAAAACTGTAGAACTACATCCAGTAGTGGCAAAAACCTTGCTGACCAAATTAAAAAAGATCAAATGTGGTTTACCATACTGGATTTAGAGGATTCCTTCTACTGCTTGATATTGGCTGAAGAAAGCAAAAAAAGTGATTTGCCTTTGAATGGGAAAACCCTGAAACTGGTAGAAAAACACAACTAACCTGGACAGTATTGCCTCAAGGTATTAAGAACAGCCCAACTATTTCTGGGAACCAGCTGGCTTGAGACCTGGAAACCTGGGACTGGAACCCTGCTGCAGTATGTGGATGACCTTCTGACAGTTACACAAACTAAGGAGGACTGTGTACAGTGGACCATAAGTCTATTGAACCTTTTGGGACTGAGTGTGTATCAGGTCTCTCAGCAGAAGGCCTAGCCTATACAACAACAAGCTACTTACCTTGGATTCGAGATCTCCAGAGGACAGAGAGAGCTTGGGACAGACTGGAAGGAAGCTATTTGCTGCACACTCATGCTGGGAACGGTAAAGGAATTCAGAACCTTTCTGGGAATGACAGGCTGGTGTCATTTATGAATATATAACTATGGACTCGTAGTGAAACCATTGTATGAACTATTGAAAGAATATCCATTGGGATCATGAAAACTGGCATGGACTGGGGAGGCAAGAAGGGCGTGTGAATAATTAAAGAAGGAATTGATGGAGGTCCCAGCTTTATGTCTCCCCAATGTTTCAAAGCCATTCTGGTTATTTTCACCACTAACATTGTGAATCCAGCATCTTTCCTTAGTGGAGTCACTTTGGAACCAGTAATACATGACTGCCTGAAGATGATGGAGACAGTATATTCCAGCTGTCCAGATCTAAAAGAAGGACTGCTTATGGATGCAGAAGATTCCTGGTACGCCAATGGAAGCAGCTTTGTGAAGCAACTACATCATAAGACTGGGTATGCTGTGACCACCACCAGAGAAGTGATTGAGGCCAAACCATTCTCCGCCAGGAACACCAACCCAGAAAGCTGAAATAATCACCCTAACTCGAGCATTGGAATGGACTCCTTACCACCCAAGGAAGACACATTAAACATGCAGCAGAAATCTTAAGGCTGCTGAAGCTGTAAATCTTCCAGAATAAGTGGCTATCATGCACTACAAAGGTTACCAGAGAGGTAATACTGACCAGAAAACTGGTAGCAAATTGGCAGGAAATTTTGAGGCCAGGAAGACTGCAAAAAAAGGCAGAAGTAATATCTGCTTTGATTCCAGATGGTAGGCGTCAAATCCCTGATTCTGATTTAAAATTGGAAAAACATACAAAGGAAGATAGAAACCTGATTAGCAATATGGCAGGAAGGGAAGTAGATGATGGATGGTTTTGTGTTCCAGACAGACAAATAATAGTGCCATCAGGAGTGCTATGGAAATCGGTCTTAGAGGAGTATAAAAAAAAAAAAAACAAACCACAAAAACCTGCAAAAAACTAATTGGGGCACAGATGTTGTGTATAAACGATTGAGTAAGAAATTGGTGAATAGGAATGCAAATAGATTTCTCTGAACTCCTGAGAAAAGGAGGGTACTGATATGTATTAGTATTAGCAGATACTTTCTCAGGTTGGCCAGAAGCTTTTCCTTGCAGGACAAATAAAGCAAGAGAAGTCACAAGAGTATTCTTGAACGAAAATATACCTCGTTTTGGAGTGCCTGCAGTAATATAGTCAGATAGAGGTACACATTTGTGCTAAAGTGGTAAAAAGGTTAGTGAAATTTTAGGAATTGATTGGCAATTACATACTCCATACTGACCACAGGCTAGTGGCCAGTTGAGAAAATGAATCATCAGTTTGTTGCTGATAAAACAGTAATTAGCTAAAATTTGTCAAGAAGACAATTTCTATTGGTATCAAGCACTTCCTTTGGCCTTGCTTAAGATTCAAACGAAGCCAAAGTACAAGGAAGGCATTAGCCCTGTATATCAATTGCAGTATACAAGAGATCTTACACAGTTAGGTGAGAAGTATTTACAACGATGTTTAATCAGCTTGCAAAAACAGCTGAACTTGCTCAAGAAACAAAAAAAAGAACCAACCTAAAAAAACCAAACTATATTAGCTGCACAGGCTAGACGTTTAGATCAACCTGTACATCCTTTTACACCTGGGGATTGGATTTATGTTATAGATTTTGCAGGAAAACCATTGGGAGAAAAGTGGAATAGACTGTACCAAGTGTTGTTAACAGCCTTCATAGAATCATAGAATCACCAGGTTGGAAAGGACCCACTAGATCATCGAGTCCAATCATTCCTAACACTCCCTTAAACCATGTCCCTAAGCACTTCATCAACCCGTTCCTTAAACACCTCCAGGGAAGGCGACTCAACCACCTCCCTGGGCAGCCTGTTCCAGTGCCCGATGACTCTTTCTGTGAAGAATTTTTTTCTGATATCCAGCCTGAACCTCCCCTGGCGGAGCTTCAGGCCATTCCCTCTTGTCCTGTCCCCTGTCACTTGGGAGAAGAGGCCCCGATCGCTGTGGGGGTAGAGATGGCCCATCAGTGGGCGGACCAGGTATGTGATTCATGTATGATATGTTATGATAATTTGGATGTACCTGCAGGGGAAGTAGGGGAAGAGTCTATTAGTTGTGCATGGGACCCCTCACACAATGACGAGGGGTAAGGATTACTTTGACAAGACCCTGTAAGACCGTAAGTGGGGACATAAATCCCCTTCTTGCGCTTGGTGAGGAGGTGATACTGCCCGCCCCAGGGAAAAATAGCGAATTCGCTGGTATGGTATGGGTGCTCCCTGCTGTGAAAGCAAAGCGCCGGGAAAAATATAATTCCAAGATTCTAGTAAGAAGCTTGACGTGGGGTGATGAATTATGGTATTATAGATATAATTCCAAGATTCTCATAATATGCTTGACGCAGGGTGAGGAATTCTGGTATTATAGATAGTACTATAATATTATTGTGGATTGGGTGCTCCTTGCTGAGGAAGCAGGAGTGCTGCATATGAGATAGCTATCATCTTCTACATCTGTTGCAAATCTTCAGTATCAGTACCATGTATATTTTAACATCGCTAAGAGCTCATTTTAAATTTTTCATATGTTGTGGAGTGTTTGTATGTGAGCGCGTGGCAGCATGAGACGCGCAATTGTGCGCTGAGTGCAGAGTTCTGATCTGCGGTTCTGCTCTCCTGCAAAGGAAGCAGCCGGAGATGAAAGAAGCGAGTGATCACTGCTATACATTGTGTGTTTTATGTCATAAGTATACTCTGTGAATTTTTTGAAGTATAACAGAGTACCAACGGAACTGAGAAAGACAGCTTACCGGGGGACGTTCTTCCTCCATAGACAGGAACCAGAGGTGGACTGAGCTCAAAATGTTGAAAGACTTGCAAATTGTTTAGAAGCCCTGTTTGTCTTGATCCTAGGAATGCACCTACAAAGCCTTTTAATTCCAAACGTCCACTGAACCAGCAAATGGGTATATTAACCTCAGACCTTTGGAATGGAAGGCTGCAAAGGGTGACATTTTAAAACACCTAATATAGAAGAAAGACAAAAAAAGAGAGAAAAACGTGAGAAGATGCCAAGAGTGCCCCTCCCTCTTCCCCCTTCTGGAATGTGAGTTAGATGCTGTGTGTGTGAGTTAAGTGTTCTGTGTGAGAGAAAAAAAAAAAAGAATAAATTGAAAGTGTAAAAGCAAAAGGTTTGCCTGGAGACGGCTGCCACAATTCTGCAGGCTGCGGGAATGGATCAGATTTTGGTGTTCAGACTAGCATAAGGTTTTATTGTGCTATTCAGCTAGGTTGGGATCACTCTATTGTCCTTAGTGTCTGTAATCTGTAGACGGGAATTGTTGTTATTGCTAGTCTTGTGAGAAGTCCCTGAGAACTTAGGGACAAGACATTTGTAAGTGCTTAAACGATTTGTGGAAGTTAGAGAAAGATAGAGTCGGAAGGTAGTATAATGGGGGCAAAATCGAGCAAGAATTTCCTCGGGCAAGCCTCTTAGAATGCATATTACATCACTGGAAGGAATTGGCAGGGGGAGCCGGGGGCTCAATGAGTAAGAAGAGGATTGCAGAACCACTTTGCAACTAATGTTGTTTTTAAGGAGAGAGGGAAAGTGGAATGAAGTGTTTTTCACCCTCCAAAACCATCCACAGTGGCAAAGGGACTGTGGGATTTTCCCAACGCAGGAAACTTGAGTGGGAAAATAACAAAGAATTTTAAGGTAAACTGAGGCAGTGTTGCATGAAGTGCAATATTGAGCAAGGGTACACTAGAATAAATAAAATTCACCAGACAACAGAATAAGATTTACATGATTTGCTTAAGCCTCCCTGTTGATCACAGGAATGGGATACAGACATGGACAGGACCCCTAACCCTCTGGATAGTCTGGTATCATCCCGCATCAGGGAAAGGTCTGTTTTGACAGTTTTATAGGCACCTCTCCAGGAAGATTGAGAAGAAAAAAGAGAAGAAAGGAAAACAAACAAACAAAAAAAAAGACAAATTGTTTAAAACTGCAGGGGATTTCGAAAGAGTATTTCCCATCCAAGACCCAATGTGGGATCCAGACAGATCTAAACATGTAGGAAAATTACAGGTATATCAGGAGTGAATCACGAAGAGAATGAAAAGGGACATTCCCAAACAAGTAAACAAGTTCCCTCTAAATCACCATCTGAATTCCTAAATCGATTGAGGGATGCAATGTGCTGCAACACACTGCTGGATCCTGGGTCAAGGGTAAGAATACAACAACTAGGTTTTTGTTTTGGGGCTAGTCTAAAGGAGGAATAGTGGCTCATGTGAAGGAAGACTGACGGGGACCTGGGGAATCCACCCTAGTGGATCCACTGGTTATAATGAAGCCAGGGATAGAGGAGAAGAAAGTAGAATTTTAGTTGACGCAGAGGCAGCGTATTCGGTTTTGAACCAAGCTTTGATGTCCCTAGGAAATGACTACATCATAGTAAAAGGGGCAACTGGCCAAGGTGAAAAGGTGTATTTTCGTGGACTTCTAAGATATAAACTGGGAGTACAATGGGGCATCCACAGATTCTTGTATATGCCCAACTCCATGAAAGCACTTTGGGGGAGAGATTTATTAGATCAATTGGGTGCAATAATTAAATTTGAAAAGGGAGAGATTACTCTGGAGGTAAATGACCAGCACTATATACAAATAATGGGTTTATCCTTAGTCGGTGTTCCCACAGAGGGAAAAATCAGCAAGAAAGCAGGAAGCAGGTATACCCTGAGGTATGGGCCACCGATGTGCCCAGGACTTAGGGGCTGTAAATAAAAAAAACAAAAAACCTTTACCCGGTGGTGGCAAATCCATATATCCTGTTAACTGTATTAATACCTGAACTAACCTGGCTTACTGTTTTAGACCTGGAGGATGCCTACTTTTGCCACCCTCTCCATGAAGCCAGCCAGAAAATATTTGCATTTGAATGGAAAACCCTGAAAGCAGGTGCAGAACTCAACTCACCTGGATATTTGGTAATCAACTTGCAAAGGATCTTGAGGCCTGGAAGCCCCACCTGAGGAAGGGAGACTGTTGCAGTATGTAGATGATACCCTGATTGCCACCAAGACAATGCTTGCATGACCTGGATGGTGAGTCTGTTAAACTTTTTGGGGCTCCAGGGATACCGGGTATCTAAAAGAAGGCCCAAATAATGCAATCTACTTGGGCTATGAAATCAGTGCTGGACAAAGAACTTTGGGACAGGCCTGAAAAGAGGCAATATACCAAACCTTGAGACTGTAAACAGTGAAAGAGTTATGAACTTGAGGATGACTGGGTGGTGTCAGCTATGGATCTATAACTATGGACTGCTTGTTAAACCCCTGTATGCACTAACCACCACCAAACAGAAATACCTCCAACAGAGCAAAGAGGCTGTTCAAGCCTTTGAACAGCTGAAGATAGCCCTGATATCAGCCCTGGCCTTAGGACTTCCAGATGTGAGTAAGCCATTTTTCCTTTTCTCTCATGAGAAGCAAGGGATTTCCCTAGGGCCTGGCTGTTCACAAGCTCTTGTGGTCGTTGTGCTAAACATCCAGGAGGCACGAAGATTTACCCTGAGCCAGAAAATGACCGTGTTAGCATCTGGAAGCGAAAGGTGGGCACTGGCTTTCTCCACAAAGGTTCCTAAGATACCAAGATATCATTTTGGAAGATGATGATGTGGGAATTGTGGTTACTAACATTATCAACCCAGCTTCCTTTCTCAGTGGAAATACAGGAGAACCAGTGCACCAGGACTACTTAGAGACCATCAAGGCCACATACTCGAGCCGTTCGGACCTGAAAGAAAGTCCCAGGAAAGATGCGAAGAGCTGGTTCACGGATGGAAACAGCTGTGTCTTAAGTGTTAAAGGACATGCCAGGGCAAAAACATCAAGCATGCAGAGGGATCCTGAGACTGCTGGAAGGAGTCCAGCTACCTGAGAAAGTGACAATCATGCACATCAAGGTGCACCAGAAAGTGAATTTGGAATTGGAGAGAGGAAATGAGCTGGCGGACAGAGAGGCAAAACTGGCAGCCAAAGGTGAGGTAAAAACAAAAGGGGCTTTCATCCCTGACAGGCAAATCTGCCTAGAAGGTAAGCCAGAATATACCAAGGAAGATCAGATAATCAGAAACTTGCTATAGACCTGGAAGGGTCATATAATAAAGAAGTGTGGGCCCTCACTCCACAAGGGAAACTAATCATTCCCCCTTATTTAACAGGGCCTTTGATGAGGGAAGAACACAGGAAGATACATGGGGGGCAGAAGCTCTATTTAAACACCTAATTAAAGCGATTGCAACTAGAAATTTATACACCATTGTGAGACAAGTGACTCAGCAGTGTGACCTTTGCCTCCAGACTAATCCCAAAATTACCCCAAACCAGAAATGGGCCGAATTGGAAGAGGCAATAGGCCTGGGCAACAGTGACAGATAGATTTTTCGGAACTCTCAAGAAAAAAGGGGATGTTGATACTTATTGGTATTAACTGGTACCTTTTCAGGATGGCCGGAGGCATTCCCTACTAGAACAGGGAGATAACCAGAACATTAATACAGGAGATAATACCGCACTTTGGGGTTCCAGCAACTATGTCTCCTGATAGGAGACCACATTTCATCTCAAAAGTCGTACAACAGATCAGTCACTATTTGCATACGAAATCATGACCCCCTACATGGTGGCATTGGACAAACAACTTCAAAAGATTTAAAAACATGAGGCTGAGACACGAAGTAGGGATTTGCATAACATACGACCTGGAGATTATGTATATGTAATTTCTCTTGCAGAGAGGACTCTGCAACTGCAGTGGGGAGGACAATTCCAGGTGCTCCTTACCTCCTTCACAGCAATCAAAATCAAGGAGCAGAGTGCATGGATCCATTACACCGGAGTGAAAAAAGCACATAGATCTCCATGGAGGGTCACGCAAGTCCAACCAGGAAAATTATTTTTCTCATGATCATAATTATAATCCAGGGAGGGAAAGGCACCTCTAGCCAGAAGAATACTGAGTGGCCTTGGTCTCAAGCTTTTATTTGGTCTACTGGAGACCTGAGAAATATTCTGATCGAAAGGGTTTAAATCTATCAACTGTGGTTATGCATGAAAATCAAGTATATGTGAGGCAAGAATGGAATGAGGGTAGAGAACAGGGAATTCAGCAACTTCACGGGACCGTAGGAGGAGAAATCAAAGTAGGATGCTGAATGGTTAATAGGACTATCCATAAAAAGGCATCCCAATTTACTATCTCAACTATGCCTACAGATAAGAATACAAAGACCTGTGTTTCCAATGAATTAGACTGTTGGCATAATTTTACATTAGTACAACCCATTAAGGGCCTATGATACCATTGGGCTCTCATTCAAATTTAAAATAAATATTATAGCTAAGCCTGTTACAACCCAGAATTTATGAGATTTGTCCGTATATAATCAGGAATACAGGCCAACAGTAAATACTGTTCAACCCAGAATGGTCTCTTAAACGTGTTGAACTGCTAATGCAAACTGATATTTCTGAAATTCAACCAGCATGCTCTCATTTCCTTAAAACATCCTTCGAGGTCTGGACAATCTGGCTGTGAAAACCAGCGCCCTTCAGGGGCAGAACACAAAGGGGCCTAACCAGAGTGTTAGAGACAGGATTAGGGGCCTAAATGGAATTGACTCAGAAATACTAATGAATAAATTGTCCACCACAACTAGTGATTTAACAAAATTAAGACAACTTTTACAGTCTTCTCTATTACCTTAAGGAACTAATCACTTATCAGATGTGTTACCAAAGTGGGAAAAGTTGGAGGAACAAGACCATCAATTAATAGGAAATGCACTCAGTGTGATCCAAGATTCTTCGGTCCTCATTTGTATACAGGCACAATTATGGATGCAATCAGTGTCTGCCTTAATTATAAGAGAAGGTGGTGAAGGTACTTTTTCGCCACTGAAATCCGGAAAGTGGTTTGGGACAGTGCCACTGGCTTAGAGAGGAAGCTTCAATCCTGGTGGACTCTGGTAAATTTCACCTATGACCCCATCACTAATATGGCCACAGGCTTCGTGTTCACCATACGTAACGCTTCCATATATGTAATTCACTCCACCATTGCATTAGTATTAAACCATGATAAAACTGCTCTGTCCTTCTGAACACAGAACATGGGCACGAATGGTGAACGGGAGATGGCAAACTAAATTCAGAGTCTTGCATTAGACGAGAACAACAAGGATTCATTTGCAAAAGTAATACAATCGATGCTCAAGATATCTGCCTCGACGCTGAGCAAAGCATCTGTCACGTTGAGATCCATCCAAACGCTAATCAGAGGACCATACTTGTATGTATGGGCCAGGGTGGTGTGTGTTTGAGAACTACTTGTACCTCTATAGTAATAGATGAGATAATTATGGATAGTAAGAATCACTCTAATTTATAATTTCTGTATTTGTAATTTTGTTAAGATTGTTGGGTGTGACTTTTCTTATTTAGCACCAGTTGTATCCCATCAGCTGATAAAATCCACTTATACAATATTCCACAAATTATCACCTATACCTATTGGAATGAATCTTACATTGGTAAAATAATTAATGAAACAGTTAATGAAACATCAGAACTTGATTATAATTCTGGATGAGGTCCAGGAAAGCAGGAAAAGATCCTGATAACAGTCTACCATGACACAGAGGAAAGAAAAGGGGTCCTAAAAAGGGTAAAAGAAAATGTGAACCATCATTGGAGGGATGTGTTGTTCAGACAGTCCCCTACCGCGACTGGCATTCTAAATAAGTTGTGTCACCCCATTATTGCCCTTCTGATGCTAGTTTTAGTTAGCTTTGTTTTCTCTGCTGTGTTATTTATTTGGAATTGGAGAATGCCAAAACGACTAACAATTTTGACTTCTATGTCTAGTGCCCATGAGAATGCATTAAAAGGGTAATTGTCCAACAAAATATCATCCAATTCCCCTTTGAGAGATAAATTACACAGTTGGCAAATGAATTTGCCCATGTTAAAAAGAGAGGGGGGAATTGATGAACGAAAGCAGACAAGGGGAGGTGGGAGTGTTTGTTAGAGCTTGGCGTTGTTTGTCTTGAAGACCTTGGAAGTTGATAACGAAGGAGCCAGCTAGCAGAAGTTTACTGATAAGTGGGCATTGGAATGCAGAAAGCTGGAAAACAACCAGAAAGGGTGTGCTTGCCCAGAGTTCAAGGGGAAAAACTTTTTTCATCCTGAGGAAGACTTCTTACTTCATCCCTAAGACCCCGGCCCACAACCACCAGTGGGCACTACACAGGTGCAAGACTGGAGCGAACTTTCCAGAACTAATTATAATGCGAAGCGGGAAAGGGTATGAATATGTAGTAGGCTCTTATAACTATGCATGTCTTTACACTGTAAGGGGCTGTTTGTTAAGTTATACGGTGTGCAAGCTAGGAGAAGAACCCCCTTGCACCCCAGCTCTGGAAATAAACATACCTGCTTTGTAACTCGTTTTGGGTTACAGGGCTTGATTCCGCAAAACAAAGAAATCACTTACTAGCCAGTGGACAACAGAATGCTTAACATCTTTTAAAATTAAGGCTAACTAATGTGAAATAAGTATTAAATATGGGAATTTGTTAATATTGTTGTTCATGTATCCATTAGGAGAAGCTTTTTTTTCTCATAAGTGGGATGCCTCTATAAACATTTTGGAAGAACTGGCTTGTACTGTATACAATATATGGCCTTTTGTTTAAATGCTTGTTCTTCAGTACAAAATGTATTTACTTCATGTGCTTTGGGAATTCCCGCAAGCATTCAAACCTTGTGAAATTATGCGTGGTTGTCAAAACTTTGTCATATAAAGCTGAAATTACACTGGTTTCCTTTCAACACCAGGAGTAGCCGTGCCCATGAATTATAATATTTTGAAGAGATTTATTTGTAGTTATGCAAGGAGCCTCAGTTATACCTCTTGAGCCTTGGAGGCCTTAAATATTGAACCTAGACAACTTCATCATCAGTTTTAGAAAATAAAGCTGTAATTGATGATCTGTTAAAACACCATAATGGATATTCTGATTTTGAGGACATGGCTTGTTTCAATGGGGCATGGTTTAGGGAGTGTTAGGAATGGTTGGACTCGATGACCCAGTGGGTCCCTTCCAACCTAGTGATTCTATAATTCTATGAATTTGACCGATTGTGAGAGCAACATCAAGTATATGGTAGATTAATTGGGACTAAGATAAAGCGTGAAGCTGGTACCAAGCATGTTACAATAAACATTATTAAAAACACCAAGTGTTCTGAGGTCGACACACAGGATGATGCATCTTTAATGTGTGAGAAGGCCAGGCTGGGAAAAACCACCTGGGAATAAGTGAATTTGAGATATGGCTGAAAACAGTTAGAAAAGTGTGGAATAGACAAAACCAAAAACATCCTGTTTGTCTGAAGGTTGGAAAACCAGGAAACTGCATAAAGATCTGCCTGAATGAGAGAAGCCAGAGAAACAGTAGTAGTACTTTCTTAGTGTGACTTCTGTATGCCATGCTGATTAAAAAGAATATGCTTAAAGAATACTGCAAGGTCTGCATCTCCATCATCACCACAACCGATTAATCTCATACTGTAAAACCTCTTTAAAAATTTGTATGTCTTTCTTAGCTCCACACAAGAGAGGGAAGGTATAGATTTTTCTTGGTTAACTTCTTTGCTCCCAAACTTATCCTGGTTAAAAAAAATTTTTTTTTCTTGCATTGTAGCATTGGGGACTATTGGTTTTGCTAACCCTTATAGTGTTTCAATGTGCATTTTGGTGTTGTCAGTGAACAGTAGGAGATTATGAGACATAGAAAAGAAATCAGATCAGACATGCAGCAGAATCAGGAAAATGTTTTAGAAGAAACTTATCTTTTTTTTTTTGCAAAAGAATTAGCAAAGGCCTTGAAAAAGGGGGGATTGAAATGGTGATGTTTAAATGGTGAGATGGAATGTCAACTGCAATGTTTTAAAACAAGATTAACAGCTAAAATAACGATAACGATCCTTATCTTCTTGTCACCAAGAGTCGTTGAAATTAACCACTCAGATATGGCTACACCCTAACGACTCTGGGTGGGATTGACTCCATCTCCCTCCTTCCCCCTGGATATGCAATGAGGTTCCAGGAATAAGGTGTGCTTGTCACTTCATGGAAAAAATATTAATATGAAAACACCTCTGTGTATATAAAGTTCTCTGAAATCACTGTTGGGTAGAAGTACCCTGAGGATGAATCTCAGGTCTTCTCCAGTGCTGTATGAAGTGTACCTGCCTTAAACATTAAATTAAGCTTTTAAGTGTAAGTTTCTTTGTTTCATATTTTGGAATAATTGCATAGAGGTATGTATTTGTTGCTGACCTCAGTTAACAGATGGATACAAAGAATCAGGTTTTCCCACAGCACTGAAAAAGTAGTGCTGGGACCAGTTTTCGTTCCATCTTTTATTGCCTTGTTGAAGTGGCACTTCCTCCTTCTGTGAATTACAAAATTAATCGTAGTAGTGATATGAAGGCAGGGATGTACAAAATCTTTGAGCCAAGACAGATGCTTGACATAACAAGTCATATAGTTACACCATGAAACCTGTCAACTGTGAGCATCACCTGGGCACTGAGAGCAGCCTGAGAGTTTGGGATATTTTCTTTAAACGCACACATCTTTATTTTTCTATGGGTTTTGCAAACCTGTACGGTGGAAGGCTTTTCACACTTTAAACCTGCAAACTTTTGAATATGCAAGCAGAGTTTATAAATAGGCCTCCTTTTTTTTTCTTTTAATGCCATTTAGATCTCATTTTAGCAGTTAAAACAAGGTACATTTGGGGTTTTTTTATTGACTCAGGAGGACAGTTGTCTAGCAAGTGATCCTGTTTACACAATTTTCTGTTAAGCCATGCTTAGAGGCCTTCTGTGGGTTATCAGTAGCTGTTATATAAATAATAGCACATTGGATGAAATCTGATATTATTTCATGTGCGTTTTCTTCTTCTGCACTGAAGTTCTCTTGTAAGCAATGGTCCAGAACAAGATCCATCCACCTCTAAAATGTCTCCCAAGTCCTTTTTGAAGTCCCTATGTTATATGCTGGCAGACAGTGCCCCAAGGGTTGCACATATCATATACTGGCAATGTGCAGAGGACTGCATTTTAGCCATAATGAATTAAGTGATTTCTTTCTTCAAAAAGCAGGAGATGTTTGACAAAAAAAAATAAGAAACAATGCCAAAGAGGGAGGTCTGTGCTGTCAAGAGGTGTCAAACTGACAGAGTTGGAGACCTAGACCTTCTGTTCCCCAACAGGGAAAACCAGATTTCAAACCATGTCACACACTAGAAGCACTGGCAGTGGAAGCATTCATCTATGTTAACCATGATACAGAGGCACCAGAGGTAGAGACATGAGGAGATTTTAGTTGCCATCCCAGTTCCAGCTTCAACTTTAGAGGTCTGGAATTTAGTTCTCCAGAACTTTGTCTCAGATCGCACTGTTTATTTCCATAACACTCTCCAACACTCATCCCCAGTTCTCATTAAAATAAAAGATTTTGTCTCCAAAGCAGTTGAAGAATCACCTTTCTATTGCCCAAACATCCCTCAATTATAGAAACGAAGGAAAGCTTTCAGCATATGTTTAACTCCATTTTATAGAAGTAGCAAGTGCTCATATTCTTATGGGCACAGTCCAAGTTAAGGATACATTTAACCTATATCCTGATTCAGTTGCTGCCTGGGAGGGGGGGCTCAATTGAAAAAAAAACCCCAAATTGATTATAATCCTGACTTTGGGAAGGGATTTTATTGCAATATTTATAAATAAAGACATGACAGCATTTCATTATTTAAGAAACAAACTGGTTGTGGAGATTTCACAAAGCTGTAAGGTCCTTAGACTTGTACAAGAGATACACTTGGCCCACTTTCCTGTGACTAATATATATAGCACAGAAAGAGAGAAGGGTGAAGGAAAAAACATTTTAGAATCATAGAATAGTTAGGGTTAGAAGGGACCTTAAAGATCATTTAGTTCCAACCCCCCTGCCACGGGCAGGGACATCCCACTAAATCAGGCTGCCTAAGGCCCCATCCAACCTGGCCTTGAACACCTCCAGGGATGGGGCAGACACAACCTCCCTTGACAGCCTGTTTCAGTGTCTCATCACTCTCATGGTGAAGAAATTCTTCCTTATGTCTAGTCTAAATCTTGCCCCTCTCCAGTTTATATCCGTTCCCCCTCATCTGGTCACCACAAACCTTTATGAATAGTCCCTCTCCAGCTTTCTTGTAGGCCCCTTTCAGGTACTGGAAGGTTGCTATAAGATCTCCTCTGAGCCTTCTCTTCTCCAGGCTGAACAAGCCAAACTCTCTCAGCCTATCCTGTATGGGAGGTGCTCCAGCCCTCCGATCATCTTTGTAGCCCTCCTCTGGACCCATTCCAACAGTCCCATATCCTTCTTACATTGAGGATTCCAGAACTGGACACCATACTCCAGGTGAGGTCTCACCAGAGAGGAATAGAGGTACAGAATCACTTCTCTCGACCTGCTGGCCACATTTCTTTTGATGCAGCCCAGGATACGGCTGGCCTTCTGGGCTGCGAACACACATTGCCAGCTCATGTCAAGCTTCTCATCGACCAGCACCCCCAAGTCCTTCTCTGCAGGGTTGCTCTCAATCACATCATCTCCCATTGTGCAATACCAAGTGTGCTAGCTTTTGCATACAACAGGGAAGAAGGAATTGCCCCTAAGACCCAAAGAGCTTACAACCTAAAGCTTCTTTAAAAAGCCTAAAAGCTAAAACTTAATGCTACAGTATTACATGTTGATTCACAATAATATGAGCATTTGCGCATTGTATTATGACTTCGGGATGTTTTATTGATTTTCTTTCCTAACCATCCAGTGATCAACATTTCTACCAAGGCTTCTCCATTTTCCATGTGTTGCACGTCATTGTGCCTCTACAGAAATCATCCTTTCTTATTTCTTTTTTAGGTTATTGCAGGCCCCAGACAGTGCCAGGTGCTTCCCAAAGAACAAAGCTTAGGAAATAGCTCTGAGAACTATATAAAAGCGCATTATCATTATATTTCTTTCATTCTTCTTTACATTGAACTGCATCATTCAACTAGTGTAAATCAGCAGACTTAGCAACTTAAGCCAAAGACTGGTCCTTTGCTAAACATAGAATGGAATAGAATCATTAAGGATGGAAAAGACTTCTAAGATGATCAAGTCTACCTGTCAGACCACCACCACCATGCCTATTAAACCATAGAATCATAGAATCATAGAATCACAAGTTTGGGAAAGACCTCTTGGGTCATCGAGTCCAACCATTCCTATCTGCCACTAAACCATGTTCCTGACCACCTCGTCTACTCATCTTTTAAATACCTCCCTGGGCAGCCTGTTCCAGTGTCTGATGACCCTTTTTTCTCATCCTTGGTGACAATGTTCCCCTCCATATCCAATAAATGATGGAGATTCTCCTTGATTTTTTTTTTTTGTTGTTGTTGATGTATTTGTAAAACTATTTTATGTTGTCTCTTGCAACAGTGGCCAGATAGAGTTAAAACTGTGCTTTTGCCTTTCTAATTTTCTCCCTGCTTGACCTAACGAGATCCCTGTACTCTTTTTTAGTTGCCTGGTCCTTCTTCCAAAAGTGGTAAACTGTTTTCTTCCTGAGTTCCAGCAAAAGCTCCCTGTTGTGCCGGGACGGTTGTCTTCCCCACCGGTTCATCTTGCAGTGCATAGGGACAGTCTGCTCCTGCGCCTTTAAGACTTCCTTCCTGAAGAATGTGCAGCCTTCCTAGACCCTTTGCCCTTCAGGACTGTCTCCCAAGAGACTCTCTCAAGCAGTGACCTGAACAGGCCAAAGTCTGCCTTCCGAAAGTCCATGGTAGTGGTTTTGCTGACCCCTCTCCTTACTTCATTGAGAACTGAAAACTCTATCATTTCATGGTCACTAAGTCCAAGACAACCACTGACCACAACATCTCCCACTAGTCCTTCTCTGTCTGTAAACAGCAGGTCAAGGAAGGCATCTCCCCTGGTAGGTTCACTCACCAGCTGTGTCAGGAATTATCTTCCACACACTACAGGAACCTCCTAGACTGTTTCCTCTCTGCTGTGTTGTATTTCCAGCAGACATCCAGTAAGTTGTAGTCCCCCACAAGACCAAGGACTAGTGATTGAGAGACTTTCGCCAGTTGCTTGAAGAATGCTTCATCTACCCCTTCACCCTTTTTGGGTGGTCTATAACTATTGTGGTTTGAGCTAAAGTAGAAATCAATTTTCCAATTTTGGCTAAGTCTCGTCTAAGAAACTTCATTTTCTGAAAGTTAACTGCATGTTTTTCAGACAGTATTCCTCTCTAGAAGTGATAACATGGGACACTGGTATGCAGAAAGGTCATTGCTTATACTTATTCCTATAATAAACAGGGCCATCACTGAGCTGGCCTTGAAAAAGGTCCACCTGCAGGGAGGGGCAGACAGGACAGGTGACCCCAAACTGACCAACAGAGTATTCTATCCCATACACGTCACACATGGTATAAGACTGAGAGATCACAAGGGTCTCACTCTCTTCTTCAATGACCGACGTCCAGTGAGGCACTCGTCTGTCTGTTTGCCCATGTCACGTACTGAGGGACAACAGACATGATGTCACAAGCGGGAAAATTTGAAAATACACAAGAAACTTTAAAAAGGAGAGTTTACCAATCTGTTTAATCCTTTAACCAACAACATCACAAGGATGAAAATATACATATCGTCCATCCTGTCAGCCAGAGTAATTAATGTAGCTATAACACAAGGGTAATAAATATCCAGCTTGCTATATACTGTTTCACTTCAAATTCAATGTCACAAAGACAATAAATTTAGTCTAGCTTGTTGAATCAGAAAATCCCTTTAAATCTCTCAATAAAGTTTCCGAGACTTATATATATCCAAACAAGTCAATTTTATTAAAAATAGCAGCTCATGATTTAATAAGTTTTGGTACTAGTTGCGGAGAATATACTGTTTGCAAAAATACTTTGAACAACACTGTATATGACCCAACACCTAAACATGCACAAGAATGCAATGGGCAATGATATACATGCAGCAATAACAATCAGACAGAAGTAAAGATAACACATAGATAGAAGATATATAGTTATGGTTAAAGTACAGAGAGATACTAATAATTAGCTTGATGTTAAGTTGTATATTTAGCACACATAACACAAAGTGCTTACCCCAATGGTATCTGGCGGGAGGAGGGGCATGGGATCCAGCCTGTCGGCTAATCCCAAAAGTTTCAATCACATTTTTCCCCTCCCCATGGAGGCTGGGGCGAGGGGAGGATGGGGTTCATGGCCTGTCATCTGATCCCTAGAGGTTTGGTGATATTTTTCCCTCCCCCCTCCTTTCTCTTTGTTCTAAACTATTTATAGTAACTTGCACTTTTGGGGTGGAGTTTGGGTGAAGTTTGATTGACTGAAGTCACTATATTAAGCTCTGCTGATTGGTGGAGAAAGAATTCTTGCTTCACGTGTCAAAACTTAACTGTGCAAGCCCAGTAGGTGTGGTCATGGGAGTGGTTTGCCTCAGAGGCGGGGACAAGGCTGGTAGCATCAAGTGTGGAGGTGTGTTTTAGTATTATAACGATATTACAACGATGAGCACAGGTCATCTGTAGGCCGAGTTGTCCTTGCAAGGGCCTTGCTGATAGCAAGAGGTGATAACACCTGCTTCTAGACATCTCTTCCCCCACTTCAGATGTCCTTGATGCATTCCTTTCTGTTGAAAGTCTTGGGGGGGAGGGGGAATGGAAGCACCCAGTCCCATTTCTCCCCACATTCAGGACAAGACATCAAGAATGTGCTCTATACCACAGCTAGAGGCAATGGTCCTACCTGGAGCCTCTGACAGAAAGCACTAGGGGAGACATGAGGTTAACCCTAGGATTCTGGAATCGAGGATACAAATGCTCTGAGGCCAACTATGCTCAAACTGAAAGAGAGATCTTAGCAGCATACAGAGGATTTAGAGCTGCTTCGGAAGTGATTGGTACTGAAGCACAGCTCCTCTTAGCACCCTGATTACCAGTACTGGGTTGGATGTTCAAGGGCAAAGTCTCTTCTACTCATCATGCCACTCATGCTACATGGAGTAAATGGATTGCATTAATCACACAGCGAGCCAGTATAGGAAGCCCTAATAGTCCAGGAATCTTAGAAGTGATTCTAGACTGGCTGGAAGGCAAAGACTTTGGAATGCCACCAGAGGAGATGGTAACATGATGAAGAACCCCCAACATATAATCAGCTATCAGAAAATGAGAAACAGTATGCTCTGTTCACTGATGGATCCTGTCATCTTGTAGGAAATCACTGAAGATGGAAAGCTGCTGTGTGGAGTCCTACACGACGAGTCACAGAAGCGACTGAAGGAAAATATGAATTGAGCCAATTTGTGGAATTAAAAGCTAAACAGATGGCTTTAGACATTGCAGAACAAGAAAAATGGCCAGAACTTTAACTCTATACTGACTCATGGGTAGTAGCAAATGCTTTGTGGGGATGGTTAAAGGAATGGAAATGGAACAACTGGCAGCATAGAGGTAAACCCATTTGGGCTGCTACAATATGACAAGATATTGCATCCCAACTAGAAAAACTAGTCACATAGATGATGATAATCATGTACGTCATGTAGATGCCCACATACCCAAGAGTCGAGCCACTGAGGACCATCGAAACAACCAGCTGCTTAATTGTTCCAAACAGATTTGACTAGTAACATAAAGGTGAACTACTTCTAGCTTGGTGGGCCCAGGACACTTCAGGTCATCAAGGAAGGGATGCAACATAGAAATGGGCCCATGACCAAGGGGTGGATTTAACCATGGATGCTATTGTGCAGGTTATCTACGATTGTGAAACATGCCACAATAAAGCAAGCCAAACAGTTAAAACCTTTGTGGCATGGGGGACGATGGCTGAAAAAAAAATATGGGGAGGCCTGGCAACTTGATTACATCACACTCCCCCAAATCTGCCAGGGTAAGCATTACATGCTTACAATGGTGGAAACGACCACTGAATGGCTGGAAACATATCCTGTGCCCCATGCCACTGTCTGTAACACTATCCTAGGCCTTGAAAATCAAGTTTCATGGAGTCACGGCACTCAGAAATAATTCAGTCAGACAATGGTACTCATTTCAGAAAGAACCTTGTAGATACCTGGGCCAAAGAACATGGTATCGAATAGATATATCATATTCCCTATCATGCTGTATCAGAGAAAACAAATAATGGTCTGTTTTGGGACATGATATATGTACACAAATGGTATATATATAGTTGAAGCATTGTGCACTTGAATTTTATGCTAGATAAGTTTAGAGTAAAGCAGTGAATTAGCTTAAGCAATACTCTTAGCCAGCTTGCAGTGAGAAAGTATGTGACTGTACTTAACTAAGTAGATAACAGGCAGGGAATCAGATAAAAAAGTAGAAAAGCGGTTGGAACTGCCTGGCATTTACAAGACCTTGAAGGAGAGCCTAAGGAGCATGCATAGCCAGGAAAGGTGGAACAGTTATAAATACTTTTGTAGTTGTTATGGAGACAGGGCATGGTGTTGTAATCACTGTTAGCATGGGACAAGCAAGTTTGCACTCAGCTGCTCACACGCTGGCCATGCAAGGGACAGGTGATCCTGCTAATCCTTTTCCAGTCCCCGAGAGGAAGATAAAAGGAGCTGGGCTGGATGGGTAGGAGTTGAGAAGGACTACATGCATACCTTTTACCAAGGGACACCCTGAAGGTGCAGTACCTATTGACTCTGACTGTCTGAGCACTATGCTCCATCTCCTTCTCCTGCTCGGCGAGATGGCACTAATCCACAGGTAGGTAAGCTTATAAGTTTTTTTATGTAGCCAGGTGTAATAGGTTATTTGAACAATAAAACATATTTTATTTAACCTTGATTTAGTGGTCTTGTCTTTGCACACTGGGATCTATAGACAAACCTAATACACATGCACCAGTCTCAGGGAAAACTGAGTGATATAATGGACTATTAAAAGCTACCCTGAAAGCAATATGGGGTGGTACATTTAAAATTGGGATAAGCATTTGGCAGAAGCCACCTGGTTAGTCAACAGCAGAGGATCTACCAATTGAGCTGGTCCTGCTCAGTCAGACCTTCTACATACAGTAGAAGGGGATAAAGTCCCTGTGATGCATGAAAGGAATTTGTTGGGGAAAACTGTTTGGGTTTCTCCTGCTTCAGGCAAAGGCAAACCTATTAAATGAGTTGCTTTCACTCAAGGGCCTGGATATACCTGGTGGGTAATTGTAAAAGATGGTGAAGTTCAGTGTGCACCTCAAGGAAACTTGACTCTGGGTGAGAACGCTCAATCTTAAACTGTATTGCTACCAGTGTTTGCTAATTATTTTTCAGGATAATGAGCTAGCTTCACCATGTGGCGTCCAGTGACCTTCTCGAGGTTGACAACTCTAACCTGCAGCCTGTGGGCACAAACCACAATGAATTCTCACACTATTCTACTTGTGCTGAGAGACTGCTGTAATGGATGGACACCCACAATCATGAACTTAAACTTTTGTGTGGATAAATCATGAATTAAAAATCTAAATGTATGTGTGTATCTATCTATTTATCTCTATATATATTATTTGAAGATAAGAGTAGTAATTACCTAAACATGACGTAAATTATATGGAATAAGGGGTGGAATGTTGTGATTTGAGCTAAAGTAGAAATCAGATTTTTTATTTTGTCTCAGTCTCCTCTAAGTAACTTCATTTTCTGAAAGTTAACTGCATGTTTTTCAGACAGTATTCCTCTCTAGAAGTGATAACAAAGGGCATTGGTATGCAGGAAGGTAATTGCTTATACTTATTCCTATAGTAAACAAGGCCATTGCTGTGCTGGCCTTGAAAAAGGTCCACCTGCAGGGAGGGGCGGACAGGACAGGTGATCTCAAACTAACCAACAGAGTATTCTATCCCATACACATCACACACGGTATAAAACAGAGATCACAGGGGTCTTGCTCTCTTCTTCAGTGACCAATGTCCAGTGAAGACCTCGTCTGTCTGTTTGCCCCTGATCCTGGATCCATGTGTTCCTGAATCCAGTTCTTGAGCCAAGCTCTCTCCTAGCCTTGGATCCTTTCCCTCGTGTCTGCTCTGCAGCATTTGTGGTGACATATAGTCATCGAGGGACGGGGGCACGATTTCACATATTTGTACATGTTTTACTATTGCCTTATTATTTTCTTCATCATTATATTATCATTATCATTATTATTAATATTTCAGCTGTAGTTTTAGTTTCCAGCCTGCTAGGCTTTTTTTCCTTCTCATTCCCCTTTCCCCGGGGGTGGGGAGTACTGAATTGGGAGTTCAACTCCTCAGTTTTAGCTGCTGAAGTTAGCTGGGCTGGGGCTAAACTGTGACAATAACAGACTCTCAGCAGGATATCTGCCTTGTTGGCCTCCCCCATCATCCTTATGCATAAGCACTCAACCTTATCATCACAATCACTGAGTTCTGAAACCCTCTCTAACATACAGAGACATACACTGCCTCTCCTTCCTTGCCTATTCCTTCTGAAGAGCTTATAGCCATCCATTGCAGCACTCCAGTCATGAGAGTCATCCCACCATGTTTCTATGATGGCAACTGAGTCACAGCTATCCTGCTGCACAATGACTTCCAGCTCCTTCCACTTGTTGCCCATGCTGCATGCATTGGTTTAGAGGCACTTGAACTGGGCTATCAATTTCACCCCCAACATTGGCACGTCACCCCTAGGTGACTCTCTAGTGAGTCTAGTTCTACCCCCTTCCCCCTTCGAATCTGGTTTAAAGCCCTTTTGATGAGCTCTGCCAACTCACTAGCGAGAAGCTTCAAGCTTTCTTTCTCCCCGTTTTGAGCGGAGAGGAATAGGTGTTCATTGGCTGGTTGGTTAATGACATTCTCTTCATTCTTTTTCTTTTCTTTTTTACCTCAGGAAGAAACAGAGTCTTTGTAGGTAAAAATATAGTATAACATCTTTGGTCAAAGTCTTCTGAAACATGGTTTTTCCATTTATTTTTCTCTACAATCACAAAGATTCAAATACTTTACAGGAATCACAGCTGACTTACACATGGAAAAGGGGAATGAGATTTAGCTGGATGTCTTTGTAGGTCTTTCTGTTTCTAAGTGTTTTGACTTTGAAATTCAGAAACCTAAAACTAAAATGTCCCTTACTCTCTATGAACTCCTTCCTTTGGGCCGTTTTTTGCCAGAGCTTTTAGCTAAATGGCTGCACTCCAAATTAATTTCTTGGTGATGGTAAAGCAGCATTGAAAGTCTGAGAAACATTCTTACCATCTATCTCCTGGTTGTTTTCAGGACTTCAGGAATTTTTAGGACTTTTTTCATACTAGGTACCAAATACATTTTTCCTTAGCATCTGAACAATGACACATCTCAGAAATTGTGACACACATTTCTGTTTTGAAAAATGCATGTTCAACTGCTTTATCAAAATGCACAGCAGAGGAATTATGATATAGGTTCCTCCCACAGCTTCAGGGCACCTCCTGTGGATGGCTCTATAGGCAATTCAGCAAAAAATCTTGACTTACTAGTGGTATAAATCTATTTTTCTCTATCTTCGCATGGATATTTAAAGCTATACTAGGTGCAATGCAGTGAGGATTCAAGCTATGAGTCTCTCCAGTATTTTCCTTTGATAAACCCAAGGTGCTTACTGTGGTCATAAAATTATCAAGAAGTTCCCTAAATGTTATTTTGTAGTGATTGTTCCATTATTTCAGTGCAGTTTTCAGCTGGGCCTAGGAATTTATAACTACCATGACTGTTCCTTTTCTTTTTCCTTTTCAGAAGTCGATATTATACTAATTTTCCTCCCTTTCTGTTACTTCTCCAGATTTTCGATTACTTTTCCAAAGTATTTTTCTTGGATAAAATTAAACCAATTACTGCTGATCTTGACAAGTAATGACATGTGCCCTATGAACTAGTAGTTCTTTTTGTGCTCTGAAAGCAGTCGTTCATGGAGCAACTGTGTTTATTTGTTCTTTTAATGTTTCTTTCTGTAGGAAATAGTAAAGTTAAATAACATGCCTTTTGATATACTGAAACCTCCTATTCTGCTGAGTAGAACGGTATGACTTTCTGACGGATTGTGCTCATGACTATTAGATTATACTACTAGATTTATTTTATTCCACAAAATTAATTTTCCTAAAACTCTACACAGCAAAGATCTTAGGTGCTTCCTTAACTTAAGTTGAATAAATACTGGTACTGGTAATACTATCTCACAGGCTTTGTATTATACACATATGCAGATGCTTTCTGAAAGTGAATTTTTTTATCGCTGCCATGTTGCAATCAGTTAACCCAATATATACTATCATAAAATCACATAACATCTCTTTTTCTGTTTTTCACCATGATCTGTCTGGTCCATGGTGACAAGAATGGGCTAAGCTTATGGATGAGTGGAAGGATTAGGCTCAGAGAGATTAGCCAGTGTCAGACACATCCCCAAGATTACCAGAGAGGACCCTGGGGATAAGATGGGATGTCAACTCATGGACTGAGATGTTGCAATACAAGAACTATTTGCACACAGAATCATAATGAATGAGAAGAATTTCATACCTCCAGAATGGGCAAAGTCTCAATTTATTTTTTTTAAAAAGTTCCTTCAGTAATTCCAAACAAGTTAAGAGATATGAAAACAAAACAGACTGGTCTTTTGTTTCTCTCCAAGTTTTGGGGATATTTTTTTTCAAAAGAAAAATCTTTTTGGGTCTTCCAGCCAAGTGAATAATCGATTAGTTACACAGGGCTATCTATTTGTTAGGATTAGCTATCAAACAATGCATGTGTTTTGGTAGTTATTTTTCCCCCATACTAAGACATACCATGGACTACAATGCTATTGGATTTTTGTTTACACCTCTCCACTCAAGGTAGCATTTTTAGCACAATTCTTCATGATGCAGACAAAAAAAAAAGGAATAAAAGACAAGAAAAAGGAGAAGCAAGTCCATCTACATTTAAAGAATATACATAAAGCTTTGGGAAAAAAAAATTATTTGACGATAATCCCACAAAATCCAGGACTCGGAATTATTTTTACATGAAACCTCAAAGTGAAACTACGTTTGACGTCCTCATTTAGTGGAATTCTGTTTAGTCACCATCAAATTCAACAGCTCACACCTAAGTTGGACGGGATATTTTTTCCCTGAGAAGAAGCTAATTAGAGGGTAAAAAATATCATATTGTCTCTAGACAGGGCTTGACTAAGCATTATGTATCATTTTTCTCTCTCCTTTTTTCTAATAGCTACACATTCCTTTTCAAACCCCTTTTTTTTTTTTTTTTTTTTTTTTAATTCATCATTCCACGTAAGCAGACCTGACGAGACACACCAACTGGATGTCTGGAGTGGGCAGTCTCAGAGATTCAAGATGCTGTACCACCATTCATAATGCTACTACCTCAATAAAAGAAGCTCAAGCCAAGATGAAAGCAGTAGTGGACCAGACTGCTGAACTGTTCCAGTCAATGCAACCAAAGGACTGGTTCAACATTAATTACTGAAATTATATTTTTTATTATTGGCTTAGCGATTGTCCGCTGCATGATTAGCCATGCACTCTCTTCTTTCTCTTCCCTCTTTTCTCCTGCTGTGCATTATATGCAACTCACCATCGAAGAGGATAACTACGTGCAGATCACCCATGAGGGGAAATTGACACACCTGTTTGAGCCACGAGGTGGTGTAGATTTGCCATGCCCCAGATCCATGATCCCCACTTTCCCGTCCAGGCCTCTTTCGACCTGCACAGTCAAAAGATGGGGGAGTGGAGAGGATGTTGGTTTATCTGTGCAGCAACCCAGAGGCCAACAAGGTCACTCTCAGGATGAAAATCATAAGCAATATTTACAGACCAAAATACTCAGGTGCACAGCCAAGATATGGGGGTGCAACTTCCCAAAGTTGCAGGAAACAGGTTTCAGTCTGTTCAGATCACAATCTGATCCCTGAACACAGCCAAGGTCACTCGAATCTGATCCGACACACACTGATATCAGATTAAGAAAACAGTAAGGTAGATGAGGGAGAGAAAAGAGAGAGAGAGAGAGAGAGAATGGAAAAAGAAAGAAATCACCACATTGATAGACAGTAGCAGTTCCTTGGGAACACATGGTGATGCCGTGAAAAAGGCCAAACTCAATAATCAATGCCAATTTGGTTATTAAGCAGGTATTGCTTTAATAAATAATGCGTCACAGGACACATAGAGAATCATTTCACCTAATGTGTGTCCATTGAGGCTGGTTACAGGACTTTTATAGTGGTTAAATATACATACTAATATAGATTCTGAGAAACACTGGTTACTTATTCTGGAAATATTGGTTAAACATACATTGGTTAAACATAAACCCATTATCATATCTTATCACCCACTCTGGAGTGTACATCACAGTTCCTTTGTGTCTTCAGAATCCTCTGATTCTCTTTATCTTATCTCCTTCCTCATTGTGTCCTCTTGGTGAGCTCAGGTCTGTCCTTTGTTCCTGCTGGGGGACTGTCTTTGTTTCAACTAGTAAACAAGCTAAATTCCTGTTATAATCATATTCTTTCTTACTGCAAGCTGGCCAAGATTTGATTCTTATTATTCTTAATGATTTATTCCTTCCTTCAATACCCCCTTTTCAATTCCATTGTAAATTCTTTTGCAATTTTAGAAGACACCATCCTTTTTGATGGACTTAGCAAAATACTTTCCTGTTTCTATTTCGTGTCTTTGTTTCACTCCCAGCCACTATAACTTTTTGCTGAATTTTAACAACACTATAAGATGAATTTTATGTTCAATCATTCCTGTTGACATGGTTTGCATGTTTCACTATCGGAGGGATTAAAGTATCTCCCATCAATCGTAAAAATTCAAACATTTCTAATCTTGTTACAATTGTCTTTGATGGCTGATTAGATAAGAACTGCCATTCTATAATTTTTAATTTGTCCAGATCGGTTTCAACCCATTGCATTATCAATCCAAAAGGCTGATAAGCATTATTGATGATCAAAAAATAGACAGGCCACCCATACACTACATGATGTGCTTGTCTGTTGCTTACTGCATTTTCTATTTTTTTCAACGTTTGTTCTGCTTCCCTTGTTAGTTTCCTTGGTGCTAATATATACGTATCTCCTTTTAACAACTCAAGCAAAGGTAACAATGTATATTCTTTACAAAGTAAGAAATGTGTACTGTATAAATTCATTGTAATATTAATATGTATGTGAATTGTCATTTAAGGTAAACTGTCATGTATTCTTTATATATATAACAATTTGTTCCTGGAGAAAATGCATTTGTTTATGAGTTAAATAACAAAAGGGATAGTCATTGTAATGCATTTCTTTGTAATCTTCCGTGACAGCATGGACAATAATTGTTCTCTGCTCCATAAGTCCTAGAAATAAAGTCATTGCCTGCTGGCAGGGCTCAATGGTTTTCAGGGATGCAGTGATGTCCTCGCTTACTAGGTGACATAGCTTGGAGTCTTATATTGCAGTTCTGTTACAGAAAAGCTACAGTCTCCGTGCTGAAACCTACAGTTATTGCACACAGACTAATAACTACAGTTATTACAGCATAGCTCCAAAAGTCTTCACATCTTCTAGAACTGGAGTTACAGAAAGCTGTTGCTACAGATGTCTTATGCTGTAGCATCTTCTCTAAATGACAGACAGATGGCAAAGAGTAACATACAGAGTTTAGGCAATGAAGGTCAAATATAAAATGATCCCTGTTTACACTGATATGTTAAATAGGAATTAAAAAATATGATAGCAATGAGAAAAGAACAGAATGGAATATTAAAAACAGGGCTATGGACATAAATATGTTGCTACACAGTTAAGCTATACTTGTCCTGGTTTTCTCCAAAAGAAAGATTGAAGAAACTGGTCTAGTTTGTCTAGAAAAGAAAACACTAGTGGGAGTATAGGCGACCAGGAAAGGACAGGGATCCTGACAGTCCTATCAGCCTTTAATCCCCTGAGACAAAGGATTGATTAAAAGGGATCTCTGCCCTGTGGAGACACTCTGAATCTAGTGTTTAGCCCAGATGGGACCCTAGAAACGCATCTCTCAAACCTTTCAGCTCAAATGTCCACTAAGCCGGCAAACAGGTGAATTCATCTGGGATCTTTGGACTGGAAGGCTGAAGAGGGCAAAATGTTAAAATAACCAGAATGAAAAAGCAGACACCCTTAGTTAGGATACTGGAAAAGTTAAAAAGCACACAGTTGAATTATGTCAAGAAATTTGACTAATTCTGACAAAAAAGACAGTGGCCACCACAAGTAGTTTTAATCATGAGAACTGTCGCTGTTGAGACACAACACGGTGATGAGGAAGCAAGTTTCTTTATTGAAGTTACATGGCTGGCCGGCGCGCACTTGATCTTACACGCGCCTCTTATACCCTTTATTAACACACGTGTCTCCGCATGATTGGATTAGCTTATACATAAACAATCTGTGAATGGATGGTACTACTTTCTCGCACGGTCCTATATTGTCTGCCCACTTCCCGTCCCATGATCTCCTTCTGGGTATGGTCAGCAGGGGTCCCCAGCCTGCTGTGGACCCCCACAATTCCCCCTTTTTGAATTTGTGCTAAAGAAAATTGCCAGTTAAAGATTGCCTGTGTCAGCTGCTGCAGGGCCTTTCGCAGCAGACACACAATGCAGGGCAACATCGATAGCACAAATACAAACATACCCACTCTTGAAACAGGCAAGTAAAGCAGCATCAACATTTGACCGCACTGAGTAATATTGTAGGTGCATCTGAGAAGTATACAACAATTGACTTATATTCCACTTCTACTGATCCTAACAGCTCTAACTCGTGGTTCCAGTACATGACTTATACTCTGTTTCTACTGATCCTAAAAACTCTAACTTGTGGTTCCGGTATATGATTTATACTCCAGTTGTCATTACAGTTCTTTGATGTTAGCAAGGGCTATCCATCACACTCATCTCCGGCTGTTTGATTCTCCACACGTGGCCTCTGTGGCTTCTCCAAAACAGGGCAAACACAATGAGCAGGGTACCACTGAGGTCCTTCATCTGTGGAAACACAAGCATACCCTCGACCCCAAGTTAATAGCTTGCACGAGCCTGACCATTGACCACTTTAAAGGTCCTTCACCTGAACCTTCAGTCCATCAGAGATAGTTGTGGTAGACTTCAAGGATTCAAAATGTTGAATCATTGGGGGATTCTGATGTTCCTCATTGATAGTTAAGAAATTTAATACATACATCACCTTGTTCAGCCTTGCTTCAGGTGATTCCCCAGACATTCCCACCTTTGTTTTTGTAAAAGGCACTTAAGTGTACCATGGGCACGTTCTACAAGTGCCTGACTAGTGGGGGAGTGAGGAATACCTGTAGCATGGCTGACACCCCAAGACTGTAAAAATGCTTTCACTTGCCCAGAAACATAAGCGGGACCATTGTCAGTTTTAATTTGTCAAGGAACACCACAGGTGGCGAAGGCTTTTTGACAATGCCTAATAGCATCTTTTGCTGTTTCTCCAGTATGTGCAGTAGCAATAATGACAGAAGAAAAGGTATCAATTGATACATGTACATACTTTTGTCAGACAAATTCCGTAATATGAGTTATATCAGTTTGCCAAATTTGTAGGACCTATAAGCCCCTAGGATTTACTCCATAAACTGTTGGAAAATGTTGGCCTTGACAATCGGGACATGAGGCAATGATAGATCGAGCTTCAGTAGTAGAAAGCTGAAACTGTCTCTTGAGTGCTCTGTGACCCTGGTGAAAAAATTGATGAGAAGCAATTGCTTGTTGCATAATGTTTGGTACTGGCCCTAATGCTACCGCAGATACTAATTGGTCAGCCCGGGCATTTCCTTCTGCTATAAAACCAGGTAAGGCAGTATGGCTTTTTATGTGTAGAATATAATAGGGTAGGCTGCGTTTTTGTACGGTTTCCAACAGGAGCTTCATAACTCCAAACAGGTGGTTTGTCACTTGTCCAAGAACTGTTTTATCCAATCTCTGCACTAGGCCTGCAACATAAGCAGAGTCAGTTACCATATTTATGGCTTGTGGGAACTGTTGAAATGCCAATGTGACTGCTCGTAATTCCACCACTTGTGGGGAGCCTTGTTGATGCTCAATTAATGTTGCCAATTTTGTCCATCAAACCATGTAACAGCAGCTTTTCCTGTTTTCCCAGACCTCTCTGTGAAATCTGTGGGTCCATCAACAGGTGCTGTTTGGCTTAACAATTTCTGTGCGATAGAGATTTGAGTTCCCAGTTTACAAAGTAGATGGGAAGGAAAATGATATGATATCTGGCCTGTAAAATTGAGTAGCGCTGCTTGAAGTACTGAACTATTGGCAAGACACCATTCAAAATATTGAACTTGTAGAGGAATAACAATACATTCCGGATCTCGTGCCAATAGTTCCACACATCATGTTCAAATTTTTATAATGAGTTGAGCTAACAGTTCATATAATCCTGGAGCAGCCTTTTTTGTTCGAAATGGTAAGAAGATCCATTCCAATATATGGAGGGAGTCATCTCACCCCTGATCCCAATGCACAAGCACAGCATAGGGCATTGTGCCTTCCACAAAGACCAATGCCTGCACAATTACAGTCAGGTCAATGCGCCAGACATGCTTTTCCTGAATGGCTTGCTCTACTAGTTTCAGAACATTTCTGGCTTCCTTATTTAGAATCCTGGGTGCTGCAATATCTGTGTCCCCTTTTAACAGATCAACTAGAGGTTGTATTTGCGATGACATAAGGCCCAAATAGGGTCTCAGTCAATTTATAATTCCAACTATTTTTTGAACATCATTTAAAGTCTTGATTTCAGTTACTATCTGAATTGCCTGAGGTTGGACTGTTTTGGCCAGCACTTTCATGCCCAAATACAACCATAGCTGAACACGTTATACCTTTTCAGGGGCAATGACCAGGCCATAACATTCCAACATTTGTCTAGTGTCCCTTTCCAATTCTCCTAATTGTTCTGACATCGCAGCAGCCAATAAGATGTCATCCATATAATGATAGCAATAGCATCGCACAATACTCAGTGCCTGGGCTACAAACCATTGACATATAGTAGGTGAGTTTTTCATCCCTTGGGGTAAAACCTTCCAATGATATCTTTTTGTGGGTTCTGCATGATTAGTCGAAGGAACTGTAAAAGCAAATTTTTCAACATCATTTTCATCTAAAGGAATTGTAAAGAAACAATCTTTTAAGTCCATGACCAATATGTCCCATTGCATTGGAATCATTGTTGGGGAAGGTAGTCCCGGCTGTAGTGCCCCCATGGTTGCAAGCACTTCATTGATTTTTCGCAGGTCATGTAATAATCGCCATTTTCCTGATTTCTTTTTGATCACGGGGCTGTGAGTTTCTATTTGTTAAGGGGCCACTGATCCACCCACACTGGCTTATCTGTAAGCCATCGCAACCTTAAAGTGGGTTTTTTAGTGCCCTGCAGGGTAGTGACCCCTATGGAAAATCAGTTGTGATACAGACTCCCCATTGTCCCAAACAGTCTCTTCCCCAGAGGTTTAAGGGGGCTGGAGTAATATAAGGTCGTACAGTGGCATTTTGCCCTTCAGGGTTCATAATAATTACAGGTTTTGCTGCAATGAGACTAGTAGCCATATCTCCTAGTCCCATTACTCCTGAAGTTGCAGGTACCATGGGCCAGGAATCAGGCCAGTCCCTTCGAGCAACGATAGTGTCATTAGCCCCTGTGTCAAGCAGTCCAGATATTTGAATGGAATGTGGACAAGCAGTGTTCATAACAAGGATACATTTCATTTGTGGCCTTGTGTCTGAGAGAGGTTGTGACCAACAAATTTGAGGTGGTCCAGTGGATCCAAATCCCCCATCTCCACGGATGACTTGCTCTGTTTTAAGAACACTGATTTTAAAAGGCACCAATTGCGCAATGCGAGTTCCCTCTTGTATTGTAACGGGGGGGGGGGGGGGGGGGGGGGGGGGAGGGAGGATGATAGTAGAAACCATTGCACAAATCTGTCCTGCAAAATCCTCGTCAATTACTCCCACATTAAATTGAATGTTTAACAAGATAGCACTGGAACGTCCAATAAGTAAGGCTCTGAGTCCATAACCGATGGGCCCCCACGCTTTCAGAGGGACCTTGTGTACTCTCTGTGTATTAATAGTTACTGTGTGGGCGGTGGATACATCCATTCCTGCTGCTCTTCTGGTTTTTCCTGATAAGAGGTCACAAAGGCCTGAGGCCATGTTGCAGGAGACCAAGTGTTCTTCATGGGCATGGGTATTTGTGTCTGGGTGTGCCCCCCCTGCACTCTGTCTCCATTTTCCTGGCTGTAGCAACTCTCCATTTATGTGATATTTGGACTGGCATTGCTTAGCAAAGTGTCCAGCTTTCCCACACCTGAGACAACTGCTAACAGCTGATGTAATCACTGATCTACAGTGCCACTATTCTTTTTCTGCCTATTTGAACAGGCAGTTTTGAGATGTCCAGTCTGGTTACATTTACAACATCCTTTGTCAGGTGTTCCCATGGCTGCCAGAGCAGCAGTGACAGCAGCCATTTTTTGGTCAGCCGACCCCATCTGGGCACAAGCCATGATCATAGTTTCAAGAGTCGGTTCACCTGGCAAGGCACGTATCATTTTTTGACAATCTGCATTCGCATTATCTCGCGCCAGCTGTGTGATCAACAGTGTTTTGACATAGTCATCAAAAACTTGGCGTTCTACAGCATCCTACAGCCTCTCTACAAATTGTAAAAATGGCTCTCGATCTCCCTGTGTAATTGTTGTGCATTTATCCTTCGGTTCAGCGATCTCGGCTGTTCTCATCAGTGCTTCAAGCCCTACTGCTTTTACCTGTTCAAGCACTAAAGGGTGCCACTGAGCTTGATGCTGCGGATTACCAAACTGCCCAGTTCCTGTTAAAACATCTGCACCGTTCCCATATCGGGGATCTGACTCAGGGAGCTGCAGGTTCCGTGTTGTCTGTGCTTCTGCCCTTTGAGTCCAAATATTTTGAAAAACTGCACTGAACAGGCTGAAACATAATTTGTGCAATTTGGGCAAAGTCATATGGTGTCATTTCTTCCATAGTTAATAATCAAAGCAATTGCATTGTTGCAGGGGAGCTGGGACCATACTGTGTAACAGTTTTTTGAAGTTCCTGTACTACTTTCCAGGTGTATGGTCTGTGCTCATCCATAATTCCCTGTCCTGGATCCCCCCGGAACACCGGGAATGCCATAGCTGTCACAGGACTCAGGTCACGTTCCTTTAAGGGTGTAGTTATTGCCTCAGACAATGTCCACTGTCCTTCTAGCATAGCCTGTTCTTTTACCTTTTGCCAAAATAGACATGGATCATACAGTCTCACAGTAACCTGTGCTGAGGGTGAATCCCACGCCTGAGGGGTTTGAGGTTTACTGGAGGAACCCCTAAAGGTTGGCTTGGAGTTAGCCTCGATCTTTCTGTTTTTTAAAGCAGCTGCCTCAGTGCCCCCCCCCCCACACACACACCCCACCACGGGATTGTCCCAATCATCCGGCTCATCTGGCAAAGGCGGGCGTACCAAGGGATTGTACGCTTCAGGTGCCCCTTGCTCTTCAGAGGGCAGTGGAGGGGCAGACGGCGTTACAGGGTTAACCCGCTGTTGGCTTTGTTTATATATCGGAGAATCCAAGTCTGTTTCATGGTCTGACTCATCTACAAGAAAACTTTTTCGCGCTAACCGAGATGGTTTATTCTTTGGACGCATTACCGGATTTCTTGAATTTAGGTGTTGAAACTCAGATAGAGATGCAGAGTCTGGGTTGGCAGTTAATATGGAAAATTCATCTTGCTCCGTTAACAGATCCTCAGCAGATGGAGGCTCGTCTCGGGAGGTAAGGGGTGAAAAATCTTGCTCTGCCGGATCCCTCTGTTTTTTAAAATCTTTCAAAGTATCAAACAAAAGGCCCCATGTGTTTAACAAGGATACTGACTCTTTGTCTCCGTGTGAAGCGCTATCAAACAGCCTGTTCCCTATTTCTTTCCAATTCAAAACTGTAAATGATGTTATTATATCTGGAATATAACCCTATCTCTTGCTCCATAAAAGCATCTTTTGCAACATTAATTCCTCTAGCTTTACCCCCTTCTTTTCTAGTATTTGCTTCCACATGCTTATAATCATTTCCTCCTCTTTTGTTAGTGAGGCTCCCATCTTTTTCCCCATCAGCTCACCTGCACTCGGTGGCTTCTTAAAAGTCCTGGATCCAGAATTAAGCAGCTTCTCTCACTGCTCCTCTTGGCTTCTTAAAAGTCCCGGATCCAGAATTAAGCAGCTTCTCTCACTGCTCCTCTTGGCTATTCTCGCCGAAAACTCTTTTAGCAGCTTCTCTCGCCACTCCTCTTGGCTATTCTTGCTGAAAACTCTTTTTTTAGTGGCTGTGCCACCTCGGGAAACCCCAAAATTAAAACTCTCAGAAAATCGCTAGCTATATCACGTCGGGGGTCACCAGACACGACACGGTGATGTGGAAGCAAGTTTCTTTATTGAAGTTACATGGCTGGCCGGCGTGCGCTTGATCTTACATGCGCCTCTTATACCCTTTATTAACACATGCATCTCTGCATGATTGCATTAGCTTATACATAAAAAATCTGTGAATGGATGGTACTACTTTCTCGCACGGTCCTATATTGTCTGCCCACTTCCCGTCCCATGATCTCCTTCCAGTTGCAGTAAGCAGGGGTCCCCAGCCGGCTGTGGACCCCCACAGAGAACATTTGGCAAATACAAAAGCCTCAAGAAAAAAAACAAAACAAAACCCACCACAGTTGTGTGTGTGAATGGCCCCCCTTTCCTCCCTGTCCTTGAAGGTTTTTTCTCTTCAGCTTCTTCGCTGCATCTGCAGGAATTAACCCTGTTATTTCCATAGGGGGATACCAAGTTATGAGCAATTTTATTTGGGTAAAAATAATGAGCATCCCAGTGATTATTGGGAACGACTCAAACAGGCTTTATTTAAATACGGAGGGAGGATCCTTCGAAATTTTAATAGAGCACCAGCTATCAATTTATCACAAATTGTGTGGCTATTTCTGCAGACGTTTTTATTATTATGTGTGTATGATTGGGGGACAATATGTACAGGTTTAGTGTGTGTGTGTCTGTATTATGTTTATCAATACTGTAAGAAAGATTAAACACCTGCCTAACTGGCAGAGAGAAAACTTAGAGTAATTTAATAGAAAGTGTGATCAGTGGTGGAAAATGTATGTGAAGAGAGAGAGAAGAAAGATTTGAAGTTAATGTGTTTACACCAAATGTGTAAGTAGCAGTGGTTTGGCACGAAAGTGATGAACAGCACAACTCTGTGTTACAAATTGAAGGATCAACTCAGTTAGTGGAATTAGGCAGAGTGTTACATGCTTTAGACATCTTCTCAGAAGAACCCCTCAATATTGTCACTGATTCAGAATATGTAGTAAATGCTGTAAGATGAATACTTTTTTCCTTCCTTGAAAAGCTAGATCATAAACACCTTTTTCTAATGTTCATTAATCTCAAAACTGAATTAGAAAAGAGATAATTTCCTTTGTTTATTACTTACATATGCTCTCATACTCATCTGCCTGGCCCGCTTGCTGAAGGCAATGCAGTTGAAAATTTCCTTCACGGTAGCTGTTTTAACCCTTGATTATGCAAGAGTTTCACATTCTTTTTTTCACCAAAATGCTGCGGGTCTAAACAATTTAAAATTACTCTTTCCCAAGCAAAAGATGTAATTTGGGCATGTCCCCAGTGCCAGCATGTGACTCTGTTGCCTAAACATGAAAGAATTAATCCCTGTGGACTTCATTCAAATGAAATTTGGCAAACATATGTAAACACATCATGTGCCTTTTGGCTCCTTATGTTATGGTCACATATCCATAGACACCTTTTCGGGTGCTATATGTGCCTCTGCTCATGCTAGTGAAAGGGGGCGGGATGTCCGTTGACACTGGACTTGCTGCTTCGCTAGGCTTGGAATTCCTAAACTAATAAAACCAGATAATGTCCTCACATATATTTCTCCATCAACTTCTCTTTTTTTGCAACAATGGGGCATTGAACGTGTTACAGGTACATCCCACAACCCTACTGGTAAAGCCAAAAAAAGGGGGAATATGCCTCCCCAGGAACAATTAGACAATGCTATCTATATCCTCAATTTTTTAAATGCTAATTTGGTTTCTGGTAGAAATATGACCTCTGTAGAAAGGCATTTTTGAGTTTTTGCGAAATTATCACATTATCCAAAGGTTATGTACAGGAACCCTATGGCAAACAATCATTGGAATGGACCTGCTGAACTAATAATGCAGAGGAGAGGGTATGCCTGTGTTGTTCTTCCCTCAGGACCTCGATGTTTTCCAGCACAATACATCAAGCCTTATGAGCTGGAAAAACATGACCCAGAATGTGATGCCTCAGATGGAGAAGTTGAACCTGACTGAAAATAACAGACCATGGGAGCGAAAGAGAACAATGCAAAATGATCCTATCACCTGGGAAAACTGAAACAACTAGAACAAAGTGCAAGTACCATGATGGCATCTGTGGGTGCACCACCTACCCCAACAAACACCTTTTTAGCACACTTAGCTATAGTCGCCGGTAACAGTACTGTAAGACTGACTGGTTTTTGTCATCCTATTCATGCTCAACATTTGTATTGGGCACATGTGTTGTTTAATCCAAATACCTGGTGGGGTGCAGAAATTCCCATTTCAAATAATGGTTCAGAATGTATGGGAGGAACCTGGATTCCCCCATCAGGACCTTTAATTGAAGGCAAAGACTGGGTGCAAATTAATGACACCCATCAGTACCATACTAAGTTGCCACTCATTTGCACGTCAAACAAGTCAGTGACAAATTGCCTTAATATGGGAGAAAAATTTCATCTGTTCTATCAACAATGGGAGAGTAGACAAGGAGTAATTGGCAATTTAACATTCATCTCTGCTCCCAGAATAGCTGATGGGGATATTGGTCAGAATACAACCATGATTCCCCCTGTTGACTTACCTTTATGTAAGGTCCCCAAAGGTACCACAAGGGGTGTGATAAATCTTGATTTGACACCTTGTAGACTACCAGAACCTGCCATACAAAATACAATTGACTTAAAATTTTGGACTGAGGTCCTTGCGGACACCTCATAACTAGCTCCTTGAGGGCGGTAAATTTTTCTGAAGTGTCTCACAAGACGTTGAAGTGGTTAGAAGGAGATCTTTCAGGACTGTGCTACAGGCCATGTTTAATAATAGTTTTAGTTCAAATTTTGTGAAGCTGTGGCGACTGGCCTTGCCATTTAGTCTCAGATGTATAGCACATGGAGCCTACACAGTATTCTTTAAACTTGACCCATTTTCATAATGACTCTGTTATAATCTGTACCTCACATCCTTATGTTTTTGTTACTGCATCTTGGATTAATATTTCCAGAATAAACCATACCTTTAAATTCACCTTGCAGAACCCATATTATTTCAGTTACATTACACATGTAAATACCTCTGAATTAAATATATCTGCCATAATACCAATGAGACAACGAGCTGAGATGTGTCTCCCTGTAAATATGACTTGGCAATGGGAAAAGGATTCAGGCATAAGTCAGTTAGCAAAGGTACTTAAACAACCACAACAACAAAGAAAACACTTTATAGGCTGGCTCATTGTGTTTATAATATCTGCAATCACTATCTTAGCTACTGCAGCTATTGCCACTACAGCTTTAGCAGAGTCTGTACATACTGCACACGAAGTAGCAGGAATATTGAGTAATGTAACACAAGAACTAACTATGCAAGCAGATATCGATCAGCAAATATTAACATGCTTAGATGCACTAGAAGCAGCAGTGATATGGTTGAGTGATAGGTAAAGTGCCATTACTAGTCAAATGAAATTACAACATGATTTGGAATAAAAAAACCCAATAACTTATGTGTTACTCCATTAGTGTGGAATGATAGTGTATATACATGGGATCAAAATAAAGAGCATGCTCAGGGTGTTTTTTCAACTAACATAGATGTCATGATTCAAGATTTAACCCTTGCTTTGCAAGGACAATTAGCAGCACTAGAAGAATTAGTACACAAAGTGTATGGACCCGGCCTGGCATGAGTTGAATGGCTCAAAGCAGGTGATTGCTCCCAGCCCCAGTGGCAAGGCTGGAAGTGCTGGAGAGCATGTCTGGACTTGTCTAGGGAGGAGGGACATGTCTGAGACTGTTATCTGTCCTCCCAACCTGATCCAGTGAGGGGTGGAGACAGAGTTTAAAAATCTCCACGAAAGCATTCAAACTCTCTCTGTCTGTCTTGTCTCTCTCTGTTTGTCTGTGTCCCTCTCTGTTTGTCTTGTGTTTGTGAGTTGTGTGTGGACACGCACCATCTTCTGGACCCACCAGACAAAGAAACACATGCTGCTACATGTGGAGCGCCTAAGGTGGTGACTATCTCTCATCTTTCCTATTTCTCTTGTAACTATTTGTCTCTTTTATCCTTTCCTATCTTTTCTCTTTTTTTTTCTTCTTTTCTCCCTTTTCCTTCTTTCAAGGAAAGGAGTTCAAGGTCCAGAGGGATATGGGATAGGCAAGGAGTATAATCAGGACCCTAAATTTTAAGAAAGCAGACTTCCAGCTCTTCAAGGAGTTACTCCATAGAACCCCCTGGCACATGGTCCTCGGGGACAAGGAAATGGAACAGAGCTGGCAAATACTGAAGGATGCTTTCAATAAAGCAAAAGAGTGCTCAGTCCCCAGATGTAGAAAATCACGCAGGAAAGGGAAGAGACTGGCATGGCTGAGTCTAGACCTGCTGGTTAAACTAAAGAAGAAGAAGGAATTGCATAGGCAGTGCAAGCAGGGGCAGGTAACCTGGGAAGAGTATAGGGATGCTGCCAGGATGTGTAGGGATGAGGTCAGGAAGGACAAGGCGCTGCTGGAGCTGAACTTGACAAGGGAAATGAAGACTAAGAAGAAGGGCTTTTACATGTATGTCAATCAGAAAAGGAAGGTTAAAGAGAACGTACCCCCACTGATGGATGAAAATGGTGATCTCGTATCAACAGACGAGAAGACTGAGGCACTCAACAACTTTTGTCTCCATCTTCACTGACAACCACTCTCCTCAACTTCCTGGGTGATGGGACAGCAAGATGGTGACCGGGGGGTAAAGCCCCTCCCACAGTAGAGGAGGATCAGGTTCGTGAACACCTGAGGAACCTGAACATATATGTCTATGGGACCTGATGAGATGCATCCCAGAGTCCTAAGGGAATTGGCTAATGTGGCTGCCAAGCCACTCTCTATGATATTTGAAAAGTCATGGCAATCGGGAGAAGTCCCTGGTGACTGGAAGAAGGGTAACATTCTGCCCATTTTTAAAAAGGGTAGAAAAGACAACCCTGTGAACTACTGACCTATCAGCCTCACCTCTGTGCCTGGGAAGATCATGGAACAGATCCTCCTAGAAGCTATGCTAAAGCACATGGAGGACGTGGAGGTGATTAATGGCAGCCAGCAGAGGGTAACTGCAGCAGTGGACATGGGTAAACTGACGGATGTGATCTATCTGGACTTCTGTAAAGCCTTTGACATGGTCCCCCACAACATGCTTCTCTCTAAATAGGAGAGGTATGGATTTGATGGGTGGATGGTTCAGTGGATAAGAAACTGGTCGGATGGTCATATTCAGAGTAGTGATCAATGACTCGAAGTCCAGATGGAGATCCATGACAAGTGGTGTCCCTCAGGAGTCCATAGTGGGACCAGTGCTGTTTAATATCTTTATCAATGATATTGACAGTGAGATTGAATGTACCCTCAGCAAGTTTACAGATGACACCAAGCTGAGTGGTGCAGTTGCCACACCGGAATGTCATCCAGAGGGACCTGGACAGGCTGGAGAAGTGGGCCTGTGCAAACATCATGAGGTTCAATAAGGCCAAGTACAAGGTCCTACACCTGGGTCGGGGCAATCCCTGATTTCAGTATAGGATGGAGGATGATGTGATTGAGAGCAGCCCTGCAGAAAAGGACTTAGGGGTGCTGGTTGATGAGAAGCTCAACATGATCTGGCAATATGTGCTCACAGCCCAGAAGGCCAGCCGTATCCTGGGCTGCATCAAAAGAGGCGTGGCCATCAGGTCGAGGGAGGTGATTCTGCACCTCTATTCCTCTCTTGTGAGACCTCACCTGGAGTATTGTGTCCATTTCTGGAATCCCCAACAGAAGAAGGATATGGAGCTGTTGGTAAGTGTCCAGAGGAGGGCTACAAAGATGATCAGAGGGCTGGAGCACCTCCCATACAGGATAGGCTGAGAGAGTTGGGCTTGTTCAGCCTGGAGAAGAGAAGGCTCCAAAGAGATCTTATAGCGACCTTCCAGTACCTGAAAGGGGCCTACAAGAAAGCTGAGGAAGGACTGTTCAAAAAGGCTTGTAGTGATAGGACTAGGTGTAATGTCTATAAACTGGAGAGGGGCAGATTTAGGCTAGACATAAGGAATAATTTCTTCACTGTGAGAGTGGTGAGACACTGGAACAGGTTGCCCAGGGAAGTTGTGGATGCCCCATCCCTGGAGGTGTTCAAGGTCAGGTTGAATTGGGCCTTGGGCACCCTGATCTAGTGGGATGTCCCTGCCCATGGCAGGGGGGTTAGAACTAGGTGATATTTAAGGTCCCTTCGAACCCAAACTATTCTATGATTCTTTGCAACACGTGCAGCTGCAGCAGGCTGTAGTGGGCGGTTTTAATTAGATTACGGGTTTGACTCCAGGAAACATTAGGGCTTTCCGTGCTGTTTTTGCAGCTTAGTTAAGCTGATTGCTGCAGTGTTGCCAGGCATTGCCAAGTGATGGGTGGTTCCTGTAACTGCTGTGGCCTTTCCTGTCTGTACTCTGGCCTGTACGGGTTGTTTAATCATTTGAATCCAGTGTTTTAAGGGCATGCATCTTGTTTAGTAAAAGATATACTATATATACAACTTCTCCTGAGTGATTTTGAAATTGCTCTGGTGCTGTGCCAGGATAAAGAACTCACTTTCTTTTAAAGTGGGTTGTGAAAATAAAGGTATAATGGATAACATTCCTGATAGTGTGAAATGGCTGAACCTAAAAAATTGGTTTACTGGATTAAATTTACAAATTTGGGCATTTATTGGTCTTGGCTGCACTTGTGTTGGTTTTATACTTGCAGTGCTCAGAATTGTCTGGGGAATGAAACAAGACCTCAGAAGAACAGAAGTCAAGGTTCTCGCTACCCTTGCTTTGAAACTGATCTTCCAAAATAAAAAAGGGGGAGATGTGGGAGCGACACCAAGTATATGGAAGATTAATTAGGACTAAGATGAAAGCATGAACCCGGTACCAAGCATATCAGAATAAACACAAATAAAAGACCAGGTGTTCTGAACAAGACAGACATGATAATGAATCCTGAGTGTGTCAGAAAGTTAGATTGGGAAAACCCACCTGGAAATGAGTGGAGTGGGGATGTGACTTAAGACAGTCAACAGTGTGAGTGTAAAAGAGGCAATACAAAATATTCTGTTTGTCTTCTTAGTTCGGAAACCAAAGAGCTGTATAAATTTGCTTGAAAAAGAGGAGCTAGTGTACTTTCTGTATGCCATGCTGATTAAAAGAATATACTTAGAGAAAACTGTGAGGTCTACGTGTTTTGCAGAATCAAACCCTATAATCCAAAATGAGTTATAAAGCAGGTATGTTTATTTCCAGTGCTAGGGTGCAAGGGGGTTCTCCTCCTAGCTTGCACACGGTATAGCTTAACACCTACTTACAGTGTGAAGACATGCATAGTTATAAGCGCCTACTACATATTCATAACCTGTCCCCACTTCGTATTATAATTGGTTCTGGAAAGTTCGCTCCAGTCTTGCGCCTGCATAGTGCCTCCTGGTGGTTGTAGGCCGGGGTCTTAGGGATGAAGTAAGAGACCATTTAAGGGTCTCTGTTTAAGAGACCATTCTGGGTTGTAACAGGCTTAGCTATAATATTTATTTTAAATTTGAATGAGAGCCCAATGGTATCATAGGCCCAGAGACAAACCACCTTAACAGTCTGCACTAATGTAAAATTATGCCAACAGTTTAATGCATTAGAAATACAGGTCTTTGTATTCTTATCTGTAGGTGTAGTTGAGACAGTAATTTGGGATGCCTTTTTATGGATAGTCCTATTAACCATTCGGCATCCTACTTTGATTTCTCCACCTACAATCCCCTGAAGTTGCTGAATTCCCTGTTCTGTATCCACATTCCATTCTTGCCTCACATATACTTGATTTTCATGCATAACCACAGTTGATAGATTTAAATCCTTACGATTCAGAATATTTCCCAGGGCTCTAGTATACCAAATAAAAGTTTGAGACCAAGGCCACTCAGTATCCTTCTGGCTAGAGGTGCCTTTCCCTCCCTAGATTATAACGATGATCATGAGAAAAATTATTTTCCTGGTTGGACTTGCATGAACCTTCATGGAGAATTATGTGCCTTTTTCACTCGGGTGCAATGGATCCATGCACTCTGCTCCTTGATTTCGATTGCTGTGAAGGAGGCAAGGAACATCTGGAATGGTCCTTCTCACTGCAGTTCCAGAGTCCTCTCTACAAGAGACTTTACATATACATAATCTCCAGGTCGTATGTTATGCACAGGTCCATCCAAACCCCTACTTCACATCTCAGCCTCATGTTTTTCAATCTTTTGGAGCTGTTTGTCCAATGTCACCTATAGGAGGTCATGATTTCATACACAAATAGTGACTGATCTGTTGTACTACTTCTGAGATAAAATGTGGTCCCCTATCAGGAGACATAGTTGTTGGAACCCAAAAGCATAGTATTATTTCCTGTATTAATGTTCTGGTTATCTCCTTGTTCTAGTAGGGAATGCCTCCAGCCAACCTGAAAAGGTACCAGTTAATACCAATAAGTATCGACATTCCCCCATTTCCTTGGGAGTTCCAAAAAATCAATCTGTCATTGTTGTCCAGGCCCATTGCCTCTTCCAATTCAGCCCATATCTGGTTTGGGGCAATTTTGGGATTAGTCTGGAGGCAAAGGTCACACCGCTGAGCCACCTGTCTCACAATGGTGTATAAATTTCTAGCTGCAATCCCTTTAATTAGGTGTTTATATAAAGCTTCTGCCTTCTCATGTCTCTTCCTGTGTTCTTCCCTCATCAAAGATCATGTTAAATAAGGGGGAATGATTAGTTTTGATTGTGGAGTGAGGACCCATCCCTCTTTACTATATGACCCTTCCTCAGGTCTATTATAAATTTCTGATTATCGGATCTTCCTTGGTATATTCTGGCTTACCTTCGACAGAGATCCACCTGTCAGGGATCAAAGCCCCTTTTGTTTTTACCTCCCCTTTGGCTGCCAGCTTTGCCTCTCTGTCCGCCAGCTCATTTCCTCTCCCCAATTCCAAATTCACTTTCTGGTGCTCCTTGATGTGCATAACTGTTGCTTTCTCAGGTAGCTGGACTGCTTCCAGCAGTCTCAGGATCCCTCTGCATACTTGATGTTTTTGCCCTGGCATAGCTGATTCCATCCATGAACCAGCCCTCACCGTCTTCCATGGGACTTTCTTTCAGGTCCAAACGGCTCAAGTAGGTGGCCTCAATGGTCTCTAAGCAGTCCTGGTGCACTGGTTCTCCTGTATTTCCACTCAGAAAGAAGCTGGGTTGATGACGTTAGTAACCACAATTCCCATATCATCTTCCAACATGATATCTTGGTATCTTAGGAACCTTTGTGGAGAAAGCCAGTGCCTACCTCTTGCTTCCAAACACTAACACAGTCATTTTCTGTCCCAGGGTAAATCTTCGTGCCTCCTGGATGTTTAGCATGAAAGCTGCAACCACTCGTAAACAGCCAGGACCTAGGGCAATCCCTTGCTTCTCATGAGAGAAAAGGAAAAATGTCTTACATATTGAAGTCCTAAGGCTAGGACCAACATCAGGGCTTTCTTCAGCTGTTCAAAGGCTTGCACAGCTTCTTTGCTCTGTTGGAAGTATTTCTGTTCGGCGGTGGTTAGTGCATACAGAGGTTTAACGAGCAGTATATAGTTATAGATCCATAACTGACACCACCCAGTCATCCCCAGGAATGTTCATAACTCTTTCACTGCTTACAGTCTCAAGGTTTGGTATATTGTCTCTTTTCAGGCCTGTCTCAAAGTTCTTTGTCCAGCACTGATTTCATAGCCCAAGTAGATTGCATTATTTGGGCCTTCTTTTAGATATCCGGTATCCCTGGAGCCCCAAAAAGTTTAATAGACTCACCATCCAGGTCATGCAAGCGTTGTCTTGGTGGCAATCAGGGTATCATCTACATAGTGCAACAATCTCCCTTCCTCAGGTGGGGCTTCCAGGCCTCAAGATCCTTGCAAGTTGATTACCAAATATCCAGGTGAGTTGAGCTCTGCACCTGCTTTCAGGGTTTTCCCATTCAAATGCAAATATTTTCTGGCTGGCTTCATGGAAATGGAGGCATCCTTCAGGTCTAAAACAGTAAGCCAGGTTAGTTCAGGTGTTAATACAGTTAACAAGGTATATGGATTTGCCACCACTGGATAAATGTTTTTTGTTATTTTATTTACAGCCTGTAAGTCCCGGGCACATCGGTGGCCCATACCTCGGGGCATACCTGATTCATTATTTCTATGCTGATTTTTCCTTCTTTGGGAACACTGACTAAGGATAAGCTCATTATTTGCATATACTGCTGGTCCTCTACCTCCAGAGTAATTACTCTCTTTACAAATTTGGTTATTGCACCCAATTGTTCTAATAAATCTCTCCCCAAAAGTGCCTTCGGGGAGTATACAAGAATCTGTGGATGCCCCATTGTATTCCCAGTTTATATCTTAGAAGTTCACAAAAATACACCTTTTCACTTTGGCCAGTTGCCCCATTTACCACAATGCAGTCATTTCCTAGGGACATCAAAGCTTAGTTCTGAACTGAATACGTTACATCTGTGTCAACTAAAATTCTATTTTCTTCTCCTTTTTCCCTGGCTTCATTATAATTAGTGGATTTGCTAGGGTGGATTCCCAAGGTCCTTGTCAGTCTTCCTTCACATGAGCCACTATTCCTTTTTTAGACTAGTCAAAACCCAAAATCCTAGTTGTTGTATTCCTACCTTTGACCTAGGATCCAGCAGCGTGTTGCGGCATATTATATATGGATACTGGTGGAGCAGGGAGATCTCAAGATATGTCAATAATAAGAAGAAGCTCTATGTGCTTTGGAGGAAAGGACAGGCATCTTGGGTGGACTACAGGGAGGAAGTGAGATCGTGCAGGGAAAAAATCAGGAGGGCCAAGGCCCAACTAGAATTAAAACTCGCTAAGTCTGTGAAAGACAACAAAAAGTCTTTCTACAAATACATTAACAGGAAAAGGAGGACGAGGGAGAATATCCAGTCTCTAGTGGATGCAGAAGGAATAACAGTGACAGGGGATAAGGACAAGGCTGAGGTACTTAATGCCTTCTTCGCCTCAGTCTTTAATAGCAAAGAAAGTTGTTCCTTCTGTTTACAAATCCGAGAGTTAGAGGGGCAGAATGAGGCTCCCGTGATCCAAGAGGAGGCGGTTAGAGACTTGCTTGCCCAGCTAGACACCCACAAGTCTATGGGGCCGGATGGGATCCACCAAAGAGTATTGAAGGAGCTGGCGGATGTCCTTTCCAAACCCCTATCCATCATCTTCCAGAGGTCCTGGCTGACTGGGGAAGTTCCACTGTACTGGAGGCTGGCGAATGTTGTGCCCATCTACAAGAAGGGTTGCAGAGAGGATCTGGGGAACTACAGGCCTGCAGCCTCACCTCAGTGCCGGGCAAAGTCATGGAACAGGTAATCTTGAGTGCTATCATGAAGCACATGCAAGAGAACTGGGTGATCCGGCCCAGTCAACATGGGTTTACAAAAGGCAGATCTTGCCAAACTAACCTGATCACCTTCTATGACAAAATCACTCGACTACTGGATGGGGGAAAGGCTGTGGATGTAGTCTTCTTGGACTTCAGTAAAGCCTTTGACACAGTTTCTCACAGCATTCTGCTTCAGAAACTGTCAGCCTCTGGCCTGGACAGGTGCACACTCTCCTGGGTGGAAAATTGGTTGGATGGCCGAGCCCAGAGAGTGGTGGTAAATGGAGTTAACTCCAGCTGGAGGCCAGTTACAAGTGGAGTTCCTCAGGGCTTAGTACTGGGTCCAGCTCTGTTCAATGTCTTTATCAATGACCTGGATGAAGGCATTGAGTGCACCCTCAGCAAGTTTGCAGATGACACTAAGCTGGGAGGAAGTGTCGATCTGCTGGAGGGTAGGGAGGCTCTGCAAAGGGATTTGAACAGGCTAGACTGCTGGGCCGAGACCAATGGGATGAGGTTTAACAAGGCCAAATGCCGGTTCCTGCACTTGGGGCACAACAACCCTATGCAGCGCTACAGACTGGGGGAAGAATGGCTGGAGAGCTGCATGGAAGAGAAGGACCTGGGGGTGCTGGTTGACAGCCGACTGAACATGAGCCAGCAGTGTGCCCAGGTGGCGAAGAAGGCCAACGGCATCTTGGCTTGTATCAGAAATGGGGTCACCAGCAGGTCCAGGGAGGTTATTCTCCCTTTGTACTCGACACTGGTGAGACCGCACCTCGAATACTGTGTTCAGTTCTGGACCCCTCACCACAAGAAGGATGTTGAGGCTCTGGAGCGTGTCCAGAGAAGAGCAACGAAGCTGGTGAGGGGGCTGGAGAACAAGTCTTATGAGGAGCGGCTGAGAGAGCTGGGGTTGTTTAGCCTGGAGAAGAGGATGCTGAGGGGAGACCTTATTACTCTCTACAACTACCTGAAAGGAGGTTGTGGAGAGGAGGGAGCTGGCCTCTTCTCCCAAGTGACAGAGGACAGGACAAGAGGGAATGGCCTGAAGCTCAGCCAGGGGAGGTTCAGGTTGGATATCAGAAAAAAATTCTTCACAGTAAGAGTCATTGGGTACTGGAACAGGCTGCCCAGGGAGGTGGTTGAGTCACCTTCCCTGGAGGTGTTTAAGGAACGGGTGGATGAAGTGCTGAGGGACATGGTTTAGGGAGTGTTAGGAATGGTTGGACTCGATGATCCAATGGGTCCTTTCCAACCTTGTGATTCTGTGATTCTGTGATATCCCTCAATCGATTTAGGAATTCAGATGGTGATTTAGAGGGACTTTGTTTACTTGTTTGGGAATGGCCCTTTTCATTCTCTTTGAGATTCACTCCTGATATACCTGTAATTTTTCTACATGTTTAGATCTGTCTGGATCCCACGTTGGGTCTTGGATGGGAAATACTCTTTCCAAATCCCCTACAGTTTAAAATCAGTTGGGGGGGGGGGGGTTCTTGTTTGTTTTTTTTTTTTTCTTTTTTTTTCTCAGTCTTCCCAGAGAATTCCCTATTTTACCCTGGTGGTGGGCAGTGTCACCTCCTCACCCTGCTCAAGAGGGGATTTATATCCCCTCTTACGGTCTTATGGGATCTTGGCAAAGTGATCCTCACCCTTCGTCATCGCATGAGGAGTCCCATGCATGACTTACTGACTCTTCCGCTGCTTCCCCTGCAGGTACATCCAAATTATCATACTATATCATACATAAATCACATACCTGGTCCGCCTGCTGATGGGCCGTCTCTCCCCCTGCAGCGATCGAGTAGAGATGGGAGATTCTCCAGAAAAGCAGTCCAGGGCACACCTTAGAATGTCCCACTCCCCACTGATCCTGCAGCTGGTCAGAGAGGGTTTCCCATCTGGGGTGCCAAACTGTTTTGCAGAATCAAGCCCTATAACACAAAATGAGTTACAAAGCAGGTATATTTATTTCCAGCGCTGGGGTGCAAGGGGGTTCTCCTCCTAGCTTGCACACCATATAACTTAACAAGCAGCTACTTATAGTGTAAAGACATGCAAAGGTATAAGTGCCTACTACATATTCATACCCTTTCCCCGCTTTGTATTATAATTAGTTCTGGAAAGTTCGCTCCAGTCTTGCACCTGCGTAGTGACTCCTGATGGTCGTGGGCCGGGGTCTTAGGGATGAAGTAGGAAGTCTTCCTGGGGATGAATATTTTTCTTTTTGAACTTTGCGCAGACTCAGTCTCCTCTGACTGTTGTCAAACTCCTGAACCAAATGCAGCCAGCTTTCTGCATTCCAATGCCCACTTATCAGTAAACTTCTGCTAGCTGGCTCCTTCGTTTCAGCTTCCAAGGTCTTCAAGGCGAACAACGACAAGGTCTAACGAACACTCCCAACCCCCCTCCATCTGCTTTCGCTCATCACAACCTAATGATTCTATGATGCTAACTGTTTGGAACTTTAGGAAGCAAAGCGCTTACTACCTAGCTTTTGTGTTATCTTGGAAGCTGCAAGTTTTCTGAGGGACAAATTTGTAGAGGGCATCTGGGCTCTGACATCTTGGTGGGATGGGGGAAAAGGAATTGGATACTACCATGCTAGTATTCCCACCAGCAGAGAATCATAATGTGAAAGTTCAAGCATTAAATGGAGATAACATGAATCTCTTTCCTTTCTCTACTTCACAACACCTGTAGCAGAGAGGTCGGGGAGCTCTTATATTTAAAACATGAAAGTACCAAGAAACTGTCAACGAGGACTGGATCAGTATAACTAGTTACTACCAGATTTTATTCACATACATACTCGTCTTATCTCTGAAAAAGACAGTATGCACAAGCTCAATAACTAAGAACTATGAAAAAAAAAGAGCAAGTGGGAATGAGGAGAGGAGCGAGGATGGCCTGAAAAAACTGTAGCAGCAGTGCTTTAAAAACACTTTTCTTTCATCATGGCTTTAAATGGAGGTGAGTTTCCACAGATCATGTGTTAGCAGCTTGGTTTCTGTCACTGGGGTGGGGATTGGGGATGGAGGGATTGCATTGCATCTTGTTTGTTTAAATTAGTTGATGGATGAACACCCTAAGAACATTTCCTTCTTTTAAATAGTACCAAAGCTTCACTAGTACAACTTTCTCTGCATATTGGCAAAATGCTGAATAGGGAGATCTTTCTCAACATGTTCATGCCTCTAGAGCAACTGCGAAAACAATAAATTCCAAATTCTGTCCTATTTTGAATGCTGTTTACTGCTTCTTTCCCTTACCCCTCCATACCTCTCTTTTCCTGCTTTCATATTTAGGACACTTACTCGTCTGTGTAACTGTCTCATCTATTTTCTTTAGGCCTCCTGCATAGTTTTATAAGCAATGAAATAACCAAATCATCCAAATGCATGTTCTTTCTTGCCTTTTATGTTTTCTCCTAGTTGTATCTGTTTATCTCCTTGTGTCCAATATCTGCTTTTAGTATGACTTCTTTCTCATGTTTTATGCATTTCTACCTCTTGTTCAGCTAAGGATAAACACAGTAATAATTGCACTATAAAATGAAGAGTACACTACAGATCTCTTAATGCTCAGGGGTCTGTTAATTGGAATTTATAAAGTTAAATAAACAGTAATCCAATAAGACCTAAACTCTTATTCATTTGTCTTAGAGGTAATATCCAGGCTGCCAGCAGCAAGCTGGAAGTGGCTGAGCCAGAAGCCTCAGTCGCACATGCAGAATGGATTTGTCTTTTTACCTCTCTGTAGTAAGTATCTGCAACTATGAGTCTCCTAGCAACAATGTCACCACAGCCTAGTGGCAGAGATGAAAGAGGAAGTGGAAAGGCTAAGAAGTATCAGGGAGTGTGATAAGGAGACAGATTGGTGGAGCCAAACCCTACCATCACTGAGGCTAAGGCATCAGATGAAAGCTCCACAAGAAGCAGAGAGTCCCCTACCCTATTGCTACCTAGAAGAAGGAGGGGACCTAAGAGATGGGGGTGGATGGAAACAGGTCCCTGCTCAGGGTGGCAGGCAAATCCCCTCCCAGCCTCCCTCACCTTCCCTGTTGCCCTTACACAACAGGTATGAGGCTCTGGAACTTGAGGGGCAGGCAAATGAGGAGGCAGGAGGTTTCCTATGGAGAGTCAGTCAGCCCTGCACATTATGACTGCCTCTGTTAAGAAAAAAAGGAGGGTAACTGTCATAGGCGATTCCCTTCTGAGGGGAATGGAGGGCCCAATATGCCAACCAGAACCATCTCACAGGGAATTCTGCTGCCTCCCTGGGGCCCAGGTTAGAGACATTACTAGGAAACTCCTTGGTCTGGTACAGCCCTCTGATTATTACCCGCTATTGCTTGTGCAGGTTGGCAGTGATGAGGTTGCAGACAGAAGTCCAAAAGTGATCAAAAGGGACTTCAGGACACAGGGGTGATTGGTTGAAGGATCAGGAGCCCAGGTAGTGTTTTCCTCAATCCGATCAGTGGCAGGGAAGAATACTGAAAGGAACCAGAAAACTCACCTGATTAACACGTGGCTCAGAGGCTGGTGCCATCAGATGATGTTTGGGTTTTTTGATCATGGGGAGGTTTACACAGCACCAGGCCTGCTGGCGACAGATGGAATTCAGCTGTCTCAAAGGGGGAGAAGGATTCTCACTAGTGAGTTGGCAGGGCTCATCAAGAGGGCTTTAAACTAGGTTTGAAGGGGGAAGAGGATATAACCAGGTTCACTAGAGATTAGCCTAGAGGTGGCATGCCAATTTTGGGAGTAAAATCGATAGCCTAGCTCAAGTGCCTCTACACCAATGTACTGAGCATGGGCAACAAAGAGGAGGAGCTGGAAGCCATTGTGCAGCAGGATAGTTATGACTTAGTTGCCATCACAGAAACATGATGGGATGACTCTCATGACTGGAGTGCTGCAATGGATGGCTATAAGCTCTTCAGAATAGGCAGCAGGGTGGCTCTGTGTTTTAGGGAGTGTTTCAATTGTACAGAGCTCAGTGATTGCAATGATAAGGTCAAGTGCTTATGGGTAAGGATGAGGGGGAAGGCCAACAAGGCAGATATCCTGCTGGGAGTCTGTTATAGACCACCTGACAAGGATGAAGAGGTAGATGAAGCATTCTACAAGCAACTGGCAAAAGCCTCTCAATCACTGGTCCTTGTTCTCATGGAGGACTTCAACTTACTGGACATCTGCTGGAAATACAACATAGCAATGAGGATCAGTCTAGGAGATTCCTGAAGTGTGTGGAAGATAACTTCCTGACACAGCTGGTGAGTGAGCCTACCAGGGGAGGTGCCTTGCTTGACCTGCTGTTTACAAACAGAGAAAGACTGGTAGGAGATGTGGTGGTCAGAGGCAGTCTTGGGCTTAGTGACCATGAAATGATAAGAGTTCTCGATTCATGATAAGTAAGGAGGGAGGTCAGCAAAACCACTACCGTGGACTTCCAGAGGGCAGGCTTTGCCTGTTCAGGTCACTGATTGAGAGTGTCCCTTGGGAAACAGTCCTGAAGGGCAAAGGGGTCCAGGAAGGCTGGAGATTCTTCAAGAAGGAAGTCTTAAAGGCGCAGGAGCAGGCTGTCCCCATGCTCTGTAAGACGAACCAGCAGGGAAGACGACTGACCTGGCTGAACAGGGAACTTTTGCTGGGACTCAGGAATAAAAAAAAAAGGAGAGTTTACCACTTTTGGAAGAAAGGACAGGTGACTCAAGAAGAGTACAGGGATCTCATTAGATCATGCAGAGAGAAAATTAGAAAGGCAAAAGCCTGGCTCAAACTCAATCTGGCCACTTTTGTAAGAGACAACAAAAATGTTTTTTAAAAACATCGACAACAAAAAATATTTTTAAAAAACATCAACAACAAAAAGAGAACCAAGGGGAATATCCACCATTTATTGGATATGAGGGGGGGGGGGAACATTGTCACCAAGGATGAGGAAAAGGCTGAGGTGCTTAGTGGCTTCTTTTCCTCAGTCTTTAATAGTCAGACCAGTTATCCCCAGGATATTCAGCCCCTGAGTTTGAAGATAGGGATGGTAAGTAGGATGAACCCTTCATAATCCAGGAAGAAGCAGTTAATGACCTGCTATGCCACCTGGACACTCACAAGTCTATGAGGCCAGATGAGATCCACTCAAGAGTACCGAAGGAGCTGGCAGAGGAGCTTGCCAAACCACTCTCCACCATTTATCATCAGTCCTGGTTAATTTGAGGACCCAGACAACTGGAGGATTGCCAGTGTGATACACATCTACAAGACAGGCTGGAAGGAGGATCTAGGAAACTACAGGCCTGTCAGCTTGACCTGGGTGCTTGTCACGGTCCACTTGTAAGTGGACGTGTGATGGTTCTTTTCAGCTATGATCTCGGAGTGCGAAAAGAAAGCAAAGCAATAATTCAATGAGTCAAGGGAGTTAAATCACAGTAACTTTTGGAACTTTATTAATTGTGCCCGTAAAGTGGTTTGCGAGAGAGAGAGAGAGAGAGAGAGAATAAGAAAAAGAACGAGGAGAAAAGAGAAGGAAAGGGGGGTTATAGCTACCACCACCAGTCCACAGAAGTCCAAAGCCACCTGGTAGCTCAACATTTGTCTTCAGGATCAGTTGTCTTCAGGATAAGCTGTCTTCTGGACCACAGGGCAGTAGCACTCAGAAAGAGAGAAAAGAGAGAGAGAGAAGAGAAGGGAGGGAACAGGGAAGGAAAAATTTTTACATTAGTTTTTGCCATGCGGCCCGCTCAATATCGATAGATTTTGGGATGTCAATGCTGGATATGACATTCAAGGACTTGCGTGTATTAAATCCTGATAACAAAAGTCTCATTCGCTTTATCATTCACCAGTTAAAAATGTACAATATTACAGACAGAGTGATACTGATTAGGGAAAGGATTAGGAGAACGACAATAGGGTGACACAGCTTGTTCAGGATGCCTGTAGTGGTAGGCGACCACCCGAAAAGTGTATCCCACCAATTATGTTCTCCATCACTTTTCACTCTTTTCATGATTTGTTGTAATTTGTCCACACTATGGTGGAGGGTGATCAGAGTTTTCTGTCCGTTTTTCTTGATCTCCTTTAATATTTGAATATAATCTCGATGCTGTACTAATTCCTTCGTATGAGTTATGTTCATTCCAATAGATATGGGCATTAACTCATGAATCAATGTGAGGTTAGATTTCAGAATTTGGTGGGAAGTGACTGGAGCTAAGTAAGAAAAGTCACATCCTGTGATTTCAGTGAAACTACAAACACAAAAATTCGTGTGATTACTGGTATAAGCTATTACATTTCCTACTGTGATATTATTGCAAACAGTTCTCAAGCATACACAACCTTTGCCAATATAGATCATTACAGTTCTAGGGTTAACTTCAGGATGAACTTCAAAATCGAAAACCTTTTGGTCAGTGTCTAAGCAAAAATCTTGCGTTCTGATGGCGTTATTTTTGCAGATAACTCCTAGTTGTTCCCGCACAATGCAGGATTCCAGGTCTACCATTTGCCATTTATCATTCACCCTTTGGGCCCATGCTCTGTGCTCAAAAGGACAGAGTATAGTCCCTTTGTGGTTCAAGCCTAATGCATAAACAGGATAAATCAAAGATACAGAAGCTTTGTGAATAGTTAGCACATAAGCCGTGACAGTGTTATTAACAGGATCATAGGTAAAATTTGCCAACTTCCACCAAGACTGGAGGTTCTTTTCAAAACTGTTGGCATTATCTCAAATTATTTTCTGGATTTCTGTAGGAAAAATGCCTTCTTCACCTTCGCTAATGATTGACACTGCCACTGTTTGCATCCACAGTTGAGCCTGGATGCAACTGAGAGCCAAAGAGATATTGCTTTGGGCCACATCGAGTGTGTCTAGAATTAGTTCATGATCTTCTACGTTCATCTTTTCCCATTTTGGTAATACGTTGGACAACAGCCACTGATGCATTCCCAAAGGCTAAAGGGAAGATCGTAAAGGCTCTTGCATTTTTGCCAAATCATAAGTTGTGGCAGCCAATTTGTTCAATAATACCTCTGAATCAATGCTATTCAGAACCCCCAATCTGGTTTCCAAAACACCAGTCAGGTCTCTCGGTATTCGTCTCTGGGAAGACCTACACAGTCAAGTAGTCCATCCCTCATAAGAGGTGCATAAAAAGGGAGAACAGGCAGGTTGAATTTCCGAGACACTATTTTGCATCAGCAATTCAAAGCTTTTGAGAGACCATTCTGGTTTAAATAACATTTGTTGTTGGCTGGTGTTTCCAATTACAAATGGTCCAATCTCATAAATCCTTGGTTGAAGTGTTATTTTGGGAGGAAATGTAGGTATTAAAACTTCTATTATTAATTCCCCCCAATGTCTGGTGTTATTTTTTCCACACATGACCTTATGAGAAAATCTTACTGCGGTGAAATTTAACCAACAGTCCAAATTTTGGGTTCTGCATGGTAGAATAAGGCCATGTGGTCCAATACCATAGCTGTTTACTGGCTCAACTAGGGATTCAGTCATTAACTGACATTTCACAGAAATGTCATCACCTGGAGTAACGACAAAGACAGAGACTGCTTCTTTATTGTTTAAAACAAAGGAAATATCTCTACCTTGGTGTGTGAGTATTGTAACGAGTTTTGGGTTGGTTACGACAATCATTCTGAATTTCTGAGTTAGACCCAATAATGTTGGTCGAGTTTTGGGGTCGAGTTTCCAACTGCACACTGCAGAGAAAGAATTAACCATAGTAAAATTGAGCCAGCGATCACCTTGTTCTTTCTTACAGGATTGGGTAACCTCTACATTAATGTCACTCAGGTTCCTGAAAGTATTGTTGCCAGTAAAATTCTGTCGGCAACACAAGATAAAAGTATCTTGTCTAATACATTTCCAGTCCTCAGTAGGACATATTTCTTCCAAAATGCTGGGGTGAATTTTGGATGTCATTTTGAAATCTAAAAAATTGCCAACAATTGTAATAGAAGAGGTTTTTTCATATTGAAAACCAGGTTCCACTTTTCTGCATCACACCTGAATTTTTTCGTGTTACAGTTAGGAGGTGTAATGCAGCAAAGTATGAACAACCTAATCAAAATTTTGTAGGCCATTTTCAGATTTAAGTCTTCAATTTTTATTCATGTTTCTTCCATAGAAATTCTTAAAGTCCCACGAGGTTCTCCTGCAAAACAAAAAATAAAAGACTTGCCCTTTTCAGGCAAAAAGGAATTAAGATGATGGACAATCCAGTGGGTATTAATCCTGTGTTCCTTTCCCAGGGCATTGGTGGCTATCCATGCATATTTACTCTTCCCACAGTAGGGAGTTCCACCAGAACTGGTTGTCCTGAGAAATAGGATGATAAAAACCATGTCTTTGACATCTATTGTTGCCATAGTCAGATGAGCCTTTTCTTGAAAAGATGTTATCAGTTCTGCTAAATTTGGGACTGTGGCAGTCAAAGGGTCAGTATTGGCATTTAGCCTTCGAAAATCAACTGTAAGCCGCCACTTTCCATTAAGCTTTTTCACTGGCCATACAGGGGAGTTGAAAGGAGAATCAGTATTTATCACAAATCAATGTTCTTTCATCTCCTGCATAACGGGTTTTATACCCTCCTTAGCTCCCAAAGGAAGGGGGTACTGCTTGACATTAGTGATCTTGCTAAACGGTAGCGGTGGAGCTTCTTGCAACAATCTGATGTGCAGTTGGGGTATCCTGAAAAAACAGAGTAGTCCTTCAGTATCCTCCCACTGTTTTCCCTTAAGGACATCTATCTCTAACAAGTTAAAAGGAATATTACCCATCACCATTACAACAGTAATCGGGCTCTCTTCCCCCGGCAGGGTTAATTTTACCAGAGCGACATTCATGATCTCTGTTGACCCCAAAGCATTTGGCACGGATAGATTTCACCTTAAGGGAGAAACTCCACACCTCTTAGCATCCTCCTCAGTCAGGGCAGAAATCTCTGCACCTGTATCAATTAAAAAGGTCACTGGTGAACGCTGAGGTCCCACAACAGCTGTGATTAACGTCTCCCTTTTCTGTTTTAGTGAGTTGCCGAATATAAATCCATTCTCCATTTCCCCGCCCACCACTAGGAAATGGAGATTCTAGTTTCCCCGCTCTGGGGAAAAAGTTTGCTTCGATGCCTTGTCTGCACTGTCAACGAAAGTGGGGGCTGAAGCCATGACAGGTTCACTTTCTTTCACAGAAGAAGAAGAATGTGGTTTTAGCACACACCACTGGGTTACCAGTTTGCTCAATTTATCCAAAGGTAAACCATCCATTAAATCCTTAGGAATTCCTTTTTTAAAGCCCTAAATGCCACCAATCAAGTCAGGCCCAAATGAATTTAGGTTGTGACTGTTCTTTGGCAACGTCCAGTTTTACTGGGATGGGGGAGTGCATTTTTAACTCCTACATGTCAGATGCCCCTTGATCTTTCCTCCAAAGGCTTCACAAGACAGTATTTTCTACTGTAATCAATTAATTCTTGTGCTACCTCCCCCCATGCCCAGACTTTAGGTCTAGCGTGAGGTCTGTTACCTAGCAGGGTAACTGGCATTGAAAAGTCGGAGGAATTTGCATAAGAGTCTGTAACGGTACTGCCTGCATTTCTGCTATTATCACCTCTGCGCATAAAACCCTTCCAACCTCTCCACAGGACCCATTGACGCTATGGTTCTCTGGAGACTTATCCCCGTGGATTTAAGTGTCTCGGGGAGTCCCCTTATCAACGGAGTCATAATTTCAAGGTTAACAGTCAACATCAATGGTGATTCGCATCCAGGAATTAACTTTCTCTCATGTATCATTTGTAGGCAAGCATCTTTGTGTACGCTTTCTATTAATTGGTCAGCTGTGCCTATTATTGCCAAGGGGTCTCCCCTATCCAGAGGGTTCAACCCTCCAGCCCAGTAAGCAGCACGCTGAGTTAAGGACCATATGGCCCGGCGGTCGCCTGTTGTTAAGAAAACTCCGTGGCCCCAGTAACCCTCGGCCTCCTTTTTGCTCAGTTGAATTTGGTCACCCCCAGCTAAAGACACACGCCACACGTATTCTGTTTCAGATTCTTTGATAAGATGCCCATATTCCTTTTTCAACTTTGCCAGTTCAGTGGCAGAATAGGGCGTTTCCTTGGTGGTTATGCGGGGGTCTGTATCTTCATCATTAAGATAAGAAAATTCAGTTTTGATTAAGGGTCTTAAGTGAAGGGGATTTTTGTCAAGTTTTCTCATCTCTTCCAATTCCTTTTGTAGATACATCGGGTTAATTTGATGGATAACCTTTTCCTCAGATCCCAATGATACTATATCCTGTGAACTACTGTTCTGTGAATTAGTGGTACTGATAGCACGATTTTCTTCAAGAGCAACCCTTAATGAATGGATTTATTCTTCCTTGCGCTCTAATTCTTTTTCCAGATTGGAAATTGTTACTTGGTGGCAGTGCACCAGGTTTTCTAAGGATTCTATGATTTTTTTCTTCATCACTATGTTGCCTAAGATGGTCTCTAATGGCTGCAACCAAGCTGGCACCCAAACCAGAGCATAATATTGCCCTGTTTTTTCCTGGTAGTAGAAACTTAACCTTAGCCTCCTTCTGCAGTAAAGAAATTCGGTCCAATATGCTCTGCAAATTTTTCCAGTTCTCTCGAGCCAAATCCTCCCCAATAGGAGAGGGTCAAACACCATATTTAGCCAAAAATGCAAAAAATAAATCTCTATCATTAATCAGCATTAATCTCTGTTCTCCTGTTCTTCAGTCATCATTGTTTTGTCCTGACTCAGAAACAAAACAGTCTCAGGAACAACAGCAAAACCAACTCAAATCCACTTGAGAAAGTTAGATACTTGCTGATGGCCACTCTTACCCTTTCTCAAGTGTCACTAAAATAAAAATTTTACTCCCCTTTTTTGCACTCTAAGTTCCAATAGCCAGAATCCCAATGGAGTCCTCAAAAACTGAGTTTGGAGGGCTTTTTACCCCTCCGACTCTATCAGGATCTTGTCCGTGATGCCAATTTATGTCACGGTCCACTTGTAAGTGGACGTGTGATGGTTCTTTTCAGCTACGATCTCAGAGTGCAAAAAGAAAGCAAAGCAATAATTCAACAAGTCAGGGAGTTAAATCACAGTAACTTTTGGAACTTTATTAATCGTACCTGTAAAGCGGCTTGCAATAGAAAGAGAGAGAGAATAAGGAAAAGGACGGGGAGAAAAGGGAAGGAAAAGGGGGGTTATAGCTACCACCACGGGTCCACAGACGTCTCTGGGGTCCCAGTCCAGAAGGCGTTCCTCTGCTTCTGTCTTCGATCAATGTGATCTCACGGTGGGGAAGATCTTTGAAATTCAGCTGCTCCAGAGCTGTCTTTTATGCTAGTCAATACACCTGGTTCCTCCTTGCGATCCACCTTTGTCCCACCTCAGTCCTGTGGAGGCATGCCAAACTCCACCTGACAGGTCACACATGCCAAGAGAGGAGTGTCTGAGGTGTGGTTGGCTTTGGAGGCAGGTCTCGTCCCCCTTGTGCATGCGCTCCTCCTGGCGGTGGTGGTCAACATGGGGTCCCTGATGAAGGCTAGTAGTCATCCTCACCTTGAACTTTGGATGACTTGTCCTTGCCCATGCTCTGTTGGGATATGGGTCTGTGGTAAGTCCCATTGTTAATTTTCCTGTCTCACTTCACAATAGCGGTCTTGCTTCATGGATCTTTCACAATAGTGGGGCTTAGAGACAGGTACAAAGCATTCATCCTGTACCAGCTTTGACAGGTACAAAGCATACCAGCTTTGGCCATTATCACAAGGCTTGCACCTGTGGTTTAGCCCCTGATGGGAAATGTTGAGACAGAAATCGATCCTTTGACCGACCCTTACAGTGCTAGGGAAGATTATGGAGTGGTTCTTCTTGAATTCACTCACCAGGCTGTGAATGTTATTTACCTCAGCTTTAGTAAAGACAGGTGTGCTCTTGCTCTTCGCTGGGTTAAAAACTGGCTGGATGGCTGAGTGCAGAGAGTTGTGGTGAATGGAGCTAAATCCAGTTGACAGCTGGTCACAAGAGATGTTCCCCAGGGCTCAGTGTTGGGCCCAGTCTTGTTTAATATCTTTATCAATGATCTGGGTGAGGAGATCGAGTGCATCCTCAGTAAGTTTGCAGATGACACCAAATCGGGCAAGAGTGTTGATCTGGAAGGAAGGCTCTGTAGAGGGATCTTGACAGGCTGGATCCATGGGCTAAGGTAAATTGTATGAGGTTTAACAAGGCCATGTGTCCTGCATTTGGGTCACAACAACCCCATGCAATGCCACAGGCTTGTGGAAGAGTGGCTGGAAAGCTGCTTGGTGGAAAAAGACCTGAGGTTACTGGTTGACAGCCGGCTGACTATGAGCCATCAGTGTGCCCAGGTGGCCAAGATGGCCAACAGCATCCTGGCTTGTATTAGAAATGGTGCGGCCAGCAGGAGCAGGGAAGTGATCGTGCCCTGTATTTGGCACTGGTAAGGTCACGCCTCAAACACTGTGTGTAGTTTTTGGCCCCTCACTGCAAGAAAGACATCGAGTTGCTGGAGCATGCCCAGAGGAGGGCAATGAAGCTGCTGAGGAGTCTGAAGCACAAGGCTTATGAGGAGCAGCTGAGGGAACTGGAGTTGTTTAGTCTGGAGGAGAGAAGGCTGAGGGGAGACCTTATTGCTCTCTACAACTACCTGAAAGAAGGTTGCAGAGAGGTGGCTGTTGGTCTCTTCTCCCATATAAGAAGTGATAGGATGAGAGGAAATGGTCTCAAGTTGCATCAGGGGAGGTTTAGATTTGATATTAGGAAAAAATTCTTTACTGAAAGAGTAGTGAAGCATTGGAACAGGCTGCCCAGGGAAGTGATGGAGTCTCTGTCCCTGGAGGTATTCAAAAAACATGTAGACGTGGCATTTCAGGACATGGTTTAATAGGCATGGTGATATTGGGCTGACGGTTGGACTTGATGATCTTAGAGGTCTTTTCCAGCCTCAGTGATTCTATGATTCTATCCATGCAGAGGTAGTCAGTCCTGTGACTCTGGGCATTTTCCCTTTTATTCAGTTGGACGCCGTCAATTTAGAGCTAATTTAAAACACTATACCCTCCCCCCATCCCCCCCCAAATTCTTTCTTTTAAACTTTTGTCATCTATTAGCAGTATGTACTCTCCTTCTTCACTCTGGACTGAAACTCTGTTTATGAATCACACCAGGCATCACTTGCTGATTTTCAACTCAGCCTATGTTTTAGTGGAGGGTGAGGACATTGAGCAGCTCTGTGATATTTTTTTGGTAATGTGCTTTGAGCTCTGCACATACAAGTACTAGGTTTCCACAGTCTACTGCAGTTGCAGCCAGTACTGGAGTCCAGAAGGCACTGATCAAGTACTGTCCCTAAAGCTGTTCAGGAAAGCAATACAGATATGGGATGAGATAGGGTCATGTTTCAAGGCCTCTTGTTGACTAGGATGGGGCATATTGAATAGCTCTGTGTTTTGGTAGCAAACATTTAAGTGTTCTGTAATACAATCCCTGCAGATGTACCAAAATATCTCCGTGATAATGCAACTCAAACAGCAATCTATTGACTAGATTGGCTAAACAGATAACATGATATCTGATTATTGGATCAGTGTATCGTTTTGGGAGCAAAAAGTGGTAGGACCTGAAAGTGACTTACATGGGATGCTGGGAGTTGTAGGCAACACACGGGAAGTATCCAGCTGACTCACTACAAGCCTTTTGAAGAGTGGTACAACTATGTTTTTGCTACTAGTTGGAAGACAGGTGGTGGAAAAATGATTTGTCAAACGATTTTTTGTGAAAGTCTTCTGTGTGTGGTGGATTATTTCATTTTTACTCCTATAATAATTTTGGGCTTTTAAGCTGAGTTTATAAAGCTAAACATACTGTCTGGAAAACCCCTTTGAAAACAGTGTTTCAATATCACAAAGGATTTCTCAGGAAGCCCTACAGAAACCTTTCCAGCATGCAGCAGTGTCTTTGCTTCTGATTGAGTTGCTGTAGATCTGACAGAAGATGCCTGGACTGGGGATTACACAGCTGAGCTGAGGGTCAGAAGTGTCACTGTTTCCTAAGTCTTCTGCAACTTGAAGCAAGACACTGCCGGCTCCTCTCCAGCAAAATATGAGATTAATGCTGACGGCTTCTCTTATGAGAAAAGCCCATAGCACTTCTGCATTATTGCATTACCTCGTTTCTCAAAAATTAGTTTGATCTTGGTTCTGTGGCATTTCTACCTCTGCTTCCAGAGTCTGGAGTTCCCCTGGACATTTTTATTGATGCCTACCTGTATCTTGCAATGGGATAAGAGCATCCTCCTAAGATTTTGAAGCAGGGGTATTATGGCAGTGGTTTCTACATCATTGCCTTACGCACTGATGAGCTCTTTGCAGCATGATGTGGTTGACAGAAGTTCCCCAACTCAGAGTGACTAGGCAAATATTCAGATAATTCCACAAAATTTTTTTTTTAGTCTAAGGTTGTACCTTGGGGTCAGCAAGTCTTTGAGATGCAGTAGCAGAGGTTAAGAGTGTATACTAGGGAGAGAGCATATACATTTTTTTGTCCTGTTCTTGTTCTTTTTTACTTAATAGCCATTATTGACCACTGCCAAAGACAAGAAACTGGGATAAATGGGCATTGGTCCTGACCCAGAGGCTGTGATTATAAACAGCCCTCCTGAGACCCCTCTCACTGCATTCACTGGCTGCATAAATAACTTTGGGCCATTGCACTCTGTTCTGAGAGCCTCAGCCGTGTATCTAAAGTGAGGTGGAAGGAATCACTCTCCAGGTCTGTTCTAGTCTGATCACTTATATTCATGCAACACATTCCCTCAAAGTCCTCACATCCATGTCCATGCGCTAGCAACAGAAAGTCGATTGCTGCACGATTCTGTAACATTGCATGTCTCATAGAATCAATGTCACTTGCCAGTTGTGTCAAGATCTCCAATGTCGTGTTCATCTGTTTGGCCAACCAACATGCCATTCTGTTCAGCTGCGTCAGTGCCTTTGCTGCTGCTGCTTGTGGAACCAGGAGGCTTGCTGCAATCATCTCCTTGATTCCATAGCTGCAAAGGGATCTGAACAGGCTGGACTGCTGGGCCGAGACCAATGGGATGAGGTTTAACAAGGCCAAATGCCGGGTCCTGCACTTGGGGCACAACAACCCTATGCAGCGCTACAGACTGGGGGAAGAATGGCTGGAGAGCTGCACGGAAGAGAAGGACCTGGGGGTGCTGGTTGACAGCCGACTGAACATGAGCCAGCAGTGTGCCCAGGTGGCCAAGAAGGCCAACGGCATCTTGGCTTGTATCAGAAATGGGGTCACCAGCAGGTCCAGGGAGGTGATTCTCCCTCTGTACTCAGCACTGGTGAGACCGCACCTTGAGTACTGTGTTCAGTTCTGGACCCCTCACCACAAGAAGGATGTTGAGGCTCTGGAGCGTGTCCAGAGAAGAGCAACGAAGCTGGTGAGGGGGCTGGAGAACAAGTCATACGAGGAGCGGCTGAGAGAGCTGGGGTTGTTTAGCCTGGAGAAGAGGAGGCTGAGGGGAGACCTTATTACTCTCTACAACTACCTGAAAGGAGGTTGTGGAGAGGAGGGAGCTGGCCTCTTCTCCCAGGTGACAGGGGACAGGACAAGAGGGAATGGCCTGAAGCTCCGTCAGGGGAGGTTCAGGTTGGATATCAGAAAAAAATTCTTCACAGTAAGAGTCATTGGGTACTGGAACAGGCTGCCCAGGGAGGTGGTCGAGTCGCCTTCCCTGGAGGTGTTTAAGGAACGGGTGGATGAAGTGCTTAGGGACATGGTTTAGGGAGTGTTAGGAATGGTTGGACTCGATGATCCAATGGGTCCTTTCCAACCTTGTGATTCTGTGATTCTGTGATTCTGTGTTGTCATTGCAGTTACTGGCAAAGGCATGCAAAGATCGCCTTGCTCTCTGGTGACTCAAAACAGAATGATTAAATATCATGGATGTATTAGGTGTAAGCATGGTCAATCTTGCTAAAGCACACAGACCTCCCATAATGCTTGATGGTAAACCTACCCAAGCCCGATCACCACACACAAAAAACACTCCCAGTGGAAGTTGTCTAGGCTTCACATCCCCAGGGAATGTTGGTAAGGTCTTATTACACCATAAACTTGCATTTTTGTAAGCATCATTCTCTGCATTAACATTGTTAAACGACTGACAATTATGCTGACCCCATTTACCTACATATGAACTACAATTAAAATTCATGCAGTAATCCATTTTTACCAAACCTAAAATCTCTAATTCTTGTGGCTCCATCTTTAACTCTAGTAGCCGATACCCTTAACTATTCCACCTATGTCATCAAGAGAAAGGGCTACCAAGCAAGTATGAAATGGTTGTTCTGTTTGAGCCATAGACACACAGAAATTTGTCTGATTCAAAGTTTTTGCTGAGGACACCCAAATATTGTTACCGTGGATGGAAGGGATCAAACCTTTGCTTATTCTCAGCATTACTGCTGTCCATGTTAGTATTGCTGTCATCTTCACCATGATTACCCTCTCTGTTCAAATATGGATGGACACACCGTGCTGGAACTCACTTTGTTCCAGAATCTGTTAAAACACAAGCATAACCTCTTCCCCAAATGAGTAAGTCACATGGACCTTCCCATTGGCCAGATTGTAGTGATTTCACAAAAACCTTGACTTTGTGTGGCATTAAGGTCAGATCTTTTGATTGCAAAGAAGCAAAATGTGAAAAAATTACAGGAGTATTTGCATCTGTAAGAAAAAAAAAAGTTAAGGACATATAATGCTTTGTTTAACCTATTCTGTGGTGACTATCCTGTCATTCCCCTTTTTTGTTTTTCAAGCATTTCCTTCAAAGTACAATGGGTACGTTCTACAATAGCTTGTCCTTGCGACGAATGAGGAATTCCTGTGATATGAGTAATTCCCCATTGCTGAAGGAAATGTTTTGTCTTGTGAGCTATGTAACCCAGACCTTTACCTATATTGATTTTATGTGGTACTCCTAAAGCTGCAAAGGCTGAGAGCCAATGTTTAATAACATCACGACACTTCTCCTGAATGTGAGGTGGCCCATATGGCTCCTGAAAAGGTGTCTACAGAAACATGAACATATTTTTGTTGACTGAAAGCAGGAATATGTGTAACGTGTTTGCCAAAGCTGCAATGCCTGAAGCCCTCTGGGGTTAACTCCACTTTGAGGTATGAAAACAAATTGTTGACAGTCGGAGCAAGAACGCATGATTTCTTTAGCATCTGCTCAGGAAAGGCCAAATTGTTTGCGCAGTGCCCTGGCATTTTGGTGGAAAAAATCATGAGACAAACACGCTTGTTACATTGTGGAGAGTTTTTGTAGAGACATGGCTTGAGGAGAAGAGACGTGAGAAAATACAGCTGGTGAAATAATAACAGCCTCGTACAAGGCCACAGTCTCCCTGAGCAAGAAGTTAGGCGATAACAGGAGATAAAAACAGGACCTAGAAAAACCACAAACATCCTAGGAATGTAGTAATAGAGGCAGGGCTGACACTCTGTATCGGACCAATGATGAGCCTTACTTTTGTAATATGTATGAGCCTTATTACTGCTATTATAAAAGCATGCCTATCGTATCAATAAATCGAGACTTGTTGATCATCATCGGATGTGCTTGTCTCCCGTCGACTCCGTCAAATGGTGACCCCGATGTACCCACTGGACACCACGGACGACCCCGTCAAATGGTGATCCCCGACATGCCGGAGCAAAATGCAGGCATTGAACCACGGACGAGCGACGACAGGGTAAAAGTTCGGGTCCCGAAGCAGCCGGGACGGCAATAAGCGAGAATAAAAGTAAGGTGACCGTATAGACGAGCCTGAGGACGCGCCGTGCTCTGGGCGACCATATAGATGGGCCCGGCCGATACGTGCTGCCGAGACCTTGAGGGGCTGCAACAGCGCTGATAAATTAGGTATGGAAAGGCAAGCAGCATATAATTTATTTACCGCTTTCCTGGAAGAGCGGCGGGTTAAGGGAATAGATTTGCAGAAGGAGTTAACGAGTCTTTTAACATATGGGCATGCTAAAGGCTTATTCATAAATCCGCATACCGTACATGAGCTGACAGAGTGGCGAAAGTTCGGAGATGTGTTGTGGGAGGCTACATTACAGGATGATAAAACGGCAAAAAAGTTGGGAAAGCTATGGAGGGTGGTACATAAGGAGCTTTTACAGTACCAGGCAGAAAAGAAAGCAGCTGAGCAAGCATCTGCTGCTCACACAAAAAATAGAAACTATGAAAGAGAATGGTCCCAAACTACTCCTTTGCCCCCTACGGTCACGCAGGTGGCTTTACCCCCCCCGCCGCCACCGCCTTCTGGCTCTGGCTCAGAGGCAGCTTCTGAGCCGTCCGCACCCCCCGAAGAGCAGGGGCCGCGGCCGAAAGCGCCCCTGGCCGTTCTCCCTCTGGGCAATGAGACAACCCCTGGGGCGGAAAGCGAGTTAGCGGAGGTCATTGCCAGGGAGCGGAGAGAAGCTTGGGCTGCGCTTGCAAAAGACGGCTTGGAAAGGGGAGATCACTGTGCGGTTAATGCAGCAGCACAGCTAGCATGCCCCGTGACCTTCCAGGCTCAGGCAGGTGGAGGACTGATGGCAACAATTACTGCCCTTGATTGGAAATTGCTGTCACAGTTGCGATCTACAGTCAGCCAGTTCGGGGTGACAAGTGAGCCAGTAAAGCAGATGTTAGACTACATATGGGGCACTCAAGTGCTTCTGCCCGCTGATTGTAGAGGAATAGCAAAGTTAATATTTACACAGCATCAACAGCTTTTATTTAATGCACATTGGCAAGCGATTGTTAACGAATGCTTGGCAGTACAGAGGCAGCCAGCAGATCCTCTTCATGGAGTGACAGCTGATGAGCTTATGGGGCTGGGAGCGTTTCTCCGCACGGAAGCTCAGGCTATGGTGGGACCAGACAAGTGCCGAGAGGCTATGAGATTGGTCAGATTGGCTATAGATAAGGTAAAAGAACCTGGAGGAGTACCCGTATATATGGGAATCAAGCAGGGTCGGGAAGAACCGTTTGGTGCATTTATAGATAAGGCTGCTGCCGCAATAGAAAAAGCAGGGGTACCCGAATACATGCGAGGGGCACTGCTAAAACAGTGCGCTCTTCAAAATTGCAATCAGGCTACACGGAGTGTGATTAACACCTTGGGTGCAAATTGGACCATAGAGGAGGCATTAGAAAGGATGGCTCAAATGCCGTTAGGATCACAAGCATTTTTAGTAGATGCTATTAAGCAGCTGGGGCTGGGATTACAGGAACAGGCAAAGGCTTCACAAAATCAGGTGTTAGCTGCTCTCGCACCCCTTCAAGCGTCAGCAGCAGTTAATTCGGCTCCATCGGGAACCCGTACGCGATGCTACAGATGCGGAGGCATGGGTCACATGCGCCGAGAATGCCAGGCTACAGGGATATGGTGCCGAAAGTGCCGTTCGGATACTCACACTACGGGCGCTTGTCAGCAGAGGTCGGGAAACTCCGGCAGGAGCGCGAATTGCAGTGGCCGCGCTCAGACACAAGTCGCCGCTGCAGCTCAACCGACCTTCCCTGCCCCCAACCTGCCACCACAGGGAGCCTCGGGCTGGACTTGGCAGCAGCAGTAGAAATCACGCTAATGACATCGCACCCACAAAAGATCCCAACAGGAATTAAAGGACCTATTGTCATACAAGGTCGAGCGGTGGGTGCACTGCTATTAGGACGATCGTCTGCCTCTATGATTGGATTATTTGTGCTACCTGGTGTTATTGATGCGGACTTTACTGGAGAAATTATGATTATGGTGCATACTCCTTTTCCACCCATTCAAATTAATAAGGGACAGAGAATTGCTCAATTGGTACCGTTGGAGCAAATGACAAAAGAGATAAAGCCTATAAGGGAACAAGAGAGGGGAGAAAAAGGTTTCGGATCCACTGGCAGCCTGACCTTGCTGACTTTAAATCTTAATGAAAGGCCCAAGAAAACCGTGGAGGTGGAATATCAAGGACAAAAGAGGTCATTTTTAGGCCTTTTGGACACTGGGGCTGATTCCAGCATTATTAGCCCTAATTGCTGGCCTCCACATTGGCCTTTACAACCGGCTGCCACCACAGTGACCGGGGTTGGAGGTTTAACCCTGGCCAGTCGTTCCCCTCCTATCAAGGTAAACATCGATGGAAAACAATTAACAGCTACTTTCTCGGTAGTCCAATTGCCACCTACCGTGCAGTGCCTTATAGGGCGGGACATTCTGACCCAATTGGGAGTGGTGCTAACCAATGAGCACCCTTTGGGGTAGTGGCCGTTGCCTGGACTTTCCCGATACCCATTACCTGGAAAACCAGCTCTCCGGTGTGGGTTAAGCAATGGCCTTTAAAAAGGGAGAGTCTCCTGCGTGCTCATGATCTAGTGAAGGAGCAATACGAACAGGGGCATCTGCGACTATCCACAAGCCCCTGGAACACTCCAATTTTTGTGATCAAAAAGAAATCAGGAAAGTTTCATTTGTTACATGATTTGCGTACTGTCAATGCCCAAATGGAACCCATGGGGGCTTTACAACCAGGATTACCTAATCCCACAATGATTCCTAAGGATTGGCCACTACTAATTATTGATCTTAAAGACTGCTTTTTTACTATTGCCCTTCATCCACAAGACATGATGCGATTTGCATTTACATTGCCTGCACTTAACAGGGAGGGGCCGGACCAAAGATTTGAATGGACGGTACTCCCGCAGGGAATGCGCAATAGTCCTACTTTATGCCAAATTTATGTTGACTCTGCATTACAGCCCCTGAGAAAGAGATGGCCAAATGTAGTGATTTATCACTATATGGACGATATATTGTTTGCCCAACCAAAACCTTTTACTGAACAGCAAATTCAGGAGATACGGACTGCCTTGGCACAATTTTCCCTTGTTATAGCCCCTGAGAAAATTCAAACAACAGCTCCATGGAAATATTTGGGATGGACAATGTCGGAACAAATAGTTAAACCCCAGAAGCTACAACTGCAAACAAAACTCACAACTCTGAATGAGGCTCAGAAGTTACTGGGCGATCTTCAATGGTTAAAACCGATTGTGGGAATACCAAACGAACTGCTGGACGAATTACGTCCACTTCTCAAAGGTACGGACCCAGCAAGACCGATCCATGTTACTCCGGAACAACAGCACACTCTTCAGAATATAATGGACTGCATTACACAGGGGCGAGATCCAGAATTATCCATAGACCTGACGATCTGGAACGGTCCCAAATACCTCCTTGGGGCACTGACTCAATTGCAAAAGAAAACGGGGGAGATAAGGGTATTTGAGTGGATTTCCCCCGCGTTACAACAAACCAAAACTCTGGTTCAAAAGGTCGAAATGCTAGCGGACTTAATAAAGAAAGGCAAGGAGAGAATGCTACAAGTAGCTGGAACCGAGCCAGCAGTAATCAGGATGCCAATTAAAAAGGATACCTTGGACTGGTACTTGTGTAATAGCGAGGAGCTGCAGGAGGCACTTTTAGGTGCGAGCTGCCCCATTGAAACAGAAAAGCTCCGGCAGGCGCCAGTTCAGTGGATTGGGGAATGGAATTGGATCACTCGGCCAAAACGAGAAAATTCCCCTATCGCAGATGCTCTTACGGCATTCACGGATGCTGGCAGAAAATCCAGAACTGCTGCAATAACATGGCAAGAAAAGGGACTATGGAAACATCAGATTTTACAAGCAGAAGCTGCAGACAGTCTACAGACTATGGAACTTTTAGCAGTAGTATGGGCAATATCACAGCTAAGAGGACCACTGAACATCGTAACAGACTCTTTGTATGTTGCTGGGGTCGTAGCTAGAATCGAAGATGCCTCTATAAAAGAGGTGCAAAACCAGAGGCTGTATGAGTTGTTGGTACAGTTAAAAAAGGCTACAAGGTTAAGGGAGCACGCTTATGCTGTGATTCATATTAGAAGCCATAAATGGGAAGCTGGCTTGGGTGAGGGTAATGCTAGAGCAGACAGACTAGTGTCTGTGGCTCAGGGCACTCCACTGCCAGGCCAGCTGCTAGCCAGAGAAGCTCACTCTATGTTTCACCAAAATGCAAAGGGCTTGCACCGAGAGTTCAAAATCACATTGGCAGAGGTGAAGGCCATAGTTAGGGCCTGCCCGATTTGCAGCCATCACAATGGAGGTGGTGGTCTAGGCCTAGGGGTAAACCCACGGGGACTACAATCAAATGAGCTATGGCAAATGGATGTTACGCATGTCCCTAACTTTGGTAGATTGAAGTATGTGCATGTATCTATTGACACCTATAGTAAGTTCATTTGGGCAACAGCACAGGCAGGAGAAAAGGCTATCCACGTGGAAAGGCACCTATATAGCTGTTTTGCAGTAATGGGGACGCCAAAAAGGATTAAAACAGATAATGGGCCTGCTTACATTAGCAAGAGAATAGAAGGGTTCTTAAAGAGTTGGGGAATTGAGCATATCACAGGCATTCTAAACTCCCCAACAGGGCAAGCTATCATCGAAAGGGCTAATGGCACTCTGAAAAGGTACTTGGCAAAACATGAAAAGATTGCTGATCCCCAGGCAAGGCTATTGAAGAGCTTATTTGTGATCAATCACTTGTGCATATTTGGGGAAGCAGAGTACCCTCCAGCAGAATTACATCATCGGCCAAATGAAAGCAGAAAAAGGACGTGTGGGTGAAATACAGAGACCCTAAGACAGGGTTATGGAAAGATCCTGCTAAGGTTATGTTTTGGGGGAGGGGATATCTTTGTGTCTCTACCCCTACAGGACCGGTATGGGTGCCTGCAAGGTGGACTAAACCTGTTCTCGATGCAACAACTGCCAAGCAATCTGACGGAGGAAGACAAGAGGAGAATAGGGGAGAAGCTGCCACTGATCCTACGACCGCTGCTGTCACAGTTGAAAGGATACTCGAAAGCCATCGACAGGGTTTTGAAGCACTGCCAGACCTTTGAAGGACTAATTACAACTATTGGACGGTTATCGGAAGTATTACATATGGGGCCAGCGGGTCAAAATTGTCTTGATTGTAATAATCCATGTTGTGCTGCTTGGGTAGCTTTGTATTGCAGGGGTTGCGATAAGATCTTTTGGATAGAACAGTCCCTAGTATGTGACTTATGGTGTAACAGGTGTGCATTTAACCATAACTTTAACAGCTGGCAGAAAGAGCTGCAAGAGCAAACAAGGCTAGCAACAACCACGGCCTTAGCATTTTTTGAAGCACCTGAACAGAAAATATTGGCTTACTACTGTTGGGAATTGGAGAATATTGTTAAAAGGGGTTATAGTTCAAGGTACATCTCATATTATCTCTGCGAGGTGTAGCAAATTGGTACCCATAACACAGCATTACGTGGTAGGGCCCATAAGAGGAGATCCTGACAGGGAATTGGATCAGTGCTTGAGCAAGTTACAGGAGTTAAAACTGCAACAGCTAGGAACAGTAAGGACTAAAAGAAATAGGGGGAGAAAGGATAGAAGAGAAAAATGAAGCCTGTTTCTGCTGTATTGCTTAGTGCTGTAGTAGCCAGCATAGCAGGAGTTATACGCTTTACACGCTTTAATCAGCCAAGAGATAACATCTGGGTAGCATTGGCAAACCAAACTAGTCAATCGTCATTTTGCCTTAGCTTAGGAGGGGTTACTAATCCTTTCCGAACTTGCCTATTAGGTTTGCCTGTTTGGTCCCCAGGGGAATTTTGTGGTTTTGTGAACGAAAGCAGCCTGTGCAAAAACTTATCGAGCGCTGAGGGCTGTAGCCAGGTGTCTCCTGAGTGGGGAGGTAACCCTCAGATTGAGGATGGCTGCCAACAATGTAAGATCATACTGTCCTTGAACATCACCCTGCACTCTCCCCCAGAAGAATTAGATCTCTTTGGAAGTGCAAATGCCAGTTTATCCAATGTCAAACAGGGGGGTTGGTTTGGTTTTGAGCCACTGAACCTAAAAGACTTTAACAAGAATCGCAAAATTGGGCCAGCCTAGACTCATCCCTGGAATCAGGAACAGTGAATAGCCAGCTTTACTCCCGATGTAACGGTGCCAACATTACGGCCCCGAAGAAATTGCCCCCCAGGATATTTTTAATTTGTGGAGACAGAGCTTGGAATGGTATACCGGCAAAGCCACAGGGAGGACCTTACTATTTGAGGGAATTTATCGTTGTTCCATCCTAATGTATCCTTATTAGTGCAATGGAGTCAGAGAAAAACGCAGTGTGCACGAGCTAGACTGCGGTCAGATAGGGAAACCCACGTTTTGGAGTCAGACAAACCTTCTTGCTCAGAAAGAAAATGGGGGAAATGTGGAGAGTTTTTGTAGAGACATGGCTTGAGGAGAAGGGACGTGAGAAAATACAGCTGGTGAAATAATAACAGCCTCGTACAAGGCCACAGTCTCCCTGAGCAAGAAGTTAGGCGATAACAGGAGATAAAAACAGGACCTAGAAAAACCACAAACATCCTAGGAATGTAGCAATAGAGGCAGGGCTGACACTCTGTATCGGACCAATGATGAGCCTTACTTTTGTAATATGTATGAGCCTTATTACTGCTATTATAAAAGCATGCCTATCGTATCAATAAATCGAGACTTGTTGATCATCATCGGATGTGCTTGTCTCCCGTCGACTCCGTCATTACATGATATTGATGCATGATATTGTTGCATGATATTTACTGCATCCTCGGTAAATAAGAAGAGGAGAGTGATCGTCTTAGGGGATTCCCTTCTAAAAGGAACAGAGGGACCCATCTGCAGACCGGACCCGCTCCACAGGGAGGTCTGCTGCTTACCGGGGGCATCAGTAAAGGACGTTACCAGAAAACTACCTTCCTTGGTGAAAGAGACAGATTACTACCCTCTAGTAGTATTTCAAATAGGCAATGATGACTTACAGTACAGAAAGCTGAAAGCCATCAAGAGAGACTTTAGGACTCTAGGGAGAACGTTGGAGGGCTCTGGGGCACAAGTAGTGTTTAGCTCCATTACAATGCTAAGGAATGAGAAGCACGAGGTCAAAGAGAAGCAGTTGATTAATGCCTGGCTCCGAGCCTGGTGTGAGGAGAAAGGCTTTGGTTTCTTTGATCATGGGGTCACCCACGCACCCCCAGGCTTTCTTACTAGGGATGGGACACGCTTGTCTCCTAGGGGGACTAAAGTCATTACTAAAAATCTAGCTAGGCTCTTAAATAGAGCTTTAAACTAGATGTGAAGGGGGAGGGGGACAAGACCAGGCTAGTTGGGAGTTAGCCTGGAAGTGGGGCCCCAGTAACTGAGAGATGGTGTGCTGGGAAGGACCGCCAGCACATCACCACAGAGCAAGTGGGGGTGATTATACCTGGGGAAAGTAAGAATGAAACTGGCACTGTGGCGTTAGTTATTCCAAGGACCAGTCAATTGGGAATGAACTCTATTCCCTTTATGAGGGCTGAAGGTTCGCCAGCCCAGCTGAAGTGCATTTACACCAATGCACACAGCATGGGCAATAAGAAGGAGGAATTGGAAGCTGTTGTAGGGCAAGGTGACTACCATGTCGTTGCCATCATGGAAACGTGGTGGGACAACTCGTATAACTGGAGTGCAGCCATGGAGGGGTATAAACTCTTCAGGCAGGACAGGAAGGGTAGAAGAGGAGGCGGGGTAGCCCTCTATGTTAAAGAATGCTTTGGTACCCTTGAGCTGGATTACAGTGAGGAAGGGACTGAGTGCCTGTGGGTTAAAATCAGAGGAGCCCACAAGAAAGGAGGCATTGTGACGGGAGTCTGCTACAGACCACTCAGCCAAGAAGAAGCAGCTGATGAGCTCTTCTATAAACAGCTGGGAATAGTCTCTAGATCGCTACCTCTTGTCCTCATGGGAGACTTCATTCTTCCGGATATCTGCTGGGAGTACAATACAGCAGAAAGGAAGCAGTCTAGGAGGTTCCTGGAGTGTGTGGAAGACAACTTCATCACACAACTGGTGAGTGAGCCAACAAGGGAGGGTGCCCTCCTGGACCTGCTGTTTGTGGACAGAGAAGGCCTTGTGCGGGATGTGACGGCTGGAGGACGCCTGGTACAAAGCAATCATGAGATGATAAGGTTTTCAGTTCTAGGTGACATAAAGAAGGGGATTAGCAAAACAGTCACATTAAACTTCCAGAGGACAGACTTTGAATTGTTCAGCAGGCTGGTTGGCAAAGTCCCATGGGAGACAGTCCTTAAGGGCAAGGGAGCCCACAAGTGCTGTGCGCTCTTCAAAAATGAAATTGTAGCAGCTCAGGAGCAAGTCATCCCCATGTTCCGGAAAAGGAGCCATCGGGGGAAAAAAACAGCTTGGTTGAGTAGAAAGATCTTGAAAGATATCAAAAAGAAGAGGAATGTCTATGAGCTTTGGAAGAAGGGACAGGCATCTTGGGTAGACTACAGGAAGGAAGTGGGATTGTGCAGGGAAAAAATCAGGAGGGCTAAGGCCCAACTAGAAATCAAATTGGCTAAGTCTGTGAAAGATAATAAAAATCTTTCTACAAATACATTAACAAGAAAAGGAGGATTAGGGAGACTATTCAGTCCCTATTGGATGCAGAAGGAACAACAGTGACAAGGGATGAAGATAAGGCTGAGGTACTTAATGCCTTCTTTGCCTCAGTCTTTAATAGTAACGGAAGTTGTTCCCTTTGTGTACAAACCCAGGAGTTAGAGGAGCAGAATGAGGCTCCCATGATCCAACAGGAGGTGGTTAGAGACTTGCTTGCCCAGCTAGACACCCACAAGTCTACGGGGTTGGATGGGATCCACCCAAGAGTATTAAAGGAGCTGGTGGATGTCCTTTCCAAACCCCTTTCCATCATCTTCCAGCGGTCCTGGCTGACTGGGGAAGTTCCACTGGACTGGAGGCTGGCTGATGTTGTGCCCATCTACAGGAAGGGTTGCAGGGAGGATCCAGGGAACTACAGGCCTGTCAGTCTGACCTCGGTGCCGGGGAAAGTCATGGAACAGGTGATCTTGCGTGCTATCATGAAGCACATGCAAGAGAACTGGGTGATCAGGCCCAGTCAACATGGGTTCATGAAAGGCAGGTCTTGCCAAACTAACCTGATCGCCTTCTATGACATAGTGACTCGACTACTGGATGGGGGAAAGGCTGTATATGTAGTCTTCTTGGACTTCAGTAAAGCCTTGACACAGTTTCTCATAGCATTCTGCTTCAGAAACTGTCTGCCTCTGGCCTGGACAGGCGCACACTCTCCTGGGTTGAAAACCGGTTGGATGGCCGGGCCCAGAGAGTGGTGGTAAATGGAGTTAACTCCAGCTGGAGGCCAGTTACAAGTGGAGTTCCTCAGGGCTCGGTACTGGGTCCAGCCCTGTTCAATGTCTTTATCAATGACCTGGATGAAGGCATTGAGTGCACCCTTAGCAAGTTTGCAGATGACACTAAGCTGTGTGGAAGTGTGGATCTGCTGGAGGGTAGGGAGGCTCTGCAAAGGGATTTGAACAGGCTGGGCCACTGGGCTGAGAACAATGGCATGAGTTTTAACAAGGTCAAATGCCGGGTCCTGCACTTGGGGCACAACAACGCTATGCAGTGCTACAGACTAGGAGAAGTCTGGCTAGAAAGCTGCCTGGAGGAGAAAGACCTGGTGGTCATGGTTGACAGCCGACTGAACATGAGCCAGCAATGTGCCCAGGTGGCGAAGAAGGCCAGTGGCATCTTGGCTTGTATCAGAAACGTCGTGACCAGCAAGTCCAGGGAGGTTATCCTCCCTCTGTACTCGGCACTGGTGAGACTGCACCTTGAGTTCTGTGTTCACTTCTGTGCCCTTCACAAGAAGGATGTTGAGGCTCTGGAGCATGTCCAGAGAAGAGCAACAAAGCTGGTGAGGGGGCTGGAGAACAAGTCTTATGAGAAGCGGCTGAGAGACCTGGGGTTGTTTAGCCTGGAGAAGATGAGGCTGAGGGAAGACCTTATCCACAACTACCTGAAAGGGGGTTGTGGAGAGGAGGGAGCTGGCCTCTTCTCCCAAGTGACAGGGGACAGGACAAGGGGGAATGGCCTGAAGCTCCACCAGGGGAAGTTCAGGCTTGACATCAGGAAAACATTTTTCACCGAAAGAGTCATTGGGCACTGGAATGGGTTGCCCAGGGAGGTGGTTGAGTCACCTTCCCTGGAGGTGTTTAAGGGACGGGTGACGAGGTACTGAGGGGTATGGTTTAGGGAGTGTTAGGAATGGTTGGACTCGATGACCCAGTGGGTCCCTTCCTACCTAGTCATTCTATGATTCTATGATTCTATATTAGGAACTGGAACAATATGTACAGATAAGGTGAGCTGATCTGCATGAGCATTACCTTCCGTTAAAAATCCTGGAAGATTAGTGTGACTCCTTATATGCAGCACATAAAAAGCATGTTTTCTTTAAGTGAGTAGGAACCATAATTGTTTAAATAGCAAGAAAAGATGTTCATGAATTATGTGTTTTAGCCATGATTTCTCTAATCTTTGCACTACGTTATCAACATATTGTGAGTCTGTTACCAAATTAGCAGGGCTGTCGTTTCACAATGTAAAAACTTGAGCTACAGCAAATAACTTGATAATTTGTGGTCATCCTGCAGAATAAAAAATCCTATCCTGCTATTGCATGCCACCATGCCATGTGAGCACTGCCTTTCCTGTTTTTCTTGATCCGTCTGTGAACACTGTAGGCCCTGAAACAGAAACAGCATGACACAAAGGAAAAGAGACAATGATTAAATCTTTACAAAGTTGCAAGAGCTTATGTGATGGAAAATGAACTCTAATTTCTCCTGAAAATCCTTCAAGGGCAATCTGTAATGAAAGACTGTTAGTTAAACACCAACCTAAATATTCTACTGTAATAGGGATAACAATGTTCATTTCCAGTTATTTGTACTGTTCTTTTTCTGCCTTTTGTAATGACATCTGCAATCATTTGAATCTGAGTAGATATGGTTTTCTTAGGCTGATATGATAAAAAGATCCACTCTAATATTACTAGAGGATCTGAAAGCACAGTTACCCATTGTGCTATCAGACCAAATGCCTGACAGAGAGTGACAAAGACAAATAAATGTATTGGATGACCATCAAGTCGTCTATGGGCTTTTCTCTGAGAAATTGCTTTTTCACTTTTTCCCAAAGCTTCTTATGCTTCACTCGTAAGGGCACGAGGTACTGTCAGAGCCATAACTCCCTTAAGAAGAACAAATAATGGACTCAGTTCTGCATTAGTGATGCCCAAATAAGGCCTAGCCCAACTGATTGTTCCTAGGATTTTTTGCAAATCGTTTAAAATTTTGACTGCTGTCTGCTATTTAATTTGCTGAGGTTCATTTGTGGCATCTAAAATTTTCCAACCCAGATATTTCCATGGTGGACAAGTTTGAATTTTTTCAGGTGCAACTTGAAGGCCAGCCCTTTCCAGGACAATCTTTGTCTCTCGTACAATCAAGTGGAGCTGCTTAGTTTCTTTTCCTGCAAAAAAAGAATGTCATCCATGTAATGATAACAAAAAAATGTCAGAGTATTTTTGCCTTATACTAGACAAAACTTGTGCAACAAATTGTTGACAAATAGATGGACTGTTTTTCATTCATTGAGGCAATACTGTCCAATGAAATCTCTGTAAGGGCTCTGAATTATTTGTGGAAGGCACAGAAAATGCAAATCTAGGAGCATCATCTGAGTGTAAAGGAATTGTGAGGAAACAGTCTTTTAGGTCTAGTATTACAATGTCCCAGTCTTGTGGAATCATGGTGGGAGACGGCATTCCTCGCTGAAGTGCTCCCATGTCTTCTATAACTTCGTTAACTTTTCTGAGATCATGTAACATATGCCAGGCACCATTCTTTTTTCTGATTACAGAATTGGAGTGTTCCAAGGACTATTGGTAGGAACAAGGTGACCTTACTGTAATTGTTCCTGTACTTGCAAAGCACGGCTTTTCTCTTCTGGTAGGGGCCACTGGTCTACCCAAACAGGTGTATCGGTTAGCCATTTAAGCTTAGGAGCAGTTCGAGGGGCAGGCTGTGCTTCAGTGGCCCCTACATAAAAGGAGATTTCACAGAGATAGTTGCTCCCCAAGCAGTCAGAACATCTCTTCCCCATAAATTGATAGGAGCTGTTGAAATAAAAGGTCTGACTGTTGCTGTTTGTCCTTCTGGCCCAACAATTTGGACATAATGACTGCTTTGTTTTGCTGGGGTGGCACCTCCAATTCCTGCTAAAGCTCCTTGGGCTTCTGTTGTCGGCCACTATGCAGGCCAGTTACAAGAGGACAGTACTGTGACACCTGCTCCTGTATCAACTTTGCCCCATAATGTAATTGAATCTGGCTTGCCTCCTATTTAGGAATAGCTGACAAATAAATAGAGGGTGAGTGTCATTTAACATTTGTGTCCAATAAATTTCTGGCAAACCTGTGGAGCCAAAGCCTTGATCCCCTCTTGTTTTACTTTGAGATGCAGAATTAACACAGGCTCAAAACACTATTAATTGAGCAATGCAACTGCCTTGAGGAATATACACAGGTGGAGGAGGAGTGTAAATCATGGCTTGTATTTGTCCCGTAAAGTCTGAATCAATAACACCTGGCCATACAAAAAGACCTTGCAAAGTAGTACTCGAACAACCCACTAACCACACACTTAAACCGTTACCAATAGGACCAAAAGCCTGGAGCGGCACCTTATGGACACTTTGATCCTCTATTGTGATTGGGGAGGCTGTGGAGACATCCAAGCCAACACTCCCTGCTGTGGCAGGTTGGAGGGTGTGGAGAAGATCCGAGTGGGGGCATTTAGTATCGTCATGCGCCTCCGCCTCGCACTGGACTGCCGATTTCCCTGATTTCTTGATGTTATCAGTTTGCCCTCAATATCGTATTTGGAATGGCACTGATTTGCAAAGTGATAGCCTTTTCGACACTTAGGACAAAGGCCCAGGGGCTGCGGAATTCCTGACCCCCTTTGTGGCTTTGGACACTCTCTTCTAAGATGTCCTTCCTGATCACAAAGGAAACATTTCTTGTCCGCTTTCATAATTGCTGCAACCTCAGAGGCTACTGCAGAGACAACGTTAAAGTTCACTTTTTTTTTTTTTTGGGGGGGGGGGGGGTCCACAGCAGGCTGGGGACTCCTGCTGACCGTACCCGGAAGGAGATCATGGGAGGGGTATAAGAGGCGCGTGTAAGATCAAGCGCACACCGGCCAGCCATGTAACTTCAATAAAGAAACTTGCTTCCACATCACCGTCTCATGTCTCGACAGTGACAGTTTTGCATCCCTTACATAATTGAATGTGCTTTTTCACAAGCCTCTATCATTTGCACTACTGTAGGACTTTGCAAGGGCGCAATAACTTTTTTGCAATTGAGACTGGCATTTTCAAAGGCCATGGTAACAGCAAGGTTTCTCGTGCCTCAGGATTTTTGACTTGCTTATCAATAGCATCTTTTTAATGATCCACAAACTGGATATAAGTTTCTGAAGTGCCCTGCTTAATGGTTATGAACGATGGTGTGTTTTTTTTCAGATCAGGGACCTCTTTCAAGGTTTGCATGGCTAAATCTTTACTCTGTCGTCGAACTTCCTGATGCCATCTCGCCTGAATATTAGGATCAGTGTACTCAGCCATGCCAAGCAGTTGATTTATGTTAACATTTCACAGAGGATCCCCTAATGGGTGCTGAAGGTTAGCAACAGCAGTATTCTGACAAAGCTGGCGCCACTTAGCATCATAAACTGCTATTTGCATAGGTGTTAAGATACTTCCGATAACATTCGTAATGTCAAAATGAGTTAAATCTTCCGTAAACACAGTTTTTATAAGAGTCTGCGTGGATGGCACATAAAGACCGTTCTCAGTGGCAGTTTTTCTGAGATCTCTTAAAAAGCCCACACAACAGGTTCATATTGTGGATCACCTTGCTGGTTGCAAAAGACTGGGAAAATGCCCATCTACATTGTGCTTGCTCCTTTATCTTAGCCCATGTTTGCAGAGGATCGCGAGCAGGCAGTGAAAGATCAAGAGCAGAGCAGGGAGGGTGCTCCGCTTCTGTGAGCCCAGGTGAAACAGGGTGCAGGAGTAACATAGCAGGCTCTGTTAAAAGCGGCACAGACACATTTAGCAGAAAAGGATCTCCCTCAGATGACTTAGGCATTTTGGGCCATGCCCCAAGGCTATTTAAAAAGTCTTCTGGCGGTGCTGAAGGCTGTGGTGCAGCACAAATTAATTCTTCCTCCTTTGATTTGGGAGGGGAGGAAGTAGCTGCTATCGTGGTGGCAATAGTTTTACAATCTTGCTTTAACTTTTTGAGCGTGTCTTTAATCAATGGCCAAGTTGTAAGGAGCGATTGTGCAGCGGTATCTCCGCACATAGTCGCTTCCATCAAGGTATCACCTCCCTTTTCCCATGTACTTATTTGAAAAGTGTTTTCTGCTGCGCATGCAGTTTCATTTTTTTCGTAGCCGAACCAACAGAGTACGGACTTTATGCTCATTGTAAATAACCTCCCTTGACTTCAATATACACATTAAAACATCTAAGATAGAACTTTCTTCTTTGGTCATATCCTGACCCATTTTTCTGTCTCTTTTTTCTATTTCTCATTTTTCTAAAATTCCCAGCTGCTCACCTCAATTCCACAGAGGCTTTATTAAAAGGCATCGTGACTTGCAGCTCTTCATTTCGCTGTGATTATCGGCTAAGCTGGGTCACCACAGGCTGTTCTCTCCCCAGGTGGGTATTGGACCTCTTCAAGCCGCTTCCAAATCACAGCACAGGGTCACTATTTGTGGTGATTGATCGGGCATGGACTCCATTTGAGGTGCAAATGAAATTGTTTATTGAGTAAAAGTACGGGGTTTTTATACTCTCATCTAGCTCGTTAGCAGCTATCCCAGTAAAATTCCACTACATGACTTCATAGAGATAAACACAAAACTACAGATATGAATGTACACCTTATCTCCTTGTTATGTTTTCTGCTTCTCCGCTTCTCACACATTTCACCACCATCCCACAAGTACAGCTTAAAGATTCAAGGAATTTAGACTAGCTAGCAAGCCTCAGACCAATGGCCAGTTGGTCTGTGCTCACTTGTTGACATTATAAGCATGCCAGCACAGTGGCCACCTGCACCAGCATACACACAATAGTGGAGCCTTTAAGTCTGCACATTTTAAGATCAAAGCCTTTTCTCATCAACTTCAAACCCAAACATGCCTTCTCCCATACAAAACAAAACATGCAAAAATTTCTTCCATGTTTTCTGTTCTCTTAGAACTCATGGGCAGGTGACTTGGCAGGAGGGAGACCACCAAGGATTTTGTTACCTTTGTGATTTATTTTCATAGAATCATAGAATCATACAATTACCAGGATGGAAAGGACCCACTGGATCATTGAGTCCAACCATTCCTAACACTCCCTTAAAACATGTCCCTAAGCACTTCATCCACCCATTCCTTAAACACCTCCAGGGAAGGTGACTCGACCACCTCCCTGGGCAGACTGTTCCAGTGCCCAATGACTCTTTCCGTGAAGAATTTTTTTCTGATATCCAGCCTGAACCTCCCCTGGCAGAGCTTCAGGCCATTCCCCATTGCCCCATCCTCTGTCAATTGGGAGAAGAGGCCAGCTCCCTCCTCTCCACAACCTCCTTTCAGGTAGTTGTAGAGAGCAATAAGGTTTCCCCTCAGCCTCCTCTTCTCCAGGCTAAACAACCCCAGCTCTCTCAGTCGTTCCTCGTATAACTTGTTCTCCAGCCCCTTCACCAGCTTCGTTGCTCTTCTCTGGACACGCTCCAGAGCCTCAACATCCTTCTTGTGGTGAGGGGCCCAGAACTGAACACAGTACTCAAGGTGCGGTCTCACCAGTGCTGAGTACAGAGGGAGAATAACCACCCTGGACCCGCTGGTCACACCATTTCTGATACAAGCCAAGATGAAAGGGCTAATCATAATAGGGGGAGTGATTTTACTGCTATTATTTTTGCCTTGCTTGATGCAATGTATTGGAAAAGCATTAGAGCGCGTAGTGGCCCAAGCCTGGATTGTGCAAAAAGAAAAAGGGGGATTTGTAGAAGAATGGCTCAAGGAGCAAGGACATATTTATGAGGCCTACGTGCACAATCCAGCCTGCATTGACCTTGACAGAACAACAGAGGTCATGGAATAAGGGAGTACAACGTTATAAGGAAGTAAAGAGCAGAAAAGGAGACTTGTCAGCATGTCCAAGCGGAAAAAACAAGGGGATGGACATATCATCATCACTACGTGTGAACAGTAGCTTAGAACCAATTATAAAGCAAGTAGAGGTACGTGAACACGTAGCGCGTGAACCCTGTATCATATTATAAAAGGCATTGTATCTGGGCAATAAAGGGAGTTCCAGATTACTTCTATGAGGACATGTGGTTCTTCCAGACAAGGCCCTCCACACTTGGCCTCGTTAAAATACCGCCATTGGCTTCGGCCCAGCAGTCCAGTCTGTTAAGATCCCTTTGCAGAGCCTCCCTACCCTCCAGCAGATCCACACTTCCACACAGCTTAGTGTCATCTGCAAACTTGCTAAGGGTGCACTCAATGCCTTCATCCAGGTCATTGATAAAGACGTTGAACAGGGATGGACCCAGTACCGAGCCCTGAGGAACCCCACTTGTGACTGGCCTCCAGCTGGAGTTAACTCCATTTACCACAACTCTCTGGGCCCGGCCATCCAACCAGTTTTCAACCCAAGAGAGTGTGCGCCTGTCCAGGCCAGAGGCAGACAGTTTCTGAAGCAGAATGCTCTGAGAAACTGTGTCAAGGCTTTACTGAAGTCCAAGAAGACTACATATACAGCCTTTCCCCCATCCAGTAGTCGAGTCACTATGTCATAGAAGGCGATCAGGTTAGTTTGGCAAGACCTGCCTTTCATGAACGCGTGTTGACTGGGCCTGATCACCCGGTTCTCTTGCATGTGCTTCATGATAGCACTCAAGATTACTTGTTCCATGACTTTCCCTGGCACTGAGGTCAGACTGACAGGCCTGTAGTTCCCTGGATCCTCCCTGCAACCCTTCTTGTAGATGGGCACAACATTAGCCAGCCTCCAGTCCAGTGGAACTTCCCCAGTCAGCCAGGACCACTGGAAGATGATGGAAAGGGGTTTGGAAAGAACATCCACCAGCTCCTTTAATACTCTTGGGTGGATCCCATCCAACCCCGTAGACTTGTGGGTGTCTAGCTGGGCAAGCAAGTCTCTAACCACCTCCTCTTGGATCATGGGAGCCTCATTCTGCTCCTCTAACTCCTGGGTTTGTACACAGGGGGAACAACTTCCGTTACTATTAAAGCCTGAGGCAAAGAAGGCATTAAGTACCTCAGCCTTGCCCTTATCCCCTGTCACTGTTGTTCCTTCTGTATCCAATAGGGACTGAATATTCTCCCTAATCCTCCTTTTCTTGTTAATGTATTTGTATAAAGATTTTTTTATCTTTCACAGACTTAGCCAATTTGATTTCTAGTTGGGCCTTAGCCCTCCTGATTTTTTCCCTGCACAATCCACTTCCTCCCTGTAGTCCACACAAGACGCTTACCCCTTCCTCCAAAGTTCATAAACATTCCTCTTCTTTTTGATGCATCTCAAGATCTCCCTGCTCAACCAAGCTGTCTCTTTCCCTGACGGCTCCTTTTCCAGAACACAGGGATGGCTTGGTCTTGAGCTGCTAGGATTTCATTTTTGAAGAGCGCCCAGCCCTCGTGGGCTCCCTTGCCCTGAAGGACTCTCTCCCATGGGACTTTGCCAACCAACCTTTTGAACAGTCCAAAGTCTGCCCTCTGGGAGTTTAATGTGACTGTTTTGCTAATCCCCTTCTTTATCCCACATAGAACTGAAAACCTTATCATCTCATGATTGCTTAGTCCCAGGCGTCCTCCAACCATCACATCCCCCACAAGACCTCTATTCACAAACATCAGGTCCAGAAGGGCACCCTCCCTTGTTGTTTCACTAACCAGTTGTGTGAGGAAGTTGTCTTCCACACACTCCAGGAACCTCCTAGACTGCTTCCTTTCTGCTGTATTGTACTCCCAGCAGATATCCGGAAGAATGAAGTCTCCCATGAGGACAAGAGGTAGCAATCTAGAGACTATCCCCAGCTGTTTAAAGAAGAGCTCATCAGCTGCTTCTTCTTGGCTGAGTGGTCTGTAGCAGACTCCCGTCACAATATCTGCCTTCTTGTGGGTTCCTCTGATTTTAACACATAGGCACTCAGTTCCTTCCTTACCGTAATCCAGCTCAAGGGTATCAAAGCACTCTTTAAGATAGAGGGCTACCCCACCTCCTTTTCTACCCTTCCTGTCCCACCTGAAGAGTTTATACCCCCCAATAACTGTACTCCAGTTATATGAGTCATCCCATCATGTTTCCGTGATGGCAACGACATGGTAGTCACCTTGCCCTACAACAGCTTCCAATTCCTCCTTCTTATTGCCCATGCTGAGTGCATTGGTGTAAATGCACTTCAGCTGGGCTGGCAAACCTTCAGCCCTCATAAAGGGAATAGAGTTCATTCCCAATTGACTGGTCCTTGGAATAACTAACGCCACAGTGCCAGTTTCATCCTTGCTGTCCCCAGCTGTACTCACCCCCACTTGCTCTGTGGTGATGTGCTGGTGGTCCACTCCCGCACACCATATCTCAGTCGCTGGACTCCCACTACCAGGCTCATTCCCAACTAGCCTTGTCTCCTCCCCCTCCCCCTTCACATCTAGTTTAAAGCTCTATTTAAGAGCCTAACTAGATTTTTAGAAAGTACTTTAGTCCCCCTTGGAGACAAGCATGTCCCATCCCTAGTAAGAAAGCCTAGGGGTGCATGGGTCACTCTGTGATCAAAGAATCCAAAGCCTCTCTCCTCACACCAGGCTTGGAGCCAGGCATTAATCAACTGTTTGTCCTTGACGTCCTGTTCCATATTCCTTAGTGTTGGGATGGAACTAAACACCACTTGTGCCCCAGAGCCCTCCATCATTCCCCCTAGAGCCCTGAAGTCTCTTTTGATGGCTTTCAGCTTTCTGTGCTGCAAGTCATCATGGCCTATTTGAAATACTAGCAGGGGGTAATAATCCATTTCCTTCACCAAGGAAGGAAGTGTTCTAGTGACATCCTTCACTGATGCTCCCGGTAAGCAGCAGACCTCCCTGTGGAGTGGGTCCGGTCTGCAGATGGGTCCCTCCACTCCTTTTAGAGGGGAATCCCCTAAGACAATCACTCTCCTCTTTTTATTTACAGAGGATGTTTTTAAGGTACTTTGAGGATGCTGGAGCCTAGGGAATGTTTCTAGGCTGTGGGAGCCATCTTATTCTTCCTTGGGGATAGGTTCCACCTGCAGCACTTCTTATTTATTTTTGAGGGTGATTTGGGGGTTTGTTGTCTGGGTGAGGGGAGCAGGTTTCCTGTGCCGGGCAGGAACTTGCTGCCATTCCCCATCTCTTGTTCCTCTAGCCTTGCAGTCTGTAGGTAGGAGCTGCTTAGCCACACTGTCTCCAGCAGCCTGCTGAGTTTGTGAGAGGGCACTTCTCCAACGATCTATTTCCCTCTCACATTCCCTGATTGTCCTTAATCTATTTACTTCCTCCCTCAACTCTGCCACCATGTGAAGGAGTTCCCCCACGAGAGCACAGCTCCCACAAGTGTAGCCGGTACCCAGAGGCATGAGCTGGTGTGGCAGGGGGGCACTGCCTACAGCCCAGGGTCTGCATAGCTGCATGTACCCACTGAGGCTCTGTCTGGGTGGCAACATCCATCCTGTTCGCCGTGGCATCCGGAGCAGTTTTAATCTTCTGCCTGGTAGCCACCATGATCCACGGCCCCGTCTGACCAGCCTCTCCCTGAGCCCCTCCTGCTCACCCTGCCCACTCACACTGCCGCTTGAACTGCCCCTTTGTACTAACGTGCCACACTCCTCTTTACCGTGCTCCCAAGGGACCGTTTTAAATCTCCCGCGGTATCCGCCGGGACCGCCCCCTCCCGTCCGGCACCGCGCGGGACCGTGCGCTGCCGCGTGTCAGGAGCCGAGCGCCGCCCCCCGCCCCGCTCCCGCTTGGGTTTTCCTAAGCTTTTCCCGTCTCAGGGAAGTGCCCCACCGCCTCAGATGGCCACCCCACCGCAGTACTCACCGTCCTGCCGCTGGATGTCGCCGAAAAAGCCAATAAAGAAGAAAAGACAAAATGCCTCTTTAAATTGTCTTTCTGATTAGAATGATCTGTCTCTGTATGGAATAACACTCCTTTCTGTCTCCTAGTTATTCACCTGGTACCTTGTAATTCCTGGTTTCATGGGCCCTGCCTGTTTCCTGATATTCACCCATTAGTTCCACAGTTCTGTTTTGTCAGCAGAGTAGAAAAAGGATGCTTATAGAATGTCCTGAGTTGGAAGGGATCAACAAGGATCATCGAGTCCAACTCCTATCACTGCATAGGACAACCCCAAAATTCACACCATGTGTCCAAGGGTGTTGTCCAAATGCTTCCTGAATATTGTTAAGCTTGGCACCATGACTACTTCCCTGGGGAGCCTGCTCCAGTGCTCCATCACCCTCCTCTGGACACTCTCCATTGGCTTTCTATCCTGTTTATACTGTGATGCCCAAAACTGCACACAATACTCAAGGTGGGGCTGCACTGACGGAGACCAGCTCACAGGGACGCCTGAAATCGACAGACGGACTACCGCTCTGGTGGCAAGTAGCAATATTTTATTCTCCGAATGGAGTTTTTATACTCTTCTGGTTCCTCTTCAGACAATGATTAAGTGCTTCTAGTTAAGATAACATCGTGCTTGTATGCACTATTTACATACTTTATTACTATTCTTGTCGTGAGAAAGCAAGCTCTATAAGTTCTACAAACAAGGGTCTACGTGTCTGTCCAGAGTTCACATAACATCCTTAACTAAATCTGCAGGTGTTCCTGGAGTGTATACATTTAACTTGGGCCCTGGAATGGGGAGAAACCCATTATATTGCCAAGAACCTCTGTGTCCACATCCTCCCTTCCAGGAGGAGCGGCTTTTGATCTCAGCACAGTGTTCTGTTATTGACCCTTCCAGGCCCTACAGAACACTGCTCTCAAGGCCTCTGGCTTCATCATTCTGCTTTTGACCCTTTCAGGCCCTCAGAAAGTATAATGGTTCTCCTCATTTCACCCTTTCTTTTTAAACTGAAAGCAGAATCGGCTTATCTTTAATGTGTTCCAATTTCATTTTTTTCATGTCCACGACTATTTGTCAAAACTGTTTTATGATAAGCTTTAAGATGTATGGACAGACAAGTAGTCCCAAAAGAATTACAATAGCAATTATTATTAAGCAGCGATTAGGGCCGCAATTCCCGCTATTATTAGCCCGATCATTCTCTTATGCCGATACATTAGCTGCTGCGTCGCTTTTTCTAATATTTCCGATCCTCTATCAGGGTACCAATTTTGTGATAAATTGATAGGTAAATATACATAATCAGGTTGTTTTCCCAATAGAAAGGAATCACTAGTACTGTTTATACAATTAGAGATTTGACAGTTGGTACAATTAACTGTATCGTTAACAATGATCAACGTTCCACTTAAGAATGCATAAGGTTCTGGAACACAAGCCCGCATATAGAATTCAGTAACATTTTGTGTTTCTTCCATTGCCCATACTGATCCCATTTGGATCCATGAGATGTTCAGTTTTTTTGCTTTAATTTTTCCCAAGGCAGCAACAGCCTTCCATAAGTTGGAATAAAATGTTCGATTATTTTTTGTCCATATTCGGGAGACTAGATTTATTGGTCTCGATTGCCTATTAATCATGTTCCAGTCACATAGGGACGTATTAGAACACGTTGTTTCATTGGCATAACACATTCTCCAAGATGGTGCAAAGTCCATCCTTGGAGGAAGTATACTTCGGCATGGGGAAATATGCGGTGGGGGTGTTCCAGGACCTTTGTTTCCATTTTTAAGATTTGGATAATAAAAATCTAAGGCCCAATGAATTCCTGCTGACACATTAGTGTCCCAGTCATGTTGGATAATCACTTCCTCACATGATGATTCGGTACGATTGATTTGAAAACACATTGGATTGCCATCTAACCTTCCAGAAAAGTTAAAACGTGCTGAAAAGATCACAATATGTTTATCAGAATATTGTCCCATAAACATAGTCTGATTATTATATACGGGAATATCTGTCGGCTCTTCCCATGTAACTGGATGGATAACAGGAGGGTTGGGAACAAATGCCCAATATGTTTCTGCCTTACATCCGCGTTGTAACAGCCATAGGGTGCTCAGCAACGTTGCTAACAATCGAATCCCCGTCTCCCATTCTCTACTCAACGACAGCCTCTGCATTTGTCGCCGTAGTTTCCCCATTCTTGTTTTTGGCATGTCGGACGCACCTTTCCGGAATCCACCGTGGCGATGTTTCATCTGTAGGAAAAACACAAACATACCCTCTGCCCCAGATCAGTACCGGATCAGGACCACGCATTTTTCCATCCATTGGGTCTTTCCAGTATACCTCAGGCTTAATATTAATTTTATGATTCCACTGTCTGTCAGCAGCAGATTGACCATCTTCGTCCAACGTTAAAAAATTGAGGACAAATAGGGCATGCGATAATAAAGAAAATGGGGTATCCTTTACCCCCCATGTCCCCCTCTTTATTTTATTAATTTGAGTTTTCAAAAGATGATTATACTTTTCAACAATTCCTTGCCCTTGTGGATTATATGGAATACCCGACTTGTGTTGGATGGAAAATTGCTGACAAAAGGTTCTGAATCCTTGACTGATGTAGGCAGGGCCGTTATCAGTTTTAATCATTTTGGGGATTCCCAGGACACTAAAACAATGGAGTAAATGAGTGCATAGATGTGATAATTTTTCTCCTGACAGGGCAGATGCCACGGAAAAATGTGAGAAAGTATCTATGGTGACATGAACATATGAGAGTTTTCCAAAGGCTGGAATATGAGTGACATCCATTTGCCATAAATCATTAGGTAATAAGCCCCTAGGGTTGATACCATATTGAGGGGCAGGTAATAATGGAACACAGGAGGGACAGTTCTTAACTATTGATTGCGCTTGTTCTCGAGTAATACTACACATTTTCCTTAAAGTTCGAGCTGATAAATGATATAATTCATGTAGGTGTGTGGCTTTGGATATGTTATATACATGTGGTTTTGTCAAATTATCAGCTGCTTGATTACCTTGTGCCATAGGACCAGGCAGGTTAGAATGACTACGAATGTGTCCCACAAAAACTGGACAATCCCTTTGTAACAACAGGGATTGTATAAGGCTCAAATGCTGTTGGATAAAAGTCACTTTAGAATTTATGATTGGTACTGTTTCAAGCATGTACAAGGCTTGCACAATGTATAGACTATCCGTGATGATATTCAAAGGCTGAGCATATTTTAGTAAGGCTTGATAGACAGCATATAATTCAGCCATTTGTGCAGATACGTCCTGTAATATCCAAACATAATGATTAGGTGGTGCTAATAACACAGCGCGACCATTTGAAGAACCATCAGTATACACAGTCAAAGCGTCTTTTAGAGGTGCTTGTTTTACAATCGTTGGGAAAACGACAGAATGGTATGTGGTGAAGCTAAGTAATTTGTTCAATGGATATTTACTGGATATTTCCCCTGTAAAATTTGCAAGGGATAAAGCAAACTCATCCATCATATTGAGCAGCCATGTAATTTGATCTGGTTTATAAGGCAGGACTATTTTAGCTGGTTCTTTTCCAAGATAAGTTATACTTAGTTTTCGCCCTTGTTTTACACACTCTACAATTTTATGGGGATATGATTTTAGGGCAACATTTTGACTGTGACGGCCATGAATCCAACAGAGGATTCTGTCTTGATACAATACCCCGGTGGGAGACAACTTAGTGGGAAGAATAAGTAATTCCCAAGGTTTAGTTAAATCAGCATAAGTCAATTTCACATCTGCCATGGCCTTCTCAACTTTTGCCAAGGCTTGAGAGGCTTCTTTCGTCAGTTTACGAGGAGAATTAGGATCAGGTTTTCCTTCCAATATTTTAAACAAAGGGCTAAGCTCTGAAGTGGTGAGTTTCAGGAATGGCCTTATCCAATTGATATCACCCAAAAGTTTCTGAAAATCATTTAAGGTTGTCAGGTGTTGTACTGAAAGGGCAATTTTTTGTGGTGCAAAATATTTAGGGTATAGCTGAAACCCCAAGTATTTAAAAGGAAAAGTTCGCTGTATTTTATCTTGGGCTATCTTCAGCCCGCTTCGTTCCAATTGTTGCTCCATATGGGAATAGGCCGCTACTAGTAATTCGACAGATTCAGCGGCCAACAAGATATCATCCATATAGTGGATACAAATCAATGATGGAAAACACTGTCTCGTCTGTTTAAGACTTTCAACCACAAATTTCTGACATAATGTAGGACTATTAGCCATACCTTGAGGTAAAACTTTCCATTGATAGCGGTCCATAGGTTCGCTGTAGTTAATAGAAGGAACACTGAAAGCAAATCTGTGACAGTCATCAGGATCTAGCAATACGGTATAAAAACAGTCCTTCAAGTCAGTTATTATTTTTTGATAATGTGCTGGTATTGCCACAGGGCTAGGTAGTCCAGGTTGCAAAGCGCCCATAGGGTGCATAGTCTTATTTACTGCCCGAAGATCCTGTAATAATCTCCATTTCCCTGTTTTCTTTTGCACTACAAATATAGGAGAATTCCACGGAGAGGTAGATGGTTCAATATGCCCTAAGGTGAGTTGTTCCTGCACCAACTCCCTGGCCGCTATTAATTTTTCTTGGGGCAGTGGCCACTGATCCACCCACACTGGTTCGTCAGATTTCCAGTGAATTTTGTCTGCGTGGGGGACAGGAACATCAGTGGCCACTACAGGGAAAAACCCAGTCCTGTTCGATCTGTTTTTTCTTGAATTTCCACCGGCTTTGAGCAGCCAGTTGAGCTTTTCCCAAGTCCTCTTCCCGGAAAATATCGTTGGTTACACATCATATTAGAAACTTGGGGGCTAGGACTATACAGATAAGCTCCCATCTGAATCAGAATATCTCTTCCCCACAAGTTAACGGGGAGGGCTGGCAATACGTAGGGTTGTACAGTCCCAGCGTGTCCCTCCTCATCTTTCCAGCTCAAGATTTTAACGCTTTGTAATGGAGCATTTGCCATCCCTATTCCTTTTAAATGAGTAGCCGATAGCTGCAAGGGCCATTCCTCTGGCCATTTATCTTTAGACATAACTGTGACATCAGCCCCAGTATCAAGTAGCCCAACAAAAATCTTGCCTTCTATGCACAGATGTAATTCTGGTCGTTCCTGTCCTATCTGATGAATGAAAAATACATCAGAAGAGCCAAAGCCTGCCGTTCCCCTAATTCTACTTGTCGATTTTTCTATAGAGGAAATAAACGGCAGTAGCAGTAATTGAGCAATTTTTGTATTCTGGGGGAGATTGAAAATACTGGTTTCCGTATACATCATGACTTTGATTTCTCCCTCGTAATCTGGGTCAATTAGACCTGGAGAGACCTTCAGGCCTTTCATAGTTAACCCACTTCTTCCCATTACTAATCCACATATCTCTGGGGGCATAGGTCCATAAACTCTAGTGGGTACAGCCTGAATCCCCATTTCAGGTGTTAATACGATGTGGGAGGCGGTACAGAGGTCCAATCCTGCACTACCGGCTGTTGCTCTAATGAGGGATGAAATGGATTTTTTCCCTGCACTGGGTATGTCCCCTGTATTCTTTTCTGGGCCCGGGGCAAGCCCTTCTGGCCGTTTCCGAAAATGGGGAGGTATTATTTGTTAAGGCATTACCATCTTTATCTCTTTTTGAATGACATTCGTTAACCCAATGCTTTCCTCGAGGACACCTTGGACATAGCCCTGGTTCCTTTGTCGTGGATGGACGATACAAACGTCTTTTATTTTTATAATCTTTTGCTATATGTCCCTTTTGTCGGCAGGTATAACAACTCCCTGGAGGACCTGGTACTCTCAGCTTTTGTCCCCCTCTCATCACTGCCATTGCTTGTTCGATTGATTGTCCTTTAAGTCTATGATCAGCAAATGCCTGACACAGAATAACAAAAACATACATATTGGATGACCATCAAGTCGTCTATGGGCTTTTTTTCTGAGCAATGTTTTTTTCAATTTCGCACAAAGTTTGTTGTGCATCACTCCTAAAAGTACGAGGTGCTGTTAAAGCCACGTCCTCCCTTAAGAAGATCAAATAATGGACTTAGTTCTGCATTAGATATACCCAAATAAGGTTTAACTCAATTGATTGTTTCTAGGAGCTTTTGTAAATTGTTTTAACTACTATTTGCAATTTGGCTTGCTGGGGTTCAATTGTGGCATTCAAACTTTTCCTACTCAAAATATTTCCAGGTTTGAATTTTTTCCAGGTGCGACTTGAAGGCCTATTTTCTCTAATACAATCTTTGAAATGGTATTAATTGAGTAATACAACTGCTTTGGGTGATATACACAGGTGGGAAAGGAATATAAACCATTGCTTGTATTTGTCCAGTAAAATCAGAATTAATAACACCAGGTTACACAAAAGGACTTTGCAAAGTGACACTCGAATGACCTACTAACCAAAACACTTAAACCGTTACCAATAGGACCAAAAGCTTAAAGCGAAACCTTCAATCCCTTATTATTGAGGAGGCTGTAGAGAAGATCCAAGCAGGAGCATTTACTGTTGTCACACATCTCCGCTGCATGCTGGGTTGCTGGTTTCCTTGGTTCTTTGATGTTAACGGTTTACCCCCGGCTTCTTTTGTCTTTACCTGTATGGGAATTCTCAAGGCTGCAAATGCATTAACTTTTCTATTCCTTTGCAGTTTTTTACTCTCGGAGGATACTCCTTTTGGGGTCTTAAATCATGTCTTCATTAGTGTCTGGCTAAAATTCCCTTTATGGCTGTCTGCACTAGGACCCAGCAGCTGCTGATCTGATAAGGGACACTGGAATGCAGTGTTCTTCATAAACTGTTACTCCCCTAGAGAGAGGTAAAGACTCCCAAGCTGAAACAAAACAAAAAACCTTCACTTTCAAACAAAATCAGGAGGGGGGGGGGGGGGGGGGAAATAACACACAGCCACAGGGCTGGGTTTTTTTCCATTTTTGTTTTGTTTTGTTTTGTTTTCTACGTTCTTTTTTCTATTTTTCTATTTTTTCTTTTTCCATTTTCTTTTCTGTTTTTCTTTCTGTATTTCATATTTTCTTTCTTTTTTCTATTTTTTTTTTTAATGTATTTTAAAAGCTTGTCATCTGCAGCCTTTCACTTCAAAGGTCCCAGGTAAATCTACCTGTTTGCCAGCTTAATGGACGTTTGAGATTGAAAGGTTTCAGAGTTGCATTTTAAAGATTAATCAAAACAGAGGCTCAATATAACCAAAACCCAATTTGCAAGTCTTACAAACGTTTAAAGCGCTTTAAACACACACACACATACACACACACAGAACCACTCTTTTGAGAGCTAGCTTAATATACTTATACAATATTGTTTATGACCGGTCAATAAGAACAGCACGATGGTATGAATATTTAAACTACACATGGCGCTGAACACACACAACACTCAAAACATGCACATATATCACAAAATTTAAAAAATGATCAATCTGTTTTCTAGTAACCTTTACTCCTCTAGCACCAGGCAGAGACTTTGACATGCTAGCAAAAATATTACGTTCGTTACTTGAAGCAATTCCCATTTTTTTGTCGTCTGTCTAAAATACCCTTGTCCTCGCCCTCGTTTCCAACTTACCAACCGTGGCTTGTGAAGGCGAGCGACGTCCTGTCCTTTAGCAGCTGAGTATCCCAGGTTTCGGCACCAAATGACGGAGACCAGCTCACAGGGACGCCTGAAATCGACAGACGGACTACCGCTCTGGTGGCAAGTAGCAATATTTTATTCTCCAAACGGAGTTTTTATACTCTTCTGGTTCCTCTTCAGACAATGATTAAGTGCTTCTAGTTAAGATAACATCGTGCTTGTATGCACTATTTACATACTTTATTACTATTCTTGTCGTGAGAAAGCAAGCTCTATAAGTTCTACAAACAAGGGTCTACGTGTCTGGCCAGAGTTCACATAACATCCTTAACTAAATCTGCAGGTGTTCCTGGAGTGTATACATTTAACTTGGGCCCTGGAATGGGGAGAAACCCATTATATTGCCAAGAACCTCTGTGTCCACATCCTCCCTTCCAGGAGGAGCGGCTTTTGATCTCAGCACAGTGTTCTGTTATTGACCCTTCCAGGCCCTACAGAACACTGCTCTCAAGGCCTCTGGCTTCATCATTCTGCTTTTGACCCTTTCAGGCCCTCAGAAAGTATAATGGTTCTCCTCACTGCACCAGTGCAGAGTGCAGCAGGACAATCATCTCTCTTGACTGGCTAGCAATGCTGTGTACCCTGGGACATGGTTGCCCCTCTTGGCTGCCCGGGCACACTGTTGGCTCATGGTCAACTTGCTGTTGACCAGAACCCCCAGATCCCTTTCCACAGGGCTGCCCTCCAGCCTTTCGCTCTCCAATCTGTATGTATATCCAGAATTGCCATGTCCCAGGTACAAAACCCGGCACTTGCCCTTGTTAAACTTCATGTGGTTGGTGATTCCCCAGCTCTCCAATTTGTCCAGATCCCTCTACAGGGCTTCTCTGCCCTCAAGAGTGTCATCAGCTCCCTGCAATTTTGTGTCATCAGCAAACTTGGTTAGTAAACCTTTGAGTTCTGTATCCAGGTCCATATCTTTATGAAGATATTAAAGAGCACTGGTCCTAGGATGGATCCCTGTGGAACCCTGCTGGTGACTGGTCACCAGCTTGATGTAACCCCATTCACTATGACCCTTTGAGCCCAACCCGTCAACCAATTGTTCATCCACTGCATTATGTGTTTATCCAGCTGTATGCTGGACATTTTGTTCAGGAGGATACTGTGAGAGACAGTATCAAAGGCTTTACTGAAATCCAGAAAGATTACATCAACTGGCTTCCCTTTGTTAACTAGGTGGGTAACCTCATCATAGAAAGAGATTAAGTTTGTTAAGCAGGACCTTCCCTTTATAAACCTGTGCTGGCTGGGACCAATGACTGTGTTGTCTTTTAGGCATTTTTCAATAGCTCCCAGAATGAAAGCTGAACAATGAGCAGGGGTGGAGACTGCTCTAATCCTGTTTCTCTCCTGGGGTCCTGCCTTGCAATGTGATACTCCGAAAGTGAACTTGTGCTAGATCCCCCATTCAGCCATGAGAGAAGCCCAGCTGGACTGTCTAAGCCCTTGTCACTCCAGGGGAGTGACCCAGGCCTCTTTAATGCCTGCAAGTTGTATGTATGGGAACCTGTATGCTTTTTAGGTCCATAACCTGCTCCTTCCTTTCCCCCTCTCTTCCCATGTCAGTGTTTTGTTGTCATGGAGATAATATTTACTCCAGGAGGTTTCTAGACTCTGGTGAAGCTCTCATCAGTCTCACCTCTCACCTAGGGAGCTTCTGACATTGAGTTAAAGGTCAAATCCTCATGTAAATGTTTTAATTCTGAAATGAAATATTTTACCTATTTTGGGTGACTGTGGCAGCCACAGAGAAAGCAGTTTTTCAAATCACTTATGCTGCCAGAGCTGGGACACTTAAATTATATTCCTTCAGGTACATGGGAGTAGGAGTGGAAATGAATGACCTTGTAAGTCATATTTTAGTCCAAGTTGAATGCTTGCTTTCCTGGCAACAAACATCATTGTGGAAGAATGGTTCGGTGAATGAGGGCATGATTTAATAGCAGTGAACAATCCAGGGTTTGCTGTCTGTAGCTAGGCCTGACCTTGAGATAAGATAAAAGGGAGCAGAATAAGAATTCTTAGAATAAGAAGCTGGAAGATGTGGATCTCTTGTTTTCCTTTCCTTAATTAACTCATGCAGTCACTTGCTTGGAGGTGTTGTCTATGTGTGTCAAACTAGGCAGGATCAAAGAACATATGATGCTGAAATACTGATCCTTTCTCAAGTGAAGTCCAGTGAAGATGGTGCACTGAGATTCATGTGACCAAGTTCTGCTTCTGGCTTTGTCCTGGAATGTTCCTAAGTAACCCCAGATGAATCATTTTCTTGTCAAGGTCTACACTGTCAGTCCATCCATGCTGCAGATTATCTGCAGCTCTTCAGCTGAAAGGCAGAAAGAAATGAGTTTGTGATGACTCCTTCAGAAGGAAAAGCTCTACTGAGCAATCCACCATCCAAGCCGCTGCCTGCGTTCTGTGCTGCTGGCACGAGTGACACTAAAGTCAACTGTGCTCTCATCAGAGGCAGAGTGGAAAGCAGCAAATGTAATTTATGAAGGCTTGGTATGCAGTTAAGTGTAAAGTGATGGAAAGTGTGATGGATCACTGCACTGGTGCACTTGATTTGTGCATCAGGCATGTATCTATGCAAGTTCATGTTCAGTTCAAAGCCAGTCCTGAAAGCATAAAAAATGGCAGCACTCCCAGCTACAGCATTGTCAGTGTCAGATGATGCCATGGGGTTTCACTCTTGATCTCTTTCAGAGCTTGTCAGCAAAGCACACAACTGTAAGTAGTTTTCAAGCTGGCTGTGAGAAAACTCGAGTTTGTAATACACTTGCATTTCACTCGCACTTTTGATCCTGAAGTGCTTTACAAGACTGTGCACATGCACAGAGGAAACCTTTAGACCTGACACTGATGTTCAGCTACTGCTGGGGTGATATGCAGTAGGTGGGTAAACAAATAGCAGTGCTGTCTAGCAGCTGCAATGTGTGATAGAGAAAGAAGCAGCAATGAAAAATTGGAAGGGGCTTGCAAAGTATGTTAGTGTTTTTTTCTAAACCAATGCATTGAACTACAAAGCTTATGATCAGGAAAGGTAATTCTGGAGGATCAAGTGTACTTGGCAGTTTCATTGAGGGACTGAAACAAAGAACAGAGGGCTTTTTTTAAATGGTAAAGCTCAGAATACAGTGTAAGCTCAGCCAGTGAAGTTGAGCTGCTGGAGAAAACAAATCTGCAAGTAGATCTAGGTTGGGCTGTATAGGCAGTCAGCAACCTTAGCGTTGGTCAAGTTTAAAATGCATAGGACTAGACCTCTAAGAGGCTAGCTGGTTGATTTATTTTTCTTTTTATTTTTTTTTTTGTGAGACTAGTGCCCCATTGAGACCTTATTACTCTCTACAACTACCTGAAAGGAGATTGTGGAGAGGAGGGAGCTGGGCTCTTCTCCCAAGTCACTGAGGACAGGACAAGGGGGAATGGCCTGAAGCTCCGCCAGGAGAGGTTCAGGCTGGATATCAGAAAAAAATTCTTCACAGAAAGAGTCATTGGGCACTGGAACAGGCTGCCCAGGGAGGTGGTCAAGTCACCTTCCCTGGAGGTGTTTAAGGAACGGGTGGATGAAGTGCTTATGGACATGGTTTAAGGGAGTGTTAGGAATGGTTGGACTTGATGATTCAGTGGGTCCTTTCCAAACTTTCAATGCTGATTTCATAGCCCAAATGGACTGCAATATTTGGGCCTTCTTTTAGATATCCAGTATATACAGGAAATAATACTATGCTTTTGGGTTCCAGCAACTATGTCTCCTGATAAGGGACTACATTTTATCTCAGAAGTAGTACAACGGATCAGTCACTATTTGCATATGAAATCAAGACCTCCTACATGGTGGCCTTGGACAAACAGCTCCAAAAGACTGAAAAACATGAGGCTGAGACGTGAAGTAGGGGTTTGGATGAACCTGTGCATAACATACGACCTGGAGATTATGTATATGTAAAGTCTCTTGCAGAGAGGACTCTGGAACTGCAGTGGGAAGGACCATTCCAGATGTTCCTTGCCTCCTTCACAGCAATCGAAATCAAGGAGCGGAGTGCATGGATCCATCGCACCCGAGTGAAAAAGGCACATAATTCTCCATGAAGGTTCATGCAAGTCCAACCAGGAAAATTATTTTTCTCATGATTATGATTATAATTATAATCCAGGGAGGGAAAGGCACCTCTAGCCAAAAGAATACTGAGTGGCCTTGGTCTCAAACTTTTATTTGGTATACTGGAGCCCTGGGAAATATTCTGACCGAAAGGGTTTAAATCTGTCAACTGTGGTTATGCATGAAAATCAAGTATATGTGAGGCAAGAATGGAATGTGGATAGAGAACAGGGGATTCGGCAACTTCAGGGGACTGTAGGAGGAGAAATCAAAGTAGGATGCCTAATGGTTAATAGGATGCCTAATGGTTAATAGGACTATCCATAAAAAGGCATCCCAAATTACTATCTCAACTACACCTACAGATAAGAATACAAAGACCTGTATTTCCAATGAATTAGACTGTTGGCATAATTTTACATTAGTACAGCCCATTCAGGTGGTTTGTCTCTGGGCCTATGATACCATTGGGCTCTCAGCCAAGTTAAAAAATATTATAGCTAAGCCTGTTACAACCCAGAATTTATGAGATTGGTCCATATAATCAGGAATACAGGCCAACAGCAAATGCTGTTCAACCCAGAATGGTCTCTTAAATGTGTTGAACTGCTAATGCAAACTGATATTTCTGAAATTCAACCAGCATGCTCTCATTTCCTAAAAACATCCTTCGAGGGCTGGACAATCTGGCTGTGAAAGCAAGTGCCCTTCAGGGGCAGAACACAAGGGGGCCTAATCAGAGTGTTAGAGACAGGATTGGAGGTCCTAAATGGAATTGAGTCAGAAAAACTAATGAATAAATTGGCTACCACAACTAGTGATTTAACAAAATTAAGACAACCTTTGCAGCCTTCTCTATTAGCTTTAGGAACTAATCAGTGACTGTTATCAGAAATGTTACCAAACTGGGAAAAGGTGGAGGAACAGGACCATGAATTAATAGTAAATGTACTCGCTGTGATCCAAGATAACATTTCTTTGGCCCTCAGTTGTATACAGGCACAATTATGGATGCAATCAGTGGCCGCCTTAATTATAAGAGAAGGTGGTGAAGGTACTTTCCCCACCAAAATCTGGAAAGTGGTTTGGGACAGTGTCACTGACTGAGAGAGGAAGCTACAATCCTGGTGGACTATGGTAAATTTTACCTATTAACCTATCACTAATATAGCCACAGCCTTTGTGTTGACCATACGTAATGCTTCAATATAGGTAATCCACTCCATCATTGCATTAGGATTAAACCATGATAAAACTGTGCTCTGTCCTTCCAAACATAGAACATGGGCACGAATGGTGAACAGGAGATGGCAAACTCTAAATTTAGAGTCTTGCATTAGACGAAAACAACAAGGATTCATTTGCGAAACCAATACAATCGATGCTCAAGACATCTGCCTCGACAATGAGCAAAGCATCTGTCACTTTGAGATCCATCTAGATGCTAATCAGAGGACCATACTTGTATATATGGGGCAGGGTTGTGTGTGTTTGAGAACTGCTTGTACCTCTGTAGTAATAGATGAGATAATTACGGATAGTAAGATTCACTCTAATTTCTGTATTTGTAATTTTGTTAAGATTGTTGGGTGTGACTTTTCTTAGTTAGCACTAGTTGTATCCCATCGGCTGATAAAATCCAGTTACCTATTGGAATGAATCTTACATTGGTGAAAAAATTAATGAAACATCAGGACTTGATCAAATTTTTGGACGAGGCCCAGGAAAATGGGAAAAAGACCCTAATAACAGTCCACCATGACATAGAGGAAATAAATAGGGTCCTAAAAAGGGAAAAAGAAGATGCAAACCATCATTGGTAGGACATGCTGTTTGGATGGTCCATTACCATAACTGGCATTCTAAACAAGTTGTGTCACCCCGTTATTGTCCTTTTGATGCTGGTTTTAGTTAGCTTTGTTTTCTCTGCTATGTTATTTATTTGGAATTGGAGAATGCTACAGCGACTAACAATTTTGACTTCTATGTCTGCTGTCCATCAGAATGCATTAAAAAGTAATTTTCAAGCGAAATATCATCCAATTCCCCTTAGAGAGATAGATTACGTATTTGGCAAATGAATTTGCCTGTGTTAAAAGACAGAGGGGAATTGATGAGCAAAAGCAGAAAGGGAGAGTTTGAGAAGCTAAGGAGTTCGAAGGACTTAGTTCATTGTAAATGTAAACCAACAGCATATTAGGGAAGACATAGCTCACTGCAACTCGTTCTGTTTGCCTTGGAGGTCCTGAAAGTTGATAACAAAGGAGCCAGCTAGCAGAAGTTTACTGATAAAGGGTTTAGAATGCAAGCCCCAGCAGAAAGCCGGCTGCATCTTGTTCAGTGGCTTGGAAATCAACCAGAATGGGACTGCGCCTGCATGCAACCCAAGCTCATAGATAGTTCACGAAGAAGATGAAGGTTTCTTCATCCCTGAGACCCTGGCTCATGACCACTAGGAGGCACTATGCAGGCTGATCCAGTCAAGTAGACTTCATGCTTAGCAGTCAGGGACAAACTATCTGACCTCAGGCTTCTGACTTTCTCCCTGGTTTTCAAAGACCTTTGAGCTGTCAGTCTAGGACATGGATGCTGTAGGTATGGATTCACTTCCCCACAACCTTAGCCTCTTGTGTGATCTTTAGTGAGCTTTCCAATTAACACCATACCTTGGTTTCTCCATTTAGCAAGCTGAGATAACCTCGTCTTCCCAGCATGCTCCGAGGAAAGAAAAAGGACCTTAGATATGAACAAATATTTCCTTTGACTTGTATTGTTGATGGAGAGCATCCTTTAGCTCAGTTAAGAAGGCTTGCATTTTGAAGCAGAAAGATGAGTTTGATCCCTGAAGGTTGAGCCACAGCATTAAAGGCCTGAGCAGTGCCGCAGTGCAGTAATGCCACTTATTGGTACGTGGATCTAAAACCGAGACATACTGCAACTTGCCTGGATCTGGAGGATGAAATCAGCAGCATTGCTGGCTTGGAGATTTTTGGCTTCCCAGAGATGCATTCTGAAACCATGGTCTCTCCCTGAACACAATATTAAGTAACAGTATTAAATTCTCCTGCTTCCCAAACCACGATCTCTGTGCCGTACAGCCACAGTGCACCACAGCAGCAAGCTGCTGCGTAGGAAATTCATTGTGTATTGTGAAAGGCATCGTTAGCTAGCTTATTATTAACACATGTGAGCTTTAATATACTGATACTTAATCTGTCAGGATCTCTACCAGATTTGCTTTCATCCTTTGTGTTTTCTCCAAACAAGCTTATACAATTAGCTCCTTCTTGTTTCCTAAATTATTTTTGCTGCTCCTAATTATTTCATACTCCATATAAAAGAATTATTGGGGTGGGTAATGGGAGGCAAGGGATCAACTCGCCATTGTGCTGCAGGCAATGTGACATTAAGACAATTTGGATTTGGTTTTGTACTTTTTTACTTTTTTACATTTGGTTGTCTGCTTAAAAAACAGAGAATACTTGGGATCTGATTTTGGAGATCAGGGCGTGGGCTTTTCAGTAGAGAACTAGAGTTCTATTGGGTTCCTATTGGTCTTTATACTCAAGGAGGATGTTTCTTGAAGTAGACTTAAAGTAAATCCCTGGCAATTCATTCAGAATTTAATGTTCTTGCCTGAGAATGTGGATTTATTGGTTATTTCCCTAATTTCTATTCCTATATAGGCCATCCTGCTCTCTTCCCATCTTTAGGTACGTGTAGGTAGCATTTCCAAGCATCCATAACTATTTTCGTCATGGACAGAGGAAAAGACAGGCTTCTGTTAAATATCATCTTCTCAGTCTCATGCAGATAGCGGAGAAGAAATGTGTGAGGAGGGTGTGGATAGGATGAAGTTTACAGCTGGGCAGTTAGAACATATCTACATTCCTGGTTGCTGAGAAGACAGTCAGCCCCTCAAGTACTGGTTGACAGAGCTTGTATGGGCCAAATATTTCTTATTTCTCAGATGCTGATGCACCCATCAGCTATCCTGGTTAGGATTCAGTGTGCAGACCAGCAATGGAGACCACTGTCTGGAGAGCTTGTATACCGAGTGCACTGCTGAATTTGAGCTGGTGCCTCTTGCCCATGTAGGGTAGTGATCCCTGCCTCTCACCAAGCATATCTGTGCTTGAAAATTTCTACCAGAACTGGAGTAGTAGCTGCACTGTCCAAAGCTCTAGAATAAACAAAGCCTTTAGTATATTCATTGCCAAGTCATGCTTCAATTGCAGTGGTTAAATGCTCAAGTGTCATCTGTTTATACATGGTCTGACACAAAAAGACCTAGACTAACTGTATAGCTCAGGAACCAAGAGTGGGAGGGGAGAGACAGAGAGATGGTTATAGAACATATTCTAACCTGTCACAGTGAGACAAGGCTCAACTTGATTGCTTCACTCAGTACAAGTGGATGCATGTTCAAATATAGATGTTTTCTTAAACTCGGTCAGAAAATGTCGGTGTGCAAGAGCAAACAGCGAGTTCACATCAAGTTTCTTGTGAAACTGAAGAAATCCATGACAGAAACTTTTCAATTATTGACTGAGCCCTACAGTGAAGAGATCCCAAAGATCAAGATGGTGCTCAAAGGAATCCAGTTTTTGTCAGTAGAAGATGTGAAAACAAAACCAATGGAGCTCCTCAACAGCCTTTCAGAAAACTGTCTGCACAATTACTGTGAATGTCAGCAGCATTGTATGCAGCTGTGTGTCAACTCAGAAGGGAACTGTTTTGAAGGTGATTGTAGATGATTTTCTTAATTTAATAAAGAATGTTACAGGCACAGTCTCATATTTTTTTTTGTGTCAGATCTCACATGTCTTTTTATGCTTTTCAAATATTTAAATAAGGAAATTACAGACCTCAGCAATGTAAAGGGGAAAGAACAGCCAGCATTACAAACTGTCTGCACTGCACCTTGCTCTATCAAACCGCAAGCAATTGTCTGGTGATAAAATACTTTGACAGACCTAACAGTGAAGGTGATCATAGTTGATTTTCTTAATTTGTTAAATAAAAAGCGTTACAGATACAGTCTTGTGGGTTTTGTGTTAGACCTCATATACTCTTGCTGCCTTCCACAGGGCAGCACCCTTGCTAACGTTTGCTTTCTGGTAAGATAAAGCTATGAAGCGTAGCATGTTTGCCTGTTCTTCCCAGGTTGAGCTAGATCAAATACATCAATTTCTTTTCCAGCAGTCACTGGCATTGCAAAGACTTCTGCTTAAAATTAGATGGGTTCTTCTTCCCTCAGGGGACCCTTCCTTTCCAGTGCTCACATCCTGTTTTCCTCATGTCTAAGGTTATGCAGAAAGACCTTTTGTCACAGTTTTAGCCCCGGCACGGCTAAATTTCAGCAGCTAAAACTGTGCAGTTGGGCTCTAAGCTCCCTTTCCCCCTCTCCAGGGAAAGGAAAATGAGAGGAAAAAGATTTGCAGGTTGGAAACTAAAACTACAGCTTTAATGACATGATGATGATGATAACAATTAGAAAGTAATAAAATATATGCAAATATATGAGATCACGCCCTACCCCTCAGTGACTATATGTCACCACAAATACTGCAGTGCAGACACAAGGGGATGAGTCCACAGCTAGGAGGGAGCTGGACTCAGGAACTGGATTCAGGAACTCATGGATCGGGAATCGGGGCAATCAGACAAATGAGGTCCTCACTGGACATAAGCCATCGCAGAAGAGAATGAGATTCACGTGATCTCTCAGTCTTATACCGAGTATGATGTATATGGGAAGGAACACTCTGTTGGTCAGTTAAGGGTCACCTGCTCTATTCACCCCTCCTCGCAGGTGTGGCCCCCTTTTGCCAGCTTGAGAATGGCCTTGGTTACTATAAGGATAAGTATAAGCACTGGCCTTTTTGCATACCAATGACCTTTGTTCTCACTTTAGAGAAGAACACTGTCTCAAACATATGCAGTTAGTTTTCAGAGAATGAAGTTACTTAGAATGACTGAGTCAAGAGTTGTTTTGCAGAATCAAACCCTATAACCCAAAATGAGTTATAAAGCAGGTATGTTTATTTCCAGCGCTGGGGTGCAAGGGGGTTCTCCTCCTAGCTTGCTCAAAAGCCATGTTAAATAAGGGGGAATGATTAGTTTTGCTTGTGGAGTGAGGATCCACCCCTCTTTACTATATGACCCTTCCAGGTCTATTATAAATTTCTGATTATCCGATCTTCCTTGGTATATTCTGGTATATTCTTGGTACCTTCTACGGAGATTCGCCTGTCAGGGATCAAAGCCCTTTCTGCTTTTACCTCACCTTTGGATGCCAGCTTTGCCTCTCTGTCTGCCAGCTCATTTCCTCTCCCCAATTCCAAATTCACTTTCTGGTGCTCCTTGATGTGCATGATTGTTGCTTTCTCAGGGAGCTGGACTGCTTCCAGCAGTCTCAGGATCCCTCTGCATGCTTGATGTTTTTGCCCTGGCATGTCTTTTATTGCTTAAGACATATCTGTTTCCATCCGTGAACCAGCCCTCAGCGTCTTCCATGGGACTGTCTTTCAGGTCTGAATGGCTCAAGTATGTGGCCTCGATGGTCTCTAAGCAGTCCTGGTGCACTGGTTCTTCTGTATTTTCACTGAGAAAAGAAGCTGGGTTGATGATGTTAGTAACCACAATTCCCATATCATCATGTTCCAACGTTATAGCTTGGTATTTTAGGAACCTTTGTGGAGAAAGCCAGTGCCCACCTTTCACTTCCAGACGCTAACACAGTCATTTTCTGGCCCCAGGGTAAATCTTCGTGCCTCCTGGATGTTTAGCATGACAGCCGCAACCGCTGGTAAACAGTCAGGCCCTAGGACAATCCCTTGCTTCTCATGAGAGAAAAGGAAAAATGGCTTGCTTACATATTGAAGTCCTAAGGCTGGGGCCAACATCAGGGCTTTCTTCAGCTGTTCAAAGGCTCGCACAGCTTCTTTGCTCCGTTGGAAGTATTTCTGTTCGGCGGTGGTTAGTGCATACAGGGGTTTAACAAGCAGTCCATAGTTATAGATCCATAGCTGACACCACCCTGTCATCCTCAAGGAAGTTCATAACTCTTTCACTGTTTAAAGTGTCAGGGTTTGGTATATTGCCTCTTTTCAGGCCTGTCCCAAAGTTCTTTGTCCAGCGCTGATTTCATAGCCCAAGTAGATTGCATTATTTGGGCCTTCTTTTAGACATGAGGAAAACAGGATGTGAGCACTGGAAAGGAAGGGTCCCCTGAGGGAAGAAGAACCCATCTAATTTTAAGCAGAAGTCTTTGCAATGCCAGTGACTGCTGGAAAAGAAATTGATGTATTTGATCTAGCTCAACCTGGGAAGAACAGGCAAACATGCTACGCTTCATAGCTTTATCTTACCAGAAAGCAAACGTTAGCAAGGGTGCTGCCCTGTGGAAGGCAGCAAGAGTATATGAGGTCTAACACAAAACCCACAAGACTGTATCTGTAACGCTTTTTATTTAACAAATTAAGAAAATCAACTATGATCACCTTCACTGTTAGGTCTGTCAAAGTATTTTATCACCAGACAATTGCTTGCGGTTTGATAGAGCAAGGTGCAGTGCAGACAGTTTGTAATGCTGGCTGTTCTTTCCCCTTTACATTGCTGAGGTCTGTAATTTCCTTATTTAAATATTTGAAAAGCATAAAAAGACATGTGAGATCTGACACAAAAAAAATATGAGACTGTGCCTGTAACATTCTTTATTAAATTAAGAAAATCATCTACAATCACCTTCAAAACAGTTCCCTTCTGAGTTGACACACAGCTGCATACAATGCTGCTGACATTCACAGTAATTGTGCAGACAGTTTTCTGAAAGGCTGTTGAGGAGCTCCATTGGTTTTGTTTTCACATCTTCTACTGACAAAAACTGGATTCCTTTGAGCACCATCTTGATCTTTGGGATCTCTTCACTGTAGGGCTCAGTCAATAATTGAAAAGTTTCTGTCATGGATTTCTTCAGTTTCACAAGAAACTTGATGTGAACTCGCTGTTTGCTCTTGCACACCGACATTTTCTGACCGAGTTTAAGAAAACATCTATATTTGAACATGCATCCACTTGTACTGAGTGAAGCAATCAAGTTGAGCCTTGTCTCACTGTGACAGGTTAGAATATGTTCTATAACCATCTCTCTGTCTCTCCCCTCCCACTCTTGGTTCCTGAGCTATACAGTTAGTCTAGGTCTTTTTGTGTCAGACCATGTATAAACAGATGACACTTGAGCATTTAACCACTGCAATTGAAGCATGACTTGGCAATGAATATACTAAAGGCTTTGTTTATTCTAGAGCTTTGGACAGTGCAGCTACTACTCCAGTTCTGGTAGAAATTTTCAAGCACAGATATGCTTGGTGAGAGGCAGGGATCACTACCCTACATGGGCAAGAGGCACCAGCTCAAATTCAGCAGTGCACTCGGTATACAAGCTCTCCAGACAGTGGTCTCCATTGCTGGTCTGCACACTGAATCCTAACCAGGATAGCTGATGGGTGCATCAGCATCTGAGAAATAAGAAATATTTGGCCCATACAAGCTCTGTCAACCAGTACTTGAGGGGCTGACTGTCTTCTCAGCAACCAGGAATGTAGATATGTTCTAACTGCCCAGCTGTAAACTTCATCCTATCCACACCCTCCTCACACATTTCTTCTCCGCTATCTGCATGAGACTGAGAAGATGATATTTAACAGAAGCCTGTCTTTTCCTCTGTCCATGACGAAAATAGTTATGGATGCTTGGAAATGCTACCTACACGTACCTAAAGATGGGAAGAGAGCAGGATGGCCTATATAGGAATAGAAATTAGGGAAATAACCAATAAATCCACATTCTCAGGCAAGAACATTAAATTCTGAATGAATTGCCAGGGATTTACTTTAAGTCTACTTCAAGAAACATCCTCCTTGAGTATAAAGACCAATAGGAACCCAATAGAACTCTAGTTCTCTACTGAAAAGCCCACGCCCTGATCTCCAAAATCAGATCCCAAGTATTCTCTGTTTTTTAAGCAGACAACCAAATGTAAAAAAGTAAAAAAGTACAAAACCAAATCCAAATTGTCTTAATGTCACATTGCCTGCAGCACAATGGCGAGTTGATCCCTTGCCTCCCATTACCCACCCCAATAATTCTTTTATATGGAGTATGAAATAATTAGGAGCAGCAAAAATAATTTAGGAAACAAGAAGGAGCTAATTGTATAAGCTTGTTTGGAGAAAACACAAAGGATGAAAGCAAATCTGGTAGAGATCCTGACAGATTAAGTATCAGTATATTAAAGCTCACATGTGTTAATAATAAGCTAGCTAACGATGCCTTTCACAATACACAATGAATTTCCTACGCAGCAGCTTGCTGCTGTGGTGCACTGTGGCTGTACGGCACAGAGATCGTGGTTTGGGAAGCAGGAGAATTTAATACTGTTACTTAATATTGTGTTCAGGGAGAGACCATGGTTTCAGAATGCATCTCTGGGAAGCCAAAAATCTCCAAGCCAGCAATGCTGCTGATTTCATCCTCCAGATCCAGGCAAGTTGCAGTATGTCTCGGTTTTAGATCCACGTACCAATAAGTGGCATTACTGCACTGCGGCACTGCTCAGGCCTTTAATGCTGTGGCTCAACCTTCAGGGATCAAACTCATCTTTCTGCTTCAAAATGCAAGCCTTCTTAACTGAGCTAAAGGATGCTCTCCATCAACAATACAAGTCAAAGGAAATATTTGTTCATATCTAAGGTCCTTTTTCTTTCCTCGGAGCATGCTGGGAAGACGAGGTTATCTCAGCTTGCTAAATGGAGAAACCAAGGTATGGTGTTAATTGGAAAGCTCACTAAAGATCACACAAGAGGCTAAGGTTGTGGGGAAGTGAATCCATACCTACAGCATCCATGTCCTAGACTGACAGCTCAAAGGTCTTTGAAAACCAGGGAGAAAGTCAGAAGCCTGAGGTCAGATAGTTTGTCCCTGACTGCTAAGCATGAAGTCTACTTGACTGGATCAGCCTGCATAGTGCCTCCTAGTGGTCATGAGCCAGGGTCTCAGGGATGAAGAAACCTTCATCTTCTTCGTGAACTATCTATGAGCTTGGGTTGCATGCAGGCGCAGTCCCATTCTGGTTGATTTCCAAGCCACTGAACAAGATGCAGCCGGCTTTCTGCTGGGGCTTGCATTCTAAACCCTTTATCAGTAAACTTCTGCTAGCTGGCTCCTTTGTTATCAACTTTCAGGACCTCCAAGGCAAACAGAACGAGTTGCAGTGAGCTATGTCTTCCCTAATATGCTGTTGGTTTACATTTACAATGAACTAAGTCCTTCGAACTCCTTAGCTTCTCAAACTCTCCCTTTCTGCTTTTGCTCATCAATTCCCCTCTGTCTTTTAACACAGGCAAATTCATTTGCCAAATACGTAATCTATCTCTCTAAGGGGAATTGGATGATATTTCGCTTGAAAATTACTTTTTAATGCATTCTGATGGACAGCAGACATAGAAGTCAAAATTGTTAGTCGCTGTAGCATTCTCCAATTCCAAATAAATAACATAGCAGAGAAAACAAAGCTAACTAAAACCAGCATCAAAAGGACAATAACGGGGTGACACAACTTGTTTAGAATGCCAGTTATGGTAATGGACCATCCAAACAGCATGTCCTACCAATGATGGTTTGCATCTTCTTTTTCCCTTTTTAGGACCCTATTTATTTCCTCTATGTCATGGTGGACTGTTATTAGGGTCTTTTTCCCATTTTCCTGGGCCTCGTCCAAAAATTTGATCAAGTCCTGATGTTTCATTAATTTTTTCACCAATGTAAGATTCATTCCAATAGGTAACTGGATTTTATCAGCCGATGGGATACAACTAGTGCTAACTAAGAAAAGTCACACCCAACAATCTTAACAAAATTACAAATACAGAAATTAGAGTGAATCTTACTATCCGTAATTATCTCATCTATTACTACAGAGGTACAAGCAGTTCTCAAACACACACAACCCTGCCCCATATATACAAGTATGGTCCTCTGATTAGCATCTAGATGGATCTCAAAGTGACAGATGCTTTGCTCATTGTCGAGGCAGATGTCTTGAGCATCGATTGTATTGGTTTCGCAAATGAATCCTTGTTGTTTTCGTCTAATGCAAGACTCTAAATTTAGAGTTTGCCATCTCCTGTTCACCATTCGTGCCCATGTTCTATGTTTGGAAGGACAGAGCACAGTTTTATCATGGTTTAATCCTAATGCAATGATGGAGTGGATTACCTGTATTGAAGCATTACGTATGGTCAACACAAAGGCTGTGGCTATATTAGTGATAGGTTAATAGGTAAAATTTACCATAGTCCACCAGGATTGTAGCTTCCTCTCTCAGTCAGTGACACTGTCCCAAACCACTTTCCAGATTTTGGTGGGGAAAGTACCTTCACCACCTTCTCTTATAATTAAGGCGGCCACTGATTGCATCCATAATTGTGCCTGTATACAACTGAGGGCCAAAGAAATGTTATCTTGGATCACAGCGAGTACATTTACTATTAATTCATGGTCCTGTTCCTCCACCTTTTCCCAGTTTGGTAACATTTCTGATAACAGTCACTGATTAGTTCCTAAAGCTAATAGAGAAGGCTGCAAAGGTTGTCTTAATTTTGTTAAATCACTAGTTGTGGTAGCCAATTTATTCATTAGTTTTTCTGACTCAATTCCATTTAGGACCTCAGTCCTGTCTCTAACACTCTGGTTAGGCCCCTTTGTGTTCTGCCCCTGAAGGGCACTTGCTTTCACAGCCAGATTGTCCAGCCCTCGAAGGATGTTTTTAGGAAATGAGAGCATGCTGGTTGGATTTCAGAAATATCAGTTTGCATTAGCAGTTCAACACATTTAAGAGACCATTCTGGGTTGAACAGCATTTGCTGTTGTCCTGTATTCCTGATTATATGGACCAATCTCATAAATTCTGGGTTGTAACAGGCTTAGCTATAATATTTTTTAACTTGGCTGAGAGCCCAATGGTATCATAGGCCCAGAGACAAACCACCTGAATGGGCTGTACTAATGTAAAATTATGCCAACAGTCTAATTCATTGGAAATACAGGTCTTTGTATTCTTATCTGTAGGTGTAGTTGAGATAGTAATTTGGGATGCCTTTTTATGGATAGTCCTATTAACCATTAGGCATCCTATTAACCATTAGGCATCCTACTTTGATTTCTCCTCCTACAGTCCCCTGAAGTTGCCGAATCCCCTGTTCTCTATCCACATTCCATTCTTGCCTCACATATACTTGATTTTCATGCATAACCACAGTTGACAGATTTAAACCCTTTCGGTCAGAATATTTCCCAGGGCTCCAGTATACCAAATAAAAGTTTGAGACCAAGGCCACTCAGTATTCTTTTGGCTAGAGGTGCCTTTCCCTCCCTGGATTATAATTATAATCATAATCATGAGAAAAATAATTTTCCTGGTTGGACTTGCATGAACCTTCATGGAGAATTATGTGCCTTTTTCACTCGGGTGCGATGGATCCATGCACTCCGCTCCTTGATTTCGATTGCTGTGAAGGAGGCAAGGAACATCTGGAATGGTCCTTCCCACTGCAGTTCCAGAGTCCTCTCTGCAAGAGACTTTACATATACATAATCTCCAGGTCGTATGTTATGCACAGGTTCATCCAAACCCCTACTTCACGTCTCAGCCTCATGTTTTTCAGTCTTTTGGAGCTGTTTGTCCAAGGCCACCATGTAGGAGGTCTTGATTTCATATGCAAATAGTGACTGATCCGTTGTACTACTTCTGAGATAAAATGTAGTCCCTTATCAGGAGACATAGTTGCTGGAACCCAAAAGCATAGTATTATTTCCTGTATATACTGGATATCTAAAAGAAGGCCCAAATATTGCAGTCCATTTGGGCTATGAAATCAGCGTTGAACAAAGAACTTTGGGACAGGCCTGAAAAGAGGCAATATACCAAACCTTGAGACTATAAACAGTGAAAGAGTTACGAACTTTCTTGAGGATGACTGGGTAGTGTCAGCTATGGATCTATAACTATGGACTGCTTGTTAAACCCCTGTATGCACTAACCACCGCCGAACAGAAATACCTCCAACGCAGCAAAGAGGCTGTGGAAGCCTTTGAAGAGCTGAAGAAAGCCCTGATGTCTGCCCTGGCCTCAGGACTTCAATATGTGAGTAAGCCGTCTTTCCTTTTCTCTCATGAGAAGCAAGGGATTTCCCTAGGGCCTGGCTGTTTACAAGCAGTTGTTGGAAGCAGTCCAGCTACGTGAGAAAGCGACAGTCATGTGCACCGGAAAGAGAATTTGGAATTGGAGAGAGGAAATGAGCTGGCGGACAGAGAGGCAAAGCTGGCAGCCAAAGGCAAGGTAAAAACAGAAGGAGCTTTGATCCCTGACAGATGAATCTCTGTAGAGGGTAAGCCAGAATATACCAAGGAAGATCAGATAATCAGTAACTTATCACAGATCTGGAAGGTTCATATAGCAAAGAGAGGAGGGTCCTCACTCCGCAATCAAAACTAATCATTCCCCCTTATTTAACATGGCCTTTGATGAGGGAAGAACACAGGAAGAGACATGAGGGGGGCAGAAGCTTTATATAAACACCTAATTAAAGGGATTGCAGCTAGAAATTCATACACCATGGATCCATGGATCCATCGCACCTGAATGAAAAAAGGCACGTAGATCTCCATGGAGGGTCATGCAAGGCACATAAATCTGCATAAAAGATTATGCAAAATTATTTTTCTCATGATTATAATTATAATCCAGGGAGGGAAAGGCACCTCTAGCCAAAAGAATATTGAGTGGCCTTGGTCTCAAGCTTTTATTGGGTATACTGGAGCCCTGGGAAATATTCTGAATCAAAAGAGTTTAAATCTATCAGCTGTGGTTATGCATGAAAATCAAATATGTTTAAAACAAGAATGGAATGCGGATAGACAACAGGAGACTGTAGGAGGAGAAATCAAAGTAGGATGCTTAATGGTTAATAGGACTATCCATAAAAAGGCATCCCAAATTGCTATCTCAACTACGCCTACAGATAAGAATACAAAGACCTGTATTTCCAATGAATTAGACTGTTGGCATAATTTTACATTAGTACAGACCGTTAAGGTGGTTTGTCTCTGGGCCTATGATACCATTGGGCTCTCATTCAAATTTAAAATATTATAGCTAAGCCTGTTACAACCCAGAATTTATGAGATTGGTCCGTATATAATCAGGAATAGAGGCCAACAGCAAATGATGTTCAACCCAGAAAGGTCATTTAAATGTGTTGAACTGCTAATGCAAACTGATATTTCTGAAATCCAACCAGCATGCTCTCATTTCCTTAAAACATCCTTTGAGGGCTGGACAATCTGGCTGTGAGAATAAGTGCCCTTCAGGGGCAGAACACAGAAGGCCCTAACCAGAGTGTTAAGAGACAGGATTGGAGGTCCTAAATGGAATTGACTATCAGAAATGTTACCAAAGTGGATAAAGTTGGAGGAATAAGACCATGAATTAATAAGAAATGCACTCGGTGTGATCCAGGAAAATGTTTCTTTGGCCCTCAGCTGTATACAGGCACAAGTATGGATGCAATCAGTGGCTGCCTTAGTTATAAGAGAAGGTGATGAGGGTACTTTCCCACCAAAATCTGGAAAGTGTTTTGGGACAGTGCCACTGGCTTAGAGAGGAAGCTTCAATCCTGGTACACTCTGGTAAATTTCACCTATGACCCCATCACTAATACAGCCTGTTCTGATGAGCAAAAGCAAACAAGGGGGGTTGGGAGTGTTCGTTAGAGCTTGGCACTGTTTGCCTTGAAGACCTTGGAAGTTGATAATGAAGGAGACAGCTAGCAGCAGTTTACTGATAAGTAGGCATTGGAATGCACAAAGCTGGCTGCATTTGGTTCAGGAGTTTGAAAACAGCCAGAGGAGACTGTGTCTGTGCAAATTTCAATAAGAAAAATATTCATCCTGAGGAAGACTTCCTACTTCATCCCTAAGACCCCGGCCCACAACCACCAGGAGGCACTACACAAGCACAAGACTGGAGCGAACTTTCCAGAACTAATTATAATACAAAGTGGGAGAGATTATGAATATGTAGTAGGCGCTGATAACTATGTATGTCTTTACACTATAAGTGGCTGTTTGTTAAGTTATATGGTGTGCAAGCTAGGAGGAGAACCCCCTTGCACCTCAGCACTGGAAATAAACATACCTGCTTTATAACTCATTTTTATAACATCATCAGCTATTGCATTTCTGTATAGAGGACAGTTATGTTAGGTCAAGGCTGAGATGAGAACTGACATCCTCAACCGTGTCTTTGCAGCCTGTTTTCCTTCTGGTAATGATAGAAACGGGGAGATCTGTCCCTATGGCTTTAATAGCCACAATTGCAGTGATCTAGTTCAGGAAACATTTAAGTGTTAGAGTGGTCAGAAATTGTGTGTGTGTGTGTCCCATGAATTATTTGGTGACTCTAAAACACCGTTACAGCCTTCAAGAGTTCAGAGGTATTTGCCATATATTCTTATTAGAAAATAATTTCCCTTGCAATATGAGACCGCTTTGCATATCAAGACTGATCTTTCCTGGGAACTTTATTGGTTATCATAAGGAAAAAATAATGGCTAATATCAAGACTACTGTTGGGGTAATCGTGGGACAGCTTTAGCTTTGCAGAAGTACAGCATAAGGTTTTTCTATTGAAAAAGGAGGAATGGTTATGTTCTAAATCTCCTCCATCTGCCACCTTAATGTTCAACAGGATTCAGACTGAGGCAATGTATATTGCATTATGCTTTCGAAATATAGAATATTTTATTTTATTTCTGATTAGACAAAGTAATTTAAATGATCTGCGTACGCCATGCGCTTTGGTAGCTGGTGGGATGAGCTGACTTCCCAAGCATCATTTCATAATGACTGGTGTGAATTGACAGTTCTGGGATTCACCTACTACTGCTATGCAGCCAGGAGTACTGCTCTCAATTTGTAGAACTGAAGAGAAAATACGGTTTGCATGCCTAATATGCTTATCTAGATATGCTATCTCTCATAAAAAAATTGCATATATATGGACTGATTTTTATTACATATCAAAATGGCTTTTTGCTTATATGATTATTTCTCAAAGCAATGGAGTACTTTGCCCAAGTTTCCAATAGAATTAATCTTTCCCCACCTTAATTTCAATGGCAAATTTCTAAGTTTCTCATTTTGCACCTTCTATAAAGATTTCTAAAGGCTCTCCCCCCTGCCCCCTTTTCCTTGCCTAGTAGGAAATGTTCCCTTTCAATGTAAGTTAAAACCTATGGGTTTTGGAAAACAGAAGCCTGTTTCAGAATAAGGCAGTCGAAGTGATGCCTGGAAAATCACTACATTGCAGCTGAGAACTTAAGCTGAAAGGATGCAGCTTGGAACACAGGACTGGGGGGAAATCTTGGATCATCAAGATCTGTTCCCTGCTATTGTAGACAACCACATCTTATAATCCCTTCCATAAGTTTCTAGAGACTCAGCTTTAAACTAATTAGGTCATGTGCTTTCACTATCCTTGTTGGAAAGCAGTTCCAGAGTATCACTCCTCTGATGGTTAGAAACCTTTCTCTAATTCCCAAATCAAATCAAATTTATTCATGATCAATTTATACTTGTTTGTCCTTGTGCAGCATTGTCCTTTATTTTAAATGCTACTTCTTTTCTCAATGATATTTACTGTGGGGATGTAGCTAGCAACCATTTCTATGCTGAGCTTTTTTCCAATTTGCTAGAGAGAAAGAGCAATCTCTTAGTTCTTGCATAAAACATGAACTTGGTAATATGGTGGTCAATGGCTCAAAGTCCAGATGGAGATCCATGACAAGTGGTGTCCCTCAGGGGTCTGTACTGGGACCAATGCCATTTAATATCTTTATCAATGATATTCACAGTGAGATTGAATGCACCCTCAGCAAGTTTGCAGATGACACCAAGCTGAGTGGTGTAGTTGCCACACCGGAAGGATGGGATCTCTCCAGAGGGACCTGGACAGGCTGGAGAAGTGGGCCTGTGAGAACCTCATGAGGTTCAACAAGGCCAAGTGTAAGGTCCTGCACCTGGGTTGGGGCAATCCCCATTTTCAGTACACGATGGGGCATGATGTGATTGAGAACAGCCCTGCAGAGAAGGACTTGGGGGTGCTGGTCGATGAGAAGCTCAACATGAGCTGGCAATAGGCACTCGCAGCCCAGAAGGCCAATCGTATCCTGGGCTGCATCAAAAGAAGTGTGGCCAGCAGGTCGAGGGAAGTGATTTTGCCTCTCTATTCCTCTCTTGTGAGACCTCATCTACAATACCGTGTCCAGTTCTGGAATCCTCAACATAAGAAGGATATGGGACTGTTGGAATGGGTCCAGAGGAGGGCTACAAAGATGATCGGAGAGCTGGAGCATCTTCCCTATGAGGACAGGCTGAGACAGTTGGACTTGTTCAGCCTGGAGAAGGCTCAGAGGAGATCTTATAGCGACCTTCCAGTACCTGAAGGGGGCCTACAGGAAAGCTGGAGAGGGGCTATTCATAAAGGCTTGTGGTGATAGGACGAGGGGGAACGCGTATAAAACTGGGGAGGGGCAGGTTTAGACTAGATATTAGGAAGAATTTCTTCACCGTGAGAGTGGTGAGACACTGGAACAGGTTGCCCAGGGAGGCTGTGGATGTCCCATCCCTGGAGGTGTTCAAGGCCACGTTGGATGGGCCTTGGGCAGCCTGATTTAGTGGGATGTCCCTGCCCATGTCAGGGGTGTTGGAACTAGATGATCTTTAAGGTCCCTTCCAACCCATACTATTCTATGATTCTATGATTTTATGACTCTGTCGCTCTAGCTCCTGGAGATGTACACACAGGGAACAACTTTCCTTACTGTTTAAGACTGAAGGAAAGAAGGCATTAAGTACCTCTGCCTTGTCCTCATTTTTTGTCGCAGCTGTTCCCCTTGCATCCAATTAAGACTGGATATTGTCTCTGGTCCTCCTTTTACTGTTGATGTATTTGTAGAAAGATTTTTTATTATCTTTCACAGAATTGTCTAGTCTGATCTCTAGTTGGGCTTTAGCCCTCCTGATTTTTCATCTGCATGATCTCATTTCATCCCTGTAGTCCTCCCAAGATGCCTGCCCCTTCTTCCGAAGCTCATAGACATTCCTCTTCTTTTTGATGTCCACCCAGATCTCTCTGCTCAACCAAGCTGGTTTTTTTTTCCCCAGACGGCTCATTTTCCAGCACATGGGGACAGCTTGCTCTTGTGCTGCCAGGACATTCTTCTTGAAGAGCACCCAGTCCTCCTGGGCTCCCTTGCCCTTAAGGACTGTCTCCCATGGGACTTTATCAACTAGCCTTCTGAACAGTCCAAAGTCTGCCCTCTAGAAATTTTAGGTGGCCATTCTGCTAGCCCTCCTCCTCACATCACCTAGAACTGAGAATTCCACCATCTCATGACTGCTTTGCCCCAGTCATTCTCCAACTGTCACATCCCCCACAAGGCCTTCTCTGTTCACAAACAGCAGGTGCAGGAGGGCACCTTCCCTTGTCGGCTCACTCACTAGTTGTGTGAGGAAGTTGCCTTCCACACACTCCAGGAACCTCCTAGACTGCTTCCTCTCTGCGGTATTGTACTTCCAGCAGACATCTGGTAGATTAAAGTCTCCCACAAGGACAAGAGCTAGCGATCTTGAGACTTCTCCCAGTTGTTTGTATAAGAGTTCGTCAGCTTCTTCTTCTTCTTCTTCTTCTTCTTCTTCTTCTTCTTCTTCTTCTTCTTCTTCTTCTTCTTCTTCTTCTTCTTCTTGTTAAACCTCATGCCATTGGTCTCAGCCCAGCAGTCCAGCCTGTTCAGATCCATTTGGAAAGCCTCCCTACACTCAAGCAGATCAACACTTCCTCCCAGCTTAGCGTTATCTGCAGACTTGCTAAGGGTGCATTCAATGCCTTCATCCAGGTCATTGATAAAGACGTTGAACAGGACTGGACCCAACACTGAGCCCTGGGGAATATCACTTGTGACCAGCCTCCAGCTGGTGTTAACTCCATTTACCATCACTCTTTGAGCCCGGCCATCCAACCAGTTTTCCATCCAGGAGAAGGTGTGCCAGTTTCCTAAGTAGAATGCTATGAGAAACTGTGACAAAGCCTTTACTGAAGTCCAAGAAGACTATATCCACAGCCTTTCCCTCATCCAGAAGGTTGGTCACCTTGTCATAGAAGGTGATCAGGTTAGTTTGGCAAGACCTGCCTTTCATGAACCTGTGTTGACTGGGCCTGATCACCTGGTTCTCTTGCATTTGCTCGACGATAGCACTCAAGATCACCTGTTCCATGACCTTTCCCGACACTGAGGTCTGACTGAGGGGCCTGTAGTTTCCTGGGTCCTCCCTCCGACCCTTCTTGTAAATGGATATAACATCAGCCAGCTTTCAGTCCAGTGGAACTTCCCCAGTCAGCCAGGACTGCTGAAAGCGTTTTGGCAAGCATGTTCGCCAGCTCCCTGAATACTCTCATGTGGATCCCATCTGGCCCCATAGATTTGTGAATGTCTAATTGGCCAACTTCTGAACAGTCCAAATTCCTCCTTCTGGAAGTCCAAGGAGACCATTCTGCTACCCCCCCCCCCCCCCCCCCCCCCTCACCTAGAACTGATGAGAAGCTCAACATGAGCTGGCAATGTGTGTTCATAGCCCAGAAGGCCAACTGTATCCTGGGCAGCATCAAAAGAAGCGTTACCAGCAGGTTGAGGGAGGTGATTCTCTCCCACTACTCTGCTCTCATGAGACCCTACCTGGAGTATTGTGTCCAGTTCTGGAATCCCCAACATAAGAAGGATATGGAACTATTCGAATGGGTGCAGAGGAGGGCTACAAGAATGATCAGAGGGCTGGAGCACCTCTGCTATGAGAAAAGGCTGAGAGAGCTGTGGTTGTTCAGCCTGGTGAAGAGAAGGCTCTTGGAAAAACTTATAGCGGCCTTCCAGTACCTGAAGGGGGCCTACAAGAAAGCCAGGGAGGGACTTTTTACAAGAGCATGTAGCGATAGGATGAGGGCAAATAGCTTTAAATTGGAGAGGGGAAGATTTAGGCTAGACGTTAGGGAGAAATTCTTCACGAGGAGGGTGGTGAGACACTGGAACAGGTTGTCCAGGGACGTTGCGGATGCCCCCTCCCTGGAAGTGTTCAAGGCCAGGCTGGATGGTGCTTGAGCAGCCTGATCTATGGGAGGTGTCCCTGCCCATGGCAGTGAGGTTGGAACTATATGTTCTTTAAGATATTCTTTCAGATATTCACTGCACAACTCCCACCAGCTTCCCAGCATAAGAAAAACACCTTCCATGGAAATTAAGAGCTCTATCGTTAGCAAGACTTGGAGAAAGCTCACCAAGCCCTATTCCACTTCCTCCTATGGGTACTGAGAAGGGACACAACAGATATCTCACACAAAAATAGTGCTTTATCATGTTGTTGACTTCAATCTACTTCCACAGAAACCATATGGGTTTTTTTCACTGGTTCTAGTGGGAGCAGAACAAAACAGATACTGAACATATAAAACCACAGAATCATAGAATGGTTTGAGTTGGAAGGGACCTTAAATAACATTTAGTTCCAAACCCCCTGCCATGGGCAGGGACACCTTCCACTAGATCAGGTTGGTCTCCAACCTGGTCTTTAACACCTCCAGGGATGGGGCATCCATGACTTCCCTGGGCAACCAGTTCCAGTGCCTCACCATCCTCACAGTAAAAAAATTCTTCCTAATATCTAATCTAAATCTCCCCTCTTTCAGCTTAAAACCATTACTCCTCATCCTATCGCTACACTCCCTGATAAAGAGCCCCTCCCCATTGTTCCTGAAGTCCCCGCGTTAAGTACTGGAAGGCTGCTATAAGGTCACCTCAGTGTCTTCTCTTCTCTAGGCTAAACAAGCCCAACTGTCTCAGCCTGTCCTCATATGGGAGGTGCTCCAGCCCTCTTGTCATCTTTGTAGCCCTCCTCTGGACCCGTTCCAACAGCTCCATGTCTTTGCTGTGTTGAGGACTCTAGAACTGGACACAGTATTCCAGATGAGGTCTCACGAGAGTGGAGTAGAGGAGCAGAATCACCTCCCTTGACCTGCTGGTTACACTTCCTCTGATGCAGCCCAGGATATGTTTGGCTTTCTGGGTTGCAAGCTCACATTGCCGGCTCATGTTGAGCTTCTCATCCACCAGCATCCCCAAGTCCTTCTCTTCAGTGCTACTCTCAATCCATTCTCTGCCCAGCCTGTAGTTGTGCTTAGGCTTGCCCAAACCCAGGTGCAGGACCTTGCACTTGGCCTTGTTGAACTTCATGAGTTTAGCACAGGCTCACCTCTCAAGCCTGTCAAGTTCCTCTGGATGATGTCCCTTCTCTCCAGCATGTCAACCATGCCACACAGTTTGGTGTCATTGGAAAACTTGCTGACGGTGCACTCAGTCCCACTGTCCATGTTTCTGAAAAAGACGTTAAACAATACCAGTCCCAATATTGACCCCTGAGGAATGCCACTCATTACCAGTCTTGACTTGGACATTGAGCCATTGATCACAACTCTTTGAGTGTGATCATCCAGCCAATTCCTTGTCAACCGAGTGGTCCATTCATCAAATCCATGTCTCTCCAATTTAGAGACAAGAATGTCGCATGGGACAGTTTCAAATGCTTTGTGCAAGTCCAGGTAGATTATATCAGTTACTCTTCCCTTGTATATATAAAACATATATATATATATATATATATTCCCTTTTTATATATATATTTAAGAAAAATCTACCTATCTATTACCAAAAATCCATTTTACTTCACACACACACACAGAGTACTAAGTTGGGTTCTCTGCACAAAAGGGAGTCGTTTGTAATTGACTAATCCTCAGAGAGTTATCAAAACCAGCAATAAACAAAGCCTGAAGAACCTCCTCACTGTCTTCCCTCTGGAAAAGTAAAATTGTGCTTTAATTCCAACTTCAGAAAGTCTCTAGCTTTTCTACACAACTGCTTAATCCTGTGAATGCCTGAGATTACAACAGACACCACTGTGACTTAACAACATGGAGACATGACCTGACCTAGATTCATGAGCATTGGTTGGAGAGGCATCAGTAAGTCAGCAGGGAGCAGATATACTACATGTATACACAAGCCACATGCTACAGGATGTACCATCTTTCTGCAGTAGATCTCAGACTCATGGAGCTTCATGCCTGTCCCAGAGAGAAGCGGTCCCTCACATCCATACAGTTTCGCTACCAGAACAAGCAGAGTTATCTCAGCCTTGAATCACCTGAAACCTATGCCAAATGCCCAGGGACCAGTGCCAAGAATTATGAAACAGTTCACCCAGCCCAGCATCCCGAGGTTCAGCAAATAAATTGGCAGCTAGTGAGAAAGATCTCTCAGCAACCTCAGTTGTGCAAAGCAGTTTTAGGTCTGACAGGAAAGATTTGCCTGTGGTGATGAATAAGCACATGGTGGAAATATGACAGTGCTTCCTGTGCCAGCCCTTTGAGGACTATGCTGAGCTGGTCCACACAGTCCAGGTCATAATGCAGAGAGCTTAATATAAAAGGTTTTTACCAACATCTTTCTGTTAGATTCTTCCACTTCCCCACTGAAAGATGCTGAAACATCACTTCTTGATGTATTCCAGTTTAGTGAGGGTACTCCTTTGTTTTAAATGACTTTTAAATTATTCTTTTACTTATTTTTCATAAATTTAAGTCTTGATCAGAAATACAAGATGAATTTTAGAATCATAGAATCACTAGGTTGGAAAGAACCCACTGGATCATTGAGTCCAACCATTCCTATCAATCCCTAAACCATGCCCCTCAGCACCTCATCCACCCATCCTTTAAACACCTCCAGGGAAGGTGACTCAACCACCTCCCTGGGCAGCCTGTTCCAGTGCCCAATGACTCTTTCCATGAAAAACTTCTTCCTAGTGTCTAGCCTGAACCTCCCCTAGTGGAGCTTGAGGCCATTCCCCCTCGTCCTGTCCCCTGTCAAGTAACAAGTGATACAGACAGAATTAATATACTCAAATTGCTGCGGCTTTCTCCTCAAAACTTCCATAGTTGATTTATCCCAAACATTCTTGAGATTAGAAAGTCTTTGCACTGCCTTTTGTCAAAATTAGCCAAACTTCTTGACATAATTTAGCTGTGCGCTTTGCAACCTTTTCTAATACCCTAATGACATCCTTTTTTTTTTGTTTGCTTTTTTATACCAGATATTTTAAAATCTTGCTCTCTGCATCCTTCCTGTTCAAAGTTCCCAGGTAAATTCACCTGTTTGCCAGCGAAATGGATGTTTGAGATAGAAGAATTCAGAGGCATGTCATACATCAGGGAGGCCTCTGCTCCAGTATCAACTAATGTTCTTCAAAATATTTGAAGTCCTTGGCCATCATTTCGTTCAAGTATATTACAGTGGACTGTCTTCCTAGTCTCTTTCCATGGGTATAAGTAAGAATACAGCTTCCAGTCCTCCCTTTTCCCCTGAACAACTGATCCACCTGTAGGGGCCCACCACGTGCAGCTAGGGAGTCCTGTTGAGGTTCAGGAGGAAGTGTCCTAGGCCAAGTTATTCCTGGATCTTTGGGTTTAGAATTTTTGCACTTGTCAATCATTTTCAGTGGGATACTTAGTATTACACCGTTGAGCTGCAAAAGCTGATAAATTTGTGTTCTGAATGTTGGTTTGGAATGCATCTTGTGTAAAAGAATCCAAACTCAAAATTAAAAGAAAAAGAAATTCTTAGAGACTCCTTCATCTATGTTCAGCCCCACCTCTCCCTGATCATGCAAACGCACCATCGAAGAGAGCAGGGGTTCCCCTGGCTTCTGTCTAAACCTTTCAGTTATATCATTTACTTTGTGCTCTATCAGGATCCCACTGCACACCTGCTCCCGCAATCACTGAATGCACTTTTTTATGAAGCAGTCCCACAATAGTGGATGGGAAAGTATACCTGAATGCAAGGGACAATAGTGTTTCCAGTTTACTTTTCTGAGTTAAGCTACTTGGAACATAATGTATTTGTGAGTTTATGCAGGAATTTGTCCACATTTAAGAAAAGTAGACTAATAAGTGTTCATAGCTCTGGGTAGGGTCTTGGAGGTTTTTGGTTCAAGGTTAACCTTTACTATAAACTATTTGTGTGGCTTTGGACAGGCAGTTAAATCTTCTTCCAGCCTTTTATGCCTTGTCTTGTTCCTAAATATTTTCACTTGAGCCAGGCTCTTAAAGCAAGCTTGTACAATGCAACGATGGTTCGCCTTTGAGCTTTTTGTCAGAGAAGCAGTGGAGGCCCTTGTTTCCCTTCTTTTGTGCTATAACAGGGCCTTTGAGAAGCCTTTGCCATCTTTCTCCTGCCATACTCCCAGAGCACCTCATTTCACCTCACGTTCTCTCTCATGCACACACATAGAGTAGGTGTTTTGCGGTCCTCAGCTCTAAGTGGATAGAGATCTGTTGATTAAGAAGATATTACTCCATCTCTGGCTGCTTGCAGAACTTGATCTTACTTCATGCTATTCTACTGCCTACAGTTAATGAACAAGTCAAGCTGAGAAAGAAGGGTAAGGAGAAAGAAACAGGAGATAAGAGGCAATACTTATTTGCTCCTAACAGCGCTTAGAGGATAGAAGAAACTATTCAAAGTCAAATTGTATGGAAAACAGCACCTGGTTATGGGAGCCTGGATGTTAATTGTTCTGACAGCTGAAATTTGTCTTGAGAAATATCATGGAGCCAGCTGGTATTGTAGAGTTTTCTCTGGCTCATATTGATGTATTCCAGTTTAGTGAGGGTACTCCTTTGTTTTAAATGACTTTTAAATTATTCTTTTACTTATTTTTCATAAATTTAAATCTTGATCAGAAATAAAAGCTGAATTTTAGAATCATAGAATCATAGAATCATAGAATCACTAGGTTGGAAAGGACCTACTGGATCATCGAGTCCAACCATTCCTATCAATCCCTAAACCATGCCCCTCAGCACCTCATCCACCCATCCTTTAAACACCTCCAGGGAAGGTGACTCAACCACCTCCCTGGGCAGCCTGTTCCAGTGCCCAATGACTCTTTCCATGAAAAACTTATTCCTGATGTCCAGCCTGAACCTCCCCTGGTGGAGCTTGAGGCCATTCCTCCTTGTCCTGTCCCCTGTCAATTGGGAGAAGAGGCCAGCTCCCTCCTCTCCACAACCTCCTTTCAGGTAGTTGTAGAGAGCAATAAGGTCTCCCCTCAGTCTCCTCTTCTCCAGGCTAAACAACCCCAGCTCTCTCAGCTGCTCCTCATAAGACTTGTTCTCCAGCCCCCTCACCAGCTTTGTTGCTCTTCTCTGGACACGCTCCAGAGCCTCAACATCCTTCTTGTGGTGAGGGGTCCAGAACTGAACACAGTGCTCAAGGTGCCGTCTCACCAGTGCTGAGTACATAGGGAGAATAACCCACCCTGGACTTGCTGGTCATGCCGTTCCTGATACAAGCCAAGATGCCATAGGCCTTCTTAGCCACCTGGGCACAATGCTGGCTCATGTTCAGTCGGCTGTCAACCAACACCTCCAGGTCCTTCTCCTCTAGGCAGCTTTCTAGCCAGCCTTCTCCTAGTCTGTAGCACTGCATAGGGTTGTTGTGTCCCAAGTGCAGGACCCGGCATTTGGCCTTGTTAAACCTCATGCCATTGATCTCTGCCCAGCGGTCCAGCCTGTTCAGATCCCTTTGCAGAGCCTCCTTACCCTCAATCAGATCCACGCTTCCACCCAGCTTAGTGTCATCCACATCATAGAATAGTTTGGGTTGGAAGGGACCTTAAAGATCATCTAGTTCCAACCCTCCTGACATGGGCAGGTACATCCCACTAAGGCACGCTGCCCAAGACTCCATCCAACCTGGCCTTGAACACCTCCAGTGATGGGGCATCCACAACCTCCCTGGGCAACCTGTTCCAGTGTCTCACCACTCTCATAGTGAAGAAATTCTTCCTAATGTCTAGTCTAAATCTGCCCCTCCCCAGTTTTATACGCGTTCCCCCTCGTCCTATCACCACAAGCCTTTATGAATAGCCCCTCTCCAGCTTTCCTGTAGGCCCCCTTCAGGTACTGGAAGGTCGCTATAAGATCTCCTCTGAGCCTTCTCCAGGCTGAACAAGTCCAACTGTCTCAGCCTGTCCTCATAGGGAAGATGCTCCAGCTCTCCGATCATCTTTGTAGCCCTCCTCTGGACCCATTCCAACAGTCCCATATCCTTCTTATGTTGAAGATTCCAGAGCTGGACATAATACTCCAGGTGGGGTCTCACAAGAGAGGAACAGAGGGGCAGAATCACTTCCCTCGACCTGCTGGCCACGCCTCTTTTGATGCAGCCCAGGATACGATTGGCCTTCTGGGCTGCGAGTGCCTATTGCCAGCTCATGTTGAGCTTCTCATCGACCAGCACCCCCAAGTCCTTCTCTGCAGGGCTGTTCTCAATCACATCATGCCCCATCGTGTACTGAAAATGGGGATTGCCCCAACCCAGGTGCAGGACCTTACACTTGGCCTTATTGAACCTCATGAGGTTCTCAGAGGCTCACTTCTCCAGTCTGTCCAGGACCTCTTTTAACATGGGCAAATTCATTTGCCAAATGCATAATATACCTCTCGAAGGAGAAGTGGATGATATTTTTCTTGAAAATTACTTTTTAACGCATTGTCATGGGCACTAGACATAGAAGTCAAAATTTTTTGTTGCTGTAGCATTCTCCAATTCCAAATAAATAACCCAGCAGAGAAAACAAAGCTAACTGAAACTAGCATCAAAAGGATAAATATGGGTTTAAAACTTATTTAGAAAGCCAGTCGCTGTAGGGGACCATACAAACAGCACGTCTCACCAATGATGGTTCGCATCTTCTTTTCCCCTTTTTAGGACCCTATTTATTTCCTCTGTGTCTTGATGGACTGTTATGAGGGTCTTTTTCCCATTATCCTGGACCTCATAAAAAATTTTGATCAAGTCCTGATGTTTCATTAATTGTCTCACCAATGTAAGATTCATTCTAATAGGTAATTGGATTTTACCAGCTGATGGGATATGACTAGTGCTAAATAAGAAAAGTCACACCCAACAATCATAACAAGATTACAAATACAGAAATTAAAGTGATTCTTACTATCTGCAATTATCTCATCTATTACTATAGAGGTATAAGCACCCCTCAAACACATACAACCCTGGCCCACTTATACAAGTACAGTCCTTGGATTATCATCTAGATGGATCTCAAAGTGACAGATGCTTTGCTCAGTGTCGAGGCAGATGTCTTGAGCATCGATTGTATTATTTAACAAATGAATCCTCGTTCTTCTCATGTAATGCAAGATTTTAAATGTACAGTTTGCCATTACCTGTTCACTATTTGTGTCCATTTTCTGTTTTCAAAAGGATAGAGCACAGTTTTATCATGGCTTAATCCTAATGCAATGATGGAGTGGATTACATATATTGCCGAGTTACGTATGGTAAACACAAAGGCTGTGGCTATATTAGTGATGGGGTCATAGGTGAAATTTACCAGAGTCTACCAGGGTTTAAGCTTCCTCTCTAATCCAGTGGCACTGTCCCAAACCACTTTCCAGATTTCAATGAGAAAGTAGCCTCACCACCTTTTCCCACTTTGGTAACATTTCTGATATTCAATTCCATTTAGGACCTCCAATCCTGTCTCTAACACTCTGGTTAGGCCCCTTTGTGTTCTGCCCCTGAAGGGCACTTGCTTTCACAGCCAGATTGTCCAGACCTCGAAGGATGTTTTAAGGAAATGAGAGCATGCTGGTTGGATTTCAGAAATATCAGTTTGCATTAGCAGTTCAACACATTTAAGTGACCTTTCTGGGTTGAACAGCATTTGCTGTTGGCCTCTATTCCTGATTATATACAGACCAATCTCATAAATTCTGGGTTGTAACAGGCTTAGCTATAGTATTTTTAAATTTGAATGAGAGCCCAATGGTATCATAGGCCCAGAGACAAACCACCTTAAAGGTCTGTACTAATGTAAAATTATGCCAACAGTCTAATTCATTGGAAACACAGTTCTTTGTATTCTTATCTGTAGGTGCAGTTGAGATAGTAATTTGGATGCCTTTTTATGGATAGTCCCATTAACCATTCAGCATCCTACTTTAATTTCTCCTCCTACAGTCCCCAGAAATTGCTGAATCCCCTGTTCTCTATCCACATCCCATTCTTGCCTCACATATACTTGATTTTCATGCATAACCACAGTTGACAGATTTAAACCCTTTCGATACAGAATATTTCCCAGGGCTCCAGTATACCAAATAAAAGTTTTAGATCAAGGCCACTCAGTATTCTTTTGCTAGAGGTGCCTTTACCTCCCTGGATTATAATTATAATCATGAGAAAAATAATTTTCCGGGTTGGACTTGCATGACCTTCCATGGAGATCTATGTGCCTTTTTCACTCGGGTGCGATGGATCCATGCACTCTGCTCCTTGATTTTGATTGCTGTGAAGGAGGCAAGGAACATCTGGAATGGTCTTTCTCACTGCAGTTCCAGAGTCCTCTCTGCAAGAGACTTTACATGTACATAATCTCCAGGTCGTATGTTATACACATGTTCATCCAAACCCCTACTTCACGTCTCAGCTTCATGTTTTTCAGTCTTTTGGAGCTGTTTGTCCAGTGCTACCATGTAGGAGGTCATGATTTCATATGCAAATAGTGACTGATCTGTTGTACTACTTCTGAGATAAAATGTGGTCCCCTATCAGGAGACATAGTTGCTGGAACCCAAAAGCATATTATTATTTCCTGTATTAATGTTCTGGTTATCTCCTTGTTCTAGTAGGGAATGCCTCTGGCCAATCTGAAAAGGTACCAGTTAATACCAATAAGTATCGACATCCCCCCCATTTCCTCGGGAGTTCTGAAAAATCAATCTGCCATTATTGCCCAGGCCCGTTGCCTCTTCCAATTTGGTCCATTTCTGGTTTGGGGTAATTTTGGGATTAGTCTGGAGGCAAAGGTCACACTGCTGAGCCACTTGTCTCACAATGGTGTATGAATTTCTAGCTGCAATCCCTTTAATTAGGTGTTTATATAAAGCTTCTGCCCCCCTCATGTCTCTTCCTCTGTTTTTCCCTCATCAAAAGCCATGTTAAATAAGGGCGATTGATTAGTTTCCCTTGTGGAGTGAGGACTCACCCCTCTTTACCATATGACCCTCCCAGGTCTACAATAAATTTCTGATTATCTGATCTTCCTTGGTATATTCGGGCTTACCTTCTAGAGAGATTCGCCTGTCAGGGATCAAAGCCCCTTTTGGTTTTACTTCATCTTTGGCTGCCAGTTTTGCCTCTCTGTCCGCCAGCTCATTTCCTCTCCCCAATTCCAAATGCACTTTCTGGTGCACCTTGATGTGCATGATTGTAACTTTCTGGACTGCTTCCAGCAGGATCAGAATCCCTCCTGCATGCTTGATGTTTTTGGCCTGGCATGTCTTTTATTGCTTAAGACATATCTGTTTCCACCCATGAACCAGTCCTCAGTATCTTCCATGGGATAGTCTTTCAGGTCCGAATGGCTCAAGTATGTGGCCTCGATGGTCCCTAAGCAGTCCTGGTGCACTGGTTCTCCTGTAGGTTCACTGAGAAAAGAAGCTGGGTTGATGATGTTAGTAACCACAATTCCCATATCATCATGTTCCAACGTTATATAAGCCAGTGCCCACCTTTCGCTTCCAGACACTAACACATTCATTTTCTGGCCCAGGGTCTTCATGTCTCCTGGATGTTTGGCACGATGGCCGCAACCGCTCGTAAACAGCTAGGCCCTAGGGCAATCCCTTGCTTCTCATGAGAGAAAAGGAAAAATGGCTTACTCACATCTTGAAGTCCTAAGGCCAGGGCTGACATCAGGGCTTTCTTCAGCTGTTCAAAGGCCTGCACAGCCTCTTTGCTCCGTTGGAGGTATTTCTGTTCGGCGGTGGTTAGTGCATACAGGGGTTTAACAAGCAGTCCATAGTTATAGATCCATAGCTGACACCACCCTGTCATTCTCAAGTTCATAACTCTTTCACTGTTTACAGTGTCAGGGTTTGGTATATTGCCTCTTTTCAGGCCTGTCCCAAAGTTCTTTGTCCAGCGCTGATTTCATAGCCCAAGTAGATTGCATGGTTTGGGCCTTCTTTTAGATACCCAGTATCCCTGGAGTCCCAAAAAGGTTTAACAGACTCACCATCCAGGTCATGCAAGCATTGTCTTGGTGGCAATCAGGGTATCATCTACATAGTGCAACAATGTCCCTTCCTCAGGTGGGGCTTCCAGGCCTCAAGATCCTTTGCAAGTTGATTACCAAATATCCAGGTGAGTTGAGTTCTGCACCTGCTTTCAGAGTTTTCCATTCAAATGCAAATATTTTCTGGCTGGCTTCATGGAGAGGGAGGCAAAAGTAGGCCTCCTTCAGGTCTAAAACAGTAAGCCAGGTTAGTTCAGGTATTAATGCAGTTAACAGGGTATATGGATTTGCCACCACCGTTTTTTGTTATTTTATTTACAGCCCGTAAGTCCTGGGCACATCGGTGGCCCATACCTCGGGGCATACCTGGTTCTTGTTTTCTTCTCTGATTTTTCCTTCTATGGGAACACTGACTAAGGATAAACCCATCATTTACATATACTGCTGGTCATTTACCTCCAGGGTGATCTCTCCCTTTTCAAATGTGATTATTGCACCCAATTGTTCTAATAAATCTCTCCCTGAAAGTGCCTTCAGGGAGTTGGGCATATAGAAGAATCTGTGAATGTCCCATTGTATTCCCAGTTTATATCTTAGAAGTTCACAAAAATACACCTTTTCACTTTGTCCAGTTGCCCCTTTTACCACGATGTAGTCATTTCCTAGGGATACCAAAGCTTAGTTCAAAACCAAATACGTCGCCTCTGTGTCCACTGAAATTCTACTTTCTTATCCTCTTTTTTCTCCTCTTTCCCTGGCTTCATTATAACTAGTGGATCCACTAGGGTGGATTTCCCAGGTCCCACGACTTACAGACTCGTCCCCTCTTTTTCCTGCAGGTGCATCCAAATTATCATACATAAATCACATACCTGATCCGCCCGCTGATGGGCCGTCTCTCCCCCCGCAGCGATCGGGTAGAGATGGAGATTTCTCGGTGGAGAAATAGCTTACCGGAGTGTGCCTTTGAATGTCCCACTCCCCACCAATCCTGCAGCCGGGCAGAGTGGGTGTCCCATCTGGGGTGCCAAGTTGTTTTGCGGAATCAAACCCTATAACCCAAAATGAGTTATAAAGCAGGTATGTTTATTTCCCGCGCTGGGGTGCAAGGGGGTTGTCCTTCTAGCTTGCACACCATATAGTTTAACTTATAGTGTAAAGACATGCATAGGTATAAGCACCTACTACATATTCATACCCTTTCCCCGTGTCGTATTATAATTAGTTCTGGAAAGTTCGCTCCAGTCTTGCGCCTGTGTAGTGCCTCCTGATGGTCGTTGGCCAGGGTCTTAGGGATGAAGTAGGACGTCTTCCTCGGGATGAATATATTTCTTTTTGAACTTTGCGCAGACGCAGTCTCCTCTGACTGTTGTCAAACTCCTGAACCAAATGCAGCCAGCTTTCTGCATTCCAGTGCCTACTTATCAGTAAACTTCTGCTAGCTGGCTCCTTCATTATCAACTTCCAAGGTCTTCAAGGTGAACAAAGCCAAACTCTAACGAACGCTGCCAGCCCCCCTTGTCTGCTTTCGCACATCACCTGTCTGCTTTTACTCATCACCTCTGGATGACATCCTGTCCTTCCAGTGTGGCAACTACACCACTCAGCTTATTGTCATCCACAAAAAATAGACAGGCCACCCATACACTACATGATGTGCTTGTCTGTTGCTTACTGTGTTTTCTATTTTTTTCAACATTTGTTCTGCTTCCTTTGTTAGTTTCCTTGGTGCTAATATATCCGTATCTCCTTTTAACAACTCAAACAAAGGTAGCAACATTTGTTTACCTACCCCTATCAAATTCCTGATCCAATTGATATTACCTAGCAAGATCTGCACATCATTAAGTGTTTGGATGTTAGTTCTAAATGATACCCTTTGTGATTTGATGGTTTTATGCAAAATTTTTCACCCCAAATACATCCATGGTGCAACACTCTGCACCTGTTCTGGTGTGATTTGCAATTGATTTTTTTGCAACATGTCACATTATTCCTGTTTATACCTTTCCAAATTATCTTTCCCTGTCACTAGTATATTATCCATATAATGATACACTGACACCTTTGGATATTTTTTCCAAAATCCTTGTAAGGCTTGGTCAACATAAAGTTGACACATTGTTGGCACATTTTTCATCCCTTGTGGTAACACCACCCATTGATATCTCTACACCGGTCCATGTCTGTTGTCAGAACTGAAAAGGCAGATTATTTACTATCGCTGGGGTCAATAAGTATGGCAAAAAACCCCAATTCTTTAAGTCAATAACTGAAATGTTCCAGTCTTTATAAATCCTTGAGGACTGACCAATGGCCATCCTTCAGGCCAGTCTTTTTCTGCCATGACGGTGACATCTGCAATGGTATCCACCAACATAGTTATTTGAATTGTTTGATTTTCTAATATCGATGTCACCTTTAATTATGGTTTTGATTTTTGAATTTTTAATGCCCATGTTATCTGTTTATCTTGTCCTGTAGATCCAAAGCCTCCACTTGCCCTTTCTTTGTTTTCAGTTTGTGGAGCTTTACTTTTAAAAGGTACTAATTGTGCTATTAGACCGAATGCCTGGCACAGAGTAACAAAAACAAACAAACAAACATATTGGATGACCATCAAGTCATCTATGGGCTTTTCTCTGAGTAATGGCTTTTTCAATTTTGCCCAAAGTTTGTTGTGCATCACTCGTAAAAGTACGAGGTGCTGTTAAAGCCATGTCCCCCTTAAGAAGATCAAATAATGGACTTAGGTCTGCATTAGTAATACCCAAATAAGGTTTAACTTGATTGATTGCTCCTAGGAGCTTTTGTAAATCGCTTTAACTACTATTTGCAATTTGACTTGCTGAGGTTCAATTATGGCATTCAAAATTTTCCACTCAAGATATTTCCAGGTTTGAATTTTTTCAGGTGTGACTTGAAGGCCTATTTTCTCTAATACAATCTTTGAAATGGTATTAATTGAGCAACATAACTGCTTTGAGTGATATACACAGGTGAGAAAGGAATATAAACCATAGCTTATATTTGTCCAGTAAAATCAGAATTAATAACACCAGGTTACATAAAAAGACTTTGCAAAGTAACACTCAAATGACCCACTAACCAAGCACTTAAACCATTACCAACAGGACCAAAAGCTTGGAGTGACACCTTGTGAGTGTATTAATCCCTTATTGTTATTGAGGAGGCTGTAGAGAAGATCCAGGTGGGAGCATTTACTGTTGTCACACATCTCCGCCACGTGCTGGGTTGCTGGTTTTCTTGGTTCTTTAATGTTAATGATTTACCCCCAATATTGTATTTGAAACGGCATTGATTTGTAAAGTGACAATCTTTTTGACATTTATGGTAACAGTCCAGGCGTTGTCGAGTTCTTGGCCCCTTTTATCTGTTTTTACCTGCATGGGAATTTTCAAGGCTGCAAATGCATTAACTTTTCTATTCCTTTGCAGTTTTTAATCTCAGAGGATACTCCTTTTGGACTCTTAAATCATGCTCTCATTAGTGTCTGGCTAAAATCCCCTTTAGAGTTGTCTGCACTAGGACCCAGCAGTTGCTGATCTAAGAAGGGACACTGGAATGCAGAGTGTTCTTCATAAATTGTTACTCCCCTAGAGAGATAAGGACTCCCAAGCTGAGAGAAAAAAAAGCCCTTCACATTCAAAAAAAAAATCAGGAGAAAGTGGGGGGAGGAAAAGGGGAGGGGGGAACTCACACACAGCCACAGGGCTGGTTTTTTTTTTTCCATTTTCATTTTCTATATTTTTTTTTTATTTTTCTATTTTCTATTTTTCTTTTTTTTGTTTTCTTTTCTGTTTTTCTTTCTGTATTTTCTATTTTCTTTCTTTTTTTTTCTATTTTTTTTCATTTTCTTTTTTTTTTTTTTTTTAGGTATTGTAAAATTTTGTCCTCTGCAGCCTCTCACTCCAAAGGTCCCAGGTAAATCTACCTGTTTGCCAGCTTAGTGGACGTTTGAGATTGAAAGGTCCCAGAGTTGTATTTTTTAAGATTAATCAAAACAAACAGAGGCTCAAACTCCTATAACCAAAACCCAATTTGCAAATCTCACAAATGTTTAAAGCGCTTTAAACACACACACACACACACACACACACACACACACACACACAGAACCACTCTTGAGAGCTGGCTTAATATACCCATAGAATGTTGTTTATGACCAGTCAATAAGAATAGCACGATGGTATGAATATTTAAACTATACACGGTACCAAACACATACAACACTTAAAATATGCACATATATTATAAAATAAGGTTTGTATCAATTATTTAACAGGTAATAGTCTTTGGTTGTTACAGCATTTTCGTGGCAAAGGACTATCCTGTGGCAGCTGTGAATTATTCATGCATGCGATGGAGCCAGTGGCTGCTTCAAGCACTGGGGCAGTGGGCAGCTTGGCGGCGAAACAGTCAATACTTTCTCTTTTTACAGCTTTTTGAATTTCTTTGATCGCTTCATAACTAACTGATTCTCAGCAAAGATCTGCATCTCATGATTAATCATGGGAAAAATTTGCAACAGTTCAACCTGTTCCCGCAGCTGCACTTCCCTCCTCGAGGAGGAGGACTTGTGCCTATCTGAATTACTTTCATCCTCAGAAGTTTCACTTGGTACTGAAGGACAGAGAAGCGGATTAGTGGTATTCAGTGGAGATCTTACATCGGAAAGAGGTGGGGCAGAGGGTTGTACTACAGTTAATTGTTCATCTTTACCTCGTGGCTCGGATTCACTCGCAAATTCAGTGGGCATCTTATAAGTCCTGTCTTTAGTTGGATATGATTATTTCTTAACAGTTTCCTCATCCTCAGAATCACTCCACAATGGTGATGTGTCATTCCCTCATCTCTCCCCAGGACACTGTTTATTCACAAAAAAAATCCCAATATGCAATCTCCTCATGAAGCAATACCAAGAAAAAATCTAAAGTTCACCTTGATGAAAGCCCTTCTTCCCTCCTGAAATTCTCACCCAGAGAGAGCACCCTTGTTGAGCAAGACAATCCGAATTCTCCATCTTTTTCCTGTGATCATTGATGCTAGATTAACTTGGAGGAGCTTTGCTCCTTGCTAACTAGCTTCCCTTTCTGTGCCCTTTGGCGAGATGTGGTGGAACATGAAAGGCATCTTGTATTATGTCTTGGAGAGAAGCAGAATAAAGATGAGTGAGGAATACTTAATACAGTGCAGAAGTTCAGTGCAGTGACAATAGTCTCTATTATTTTTGACATGACCCTAATACAAGCATGGGGCTGTTTGTAGGGTACCTCTTTTTATTGAGAAGTATATCTGACCCAAATTTTATTACAGATGTCAAATACAGTATGGACAAGTATAGCATAAGTCTAAAAGAAATTCTCCTTTCTTTTGCCTTTAAAAATAAATAAATAAAAAAGCAATAATAAGAATGCCACTTACCTTATTTATTTTCAGGTCAGTCATGAGAAAGAGGAGAGAGACAGCCCCTTTCTGAAAGGCAAAAATCATCTTGAGTCATCACCTTGAATTGGAAGAAAACTTTTCCTTCCCAACAGTTATCATCCTTTATCTGTGTCACAGGAATGTCTAGGATACTGTAGTCAAAAGCAGAAGCTGTCACTACTAAGTACTGTACACAAACACAGATGCATATAAAAGGAAAAATCCTACTCTGGAGAACTCTAAAAGTCTACTAATCAAAGAGGTAATAGTGGGGGAAGGTTAATTAGCTCAACTTTCTAGGTAGGATAGCAAGCCAAAGGTGGGTTCATTGACTTCTGTCATATAGGCAAGTATTGAATCTAGATTTCCTAAATTCTGATTCTGTTTCAGCCCTCAAACCCACACTTTATCATAGGTATTTTCTCTCACAGTCTCACTTTCCCACCTAAAGGAATACAAAGGAGACTAGTTTTGAGAAAGACAATTGAGGAGTTGTCAACATCTTAATGAAATCTGAGGTCAGGCACAGTAAACTCCCAGTTTGTATGCCTAGATTTGTGTCATTATAGCATGTCAAGACCCCACGTATTCTTAAAATCAACCAGGTCTGGTGTTTTGCCTCAATGATCCATACAAAAATCTTCATCCACTCAAAAAAAAAATCCTTAGTATTTCAGGTAAATTAATTACTTAGTGACTTCTGTAAAAATAGAAGGGAGGAGAAAATAAAGGAAGCACATGTGCAAAAGTTTTCCTCAAATAGCCACCAATCTGGTGAGTAGGAAACTTAATTGGGGTGAGGAAAGGAAAGCCAGTGTCTGTTCATTTCTTAGTTTGAACTAGGTAAGGCAGGGATTTGTAGCAGGGAACCTCCATATGTCAAGCAAATGTCATGCCTGCCTGTTTGGGTTGTTTTCTGCTTTTTTGTCCCTTTCATTTGAACAAGAATATTCTCACAGATCCAAGAAATCAGTCTCAAATAAATGCATGACCAAAAACACCATAATCCCTCAAACGGCAAGGTCTTGAATTGATATTTTCTAGAGAAAATATTTTCATTAAAAAGAAACAAAAATCAAATGTGAAGCCCTAGCAAAAGCCTTATGCATTATCAAGCACAGTCTAGGCTAGGACAAAATGAGAAAAAAAAATAAATAAAGGGAGGAGGGGAAAGAGGAGCCAGATCGAAAGACAACAGATTCTAGTAGACCTCCAAGTCAAGATAGCAATATTGATTTCCTCTAGATACACAGTATCAGCATCTAAGCACAGGATTTGGGAAGCTAAAGCATTGCATATTAGTGTTATCGTTGGAAGTGTGATGGAAACAGACCCACTTGCACTTAGATTTCTTAAGGAAAAATGAGGGTTAGGAGTTTTATTTGCTTCAGTCAGAGGAGAAATGGTACGATCTGTTCATTCTGGAAATGTGCCTTTCCTCACAGGTTGAAAAGTAATTTTAGGATGGACAAACTGATATATGTGGTAACTCACACTCCAAATTCAAAAGAGTGAATCCAGGTTTTAGCAACTGGATGAACTGGTGATTTGCATGGTAGATGCTATGAGCTTACTGGTTTAGGATTTCTGTGTATCACTGACCTGGTCCCTACTACAGAAGCTAAACTCACTTAGAGAAAAGCAGTTTTCTTTAAGTACAACAAGGAAAATAATGGAGTACAGCTTCTATAAATCTGATAGTGGCCACAAAAATAATAAAAAAAAGGGTGGGCAAGCAGACGAAAGTAATTTTACACTGATGTGATCTGCAACTGGATGCTTGTGCTGTCACTATATGCAAAATGAAGTTACTTGCTAACTGTTCCTTTAACCATAATTTTATTGAAGCAAATGCTCCGTGACTGAAGTCTTTCTGGGGAGAAAAGACTGCAACTGTCTTCCCCAAGTACCTGGGTTTTGATGAAGTTTTTTGGGGGGGTTGCTCTCTGTGTGTGTGTGTGTGCGCGCACATGCGTGTGTGCTACTAGAAAGAGAATGAGAGAAAACAGAAATATTTCTAAGGAAAAAAATTAAAAAGACAAAATTTCTTTGATGCAATAAATGCTTCCATTTTTAAACTTTTTTTTTTTAAAAAAACACTGTTGAGTCCACCTGGTACAGATCTGATTTCAACCAAGTTGATTTAAGTACTTTAAAAATGAAGTAAGGAAAAAAAAAGTTCACTCACTTTGATTAAGAGAACATTAGGCTAGAAATCAAAAAGCCACAGGGTAGGACATCATCTAAGTTCAAGGTTAGAGCTGATATTAAAAGGCAAAGCAAGCAAAATCAAGAGGGTTGCTGTTTAACTTGGCTCTTGCAATAGTGTCAGCTTCTGTTCACAACTCTCTTGGCCTCTGGACAAGATACTGCAATTCATTAACAGCTAGCAGAGACTTTCTAGGACTCTCAAGAATGTTTTCCAACATAAAGGGAGAGACCTCCAGTGGCTCTGATCTGTATTATCAAGCCACTATGGATAGGTGCAAGATTTCAAGCATCATCTCAGGAGCAGTCCTGGATGACTGGATGGGCTATGAATAACAATAATAACAATTATAAAGACCGTTTGCACATCAGTGTAAAAGAATGAGGAAAGAGGATAAATGTGACTCTTAATCTTCAGCTATCTGCATGGGAAAGTATGATTAATAACTACAGAGGCTTAACATAACCTCCTTAGATAATGAATGAGATGGCCTTCTCAGAGCATTGATAATCCTCTTTGAATGGGCTTCATTTATTGTGTAAACTAATAACCAAGGCCTAAGCACTGTACACTCCAGGTTCTGCAGGAAAACCACTGGATCCAAATGTGATTAAGTTGGTGAAGATTGTCCAGCAACACAGTGTGTTGCTGCTTGAACGGAGGGGAGGGACAGGGACCAGAAGGAGGGAAGAAGCAATGCATCCTGCAAAGAAATGAAGCAGAAAGTAACAGTGGTCTGCCTTTTAGCATCGATCTGCTGGTATAAATCCCCTGCCTTTCAACTGGGATTGCTATGAGTTTTCAGTTGGAATTGGTGGAAAGACAGAATACAGCCCCAAGGTGCTAATTCCAAGAAAAAGAGGCATTGGTAATGAGGGGATCTGATTACGATGCTATCCAGAAAGTCAGAAGCAATGCCAGATCTGGAGAGTAATTTGAGTTGTCAGTCAGAGTTTCAGTGCTGGAGAGCAGAGAGGTGCTCAAAGAAAGCTGAATTCCCCAAAGTGAATGAGTTCAATGCAACCTTGGCCTAGGAAAAAAAAAAAAGAAATAAATTATCTTCCAGCTCCCCTGGCTGTATCTTTAAAGTGCAAGCACAGCTGAAGGGAAGCAGCTTTATAGGGCATCTAAAGAAAGAGAATAAGATTCTCATTTGAGCTACAGTGATGTAAAGAAGCTTAAACTTTGCAAGAGTCCATGGAGTTACTCTGAATTTACACCCAGCAGACAAGAATACAGAATAAGAGCCCCCCTCCACTAGGAAGCATATTTCTTATCTGCACAATGAACATCACTTTAGATTATCCAAAATGAAATAATTGCAAATACCCAATTTATCTGGACCAATTTGTGCTGTGTGCTTAATTGTTGCACTTCACTCAACAAGGATGATGAAATTAGTTTGGACAGGCTCACTTTAGAGGCATTACTACTGTGCTATGCAGCTTGGGTTCAGAGTGCTGATGGAAAAGGTTTAAGGCTTAATAGAATAAAAATAAAAGAGAAACACATAGCAATATAGATAAATTTGGGATCTTCACTTGGACATGCGACAGTGTCTTTGAAGGGTGTCACACCTCTTTGTAGTGTATCCACATTTGTAGAGCCTGTACTATAGCTTCCAGAAACCATACAGAGCCCACAAATATGTGCATTTTCTCAGGATCCCCTCAGCAGCAGTCTGCTTGTTGGATACTAGCGACATGTTGTGCCCAGCTTCCCCAGGAGTGCCTTAGCCTCTCTCCTCCCAGGTGAAAATGAGTGTAATATCAAGCAATGGGAAGGTGCAGGGGTAGAGAAAAAAATAATAAGCTGGGAGCAGCAGGCTGCTACCACCAAAACAGCTAGACTGTAAGGCTCAACTACCCCCCCACATGTGTCCCACCTCCATTCCCCTGTGCAGCTTAAGCATGGGCACAGAAATCAATCCCTAATCACTTCTCAGTTGCTCTAAGGAAGAACAGGCAAAAGAACATCATGTGAACAACCCTCTCCTGGCTGCCTTGTTTCGCTTGGGCAACATGAACATATGCTGAAAAGCTCACATACACTAAACCTCATAATTTCAAGAAACATCAGATTTACAAAAAGCCAACTCTTCTATCTATATATGTGAAGCATCACAAAACACGAAAAGGATCAGTAACCTAAGTCTCTCCCTTTGTCTGGAAAAAAATATGTGATCTCCCAGGCAGCAATTGAGAAGCACGGCATTCCTCCTCAGCAGCTGTAATCTCAACTCATTTCACCAGGCAGGCATTACGTAAACACAGGGTAATGTTTCCAGCAAATCTACAAAGGAGATAATGGATGACAAGGGCAGACGTGAAGAGTGAGATGGGACAGAGGAAAAAAAGGAGAAAATGCTGTTCATCCAGACATGAGGCACTAGTACGACTTTATTGAGAAAGGACACCACAAAGTAATGCAAAAGACAGAAGAAATGTCTCAGATGTTTACCAAGGAAGATCTTGACAGTAAGTCAGCCATAAATAAAAAGACACAGAGAATCTGATTCTAGTTTTACCACCCTGAAAACAAAATGCTAATCCATTGATCAAAGCTATAAATGAAATCAGAAACTCATGCCAACATGTCTTTTGAGTTACATATTTACTATTCAAAGTCACTACAGTAGCATAGAGATGACTGAGCCATTCAGAGAACAAGAGAAAAATAAATCACTCCATCTATTTGAAGGAGCAACCTGAGCTTGGGATTTATTAGTTATAACTGGACAAGATTTGCTCTGCCAAAACATGCCTTCAAAGCCAGTGATCTAAACAGTCATTTTTTTGCAACATGCCAAAGAAAATATACACTAGAGAACAGTAGAGGCTTTGAGTAGTTTACCATACCTAAGGAGAAAGGAAAGGTACAACTTCATTCTAGCACCACAGGATTCATCTGGTGCTGAAAAATATATGCATATCACAGTCAACATATGGTACAGAACTCAAAGAAATTTGAAGGCACATGTTTTTAAAAGGAACTGTATTTTAAAAAGATGATTTTTTTTAAAGGGTGAAATGGCGAGGAGGGGAGAAAAAGTATGAGGAACAAAATATAAGAAGTTCCCATTAAACAAAAAATGGGAAATGCACATTTCTTCTTTGAAAAATACGCCAGACTTAATTTTGTCCTTGTACTTAAAGGAACTACAGAGAGATCTGACATTTCTGGGAACCTGCCAAATGCAGCAGCTAATACATGCAGTGCCGCTGTAAGTCTCTCAATGCAGCTACTCAATAGAGTAAAGTGACTTCAGATATCTACTTGCCTGAACTGGTAGTGCAATCTAATGGTCAGTCATTCCCCACCACTTTCTCCCTGACAAAGTAAGAACACAGCAAAAGTGAAGGACAGAAGCTAAATGGGTTACATCATGTCAAGTCCTATCAAAACTTATCTGTAAGTGAAGACATGGGGCAGTTTTTGTCACTCCCAAAAGCATTCCAGCTCAGCTAGTTTTTTCAAAGGTGTTCTTAAATTTAAGCACAGTTTTAAGCTTAATGGATGAATCATGCCCTTAGATTATTTAATACAGGATACACAGATTTTTTAAAAGATTTGCAGCCAGTGGCTGGATTTCATATGGTAAGGTTTGCAGTCTGTCTATACTGCAACTGAAAGTCTGCTTTCAACATACGTAGATATTCCTAATCTACATAGCATAAGCAGCACTAACAGAAATAATATTTCAGGCAAGATTCAAGTCCTTATTGTATAATCACCCACCAGGAATTACAGTCATGGAATGTAGTTGCATTCAAGTCTGTGGTCTGGTGTTTTCATTGCTATTATACATGCTATTTAAATTAAACTAGACCAAGACAGACCTCCATGGGATTCAATGATACTTTTGGTGGCAGACATACATACTTATCCATCATTCTTGTGTATGGTCTTCAACCTTTGTACTTAAAAAAAAAATAGAATCATAGAATTATAGAATCATAGAATCACTAGGTTGGAAAGGACCCACTGGATAGAGTCTGATCATTCCTAACGAGCCCTAAACCATGCCCCTCATCAACTCATCCACCCATCCCTTAAACACCTCCAGGGAAGGTGACTCGACCACCTCCCTGGGCAGCTTGTTCCAGTGCCCAATGACCCTTTCGGTGAAAAAATTTTCCAGATGTCCAGCTTGAACCTCCCCTAGTGGAGCTTGAGGCCATTCCTCCTTGTCCTGTCCCCTGTCAATTGGGAGAAGAGGCCAGCTCCCTCCTCTCCACAACCTCCTTTCAGGTAGTTGTAGAGAGCAATAAGGTCTCCCCTCAGCCTCCTCTTCTCCCGGCTAAACAACCCCAGCTCTCTCAGCCGCTCCTCGTAAGACTTGTTCTCCAGCCCCCTCACCAGCTTTTTTACTCTTCTCTGGACACGCTCCAGAGCCTCAACATCCTTCTTGTGGTGAGGGGCCCAGAACTGAACACAGTACTCAAGGTGCCGTCTCACCAGTGCCGAGTACAGAGGGAGAATAACCCACCCCGGACTTGCTGGTCATGCCGTTTCTGATACAAGCCAAGATGCCATAGGCCTTAGCCACTGGGGCACAATGCTGGCTCATGTTCAGTCGGCTGTCAACCAACACCCCCAGGTCCTTCTCCTCTAGGCAGCTTTCTAGCCAGACTTCCCCCAGTCTGTAGCACCGCATAGGGTTGTTGTGCCCCAAGTGCAGGACCCGGCATTTGGCCTTGTTAAACCTCATGCCATTGGTCTCAGCCCAGCGGTATAGCCTGTTCAGATCCCTTTGCAGAGCCTCCCTACCCTCCAGCAGATCCACACTTCCACTCAGCTTAGTGTCATCTGCAAACTTGCTAAGGGTGCACTCAATGTCTTCATCCAGGTCATTGATAAAGACATTGAACAGAACTGGACCCAGTACCGAGCCCTGGGGAACCCCACTTGTAACTAGCCTCCAGCTGGAGTTAACTCCATTTACCACCACTCTCTGGGCCCAGCCATTCAACCAGTTCTCAACCCAGGAGAGTGTGCGCCTGTCCAGGCCAGAGGCTGACAGTTTCTGAAGCAGAATGCTGTGAGAAACTGTGTCAAAGGCTTTACTGAAGTCCAAGAAGACTACATCCACAGCCTTTCCCCCATCCAGTAGTCGAGTCACTTTGTCATAGAAGGCGATCAGGTTAGTTTGGCAAGAACTGCCTTTCGTGAACCCGTGTTGACTGGGCTTGATCACCCGTTTCTCTTGCATGTGCTTCATGATAGCAGTCAAGATCACCTGTTCCATGACTTTCCCCAGCACTGAGGTCAGACTGACAGGCCTGTAGTTCCCTGGATCCTCCCTGCAACCCTTCCTGTAGATGGGCACAACATCAGCCAGCCTCCAGTCCAGTGGAACTTCCCCAGTCAGCCAGGACCACTGGAAGATGATGGAAAGGGGTTTGGAAAGGACATCCGCCAGCTCCTTCAATACTCTTGGGTGGATCCCATCCGGCCCCACAGACTTCTGGGTGTCTAGCTGGGCAAGCAAGTCTCTAACCACCTCCTCTTGGATCATGGGATCCTCATTCTGCTCCTCTAACTCCTGGGTTTGTACACAGAGGGAACAATTTCCCTTACTATTAAAGACTGAGGCAAAGAAGGCATTAAGTAGCTCAGCCTTGTCCTCATCCCTTGTCACTGTTGTTCCTTCTGCATCCAATAGGGACTGAATATTCTCGCTAGTCCTCCTTTTCTTGTTAATGTATTTGTAGAAAGATTTTTTATTATCTTTCACAGACATAGCCAGTTGGCTTGCTCCTGAGCTGCTAGGATTTCACTTTTGAAGAGCGCCCAGCCCTTGTGGGCTTCTTTGCCCTGAAGGACTCTCTCCCATGGGACTTTGCCAAACAGCAAACAGTCCAAAGTCTTCCCTCTGGAAATTTAATGTGACTGTTTTGCTAATCCCCTTCTTCATCTCACCTAGAACTGAAAACCCTATCATCTCATGATGGCTTTGTCCCAGACGTCCTCCAACCGTCACATACCCCACAAGGCCTTCTCTGTTCACAAATAGCAGGCCCAGGAGGGCACCCTCCCTTGTCGGCTCACTCACCAGTTGTGTGAGGAAGTTGTCTTCCACACACTCCAGGATCCTCCTAGACTGCTTCCTTTCTGCTGTATTATACTTCCAGCAGATATCCAGAAGACTGAAGTCTCCCACGAGGACAAGAGGTAGCGATCAGGAGACTATTCCCAGCTGTTTATAGAAGAGCTCGTCAGCTGCTTCTTCTTGGCTGGGTGGTCTGTAACAGACTCCCATCACAATATCTGCCTTCTTGTGGGCTCCTCTGATTTTAACCCACAGGCACTCAGTCCCTTCCTCACCATAACTGAGCTCTAGGGTATCATAGCACTCTCTAACATAGAGGGCTATCCCACCTCCTCTCCTACCCTTCCTGTCCCACCTGAAGAGTTTATACCTCCCTATGGTTGCACTCCAGTTATACGAGTCATCCCACCATGTTTCCGTGATGGCAATGACATCATAGTCACCTTGCCCTACAACATCTTCCAATTCCTCCTTCTTATTGCTCATGCTGCGTGCATTGGTGTAAATGCACTTCAGCTGGGCTGGCGAACCTTCAGCCCTCATAAAGGGAATAGAGCTCATTCCCAATTGACTGGTCCTTGGAATACTAACACCACAGTGCCAGTTTCATCCTTACTGTCCCCAGGTGTAGTCGCCCCCACTTGCTCTCTGGTGGTGTACTGGCGGTCCTCTCCAGCACACCATCTCTCAGTTACTGCATCCCACTTCCAGGCTCACTCCCGACTAGCGTGGTCTCATCCCCTTCCCCTTTCAGATCTAGTTTAAAGCTCTATTTAAGAGTCTAGCTAGATTTTTGCTAAGGACTTTAGTCCTTCTAGGAGACATGAGTGTCCCATCCCTAGTAAGAAAGCCTGGGGGTGGGTGGGTCGCCCCATGATCAAAGAACCCAAAGCCTCTATCCTCACACCAGATTCAGAGCCAGGCATTAATCAACTGCTTCTCTTTGACCTCCTGCTTCTCATTCCTTAGCGTTGGAATCAAACTAAACACTATTTGTGCCCCAGAGCCCTCTCTAGAGTCCTGAAGTCTCTCTTGATGGTTTTCAGCTTTCTGCACTGTAAGTCATCATTGCCTATTTGAAATACTACCAGAGGGTAATAATTTGTCTCTTTCACCAAGGAAGGAAATTTTCTAGTTATATCCTTCACTGAAGCCCCTGGTAAGCAGCAGACCTCCCTGTGGGGCAGGTCCAGTCTGCAGATGGGTCCCTCTCTTCCTTTTAGAAGGCAGTCCCCTAAAACAATCACTCTCATCAGTCCTTGCATTAGTCCTTGCACTCTCAGTCCTTGCATCATTGCTCATTAATCACTGTGACTGACAGGATGGACGATATATATATTTTCTTTCCTTGTGACACTGTTGGTTAAACATTTAAATAGATTGGTAAACTCTACTTTTGAAGAAGTCTCTCGTATTTATTTTCAAATTTACCTGCTCATGAGTTCATGTGACAGCATCACACGAGAAAGCCACCACACTGCGCTTGCTGCTGCAAGGGCTCATTGTCTTGCAGCCATGCAAACAAATGCAATCACAGTAAAGCTCAAACAATCAATCCAAAACATGCATGTTTCTTTAGAGATTATTAGAACTTGAGAGATGCTTCAATGGGTCATGTATTTGATTCTTCCAAAATGCTGTCTTATCAACTCCAAAGGCTAAAGCCTTGTCATGGTAGGACAGAGCAAAAACCATGCTCTGCATTCTCTTTTTACCACCATGTTCATCTTCTGGTAAAACTGGTCAATGTTGCAATGTCTTACACCAGTTGTGTGTGTCTGATATGATCAGATTATTCCTTCTTACTGTAGTATACTGAAAACTTTCCAGTTCCTGCAGCAAAAGTGCTCATTATGCAAAGGACATTTTTTCTGAAGTTACTACAGAAAGTCTGCAACCTTGCCAGATCCTTGATATGGAGGTATCATATCTTTCAAGGTTCAGGCAGCATGTCCATCCAACTGTGGGCATCTTCTAAGAGCAGCACAAATACAGAGAGACTGCCAAGGAAACAAACACCTTGACCCACTCCCCTTCTCCCCATGCACATAAAAAAGTATGCAACAGGTGAGTAAGCAGTAGATTATGACCTTTTTTTCAGTTCTGATCACCACTATGATCTTTTTGTCCATACACTGTTCACTCTTTTATCCAAGTTGGTTCCTAGACAATATTACTGAAGAAATATGCACTTGTTCTTTTCTTCTTTACAGTGTTTCTAATAGACTAATATACACAAGAGACATAGGAAGGCTGTTTGTGTTTTTATTTTATAAACATATATATGTATTTTCTTAAAGATTCTCTTGTGGAAGTCACCCTACTCCTCTCACAATGAAGCTACAAGCTAGATGAATGTTCCAATTTGACATGGAAAAAAAATCCCTATTTTTTGCCCTGTTTCCTGCCCTATATTGCTTTCTGAAGTTCTCATTTAGTTTATTCAAACCAATCACATTTATTATGTATCAATAATAGTGACTCAGAAGCAGAAGTTGACAATCAAGGAAGAAGACTGAACAAAAGCAAAAGTTTGCATACTCTAATTGGAATTCTTTGGATTCATTCCCTTCTAACTTTAAATGAATGAGTTTTCAGTTAGTCTATATCTACCAGAGAAGAGGCAGAAACTGTGGCAGAGAGTTTACAGCTAGTAGAAGTAATAGATTGGAAAGGATCCTTAGAAGTCACCCATAGCTTTATAATCAAATGAGAAACTGTGCTTAAATTTAATTTCAGTGCTAAATCACAGGCTCAGAACTCTGTTGACTAGACACAATAAGAAAATAACCCTTTAGTAGCAGATGTGGAACAGTTGATACAGTCTAATTAGGCACATAATAGTTCACTATTATAAACTATGCAGTGTAAAGCTTCCATAATGATAGCTATATTTTTCTCCTCATTGTGATGGCTATGATGACAGTTCAGGGTAAGAATGTCATGCAACTTCTACCATATTATGACTGTAATTCAGTCTGAGTAGACAGAAGAGTACTCTCTCTGAGGGAGCAAAGTTTTCTACCAAGATCCACATAAAGTGTGTGTGTGGGCAAGTTCTCATCAGGGAGAAAATTCCATTAAGTCCTCTCCAAACGTGTTTGTAAAAGTGGTAGAAATACCAAATTCCCAGAAATAGTACTTAGTAGAATACATCAAAAAATCACCGATTTCCCAAACAAGGTGGTAAGGATAGAAAGACTTTAAAATGGAAAAGAAGAAATCTAGTCACTCATGTGGTCATAGAAAGAAAAAATATGTTTTTCAGGGACAAACCCCATTTTATGGAAGTATTTCTTTTCCCCTTACTCCTTAAAAGTGTTATGCACATGAATTACAATCTATTCCACTCTTACTCGGGAAAAAAGTAATTTATTTAGGCAAAAATAATACCTCATTTACTTTAAGTAAATCCTGATTGTTTAGAGACAGTAAGAAGTTTATCTCAGCAATGGCCAGTTGGAATAAAGTAGAGTTTAATGGTCATAATAGGCCTCAAACTTCAAAAGATCAGTTCATGGGTTTTTTTTGTCTTCCCTTTACTTATCACACAACTGCTCTATAAGGCACAAACCCAGCATCAGACATCAGTTAGAGAAGTATTTTTCAAAACCATTAACATGTGGCTTGTGATAAAATAATACATATCTGTTATCCCATACTGCAAAAATTTCCATATTTCAGCTCTTTGTGCAGTAGGACAAAAGGCAATAAGATTTCTTGCTCCTCCATCCTCCTTAGAAGCATCAAAATAATTGATCTTTCCTTTGTATTGTGATGCTTAATGGAATTACAACTGTAGCACTTCTTTCAGATGCTACTTTCCCCAGGCTACCTCTTTCGATGTGCATCCATATAACCCCTCCGAAAGACTCTTCCTTCCTGGAGAATGTTGCTTAAAGAACAGAGAACTGAACACTCAGGTTAATACTACAGGATGGAATACCCTAAACAACTGAGTCTTGAAATAACATCATATGAAGTAGCTATATAGTGAGTTTTACAGAGAAAAGTCAAACTGATGAAAAAAATTTTCTTTTTCATTTTGATTTCCCAGACAGAAAACAATGTCAGAACAATCAATTTTCTCCACTGAAAGTTTTGATTGTGTACAGAACCACTTATTTCAGTAGAAAAAAACCCCAATTTTGATAGCAAAGTCTTAAGTAGCTCAACTTAACAGTTCACTTGCCCTCAGCTGTTCGGGATGGATGTCAATCTGACTCCTGTGTGAGAGGACTCGTATTCCACTACAAATAATTTGCACCATCCAGTCTCTGGAACAGCCTATGTTCAACATTATAAAGAATATTTCTGAACACATCTCTTAAGGAAAGATAGAGTGAAGGCTATGCATTGTTTCTGTCTTCTACTTGTATGAGTGATAATGATTGAATGAGCACAGTGCTTGAGAAATATATCTGAATTTGAACAAAAAAATCTAACCGACTAATTATTGATAATGGAGGACTTGCTCCTAACTGTTCCTAATTTCAATTCCATTTCTCTCAAACATGCCAAGTTTTCCAGACTTATGTCAATCAGCTAAAAGATGCTTTGTTTGGATTGCATCTTTCCAGCTGTTCATTTGCTAACAGTGGACAGCTTTTTGGGCTAGTGCATAAACATCTGGAAACTCCCAGCTGGCAATTAACTCTCAACCTATTGAACTGCAGTCTCTTAGAAACATGAGGACTTATCAAGTGGTCTCCTGGGAAACAAGGTTGTTAAAGAGAATGGGGAAACGAAAACAAGAGCTTGAGATGGAAAAAAATATAAAAGCTCTATTTCAATTTTACCTCCAAGGGATTCAATAATATAAGTAATAATTGACTGGAATACAGATGGATAATGATAGCACTTATGGCAATCTCAACACCACAATAAGTCTCCTGAAGATTTTTCACAAGCCTGGGAGACAAAACAGTCAGGGGACACATTCTGTGCTGAACAGAATAATTCTGGAAACCAAGAATTATTTCACCCCACCAGTACTCAGTTCATCCTGGGACAAATGAAAACAGAGCCTATTCACTTGACATCTCAGTGCTTATCACTTCAGTGAATCGGTTGACTCTCAGCCACTTGAAACAGATAAGTAGTTCTGACTAGATAAAAAGCACTGATCACCTAATTAAAATTTAGTCTCTGGAAAGGACTATCCTCTACACTGGATGTAAGAACCATGGACAACCATCTCAGGTGCAGGCTTTTAGCTTCAAGATTACATGTTTGCAGCATCAGATTCCACCTGCCATCTCTAATCTCCCAGTTATTTTAAGTATATGTATTATCTGTACCTTAATTAATCGTTGTTATATATGGTGGGAGATAAAGATGATGCATACTGGAGATCTATTAATAGCTATAATTAAGGGCTTTTCTTCCCTTTCTTGTTTTATTCTGGCAGACAGTCACAGGTATCCTGGCACAGTTTCTTCTCTGCCCATTGTTTAGATAAAAGAAGTCACTTAGTGACTTATGACTCTTACTTTGCATTATGTGTTTTGGTGACATCTTATGATTTTATTAGTACTACATAACCTCATACAAAACATATCTTTAGCTTTTCCATACATCTAGATCCAGAAGCATTATCTAAGAACTAGACTATAATCATGATAATTTCTAGGTATTTGCTGTCTGTCTGAACAAGACATTAAAGCTCTAGTCTAAACCTAATGATAAAATACTTTTGCACTTCAACAGGCTTTGGGGAAGGATCCCTTAAGCTTTCTGGGCCTATGCTTACTCTTTGGTATTATGAGGGGAAATTTAAAACTTTGTTAGGTGCTTTAAGACTCTTGGATGAAGGCCAAGAACTAAAGCAGATTCTGAGCTCAGGGATGTAAATCCAGTCAAGGGGAGAGCTTGCATGTAACTCAGCAGAACTATGCAATTGCAACAACATAAAATTAGGTTCATGATTTGACCCATAATCTATTGCCTCTCTCAGAAGAATCATTGGCTCAGACACTGACTGCAGCTAAACTGGTGATAATCCAGAACAGTTAGGATAACCCTAGGTTTTGAGAAGGATGGCTCAAGTGGTTTAAGATAGTTTTTGATTCACAAATATTTGTGATTGTAGGGTATGCACTCAACCAGTTATCACAGCTCAGCTGACAGGTGATAACTTCTGAAACTACAGCCCTTCTGACACCTGTAAGTGCAACTAAAATCAGAATCCTTGCCCAAGAAAAGATAAAACTATCACAAGCCTGGCAGTTTTTTTGTTGTATTTTCTTTGAGTGAATTAGCTTCATGCTTTCAGTTACAATGATATTCATTGACATTAACAGTGAAGTTTCCTAAATTGGCCTATGTTGTTTTATGTTAGACTTCTGTATAGTGTATAGACTGGTGAGCAAGATACCCTTCTGTTAACAGTTAAACAAGAAAGAACAAAGAAATGAATTCAGAGTGTCTACTACTATAGAACCTTTTCCCCTGCCATCTTTAATTTTCCTAACTTCCCAAACCTCCAAGGCAGAGAAGCCAAGGGATTTACTGCAGCAGCACACTAGAAAGTTCAAGAAAGCAAACTGCAATTCAAGCACAACTATCCAAGACCTTCATGCTGTATACAGAAAATGAAGGAAAGTAACTAACATAAGAATAGCTACAGTCTTGTAGATGAGCTGCTTTGAAAGTAAAAATCTTGCATGTCTGGGAAATAGGAACTCTCAGCTGGTCACAGGTCTGAGCATCTCAGTGATGATTCAGTCTCTTTGTGTCCTAATTATCTTTAAAACATTTAGACCAAGGTGTACAAGTTACCTGTGGTGGACCAGAGATCTGTACCCCATCTTCCAAGCTCTAGATTTGTGTTTAAGAGAGCTCTTCCTCTAAAAATAAAACATTTCCCTTGTTTAAAGATTCAGGGATCTGTTACACAGGATGGTAACACTTAAGAAAACTCTTGCCTTAAAATCAACATCTCAGATTACATATCCCAGCTAGGATTTCAAAGTGAAAAAGAAATCTTTTTTTTTGCTTTAACTATCCTAGCTCTACATGTCTGGTGTTGAAGCAATTCACATTTGCTCTGCTTATAGTGGCTTGCCCAAGATTTAATCACTTGAGTGTTTCAGATTGAGCTGAATTTTCTTCAAGGGGACATCTTTGCTGGTAAAGAACATTCACTGGGCTAGAACTTTCCTTTTCTATATCTCTCCTGCTGCACAACTACTGAACACTGTTTAGAGAAAAAGATAGGAATTAAAACTTTCTCAGATATCAGCTTCGCTCTCAATTATATTGCAAAGCAGATTAACATCCAAAATGCCCTGCTGTGTGGAAGGCTAATTTTCTTTTTCCTCTTATGTTATTTTCCTTTAACTGTTATGATGTTGTCATTTTCCTTCTATACATAATTTGATAGGGGTCTGTATGTAAAAACATACATAAGGAACACTCATATACATCCATGAACCAATATTAAAAAACAAATTAAGAGTCCAAATGCAGAAGTTAACCATATTTACAGAATATTAGCTCCCTTAAAATGCATTTGTGATATTTCAAAATGAGACATGGATATGTCCAATCCAAATCACAGTCCTTCCTCAGACTAAGTAGAACTTAATTATATTTAGCAGTGTCCAGGCAGACAGCAGAGAGACTTGAGTAACTATTAGTGCATGTAGGCATTTCAACAAAACACAGACGATAGTTTCATCTTGATTTTTTTTTTAATAACAAGTAGATTTTTAATGAAAACACCAGTTTTAAAAGCCAAAATTCCTCATAGGAAAATTCAATGAAATATTTCACCAAGAAGTGTTTCTCAGCCCCATGATACAATTTATGATCAAAGCCTACAGCAAGAGAAACTTATTCCAGGACAGTCAGTAGTCTAGACTCTAACCTGAACCAGGCAAGCAGGGTCACAAGCCCAGGGCTTCTACACATCAGGGCAGAGTGCACTGTCACTGGCAGACCCCTGAGGATCCATCTCTATTTCTTCCTGAGTAACTCCACAGCTACCTTGCCTCCATTCCACTGCAGAACTGGAAAGCTTTTGATCTCTCAAATATTTTTTCCCCAGGATGAGGGAACAGTTTCTGGCTCTGATTCACACAAGGACAGGTTTATCCTGGGATCTTGAAAGTTCCTTGCAAGTTGCTTTGAACCATCCTTTGCTGACTGGTACACTCAAGATAAGGTACAGAACGAACCATTGATTTGATATAGCATATACCAGGTCCTCCTTTCCCATAACTACCAGCATTATAGCTTTAAACTTAATCCTGAAACTTCTAAGATACTTTTGATCAACTGAGACCATGTCAACCCAAGAATCACTGCTCAAGTTTCTGTAAGTCTAGCCATCCAGAACATTTTACTTCCCAGAAAAGGTACCTAATTTCCAGAAATACAGAAAACCATCAGTGAATAGACTCCTTATTAGAGAAATAAGAATGTAGATTACTAGTTAAGGTAATTGTCTACCAAAGAGATTGGTGGTGTGCCTAATAGGCAAATATGTCATGCTTTGAATTACAGTAGAAAACATTTTTAAACAAATCAGCTTTACTGCAGCTTCTCAAAAAAAATCAAGTATATGTGAGGCAAGAATGGGATGTGGATAGAGAACAGGGGATTCAGCAATTTCTGGGGACTGTAGGAGGAGAAATTAAAGTAGGATGCTGAATGGTTAATGGGACTATCCATAAAAAGGCATCCAAATTACTATCTCAACTGCACCTACAGATAAGAATACAAAGAACTGTGTTTCCAATGAATTAGACTGTTGGCATAATTTTACATTAGTACAGACCTTTAAGGTGGTTTGTCTCTGGGCCTATGATACCATTGGGCTCTCATTCAAATTTAAAAATACTATAGCTAAGCCTGTTACAACCCAGAATTTATGAGATTGGTCTGTATATAATCAGGAATAGAGGCCAACAGCAAATGCTGTTCAACCCAGAAAGGTCACTTAAATGTGTTGAACTGCTAATGCAAACTGATATTTCTGAAATCCAACCAGCATGCTCTCATTTCCTTAAAACATCCTTCGAGGTCTGGACAATCTGGCTGTGAAAGCAAGTGCCCTTCAGGGGCAGAACACAAAGGGGCCTAACCAGAGTGTTAGAGACAGGATTGGAGGTCCTAAATGGAATTGAATATCAGAAATGTTACCAAAGTGGGAAAAGGTGGTGAGGCTACTTTCTCATTGAAATCTGGAAAGTGGTTTGGGACAGTGCCACTGGATTAGAGAGGAAGCTTAAACCCTGGTAGACTCTGGTAAATTTCACCTATGACCCCATCACTAATATAGCCACAGCCTTTGTGTTTACCATACGTAACTCGGCAATATATGTAATCCACTCCATCATTGCATTAGGATTAAGCCATGATAAAACTGTGCTCTATCCTTTTGAAAACAGAAAATGGACACAAATAGTGAACAGGTAATGGCAAACTGTACATTTAAAATCTTGCATTACATGAGAAGAACGAGGATTCATTTGTTAAATAATACAATCGATGCTCAAGACATCTGCCTCGACACTGAGCAAAGCATCTGTCACTTTGAGATCCATCTAGATGATAATCCAAGGACTGTACTTGTATAAGTGGGCCAGGGTTGTATGTGTTTGAGGGGTGCTTATACCTCTATAGTAATAGATGAGATAATTGCAGATAGTAAGAATCACTTTAATTTCTGTATTTGTAATCTTGTTATGATTGTTGGGTGTGACTTTTCTTATTTAGCACTAGTCATATCCCATCAGCTGGTAAAATCCAATTACCTATTAGAATGAATCTTACATTGGTGAGACAATTAATGAAACATCAGGACTTGATCAAAATTTTTTATGAGGTCCAGGATAATGGGAAAAAGACCCTCATAACAGTCCATCAAGACACAGAGGAAATAAATAGGGTCCTAAAAAGGGGAAAAGAAGATGCGAACCATCATTGGTGAGACGTGCTGTTTGTATGGTCCCCTACAGCGACTGGCTTTCTAAATAAGTTTTAAACCCATATTTATCCTTTTGATGCTAGTTTCAGTTAGCTTTGTTTTCTCTGCTGGGTTATTTATTTGGAATTGGAGAATGCTACAGCAACAAAAAATTTTGACTTCTATGTCTAGTGCCCATGACAATGCGTTAAAAAGTAATTTTCAAGAAAAATATCATCCACTTCTCCTTCGAGAGGTATATTATGCATTTGGCAAATGAATTTGCCCATGTTAAAAGAGGTCCTGGACAGACTGGAGAAGTGAGCCTCTGAGAACCTCATGAGGTTCAATAAGGCCAAGTGTAAGGTCCTGCACCTGGGTTGGGGCAATCCCCATTTTCAGTACACGATGGGGCATGATGTGATTGAGAACAGCCCTGCAGAGAAGGACTTGGGGGTGCTGGTCGATGAGAAGCTCAACATGAGCTGGCAATAGGCACTCGCAGCCCAGAAGGCCAATCGTATCCTGGGCTGCATCAAAAGAGGCGTGGCCAGCAGGTCGAGGGAAGTGATTCTGCCCCTCTGTTCCTCTCTTGTGAGACCCCACCTGGAGTATTATGTCCAGCTCTGGAATCTTCAACATAAGAAGGATATGGGACTGTTGGAATGGGTCCAGAGGAGGGCTACAAAGATGATCGGAGAGCTGGAGCATCTTCCCTATGAGGACAGGCTGAGACAGTTGGACTTGTTCAGCCTGGAGAAGGCTCAGAGGAGATCTTATAGCGACCTTCCAGTACCTGAAGGGGGCCTACAGGAAAGCTGGAGAGGGGCTATTCATAAAGGCTTGTGGTGATAGGACGAGGGGGAACGCGTATAAAACTGGGGAGGGGCAGATTTAGACTAGACATTAGGAAGAATTTCTTCACTATGAGAGTGGTGAGACACTGGAACAGGTTGCCCAGGGAGGTTGTGGATGCCCCATCACTGGAGGTGTTCAAGGCCAGGTTGGATGGAGTCTTGGGCAGCGTGCCTTAGTGGGATGTACCTGCCCATGTCAGGAGGGTTGGAACTAGATGATCTTTAAGGTCCCTTCCAACCCAAACTATTCTATGATGTGGATGACACTAAGCTGGGTGGAAGCGTGGATCTGATTGAGGGTAAGGAGGCTCTGCAAAGGGATCTGAACAGGCTGGACCGCTGGGCAGAGATCAATGGCATGAGGTTTAACAAGGCCAAATGCCGGGTCCTGCACTTGGGACACAACAACCCTATGCAGTGCTACAGACTAGGAGAAGGCTGGCTAGAAAGCTGCCTAGAGGAGAAGGACCTGGAGGTGTTGGTTGACAGCCGACTGAACATGAGCCAGCATTGTGCCCAGGTGGCTAAGAAGGCCTATGGCATCTTGGCTTGTATCAGGAACGGCATGACCAGCAAGTCCAGGGTGGGTTATTCTCCCTATGTACTCAGCACTGGTGAGACGGCACCTTGAGCACTGTGTTCAGTTCTGGACCCCTCACCACAAGAAGGATGTTGAGGCTCTGGAGCGTGTCCAGAGAAGAGCAACAAAGCTGGTGAGGGGGCTGGAGAACAAGTCTTATGAGGAGCAGCTGAGAGAGCTGGGGTTGTTTAGCCTGGAGAAGAGGAGACTGAGGGGAGACCTTATTGCTCTCTACAACTACCTGAAAGGAGGTTGTGGAGAGGAGGGAGCTGGCCTCTTCTCCCAATTGACAGGGGACAGGACAAGGAGGAATGGCCTCAAGCTCCACCAGGGGAGGTTCAGGCTGGACATCAGGAATAAGTTTTTCATGGAAAGAGTCATTGGGCACTGGAACAGGCTGCCCAGGGAGGTGGTTGAGTCACCTTCCCTGGAGGTGTTTAAAGGATGGGTGGATGAGGTGCTGAGGGGCATGGTTTAGGGATTGATAGGAATGGTTGGACTCGATGATCCAGTAGGTCCTTTCCAACCTAGTGATTCTATGATTCTATGATTCTATGATTCTAAAATTCAGCTTTTATTTCTGATCAAGATTTAAATTTATGAAAAATAAGTAAAAGAATAATTTAAAAGTCATTTAAAACAAAGGAGTACCCTCACTAAACTGGAATACATCAATATGAGCCAGAGAAAACTCTACAATACCAGCTGGCTCCATGATATTTCTCAAGACAAATTTCAGCTGTCAGAACAATTAACATCCAGGCTCCCATAACCAGGTGCTGTTTTCCATACAATTTGACTTTGAATAGTTTCTTCTATCCTCTAAGCGCTGTTAGGAGCAAATAAGTATTGCCTCTTATCTCCTGTTTCTTTCTCCTTACCCTTCTTTCTCAGCTTGACTTGTTCATTAACTGTAGGCAGTAGAATAGCATGAAGTAAGATCAAGTTCTGCAAGCAGCCAGAGATGGAGTAATATCTTCTTAATCAACAGATCTCTATCCACTTAGAGCTGAGGACCGCAAAACACCTACTCTATGTGTGTGCATGAGAGAGAACGTGAGGTGAAATGAGGTGCTCTGGGAGTATGGCAGGAGAAAGATGGCAAAGGCTTCTCAAAGGCCCTGTTATAGCACAAAAGAAGGGAAACAAGGGCCTCCACTGCTTCTCTGACAAAAAGCTCAAAGGCGAACCATCGTTGCATTGTACAAGCTTGCTTTAAGAGCCTGGCTCAAGTGAAAATATTTAGGAACAAGACAAGGCATAAAAGGCTGGAAGAAGATTTAACTGCCTGTCCAAAGCCACACAAATAGTTTATAGTAAAGGTTAACCTTGAACCAAAAACCTCCAAGACCCTACCCAGAGCTATGAACATTTATTAGTCTACTTTTCTTAAATGTGGACAAATTCCTGCATAAACTCACAAATACATTATGTTCCAAGTAGCTTAACTCAGAAAAGTAAACTGGAAACACTATTGTCCCTTGCATTCAGGTATACTTTCCCATCCACTATTGTGGGACTGCTTCATAAAAAAGTGCATTCAGTGATTGCGGGAGCAGGTGTGCAGTGGGATCCTGATAGAGCACAAAGTAAATGATATAACTGAAAGGTTTAGACAGAAGCCAGGGGAACCCCTGCTCTCTTCGATGGTGCGTTTGCATGATCAGGGAGAGGTGGGGCTGAACATAGATGAAGGAGTCTCTAAGAATTTCTTTTTCTTTTAATTTTGAGTTTGGATTCTTTTACACAAGATGCATTCCAAACCAACATTCAGAACACAAATTTATCAGCTTTTGCAGCTCAACGGTGTAATACTAAGTATCCCACTGAAAATGATTGACAAGTGCAAAAATTCTAAACCCAAAGATCCAGGAATAACTTGGCCTAGGACACTTCCTCCTGAACCTCAACAGGACTCCCTAGCTGCACGTGGTGGGCCCCTACAGGTGGATCAGTTGTTCAGGGGAAAAGGGAGGACTGGAAGCTGTATTCTTACTTATACCCATGGAAAGAGACTAGGAAGACAGTCCACTGTAATATACTTGAACGAAATGATGGCCAAGGACTTCAAATATTTTGAAGAACATTAGTTGATACTGGAGCAGAGGCCTCCCTGATGTATGACATGCCTCTGAATTCTTCTATCTCAAACATCCATTTCGCTGGCAAACAGGTGAATTTACCTGGGAACTTTGAACAGGAAGGATGCAGAGAGCAAGATTTTAAAATATCTGGTATAAAAAAGCAAACAAAAAAAAAAGGATGTCATTAGGGTATTAGAAAAGGTTGCAAAGCGCACAGCTAAATTATGTCAAGAAGTTTGGCTAATTTTGACAAAAGGCAGTGCAAAGACTTTCTAATCTCAAGAATGTTTGGGATAAATCAACTATGGAAGTTTTGAGGAGAAAGCCGCAGCAATTTGAGTATATTAATTCTGTCTGTATCACTTGTTACTTGACAGGGGACAGGACGAGGGGGAATGGCCTCAAGCTCCACTAGGGGAGGTTCAGGCTAGACACTAGGAAGAAGTTTTTCATGGAAAGAGTCATTGGGCACTGGAACAGGCTGCCCAGGGAGGTGGTTGAGTCACCTTCCCTGGAGGTGTTTAAAGGATGGGTGGATGAGGTGCTGAGGGGCATGGTTTAGGGATTGATAGGAATGGTTGGACTCAATGATCCAGTGGGTTCTTTCCAACCTAGTGATTCTATGATTCTAAAATTCATCTTGTATTTCTGATCAAGACTTAAATTTATGAAAAATAAGTAAAAGAATAATTTAAAAGTCATTTAAAACAAAGGAGTACCCTCACTAAACTGGAATACATCAAGAAGTGATGTTTCAGCATCTTTCAGTGGGGAAGTGGAAGAATCTAACAGAAAGATGTTGGTAAAAACCTTTTATATTAAGCTCTCTGCATTATGACCTGGACTGTGTGGACCAGCTCAGCATAGTCCTCAAAGGGCTGGCACAGGAAGCACTGTCATATTTCCACCATGTGCTTATTCATCACCACAGGCAAATCTTTCCTGTCAGACCTAAAACTGCTTTGCACAACTGAGGTTGCTGAGAGATCTTTCTCACTAGCTGCCAATTTATTTGCTGAACCTCGGGATGCTGGGCTGGGTGAACTGTTTCATAATTCTTGGCACTGGTCCCTGGGCATTTGGCATAGGTTTCAGGTGATTCAAGGCTGAGATAACTCTGCTTGTTCTGGTAGCGAAACTGTATGGATGTGAGGGACCGCTTCTCTCTGGGACAGGCATGAAGCTCCATGAGTCTGAGATCTACTGCAGAAAGATGGTACATCCTGTAGCATGTGGCTTGTGTATACATGTAGTATATCTGCTCCCTGCTGACTTACTGATGCCTCTCCAACCAATGCTCATGAATCTAGGTCAGGTCATGTCTCCATGTTGTTAAGTCACAGTGGTGTCTGTTGTAATCTCAGGCATTCACAGGATTAAGCAGTTGTGTAGAAAAGCTAGAGACTTTCTGAAGTTGGAATTAAAGCACAATTTTACTTTTCCAGAGGGAAGACAGTGAGGAGGTTCTTCAGGCTTTGTTTATTGCTGGTTTTGATAACTCTCTGAGGATTAGTCAATTACAAACGACTCCCTTTTGTGCAGAGAACCCAACTTAGTACTCTGTGTGTGTGTGTGAAGTAAAATGGATTTTTGGTAATAGATAGGTAGATTTTTCTTAAATATATATATAAAAAGGGAATATATATATATATATATATATGTTTTATATATACAAGGGAAGAGTAACTGATATAATCTACCTGGACTTGCACAAAGCATTTGAAACTGTCCCATGCGACATTCTTGTCTCTAAATTGGAGAGACATGGATTTGATGAATGGACCACTCGGTTGACAAGGAATTGGCTGGATGATCACACTCAAAGAGTTGTGATCAATGGCTCAATGTCCAAGTCAAGACTGGTAATGAGTGGCATTCCTCAGGGGTCAATATTGGGACTGGTATTGTTTAACGTCTTTTTCAGAAACATGGACAGTGGGACTGAGTGCACCGTCAGCAAGTTTTCCAATGACACCAAACTGTGTGGCATGGTTGACATGCTGGAGAGAAGGGACATCATCCAGAGGAACTTGACAGGCTTGAGAGGTGAGCCTGTGCTAAACTCATGAAGTTCAACAAGGCCAAGTGCAAGGTCCTGCACCTGGGTTTGGGCAAGCCTAAGCACAACTACAGGCTGGGCAGAGAATGGATTGAGAGTAGCACTGAAGAGAAGGACTTGGGGATGCTGGTGGATGAGAAGCTCAACATGAGCCGGCAATGTGAGCTTGCAACCCAGAAAGCCAAACATATCCTGGGCTGCATCAGAGGAAGTGTAACCAGCAGGTCAAGGGAGGTGATTCTGCTCCTCTACTCCACTCTCGTGAGACCTCATCTGGAATACTGTGTCCAGTTCTAGAGTCCTCAACACAGCAAAGACATGGAGCTGTTGGAACGGGTCCAGAGGAGGGCTACAAAGATGGCAAGAGGGCTGGAGCACCTCCCATATGAGGACAGGCTGAGACAGTTGGGCTTGTTTAGCCTAGAGAAGAGAAGACACTGAGGTGACCTTATAGCAGCCTTCCAGTACTTAACGCGGGGACTTCAGGAACAATGGGGAGGGGCTCTTTATCAGGGAGTGTAGCGATAGGATGAGGAGTAATGGTTTTAAGCTGAAAGAGGGGAGATTTAGATTAGATATTAGGAAGAATTTTTTTACTGTGAGGATGGTGAGGCACTGGAACTGGTTGCCCAGGGAAGTCATGGATGCCCCATCCCTGGAGGTGTTAAAGACCAGGTTGGAGACCAACCTGATCTAGTGGAAGGTGTCCCTGCCCATGGCAGGGGGTTTGGAACTAAATGTTATTTAAGGTCCCTTCCAACTCAAACCATTCTACGATTCTGTGGTTTTATATGTTCAGTATCTGTTTTGTTCTGCTCCCACTAGAACCAGTGAAAAAAACCCATATGGTTTCTGTGGAAGTAGATTGAAGTCAACAACATGATAAAGCACTATTTTTGTGTGAGATATCTGTTGTGTCCCTTCTCAGTACCCATAGGAGGAAGTGGAATAGGGCTTGGTGAGCTTTCTCCAAGTCTTGCTAACGATAGAGCTCTTAATTTCCATGGAAGGTGTTTTTCTTATGCTGGGAAGCTGGTGGGAGTTGTGCAGTGAATATCTGAAAGAATATCTTAAAGAACATATAGTTCCAACCTCACTGCCATGGGCAGGGACACCTCCCATAGATCAGGCTGCTCAAGCACCATCCAGCCTGGCCTTGAACACTTCCAGGGAGGGGGCATCCGCAACGTCCCTGGACAACCTGTTCCAGTGTCTCACCACCCTCCTCGTGAAGAATTTCTCCCTAACGTCTAGCCTAAATCTTCCCCTCTCCAATTTAAAGCTATTTGCCCTCATCCTATCGCTACATGCTCTTGTAAAAAGTCCCTCCCTGGCTTTCTTGTAGGCCCCCTTCAGGTACTGGAAGGCCGCTATAAGTTTTTCCAAGAGCCTTCTCTTCACCAGGCTGAACAACCACAGCTCTCTCAGCCTTTTCTCATAGCAGAGGTGCTCCAGCCCTCTGATCATTCTTGTAGCCCTCCTCTGCACCCATTCGAATAGTTCCATATCCTTCTTATGTTGGGGATTCCAGAACTGGACACAATACTCCAGGTAGGGTCTCATGAGAGCAGAGTAGTGGGAGAGAATCACCTCCCTCAACCTGCTGGTAACGCTTCTTTTGATGCTGCCCAGGATACAGTTGGCCTTCTGGGCTATGAACACACATTGCCAGCTCATGTTGAGCTTCTCATCAGTTCTAGGTGAGGGGGGTGGGGGTGGGGGTGTAGCAGAATGGTCTCCTTGGACTTCCAGAAGGAGGAATTTGGACTGTTCAGAAGTTGGCCAATTAGACATTCACAAATCTATGGGGCCAGATGGGATCCACATGAGAGTATTCAGGGAGCTGGCGAACATGCTTGCCAAAACACTTTCAGCAGTCCTGGCTGACTGGGGAAGTTCCACTGGACTGAAAGCTGGCTGATGTTATATCCATTTACAAGAAGGGTCAGAGGGAGGACCCAGGAAACTACAGGCCTCTCAGTCAGACCTCAGTGTCGGGAAAGGTCATGGAACAGGTGATCTTGAGTGCTATCGTCGAGCAAATGCAAGAGAACCAGGTGATCAGGCCCAGTCAACACAGGTTCATGAAAGGCAGGTCTTGCCAAACTAACCTGATCACCTTCTATGACAAGGTGACCAACCTTCTGGATGAGGGAAAGGCTGTGGATATAGTCTTCTTGGACTTCAGTAAAGGCTTTGTCACAGTTTCTCATAGCATTCTACTTAGGAAACTGGCACACCTTCTCCTGGATGGAAAACTGGTTGGATGGCCGGGCTCAAAGAGTGATGGTAAATGGAGTTAACACCAGCTGGAGGCTGGTCACAAGTGATATTCCCCAGGGCTCAGTGTTGGGTCCAGTCCTGTTCAACGTCTTTATCAATGACCTGGATGAAGGCATTGAATGCACCCTTAGCAAGTCTGCAGATAACGCTAAGCTGGGAGGAAGTGTTGATCTGCTTGAGTGTAGGGAGGCTTTCCAAATGGATCTGAACAGGCTGGACTGCTGGGCTGAGACCAATGGCATGAGGTTTAACAAGAAGAAGAAGAAGAAGAAGAAGAAGAAGAAGAAGAAGAAGAAGAAGAAGAAGAAGCTGACGAACTCTTATACAAACAACTGGGAGAAGTCTCAAGATCGCTAGCTCTTGTCCTTGTGGGAGACTTTAATCTACCAGATGTCTGCTGGAAGTACAATACCGCAGAGAGGAAGCAGTCTAGGAGGTTCCTGGAGTGTGTGGAAGGCAACTTCCTCACACAACTAGTGAGTGAGCCGACAAGGGAAGGTGCCCTCCTGCACCTGCTGTTTGTGAACAGAGAAGGCCTTGTGGGGGATGTGACAGTTGGAGAATGACTGGGGCAAAGCAGTCATGAGATGGTGGAATTCTCAGTTCTAGGTGATGTGAGGAGGAGGGCTAGCAGAATGGCCACCTAAAATTTCTAGAGGGCAGACTTTGGACTGTTCAGAAGGCTAGTTGATAAAGTCCCATGGGAGACAGTCCTTAAGGGCAAGGGAGCCCAGGAGGACTGGGTGCTCTTCAAGAAGAATGTCCTGGCAGCACAAGAGCAAGCTGTCCCCATGTGCTGGAAAATGAGCCGTCTGGGGAAAAAAAAAACCAGCTTGGTTGAGCAGAGAGATCTGGGTGGACATCAAAAAGAAGAGGAATGTCTATGAGCTTCGGAAGAAGGGGCAGGCATCTTGGGAGGACTACAGGGATGAAATGAGATCATGCAGATGAAAAATCAGGAGGGCTAAAGCCCAACTAGAGATCAGACTAGACAATTCTGTGAAAGATAATAAAAAATCTTTCTACAAATACATCAACAGTAAAAGGAGGACCAGAGACAATATCCAGTCTTAATTGGATGCAAGGGGAACAGCTGCGACAAAAAATGAGGACAAGGCAGAGGTACTTAATGCCTTCTTTCCTTCAGTCTTAAACAGTAAGGAAAGTTGTTCCCTGTGTGTACATCTCCAGGAGCTAGAGCGACAGAGTCATAAAATCATAGAATCATAGAATAGTATGGGTTGGAAGGGACCTTAAAGATCATCTAGTTCCAACACCCCTGACATGGGCAGGGACATCCCACTAAATCAGGCTGCCCAAGGCCCATCCAACGTGGCCTTGAACACCTCCAGGGATGGGACATCCACAGCCTCCCTGGGCAACCTGTTCCAGTGTCTCACCACTCTCACGGTGAAGAAATTCTTCCTAATATCTAGTCTAAACCTGCCCCTCCCCAGTTTTATACGCGTTCCCCCTCGTCCTATCACCACAAGCCTTTATGAATAGCCCCTCTCCAGCTTTCCTGTAGGCCCCCTTCAGGTACTGGAAGTTCGCTATAAGATCTCCTCTGAGCCTTCTCCAGGCTGAACAAGTCCAACTGTCTCAGCCTGTCCTCATAGGGAAGATGCTCCAGCTCTCCGATCATCTTTGTAGCCCTCCTCTGGACCCATTCCAACAGTCCCATATCCTTCTTATGTTGAGGATTCCAGAACTGGACACGGTATTGTAGATGAGGTCTCACAAGAGAGGAATAGAGAGGCAAAATCACTTCCCTCGACCTGCTGGCCACACTTCTTTTGATGCAGCCCAGGATACGATTGGCCTTCTGGGCTGCGAGTGCCTATTGCCAGCTCATGTTGAGCTTCTCATCGACCAGCACCCCCAAGTCCTTCTCTGCAGGGCTGTTCTCAATCACATCATGCCCCATCGTGTACTGAAAATGGGGATTGCCCCAACCCAGGTGCAGGACCTTACACTTGGCCTTGTTGAACCTCATGAGGTTCTCACAGGCCCACTTCTCCAGCCTGTCCAGGTCCCTCTGGAGAGATCCCATCCTTCCGGTGTGGCAACTACACCACTCAGCTTGGTGTCATCTGCAAACTTGCTGAGGGTGCATTCAATCTCACTGTGAATATCATTGATAAAGATATTTAATGGCATTGGTCCCAGTACAGACCCCTGAGGGACACCACTTGTCATGGATCTCCATCTGGACTTTGAGCCATTGACCACCATATTACCAAGTTCATGTTTTATGCAAGAACTAAGAGATTGCTCTTTCTCTCTAGCAAATTGGAAAAAAGCTCAGCATAGAAATGGTTGCTAGCTACATCCCCACAGTAAATATCATTGAGAAAAGAAGTAGCATTTAAAATAAAGGGGATCTGCCCTCCTGGTCACCATCTTGCTGTCCCATGACCCAGGAGGGGCAAGGAGAGCAGTTATCGGTGAAGAATGAGGCAAAAAAGTTGTTAAGTACCTCAGTCTTTTCCTCATCTGTTGATACATGATCCCAATTTCCAGTCATCAGTGGGGGTACCTTCTCTTTGATCTTCCTCTTTTGATTGATGTACCTGTAAAAGCCCTTCTTGTTGGTCTTTACTTCCCTTGCCAAGTTCAGCTCCAGCTGCGCCTTGGCCTTATTGACTTCATCCCTACACAACCGGGCAGCGCCTCTATACACGTCCCAGGTTCCCTGTCCCTGCTTGCACTGCCTGTGCAGTTCCTTCTTCTTTTTTAGTTTGACCAGCAGGTCTCAACTCAGCCATGCTGGTCTCTTCCCTTTCTTGCCTGATTTTCTACATACAGGGACTGAGCGCTCTTGTGCCTTGTGGAAAGCTTCCTTAAATATTTTCCAGCTCTGTTCCAGTCACTTGTCTCAGAGGACCATGTCCCAGGGGATCCTACCAAGTAGGAAGAGCTGGAAGTCTGCTTTCCTGAAATTTAGGGTCCTGACTATACTCCTCACCTGTCCCATATCCCTCAGGACCTTGAACTCCACCATTGCATGATCACTGCAGCCCAGGCTGCCACCGATCCTAACATCACTGATGAGTTCGCTCGTATTGGTGACCATTAGGTCCAGTATTGCTTCTCCTCGGATGGGGGTCTTTGTCAGCTAGACTAAGAAATTATCTTCAATGCAATCCAGGTATCTCCGGGATTGCCTACAGCTTGTCGTGCTACTTCTCCAGCATATGTCTGAGTGGTTGAAGTCCCCAAGTAGGATGAGAGCTTGCGAGCGTGAAGCCTCCTGTAGCTGGAGGAGGAAAACTTTATCAGTTGTCTCTCCTTGATCGGGTGGTCTGTAGTATACACCAACCACAAGGTTCCTGTTGGTTCTTCCACCTTTAATGGGAACATCTTTAGTGGGAACAAAGCTCCCATGATCCAAGATGAAGTGGTTAGTTACTTGCTTAGCCAATTAGACATTCACAAATCTATGGGGCCGGATGGGATCCACATGAGAGTATTCAGGGAGCTGGCAAACATGCTTGCCAAAATGCTTTCCATCATCTTCCAGCAGTCCTGGCTGACTGGGGAAGTTCCACTTGACTAGAGGCTGACACGAGAGATAACACTAAGCTGGGTGGAAGCATGGATCTGCTTGAGGGTAGGGAGGCTTTCCAAAGGGATCTGAACAGGCTGGACCGCTGGGCAGAGATCAATGGCATGAGGTTTAACAAGGCCAAATGCCGGGTCCTGCACTTGGGACACAACAACCCTATGCAGCGCTACAAAAAAATTCTTCACAGTAAGAGTCATTGGGCACTGGAACAGGCTGCCCAGGGAGGTGGTTGAGTCACCTTCCCTGGAGATGTTTAAGGGACGGGTGGACGAGGTGCTGAGGGACATGGTTTATGGATTGTTAGGAATGGTTGGACTCAATGATCCAATGGGTCCTTTCCAACCTAGTGATTCTATGATTCTAATGGAAAACCCCTTATTTCCTTTAAGGTGTTCCATGGAAGTTTCCTTGCTAGCACCTACTACCTCAGGAGCCCCCGCTCATCTCCGCAAGACTTCAGCTGTGTTGCAGCATCCCCAGCATTTCCTGGGGCAACAGGTCGAGGGTCCATACTAGTACCTCGTCCCTCTAACCATAGTGTGTCCTCCCACACCTTGTCATAGGCAAGCCTGATATTATCCCCCTCCCCCTTCACATCTAGTTTAAAGCCCTGTCAATGAGCCCTGCAAGCTCCTGAGCAAAGATCCTCCTTCTTCTTTGAGAAAGGTGGTTCCCATTTGATGCCTGTAAGCCTGGTGCCATATAGGCCATCCCATGGTCAAAAAACACCAAAGTCGTTATGGTGATACCAGCCACGGAGCCGTGTATTAATAGACTGGGCCTGTCTGTTCCTTCCTGTGTCACTGCCCGCAACTGAAAGGAGAGATGAAAAAATCACCTGGGCCTCAGATTCCCAAGGCTCTGAAGTCTCTTTTGATCACCCCTGGGCTATGTACTACAGCTTTGTCACATCCCACTTGGTAAAGCAGTAGGTAGTAGTCTGAGAGCTGTACCAGACTGGGGAGTTTTCTAGTAATGTCTCTAACCTGGGCTCCTGGGAGGCAGCAGACCTCCCTATGAGTAGGGTCTGCTGGACATAGTGGACACACTTCCCCTCAGCAGAGTCTCCTACAACATTAGTTTTCTTTTCTTTCTCATGGCAGTTATAGTAGTATGGGAGGTATGTCATTCTGGTCTTGGCCACTCCTCTGGTGTAGATGGATTGGCACCCACGTTTTCCACTGATTGATTCACAGCTAGAGCCTAATATCTATTGTTCAGAGGCACCTGGGGAGGCGTGGGTAAGGAAGGGGTTCATTTTCTGCCCCATTGGTGGACCATTTCACTATTATCAGACGCTGGCAAGAACTGCTAAACTGTTTTTCCACCTCTTGGCTTTTAAAAACTCTAAGACCTTAAAATAAATTTGGAAAACACCAACCAAACAAAAACATGAATTTATCATCACCTGATAGATCTGGATAGGGCTACTCATGACAACAATCCAAAGGCCTTCACTTTGACTTTCCAACATAGTTTGATGTGATTTTAATCTGATTATTAGACTCTCAAAATATTTTGCAAGCTTGTAAAAGATACAATGCTGGAAGAAACATTTTTGTTACTGGGGAAACTTTTTGTTGTCATTGATTTACGTGTTGCCTGCCATAAATACTAATCTGAGAGGCAAAGGTCATTTGGTAGCTGCTTTACTTTCTGAAATGAAACTTGAGTGTGTTGGATCTGCAGCAGAAAGCGGGGAAATGTAAAACAGCTAAGATCTGTTCCTTAGCAGTGCAGCAGCCAGATTATTTCCTGGCTATTTTTTTTTAATCTTGGTGTTGTGTTTTGTTATTTTTCACTTTTTTTTTTTGGTTGTTTTTTTTCCTCTTAATGTTCAAGTTCCAGTAAGAGGTGCAGAAGAGATAGCCTTGGTAACTAAGCCCCCTGTGTTTATTTACAGAGCTACATAGAACATCCTGTGGCATTAAGAGATGCGCTCACAATGCCATGACCTTCTCCTGTGCCAGTCCATGAGATTTGTATGCAGAGCGGCGGATACAAATTTGGGCTTGTTTGCTAAGCTAACCAGAAAAATTTGGTTACTGAGGGCAGTGCATAATCAGGCCTTGACTTAGGAATTTCATTATGTATACAGAAATGAGCCTGAAGATCAAACTGAGATTCTGGCCTATGCTTGTTGTGAAACCTAAATGCACCTTGAACAAAAAAAAATATTTCAGCTCCTGTGATGCATTCAGTTTTCAGTCTACTTTTGTGAAGTCTACTTGTGTAGATAAAAATTTCTGCTAGGGATTGTAGTATCTTTACAAACCTCAGTGGCCATGTGACACGGTAAATCAGATTAGGTGATACAGCAGCAAGTGCTCACTCTAAACGTCTTTATTTTATTTGGGGCATTAGCTTATTTCCCTGTGGATCTTCTAACTAGCTTCAGTACAGGATCATCTTGTTTCCAAATCTTCCACAAACTTGTCAATATTGGGCTACTGTTGTAGCCAACGGACCTGTTTCGTCCTTGGTGCTTGAATGGCATTCACTTCAACTGTATGGGAATTCATGTCCAACACAAAACCCGAGACTAATGAGAGTGGGAGGAGAGAGACAAAGAGATGTTTACAGAACATGGTCTAATCTGTCATAGTGAGACAAGGCCCAACTCAATTGCTTAACTCAGTACGAGTAGACGCATGTTCCAATATATATGTTTTCTTACCCTCAATCAGAAAATGTCAGCGTGCAAGAGCAAACAGTGAGTTAACATCAAGTTTCTTGTGAAACTTTAGAAATCTGCAATGGAAACTTTTCAGTTATTGACTGAGGCTTACAGTGAAGAGATCTCAAAGATCAAGTCAGTGCTCAAAGGAAGCCATTTTTCGTTGGTAGAAAATGTGAAAGCAAAAATGACGGAGATCTTCAACAGCCTTTCAGAAAATGATCTGCGGAATTGCTTTGAACATTGGCAGCATCAAATGCAGCTGTGTGTCTCAGAAGGGAACTATTTTGAAGATGATTGTGGTTGATTTTCTTAATTTGTTAAATAAAAATAATTACAGACATAGTATTTTTTTTCATGTCAGACCTTGTACACAACCCCCACCCCGCCAAAACAAATAAACAACAACAACTCCACCACCAATAGCCTTAAATCTGTCATTTAGAGCAGGTTTTCAGAAAATGTTTTTGAGATGTTAACAATTTTGGTCATGAAAACAGTTGCTATCAACAGCAGCTCCTGTATGGCTATAGGTCTAACCATCTACTACCTTCCAGCAGCGAGCAGCAAGTCTCCTGTGACCTGTGATTGTAGGAGCTACCTGTATGCAAGATCTGTATTACAGTCCAGTTCCTTTCCTGTTTAAAACATAAAATGCTGCCAAATCTTAGGAGCAGAGATAATGGGGGGAAAAAGCAAGCAAAACTTTTTCTTCTCCTGGAAAGCACTGATTTTTTTTCTGAAAAAATATGTTTCTGCATATTTCTTATTGTGATGGTGTCTCAGATCCAGGACAGTATTTTAAGCAAGATGTTCTGTTTATCCTGTTTTGATGACATCTGGGATTAAAAACCAATAAGTAAATCCACTCTGAAACTGTTAGAAAACTCTTCCCTAAAATCGTATCTAAGCACTGGATAATATGCAGTGATATTTCTTCTCTTAAAATGTCGGACTCTTCACAGGAGAGAAATGCACTTTGACACCTCAAAATGTTTATTAAATGGAGTGGTGTTTTTCTGGCCAGCCCTGGTGGTCACACAGATGATCTCTAGCAGACTGACACAGGTAAGCAATTGTTAGTGCGGCTTATGTGCTGCACACCTAAGGTGCTGACCACAAGGATAACTTCTCTGGGCGTAGGTGACCTATGGTGACCTAAGCTGGCACACTGATGCTAATGAACAATTGGTGTCATACAGCTGCTAGAGCAACTCTCAGTCAGGACTTTTTTTCTCTGTAGCTTAATGAGCCGTACCTAGCTTTCCGGTTGTGTAAGGAATTTTACCCCAAATGCAATTATTACTTTATGAAAAGAAAGTGGATGCCTGAGTCATATAAAGTGGCGTTTTGTGACTGTGGGTATGATTCAGCTGCTGTAACTTCAGCCTAATGAAGGTTAAATGTTTGGCTTTCTTCTACAGCCACTGAAAAGCAGTAGTCGAATGTGGCCAGTCATCCCACCGATTCTTTTCCATCGAATAGAAAGTGACTCGGGACCAATGGCTTAGGCTACCTGAGTGATGTTAGGTGAAACTGTTCTGACAGTGTGGCTTGTGAATTAAATCTGTGCAAACCAGTAGTCAGTTCTCCAAAATGAAGTTAGTCAGAAAGTGGATTTTCATCCTATTAGCTCACATGCTTAGAAGATTTAGCATTATGCCTCTTGTATAAGCCCTTTGCTGTCTTTATTAAACTATTTATCTGAGGCAACTTCATATTTTCTTATAGGATAAACTGGAGATAATACAATGTGCTTGTTTTAATTTGCAAAGTTAACTGATCTAATTATCTGTGTGTGTTTGTTTAAATCCTTTTGAGAAGTAGACAATTGCAAGTGGCTGCTTTGTATTCCACCAACAGAAAATGGGTTAAAATCAGAGGAGCCCACAAGAAGGGGGACTTTGTGATAGGAGTCTGTTACAGACCACCCAGCCAAGAAGCAGCAGCTGATGAGCTCTTCTATAAACAGCTGGGGATAGTCTCTAAATCTCTGCCTCTTGTCCTTGTGGGTGACTTTAACTTTCCGGATGTCTGCTGGGAGTACAATACAGCAGAAAGGAAACAGTCTAGGAGGTTCCTGGAGTGCATGGAAGACAACTTCCTTGCACAACTGGTTAGTGAACCAACAAGGGAGGGTGCCTTCCTAGACCTGCTGTTTGCGAATAGAGAAAGTCTTGTTGGGGATTTGACGGTTGGAGGACGCCTGGGACTAAGCGATCATGAGATGATAGGGTTTTCAGTTCTAGGTGGGATAAAGAAGGGGGTTAGCAAAACAGTCACATTAAACTTCCAGAGGGCAGACTTTGGCCTGTTCAGAAGGTTGATTAGCAAAGTCCCGTGGGAAACAGTCCTTCAGGGCAAGGGAGCCCACGAGGGTTGGGTGCTCTTGAAAAATGAAATCCTAGCAGCTCAAGAGCAAGCCATCCCTGTGTTCTGGAAAAGGAGCCGGCGGGGGGAAAAGCCAGCTTGGTGGAGCAGGGAGATCTCAAGAGGTGTCAATAAGAAGAAGAAGCTCTATGTGCTTTGGAGGAAAGGACAGGCATCTTGGGTGGACTACAGGGACGAAGTGAGATCATGCAGGGAAAAAATCAGGAGGGCCAAGGCCCAACTAGAAATAAAACTCGCTAAGTCTGTGAAAGACAACAAAAAGTCTTTCTACAGATACATTAACAGGAAAAGGAGGATGGGGGAGAATATCCAGTCTCTATTGGATGCAGAAGGAATAACAGTGACAGGGGATAAGGACAAGGCTGAGGTACTTAAAGCCTTCTTCGCCTCAGTCTTTAATAGCAAAGAAAGTTGTTCCTTCTGTTTACAAATCCAAGAGTTAGAGGAGCAGAATGAGGCTCCCGTGATCCAAGAGGAGGCGGTTAGAGACTTGCTTGCCCAGCTAGACTCCCACAAGTCTATGGGGCCGGATGGGATCCACCCAAGAGTATTGAAGGAGCTGGCGGATGTCCTTTCCAAACCCCTATCCATCATCTTCCAGCCGTCCTGGCTGACTGGGGAAGTTCCACTAGACTGGAGGCTGGCTGATTTTGTGCCCATATACAAGAAGGGTTGCAGAGAGGATCCGGGGAACTACAGGCCTGTCAGTCTCACCTCAGTGCCAGGGAAAGTCATGGAACAGGTAATCTTGAGTGCTATCATGAAGCACATGCAAGAGAACTGGGTGATCAGGCTCACTTAACATGGGTTTACAAAAGGCAGATCTTGCCAAACTAACCTGATCACCTTCTATGACAAAATCACTCCACTACTGGATGGGGGAAAGGCTGTGGATGTAGTCTTCTTGGACTTCAGTAAAGCCTTTGACACAGTTTCTCACAGCATTCTGCTTCAGAAACTGTCAGCCTCTGGCCTGGACAGGCGCACACTCTCCTGGGTTGAAAACTGGTTGGATGGCCGGGCCCAGAGAGTGGTGGTCAATGGAGTTAACTCCAGCTGGAGGCCAGTCACAAGTGGAGTTCCTCAGGGCTCAGTACTGGGTCCAGCTCTGTTCAATGTCTTTATCAATGACCTGGATGAAGGCATTGAGTGCACCCTCAGCAAGTTTGCAGATGACACTAAGCTGGGAGGAAGTGTGGATCTGCTGGAGGGTAGGGAGGCTCTGCAAAGGGACCTGAACAGGCTGGACTGCTGGGCCGAGACCAATGGCATGAGGTTTAACAAGACCAAATGTCGGGTCCTGCACTTGGGGCACAACAACCCTATGCAGCGCTACAGACTAGGGGAAGAATGGCTGGAGAGCTGCACGGAAGAGAAGGACCTGGGGGTGTTGGTTGACATCCGACTGAACATGAGCCAGCAGTGTGCCCAGGTGACCAAGAAGGCCAACGGCATCTTGGCTTGTATCAGAAATGGGGTCACCAGCAGGTCCAGGGAGGTTATTCTCCCTCTGTACTCGGCACTGGTGAGACCGCACCTTGAGTACTGTGTTCAGTTCTGGACCCCTCACCACAAGAAGGATGTTGAGGCCCTGGAGCGTGTCCAGAGAAGAGCAACGAAGCTGGTGAAGGGGCTGGAGAACAAGTCTTATGAGGAGCGGCTGAGAGAGCTGGGGTTGTTTAGCCTGGAGAAGAGGAGGCTGAGGGGAGACCTTATTACTCTCTACAACTACCTGAAAGGAGGTTGTGGAGGGGAGGGAGCTGGCCTCTTCTCCCAAGTGACAGGGGACAGGACAAGAGGGAATGGCCTGAAGCTCCGTCAGGTGAGGTTCAGGTTGGATATCAGAAAAAAATTCTTCACAGTAAGAGTCATTGGGTACTGGAACAGCTGCCCAGGGAGGTGGTCGAGTCGTCTTCCCTGGAGGTGTTTAAGGAACGGGTGGACGAAGTGCTTAGGGACATGGTTTAGGGAGTGTTAGGAATGGTTGGACTCAATGATCCAATGGATCCTTTCCAACCTGGTGATTCTGTGATTCTGTGAAAATCTCTTAAAATGAGATGATGTAGCTCAGTGGTTCTTTTTGTATAAAGTATTATCTAATAATATATAATTTATTAAAGACAACGATAAATAGAGGGTTTATTTACATTAAACAAATTCACAAGGAACTATTTTTTTCCTTAAACTGAGAAGGCAAAATGACATCTGCATTTACTATGTTAAAGGTTTATCCATATTCTACAAAGACGTTAGACACCAGCATGTTGGGTCAGAGCTTTTGACAGACATTTCCGGTTTTGTGTCAGACAAGCTGTTTAGTATTTGTGAGTTAACATTTTTGCAAAGCCTCTAAACTGTGAAAACTTGGAGACTTCAGTGGTGCAAGAAGCAGCATCACAGTATTAAACTTCTGCTTCCAGTTGAATAAGTGCAACCTTTATGCTGTTCTGTTGCTATACGCCTAGTAATTTGAAGAAACATTTGCTCCTACAGATGTCTAGATTAAGCAATTTAAGCAAAATTGAAAGAAGGGGCATATTTTTTCTCCTCCATTCCTTACTCACACAATAATGACAATATTTCCTTATAACTTTGACATAATATAATGAAACCACAAGCCTAGTGGCTAAGTTCTCACTATGTTTTCCTGCCTTCCACATACCTGAGTTCTTCAGTGCTAAAGAGACTCCTACAATACTTAACCTAGACGTTCTACTTACAAAAGCTGTTTTTCTATCTGGTATTTACACCAGATGATTGCAAAATAGAATATGATACAGAGATCCAGCTATCTAGCTGATGGAGTTAAGCTGCATGGAGTGATGGCTTCGGGAGAAATGGGACTTGATAACTCAGGTGCTGCATGAATGTGGCCAGACTGCCTCCAGATCAGAGTGGGCTCACATCCACACCTCTGTCCTGGGATCCCTTGATCTTTCAGATCTGGGATTAGCGTGAACAGAGCTAGCTTTTGCCTGTCTGCTCCTGACATTGCAGTCACCCAGGTCCTCACATTTTGCAGGGCCAGTAAATTTCTTTTGGGTTTGATGCAGAAGATTTTCTCCTAGTAAATGTTCACTGACTCTTAATACTCACCATATTAATGAATTACTATGTTCCTCCTATTAGCTCACAAAGCCACCTTTGCTAAACATAGATTAATTTGCTCTGGTTTCTGAGCGAATGTTAGCTCAGTGGCTCAGCACATCCATACTGTCTTTTGGGAGATTTGATCACTTTAGCAGAGGCGATATCTTGCTTCACTTAAATACCTGGCGGATATAAACAGAAGAGAGACTGGCAGTAATCTCTCTGGGTCTGCCGCTTCCCAGGGAAAGAGCTCATTTGATCACAGATATGAATTGCTGATGATGGCACATCTCACCATAAAAGGAACTGGCAGAAGCCCTTCCCCAGTTTGAAATGTCTTTTAAAGCTTGGCTGGCTGGGTCATTGCAGAATATGCTGCAGTGAACAGTCATGTTTTGGCTAGCATATAAAACAGCACTGTTTTCAGACGGAGTTGTGCATGTGGAAGGGCTTACTTTTACTGATCCTGCCAGTCTTTTATAAGCTGTCAAAACACAGAGCCAAAGTCTGAAGTCTTTCCTTGGATTGATTATATGTGGTCTTTCCTTTGAACAGAGCCTGCACTAAATGAGCAAGATCTAAATAAGGCTGTCAAGGCTTTGTCCTAGAGTATTTACTCACATGAGCCCTGGTGAGAATTGCAAACTTAATACTGCGTTGCAAATGTAAGTGTTTTAGTGCATTCAGCTGTGCTCTGACAAAGTTAATTGTCTAATCCTGACACCAAGTGTGTGGGGTCTGCAGCGGGCTGAGGACCCCTGATTAATGCACCCGGAAGGAGATCATGGGACAGGAAGTGGGCAGACAATATAGGACCATGCATGAAAGTAGTACTATCCATTCACAGATTATGTATAAGCTAATCCAATCATGCGGAGACGCGTGTGTTAATCAAGGGTATAAGAGACGGGCGTAAGATCAAGCACGGGCCGGCCAGCCCTGTAACTTCAATAAAGAAACTTGCTTCCACATCACCGTGTCGTGTCTCAACAGCGACATCTGGTGACCCCGACGTGATATAGCTAGCGATTTCCTGAGAGTTTTAATTTTGGGGTTCCCCGAGGTGGCACAGCCACTATAAAAGAGTTTTCGGCAAGAATAGCCAAGAGGAGCAGCGAGAGAAGCTGCTAAAAGAGTTTTCGGCAAGAATAGCCAAGAGGAGCGGCGAGAGAAGCTGCTAAAAGAGGTTTTGGCAAGAATAGCCAAGAGGAGCAGTGAGAGAAGCTGCTTAATTCCGGATCCGGGACTTTTAAGAAGCCACGGAGTGCAGGTGAGCTGATGGGGAAAAAACATGCGAGCCTCACTAACAAAAGAGGAGGAAATGATTATAAGCATGTGGAAGCAAATACTAGAAAAGAAGGGGGTAAAGCTAGAGGAATCAATGTTGCAAAAGATGCTTTTATGGAGGAAGAGACAGGGTTATACACCAGATATAATGACATCATTTACTGTTTCGAAATGGAAAGAAATAGGGGACAGGCTGTTTGATAGTGCTTCACGTGGAGACAAAGAGTCAGTACCTTTGTTAACCACATGGTGCCTTTTGTTTGATATTTTGAAAGACTATAAAAAAACAGAGGGATCGGGCAGAGCAAGATCTTTCACCCCTTGCCTCCCGAGACGAGCCTCCATCTGCTGAGGATCTGTTAACGGAGCAGGAGGAATTTTCTATATTAACTGCCGACCCAGACTCTACATCTCTATCTGAGTCTCAACATCTAAATTCAAGAAATCCGGTAACGCACCCAGAGAATAAACCATCTCGGTTAGCGTGAAAATGTTTTCTTGTTGATGAGTCGGACAATGAAACAGACTCGGTTTGTCTGATATATAAACAAAGCCGACGGCAGGTTAGCCCTGTAATGCCGTCCGCCCCTCCACTGCCCCCTGAAGAACGAGGGGCACCCGAAGCGTACAATCCACTGGTACTCCCGCCTTTGCCAGATGAGCCGGATGATTGGGACAATCCCGTGGTGGGGGGGGGGGGGGGGGGGGGGGGGCACTGAGGCGGCTGCTTCAGAAACCAGAAAGATCGAGGCTAACGCCGAGCCAACTTCTGGGGGTTCCTCCAGTAAACCTAAAACCCCTCGGGCATGGGATTCACCCTCGGTACAGGTTACTGTGAGATCGTATGATCCATGTCTATTTTGGCAAAAGGTAAAACAACAGGCTATTCTAGAAGGACAGTGGACATTGTCTGAGGCAATAACTACACCCTTAAAGGAACGTGACCTGAGTCCTGTGACAGCTATGGCATTCCCGGTGGTCCGGGGGGATCCAGGACAGGGAATTATGGATGAGCACAGACCATACACCTGGAAAGTAGTACAGGAACTTCAAAAAACTGTTACACAGTATGGTCCCAGCTCCCCTGCAACAATGCAATTGCTTCAATTATTAACTATGGAAGAAATGACACCATATGACTTTGCCCAAATTGCACAAATTATGTTTCAGACTGTTCAGTGCACAGTTTTTCGAAATATTGTTGAAAAATTTGCTTTTACAGATACTTTGACTAATCATTTAAGATATCATTGGAAGGTTTTACGAAAAAAAAAAAAAAAGGGTTTGTAGCCCAGGCACTGAGTGTTGTACGGCAGAAATATCCTGAATGCTATTGCTATCATTATATGGATGACATCTTATTGGCTGCTGCAATGTCAGAACAATTAGGAGAATTGGAAAGGGACACTAGACAAATGTTGGAATGTTATGGCCTGATCATTGCCCCTGAAAAGGTACAATGTGTTAAACCGTGGTTGTATTTGGGCATGAAAGTGCTGGCCAAAACAGTCCAACCTCAGGCAATTAAAATAGTAACTGAAATCAGGACTTTAAATGATGTTCAAAAAATAGTTGGAATTATAAATTGACTGAGACCCTATTTGGGCCTTACATCATCACAAATACAACCCCTAGTTGATCTGTTAAAAGGGGACACTGATATTGCAGCACCAAGGGTTCTAAATAAGGAAGCCAGAAATGTTCTGACACTTGTAGAGCAAGCCATTCAGGAAAAGCATGTCTGGCGCATTGACCTGACTGTAATTGTGCAGGCATTGGTCTTTGTGGAAGGCTCAATGCCCTATGCTGCGCTCGTGCAGTGGGATCAGGGATGGGAAGACCCCCTCTATATATTGGAGTGGATCTTCTTACCATTTCGAACAAAAAAGGCTGCTCCAGGATTATATGAGATGTTAGCTCAACTCATTATAAAAATTCGAACACGATGTGTGGAACTACTGGCACGAGATCCGGAATGTATTGTTATTCCTCTACAAGTTCAATATTTTGAATGGTGTCTTGCCAATAGTTCTGCACTTCAAGCTGTGCTACTTAATTTTACAGGCCAGATATCGTATCATTTACCTTCCCATCCACTTTGTAAACTGGGAACTCAAATCTCTATCGCACAGAAATTGTTAAGCCAAACAGCACCTGTTGATGGACCCACAGTTTTCACAGAGGGGTCTGGGAAAACAGGGAAAGCTGCTGTTCCATGGTTTGATGGACAAAATTGGCAACATTTAATTGAGCATCAACAAGGCTTCCCACAAGTGGTGGAATTACGAGCAGTCACATTGGCATTTCAACAGTTCCCACAAGCCATAAATGTGGTAACCGACTCTGCTTATGTTGCAGGCCTAGTGCAGAGATTGGATAAAACAGTTCTTGGACAAGTGACAAACCACCTGTTGTTTGGAGTTATGAAGCTCCTGTGGGAAACCGTACAAAAACGCAGCCTACCTTATTATATTCTACACATAAAAAACCATGCTGGCTTACCTGGTTTTATAGCAGAAGGAAATGCCCGAGCTGACCAATTAGTATCTGCGGTAGCATTAGGACCAGTACCAAAGATTATGCAACAAGCAATTGCTTCTCATCAATTTTTTCACCAGGGTCACAGAGCACTCAAGAGACAGTTTCAGCTTTCTACTACTGAAGCTCGATCTATCGTTGCCTCATGTCCGGATTGTCAAGGCCAACATTTTCCAACAGTTTATGGAGTAAATCCTAGAGGCTTACAGGCCCTACAAATTTGGCAAACTGATATAACTCATATTATGGAATTTGTCTGACAAAAGTATGTACATGTATCAATTGATACTTTTTCTTCTGTCATTATTGCTACTGCACATACTGGAGAAACAGCAAAAGATGCTATTAGGCATTGGCAAAAAGCCTTCGCCACCTGTGGTGTTCCTCGACAAATTAAAACTGACAATGGTCCCGCTTATGTTTCTGGGCGAGTGAAATCATTTTTACAGTCTTGGGGTGTCAGCCATGCTACAGGTATTCCTCACTCCCCCACTAGTCAGGCACTTGTAGAACGTGCCCATGGTACACTTAAGTGCCTTTTACAAAAACAAAAGGCGGGAATGTCTGGGGAATCACCTGAAGCAAGGCTGAACAAGGTGATGTATGTATTAAATTTCTTAACTTTCAATGAGGAACATCAGAATCCCCCAATGATTCGACATTTTGAATCCTTGAAGTCTACCACAGCTATCTCTGATGGAGTGAAGGTTCAAGTGAAGGACCTTCAAAGTGGTCAGTGGTCGGGCCCATGCAAGCTATTAACTTGGGGTCGAGGGTATGCTTGTGTTTCCACAGACGAAGGACCTCGGTGGTACCCTGCTCGTTGTGTTCGCCCTGCTGTGGATAAGCCACGGAGGCCACGTGTGGAGAATCAAACAGCTGGAGATGAGCGTGATGGATAGCCCTTGCTAACATCAAAGAACTGCCATAACAACTGGAGTATCAATCATACCGGAACCACAAGTTAGAGTTTTTAGGATCAGTAGAAATAGAGTATAAATCGTATACTGGAACCACAAGTTAGAGCTGCTAGGATCAGTAGAAATGGAGTATAAGTCAATGTTTGTATACTTTTCAGATGCACCTATGATATTACTCAGCGCGGTCAAGTATTGATGCTGCTTTGCTTCCCTGTTTCAAGAATGGGTATGTTTGTAGTTGTGCTGTCGATGTTGCCCTGCATTGTGTGTCTGCTGCGAAGGGCCCCGCAGCAGCCGACACAGGCAATCTTTAACAGGCAATTTTCTTTAGCACAAATACAAAAAGGGGGAATTGTGGGGTCCACAGCGGGCTGAGGACCCCTGATTAATGCACCCGGAAGGAGATCATGGGACAGGAAGTGGGCAGACAATACAGGACCATGCATGAAAGTAGTACTATCCATTCACAGATTGTTTATGTATAAGCTAATCCAATCATGCGGAGACGCGTGTGTTAATCAAGGGTATAAGAGGCGCGCGTAAGATCAAGCACGGGCCGGCCAGCCCTGTAACTTCAATAAAGAAACTTGCTTCCACATCACCGTGTCGTGTCTCAACAGCGACACAAGTGCCCTGTACTTTTTTTAGGAGATTTATGCATGAGACTAATTATGTGCTTTTAATTTGGCTGCTAGCAGCTTTCTGCTTTTAACTTCCATTGGATTTAGGAACTGTACAGGGTGGCATTTTCATGTAACTAGTGCAAAGGCTGTGAACTGGATGCTAAAATACAAAGATGGCAAATATCATTGGAATACTCTGAAAGAGGAGGAAAGTGTTGATTCCCTCAGACTTTGTCCTGGTGACCAGAAATACCAGGATGCATGATCCACAAGTGGAATTTTTGCCAGTGTGTAGATGTTCTCTTCACGTAGACAGAGTCTACAAGTGAAGATTAGTATTTCTGGTAACAATGTGCAAGTTCAAGAAGAGAGTACCTGGATGCAAGGGAGGGTCAGGGAGGCACAGTTTGGGAAAGGGCTAGTCCCATCAGCATACTTGAAATTTCACTTGTCTCTAATGCATTGGACACACCTTTAAAATTACTGAATATCTTGGCATTTAAGCTTTGAAATGAGTCAGACTTTAAGTTATCTATGTTCATGAGGACGCACTAGTCTGTTATAGCTAAGGAACTTCAAATTCTGAACAAGGCCTTTGCAAAGCTTCTGGAGATGCTCAGTCATATTCTTCCCCTGCCCAGTTTTCATCAGACCTTCCAGCGCCTGCAACTGGAAGGGAGAAAAGAGGCTTTGCACAGACAGTACCTTTGTTCTCCCTCTAGAATGTGGTAAGCTAATCTACTTTGTACCAGAGGACCTGTACTGTACTGTTTCTCCAAAGTAGCAATTTCTCAGAGGTATAATGAAGAAATGACTGGGCACTTATCTGAATTTCCTAAATTTAAAAACAAAAAGGGGGGAGAGTAACTTATTGTGGGAATCAGAACAATATGACAGCAATCTGTAGTTGTTGGGGGGGACGGGGCCTGTCAAATGTACTATTGTGTAAATATCATGTTTATCAGGTCATTCCTGTCTTAGGTGAAATGAATATCAAAGGTGTTGGAGGGGGAAAGCCCCGGAGTCAATGAACGAGTCCTCATATAAGTATGAATCATTGCTCATTTATTGTAACATCTGAGGGTCTATTTATACAGGCAATCAGAGTGCATGTTTCCATGGAATCAGAATATTTACAACATATTCTAATCGTAAAGTCACACTGTTAAACTACGCACCCGGTTCCCGTGCCTGGTTCTGACTTTATCAAGCCAGCCTCCTCATTCTCATGAGACAGCAAAGCTCTCAGAAAACATCACAACCTTGAAGCCTTATACTAAGACTTTGTATCTAAGAACTGACTATAGGCCTTTGTGTCTAAACATTGATACTTCAGCACATTCCTTTCTACTGATCGTCGTAGGCAGGGTTGTGCAAGCAAGCTTCTAGGATTACAGCATGTCCAGTTTGTTCCAATATATTTTCTACAAAAGGTTTTAAGATGACCTGAACTAATACGATGCTTTTAATTCAAAAGTGTTTAAGTAGATCAGAGCATCTGTATTTGTTGTTGATTAGTAGCCACACAAATATACATTAGGATTTTGCCAGGACAGTCTCTGACTTGTAGTTTGGGAACTGGCAGACTGTGGGCTGTCCCATCATGTAACACCTATGGGTCTTTTAATTCTGTCTTTGAGAATGATGAACCCTAATCCTGGGTTTCCAGCTGAAGTTCCCTAGGACTCGAAGTTCAGCTTTGAAACCAGCATTGATCTTAGTGTGAGGTAGTTCTGAGGCAGTTGGTCTTTGTTATCAACTTCAGACAGCAGGCCAAGACCATTTTGAAACCCAAAGCAACCAAAAGTAAGCAGACTCCTCTGCAAAGAAAAGTGTGAAACAAATTTTTTTAGGAGCTCCTCTGACACTGTAGGCCTGATTGTTAAGAGAATCTGTAACTGTCGAGTCTCTAAAAAAAAAAAGAAATCCTGGTGGCAGCAGTAAGGTGTTAGGATCCCAGATTTTTATTAAAATCTAGGGGATGAGAAGTGAAGACTTTTTTCCTCCTCTGAGACACTGTAGTGTAGTGTCTGAAGTCTGGTGAGTTATCATCAAGCACCTGTGAGCTCTTTAGAGGCCATAGGTGCAGCTTTACCTGAGCAGGGAGGTAAAATAAATGCATATGTTGATGGATGCAATATCCAGTGATTTTTTTTTTTTTTAAAGGAGCGGGTGCTGCATGAAGTTGGAAAGCAAGAAAATAAGGAGGCTTGGTTTCTGAAGAAAGCTCTGCTAGGTATGCAAGAAGCAGGAGCATGGGAGTGGCTGGTACCCCATGTTGAGAGGAAGAACAGAGAGGAGCCTCTGATGAGGACAGGGGAGTAAGTGAGCCTGCTCAAGCTGAGCTGGAGACAGCAAGAGGAGGAAAGTTCACTGCCTGCTTAATTGCAGGGTGTGCCAGAGTCCCACTGTGTATACAAAACCCTGTCAATACCACTGAGGCACCAGTGTGTTAATTACTGATTTACATGCACTGACCCATGACCCTGAGGAAAATCAAGGGGATTTGTTTTGCTTCTATTAACTCCTCAGCTTATTGAGCAGGGGCCCTGTAGTGACCAGCATCATGTGGCCACACAGGAGCTATGTGTGTCCTTTACTGTGCAAGGGTCCAGCTTGTGACTGAGGGGAATTGAATCCCCTCCCCAACTTCGGCTCTGTCTGCTCATCCCTTTTCTTGTGGAGCAGCAACTCCACCCTTTTGACAGGAATTGCTCCTGGGTTGCACCACAAGAAGATAATCAGGATTGTTCTTAAATTATGATTGCAAGGCAGATGGTTCCCTTGCCCCACCTATCTCCTTGCACAACTGCATATCCCTATGAGCTTCCATCAGCCTGTGTGTCTCCTTGACCATTTGCTGTGCGTGAGATCAAAATCCAGCTTTTCATTTCCATGCACCATCTGTCATCTTTCCTGCTTACTGAATCTGAACTGCCCAGTACTGTCCAGAAAAGCAAGCTTGAATCCATATGCGTGCCCGCTGTCCTTATTCTTGCTTTGAAATGGACCCAGTGAGCATAAAGTAGGGCTGTGGAGAATGGGAGGAGGATGGGGAATGGGAGTGGGTCACCAAGGTTCCTCCTCAGGCACTTTTTGGAGGCAGAGACTCCTAGGGCTAAGCCTAAACACTGGAAAAGGAGGAGAATGACAGGGCAAGGGACTTCTCATGGGGTTCAGCATGACAGCAGGGGGCTCCGGGGCTCTTTTTCCCCTTGTTTAGCCTACAAGCGCATGCTGATGTGGCAATGTGGGAGTAAGGGAAATATGTGCAAAAGTGTCTGCGGAGAGCTGGATGTCATTCCCTAGCAGGAGTAATGGAGATAGAAGTCCAAATACATCCTCAGTTTTAAAAAGTGAAAAAATACTTTATACTTTAAAAGAGGAGCCTGATGGTGAGGGGAGAGGTTCCAGATGGTGGGCTGGGATGTGATGCCAGGCAGCTCCCAAGATAAGCTTACCTGATACACACTGCTCTTGACACCGAAAATGCCAGCAAATAAACTCTCTAAGACTTGTTTTGGAGTTTTAGAAAACAAGCACCCTTTATTACAGTGCTGGACGCATGAAGGATTAATTCCATCAGTCATGCATAACGAGATGAGAGCTGGTTACATAATATATTTCCCATCTACACGCATATGTATAACATTTCCCAGAAATCTCATGCATATTCTATTACTTCCAATAACTAATTTTAATGTTAATATGAACTTCACAACAGCCAAATCTCTACTGATTTGTACCAGTTCCCTTGTCTGTTCGACCATGCACGCCTCCATTAAGGAGAAGCTATAAACAAATGGAAATGATTACAGAAGACACAGCATACAGCATCTGTTCAGCACATATTGTACCTAACACAAGGTGTTATCATTCCTAGTGAGAACACGGTCTGAAAAACATGCTGTCTGAAAAACCTGCTGTCTGAAAACCTGCTGTCTGAAAAACAGTAGCCAACTTTCAGAAAATACAGTCACTTAGATGAGACTTAACTGAAGTTAGAAAACTGATTCTACTTTAACTCAAACCAGAATATTCCACTTTTGTAATAGTAACTACTTCTTGCATCACTCTTGCCTCTGGCATCTGGCTTCTTTTGGTCCCTGCTCTTGAGAGTCTGATTTGTAATTAGATGAATGGGATGATAACTTTAAGCTCTGGAAGGTAACTGCTGCCATATATCTCATAATTTTCTATTTTCAAAATCAGAACACACTAAGTAAATATCCCTCTGATGCCTGAAATGGATGATTATCTTCCACTCTGATTTGAAGCAACCCTGATGCAGAGACTAACTTCCTTCAACTTTTGGAGAACAGCCAGCCCTTCTGATGCTGACTGGAACACAATTACATTTTCTGGGCTTGTCTTGTGCATTTCAGCTTATTTAATTTCCTAATAAGTTCCTTTCTTGGGTGAGGGGGTGAAATGACTTCTTGCTATTCCAGGAAGTGGTATCATCCATGACCTGTTGTGGTTTGGGTCAAAGTGACAATTACCTTCCAACTGTCTTTATTTTTTTTTCTTTGCACCACATCCTGCTTTGAAAACATCCTTACACCAAGAATGTGTTTCCATCAGCAGAAACAGACATTTTAACATCACGGCCAGGCAGAAAGATGTGTATGCTTGCAGGAGTGTCTGGCACTGCCTCCTAGGTGAATCTGTTAGTGAATCTTCTCAGAGCAAGCGGTCACTCCTCCAAGAGCTTCCCAGTGAGGGACAGCAAAAGCAGAATAAGATGAAGGGGGATGGGATGAACTACCCAAAGGTGCAAACCATCACGCTACCTGCAGTTGGTCAGAAGCAGCGAGCGCATTCTTCAGATGGGCTTAGAGGTGGATGGAGCTGAAGCCTGACAAATGGGCTTGGAGACCCTGCACCACATGGTAAACCTTCTGTAAAAGGTCTTGAAAGTAGTTGCATGGAAATGCATATGTTTGAGGAGTGCCCTTTAGCTTCCTCTGTTAGACAAGTCAAGAGGAGGGCCACAAAGATGATCAGAGGGCTGGAGCACCTCCCATATGAGAACAGGCTGAGAGAGTTGGGCTTGTTTAGCCTAGAGAAGAGAAGGCTTCTGGGACACCTTATAGCAGCCTTCCAGTACTTAAAAGGGGCCTACAGGAAAGATGGGGAGGGGCTCTTTATCAGGGAGTGTAGCAATAGGATGAGGGATAATGATTTTAAAATGAAAGAGGAGATTTAGATCAGATATTACGAAGAAATTTTTTACTGTGGGGGTGATGAGACACAGCAACAGGTTGCCCAGAGAAGTCATGGAAGCCCCATTCCTGGATGTGTTCAAGACCAGGTTGGATGGGGCTTTCAGCAACCTGTTCTAGTGGGAGGTGTCCATGTCCGTGACAAGGGAGTTAGAGCTAGATGATCTTTAATGTCCCTTCCTGTCGCTGTTGAGACACGACACGGTGATGTGGAAGCAAGTTTCTTTATTGAAGTTACAGGGCTGGCCGGCCGGCTCTTGATCTTACATGCGCCTCTTATACCCTTTATCAACACACGTGTCTCCGCATGATTGGATTAGCTTATACATAAACAATCTGTGACTGGATGGTACTACTTTCTTGCATGGTCCTATATCATCTGCCCACTTCCTGTCCCACGATCTCCTTCTGGGTACAATCAGCAGGGGTCCTCAGCCTACTGTGGACCCCCACAATTCCCCCTTTTTGTATTTGAGCTAAAGAAAATTGCCCGTTGAAAATTGCCTGTGTTGCCTGCTGTGGGGCCCTTCGCAGCAGACACACAATGCAGGGCAACATCGATAGCACAACTACAAACATACTCGCTCTTAAAACAGGCAAGTAAAGCAGCATTAGCATTTGATCACGCTAAGTAATATCATAGGTACAGTTGAAAAGTATACAAGCATGGACTTATACTCCATTTCTACTGATCCTGACAGCTCTAACTCATGGTTCCTGTACATGACATACTCTATTTCTACTGGTCCTAAAAGCTCTAACTTGTGTTTCCTGTATATGACTTATACTCCAGTTGTCATTACAGTTCTTTGGTGTTAGCAAGGGTTATCCATACACTCGTCTCTGGCTGTTTGATTCTCCACATGTAGCCTCTGTGGCTTATCCACAACAGGGCAAACACGACGAGCAGGGTACCACCAAGGTCCTTCGTCTGTGGAAACACAAGCAAACCCTCGACCCCAAGTTAATAGCTTGCACAGGCCTGACCATTGATCGCTTTGAAGGTCCTTCACTTGAACCTTCACTCCATCAGAGATATCTGTGGTAGACTTCAAGGATTCAAAATGACAAATCATTGGGGGGATTCTGATGTTCCTCATTGATAGTTAAGAAATTTAATATATGCATCACCTTGTTCAGCCTTGCTTCAGGTGATTCCCCAGACATTGCTGCCTTTTGTTTTTGTAAAAGGCACTCGTCCAAGAACTGCTTTACCTTATCCAGTCTCTGCACTAGGCCTGCAACATAAGCAAAGTCAGTTACCACATTTATGGCTTGTGGGAACTGTTGAAATGCCAATGTGACTGCTCGTAATTCCACCACTTGTGGGGAGCCTTGTTGATGTTCAATTAAATGTTGCCAATTTTGGCCATCAAACCATGTAACAGCAGCTTTTCCTGTTTTCCCAGACCCATCTGTGAAAACTGTGGGTCCATCAACAGGTGCTGTTTGGCTTAACAATTTCTGTGCGATAGAGATTTGAATTCCCAATTTACAAAGTGGGTGGGAAGAAAAATGATATGATATCTGGCCTGTAAAATTAAGTAGCGCTGCTTGAAGTGCAGAACTATTGGCAAGACACCATTCAAAATATTGAACTTGTAGAGGAATAACAATACATTCGAGATCTCGTGCCAATAGTTCACACATCGTGTTCGAATTTTTATAATGAGTTGAGCTAACATCTCATATAATCCTGGAGCAGCCTTTTTTTGTTCAAAATGGTAAGAAGATCCACTCCAATATATGGAGGGGGTCTTCCCACCCCTGATCCCACTGCACGAGCGCAGCATAGGGCATTGTGCCTTCCACAAAGACCGATGTCTGCACAATTACAGTTAGGTCAATGCACCAGACATGCTTTTCCTGAATGGCTTGCTCTACTAATTTCAGAACATTTCTGGCTTCCTTATTTAGAACTATGGGTGCTGCAATATCAGTGTCCCCTTTTAACAGATCAACTAGGGGTTGTATTTGTGATGATGTAAGGCCCAAGTAGGGTCTCAGTCAATTTATAATTCCAACTACTTTTTGAACATCATTTAAAGTCCTGATTTCAGTTACTATCTTAATTGCCTGAGGTTGGACTGTTTTGGCCAGTACTTTCATGCCCAAGTACAACCATGGCTGAACACATTGTACCTTTTCAGGGGCAATGACTAGACCATAACATTCCAATATTTGTCTAGTGTTTCTTTCCAATTCTCCTAATTGTTCTGACATTGCAGCAGCCAATAAGATGTCATCCATATAATGATAGCAATAGCATTCAGGATAATTTTGCTGCACAACAGTCAGTGCCTGGGCTATAAACCATTGACAGATGGTAGGTGAGTTTTTCATCCCTTGGGGTAAAACCCTCCAATGATATCTTTTTGTGGGTTCTGCATGATTAGTCAAAGGAACTGTAAAAGCAAATTTTTCAAAATCATTTTCATCTAAAGGAATTGTAAAGAAACAATCCTTTAAGTCCATGACCAATATATCCCATTGCATTGGAATCATTGTTGCCTTGTGTCTGAGAGAGATTGTGACCAATAAATTTGAGGTGGTCCGGTGGATCCAAATCCCCCATCTCCATGGATGACTTCTTCTGTTTTAGGAACACTGCTTTTAAAAGGCACCAGTTGCGCAATGTGAGTTCCCTCTTCTGTTGTAACGGGGCGGGGGGGTTGTTGGAGAATGGCTTGAAGAACAAGGACATGGCTCTTTAAAAATGCTACATTCAAGCAAAGCATAAGCCTGCAAAATAGACCGAATGGAGGAGTACTGAGAAGCTGCACAATCGAACTGGCAAGGACACTGCGGCCTTGACTAGTTCCATAAATAACCTTAGGGAACTAGCTGTAGAAAGTATGAGAAACTAGCTTAAGCTGAAACCGCAAGTAGGAGGACTCATGCAAAAACCTAACCCTTAGGCTTCGCCAATTAGAGTAGGACTAGTAGGCATAATTAACTCACGCTGTATAGAACTGAGCTATCTGAAGGCAATAAATGGAGCCTGCTTATAACTCATATTGAGTTGTGCACGTCTTCCTTTCTCGACAAAAAACAAGGGCCTCTGAACCTCCCTCACAACAATTGGCGCCCGAACAGAGGGATCCTTGTTGGTCGAGGAAGTCGGGAAAAGCGCCGGGATGCAGCAACCGGAGGGCGAAGACTAAGAGCTTATGATTTCGTTAGGGATCGTTGCGCTCTAGTCTGAACGCCTGGATCGTGCAAAAGGGATCCACCGCCCGACATCATAAGCCTTTGTAGAGATAAGACGGAACAGGGCTGCACGTAAGACTTTATAAATTTATAAGGTTTTTTTTTTTCTGGCCAGAAATGGATAAAGAAGTGGCTTATGAAATATTACACTTCTTAGAGAAGCAAGAACTTGACTCACAATATCTCAAACAACTTGCGGGCCTCATTGCCTTAGGAAAAACTAAGGGATGTTTTAAGGATCCGGACAAGGTATTTGAGGAAAGTGAATGGCGCAAATTTGGGAACATCCTGTGGGAGGCAGTTATAGATGATGATAAAACTGCGAAGAAACTAATGAAAGCTTGGAGAGAGATTACAAATTGTATAAAATGTTATAAGGTAGAAAAACAGTTAGCAGCAATAGCTACGCAAAAACTAGAAGGGCCTGATGATATGCTGGGAAAGATTACTTTGGGAAACAATTATGTTTCCGTGCCGTCCTCACAGGGTGTGATAGTAGAAACCATTGCACAAATCTGTCCTGTAAAATTCTCATCAATTACCCCCACATGAACTAGAATGTTTTGTAAGATAGCACTGGAACGTTCAATGAGTAAGGCACTGAGTCCATGACCGATGGGTCCCCATGCTTTTAGCAGGACCTTGTGTACTTCCTGTGTGTTAATAGTTACTGTGTGGGTGGTGGATACATCCATCCCCACTGCTTCGCTGGTTTTTCCTGATAAGGGGTCACAAAGGCCTGGGGCCGCATTGCAGGAGACGAAGTGTTCTTCATGGGCATGAGTATTTGTGTCTGGGTGCGACCCCCTCGCGCTCTGTCTCCCATTTCCCGGCTGCAGTAACTGTCCATTTATATGATATTTGGGCTGGCATTGTTTAGCAAAGCTTCCAACTTTCCCACACCTGAGACATCTGCTAACAGCTGGTGTAATCGCTGATCTAGCAGTGCCACTAATCATTTTTCATTTATTTGAACAGGCAGGTTTCAGATGCTCAGTCTGGCTACATTCATAACATACTTTGTCAGGTGTTTCCATGGCTGCCCTAGCAGCAGCAAGAGCAACCATTTTATGGTCTACCGACCCCACTTTGGCATAAGCCAAGACCATAGTTTCAAGAGTCAGTTCATTTGGCAAAACCTTTATTATTTTTTGACAGTCTGTATTAGCATTATCTTGCGCTAGTTATGTGACCAACATTGGTTTTATGTAGTCATCAGAAACTTGGTGTTCTACAGCAGCCCATAGCTTCTCTACAAATTGCAAAAATGGCTCTCGAACTCCCTGTTTAATTGTTGTATATTTATCTTTCGGTTCAGAGATCTCGGCTCTTATCATCAGTGCTTCAAGCCCTACTGCTTTTACTTGTTCAAGCACTAAAGGGTGCCACTGAGCTTGATGCTGTGGATTACTAAACTGCCCAGTTCCTGTTAAAACATCTGGGCCGTTCCCATATCAGGGATCTGACTGGGGGAGCTGCAGATTCCATACTGCCTGTACTTCTGCCCTTCTGGTCCAAATATTTCGAAAAACTAAGCACTGAACTGTTTTGCAGAATCAAACCCTATAACCCAAAATGAGTTATAAAGCAGGTATGTTTATTTCCAGTGCTGGGGTGCAAGGGGGTTCTCCTCCTAGCTTGCACACCGTATAGCTTAACAAGCAGCTACTTATAGTGTAAAGATATGCATAGGTATAAGCACCTACTACATATTCATAACCTTTCCACGCTTTATATAATAATTAGTTCTGGAAAGTTCGCTCCAGTCTTGCGCCTGCATAGTGCCTCCTGATGGTCATGGGCCGGGGTCTTACGGATGAAGTAGGAAGTCTTCCTGGGGATGAATATATTTCTTTTTGAACTTTGCGCAGACTCTGTCTCCTCTGGCTGTTTTCAAACTCCTGAACCAAATGCAGCCAGCTTTCTGCATTCCAATGCCCACTTATCAGTAAACTTCTGCTAGGTGGCTCCTTCATTATCAGCTTCCAAGGTCTTCAAGGCAAACAACGCCAAGCTCTAACGAACACTCCCAACACCCCTTGTCTGCTTTCATTCATCAGAACAGGCTGAAACATAATTTGTGCAATTTGGGCAAAGTCATATGGTGTCATTCCTTCCATAGTTAATAACCTAATTAATCACATTGTTGCAGAGGAGTTGGAACCAGACTCTGTAACAGTTTTTTGAAGGTCCTGTATCATTTTCCAGGCTTATGGCCTGTGCTCATCCATGATTCCCTGTCCTGGGTCCCCCCAGACCACCGGGAATGCCATAGCTGTCGCACGACTCGGGTCATGTTTCTTTAAGGGTGTAGTTATTGTCTCAGACAACGCCCAAAGTCCTTCTAGCATAGCCCATTGTTTTACCTTTTGCCAAAATAGACATGGATCATATGGTCTCACAGTAACCTGTGCCGGGGGTGAATCCCACGCCTGAGGGGTTTGAGGTTTACCAGATGAACCCCCGGAGTTTTGCTCAGCGTTACCCTTGATGTTTCTGGTTTTTTGAAGCAGCCACCTAACCGCCCGCCCACCCCACCTCCACCCCCGGTTCCGGGATCGTCCCAATCGTCCGGCTCATCTGGCAAAGGCGGGTATACAAGGGATTGCACTCTTCGGGCGCCCCTCGCTCTTCAGGGCATAGTGGGGGGCGGACGTTGCTACGGTGTTAACTTGCCCTCTGTTTTGTTTATATATCGGAGAATCCGAGTCTGTTTCATCATCTGACTCATCAACAAGAAAACTTTTTCGCGCCAACCAAGACAGTTTATTCTTTGTGCGCGTTACCAGATCTCCTGATTTTAGGTGTTGAAACTCAGATAGAGATGCAGAGTCTGGGTCGGCACTTAATATAGAAAATTCCTCTTGCTCCGTTAACAGATCCTCAGCAAATGGAGGTTCGTCTCGGGAGGCAAGGGGTGAAAGATCTTGCTCTGCCCGATCCCTCTGTTTTTTGAAGTCTTTCAAAGTATCAAACAAAAGGTGCCATGTGGTTAACAAGGATACTGACTCTGTCTCCGTGTGAAGTGCTATCAAACAGCTTGCTTCCTATTTCTCTCCAATTCAAAACATTAAATGATGTTATTGTGTCTGGATTATAACCCTGTTTCTTGCTCCATAAAAGCATCTTTTGCAACATTAATTCCTCTAGCTTTACCCCCTTCTTTTCTAATATTTGCTTCCACATGCTTATAATCATTTCCTCCTCTTTTGTTAGTGAGGCTCCCATCTTTTTCCCCAGCAGCTCACCTGCACTTGGTGTCTTCTTAAAAGTCCCGGATCCGGAATTAAGCAGCTATGCTCGCTGCTCCTCTTGGCTATTCTCGCCGAAACTCTTTTAGCAGCTATGCTCGCCGCTTCTCTTGGGTATTCTCGCCGAAACTCTCTTTAGTGGCTGTGCTGCCTCGGGGAACCCCCAAAATTAAAACTCTCGGAAAATCGCTAGCTATATCACGTCGGGGTCACCAGATGTCGCTGTTGAGACACGACACGGTGATGTGGAAGCAAGTTTCTTTATTGAAGTTACATGGCTAGCCGGCCGGCTCTTGATCTTACACGCGCCTCTTATACCCTTTATCAACACATGCGTCTCCACATGATTGGATTAGCTTATATATAGACAATCTGTGACTGGATGGTACTACTTTCTCGCGTGGTCCTATATCGTCTGCCCACTTCCTGTCCCATGATCCGGGTACGGTTAGCAGGGGTCCTCAGCCCACTGTGGACCCCCACACCCGAGTAGGATGAGAGCTTGGGAGTGTGAAGCCTCCTGTAGCTGGAGGAAGAAGACTTCATTGATTGGCTCTCCTTGATCTAGTGGCCTGTAGTATACACCAACCACAAGGTTTCCATTGCTTCTTCTGTCTTTAATTCTGACCCACAAGCTTTCAACCTGTTCATGGCTACTCCTCAACAGCTCTTCACATTTTATCCCTTTCCTGAGATAGAGGGCAATGCCTCCACCCCCCTCCTTCCCGGTATGTCCCTTCTGAACAGCCTGTAGCCGTTGATAGCCATACGCCAGTCATGGGATTCATCCCACCAAGTTTCCATGATGGCAACTAGATCATAGCTTTCTAGTAGCATGGTAGCTTCCAGCTTCCAGCTCCTCCTGCTTGTTACCTAAGCTTTGTACATCTGTATAGAGGCACTTCAGCTGGGCTGCTGGTCACATCACCTTCCTAGTGGACCCTTTACTACCTATAAGGTGTTTTGGAGAAGTATCCTCTCTGACACCTGACACCTGTCTTCCCACCGCTTGTCACAGGCTAGCCTGATGTTTTCCCTCTCCCCCTTCGCATCTAGTTTAAAGCCCTGTCTACGAGCCCTGCAAGCTCCTGGGCAAAGACCCTCCTCCTCCTCTGAGAAAGGTGGCTCCCATCTGATACCTGTAGTCCCGGTGCTGTGTAGGCCATCCCATTATCAAAAAACCCATATTTGTTGTGGTGACACCAGCCACAGAGCCATGTATCAATTGACTGGACCCATCTGAGCTTTGCCATGTCACCACTCGTAACTGGAAGGAGGGAAGAAAAAATCACTTGGGCCCCAGATTCCCTCACTAGCCGTCTCAAGGCCCTAAAACCTCTTTTAATCCCCCTTGAGCTTCGTATTGCTGCTTCATCCCCTTCCACATGGAGCAGCAGTAACAGGTAATATTCTGTAGGCCTCATCAGGTTGAGAAGTTCCCCGGCCAGATCCCTTACCCGGGCTCCTGGGAGGCAGTAGACCTCCCTGTGAGTGGGATCTGCTCAACATATCGGATGGGGTCTGCTCCACACACTGTCAGTGCTGCTTGACATATCATCAGTGCTGCTCGGTGGTAACAAGTTGCCATCCAGAGGGACATTGACAAGCTGGAGAAGTGAGCTTGTGAAAACCTCATGAGGTTCAACAAGACGAAGTGCAAGGTCCTGCACCTGGGTCAGGGCAACCCTCAGTGTTGATACAGGCAGGCAGATGAAGAGATTGAGAGCAGCCCTACGAAGAAGGACCTGGGGGTTCCTGGTGAATGAGAAGCTGGACATGAGCCATCAATGTGTACTTGCAGCCCAGAAGGCAAACCGTACCCTGGGCTGCATCAAAAGAAGTGTGGCCAGCAGGCTGAGGGAGGTGATTCAGCCCCCCTGCTCTGCTCTGGTGAGACCACACCTGGAATACTGCACTCAGCTCTGGAGCCCTCAGCACAGGAAAGATATGGACCTGTTGGAGCGAGGCCACAAAAAATATCAAAAGCATGAACACTTGGGACAGCATGTCATGGAACAGCAAGATGGTGAACAGAGGGTTAAACCCCCTCCCACTGTAGAGGAGTATCAGGTTCACGAACACCTGAGGAGCCTGAACATGCACATATGTGTCCCTGCTCATTGCAGAGGGGTTGTAACTAGATGATCTTTAGGGTCCCTTCCAACCCAAACTATTCTATGATTCTATGAACACATCCCCTATGAAGAGAGGCTGAGAGAGTTGGGGTTGTCCAGCCTGAAGGAGAGAAGTCTCGAAGGAGACCTTATTGTGGCCTTTCAATACTTAAAGGGGGCTTATAAAAAAGATGGGGAAAAACTTTTTAGCAGAGCCTGTAGCAATAGGACAAGGAGTAATGGTTTCAAACTAAAACAAGAGAAGTTTAGACTTGATATTATGAAGAATTTTTTTTTCGCTGAGGGTGGTGAAACACTGGAACAGGTTGCCCGGAGAGGTAATAGGTGCCCCATCCCTGGAAACATTCGTGGTCAGGCTAGATGGGGCTCTGAGCAACCTGATCTAGTTGAAGATGTCCCTGGTCACTGTAGTGAGGTTGAACTAGATGACCTTCATGATCCCTTTATATCCAAACCCTTCTATGATTCTATGATTCTATGATTCTATGATTCTATGATTCTATGAATATGCTTGTCTGTTCATCAAACCTGTGAAAAGAACCTGGGGTTTTGCAAATGTTGATAGGTTGCCTCATGTGCTGTCTACTGCAACCAGCAACAGGATAGTTTTAGCTCATCTCATTTCATCTCTGGAGCTGTCTTAAATTACACAACGTGTCTTCCTATGCTTCTCAGTATTGAGGTCAATGTCCAAAAAAATTTCAGCCATTCATTGACCATTTTTCTCCCATGGAAGTTTCTTTGGCTTGCCATAAACAATGCCTCCAGGGACACCATACCATAGATTGGGGTGTATTTTGGTGGAAAGGATGGTGACCTTAAATACCATGCCCAAGTTCACCTCCACTCCTTCAGCAAACTTCCTGTTCGACCTTAAGTAAATCACTTAAGGTTACATTCAGGAGATTGTTTTAGATGTGTAGCTCATTTTGAAATCAATATTGATTGTTGTAGATATGAGCTCTAGTTCCCTCTTTGCTTCATTTCCGTGTATGTAAAATGGTGAGAATGGCAATCTCTCCATCACAGTAATAGGAAGACAAAATACATTAAATACTGAAAGGAGCTTAAATGCCATGGTGATGGGAAGGCACATAAGTACCAAGTTGCAAATGTTTCAAACTCAAATTCCAACAGGAAGAACAACTTCAGCATTGGAAGGAAGTCATCAGGGTATCTGCAAAGGGGAAAAAAGTACTTGAAAGAATCCCTTGAACAAAATAAATCTTGCAGCCTAAAGACAAAGAGAGAGAATTATTTTTTCTACAGATATGAAATGTTCTGAGTCAGGTAAGTCTTGTCTAAGCAGCAAACATCTGGATAACACCACCAGCTCCAAGCTTCTCTTGGAACCTCTAAATACATTAAATCCATAAAACTAAATGAAAGCAGCTGCAGTTTTATAGAAACAAAGATCATGGAAGATCACAGAACAGGTGATCTTGAGTGCTATCATGAAGCACATGCAAGAGAACAACAGAAGGAACAACATGCAGAAGGAACAGCAGTAACAAGAGATGAGGACGAGGCTGAGGTACTTAATGCCTTCTTTGCCTCAGTCTTTAATAGTAAGGGAAGTTGTTCCCCCTGTGTACAAACTCAGGAGTTAGAGGAGCAGAATGAGGCTCCCATGATCCAAAAGGAGATGGTTAGTGACTTCCTTGGCCAATTAGACATTCACAAATCTATGGGGCTGGTTGGGATCCACCCAAGAGTATTCAGGGAGCTGACAGACACGCTTGCCAAAACGCTTTCCATCATCTTCCAGCCGTCCTGGCTGACCGGGGAAGTTCCACTGGACTGAAAGCTGGCTGATGTTATAGCCATCTTCAAGAAGGGCCGGAGGGAGGACCCAAGGAACTACAGGCCTGTCAGCCTGACCTCAGTGCCAGGGAAAGTCATGGAACAGGTGATCTTGAGTGCTATCATGAAGCACATGCAAGAGAACCGGGTGATCAGGCCCAGTCAACACAGGTTCATGAAAGGCAGGTCTTGCCAAACTAACCTGATCGCCTTCTATGACAAAGTGACCCGCCTACTGGATGAGGGAAAGGCTGTGGATGTAGTCTTCTTGGGCTTCAGTAAAGCCTTTGACACAATTTCTCATAGCATTCTGCTTAGGAAACTGTCAGCCTCTGGACTGGACAGGCGCACACTCTCCTGGGTGGAAAACTGGTTGGATGGCTGGGCCCAGAGAGTGGTGATCAATGGAATTAACTCCAGCTGGAGGCCGTTCACAAGTGGTGTCCCCCAGGGCTCAGTGCTGGGTCCAGCCATGTTCAATGTCTTTATCAATGACCTGGATGAGGGGATCGAATGCACCCTAAGGAAGTTTGCGGATGACGCTAAGCTGTGAGGAAGTGTCGATCTGCTTGAGGGTAGGGAGGCTCTTCAAAAGGATCTGAACAGGCTAGACCGCTGGGCTGAGATCAATGGCATGTGGTTTAACAAGACCAAATGCCGGGTCCTGCACTTGGGGCACAACAACCCTATGCAGTGCTGTGCTACAGACTAGGGGAAGAGAGGCTAGAAAGCTGCATGGAGGAGAAGGACCTGGGGTTGTTGGTTGACAGCCGACTGAACATGAGCCAGCAGTGTGCCCAGGTGGCCAAGAAGGTCAATGGCATCTTGGCTTGTATCAGAAATGGTGTAACCAGCAGGTCCAGGGAGGTTATTCTCCCTCTGTACTCAGTACTGGTGAGACCACATCTTAAATACTGTGTTCATTTCTGGGCCCCTTGCTACAGGAAGGATGTTGATGCTCTGGAGTGTGTCCAGAGAGGAACAACAAAGCTGGTGAAGGGGCTGGAGAACAAGCCTTATGAGGAGCGGCTGAGGGAACTAGGGTTGTTTAGCCTTGAGGAGAGGAGGCTGAAGGGAGACCTTATTGCTCTCTACAACTACCTGAAAGGAGGTTGTAGAGAGGAGGGAGCTGGCCTCTTCTCCCAAGTGACAGAGGACAGGACAAGAGGGAATGGCCTCAAGCTCCGCCAGGGGAGGTTCAGGCTGGACATCAGAAAAAAAATTTTCACAGAAAGAGTCTTTGGGCACTGGAACAGGCTGCCCAGGGAGGTGGTTGAGTCACCATCCCTGGAGGTATTTAAAAGATGGGTGGATGAGATGCTCAGGGGCATGGTTTAGTGATTGATAGGAATGGTTGGACTCAATAATCCTAGAGGTCTTTTCAAACCTAGCGATTCTGTGATTCTGTGATTCTGTGGTTCTGTGTCTCACTCTCTGGTTCCTGAACATTTTGAAACCGCTCTCACCAGCTGAATGCGTACCGCTGAAGTAGCACACCATGGTGCTGCTTTTTTGCTAACTATTCAGGAAAATGTGCATGTGAGCCAGATGAATTAAAGCTGTCCTGATGTGTGATGCTTTAGATATATAATATTTTCTCTTGTTTGGGTTGGTTTTTTTCATTTTTAAAGCATGAGAAGGAAGTGGGGAGGGAAGCTTGTTGAACATCTTATTCATGGAAACAATTATTTTTATAAAGCATTTGAAGGGAAAACAAAAAATTACTTGATTTTGACAGAGGGAAAGGCAAAAGTTTTGCTTTGCCACTTTCTTTCTAGGTCTCTGTTTCAAAGGAGTTTGTCCTTATTATTTAGTATTTTTTCAGCAAACTACTATTGAAATAAACAGTCCAAGTGATTTCTTTTTTTTTTTTCCTGAATCAGATCCATTACTGGGTTTTTTTCTAGTTTTGAATGCTTTCTAATGCTATTCCACTGAAAGGCAGAATTTATTCAGAAGTGTTGAATGCATGTTAAACCAGCTGGCCTTCAGCAGAGAGCATGGAGTTGTAAATAGAACAGACCTAAGTTCCTTTCCTGGCTATGCCACTGGTTTGATACAAGATGATGGGTGAAATGGGTAACAACCTTTTCCCATCAGTCTTCTTACTTGAATAACAGCAATAAAAATTCAAATGTTACCTGTGATGATTTCATGTACCAGATTCATCAACATTAATGATGCCTTATATATGTCAAAAAATAGTGATGATAATGCTTTGAGATCTCAGGCTGGATGCTATTTCTCCGTAAAACAAAGTATTTTAAGTGCCAACATCCTTTAAATTCCTCTATCATTTTACTCTTGCCTTTTTCTGATATGTCAGACCTGTGGAGCAATATCATTTCCCAGCCTTTTTGCTTTGGCAGGAAGACATGAAAACCAGGGAAAGTTATGTGATTTATTCTAATTTTCCATAGAACCTGTCTCTTGGTACACTGAAACTCCAAGAGGGAAAATGTTCCCATTCAGGAAGGCAAAGCTTGTCACATGTTACCATGCCCATCTGTCGTTGATGTTCCTTGGTAGTCAACAGGGACAGGACCCTTTTGAGAGCTATTTGGAGCAGATATATTCACTGTCAGCTTTGAAATCACTCTTTTGAGCTAACTGATTTTCTCTGCCTATGCAAGAAATTGCATTGGGTCTACTCGGGTGGTGTGAAGAGCTTTCATTTTGTCCGTGTGGGCTGCAGAATTGTCATTTAATAAACAATGCTTTGGTTTAGTTGGTTGTGCTGAAAGAATACATTTGCTGTGAGTTTGACTCTTAAAGAGGGTTTTTTGAGATATCTCATGTAACTTGTCTGAAGCTGTGAATATACTAGACTCCTCCAGAAGTTTAGCTACATGTAATTTCTAGAAAAGGTGTTTAACTCTTCATGGAGTAATGCAGTGATGTGGCAATGAAGAAGACACAGACCGCACAGTTTTCTTAACTATATTCTTTTAATCAGCACAGCATACAGAATTCAATTAATTATATTTAGGTTTAGTACTGCCAAATCATCCGTGTTCTCGAATCTGAGGGGAACTTTGGGGAATGGAAGAGGGTAACAAAATAATTTGTGCAAATTTCTGATTTATTGGTATACAGCACGGGATTTGAAAGGCAGCTAGCATTTCTCGACTACTGGATGGGGGAAAGGCTGTGGATGTAGTCTTCTTGGACTTCAATAAAGCCTTTGACACAGTTTCTCACAGCATTCTGCTTCAGAAACTGTCAGCCTCTGGCCTGGACAGGCGTACACTCTCCTGGGTTGAAAACTGGTTGGATGGCCGGGCCCAGAGAGTGGTGGTCAATGGAGTTAACTCCAGCTGGAGGCCAGTCACAAGTGGAGTTCCTCAGGGCTCAGTACTGGGTCCAGCTCTGTTCAATGTCTTTATCAATGACCTGGATGAAGGCATTGAGTGCACCCTCAGCAAGTTTGCAGATGACACTAAGCTGGGAGGAAGTGTCGATCTGCTTGAGGGTAGGGTGGCTCTGCAAAGGGATCTGAACAGGCTGGACTGCTGGGCCGAGACCAATGGGATGAGGTTTAACAAGGCCAAATGCCGGGTCCTGCACTTGGGGCACAACAACCCTATGCAGCGCTACAGACTGGGGGAAGAATGGCTGGAGAGCTGCTCGGAAGAAAAGGACCTGGGGGTGCTGGTTGACAGCCGACTGAACATGAGCCAGCAGTGTGCCCAGGTGGCCAAGAAGGCCAATGGCATCTTGGCTTGTATCAGAAATGGGGTCACCAGCAGGTCCAGGGAGGTTATTCTCCCTCTGTACTCAGCACTGGTGAGACCGCACCTTGAATACTGTGTTCAGTTCTGGACCCCTCACCACAAGAAGGATGTTGAGGCTCTGGAGCGTGTCTGGAGAAGAGCAACAAAGCTGGTGAGGGGGCTGGAGAACAAGTCTTATGAGGAGCGGCTGAGAGAGCTGGGGTTGTTTAGCCTGGAGAAGAGGAGGCTGAGGGGAGACCTTATTACTCTCTACAACTACCTGAAAGGAGGTTGTGGAGAGGAGGGAGCTGGCCTCTTCTCCCAAGTGACAGGGGACAGGACAAGAGGGAATGGCCTGAAGCTCCGTCAGGGGAGGTTCAGGTTGGATATCAGAAAAAAATTCTTCACAGTAAGAGTCATTGGGTACTGGAACAGGCTGCCCAGGGAGGTGGTCGAGTCACCTTCCCTGGAGGTGTTTAAGGAACGGGTGGATGAAGTGCTTAGGGACATGGTTTAGGGAGTGTTAGGAATGCTTGGACTCAATGATCCAATGGGTCCTTTCCAACATTGTGATTCTGTGATTCTGTGATTCTGTGACTATCTGAATCTGACCTATATAGTATGAGTCAATTATTCCCGGTAACACAAATAAACTTTTTTTTTTAAAATACTCAAACACCTTACAATCAGTCCTACATATCCTGTCGGTTAAGGCCCACACATACCAGGAAAGTCTTCCAGCTCTTCAAGGAATTACTTGTTAGGACCCCCTGGGACGTGGTCCTCCGAGACAAGGGAGCAGAACAGAGCTGGAAAATATTTAAGGATGCTTTCCACAAGGCACAAGAGCGCTCAGTCCCCATATGTAGAAAATCAGGCAGGAAAGGAAGAGACCAGCATGGCTGAGTCAAGACTTGCTGGTTAAACTAAAACAGAAGAGGGAACTGCACAGGCAGTGCAAGCGACAGGGAACCTGGGACGTGTATAGAGATGCTGCACAGTTGTGTAGGGAAGTCAGGAAGACCAAGGCGCAGCTGGAGCTAAACATGGCAAGGGAAGAAAAGACTAACAAGAAGGGCTTTTACAGGTACATCAATCAAAAGAGGAAGGTCAAAGAGAACGTACCCCCACTCATGGTTGGAAATGGTGATCATGTATCAAGAAACGAGGAGAAGGCTGAGGTGCTTAACAACTTTTTTGCCTCAGTCTTCACTGATAACCGCTCTCCTCACCTGTCCTGGGTCATGGGACAGCAAGATGGTGACCAGGGGGGTAAACCCCCTCCCACAGTAGAGGAGGATGAGGTTCACGAACACCTGAGGAACCTGAACATATATAAGTCCATGGGACCTGATGAGATGCATCCCAGAGTCCTGAGGGAATTGACAGATGTGGTGGCCAAGCCACTCTCCATGATATTTGAAAAGTCATGGCAGTCAGGAGAAGTCCCTGGTGGCCGGAAGAAGGGTAACGTTGTGCACATTTTTAAAAAGGGTAGAAAAGATGACCCTGAGAACTACCAGTCTTTCAGCCTCACCTCTGTGCCTGGGAAGATCATGGAACAGATCCTCCTAGAAGCTATGCTAAAGCACATGGAGGACATGGAGGTGATTAATGGCAGCCAGCATGGCTTCACCAGGGGAAAATCCTCTATGACCAACTTAGTGGCTTTCTATGATGGGGTAACCGCAGCAGTGGACACGGGTAAACTGACGGATGTGATCTATCTGGACTTCTGTAAAGCCTTTGACATGGTCCCCCACAACATCCTTCTCTCTAAATTGGAGAGATATGGATTTGATGGGTGGGTAGTACGGTGGATAAGAAACTGGTTGGATGGTCATATTCAAAGAGTGGTGGTCAATGGCTCAAAGTCCAGATGGAGATCCGTGACAAGTGGTATCCCTCAGGGTTCCGTACTGGGACCAATGCCATTTAATATCTTTATCAATGATATTGACAGCGAGATTGAGCGCACCCTCAGCAAGTTTGCAGATGACACCAAGCTGAGTGGTGTAGTTGCCACACTGGAAAGACGGGATGTCATCCAGAGGGACCTGGACAGGCTGGAGAAGTGGGCCTGTGAGAACCTCATGAGGTTCAACAAGGCCAAGTGTAAGGTCCTGCACCTGGGTTGGGGCAATCCCCATTTTCAGTACACGATGGGGCATGATGTGATTGAGAACAGCCCTGCAGAGAAGGACTTGGGGGTGCTGGTCGATGAGAAGCTCGACATGAGCTGGCAATGGGCACTCGCAGCCCAGAAGGCTAACTGTATCCTGGGCTGCATCAAAAGAGGCGTGGCCAGCAGGTCGAGGGAAGTGATTCTGCCCCTCTGTTCCTCTCTTGTGAGACCCCACCTGGAGTATTATGTCCAGCTCTGGAATCCTCAACATAAGAAGGATATGGGACTGTTGGAATGGGTCCAGAGGAGGGCTACAAAGATGATCAGAGGGATGGAGCACCTCCCATACGAGGACAGGCTGAGAGAGTTTGGCTTGTTCAGCCTGGAGAAGAGAAGGCTCAGAGGAGATCTTATAGCGACCTTCCAGTACCTGAAAAGGGCTACAGAAAATATGGAGAGGGGCTATTCGTAAAGGCTTGTGGGGATAGGATGAGGGGGAATGGGTATAAACTGGAGAGGGGCAGATTTAGACTAGACATTAGGAAGAATTTCTTCACCATGAGAGTGGTGAGACACTGGAACAGGTTGCCAAGGGAAGTTGTGGATGCCCCGACCCTGGAGGTGTTCAAGGCCAGGTTGGATGGGGCCTTGGGCAGTCTGCTTTAGTGGGATATCCCTGCCCATGGCAGGGTGTTTGGAACTAGATTATCTTTAAGGTCCCTTCCAACCCTAATGATTCTATGATTAGTTTCTACAGTTTGAAATTTATGTGGTTGTAAAAGAATTACTTCTGAGACAGTTGCCAGATCCAATCCAGCACTGCCTATTGTAGCAGCTGAAAGGTCAGAGATTAAGCATCTATCAGAGGTGGGGCATGTACAGAACTGTTCCATACCCTGTTGGTTTGAGGGGCACTGGGCTGCATGCCCCTCTTCCCGTTTCCTGAGAAAGGTCACCCATTCTTGTCAAATTTAGATTTGCATTGATTACTCTAATGATATCCTTTCTGACATCGGGACAAAGCTGTGTAGGTTTTTTATTTTTAGGCATCTGCCTCTTGTAAGGACAGTCTCCGCTTATGTGTCCTTGTTTTTCACAATTAAAACATTTAATAGTGTTCTGATTAATTTGCAGTTGAGATAATGCAGCAGTGAGAACTGATGCTCTGCAAGTTTCAGTTCCAATGTTTTGACATACTTTAACATATTCTCCTGTGTTGGTTGCTTTTTCTTTCAATGGTAATACTGCTGTTTGACAGTGACTGTTAGCATTTTCAAAAGCTAACTCTTCATGAGCTGGGAGGGGTGTCTCTGTTTTAAGCGGGGTCCCTGTTTCAGGGTGGGGGAATCTCTGTTCTGCTCTTCCATGAAGGGATTAGTAGATGCTGTAGGCAATGTAGGAGTTAATGGTGGTGGAGGTGGGAGTTTCTACAGAGCAGGAGGGGGTATTTCTAAGGGCTGAGGAGGTAAAGATAATGGAAGGTATAAATCTGGTTCCTGCTCTGGACTAACCAGCTCGGGATCAAAAGAGTCTTCAGTCTCCAAATCATTTGGGGCTTTTTAAAACTGTTCTTGTATATTTTGGCTTTCGTCTTCCTCTGTGAGCATCACTGCCATTCAGTGAAGCATGGAAAATATCATTAATATGGTTCTTATCTGATATCTATATGAATTGGCATTAGTTTGGCGGGGGAACCAATGCTCAAGAGCTTAAGCCTCCTATTCATTGAAAAAGAAGAAACATGAGGAGAAAAAAATGAAGAACTGCTCTTGGGAAAGGTGATTCACAAAGTAAATGCAGTGTAATGAAGCCAACAACGTTATTCAAAAGGCACTAAGCTGTGGACATGTATTCTAAAAACTAGACTTTATTTTTAATGGCCTCTAGATTTGCACCTTCCATAAATGATACAAATGTGTATGTCCAGAGAGTGTTTGGCTGACCTTTGATTTTTTATTTGAAATTATAATAATCTGTGCTGGTGAATACAGCTGTGCTGTCCTGTTCTTACCCTCTGAGTGTGTTAAATTGCAGGTGCCAGGGGAACCTATGAACTTTCTGTTCTAGGAAGCAATATCAGTGTGATCTGCATTATTGGGAATGCCAAATTTACTTGCGACTGATATACTAAGTTATATCCAAGTTTACTTTTATTTTATGTTGAGATATATATATATATATGACTTGCTGAGGGTCAATTGTGGCATTCAAAACTTTCCACTCAAGATATTTCCAGGTTTGAATTTTTTCAGATGCGACTTGAAGGCCTGTTTTCTCTAATACAATCTTTGAAATGGTATTAATTGAGCAAGACAACTGCTTTGGGTGATATACACAGGTGGAAAAGGAATATAAACCATAGCTTGTATTTGTCCAGCAAAACCAGAGTTAATAACACCAGGTTACACAAAAAGACTTCACAAAGTAACATCCGAATGACCCACTAACCAAGCACTTAAACCATTACCGACAGGACCAAAAGCTTGGAGTGATACCTTGTGAGCGTATTAATCCCTTATTTTGATTGAGGAGGCTGTGAAGATCCAAGGGGGAGCACTTACTGTTGTCACGTGTCTCCGCCACACTCTGGGTTGCTGATTTCCTTGTTTTTTTAATGTTAACGGCTTACCCCCAATATCATATTTGAAACGGTGTCGATTTGTAAAGGGACAACCTCTTTGACATTTATGGTAACGGTCCAGGCGTTGTTGAGTTCTTGGCCTCTTTTGTCTGTTTTACCTGTATGGGAATTTTCAAGGCTGCAAATGCATTAACTTTTCTATTCCTTTGCAGTTTTTTAATCTCAGAGGATACTCCTTTTGGACTCTTAAATCATGCTCTCATTAGTGTCTGGCTAAAATCCCCCTTATGGTTGTCTGCATTAGGACCCAGCAGTTGCTGATCTAAGAAGGGACACTGGAATGCAGTGTTCTTCATAAATTGTTACTCCCCTAGAGAGATAAGGACTCTCAAGCTGAGAGAAAAAAACCACTTCACATTCAAAAAAAAAAAAAATAATAATCAGGAGAAAGTGGGGAGGAGGACTCTCACACAGCCACAGGGCTGGGTTTTTTTCCATTTTCTTTTTCTGTTTTCTATGTTCTTTTTTCTATTTTTCTATTTTCTATTTTTTCTTTTTCCATTTTCTTTTCTGTTTTTTTTCTGTATTTTCTATTTTCTTTCTTTTTTCTATTTTTTTTCCCCATTTTCTTTTCTCTCTCTCTGCTTTCTTTTTTTTTCTAGGTATTTTAAAATTGTGTCCTCTGCAGCCTCTCACTTCAAAGGTCCCAGGTAAATCTACCCGTTTGCCGGCTTAGTGGACGTTTGAGATGGAAAGGTCTCAGAGTTGCATTTTTTAAGATTAATCAAAACAAACAGAGGCTCAAACTCCTATAACCAAAACCCAATCTGCAAATCTTACAAATGTTTAAAGTGCTTTAAACACACACACACACACACACACACACTCTTTTGAGAGCTGGCTTAATATACCTATACAATGTTGTTTATGACCAGTCAATAAGAACAGCACAATGGTATGAATATTTAAACTATACACAGTACCGAACACATACAACACTTAAAATATGCACATATATTATAAAATAAGGTTTGTATCAATTGTTTAACAGGTAATAGTCTTTGGTTGCTACAGCATTTTCATGGCAAAGGACTATCCTGTGGCGGCTGTGAATTATTTATGCATGCAATGGAGCTGGCGGCTGCTTCAAGCACTGGGGCGGTGGGTAGCTTGGTGGTAAAACAGTCAGTACTTTCTCTTTTTACAGCTTTTTGAATTTCTTTTATCGCATCTTATAAGTCCTGTCTTTATTTGGATATGATTGTTTCTTAACAGCTTCCTCATCCTCAGAATCCTCTGCTAAATCTTGTTGTGCTTTAAAATCTTTCAGTGTTTCATATAGCAATCGCCATGTTATTAACACACAGGTAGCATTTAAATCTCCCTTTGTGGCATGTTCAAACAGTAATTCACCAGCCTCCTTCCAAGTCCCAATGTCAAAAACATGCAGTGATTCCGTGAGCACATTCTTACTCCTTAACCATGCTAATAACAATTCCAGTTTATGTTCTTCATAATGAGCTCCTTTCCTTTTCAAAATATGCTTAAACATCTTTACTATTGCCTTTTCTTCTGTCAATTTCCTTTCAAAATATGATTAAACATCCAATATCTTGGATCGAAGACAAGTGCTGCATCTGTCGGGGTGCCATTATTACGGAGCCATTTTAATAGAATGCACACTTTAGTCTCATCATATTTGACTCCTCTCTTTAGGAGGAGCTGGAGCAGGAGTTTTGCGATTGCCTCTTGTTCTGATGATGCCCCCTGTCCCATGACTGCCCGACTCCTCACCTTTTATGATAGGTGATGTCCCGGGGTTTGCAAAAAACCGCAGTCCAGCTGACGATTCTGAATTGAGTGGGGGTTCCCGCCGGCTGTTCAGAACAGTTGTAGACCTCAGTAGCCACACGATGGTGCTATCACGTCGGGGCCACCATTTGCAGGAATGAGTGAGGAGACGGACTCCAGTGAGGTGGTAAATGGAGACCTTTATTGCTCTTAGCGAGCTCCTTATATACACAATGTTATCTTGCATATAAAACTTGGCATCATTTGATTGGTTACAAACAACTGTTCACACAGATAAGTTTATACTACTATTGGTTAGTTGCTACTGTCCACGCACCTAGATCAGATGCTTACTTGGTTAATTAGCTTTGCATATTCTACATGCTTTCCCCCTAAGTTATCATGATTTCTACTTTTCTAACTTACACCTCCCTCTCAGCTTCTGGGCATACAGCCATAGCTTACTGTTGCTATCTGTTGTTTCCTCTTACTGCACTGTTTATGGTCCTTCAAGGGCATCGTGGCCTTTGTTAATATAAAAGGTTTCTACAGGATAGTCTCCCTGTTGGTCTTGCACACTAGCCCTTAAATCTCTTTTTGCAGTGTGTAGGTGTTTGGTCTCACAGTGCTTTACACATCTCCTCAGTTGCTGCTGAAGCTGCCTCTTTTCTTTTTTGGTCTGCCACACCCTGCCTCCTCACTGCTCAAGGACATGTCAAACAATTCAAGGTCATCAACCACAATTCCCCCTTTTTGTTTTTCTACTAACATTATGGTGTTAACTGAATTTTCAACCATTCATTGAATGCATTGTAACAAACAGGGTAATACCATCAGTGAAGTCAAAATTATACAGAACACAACTATTCCTACTTAAATTATTGACAAAAGCCATCCCGTTATCCACTGAACAAGTTCCCTAATCCAAACAACCCATAATAATCAAACAAATGTGAAAAGGCTGGTCAGATTGCACCATTGAAGCACAAAATGTCACCTGGTTCAGTGTCTTCATTGTGACCCACACATTCTTGCTGTGCCATGGGGTGAGATGCGCATAAGTCAGTAGATGTTCCTCTTCCTGTCTTCCAATTGGCACTGTTGACAGGATGCACGCAACAAGCAGGAAGCCATCTTGGGCCATTATCTGTGGAAATACAAGCATACCCTCAACTCCAGGTAAGTAATTTGAACGGACCTTCCCATTTGCCTGTCAATAGCGATTTTGTTAATACTTTAATCTCCAAGTTGCCAAAATTGCCACTGTTGACATTTGCCAATGACTGATAATGTTTTAAAATTACAGGTATATCGCTGTTCTTGCTCAGTGCTAAATGGTTCAATACATAAACGACTTTAGCCAAACTGTTTGCAGGAGAGTCCCCTAGGGTTCCCCCTTTTTGTTTTTGCAAGTATTGTTTTAATGTTTGGTGTGTTCTCTCCACAATGGTTTGTCCTGTAGGGGAATGAGGTATTCCTGTCAGCTGCTGTAATCCCCATTTTTGTAAAACTGACTGTGTATTCCTGGCAACATAGCGTGGGTCATTATCAGTCTTTATTTGCTTTGGGACACCTAAAAATGTGAACGCACCACGCAAATGAGTCTGGGCATGTTTGCTCATTTAAATGCACACTCAACTGTCCCATAAATCCTTCTAAAGAAATCTGTAATAACACACTGTTCCTTTGACACCAGATAAGGTACTCTTGTGTCGCAGGAATATAGATAACATCTGGCTCTGCTCCAGATAACTCAACAATTCGTGATCCCCCTTTTGTATTAAGATGGAAAACATTTCTATTCTTGAGATAATTGTTTTCTTTGGTTGGTGTGACAAAAACACCCATTCCAGGATTACAAGAGGATCCGAATTTTTTGTATCCCACTGCCCTATTATAGTCAGGGAGACTTAAAAAAATACAATATCCAATTAGAAAAAGCCATACTTTAAACATTTGTACAGGAATAAATCACTGAAATTTAACTGAAAATCTGACATCTGTACAACAATTTACAATAGAGCTAGAAGGAAATTTATCATTATTCCTCCATAGAACATTATACATGACCTATTTGCATTTAGTTTCATACTGTTGCTTGCTTTTATCAGAAGCCTGGAAAGTTTCACAAGTTTCAATACCACAGCAAACGGAAAAAAAAACGAAAAGCCTTTTCTTCAGTCTTAAACACAGTATACCTGTTAGTGTGTAACAGGCAGTATCATCTTTTAGTGTTTAAAGGTATTTCTCAGAAGGGTACATTTATTCATAGTCCATGATCCATTCCTCAGCTGGAGAAATTTCAGTATGAAATAATGCTTGAAGTAGGTGGTGTAGGAGATGCTGCTAGCCCAGTCATCCTTGATCTGGCGCTTTTTGTGTAGGGCAGCTTTGCTGAAAGTGTCCGGGCTGCCCAATATAATTCAGGTGGCCCTGTGGATCCAAACCCTTTATCGGCTCGGACATTTGGCAATGCTTTCTTACAGTCCTCATTTGAATTCTCCATGGCTAGTTTTAAGAGGAGCACCTCCTTGGCCTCATTATTTTCTACTTGCTTGTTAATTGCATCTTGCAACCGATCAATAAAAGCCATATATGACTCCGTAGCACCGTTTTATACTAGTAAACAATTTTACTGTCTTTCCAGTCTCTGGTACCTTTACCATAGCCTGATACGCCAGAGTAGCAGACTGTCTTAATATTTCCGGGGCGAGTCACGCTTGCAATCGAGGGTCATTAACAGGGTGTATTCCCATTAACTGTGGGATATTTGCTCCCAATAACGGGTCCCCTGCTGCCCTGTCCAAATGGTCACAGAGATCTTTCCATTGTGATTCCCACAATAATCGTTGTGTTGGTGTCAAGATAAAGTCTGCTATTGCTCGACAATCATAAGGGGTCACTATTTGTCCCAGCATAACATTTTGCAACAGGCTTTGTGCAAAGGGTGCGGTTAAGTCGTATTGCATTACTGTTTTCCTCAACTCTTTTATCATTTCCCAATTCAGGGGTTGCCACTCATTTGGAGCTCCGTCCCGGAGTATAACCAAATCATTGATTTGAGCTCCCCATCTGCCACTGCCTGTTCCGGTATTCGACGCAAGTGATCTGCCGGTTTAAAGTCTATTTGGAATGCTACCAGCGCCCTCGCTGGGCCAGGCATATCCCGCCTGCCTTCTTCTTTAGGCTCCTTTGCTTCAGGAAAGTTTGTTAAAGGCTTTTCTAGCCTCCTTTTGTTCTGCGCTTTCGGTTTAACACAGGAGCGTCAGGAGCACCAATGGCCCCAGCCGGAGATTCAGCCGCCGCAGCAGCTTCTTTGTCGGCCTTGATCTGCTTTAAAGAGTCTACTACGAGTTGCCAAGTAGTCATTATTTCCGCTGCGGTGTAATCACCGCGAAAAGCGGCATCCCAAACCAACTGTCCTGCCGCTTCCCAAGCCTCTACCTCAAAAGCAGTCTCAATTTCTGCTGGGACCCCGTGTGATTTAAGCCACATCAGCAATAGTTTCATAGTATACTCTTCACATTCAATGCCCTGCTTTTTTAGCATCTTCATTAATAGTCTTAAAACAGACCTTCTACGGACATTTGTGCCCCCCTTTTAAAACGTATCCAGCTGCTCACCTTTTGGGTGATTGAGACCCGGGTCTGTCAGCTCCTCCGCTGATTGATTCGTTCAGCTGGACTCTCTGCCGGCTGCTCGTCCCTCAGTTATTTTTGCCCCACGTTGGGGCGCCATTTGCAGGGACGGATTCACGGACTCTGGTGCGAGGTTTGACCAAAAACTTGCAAGACTGTTGCAAGTACCAGCATTATATACCTTCTCTGCTGTCCACGCACTGGTCCACGCACCCCCAGCTACTCGCTGATAGGTTAAAGCCTTAGTTTCGTGCGCCTCGAGCTCGCCACTAATTGGTGCTTTCTCTTTCCTGTTTTGGTCTGCCACACCCTGCCTCCTCATTCCTCTCTGTTCAAGGACATATCGAACAATTCAAGGTCATCACCTACAAGGAATAGTCTTCCTGCTGGTCTTGCACAGTAGCCCATAAATCTCTTTTTGCAGTGTGTAGGTGTTTGGTGTCACAGTGCTTTACACATCTCCTCAGTTGCTGCTGAAGCTGCCTGAGGTCTGCCACAAAGGATCAGGGTTTTGATGTTGGTTTACCAGTCTGTACGCTTCGGTAATTAGAATAATAAAACTGGTAGCAAATCTTCAGCCATCAGCCTGCATTGCATCAATTAAAAACATCAAAAACAAAGTCTGCTTCTTCTCATTTCGACTTGATCTCTTATTTCATGGGAAGTCCTTCTAATTACTGTGTTTCTTCTTTTCTCTCTGAGCTTCTTTGCAGCCCCAGTTCTCTCCTGACATTTTATTTGCTTGCTCTTTATTTCACTGCTTGGGACACTGCTACTCTAATAAGAGAAAACAAGCGTATTCTGAGCTTACATATTCTGACAGAAATGCAAGCATATGATTTTTAACTAAATTTATCATCTTATTGAATTTGATGCTGACTTTTAAAATTTTCTTTAAAGTACCAATTTCTGCAGCATTTCTTCCAAAGGACAGATAAGTATTGTTATCTTAGTTGCATATGTGGTAATTGAAACATACAAGTTTGATTTAGATGAAATCATATATTCTATTGAATAAACCCAAAGTCACTGAGCAAGTAGGTTTACCTCTTAGGTCAATGACAAAACACAATTGTGTGGAATTTGGACAAAAAATCTGAATATGAATTTTGACAGAGCTTGGATTCAGTTTTGAACTGTGTGCAACTAAACTTACTTCTCATGTTTAATTGATGAAGAAATATAAAATACTTGGAGGAAGACAGAGACTCTTCCCTAAATTTCTTCTTAGGCAGTTTAGAATGTGCAAAACAGAAAGCAGAGGGGGACATCTCACTCTAAAGATAATTCTGTGTGCAGAGTCTGAAAAATTATATCACGATATAAAAAGGCTACTTCCATACTGATGTAATTTCCTTATGCCCTTCTAATATAGTTGCTTATTTTGCTTAGATTAATGCAAAAATAGAAAGAGTATTCTGAATATTTCAGATGATGCATAATACACACCATGGCTATTTTGGTCTTGTCACCTCATTTTGTCCAGCTTGAATTATATTTGACACATGGTGAAAAAAAAAAACAAAACCCTCAGTGAGATTCAACACCCCGTGTGCAGGCATGGATACAATCCTTCCCGCACCTGGATATGTCATAACTCAAAATTCAGACTGTCAATATTTTTTCTTTTTTTCCCTCCTCATTTTAGCTCTCATTTGTTTTTCCTTTGTATATGATTTTATACTCCTGCCAATGCAAATTGGAATTGAAAATCTCATGACAGAGGCCACTGCCTCATCTGGGTTTTTTTGCTGACTCAGGCAGTCCAGAGAAGCATCTCAAAAATTGGGATATTTCTGAACTTGAACTCTCAGCCTTTTATGCCTCCCTTTTCAGTCTCCTTGCTCTGATTTCACAATGTTTGTTTGCTTGGCATCACCTTAAATCCTACCTTCAGTGGGATTTCTATTTAAATCTCCCTGTCCAATGATACTGATTTACCTGTTTTCCTTTCATTTTTCCTCTCCCTGTCTTTATTTGTGAATACTTGGAGCTGCTGTTGAGGAGCGACTTGTACCAGAGCAAATTGCATTTAATTCAAGTCACTCCTTACACCTACAGAGCTGCCTGAAAGAAAGAAAGAAAGAAAGAAAGAAAGAAAGAAAGAAAGAAAGAAATCGAAGTCAAGTGAGATTTTATTTGCCAGGTTTCCAGCTGCTGCTCAGAGTGAGTTTTTACAGCCAAGTTATAACCTTTGAAAATAAGAGTTTCTAATGGAAATGCTGACAAACCCTTTATATGTTGACATTAACACTGGCCACTCTGTGATTGTCCTTGCCTGTTGTTATTTATTTATTTTCCTCTCTTTGTCCTTAAGGTTCTATCACACTTACTGTGATCCTGGTGAGGAAGCAAAGAGAGTGAGTCAAAAATCCCTTAGAAAAAGAAATGCTTTCTAAGGTGATGAAGCAGGTTGGGGAAGAGTGATCTGACTGTGGGAGGAAAGAAATGCTGAAAGTTACTGTATCCTTCCACCTCCAAGCCTGTTGTGATGCAAAACAGTGTTCAAGTTCTCGATATATATTGCTTAATCTTTCTTTTTTTTTTTCCAACCCCTAGTAACTAAATGTCTTGTGAATGAAGTCCCTCCTTGTAGACAATTAATAAGGTAATTTTTTAAGCTAATAACAAAAGTTAGCCTGGGAGGAGGGAAAAAAAATGTGACTTGTACACTGAGTTTTACTTTTGGTGTCATGTGTGTGTTTCAGATATTCAGGTCTCTTTCTCAGCTGAAATGAAAGTGGTCTTGTAGGGGAAAACCAGTTTTACGTATCTACCTGTTTACTGAGAAACTTTAATATATTCCTACAGGCTCTAGATTTACTTGGGAATTTGAAATGTCCTTGTCTGAATGGCCTTAAAATGAGTCTCAAGCTGTATTACTGAAGGAGGCAGTCACCTCTGGGTTGCCGAAATTGGAGTAGTCAGGAATATGACCTTGTCCATATTTTTTGCCACAAACTCTTCCTTTGTGTGTGCAGGTTGGGACATGGAGAATCCAGTGACCTGCAGGAAACACAGCGAGTCCTGCGTGGAGCCAGCAAAGGGATTAACCACACTGGGGGCACTTGAGGAAGCTGAAAAAGATGTGAAAATCCCCTGAGGGAAAGAGAAGAGAGGATGTGCAAGGAGGGAAATGACAGAGTCAGCTTTGGCTCTCTCATTGCCTCTTTCTGCCCTTTTGACTTGCTGGACAAAAAAGAAAAGTTTCTACATCATCTGAAATTTAACCTGGCCTTATCGTTCTTAGAGAAGCACAAAAAAAAGGAATTTAACTGGAGGGTGAAAAAGCATCTCTATTCTCACCTTTTATATCCCGATACTCACTTTTTCTGGACTTTGCTGATTGTACTTAGAATCATAGAATCACTAGGTTGGAAGAGACCCACTGGGCCATCGAGTCCAACCATTCCTAACAATCCCTAAACCATGTCCCTCAGCACCTCGTCCACCCGTTCCTTAAACACCTCCAGGGAAGGTGACTCAACCACCTCCCTGGGCAGCCTGTTCCAGTGCCCAATGACTCTTTCCATGAAAAATATTTTCCTGATGTCCAGCCTGAACCTCCCCTGGCGGAGCTTCAGGCCATTCCCCCTTGTCTTGTCCCCTGTCACTTGGGAGAAGAGGGCAGCTTCCTCCTCTCCACAATCTCCTTTCAGGTAGTTGTAGAGAGCAATAAGGTCTCCCCTCAGCCTCTTCTTCTCCAGGCTAAACAACCCCAGCTCTCTCAGCCGCTCCTCATAAGACTTGTTCTCCAGCCTCCTCACCAGCTTCTCCATCAGCAAGCTGTTGTATTCCCCAGTGCATTAGAAGCTATGGGGAATTGGGATGTCACATTTGTGAGCAGAGGTTTCTTACAAATTCAAGTCTTATGTGACTTCCTTGCATGCAAAAGAACCCTGCTGTAGTGGATGGGACCTAGGCTGGTCCCAGAGTGAGAGAGACAAAAGTGTCCAGGCAAAGGATGAGCACATGTAGCATCTCTAAGGATCCTCACTGAGAAAGGTTATGACACCTTCTTCCAAGAGATGATGGATACTTCTCTCCAGAGGAAAGAAAAGCACTGTATTTGTCTGGTGGAATGACCCTTCAAAAGGGTCCTTTCCAACCTAGTGATTCTATGATTCTATGATCTAATGCTATATCTTTATCCTCTGTTCTGGCACTGGCTTTGGATGAAGGGAGTCTGGATTCACATCCCTGGTGCCCCCTCTCTTGCACATGTCCAGGAAATGGTTGGGCACAGGCATTGCTTCAGCATGATCCCCTTGCCCAGCAAGGCTTCCCAAACAACTGGTTCTACTGGTCCCAGGCCTTCCATAATGGGCCACAGCAGGTCACAACTGGGGAAAAAGGGGCCTGGGTCAGGTTTGTTCCCTGAAGTGAAGAGTAGGGAAAGACAGTGATGGTGACTGCCGGCAAGTAATCCTCTGTCCTGCTTTCCTTTCTCTGTCCAGCCTACGTTCCCTGGCTGTAACAGCATAGCTTTCTCAGGAAGAAGGAGAACTGGTGGCAGATCTGTGTGGAGAGTTTTTGTAGAGACATGGCTTGAGGAGAAGGGACGTGAGAAAATACAGCTGGTGAAATAATAACAGCCTCGTACAAGGCCACAGTCTCCCTGAGCAAGAAGTTAGGCGATAACAGGAGATAAAAACAGGACCTAGAAAAACCACAAACATCCTAGGAATGTAGCAATAGAGGCAGGGCTGACACTCTGTATCGGACCAATGATGAGCCTTACTTTTGTAATATGTATGAGCCTTATTACTGCTATTATAAAAGCATGCCTATCGTATCAATAAATCGAGACTTCTTGATCATCATCGGATGTGCTTGTCTCCCGTCGACTCCGTCAGATCTGCAGTCACAAAGTCTTTGATCCTAGTGCATCTTAGAAGGAATCAAAGCTACTGGTGGTTGCTTTTCAGAAAAGAATTGTGGACAGAAATTATATACGTGCATGTTTGTATTTAGATTGGGTATGTTTGCATGCATATGCTGCTTCTAGGTCAATAACATCTTGAAAGGGTATCCCTTTTTGGTCTGATGCAACCAATATCTACTCATTGGCACAACCAAAGTGGTGAAAAATGGCTTTGATTGGGATAGAAAATCTACCTAAATAAGGACAAATTAATATTGCAGAGAGCAATACACTGATGTTCCTGGGCAGTCTAAACTATCAGAGCTTTAATTTTTTTCTCTCTGTCCCGCTCTGTCTCTACTCATTTTGCTAGCTGTGATCATGCATCCTTAATTCCATTCAGATTTTTTTCCTCTGAGAAGATGAGACATTAAATAGCTTTGCTGGAAATACAAAAAAAAATGTACCCAATAGATAAAGTACCTGGAGATTAAACACTTTACTGAAGAAATTAATAATGCACAACAAACTTTGGGCAAAATTGAAAAAGCCATTACTCAGAGAAAAGCCCATAGACGACTTGATGATCATCCAATATGTATGTTTTTGTTATTCTGTGTCAGGCATTTGGTCTAATAGCACAATTAGTACCTTTTAAAAGTAAAGCTCCCCAAACTGGAAAAAAGCGGCAGTTGGCAGTCGTTGTTTTACTACCCACGTGGGTTTTCAAAGTCTCAAACAGCATTCACCATGGTCCTAAAAGACCAGTCGCGAGTTCATCGTAACGAGTAGCAGCACCCCACAATTTTACACCCACGTCATCCCACATTTCAGGGTCATAGATCGTGATAGATGTCACTGTAGGGCATTCTTTAGATACCCAAATCAAAAGACGGTTTAAATCGTCTGGTTTAATCTTGGCATTATTTTTCGCCAGCCTTTTGGTCATCAAATTCAGTACTGTTCTTTGTTCACGGGACATATCACTTTCCATCATTCCCTGCTGCTCACCTTCCCTCGCTCTGGAGAAGGCAACTGTAGCTGCACAGCTTCTGCTTCGTTTCAGCAGTCTGAAGTTCAGTGGGGCTACGCCACCAGTCAGCCAACTAAGCCTCTTTTTGCCCCTGTTTGGGCGCCATTTGTGGTGTATTGAGGCACGGACTCTGAGTCAGGATTGAAGACCTTTATTAAGCAAAAGCAACCCCTTTTATACCCCTGCCTCATTGAGGCAGTGCTTTTCCACTTGCCCAAATAGCTCAGTTATGCTTTCTTGTTTCCCAACCTTGCATAGTCTGTTTTTAGCACAAATATCTACAGCTCTTAGCAACAATCTTCAGTCTGTGGTTTCCTTCCTTTTGCATCCTTGCTTCTGCTTACTAATCCCATGGGTTCTTGCCCACTAAGGCAATAATGTCTTTATTGTTTTCAGTTAACAAATTGCCACCTGGCCCCACAACTAACAACAGCTATGAAACAGAGATAATTTGGGCATCAGTGGCCACTTGAATACTGAAAATTCAGAGCACTCTTAAAGCTTCTCTGCTCTCAATGAGTAAAATTGAATTGATATACATTTCATTATTAAAACAGAAATGCCAGCTTCCTATGAAATCTCTTTTTCACTTTGAAAGCAAAAATTCCATTTCACTTGAGAGGCGAGCCTGTGCTAATGCAATAATACAAATATTGGTGCTATTAATTTTGTGTTTCATTCTGCCTTGTCCTGCCATATCCTGGCTGTAGGACTGTACAGATTTGGCTTCTGCTCTATGGGGAGAAGGATATGTCAGTGAGATGCTTTACCCAGCTTGTAGTGGTACTAATTTTCCTTAGCAAGGTGCTGCAGTGACCAGAGCTGCAACAGAAGTGGGGAGTTAATGGAGATTTCTGAGCAGAGAGAGGCATTTTGTACCTGCAGTCCTGCAATTCCCAATGTGGGATGAAGTTGTTTCTCAGTGCAGCCAGACCCCCGTCTTGCTTTGGTGTGACAGAGAGGAAGGTTACTGAGAGCAGGGAGGAAGAGAAAAGAGAGATCCCAACCCATGACACAGCCACTTCCTTCCCATTCCCAATCTCCTGACTTTGTTTCCATCTACCCTACTCTTTTTAAAATCACCTTTCCCACAACAGGTCACAAAGGTGGTCATTGTGTTTATATTTTTCTTCCAATGTTAAATGTTGTAGGAGTTCCAGATTTCCTAGTTGCAAGACTAAAACCCCAAATGCTGTATTTTGTTCTGGTTCAGGATCTGGCCCAAGTGTTGGTTTGTGTTCACTGTGAGAGGGGAAATTATGACCCTATTTGGAGAGAAAATGTGAGGAAAATAAATAGAGGGCTTTTTTTCTGAAATATTTCTGAAAGAGACCTTGTAGAAGGGCAGCCAGTTTTAGAAGATTTTGTGTTTTTCTCTGGGACAACTAGGTGGAGGAACGGTTTTGGGTAACAGGGAGCTAGAGACTATTAGGATATTGATGGTATATAGCTGCTGGATAGCAATACAGGAAGAAACAACAAATGGAGCAAAAGGTCAGTTGAACAGTGCATCTCCTGTTTCTGCAGTGCTGTGCTTTTAAATGATGCATTGCTTTGGTTTTTCTTTCTGAGGTCTGTGGTGGATAATACCTATTGGTTGCACGTGGCCCCTGTTCTCGCTATGACCCTGTGAATATCACTTTCAGCGGCACGGATCTGTCCTGTTGCTTTTGCCTCTGCAGTGCCACTGGGCTCTCCTGTAACTGACAGATGCATTTCTCTGGGGACCTATTTGTCAATCTGGAATTCCCCTTCCTCTGCTTTAGCAAAATCTGTTGGCACCATTACCATGTGGACTGCTGATTCACCAAGTGGGAAACAAGAGGAGATTGTCTATTTGCTAATGTCAGACATCAGTTCAAAGTAAGTACTGACCCTTGGTCAGGTCTCAGAAAATGAAGCTAAGTGATACCTAGGCCAATTTACTTTGACAGAAGAAGCAAAAAATTATTATAAACTATATAGAGGTTTTTAAAAAAATAAATATGGGAAATACTCCCACCTAGGGACAATTGGTAGCAAGAAATCTCCAGTATATTATCTCTTTTAAAGTATCTTCATCCATATGTGTGACTTTTCGCTTAAAACACTAACTTAATCCTAACCTAATCCTTTTTAATTTTCATAGAATCATAGAACAGTTTGGGTTGGAAGGGACCTTAAGGATCATATAGTTCCAACCCCCCTGACATGGGCAGGAACATGTCCCACTACATCAGGCTGCCCAAGGCCCCATCCAACCTGGCCTTGAACACCTCCAGGGTCGGGGCATCCACAACTTCCCTTGGCAACCTGTTCCAGTGTCTCACCACTCTCATCATGAAGAAATTCTTCCTAATGTCTAGTGTAAATCTGCCCCTCTCCAGTCTATACCCATTCCTCCTCATCCTATCACTACAAGCCTTTGTGAACAGTCCCTCTCCAGCTTTCTTGTAGGCTCCTTTCAGGTACTGGAAGGTCGCTATAAGATCTCCTCTGAGCCTTCTCTTCTCCAGGCTGAACAAGCCCAACTCTCTCAGCCTGTCCTCACATGGAGGAGAATTGGAAAGGAGGAGAACTGGAAAAAGATATGAAAAAAAAACCCACCACCAAAACAACAGAAAGCCTTAATGCTATCAGATGGGTAAAAAGTATGTATAAATTACATTGCCAAAAGACCCTACTGATGGCAAGTTGGTATTTCTCTGACAAAATAATATGAAATGTGTTTCATTTGTGGGAGAAATTAATTGTTGGCAGCATGAGAAATCCATACTGTATACACTATCTACCAACCTTTTCCTCTGTTGGATTTGATATCATATATTGATAACGAGCAAAAGTGTTGTGGGCTTTGAACAGTGGCTAATACTAAGCTTTTATTGAGCTGATTACATTTTCATGATGTCTGCTCTTTACATAAATTGGATGAGACTGGATATATTCTAAGTCTGAGCCAGAAGATGACTGAAGTATCTCTTTAAAACCCTCTGATTTGTATGGATGCATTAAATTGTTTACTAACACAAGGTCTTAATAAATCATTGATGCAAATGCCTGGTGAGCAGCTGCCAGACTGATCCAAACCTCACTGATGTTAGCAGGACTCTTTCTATTGCCTTCAGAGGGTTTGGATCCAGGCCCCACTTTTGTTCCTCCCCAAGATGTTTTTGGAAGAGCTGAACAGCTCCCTTCATGGTTTGATGACAGTCTCCCAGGGAAAAAATCTACCTGTTTCCAATAGATTTTTTTCTTAAAGTTTTTTAAATGTTGCTGGTGTCATGATTTGTATTTTTTCTTCTGCTTCCACTCTTATCTACCTGGATACCTGGTCATGCATGTATACTCCTGCCTTGTTGCCTTCCTACGCTACCCATGAATGTGCAGCTCCTAATGGAACCTTGGTCATGGTACTCTCAGAGCAGCATCTCCCATCATTGGAAGTGGTAATAGAAAAGGTCTATGGCAGAAATACCGTGGTGGAATTTGAGAAAAATGAATCCTTGCCTGCTACAGTTCCCTCCTAAATTTCCTTACTAAACTTCCTAGTGATGTGAGTCTCCATTTCTGGTCTGATGACAGAAACAGATGATTTTTTAATATTTCCAGTGGTGGGAATGCTGTTCCCTTGCCTTCTGAGGAGTAGTTTAGAAACTGACATGTAATTAGCAGGAGCAGCTATTCATATGGATAGGCCTATGTCCAGGTTTCCCATCTTCAACTGTTATGTTCAGTGGAAACAGGGAAAAATGATGTTGGTGCAAGGGCAATTTCATTTGATGTTCATTGACGAGAATCGGCAGCAGGGACAGTAAGTTCTGTAGCCGGGCACTAGATCAAGGCAGAAACGTGCTCCATGGAGCGAGGGAAGCCCAAGAGGGAGCGAGGGAGGGACAGGTGGCTCCTGACTCTCAGTCACAGCAGCTGTCACGTGGTGGCTGACACATGGGGGGAGGCGTTCCCAGAAGCATCTGCGGGAGATTTAAACGGCCCCTAGGGAATGCCAGTGACCAGAGTGCAGCAAACATGAGCGGGCAAACAGGTGCGTGACTTGTCAGAAAGGCAGGATGGGACAGTTTGTGCGGGCAGTTCAGGCAGGCAGGGAGAGCAGGGAGGGCTCAGGAAGGGAACAGTCTCCATTCTCAGGAGGTGAGTTCAGTCAGTGAGAGGAAGCCCAGCCATGATATCCAACCAGTGGGAGGCTGCATCCTCTGTACCTGCCAGAAGGGACGCATCAGCTCAGACTGAGTTCACAGGAAAACATGCAGCCGTCCAGGTCTCTGGCTGCAGGGAGTGCCACCAGCTTGCACTGGAAACAGAGGGCAGCAGGGGCAACAGTTGTGTTAGGTGCGATCAGGTGGACAATCCCCTCAGCCTGGTGGGAGAGCTGCGAGAGGAAGTAGAGAGGCTAAGGAGCATCAGGGAGTCTGAGCAAGAGACAGGCTGGTGGAACTACACCCTGAGCTCTCTGAAACAAGAACAGAAACAGCCACCAGAAAAAGCCCCTAATCAAAGGGACTGAGTATCCTCCCCTCACCAGGATGTAGGCAGGGACTTAAAGGGAAGTAGCAAATGGAAGCAAGTCCACCAATGGGGCAGAAAATGAACTCCCTCCTTGCCCACGCCTCCCCGGGTGCCTCTGCACAATAGATACAAGGCTCTAGCTGTGGAGGACCAATCAGTGGATGACGGAGTCGACGGGAGACAAGCACATCTGGCCAGGGTTAAACCTCCAACCCCGGTCACTGTGGTGGCAGCCGGTTGTAAAGGCCAATGTGGAGGCCAGCAATTAGGGCTAATAATGCTGGAATCAGCCCCAGTGTCCAAAAGGCCTGAAAATGACCTCTTTTGTCCTTGATATTCCACCTCCACGGTTTTCTTGGGCCTTTCATTAAGATTTAAAGTCAGCAAGGTCAGGCCGCCAGTGGATCCGAAACCTTTTTCTCCCCTCTCTTGTTCCCTTATAGGCTTTATCTCTTTTGTCATTTGCTCCAACGGTACCAATTGAGCAATTCTCTGTCCCTTATTAATTTGAACGGGTGGAAAAGGAGTATGCACCATGATCATAATTTCTCCAGTAAAGTCCGCATCAATAACACCAGGTAACACAAATAATCCAATCATAGAGGCAGACGATCGTCCTAATAGCAGTGCACCCACCGCTCGACCTTGTATGACAATAGGTCCTTTAATTCCTGTTGGGATCTTTTGTGGGTGCGATGTCATTAGCGTGATTTCTACTGCTGCTGCCAAGTCCAGCCCGAGGCTCCCTGTGGTGGCAGGTTGGGGGCAGGGAAGGTCGGTTGAGCTGCAGAGGTGACTTGTGTCTGAGCGCGGCCACTGCAATTCGCGCTCCTGCCGGAGTTTCCCGACCTCCGCCGACAAGCGCCCGTAGTGTGAGTATCCGAACGGCACTTTCGGCACCATATCCCTGTAGCCTGGCATTCTTGGCGCATGTGACCCATGCCTCCGCATCTGTAGCATCGCGTACGGGTTCCCGATGGAGCCGAATTAACTGCGGCTGACGCTTGAAGGGGTGCGAGAGCAGCTAACACCTGATTTTGTGAAGCCTTTGCCTGTTCCTGTAATCCCAGCCCCAGCTGCTTAATAGCATCTACTAAAAATGCTTGTGATCCTAACGGCATTTGAGCCATCCTTTCTAATGCCTCCTCTATGGTCCAATTTGCACCCAAGGTGTTAATCACACTCCGTGTAGCCTGATTGCAATTTTGAAGAGCGCACTGTTTTAGCAGTGCCCCTCGCATGTATTCGGGTACCCCTGCTTTTTCTATTGCGGCAGCAGCCTTATCTATAAATGCACCAAACGGTTCTTCCCGACCCTGCTTGATTCCCATATATACGGGTACTCCTCCAGGTTCTTTTACCTTATCTATAGCCAATCTGACCAATCTCATAGCCTCTCGGCACTTGTCTGGTCCCACCATAGCCTGAGCTTCTGTGCGGAGAAACGCTCCCAGCCCCATAAGCTCATCAGCTGTCACTCCATGAAGAGGATCTGCTGGCTGCCTCTGTACTGCCACGCATTCGTTAACAATCGCTTGCCAATGTGCATTAAATAAAAGCTGTTGATGCTGTGTAAATATTAATTTTGCTATTCCTCTACAATCAGCGGGCAGAAGCACTTGAGTGCCCCATGTAGTCTAACATCTGCTTTACTGGCTCACTTGTCACCCCGAACTGGCTGACTGTAGATCGCAACTGTGACAGCAATTTCCAATCGAGGGCAGTAATTGTTGCCATCAGTCCTCCACCTGCCTGAGCCTGGAAGGTCACCGGGCATGCTAGCTGTGCTGCTGCATTAACCGCACAGTGATCTCCCCTTTCCAAGCCGTCTTTTGCAAGCGCAGCCCAAGCTTCTCTCCGCTCCCTGGCAATGACCTCCGCTAACTCGCTTTCCGCCCTAGGGGTTGTCTCATTGCCCAGAGGGAGAACGGCCGGGGGCCCTTTCGGCTGCGGCCCCTGCTCTTCGGGGGGTGCGGACGGCCCCTGCTCTTCGGGGGGTGCGGACGGCTCAGAAGCTGCCTCTGAGCCAGAGCCAGAAGGCGGTGGCGGCGGGGGGGGTAAAGCCACCTGCGTGACCGTAGGGGGCAAAGGAGTAATTTGGGACCATTCTCTTTCATAGTTTCTATTTTTTGTGTGAGCAGCAGATGCTTGCTCAGCTGCTTTCTTTTCTGCCTGGTACTGTAAAAGCTCGTTATGTACCACCCTCCATAGCTTTCCCAACTTTTTTGCCGTTTTATCATCCTGTAATGTAGCCTCCCACAACACATCTCCGAACTTTCGCCACTCTGTCAGCTCATGTACGGTATGCGGATTTATGAATAAGCCTTTAGCATGCCCATATGTTAAAAGACTCGTTAACTCCTTCTGCAAATCTATTCCCTTAACCCGCCGCTCTTCCAGGAAAGCGGTAAATAAATTATATGCTGCTTGCCTTTCCATACCTAATTTATCAGCGCTGTTGCAGCCCCTCAAGGTCTCGGCAGCACGTATCGGCCGGGCCCATCTATATGGTCACCCAGAGCACGGCGCGTCCTCAGGCTCGTCTATACGGTCACCTTACTTTTATTCGCGCTTATTGCCGTCCTGGCTGCTTCAGGACCCGAACTTTTACCCTGTCGTCGCTCGTCCGTGGTTCAATGCCTGCATTTTGCTCCGGCATGTCGGGGATCACCATTTGACGGGGTCGTCCGTGGTGTCCAGGGGGTACATCGGGGTCACCATTTGACGGAGTCGTCCGTGGTGTCCAGGGGGTACATCGGGGTCACCATTTGACGGAGTCGACGGGAGACAAGCACATCCGATGATGATCAACAAGTCTCGATTTATTGATACGATAGGCATGCTTTTATAATAGCAGTAATAAGGCTCATACATATTACAAAAGTAAGGCTCATCATTGGTCCGATACAGAGTGTCAGCCCTGCCTCTATTGCTACATTCCTAGGATGTTTGTGGTTTTTCTAGGTCCTGTTTTTATCTCCTGTTATCGCCTAACTTCTTGCTCAGGGAGACTGTGGCCTTGTACGAGGCTGTTATTATTTCACCAGCTGTATTTTCTCACGTCTCTTCTCCTCAAGCCATGTCTCTACAAAAACTCTCCACAAGTGGATGATGTGGATGCCAATCCATCTATACCAGAGGAGGGGCCAAGACCAGAACAACATCCCTCCTTATTACTACAACTGCCACGAGGAAGAAAAGATAACTTATAGTTTTATGTGACTCCCTGCTGAGGGGAACAGAGGGTCCAGTATGTCCAGCAGACCCTATGCATAGGGAGGTCTGCTGCCTCCCAGGAGCCCAGGTTAGGGATATTGCTAGGAAACTCTCCAGTCTGGTAAGGCCATCAGACTACCTGTTACTGCTGTTCCATGTGGGAAGTGACGAAGCTGCAGTACGTTGCCCAGGGGTGATCAAAAGAGATTTCAGAGCCTTGGGATGGCTAGTGAGGGAATCTGGTGCCCAGGTGATTTTTTCATCCCTCCTTCCAGTTGTGGGTGGTGACATTGGAAATAACAGACGGGCCCAGTCTATTAATACATGTCTCCATGGCTGGTGTCTCCATAATAACTTTGGGGTTTTTGACAATGGGATGGCCTACATGGCACCAGGCTTACAGGCATCAAATGGGAGCCACCATAAGAAGGATATGGAACTGTTGGAACAGGGCTACAAAGATGATCAGAGGACTGGAGCACCTCTGCTATGAGGACAGGCTGAAAGAGTTTGGGTTGTTCAGCCTGGAGAAGAGAAGGCTCCGAGGACACCTTATAGTAGCCTTCCAGTACCTGAAAGGGGCCTACAAGAAAGAGAGAGAGGGACTTTTTACAAAGCCACATAGCGATAAGATGAGGGGGATGGCTTTAAATTGGAGAGGGGAAGATTTAGGATAGACATTAGGAAGAAATTCTTCACAACGAGAGTGGTGAGACACTGGAATGGGTTGCCCAAGGAAGTTGTGGATGCCCCCTCCCTGGAAGTGTTCATGGCCAGGTTGGATGGGGCCTTGAGCAGCCTGATCTAGTGGGAGTTGTCCCTGCCCATGGCATGGGTGTTGAAATTGGATGATCTTTAAGGTTCCTTCCAACCCAAACCATTCTATGATTCTATTATTCTATGACTCTTTTTTTCTCTCCCCCATCATTTACATCAGTCCCAATTCTGATGATACTACTGTGGTTGCCCTGTCATTTAAAGCTGAAACATGCAAAAGAATGAGACCTTTGATATTTTTGTCAATGGATGCAGAATTTTCCCTTTAGTTGCACTCTATGACACCTAAATGATTTTTGATCTATTAATTGAAATCTAGAATTATAAAATTTCAGTTTGCAATGGTGTTTTAGTCCAAAAAGTGCAACTAAATGGGTTAAAACAATCTGTTGCATAGACAGCTCCAAAAAAAGAAAATGAAAGCAAATCTTTAAGAGTATTTTGGGGGGGATTTTCTGCTTTGGTGCTTTCTGTGTCAACGTTTTGTGAGGCCAGTGGGAAAGAAATACACTAGAGTCTTCAATGTAAATTAAGATGTCTTTTCCAAATAATTAAGGGGAACTGTTAATATTCAAAGACACTACCAGGGGTCAATTCAGCCTAGCTAGTGTCTGAATTGCCATCTGGCTATGCCAATCTCCGTTTATTCAATATATAGTGAACTTAGGGACTAGGGTCCTATTAAGGTGCTGTTTCCAATTCTACATTAATATTCTACTCAGATGTAGAAGATTGTAGTTCCATTCAAATAATCTAATTCAGAGGGAGGTTTTTTTAAATTATAATGTTGCCTTGTCAGAATGATTTCTGCCAGTGTTCTGCATCAATAATTGCTGCAGACCACAGTGAAAGTCAGGACCCTATAGGGTTTAGAGTCTCAAAAATATGCAGAGATGTGCTATGCCTTTGGGAGCTTTCCAGTCTAGGGAAGGAGCAGAAAGGATAGCAGAGAAATGGAGTAAAGGAAGGCTTGTTCACAAGTAGCCAGCAGTACAGCTGTGAAGAGAACTGGTGTTTCAGTCTTGCGTCTTTCACTGCTGGTCTTTGATTCACTCCAGCTGAGGTGTCAAGTTAGGAGCTAATTTTCAGTTCACTCTGCAGTCAGTGAAATCTCTTGGGGTGTATAAGAGATGGTGGAGTAAGAAGACTAGCTGACATGTTTAAAGCTTGTACCTTTGCTCTCATGATGCACAATACTTTGTGTGTTTCCCAGGATTTGCAAAGTCTAGAAACAGGTACACATTTTCATAGGCTTCATTGATAAGGAATACAAACAGTTTCAACTCTTAGGTGTGGTGATCTGTTGTGCTTGTGGGTCTGTAAGCATTCACTAAGAGATAACATCTGCTCTGAAGACTTTTTTTTATATATAGAGACAAAATCTACAGCAGCCTGGGAAAGGAAATGTGTTCTTCTGGCATTGTCTCATTGTTTTTACTTCCTGACTATCTTCTTCTGGTTTTGTGTCTTGGACTCAAATTGTAAACTGTTCAGGAACTGCAAGTGTTGCTTGCATAGTGGGGTTCCAGAATGAGCCAGAGGGCTGGACAAGCTAACAAATGATGAATAATAAATTTCCTCACATTATTTACAAAAAACTTGTGATAAAGACAAGATTTTGAAATTTATTTTCCCTTGTTCCAGTGATTTCAGGGCAGAGTTGAACATTTTAATAAAAAAGTTTAACAAAACTTTAAGCTGAACAACAAGCATGTGGTGGCTTAACTAATTTGGGTTGAATTTGATAGCTATTTTGGATAATGACAAGATATGAAAAGTGACAAAAGGCTGCACTATAAAGGTGACAAAATGATTGCTTCCTCCCTTTTTAAAAAGTTAAGCTTATCATTTTCTTTTCAGAAAGGTTGTTTTTCTTGTTTTAAAAAAAAGTGTTAATATTACAAGATAACCTGAAAATAAATAAATACTTTAGATTTCTGACTGAATAAATGTGGAAACATTTTATATCAATGAAGGCCACAATGCCCTTGAAGGACCATGAACGGTGCAATAAGAGGAAGCAACCGACAGCAACAGTAAGCTATGGCTCTATGCCCAGAAGCTGAGAGGGAGGTGTAAGGTAGAAAAGTAGAAATCATGATAACTTAAGGGAAAAGCATGTAAAATATGCAAAGCTAATTAACCAAGTAAGCATTTGATCTAGGTGAATGGACAATAGCAACTAACCAATAGTAGTATAAACTTATACGCGTGAACAGTTGTTTGTAACCAATCAAATGATGCCAAGTTTTATATGCAAGATAACATTGTGTATATAAGGAGCTCGCTAAGAACAATAAAGGGTCTTCGATCCAAGATATCGGAGTCCGTGTCATCAATCTCCTCAAATTAAGATGAGTAATTCTGTTTCAATAGAAGGGTCTAAAACAATCTTTTTACTTTTTCCTTTTTTTAATGTTATCAGCTGCTCTTCTTCCCACACTACCTGGGAGACCTCAGCCTGGTACTAGGTTATCCATCTTGCAGAATATCATACTTTGATTGGCACTAGTTGGCCTCTGTCTAAACAGAAACTTTGCTGTTCAGCTACCTGTGAATAAAAGTTTTCTCCAGATGAGCGGCTCAGACCATGAGCTTTTGAACAAGACCAGACAAAGCTCGGTCCCTTGGGCCACTGAATAACTGAGCAGACAGGAGATGCCACAAAAAGTGACAAAACACAACTTTTGAGGAAGCTGTCATTTTTTTTACACTGCAAAAGAAAACAGTGTTTTACTTTAAGAGTTTTACTGAGAGAAAACAGGTACTGATGATTTTTATTTCTCCATGTGCTGTGTTTGAAACAGTGTTTTTTGCTTCCTGTTTGGTGTGAAACACACACAGGCTCAATCCTTCCCCAATGTGTCCCCAGTAAAGTTAGAAGTTAAGCTGCACTCCAGAAGTTAAACTCTGTTTGTCATGGCAAGTCTGTACATAGCATCTTGAACATCCTGTGTATGGCCAGAGGCTCTCCTGCCTTAAAAGGAACTGGATATCCAACTTAGGCATACAGAGTCTTTTTCATCCTAGGCAGGACTTAGACTTCCTTGCTTTAGTGATGCCTTGACTTTTCCTGTTGCTCTGTGCCTGCACTCCTGATGCTGTTTCCTAGTGTTTCACAGTCAAGGGAAGGAATAGCCATGCTTACCTATAATACTGCCAGTGGTTGCAAAGAGGGCTCGAGAGCTTCAAAGGTGTTTAGAAAGCATGCCAGATATAGAAGACCAATGTGTACCATAATGAAAGAGGTGGACAAATACACAAGAGAGGGCATAGGAGACAGAAGACTTCAGTGTCAGGATTCAGGAGCTGGCAGGGCATGCAGTTTAACCAGCCAACCAGTATAACCAGATTTTTTGTTTGAACTTGTCATTGATTTTTCTTGCCCATGGTTTTAATCTATTTGCTTTCTCTGTTTATTTTTCTAAATCAAGTGAATAAAATCATAGAATCATAGAATCACTAGGTTGGAAGAGACCCACTGGGTCATCGAGTCCAACCATTCCTAACACTCCCTAAACAATGCCCCTCAGCAGCTCGTCCATCCGTCCCTTAAATGCCTCCAGAAAAGGTGACTCAACCACCTCCCTGGGCAGCCTATTCCAGTGCCCAATGACCTTTTCCGTGAAAAACTTTTTCCTGATGTCCAGCCTGAACCTCCCCTGGCAGAGCTTGAGGCCATTCCCTCTTGTCCTGTCCCCTGTCACTTGGGAGAAAAGGCCAGCTCCCTCCTCTCCACAAACCCTTTTCAGGTAGTTGTAGAGAGTAATAAGGTCTCCCCTCAGCATCCTCTTCTCCAGGCTAAACAACCCCATCTCTCTCAGCCGCTCCTCATAAGACTTCCTCACCAGCCTCCTCACCAGCTTTGTTGTTCTTCTCTTGAGACGCTCCATAGCCTCAACAACCTTCTTGTGGTGAGGGGCCCAGAAATGAACGCAGTACTCAAGGTGCAGTCTCACCAGTGCCGAGTACAGAGGGAGAATAACCTCCCTGGACCTGCTGGCCATGCTGTTTCTAATACAAGCCAAGATGCCATTGGCCTTCTTGGCCACCTGGGCACACTGCTGGCTCATGTTCAGTCGGCTGTCAACCAACACCCCCAGGTCCTTCTCCTAGTCTGTAGCACTGCATAGGTTTGTTATGCCATTGGTCTCAGCCCAGCGATCCGACCTGTTCAGATCCCTTTGCAGAGCCTCCCTACCCTCCATCAGATCCACGCTTCCACTCAGCTTAGTGTCATCTGCAAACTTGCTGAGGGTGCACTCAATGCCTTCATCCAGGTCATTGATAAAGACATTGAACAGAGCTGGACCCAGTACCGAGCCCTGGGAAACCCCATTTGTAACTGGCCTCCAGCTGGAGTTAACTCCATTTACCACCACTCTCTGGGCTCGGCCATCCAACCAGTTTTCAACCCAGGACAATGTGCGCCTGTCCAGGCCAGAGGCTGACAGTTTCTGAAGCAGAATGCTGTGAGAAACTGTGTCAAAGGCTTTACTGAAGTCCAAGAAGACTACATCCACAGCCTTTTCCTCATCCAGTAGTCTAGTCACTTTGTCATAGAAGGCAATCAGGTTAGTTTGGCAAGAACTGCCTTTCATGAACCCATGTTGACTGGGCCTGATCACCCAGTTCTCTTGCATGTGCTTCATGATAGCACTCAAGATCACCTGTTCCATGACTCTCCCTGGCACTGAGGTCAGACTGACAGGCCTGTAGTTCCCTGGATCCTCCCTGCAACCCTTCTTGTAGATGGGCACAACATTAGCCAGCCTCCAGTCCAGTGGAACTTCCCCAGTCAGACAGGACCGCTGGAAGATGATGGAAAGGGGTTTGGAAAGGACATCCACCAGCTCCTTTAATACTCTTGGGTGGATCCAAGACTTGGCAAGTCTCTAACCGCCTCCTCTTGGATCATGGGAGCCTCATTCTGCTCCTCTAACTCCTGGGTTTTTACGCAGGGGGAACAACTTCCCTTACTATTAAAGACTGAGGCAAAGAAGGCATTAAGTACCTCAGCCTTGTCCTCATCCCCTGTCACTGTTGTTCCTTCTGCATCCAATAGGGACTGAATATTCTCCCTAGTCCTCCTCTTCTTGTTAATGTATTTGTAGAAAGATTTTTTATTATCTTTCACAGACTTAGCCAATTTGATTTCTAGTTGGGCCTTAGCTCTCCTGATTTTTTCCCTGCATGATCTCACTTCCTCCTTGTAGTGCACCCAAGATGCCTGTCCCTTCTTCCAAAGCTCATAGACATTCCTCTTCTTTTTGATGCCTCTCAAGATCTCCCTACTCAACCAAGCTGTTTTTTTCCCCCACCGTCTCCTTTTCCGGAACATGGGGATGGCTTGCTCCTGAGCTGCTAGGATTTCATTTTTGAAGAGCGCCCAGCACTCGTGGGCTCCCTTGCCCTTAAGGACTGTCTCCCATGGGAGTTTGCTAACCAGCCTTCTGAACAGTCCAAAGTCTGCCCTCTGGAAGTTTAATGTGACTGTTTTGCTAATCCTCTTCTTCATCTCACCTAGAACTGAAAACCCTATCATCTCATGATGGCTTTGTCCCAGGCGTCCTCCAATCATCACATTCCCCACAAGGCCTTCTCTGTTCACAAACAGCAGGTCCAGGAGGGCACCCTCCCTTGTTGACTCACTCACCAGTTGTGTGAGGAAGTTGTCTTCCACACACTCCAGGAACCTCCTAGACTGCTTCCTTTCTGCTGTATTGTACTTCCAGCAGATATCAGGAATATTGAAGTCTCCCACAAGGACAAGAGGTAGAGATCTAGAGACTATTCCCAGCTGTTTATAGAAGAGCTCATCAGCTGCTTCTTCTTGGCTAGTTGGTCTGTAACAGACTCCCATCACAATATCTGCCTCCTTGCGAGCTCCTCTGATTTTAACCCACAGGCACTCAGTCCCTTCCTCACCGTAATTGAGCTCAAGGGTAGGAAAGCACTCTCTAACATAGAGGGCTACACCACCTCCTCTCCTACCCTTCCTGTTCCACCTGAAAAGTTTATACCCACCCCCCCCATAGCTGCACTCCAGTTATATGAGTCATCCCACCATGTTTCCATGATGGCAATGACATCTTAGTCAGCTTACCCTACAACAGCTTCCAATTCCTCCTTCTTATTGCCCATGCTGTGTGCATTGGTGTAAATGCACTTCAGCTGGGCTGGCGAACCTTCAGCCCTCATAAAAGGAATAGAGTTCATTCCCAATTGACTGGTCCTTGGAATAACTAACTCCACAGTGCCAGTTTCATCCTTACCGTCCCCAGGTATAATCGCCCCCACTTGCTCTGTGGTGATGTACTGGCAGTCCTCTCCAGCACACCATCTCTCAGTTACTGGAGTCCCACTTCCAGGCTCACTCCTGACTAGCCTGGTCTTGTCCTCCTCCCCCTTCACATCTAGTTCAAAGCTCTGTTTAAGAGCCTAGCTAGATTTTTAGTAAGGACTTCAGTTCCCCTAGGAGAGAAGTGTGTCCCATCCCTAGTAAGAATGCCTGGGGGTGGGTGGGTCACCCCATGATCAAAGAACCCAAAGCCTTTCTCCTCACACTAGGCATTAATCAACTGTTTCTCTTTGACCTCCTGCTTCTCATTCCTTAGCACTGGAATGGATCTAAACACTACTTGTGCCCCAGAGCCCTCCATCATTCTCCCTAGAGTCCTGAAGTCTCTCTTGACGGCATTCAGCTTTCTGCGCTGTAAGTCATCATTGCCTATTTGAAATACTACTAAAGGTAATAATCTGTCTCTTTCACCAGGGAAGGAAGTTTTCTAGTAGCATCCTTCACTGACGCCCCCGGGAAGCAGCAGACCTCCCTGTGGAGCAGGTCCGGTCTGCAGATGGATCCCTCTGTTCATTTTAGAAGGGAATCCCCTAAGACCATCACTCTCCTCTTCTTGTTTACTGAGGATGTTTTTATGGTCTTCAGAGGATGGCATACCCTAGGGAATGTTTCTAGGCTGTGGGAGCCATCTTCTTCGTCCTTATGGATTGTTTCCACCTGTAGTGCTTCATATTTATTCCTCAAGGGGATCTGGGGGTTTGTTGTCTGGGTGGGGGGAGCAGGTTTCCTGTGCCAGGCAGGAACTTGCTGCTATTCCCCATCTCTTGTTCCCCCAACCTTGTAGTTTGCAGGTGGGAGTTGCTCATCTACACTAACTCCAGCAGCCTGCTGATTCTGTGAGAGGGCCCTGCTCCAGTGATCTATCTCCCTCTCACATTCCCTGATGGTCCTTAGTCTATTCACCTCCTCCCTCAGCTCTACCATCATGCAAAGTAGTTCCCCTATGCAAGCACAACTTCCACAAGTGGAGCCGGTGCCATAGGCGTGAGCTAGTGTAGGAGGGGGGCACTGCCTACAGCCCAGGGTCTGGGCAGCTGCATGGACCCACTGAGGCTCTGTCTGGGTGGCAACATCTATCCTGCTTGCTGCAGCAATTAGAGCGGTTTTAATCTTCTTCCGGGTTGCCACCATGGTCTGCAGTCCTTTATGGCCAGCCTCCTTGCGCAGCCTCCCTCGTCACACTAACGTGCCCCATACCTCTTTGTCACACTTCTCTTCACTGTGCCCCCAAGGGACGGTTTAAATCTCCCGCGGGAGCTGCCGGGACCGCCCCCTCTCGTCAGGCACTGCGCGGGATCCTCCGCTGCCGCGTGTCAGGAGTCGAGCGTTGCTCGCCTTGCTTCCGCTTGTGTTTTCCTGGGCTTTTCTCGGCTCAGGGAAGTGCCCCACCGCAGTATTCACTGTTCTGCCGCTGGATGCTGCCGAAAAATGAGAGCCAATACTATTACTAGTAAGTAGGTCAAGAAGCTACATCTTTGAAACCACCAGAATACTTTTTTATTCTTTCTTAAGCCTGGCTTTCTTAGAATACAAGTTTTGAACTTCTATATTGTAGCTCTATTTTCCATTCTTGCCTTTTTTCAAAATTTTGAACTGAGTGGCCAAATTGTTCTTTGTGTCTTCTCTTTTCTCTTCTCTTTTCTCTTCTCGAGCCCTCTCGAAGATATTCAGTACCTAAAAATTTAATGAAAATAGGACTGTGGATAGAGGAGGTAAAGTTTAATTCCCACTGAGTGAAAAACCTCAGTTGAGATTAAGCATATTATTTCAACATCAGAGAATCCAAATTGCAAAGACTGGGAAAGTTGTTTTTCATTAGTTCTACCATTTGTGTACCTACTTGCAGAATTTTATCACAGATTGCTATCTGCTCCTTCAGAGAGGTGATATTATTTAAATAAATAATAATTTTGAAAAAGAAAGCCAAGGAGAGATATGGGTAAAAGAACTGTGTACTGTTTATAGACAGAATCTCATGCTTTTGTGCAAACACCGCAAATCAGGAATTTATGCAAGCGTTTTTACTGGGGCAGGTCAATGTACCTTTCTTCAAAACTCTCTAGGGCTCTGTGAGACAGAGAGCAGGGACAAGCAGTTTGTCAGTACAGAAAATTACTACTAGAGCTTCATAGGAAATGCTTTCCTCCCTCTTAAACAAATAGGGGCTCTGTCACTGACTTGAGAGTGGTTGCAAGATGTTTCCCCCAGGAGCTGACTCTGCAGTGGAGCATGACAGTTGTGAGACCAGCACCCAGTAATTCCGCACAGAGGTATAGGACGGGCCCAAGAGCCCACTTTAAAAGTATGGGTGAGGGAATTTGTGGAGACATGATGCGCACCTACCCATAAAGGGGATAAACTTGTATATATAACAAAACCAAAGTTCAGTGAGGTCCCATGCACCAAATATGCCCTTCTCGAGTAACCCCCATCTAAACAAAGAAATTAGCTTTTCTGTAGGAGTTTCCTAGCCCTCTTGCATCCCAAACCTTCACAGAAAGCAGATCTGCTGATCCAACCTATGTACAAGATACCCATCCAAGATATAGCAGCACTGCCAGGATTATAGCTGCCCTCAGCAGAGCCATCTGTGCAATCCTTACTGGTAAATTGGAGCATGGATCACGTTTTTTCAGGATAATGATGATATATGGGAGTAGGATCTATGGGTTGCCACTGCAGCAGCTCCAGGCAAACATAGCCTCCGCTACTCAACCAAGAGGCAGGATGAAAACTTCCAAAGATCACCTAGTATTTGCCCATCACAAGTGATGTGTTTATACACAATATCAAAGCCAGGTACTGCTGCCACCGAGGCTTGGTAAACCTGGTGTAGCACAGCTCAGCTTTTGTTTAGTTACTTGAGACTCTCACTGGTATAGCAAAAAGTGAGAAACTGTCTCACATTAATGCCTCTTTGGCCCTCAGCTCTCTGAGCAATGTAGCATCAGACTGTCCAGACAGGAAAATAACGGTGCAGGATTTTGTGATTGGTTGAGAGAGAAGGTACATTGTGAATTTGAGTCTTTCTTGTGCTTCTGTTGAAGGAGGTGGAAGATTTGTCTTTAATTTCATGGAGAGCAGAACCAGGGCCCTCATTGATAGAAAAATCAACCTTTTAAACAAAAAATAGTAAAACATGAAGAGGGATTTCTTTTTATCAGTGTTCTTACAACTTGGAGGAAACATATTCAACTGAATTATGGAACTGGAAGTCACCTTTTCAAAGAGTTCTCTAAATAGATTTGTGTTGTCCTTTTGAAAGATCATGGCTGAAAATTAAGAAATCCCCAATAAAAATTAGCATTTATTTACTAAGTTGTAGTTGTTAATGTGAAGCATAAAATGAATACTTAATGTACAAGAGCCCTTGCCTAATATATGTACAATTGATTCTTTTTTATTATTCGTGTCATACTGATCATTGCTTATTTCACACTGAAATGTCTTTCTGATCATTAGCTATAAACAAACACTTTTTCTGTGATTAGCATCACTGGACATCTTATTACAGGCAATCAAAGATTTTGATTGTAAATACATTTTGATAATGAATTTGATGTTTTATTGAGTTTTATTGGCAATGTGATAGATGCAGAAGACAAATTCTGCATTGCACGACACCAGGGAAAACTTGGACTAAATAACTTAGTTCACAGACTATTTACCAGTCAGAAAAAGCCAGCTATCTTTAGAGGAAAAGTCTCTCTAAGTAGAGGTTCTTCTGACATCATGTCTTGCTTCAAGCTTTGCTCCATCCCACCCCACAGAAGATAACCCAGAGGATATTCCATCACTGCAGGAAAAATCTCCTGGGGATGACTAATATCAAATAAATGACAAAATCAAACCTATACTTGTTAGTGGGTAGATAACCCAACCAACCCTTTTAAGACAACTTCTTGATGCTAGGGGGAAAAGAATATGAATCAACAGGCAGGACAGAGACCTTGTTGCTGCTGAATGACTCATCCTGGGAGTGAATTGTCTTCACTAGCATAGCGTCACCCATTCATTTTCCTCCGTGGAGAAAAAGGGCTCCAGTTTCCTCTCTTCTTCACATAACCTTCAAAGTTATTGTAGAAAACCTTTTGGAGATCCAGCACCAAGCTCTGTTGTTTGGCTCCTTTTTTTCTTTTCACTTCTTTTTTGTTTTCTTTAGGGTGACAATAAATATTATTTGAAAGTAAAAGCTTTATAGGCTGCTTACTCTGTTCTATTTAGCTATATCAGGGCTACATTATGACATTCTAATCAGGTTCCCCTGTCACACCCATAGCTGCTGAATCCAAGTGATTTTTATTTATTGATTTTCCCTTCTCTCTTGTGCCCTCCTTCTTATGAAGGATGTAGGGGCTATCTGGGAAATGAAATTACTTGCTTGGCAAGAAAACCATTTATATCATACAGGAAGGACAAAACAGATTTGCTCAGTTCCTCACAGAACATGAGGACAAACTTTATTGGTGGTTTTCCACTGTCTTCTGTTGTGTTTCTAGCCTGGGAAACAATCTCAGAAATCGACTTTTCTAAATCTGTTTGGGTGTTTTCTTTTACATCTCCTTCTAGAAGGTTACTTCCTAGAGAGGGAGAGAGAGAAAGGCAATGGGGAGATGACAGAAGAGTAGGATGTAGCCTTTTGTAGAACCTGGTGAGGTTATCCAGCCTATCTTTCTTATTTTAAAAAGGGATCGACTGTTCTTTTCTGACTAAAAAATATGAACAGGAGATTTTGTTGAATTCTGTGGAGCTGAATTCCTGGCCAGATTATTATCTTAACCTGACACATGAGATTAAAGCTGAGAAATACATACCAGAAGACTGAAGCTTTTAGTTTAGAATTAATTGGTATTTAATCTATCCAGCAGCATATATCAAAATTACAATCCAAGGTTTGTAATACTTATAAAAAAAATGATAGGGGTGGTTTGGGGAGAAATAAATCAATAGGATAAACTGTAACTATTTTTTTTTTTTCTGATAGATTACAGTTCCTTTCCTGAATGAGAATTCAGTACCTTCACTATATATATTTAAATTGCATTAACTATCTTAAGAGCTGTAAAATACCTGGAGCATGGAAGATGTCCACTATAATAAAGTAAATAGTAAGTAACACTATTGAACTAGAAGCTAGTGTTGAATTTTTATGGATCGGGTTGTTTATAGGTTTATAACAGTGGCACTTGTTTGGAGCACACACTAAAGAATACCCAACTAGCAATCAAGCAGAGTACTGTCAGATTTGCATGAGTCCTTTTCTTCTATAAATTCTATGTATTAAGCATATCCTGATATGGTATCCTGCTCATGGAATTTCTGGTTAAAAAAGTTTTGTCAAAATATATTTGTATTTTATTTGTTTGTTTTAATAGCTTTTCATTACTGATTTATACAAAGATTTGAGAAAATTGCTTCAAAAAAAAAAATGAAAACATTCCAGAAATTTGAATTTTAAATTTCCATGAATATTCTGCAGAAAATGCAAGATCTCTGTGACGGGAAAAGCCTAGGAAAACCTAAACGGGAGCGGGGCGGGCGGTGCTCGGCTCCTGACACGCGGCAGCGGACGGTCCCGCGCGGTGCCTGACGGGAGGGGGCGGTCCCGGCGGATACCGCGGGAGATTTAAACGGTCTCTTGGGAGCACGGCGACTGGGAGCGCGGCGAAGAGGAGCGCGGCAAAGAGGTGCGGGGCACGTTATTACGAAGGGGCAGTTTGAGCGGCAGTTCGAGCGGTCAGGGCCAGCAGGAAGGGCTCAGGGAGAGGCTGGTGGCTGACCATGGTGGCTACCAGGCAGAAGATTAAAACTGCTCCGGGTGCTGCAGCGAGCAGGATGGATACTGCCACCCAGACAGAGCCTCAGTGGGTCCATGCAGCCACGCAGACCCTGGGTTGTAGGCAATGCCCCCCTCCAACACCAGCCCGTGCCTCTGATACCGGCTACGCTTGTGGGAGCTGTGCACGAGTCGCAGAACTCCTTCACATGGTGGCAGAGCTGAGGGAAGAGGTGAATAGGTTAAGGACTATCAGGGAATGTGAGAGGAACATAGATCTTTGGAGCAGTGCCCTCGCACAAACCCAGCAGGCTGCTGGAGCCAATGCGGCGGAGCAGCTTGATCCTATAATCTGTGAGGCAGGGGGAACAAGAGATGGGAGATGGCAGCAGGTTCCTGTCCGGCGTAGGAAACCTGCTCCCCCCACCCAGACAATTAACCCCCAGATAGCCCTCAGAAATAAATATGAAATGCTGCAGGTAGAACCTATTCCCCAGGAAGAAGCAGTGGAAGAAGGAGATGGTCCCCACAGCCTGGAAACATTCCCTAGGCTCCAGCATCCTCGGAGGGCCCTAAAAACATCCTCTGTCAAGAAAAAGAGGAGAGTGATCGTCTTAGGGGATTCCCTTCTTAAAGGAATGGAGGGTCCCATCTGCAGACCGGACCCGCTCCACAGGGAGGTCTGCTGCTTGCCAGGGGCTTCAGTGAGGGATGTCAATAGAAAACTCCCTTCCTTGGTGAAGGAAACGGATTACTATCCCATGTTAGTATTTCAAATAGGTAATGATGACTTACAGCGCAGAAAGCTGAAAGCCATCAAAAGAGACTTCAGGGATTTAGGGAAGATGATTGAGGGCTCTGGAGCGCAAGTGGTGTTTAGCTCCATCCCAATACTAAGGAATATGGAGCAGGAAGTCAGGAACGTACAGATGATTAATGCCTGGCTCCGAGCCTGGTGTGAGGAGAGAGGCTTTGGCTTCTTTGATCATGGGGTGACCCACCCACCCCCAGGTTTTCTTACTAGGGATGGGTCATACTTGTCTCGAAGGGGGACTAAAGTTATCTCTAAAAATCTAGTTAGGCTCTTAAATAGAGCTTTAAACTAGATGTGAAGGGGGAAGGGGAGGAGACCAGGCTAGTTGGGAATGAGCCTGGAAGTGGGAAACCGGCGGCTGAGAAATGGTGTGCTGGAGAGGACCACCAGTACACCACAACAGGGCAAGTGAGGGCGAGTATAAGTGGGGACAGTAAGGATGAAACTGGGTCTGTGGAATTAGTTATTCCAAGGACCAGTCAATCAAGAATAAACTCTCTTCCCTTTATGAGGGCTGAAGGTTCATCAGCCCAGCTGAAGTGCATTTACACCAATGCACGCAGCATGGGCAATAAGAAGGATGAGCTGGAAGCTGTTGTAGGGCAAGGTGACTATGATGTCATTGCCATCACAGAAACGTGGTGGGATGACTCACATAACTGGACTATAGCTATGTTGGGATATAAACTCTTCAGGCGGGACAGGAAGGGTAGGAAAGGAGGCGGGGTAGCCCTCTATGTCAAAGAGTGCTTTGAAACTCTCGAACTGGATTACGGTGAGGACGGGATCGAGTGCCTATGGGTTAAAATCAGAGGAGCCCACAAGAAAGGGGACTTTGTGATAGGAGTCTGTTACAGACCACCCAGCCAAGAAGAAGCTGCTGATGAACTCTTCTATAAACAGCTGGGGACAGTCTCTAAATCTCTGCCTCTTGTCCTTGTGGGAGACTTTAACTTTCCGGATGTCTGCTGGGAGTACAATACAGCAGAAAGGAAACAGTCTAGGAGGTTCCTGGAGTGCATCGAAGACAACTTCCTTGCACAACTGGTTAGCGAACCAACAAGGGAGGGTGCCTTCCTAGACCTGCTGTTTGTGAATAGAGAAGGTCTTGTTGGGGATTTGACGGTTGGAGGACGCCTGGGATTAAGTGATCATGAGATGATAGGGTTTTCAGTTCTAGGTGGGATTAAGAAGGGGGTTAGCAAAACAGTCACATTAAACTTCCAGAGGGCAGACTTTGGCCTGTTCAGAAGGTTGATTAGCAAAGTCCCGTGGGAAACAGTCCTTCAGGGCAAGGGACCCCATGAGGGTTGGGCGCTCTTGAAAAATGAAATCCTATCAGCTCAAGAGCAAGCCATCCCTGTGTTCCGGAAAAGGAGCCGGCGGGGGGAAAAGCCAGCTTGGTGGAGCAGGGAGATCTCAAGATGCGTCAATAAGAAGAAGAAGCTCTATGTGCTCTGGAGGAAAGGACAGGCATCTTGGGTGGACTACAGGGACGAAGTGAGATCGTGCAGGGAAAATATCAGGAGGGCCAAGGCCCAACTAGAATTAAAACTCGCTAAGTCTGTGAAAGACAACAAAAAGTCTTTCTACAAGTACATTAACAGGAAAAGGAGGACGAGGGAGAATATCCAGTCTCTAGTGGATGCAGAAGGAATAACAGTGACAGGGGATAAGGACAAGGCTGAGGTACTTAATGCCTTCTTCGCCTCAGTCTTTAATAGCAAAGGAAGTTGTTCCTTCTGTTTACAAATCCAAGAGTTAGAGGGGCAGATTGAGGCTCCCGTGATCCAAGAGGAGGCGGTTAGAGAATTGCTTGCCCAGCTAGACGCCCACAAGTCTATGGGGCCGGATGGGATCCACCCAAGAGTATTGAAGGAGCTGGCGGATGTCCTTTCCAAACCCCTATCCATCATCTTCCAGAGGTCCTGGCTGACTGGGGAAGTTCCACTAGACTGGAGGCTGGCTGATGTAGTGCCCATATACAAGAAGGGTTGCAGAGAGGATCCGGGGAACTACAGGCCTGTCAGTCTCACCTCAGTGCCAGGGAAAGTCATGGAACAGGTAATCCTGAGTGCTATCATGAAGCACACGCAAGAGAACCGGGTGATCAGGCCCAGTCAACATGGGTTTACAAAAGGCAGATCTTGCCAAACTAACCTGATCACCTTCTATGACAAAATCACTCCACTACTGGATGGGGGAAAGGCTGTGGATGTAGTCTTCTTGGACTTCAGTAAAGCCTTTGACACAGTTTCTCACAGCATTCTGCTTCAGAAACTGTCAGCCTCTGGCCTGGACAGGCGCACACTCTCCTGGGTTGAAAACTGGTTGGATGGCCGGGCCCAGAGAGTGGTGGTCAATGGAGTTAACTCCAGCTGGAGGCCAGTCACAAGTGGAGTTCCTCAGGGCTCAGTACTGGGTCCAGCTCTGTTCAATGTCTTTATCAATGACCTGGATGAAGGCATTGAGTGCACCCTCAGCAAGTTTGCAGATGACACTAAGCTGGGAGGAAGTGTCGACCTGCTGGAGGGTAGGGAGGCTCTGCAAAGGGATCTGAACAGGCTGGACTGCTGGGCCGAGACCAATGGGATGAGGTTTAACAAGGCCAAATGCCGGGTCCTGCACTTGGGGCACAACAACCCTATGCAGCGCTACAGACTGGGGGAAGAATGGCTGGAGAGCTGCACGGAAGAGAAGGACCTGGGGGTGCTGGTTGACAGCCGACTGAACATGAGCCAGCAGTGTGCCCAGGTGGCCAAGAAGGCCAACGGCATCTTGACTTGTATCAGAAATGGGGTCACCAGCAGGTCCAGGGAGGTTATTCTCCCTCTGTACTCAGCACTGGTGAGACCGCATCTCGAGTACTGTGTTCAGTTCTGGGCCCCTCACCACAAGAAGGATGTTGAGGCTCTGGAGTGTGTCCAGAGAAGAGCAACAAAGCTGGTGAGGGGGCTGGAGAACAAGTCTTATGAGGAGCGGCTGAGAGAGCTGGGGTTGTTTAGCCTGGAGAAGAGGAGGCTGAGGGGAGACCTCATTACTCTCTACAACTACCTGAAAGGAGGTTGTGGAGAGGAGGGAGCTGGCCTCTTCTCCCAAGTGACAGGGGACAGGACTAGAGGGAATGGCCTGAAGCTCCGTCAGGGGAGGTTCAGGTTGGATATCAGAAAAAAATTCTTCACAGTAAGAGTCATTGGGTACTGGAACAGGCTGCCCAGGGAGGTGGTCGAGTCGCCTTCCCTGGAGGTGTTTAAGGAACGGGTGGATGAAGTACTTAGGGACATGGTTTAGGGAGTGTTAGGAATGGTTGGACTCGATGATCCAGTGGGTCCTTTCCAACCTTGTGATTCTGTGATTCTGTGATCTCACAGCTGAATGTTGCTGTAACAGAACCTGTGTTTTACTGGCAACAGAAGTTGTGGTCAAAGAGAATACAAACACATGACTGGAGAATCAAGTTTTGAAGAAACTTTTGGCATTAATCAAGTTGACATCTTTAGGATTTTTTCATACACCTTCTCTATTACTAACACTCTCAAGGCTATGCTAGAGACACAGGCAAGTCCATTAAAACTGGTTGATAGCAATCACCTATAGCATATGCTTAGTAATTTTATGATTGGTGGATGACTTAACGAGTTGTCCCTCTTCTTCATTCCCTTGTTTATTTGGCTTCAGACTTTGAAATACTTGTTCTTCAGTTCAAAGTGACTGTCAGAGTACTTCCATGTGACTTGGTCTCACACTTGATACTATTTAAGGTGTACTTAGTAACACCTCTTTAAATCCTGATACAGTCATAAACCCTTCCAAAAATACTGCATTTATTTCATCATCTTCTGATGGATGTTTTATCCTGCCTCTGAAGCAAAGAAAGTGCACATACTGTTGTGAAATACACCTTGGCTTTTCTGTGCTTCTAGTCATCGAACATTAACATAAAATATTTGCAATTAGGCTGCCTATTGTAGAAACTCAGGTGTTCTCTGAATACAAAGCAGCAAATTGCTCTGAGATGATGGTAGACGGTATCCTCCATAGGCGAGATCATATTTTCAGTGATGTGCTAACTTAATTCTGTTTTACAGCTGCTATGTAGAAAAAAAGGATGCTGAATTTCAGTGGAACTCTGGGCATTTGTCTTTCAGTCTGCACCATGGTAAATTTTTCTTTTTCTCCATTGCTGCCTTCTTTTCTTATAACAATGCACCTAACAGGATTATTTAGGTAATTAGGGATCTATCTGCTTACATGTTTGTTAGGAGTCTCAATCAAGCCATCAAGTTTGCTTCAACTGTAAGAAAAGCCTGGAACTATTTAGGATGTAATGCATATAAGCAGCTTTATGACCACAAATGAGGAGGGAAGGGGTGGATGGCAGACAAGAATAGGCAGAGGGAAGATAGCATCTTTGTACTTTCCTTGCAGTCCAATTGACAGGCCATTAATTCCACAAAGACTCATGTCAGCTCTGTTGAATTCCCTGGCTACAGCAGAAATACCATATGACTTTAAAAGTTACTTACTGCCTCAGTTCCCCTTCCTTCTTACTGGCTTTTAGGCAGCACATTGCTGATAGGAAGATACTCATGGTTAGTGTCATGGTGATGGAAATAGATTGGAGTTGAACAGAGGATCTGAGAATGGTCTGTTAGGGCCCACTCCCGACACCAGTAGTGTTCACACACACACCCCACCCTGCAACCTGCACAGTTGAAGAGGGAAGGTCTTTTGGTATCTGCACAGCAAATCCAAGACCAACAAATCTCCCAGGGTAAATTCAAATGCAGTATTTATTTTGGACACAGCCAAATTGACAAATGAGATACTCATGTGCACTCCGAGTTGCAATTTCTCAGAGTTGCAAAAACACATCCCAATCTGTTCAGATCACAATCTGATATGCTGAATACAGCCAAGGTTGCTAAACAGACTACAACACAACATGGATTCTTATCCGATATACCATAGCGCCAAGAAAAAAGAAGGTACAGCAAGATAAGTAAGAAAGAGAGAGAAGAAAAAAAGAAAAATAGCACAGGAAAAAGAAAAATAGTCACCACTGTTTTTCAGAATCAAACCCTATAACCCAAAATGAGTTATAAAGCAGGTATGTTTATTTTCAGCGCTGGGGTGCAAGGGGGTTCTCCTCCTAGCTTGCACACCATATAGCTTAACAAGCAGCTACTTATAGTGTAAAGACATGCATAGGTATAAGCACCTACTACATATTCATACCCTATCCCCGCTTCGTATTATAATTAGATCTGGAAAGTTCGCTCCAATCTTGTGCCTGCGTAGTGCCTCCTGATGGTCGTTGGCTGGGGTCTTAGGGATGAAGTAGGAAGTCTTCCTCGGGATGAATATATTTCTTTTTGAACTTTGCGCAGACTCAGTCTCCTCTGGCTGTTTTCAAACTCCTGAACCAAATGCAGCCAGCTTTCTGCATTCCAGTGCCTGACGGAGTCGACGGGAGACAAGCACATCCGATGATGATCAACAAGTCTCGATTTATTGATACGATAGGCATGCTTTTATAATAGCAGTAATAAGGCTCATACATATTACAAAAGTAAGGCTCATCATTGGTCCGATACAGAGTGTCAGCCCTGCCTCTATTGCTACATTCCTAGGATGTTTGTGGTTTTTCTAGGTCCTGTTTTTATCTCCTGTTATCGCCTAACTTCTTGCTCAGGGAGACTGTGGCCTTGTACGAGGCTGTTATTATTTCACCAGCTGTATTTTCTCACGTCCCTTCTCCTCAAGCCATGTCTCTACAAAAACTCTCCACATTTCCCCCATTTTCTTTCTGAGCAAGAAGGTTTGTCTGACTCCAAAACGTGGGTTTCCCTATCTGACCGCAGTCTAGCTCGTGCACACTGCGTTTTTCTCTGACTCCATTGCACTAATAAGGATACATTAGGATGGAACAACGATAAATTCCCTCAAACAGTAAGGTCCTCCCTGTGGCTTTGCCGGTATACCATTCCAAGCTCTGTCTCCACAAATTAAAAATATCCTGGGGGGCAACTTCTTCGGGGCCATAATGTTGGCACCGTTACATCGGGAGTAAAGCTGGCTATTCACTGTTCCTGATTCCAGGGATGAGTCTAGGCTGGCCCAATTTTGCGATTCTTGTTAAAGTCTTTTAGGTTCAGTGGCTCAAAACTGAACCAACCCCCCTGTTTGACATTGGATAAACTGGCATTTGCACTTCCAAAGAGATCTAATTCTTCTGGGGGAGAGTGCAGGGTGATGTTCAAGGACAGTATGATCTTACATTGTTGGCAGCCATCCTCAATCTGAGGGTTACCTCCCCACTCGGGAGACACCTGGCTACAGCCCTCAGCGCTCGATAAGTTTTTGCACAGGCTGCTTTCGTTCACAAAACCACAAAATTCCCCTGGGGACCAAACAGGCAAACCTATCAGGCAAGTTAGGAAAGGATTAGTAACCCCTCCTAAGCTAAGGCAGAACGACGATTGACTAGTTTGGTTTGCCAATGTTACCCAGATGTTATCTCTTGGCTGATTAAAGCGTGTAAAGCGTATAACTCCTGCTATGCTGGCTACTACAGCACTAAGCAATACAGCAGAAACAGGCTTCATTTTTCTCTTCTATCCTTTCTCCCCCTATTTCTTTTAGTCCTTACTGTTCCTAGCTGTTGCAGTTTTAACTCCTGTAACTTGCTCAAGCACTGATCCAATTCCCTGTCAGGATCTCCTCTTATGGGCCCTACCACGTAATGCTGTGTTATGGGTACCAATTTGCTACACCTCGCAGAGATAATATGAGATCTACCTTGAACTATAACCCTTTTAACAATATTCTCCAATTCCCAACGGTAGTAAGCCAATATTTTCTGTTCAGGTGCTTCAGAAAATGCTAAGGCCGTGGTTGTTGCTAGCCTTGTTTGCTCTTGCAGCTCTTTCTGCCAGCTGTTAAAGTTATGGTTAAATGCACACCTGTTACACCATAAGTCACATACTAGGGACTGTTCTATCCAAAAGATCTTATCGCAACCCCTGCAATACAAAGCTACCCAAGCAGCACAACATGGATTATTACAATCAAGACAATTTTGACCCGCTGGCCCCATATGTAATACTTCCGATAACCGTCCAATAGTTGTAATTAGTCCTTCAAAGGTCTGGCAGTGCTTCAAAACCCTGTCGATGGCTTTCGAGTATCCTTTCAACTGTGACAGCAGCGGTCGTAGGATCAGTGGCAGCTTCTCCCCTATTCTCCTCTTGTCTTCCTCCGTCAGATTGCTTGGCAGTTGTTGCATCGAGAACAGGTTTAGTCCACCTTGCAGGCACCCATACCGGTCCTGTAGGGGTAGAGACACAAAGATATCCCCTCCCCTAAAACATAACCTTAGCAGGATCTTTCCATAACCCTGTCTTAGGGTCTCTGTATTTCACCCACACGTCCTTTTTCTGCTCGGTAGTTTCATTTGGCCGATGATGTAGTTCTGCTGGAGGGTACTCTGCGTCCCCAAATATGCACAAGTGATTGATCACAAATAAGCTCTTCAATAACCTTGCCTGGGGATCAGCAATCTTTTCATGTTTTGCCAAGTACCTTTTCAGAGTGCCATTAGCCCTTTCGATGATAGCTTGCCCTGTTGGGGAGTTTAGAATGCCTGTGATATGCTCAATTCCCCAACTCTTTAAGAACCCTTCTATTCTCTTGCTAATGTAAGCAGGCCCATTATCCGTTTTAATCCTTTTTGGCGTCCCCATTACTGCAAAACAGCTATATAGGTGCCTTTCCACGTGGATAGCCTTTTCTCCTGCCTGTGCTGTTGCCCAAATGAACTTACTATAGGTGTCAATAGATACATGCACATACTTCAATCTACCAAAGTTAGGGACATGCGTAACATCCATTTGCCATAGCTCATTTGATTGTAGTCCCCGTGGGTTTACCCCTAGGCCTAGACCACCACCTCCATTGTAATGGCTGCAAATCGGGCAGGCCCTAACTATGGCCTTCGCCTCTGCCATTGTGATTTTGAACTCTCGGTGCAAGCCCCTTGCATTTTGGTGAAACATAGAGTGAGCTTCTCTGGCTAGCAGCTGGCCTGGCAGTGGAGTGCCCTGAGCCACAGACACTAGTCTGTCTGCTCTAGCATTACCCTCACCCAAGCCAGCTTCCCATTTATGGCTTCTAATATGAATCACAGCATAAGCGTGCTCCCTTAACCTTGTAGCCTTTTTTAACTGTACCAACAACTCATACAGCCTCCGGTTTTGCACCTCTTTTATAGAGGCGTCTTCGATTCTAGCTACGACCCCAGCAACATAACAGAGTCTGTTACGATGTTCAGTGGTCCTCTTAGCTGTGATATTGCCCATACTACTGCTAAAAGTTCCATAGTCTGTAGACTGTCTGCAGCTTCTGCTTGTAAAATCTGATGTTTCCATAGTCCCTTTTCTTGCCATGTTATTGCAGCAGTTCTGGATTTTCTGCCAGCATCCGTGAATGCCGTAAGAGCATCTGCGATAGGGGAATTTTCTCGTTTTGGCCGAGTGATCCAATTCCATTCCCCAATCCATTGAAATGGCGCCTGCCAGAGCTTTTCTGTTTCAATGGGGCAGCTCGCACCTAAAAGTGCCTCCTGCAGCTCCTCGCTATTACACAAGTACCAGTCCAAGGTATCCTTTTTAATTGGCATCCTGATTACTGCTGGCTCGGTTCCAGCTACTTTTGGCATTCTCTCCTTGCCTTTCTTTATTAAGTCTGCTAGCATTTCGACCTTTTGAACCAGAGTTTTGGTTTGTTGTAACGCGGGGGAAATCCACTCCAATACCCTTATCTCCCCCGTTTTCTTTTGCAATTGAGTCAGTGCCCCAAGGAGGTATTTGGGACCGTTCCAGATCGTCAGGTCTATGGATAATTCTGGATCTCGCCGATGGACTTGCCCCTGTGTAATGCAGTCCATTATATTCTGAAGAGTGTGCTGTTGTTCCGGAGTAACACGGATCGGTCTTGCTGGGTCCGTACCTTTGAGAAGTGGGCGTAATTCGTCCAGCAGTTCATTTGGTATTCCCACAATCGGTTTTAACCATTGAAGATCGCCCAGTAACTTCTGAGCCTCATTCAGAGTTGTGAGTTTTGTTTGCAGTTGTAGCTTCTGGGGTTTAACTATTTGTTCCGACATTGTCCATCCCAAATATTTCCACGGAGCTGTTGTTTGAATTTTCTCAGGGGCTATAACAAGGGAAAATTGTGCCAAGGTAGTCCGTATCTCCTGAATTTGCTGTTCAGTAAAAGGTTCCGGTTGGGCAAACAATATATCATCCATATAGTGATAAATCACTACATTTGGCCATCTCTTTCTCAGGGGCTGTAATGCAGAGTCAACATAAATTTGGCATAAAGTAGGACTATTGCGCATTCCCTGCGGGAGTACTGTCCATTCAAATCTTTGGTCCGGCCCCTCCCTGTTAAGTGCAGGCAATGTAAATGCAAATCGCATCATGTCTTGTGGATGAAGGGCAATAGTAAAAAAGCAGTCTTTAAGATCAATAATTAGTAGTGGCCAATCCTTAGGAATCATTGTGGGATTAGGTAATCCTGGTTGTAAAGCCCCCATGGGTTCCATTTGGGCATTGACAGTACGCAAATCATGTAACAAACGAAACTTTCCTGATTTCTTTTTGATCACAAAAATTGGAGTGTTCCAGGGGCTTGTGGATAGTCGCAGATGCCCCTGTTCGTATTGCTCCTTCACTAGATCATGAGCACGCAGGAGACTCTCCCTTTTTAAAGGCCATTGCTTAACCCACACCGGAGAGCTGGTTTTCCAGGTAATGGGTATCGGGAAAGTCCAGGCAACGGCCACTACCCCAAAGGGTGCTCATTGGTTAGCACCACTCCCAATTGGGTCAGAATGTCCCGCCCTATAAGGTACTGCACGGTAGGTGGCAATTGGACTACCGAGAAAGTAGTTGTTAATTGTTTTCTATCGATGTTCACCTTGATAGGAGGGGAACGACTGGCCAGGGTTAAACCCCCAACCCCGGTCACTGTGGTGGCAGCCAGTTGTAAAGGCCAATGTGGAGGCCAGCAATTAGGGCTAATAATGCTGGAATCAGCCCCAGTGTCCAAAAGGCCTGAAAATGACCTCTTTTGTCCTTGATATTCCACCTCCACGGTTTTCTTGGGCCTTTCATTAAGATTTAAAGTCAGCAAGGTCAGGCCGCCAGTGGATCCGAAACCTTTTTCTCCCCTCTCTTGTTCCCTTATAGGCTTTATCTCTTTTGTCATTTGCTCCAACGGTACCAATTGAGCAATTCTCTGTCCCTTATTAATTTGAACGGGTGGAAAAGGAGTATGCACCATGATCATAATTTCTCCAGTAAAGTCCGCATCAATAACACCAGGTAACACAAATAATCCAATCATAGAGGCAGACGATCGTCCTAATAGCAGTGCACCCACCGCTCGACCTTGTATGACAATAGGTCCTTTAATTCCTGTTGGGATCTTTTGTGGGTGCGATGTCATTAGCGTGATTTCTACTGCTGCTGCCAAGTCCAGCCCGAGGCTCCCTGTGGTGGCAGGTTGGGGGCAGGGAAGGTCGGTTGAGCTGCAGCGGCGACTTGTGTCTGAGCGCGGCCACTGCAATTCGCGCTCCTGCCGGAGTTTCCCGACCTCCGCCGACAAGCGCCCGTAGTGTGAGTATCCGAACGGCACTTTCGGCACCATATCCCTATAGCCTGGCATTCTCGGCGCATGTGACCCATGCCTCCGCATCTGTAGCATCGCGTACGGGTTCCCGATGGAGCCGAATTAACTGCGGCTGATGCTTGAAGGGGTGCGAGAGCAGCTAACACCTGATTTTGTGAAGCCTTTGCCTGTTCCTGTAATCCCAGCCCCAGCTGCTTAATAGCATCTACTAAAAATGCTTGTGATCCTAACGGCATTTGAGCCATCCTTTCTAATGCCTCCTCTATGGTCCAATTTGCACCCAAGGTGTTAATCACACTCCATGTAGCCTGATTGCAATTTTGAAGAGCGCACTGTTTTAGCAGTGCCCCTCGCATGTATTCGGGTACCCCTGCTTTTTCTATTGCGGCAGCAGCCTTATCTATAAATGCACCAAACGGTTCTTCCCGACCCTGCTTGATTCCCATATATACGGGTACTCCTCCAGGTTCTTTTACCTTATCTATAGCCAATCTGACCAATCTCATAGCCTCTCGGCACTTGTCTGGTCCCACCATAGCCTGAGCTTCCATGCGGAGAAACGCTCCCAGCCCCATAAGCTCATCAGCTGTCACTCCATGAAGAGGATCTGCTGGCTGCCTCTGTACTGCCACGCATTCGTTAACAATCGCTTGCCAATGTGCATTAAATAAAAGCTGTTGATGCTGTGTAAATATTAACTTTGCTATTCCTCTACAATCAGCGGGCAGAAGCACTTGAGTGCCCCATATGTAGTCTAACATCTGCTTTACTGGCTCACTTGTCACCCCGAACTGGCTGACTGTAGATCGCAACTGTGACAGCAATTTCCAATCAAGGGCAGTAATTGTTGCCATCAGTCCTCCACCTGCCTGAGCCTGGAAGGTCACCGGGCATGCTAGCTGTGCTGCTGCATTAACTGCACAGTGATCTCCCCTTTCCAAGCCGTCTTTTGCAAGCGCAGCCCAAGCTTCTCTCCGCTCCCTGGCAATGACCTCCGCTAACTCGCTTTCCGCCCCAGGGGTTGTCTCATTGCCCAGAGGGAGAACGGCCGGGGGCGCTTTCGGCCGCGGCCCCTGCTCTTCGGGGGGTGCGGACGGCCCCTGCTCTTCGGGGGGTGCGGACGGCTCAGAAGCTGCCTCTGAACCAGAACCAGAAGGCGGTGGCGGCGGGGGGGGTAAAGCCACCTGCGTGACCGTAGGGGGCAAAGGAGTAGTTTGGGACCATTCTCTTTCATAGTTTCTATTTTTTGTGTGAGCAGCAGATGCTTGCTCAGCTGCTTTCTTTTCTGCCTGGTACTGTAAAAGCTCGTTATGTACCACCCTCCATAGCTTTCCCAACTTTTTTGCCGTTTTATCATCCTGTAATGTAGCCTCCCACAACACATCCCCGAACTTTCGCCACTCTGTCAGCTCATGTACGGTATGCGGATTTATGAATAAGCCTTTAGCATGCCCATATGTTAAAAGACTCGTTAACTCCTTCTGCAAATCTATTCCCTTAACCCGCCGCTCTTCCAGGAAAGCGGTAAATAAATTATATGCTGCTTGCCTTTCCATACCTAATTTATCAGCGCTGTTGCAGCCCCTCAAGGTCTCGGCAGCACGTATCGGCCGGGCCCATCTATATGGTCGCCCAGAGCACGGCGCGTCCTCAGGCTCGTCTATACGGTCACCTTACTTTTATTCGCGCTTATTGCTGTCCTGGCTGCTTCAGGACCCGAACTTTTACCCTGTCGTCGCTCGTCCGTGGTTCAATGCCTGCATTTTGCTCCGGCATGTCGGGGATCACCATTTGACGGGGTCGTCCATGGTGTCCAGGGGGTACATCGGGGTCACCATTTGACGGAGTCGTCCGTGGTGTCCAGGGGGTACATCGGGGTCACCATTTGACGGAGTCGACGGGAGACAAGCACATCCGATGATGATCAACAAGTCTCGATTTATTGATACGATAGGCATGCTTTTATAATAGCAGTAATAAGGCTCATACATATTACAAAAGTAAGGCTCATCATTGGTCCGATACAGAGTGTCAGCCCTGCCTCTATTGCTACATTCCTAGGATGTTTGTGGTTTTTCTAGGTCCTGTTTTTATCTCCTGTTATCGCCTAACTTCTTGCTCAGGGAGACTGTGGCCTTGTACGAGGCTGTTATTATTTCACCAGCTGTATTTTCTCACGTCTCTTCTCCTCAAGCCATGTCTCTACAAATACTCTCCACAAGTGCCCACTTATCAGTAAACTGCTGCTAGGTGGCTCCTTCATTATCAGTTCCAAGGTCTTCAAGGCGAACAACGCCAAGCTCTAACAAACCCTCCCAGCCCCCCTTGTCTGCTTTCGCACATCACCACTCCCGTGGGGCACAGCAGTTCCTCTGGAAAACATGGTCCATCGGCAGCAGTAGTTCTTCAGCAGCACTTCTTGAGGCCAGTGCTATGGGGTGGTGAGTATGTCGTGCCTTCTTGGCAGGCTCTATTCACAGGGCAAGTCTGTGCCCTATTAGCATCTGAGGGGTGGTCTTGCTGTGAAAGTTCTTGAATCAGGGTGGTTTGCGGAATCAAACCCTATAACCCAAAATGAGTTATAAAGCAGGTATGTTTATTTCCAGTGCTGGGGTGCAAGGGGGTTCTCCTCCTAGCTTGCACACCATACAACTTAACAAGCAGCTACTTATAGTGTAAAGACATGCATAGTTATAAGCGCCTACTACATATTCATACCCTTTCCCGCTTCATATTATAATTAGTTCTGGAAAGTTTGCTCCAGTCTTGTGCTTGCGTAGTGCCTCCTGGTGGTCGTGGGCTGGGGTCTTAGGGATGAAGTCTTCCTCAGGATGAAAAAAGGTTTTATTTCCTTGAACTGTGCACAAGCACAGTCTCTTCTGGTTGTTTTCCAGCTTTCTGCATTCCAATGCCCACTTATCAGTAAACTTCTGCTAGCTGGCTCCTTCGTTATCAACTTCCAAGGTCTTCAAGGCGAACAACGGCAAGCTCTAACGAACACTCCCAACCCCCCTTGTCTGCTTTCGCTTATCAATTCCCCCTATCCTTTTAACATGGGCAAATTAATTTGCCAACTGTGTAATTTATTTCTCGAAGGGGAATTGGATGATATTTTGTTGGAAAATTACCCTTTTAATGCATTCTCATGGGCACTAGACATAGAAGTCAAAATTGTTAGTCGTTGCAGCACTCTCCAATTCCAAATAAATAACATAGCAGAGAAAACAAAGCTAACTAAAACTAGCATCAGAAGGGCAATAATGGGGTGACACAACTTATTTAAAATGCCAGTCGCGGTATGGGACCACCCAAACAACATGTCCCTCCAATGATGGTTCACATTTTCTTTTACCCTTTTCAGGACCTCCTTTCTTTGCTCTGTGTTGTGGTAAACTGTTATCAGAGTCTTTTCCTGCTTTCCTGGACTTCGTCCAGAATTATAATCAAGTCCTGATGTTTCATTAACTGTTTCATTAATTATTTTCTCAATGTAAGATTCATTCCAATAGGTATAGGTGATAATTTGTGAAATATTGTATAATTGGATTTTATCAGCTGATGGGATATGACTGGTGCTAAATAAGAAAAGTCACACCCAACAATCTTAACAAGATTACAAATACAGAAATTAGAAATTAGAATGATTCTTACTATCCATAATTATCTCATCTATTACTACAGAGGTACAAGCAGTTCTCAAATACACACAACCCTGGCCCACATATACAAGTACAGTCCTCTGATTAGCGTCTGGATGGATCTCAAAGTGACATGCTTTGCTCAATGTCAAGGCAGATGTCTTGAGCATCGATTGCATTATTAAGCAAATGAATACTTGTTCTCGTGTAATACAAGACTCTAAATTTACAGTTTGTCATTTCCCGTTCACTATTTGTGCCCATATTCTGTGTTTGGAAGGATAGAGCACAGATTTATCATGGCTTAATCTTAATGCAGTGATGGAGTGGATTACATATATTGAAGTGTTACGTATGGTCAACACAAAGGCTGTGGCTGTATTAGTGATGGGGTCACAGGTGAAATTTACCAGAGTCTACCAGGACTGGATCTTCCTCTCTAAGCCAGTGGCGCTGTCCCAAACCACTTTCCGGATTTGGGTGGAAAAGTACCCTCACCACCTTAACTTATAATTAAGGCGGTCACTGATTGCATCCATAATTGTGCCTGTATACAAATGAGGGCCAAAGAAACGTTATCTTGGATCACACCAAGTGCATTTCCTATTAATTCATGGTCTTGTTCCTCTACCTCTTCCCACTTTGGTAACGCTTCTGATAACTGATTAGTTCCTAAAGCTAATAGAGAAGACTGTAAAGGTTGTCTTAATTTTGTTAAATCACTAGTTGTGGCCAATTCATTTGTTGGAAAATGTTGGAATATAACTAATCAACCGGGATTAATTATATCTTTTATAGAGTTATAGTATAGTTAATAACTTTAAAATGTCTGTCGCCGATCAATGATTTAAAAAGTTTAGAATGTTTTGTATTCATAATTCATTTTCTTTTATACTTACTAGTTCGTTTCCTTTATATATATAAAATATATATATATTAAAACCCCAGGAATTTCACATTAAGGCTGGTAACAGTCTCTGGTCGGCACGGAATGTCTTTACCTATGTAACCAAGGTAACTAAGATTACTGGAGCTAACAGAGTACAACCAGGTACTGCCTGTAACGCTTCCCTGACTTGAAACAATACTAACGTAAAGAATGATGGAACTTGCCCAATCTTCAGGAGGTTGAAAGTTTGCCAGAGGCTGAGAGGTAAAAAGAGCAAAGTGAGGAAGATGATTTTCTTCATCTGAGGAAGAGTGTTTTCTTCATCCCTACGACCACCGAAAGGGGGTGCACAGGCGCAGTAGTGGCTGATGTTGCAAAACTGGATGAAGTAATCCCTAATGAATATGTAATTGGCTAGGTTGTAACCCTTTTGAATATGTAGTAGATTGAGCAACGTTTTAGGGATAAATTGCGAACGCGATGTAACGGTCTTTGGAACCTGATTTGGGTTTGAATACCCCTGGTTCCCGGGGCCTCGAAATAAAGCACCACATATAACCTACCTGGAATGGTTATGTGTTTGTCTTTACGCTAACACATTCGTAAGTATTTCTGAGTCAATTCCATTTAGGACCTCCAATCCTGTTTCTAACGCTCCGGTTAAGCCCCTTTGTGTTCTGCCCCTGAAGGGCACTTGTTTTCACAGCCAGATTGTCCAGCCCTCAAAGGATGTTTTTAGGAAATGAGAGCATGCTGGTTGAATTTCAGAAATATCAGTTTGCATTAGCAGTTCAACACATTTAAGAGACCATTCTGGGTTGAACAGCATTTGCTGTTGGCCTGTATTCCTGACTATATATGGACCAATCTGATAAATTCTGGATTCTAACACGCTTAGCTATAATTTATTTTAAATTTGAATGAGAGCCCAATGGTATCATAGGCCCAGAGACAAACCACATTAACAGTCTGTACTAATGTAAAATTATGCCAACAGTCTAATTCATTGGAAATACAGGTCTTTGTATTCTTATCTGTAGGTGTAGTAGAGATAGTCATTTGGGATGCCTTTTTATGGATAGTGCTATTAACCATTAGGCATCCTACTTTGATTTCTCCTCCTACAGTCCCCTGAATTTGCTGAATCCCCTGTTCTCTATACACATTCCATTCTTGCCTCACATATACTTGATTTTTAATGCATAACCACAGTTGACAGATTTAAACCTTTTCAATTCAGAATATTTCCCAGGGCTCCAGTATACCAAATAAAAGTTTGAGCCCAAGGCCACTCAGAATTCTTTTGGAATATTTGGAAAACAATTTTCCTGGTTGGACTTGCGTGACCCTCCATGGGAATTAACATGCCTTTTTCGCTCTTCTCCTTGATTTCAGTTGCTGTGAAGGGGGCAAGGAACATCTGGAATGGTCCTTCCCACTGCAGTTCCAGAGTCCTCTCTGCAAGAGACTTTACATATACATAATGTCCAGGTCATATGTTATGTGCAGGTCCATCCAAACCCCCACTTTGTGTCTCAACCTAATGTTTTTCAGTCTTTTAGAGTTGTTTGTCCAATGCCACCATGTAGGAGGTCATGATTTCATACCCAAATAGTGACTGATCTGTTGTACTACTTCTGAGATAAAATGTGATCCCCTCTCAGGAGACATAGTTGCTGGAACCCCAAAGCGTGGTATTGTCTCCTGTATTAATGTTCTGGTTATCTCCCTGTTCTAGTAGGGAATGCCTCCGGCCAACCTGAAAAGGTACCAGTTAATATCAGTAAATATCGACATCCCCCCTGTCTTGGGAGTTCTGAAAAATAAGTCTGCTGTTGTTGCCCAGGCCCATTGCCTCTTCCAATTTGGCCCATTTCTGGTTTGGGGTAATTCTGGGATTAGTCTGGAGGCAAAGGTCACACTGCTGAGCCACTTGTCTCACAATGGTGTACACATTTCTAGCTGCAATCCCTTTAATTAGGTGTTTATATAAAGCTTCTGACCCCTCATGTCTCTTCCTGTGTTCTTCCCTCATCAAAGGCCATGTTAAATAAGGGGGAATGGTTAGTTTCCCTTGTGGAGTGAGGACCCAGCCCTCTTTACTATATGACCCTTCCTCAGGTCTATAATAAATTTCTGATTATCTGATCTTCCTTGGTATATTCTGGCTTACCTTCTAAGGCAATTCACCTGTCAGGGATCAAAGCCCCTTTTGTTTTTACCTTGCCTTTGGCTGCCAGTTTTGCCTCTCTGTGCGCCAGCTCATTTCCTCTCCCCAATTCTGATTCACTTTCTCCTCCTTTTCCCCTGGCTTCATTATAACTAGTGGATCCGCTAGGGTGGATTCCCCATGTCCCTGTCAGTCTTCCTTCACATGAACCACTATTTCTCTTTTAGACTGGCCCCAAACAAAACCTAGTTGTTCTATTCCTGCCCTTGACCCAGGATCCAGCAGTGTTGCGGCACAGTATATCCCTCAGTCGATTTAGGAATTCAGATGGTGATTTAGAGGGACCTTGTTTACTTGTTTGGGAATGGCCCTTTTCATTCCCTTTGAGATTCGCTCCTGATATACCTGTAATTTTTCTACATGTTTAGATCTGTCTGGATCCCACATTGGGTCTTGGATGGGAAATACTATTCCAAATCCCCTAGAGTTTTACAATCAGTTTTATTTGGTTTTTGTTTTGTTTTTCCTTTTTTTTCTTTTTTGTCTTGGTCTTCCTTTAGAGGTGCCTGTAACAGTGTCAAAGCAGACCTTTCCCTGAAGCAGGAAGATACTGGGCTATTCAGCGGGGTCCCATCCAAGCCCGTATCCCATTCCTGTGATCAAGGGGAGGCTTAAGCAAATCAGGTAAATCTTTTTCTGTTGTCCGGTGAATTTTATTTTTTCTAGTGCACCCTTGCTCAATACTGCACGTCACACAGCACTGCCTCAGTTTACCTTTAAATTCTCTTTTATTTTCCCACTCAATGGCGAGTACCATAGGGTTCTGCGATGGCAAAATCCCACAGTCCCTTTTCCATTCTAGATGGTTTCAGACAGTGAAAAACACTTCATTCCACTTTCCCTCTCTCCTTAAAACCAACATTAGTTGCAAAACGGTACTGCAATCCTCTTCTTACTCATTGAGCCCCCGGCTCCCCCTGCCAGTTCCTTCCAGTGTTGTCCTAAGGGGCTTGTCCGAGGAAATTCTTGCTCGATTTTGCCCGCATTATACTACCTTCCAACTCTACCTTTCTCTAACTTCTACAAACCACTTAAACACTAACAAATGCCCTGTCTAAGTTCTTGGGGACTTCCCACAAGACTAGCAACAACAACAATTCCCGTCTAGAGATTATAGATACTCAGGACAACAGAGTGATCCCAACCTAGCTGAATAGCACAATAAAACATTATGATAGTCTGAACACCAAATCTGATCCATTCCCGCAGCCTGCAGAATTTTGCCCCCCCCCGTCCATGCAAACCTTTCTGATTTTACACTTTCAAATTATTTTTTTCCTCTCGCACAGAACACTTAACTCACATTCCAGGAGGGGAGGGGTTAACTCACACACATGGCACCTAACTTGCATAACTCGCATACCGGGAAGGGGGGAAAGGGAGGGGTACTCTCAGCTGCTTCTCCTGGTTTATTCCTTTTTTTCCCCCTTCTGTGCTAGGTATTTTAAAATCTCATCCTTTGCAGCCTTCCATTCCAAAGGTCGGAGGTAAATATACCCATTTGCCGGCTCAGTGGACGTTTGGAATTAAAAGGCTTCATAGGTGCATTCCTAGGATCAAGACAAACAGGACTTCTAAACAATTTGCAAGTCTTTCAACATTCTGAGCTCAGTCCATCTCTGGCCCCTGTCTATGGAGGAAGAACGTCCCCTGGTAATCTATCCCTTTCAATTCTGCTGGTACTCTGTTATACGTGAAACAATTCACAGAGTATAGTTATGACACAAAACATACAACGTATAGCAGTGATCACTCGCTTCGTTCATCTCCGGCTGCTTCCTTCGCAGGAGAGCAGAACCGCGGATCAGAACTCCGCACTCGCTTGGCACTCAATTGCGCGTCTCACGCTACCACGCACTCACATACAAACACTCCACAACATATGAGAAATTTAAAATGAGCTCTTAGCAATGTTAAAGTATACACAGTACCCATACTGAAGATTTGCAACAGGTGTAGAAGATGATAGCTATCTCACATGCAGCACTCCTGCTTCCTCAGCAAGGAGTACCCAATTCACAATAATACGTCAGGGGCATGTGCAGAAGCTCCTTTGGGAAGGTTCTCAGATTGAGGCTGGGAGCTCCACGGTCTGTTCAAAAGACCCTTGCCAGAATAACCTCTGCCTGAACCCTTTGGGTACGTATGTGCAGTCAAGTGGGAAGGTAGTGCCTTTTGCTGCATCTCCTCCCACATCCTCTGTGGCAGCCTGCCCAGGACTGTGAGCCCATCCACTGGTGAGTGTGGCCAGGGAGAGGTGCCTTCTCCTACACCTCCCCCTCTCACTGTTAACCAGGAGCCACAGAAAAGCCCCTCAGGCACTCGCAGCCCTGCACTCAGACAATGTTTAAGACACCACAAACACCAGTAAGGAAGTCGGTCTTTACAGTGGTCACATACTCTAGGGCCGTTTGCCAAGCCCTGGCCATCCTGCCCCAACCTCCCTGCAGCCCCCCCATGGACCAAGAGACCATTACCTGCCACTCTCCACCAGGCACTTCCAGCTAGAAGGCACAAACAACCTTTGACCTCTGATTCAAAGGATGGAGTTTCCAAGCCCCCTTGCTTTCTAACACTCCTCACCGAAGTGGGAGGCTACCTGCGGCTGGGCAAGGATTCCGAGATAATAACTCAATAGTCTGGATAGTCATTATTAAGCAGGTATTCCCTTTATTACTAGCAGCGCTGCATGCATGGGGGATTGATCCTCCCAAAACACGCATGCCAAGCAAGAAAACTCTGCGTCTTTTATAGTACAGATCTATGCATATTCATTTCATCACCCAAAAAGGTATTACATATTCATTCCCTTTTGAAGAGTCATTAGCACATCTTCACACCGTGTTCATATGCGCAGACACTGAGTGGTCTGAGGACCCCCTCCTGGGGTCCAAAGATGAAGGCTAGAAGTAAGGGGGGTGCAGCCCAAACTTTGAGGAAAACCAGTCCTTCTTCTGCTGGCCCAGCAGTGTGGATTCCAGGCTTCCTTATCTTGTCCTGTGGGATACCTGTTCCTTGCACAGCAGGTCCTCCTTTAGATAAACATCCCTCAAGGCACATACCACTATAGGGTATACAGGCTTAGACAACTGCTACAGATCAAGACACAAGCTCAGACATTTGCCATTCATCAGTCCCTTTTTAGAAAAAAACATTTCTCAAGACACATACCAATATAAGACATATTAACTTAGACAATTACTATTGACTAATACACAAGCTTAAAAATTTGCCACTTATCACCTCCAACCGGAAAGAAGTGGAAAGGCAGGGTGGCGGCAGCGGGGAAAAGGGAGGGGAAAGAAGGGCTCCTCCCCATTCACTCCCACGCGCTAGAGACAATCACCACAGCCATCAGTCCCATGGGGATGTAGTTCCCCCGGAGACGGCTGGGGTGCCTTCAGCTCCTGCCCTGGAGGGGCCTCGGATGTGTATAAATGCAACTTTAATGAGACGACTGTGACGCATACGGGCATTGCAGGGGGAGTTCCAGTTCAGTAAAGGAGCGCCCTGTTTCACGCTGCAAGGCAGAAACACGGCTTTGAGAATTTTAATAATAGCAGTGCTAAGTACATCTCACAGTTAACTATAGAAGTACTTGTGGGAATGCAAGGGGATGATAATATGCAAGTCTGGGTAGTTACCACCTGTTCACAATGCTCAGCTATGAAGGCAAGTATCACAAAGGGAGAGGTGAAGGAACATGGGAATGTCAGAGCAGTCACCTCATCACAAGGAATCTGTTAAGAGCAGGAAATACTACAAGGAAAAATGACCAAGAATGAAGATGAAGGGTTTTTTTCCCCTAAATGGAAGAAAAAGAAAAGACAGACTACAGGGTTTTTAATTGCTCCCTAGTTATAGGGGCAAATATAAAGATAAAAGTACCGTTCTTGGTGCATGAAAAGGGTGAAGTGCTAGCGTAGAGACAAACACATAACCATTCCAGGAAGGTTATATGTGGTGCTTTATTTTGAGGCCCCAGGAACCAGGGGTATGCACACCCAAATCAGGTTCAAAGATGATCCTGGCACGGTCCGCAATTTAAGTGTTTCGCAATCTCATGTATATTCAACAGATTACATCATTTCTTCATGCATATGTATTTGAGGATTGTCTCATCATTTGTGTGGACACCAGCATTTCCTTATCTTCACTTGACTACCCTTGGTATGCTTCTGGCCTTCACAAATGTAGGCTGTGTTCAGATAAGGTTGTTAGTAAAAGTGTAGGCTCTGCTCGCATAAGGTTGTTAGTACATTCTTTCTAAGCACTCCCTAATACCATACTTCAATATATCAAATGCTAAATACAATATACATAACCTGTAATTTTAATCTTATTTTAATTGAGCCCTGGTTCTTCAGCTAAATTAACATTTTCCAACATTTCCCAACATTTCCCCCCTTTGAAAATACTTCATTTTTCTGCAAGTATTTTCATTTACATAACTGTTTCCTGGTAAATCGGTGGGGGTGTTGTGTGTTGTGGGTATTCTCATGTGATGGCTTCAATGATTCTGTGCGTCCAGTTGTTTTTACGAACAATTTCCTTTCGGATACACAGGTATACCAGACAAATTGCAAGAAAGATAAGCAAGAAGGTGAATAGTGTTTCAACCAGGGATTGAATCCAGCCAATAAGATGGATTCCTAATCCATTAAACAGTTCCCCGATCCAATTGTGACCAATTATCTCCTTTTCTCTTTCAGCCTCCCTTTCTATTTTCCCGAGTTGTGAGATATCATATTCTATGTCTGCAGTTACATTTGGTATATGTACACAACAATGATCAGTCCGGCCTTTAAGGTACCCGCATACCACATGTTCTTTTAATAGCAATATATCTAATGCCATTCTGTTCTGCAAGGTCATTTTTGTTGTTGCCTGCAATTGCAAATTTAGATCTCTGAATCCCTTCTTGGTTACTCTAGCTAACCTTTCAGTTTGTCCAATTAAATTGTAAATCATTTCCCTATTACAATATGCAGCTACCTGAGCAAAAAGATATTCCAATGCCCAGCCTATTTTAACCCCAGTTGAAGGTTCTTGCCAAGTGTCATCTATATCTTTAATATCATCATTTATATCTCTCCTAGTTTGAATCTGCAAGGTTTCCAATTTATGTATCCAGAAGCAGTTTCATTCTGGTATTGGCATCTATATGTTCCCATATCTGATTCATCTATTCGTCTAATAGTCTGAACTAGCATTCCTCCTAATATTAATTCTGTTAGATGCCTGCCATCATTTGGGATTTTCTTCCCATTCCTTGTCCATCCAAACTCCCTAGGTCGTGGATCGTCTAATAGGCAGTAGAGAAGTATATCACTGTCCAGAGGAATCTGATAATATGCTTGTCCTGCCTTTATCCCATGATCCTGAAGGGGGTTTTGTAAACAGAATTTATTTAACACCTTGCCTCTAGATTTCCATTTTCCCTGCAATTCCCATCCATACCTGTTTGATTCCAAGTTCCTCGGGACAGTGTTTCTGAACTTGCAAAACGGAGTGGCATTTTGTCCAGTAACATATTTCATCACTTCCTTTTTCTGTGGAAACTCCACAAAAGTGATAACCGTTAGGGGTGTCAAGGACCAGATTGCAATTAAGGTATTATATACAAAATTCAACATTTATCTGCTTTTCAGTCTCAGTTTTGTTGGTCCAAGAGCTTCTACTTCCCAATTTCTAGGAACCTTTTTCACTCGGGTATAATGAATCCAAGAGTCTATTCCTTCTACTTTTACTGCAGTAAATGTTGTTAGTAGCACCAAGTACGGTCCATTCCACCGTTCCTTCAGTGGTTCTTCATTCCAATCTCGAAAGTAGACCTAGTCTCCTGGCTCAATTTCATGTGTGGGGTCCACAGCGGGCTGAGGACCCCTGATTAATGCACCCGGAAGGAGATCATGGGACGGGAAGTGGGCAGACAATATAGGACCATGCATGAAAGTAGTACTATCCATTCACAGATTGTTTATGTATAAGCTAATCCAATCATGCGGAGACGCGTGTGTTAATCAGGGTATAAGAGGAACGTGTAAGATCAAGCGGGGGGGGGGGCCGGCCAGCCCTGTAACTTCAATAAAGAAACTTGCTTCCACATCACCGTGTCGTATCTCAACAGCGACATCTGGTGACCGCGACGTGATATAGCTAGCGATTTTCTGAGAGTTTTAATTTTGGGGTTCCCCGAGGTGGCACAGCCACTATAAAAGAATTTTCGGCAAAAATAGCCAAGAGGAGCTGCGAGAGAAGCTGCTAAAAGAGTTTTCAGCAAGAATAGCCAAGAGGAGCGGCAAGAGAAGCTGCTTAATTCTGGATCCGGGACCTTTAAGAAGCCACCAAGTGCAGGTGAGCTGCTGGGGAAAAAAGATGGGAGCCTCACTAACAAAAGAGGAGGAAATGATTATAAGCATGTGGAAGCAAATACTAGAAAAGAAGGGGGTAAAGCTAGAGGAATCAATGTTGCAAAAGATGCTTTTATGGAGTAAGAGACAGACATTATATAGTCCAGATATAATGACATCATTTACTGTTTCAAATTGGAAAGAAATAGGGGACAGGCTGTTTGATAGTGCTTCAGTGGAGACAAAGAGTCAGTATCTTTGTTAACCACATGGTGCCTTTTGTTTGATACTTTGAAAGACTTTATAAAACAGAGGGATCGGGCAGAGCAAGATCTTTCACCCCTTGCCTCCCGAGACGAGCCTCCATCTGCTGAGGATCTGTTAACGGAGCAAGAGGAATTTTCTATATTAACTGCCGACCCAGACTCTGCATCTCTATCTGAGTCTCAACATCTAAATTCAAGAAATCCGGTAACGCGCCCAGAGAATAAACCATCTCGGTTAGCATGAAAATGTTTTCTTGTTGATGAGTCGGACAATGAAACAGACTCGGCCTGTCCGATATATAAACAAAGCTGACAGCGGGTTAACCCCGTAACGCCATCCGCCCCTCCACTGCGCCCTGAAGAGTGAGGGGCACCCGAAGTGTACAATCCCTTGGTACTCCCGCCTTTGCCAGATGAGCTGGATGATTGGGACAATCCCGTGGTGGTGGTGGGGGGGCACTGAGGCAGCTGCTTCAAAAACCAGAAAGATCGATGCTAATACCAAGCCAACCTCTGGGGGTTCCTCCGGTAAACCTCAAACCTCTCAGGCGTGGGATTCACCCTCAGCACAGGTTACTGTGAGACCGTATGATCCATGTCTATTTTGGCAAAAGGTAAAACAACAGGCTATGCTAGAAGGACAGTGGACATTGTCTGAGGCAATAACTACACCCTTAAAGGAACGTGACCTGAGTCCTGTGACAGCTATGGCGTTCCCGGTGGTCTGGGGGGATCCAGGACAGGGAATTATGGATGAGCACAGACCATACACCTGGAAAGTAGTACAGGAACTTCAAAAAACTGTTACACAGTATGGTCCCAGCTCCCCTGCAACAATGCAATTGCTTCAATTATTAACTATGGAAGAAATGACACCATATGACTTTGCCCAAATTGCACAAATTATGTTTCAGCCTGTTCAGTGCACAGTTTTTCGAAATATTGTCAAAAAATTTGCTTTTACAGATACTTTGACTAATCATTTAAGATATCATTCGAAGGTTTTACGAAAAAAAAAAAAAAAAGGGTTTGTAGCCCAGGCACTGAGTGTTGTACGGCAGAAATATCCTGAATGCTATTGCTATCATTATATGGATGACATCTTATTGGCTGCTGCAATGTCAGAACAATTAGGAGAATTGGAAGGGGACACTAGACAAATGTTGGAATGTTATGGCCTGATCATTGCCCCTGAAAAGGTACAATGTGTTAAACCGTGGTTGTATTTGGGCATGAAAGTGCTGGCCAAAACAGTCCAACCTCAGGCAATTAAAATATTAACTGAAATCAAGACTTTAAATGATGTTCAAAAAACAGTTGGAATTATAAATTGGCTGAGACCCTATTTGGGCCTTACATCATCACAAATACAACCCCTAGTTGGTCTGTTAAAAGGGGACACTGATATTGCAGCACCAAGGGTTCTAAATAAGGAAGCCAGAAATGTTCTGACACTTGTAGAGCAAGCCATTCAGGAAAAGCATGTCTGGCGCATTGACCTGACTGTAATTGTGCAGGCATTGGTCTTTGTGGAAGGCTCAATGCCCTATGCTGCGCTCGTGCAGTGGGATCAGGGGTGGGAAGACCCCCTCCATATATTGGAGTGGATCTTCTTACCATTTTGAACAAAAAAAGGCTGCTCCAGGATTATATGAGCTGTTAGCTCAACTCATTATAAAAATTCGAACACGATGTGTGGAATTATTGGCACGAGATCCGGAATGTATTGTTATTCCTCTACAAGTTCAATATTTTGAATGGTGTCTTGCCAATAGTTCTGCACTTCAAGCAGCGCTACTTAATTTTACAGGCCAGATATCCTATCATTTTCCTTCCCATCCACTTTGTAAACTGGGAACTCAAATCTCTATCGCACAGAAATTGTTAAGCCAAACAGCACCTGTTGATAGACTCACAGTTTTCACAGATGGGTCTGGGAAAACAGGGAAAGCTGCTGTTAAATGGTTTGATGGCCAAAACTGGCAACATTTAATTGAGGATCAACAAGGCTCCCCACAAGTGGTGGAATTACGAGCAGTCACATTGGCATTTCAACAGTTCCCACAAGCCATAAATGTGGTAACCGACTCTGCTTATGTTGCAGGCCTAGTGTAGAGACTGGATAAAACAGTTCTTGGACAAGTGACAAACCACCTGTTGTTTGGAGTTATGAAGCTCCTGTGGGAAACTGTACAAAAACGCAGCCTACCCTATTATATTCTACACATAAAAAGCCATACTGACTTACCTGGTTTTATAGCAGAAGGAAATGCCTGGGCTGACCAATTAGTATCTGCGGTAGCATTAGGACCTGTACCAAACATTATGCAACAAGCAATTGCTTCTCATCAATTTTTTCACCAGGGTCACAGAGCACTCAGGAGACAGCTTCAACTTTCTACTACTGAAGCTCGATCTATCATTGCCTCATGTCCCAATTGTCAAGGCCAACATTTTCCAACAGTTTATGGAGTAAATCCTAGAGGCTTAGAGGCCCTTCAAATTTGGCAAACTGATATAACTCATATTATGGAATTTGTCTGACAAAAGTATGTACATGTATCATGTACATGTCAGCCCTGTAACTTCAATAAAGAAACTTGCTTCCACATCACCGTGTCGTGTCTCAACAGCGACATCATGTAGTGGATTTTCTAATGATAATGGACGGTTCCAGATCAGGGCACTTCGTAGCCGCGTCAGAGTTCTACTGAGAGACAGTGCATAGTTATATACATCTTGATTCCCTTTGATATGTACATTTGGATTTGGTTGCGGCGCTTCATATGGTTTCCCAAAATGGATTTCATAAGGGCTTACTGTCATCCCACTCCTTGGCTTAATTCTTATCCTTAGGAGTGCTATTGGTAACGCTTGTGGCTATTGAATTTTAGCCTCCTGACATATTTTACTGATTTGCCGCTTAATTGTCTGATTCATCTTTTCTACTTGTCCGCTTGACTGTGGTCTCCACGGTGTGTGGAGATTCCAAGAGATTCCTAGCATTCTGCTTACCTCTTGAACTATAGTTGCTACGAAGTGCGGTCCCCTATCTGAAGATAGGCCTAGGGGTACCCCAAATCTTGGAATAATCTCCCGCAGCAGCCATTTCACTGTCTCCTTAGCTTGGTTGGTGCGACAAGGAAAGGCTTCCGGCCATCCAGAAAAAGTGTCAACCCCAACTAACAAATACCTGTATCCTTGACTTTTAGGCAATTCTACAAAATCAATCTGCCAATAAACACCTGGTTCCATACCTACTTTGATATGTCCCATTTCTATTCTTTTTCTAACCACCGGATTGTTCTTCAAACAGATTTCACATTTCGAATTTATTGACCTTGCCATTGTTAACATCTGTGTCGAGATTATGCTGCGCTTTAAATACGCCACTAAAGCTTCTGCTCCCCAGTGACATTTCTGATGTTCCGTCTGTAAAACTGTCCGCATGATGGTAGGTGGTACAATCACTTGTCCAGTTGCAGTTAGGTACCATCCATCTAACCCAACTGGGCCTTCATTAGCCTAGCTAATTTCTCGTCTTCCTCCGAGTACTTTGGCTTCTGCATTAAATAATTTTGTAAAGGGCTTACCTTCGTGGGTATTAAGGCCATCATATTTGATACCTGTCGTGCAATCCGTCGAGCTGTCCGGTCCGCCAACGTGTTCCCTTCAGCTATTTTGGAATCTCCTCCTTGATGTGCTTTACAGTGCATGATCGCCACCTGTTTGGGTAACTGTACAGCAGTTATCAAATTCAGAATTTCTTTTTGGTATTTTATATTCGTACCTTGCGAAGATAAGAGTCCTCGTTCTTTCCATAGTGCTCCATGTATATGAACCACTCCAAATGCATATTTTGAGTCCGTCCATATATATTTACTCATTGATCCCTGCTCAATTCCAAGGCTCTCGTGAGAGCTATTATTTCTGCTCGTTGTGCTGAAGTTTCTACAGGAAGAGCCTCTGCTTTTATTACCCTATTTTGTGTGGTTACCGCATACCCGGCATATCGTGTCCCGTTTTCTACATAACTACTTCCATCTGTAAAAAGTTCTTGATCAGGCTGTTCAAGTGGGGTGCCCTTCAGGCCAGCCCTTGTTGCATGAGTGTGTTCAATAACTTCCACACAATCATGTTCCAAAGGGCCGTCTTCCACAGGTGCTCCTAAGAAGGCTGCTGGATTTAACAAATTAGTTGTTTTTAAGCTTACATCATCTTGTTCGGTCAGTACCGCCTGGAATTTCATCATCCTGCTAGGGGAAAGCCAATGCCCCCCTTTTTGTTCTAAGACAGTTAATACCATATGAGGTACATATACCTCAATATGCTTTCCCAAAGTCCATTTTCTGGCTTCTTGTATCAAAATCACCGTTGCTGCTACCGCTCTCAAACATGATGGCCAGCCAGAACTCACAGGGTCTAACTGTTTAGAAAAGTACCCTACTGGTCGTTTCCAGCTTCCCAACTTCTGCGTTAAGACCCCTAGTGCCAGCCGTTGCCTTTCATGGACAAACAACTGGAAGTCCTTAGTCAAATCTGGCAGGGCTAATGCTGGCGCCTTAGTCAGGGCTTCTTTTAATTTCTTAAAGCCCTCCCTCTGAGGTCCTTCCCAGATGAAAGTTGGTGACTTCTGTGCCTCATATAGAGGTTTTGCTATGAGTCCATAATCCAATATCCACAACCTACACCAGCCTGCCATACCCAAAAATGTCCTTAATTCATGTAAGTTTTGAGGCTCTGGAATCGCACAGATTGCTCTAATACGATCCATTCCTAGTCATCATTGTCCCTGTGTTATTTCGCAACCCAAATATAATACAGTTGTACAGGCAATTTGAGCTTTCTCTTTCGAGACTTTGTACCCATTGAGGCCTAATTGGTTTAAAATTTCAGTTGTCACTTGGATACATGCTGATTTGTGCTCTGTTGCAATGAAAATATCATCCACATATTGTAGCAGAAGATATTGTGATCGCGGTACCTGAACTTTCTCCTGCATTGTCCATGATTCCAATTCTTTTGCCAGCTGGTTCCCAAAATGCGTTGGACTGTTCTTGAATCCTTGTGGAAGCCTTGTCCATGTCAACTGCATTTTTCGTCCATTGTGCGGGTTCTCCCATTCAAAAGCGAAGAATTTCCTACTATCTTTGTCAAGGGGAATACAGAAGAAGGCATCTTTTAAATCAATTACTGTAAACCATTTGTATTTCTCTTTCACAGGTGTTAACAATGTGTATGGGTTAGCTACTACTGGATGTATATCTTTTGTGATTTCATTAATAGCCCTTAAATCCTGTACCAATCTATATTCTCCATTTGGTTTCTTTACTGGAAAAATTGGGGTATTATATTCTGATTCACATTCTTCTAATATTCCAAACTTTAAGAACTTTTCAATAATTTTCACTATTCCATATCGGGCCTCTAATTTTATGGGATATTGTTTTATCCGTACTGATTTCATTCCTTCCTTCAATTCTACTACTAGGGGTTGAGCCTTTTTCGATTTCCCTGGTATATCAGTTTCCTATACTGTAGGGATCACTGCCTCTTCTACCTCTCTGGATACTTGAACTTTTGGATTTTCCTTCAACACTAGTATCTGTCCTGACTTTGATTCTGGAACTTGCATAATTAATTCCCCATCCTCAAAGACAATTCTTGCATTTAATTTAGATAACAAATCCCGTCCCAACAGGGAGATTGGACAATCAGGCATATACAAGAATTCATGCCATATTTCCTTTCCTCCAAATCGTAGTTCCAGGGGTTGCATGAATGGCCGGGTTTCCTCTTTCCCTGTGGCTCCCACTATTGTAGTTGTCCTTTTCCCTATCTGTCCACATAAATCATTTTAAACTGAGTATGTTGCACCAGTATCTATTAAAAATTGCACTTCTTTCCTCCCTAGCCTTACTTTCACTAGAGGTTCATCCTTTCCTGATTCTAGTCAGCTCTGATTCCCATACTCTCCCCAAACCATTGCCTTGGCCACCTCGGTGTTTCCGAATGGGATTCCTGGCTGCAAATTCTGCCTCATTCTCTGTGGGCACGCATTCTTCCAATGTCCTTCCTGCTTGCAATATGCACATTGGTTAATACCTAATTTATTCAACCTTGATCCTAACTCATTAGACAAGTAATTAAATCCAAACCCCCTTCCTCTACCTCGACCTCCAGGATTGTTCTGGGCTCTGCCCTGCATCACCGCCAGCAGATGTCGCTGTTGTCTTTGAGAACTCTCCTTCTCACGGTTGTTGTATACTTTCCAAGCAGTTTCTAATAGCCTATCCAGATTACGTAGCTCCGCGCCCTCCAGTTTCTGCAGTTTCTTTCTAATATCATCCTGCGACTGCCCTAAGAAAATCACGGCCAGCTGCACTTTAGCTTGCTCTGTTTCTACGTCTAAATCTGTGTATTTCCTAGCCACCTCTTTAAGCCGCTCCAAAAATGCAGACGGGGATGCTGTTTTCTCTTGCCTGACATTATACAGCTTTGACCAATTGATTGGTTTTGGCATAGCATTTTGTACTCCAACAACTATCCACTCCTGGTATCTCCTCAGATTTTCTATTCCTCTTGCAGTATTATAATCCCACATGGGATCTTCAGTCGGAAAATTCTGATCAATTGTCCCTGTGACAATCCCCTGCCTAATGTCTTCTCTAACTCGCTCGTGGGCAGTTCTCAACACCATTTCCTTCTCTGTAGAGTCCATTAGGGTGTCCAGTAATACCTGTATCCCAATCCCAATCAGGATTCTGAGTTTTCAGAATCATCTTTACAACTTGTGCCACTTTACTCGGGTTCTCCTGATGAGTTCCAGCAGATTGTTTCCAGAGTATCAGATCTCCTGGAGTGAAAGGTACTTTAACATATATGGGTCCTTCTGCCCCAACCCCTTGCCGAAGCGGTGCTAATATTGCATTGGATGTCTGCTGTCTAACTTGAATATCCCGCTGCCGTGTTCGGTGGGATATTGGGGTAGTGGGATACTCCTGTTCCTCTATTTCTACCTCATCCTCCCCATCACCTCTTACTCCAGTATCTCTGGGGGCTGGTGGGGCTGACGGAGCCACTAATAAATCAAAATCATCATCTTCCTTATGCTGCAAAGCATTTTCCACTGCCAGACATTTCATACATTTCTTCTCAGTCACACATCCCTCACATTGCTCATCTGATTTTGTGCTAACAACCATTATCCCACACGCCTTTTTCCATTCCTCTTTCCCTCTTAAAATAAAAAACAGTTCTACATATGGTACTTCATCCCATTTGCCCTCGCGCTTACAAATAACATCAATTGTAGGATGGTATTATAGTATAAAGTTCCATTTTCTGCCAACGAACCTGATCCTCTAAATTATACTGTGTCCACCATACATTACAATACTCAACCAATTTCTTTTTTTGCATGTCTTGCCCAAACTGCCCCTCTTTCCAATGCATCAAAATACACCCTAACGGTGATGACCTGGGTATCGGCGGCATTTTATAAGAGTCCAGACCAACACCAAACAACAAAAACTAAAAAAAAATTCCACGTAAGAGATAATACAGATTACCGAAAATACAAGACAAGAATATAGTTGCCGAACCTGCAAAACGAATAATACAGAAAACGAATACTACAGATTACCGAAAATACAGAACCAAATCACTGATTCTGAACCTGCAGAGCTTTCGCTACTGTCTTACGGATGGCGCCTAGGCTTCGCTCTGGAGCTCCATAGCCCAACCAAGCGTAGCTTTCGCCGCGTCTAACAGGCAGGCTTTTACCGGACCAGAAAATATGGTACCATTCCCGATTGGGCACAAGACCCAAAAAATTTGGTACAATTCCTAATTAGGCACAAGACCTGAAAAAAGTTGGCACTATTCCCTATAAAGTACCGTGTCTTACCAATATCCCTGGTCCGTTGGGGGCAGCGGAGGTCGGCTGCTGTCGATGGCTCCCTGAGAATCACTCGGTGCCGGCTGGAGCGAGATCGATGCGCGAGCCGCCTCAGCAATGCCCACAAGGTCCCATCTGGGTCACCAAAACTGTTAGCGTAGAGACAAACACATAACCATTCCAGGTAGGTTATATGTGGTGCTTTATTTCGAGGCCTCGGGAACCAGGGGTATGCACACCCAAATCAGGTTCCAAGACGATCCTTGCGCGTCCGCAATTTAACCCTTAAGTGTTTCACAATCTAATGTATATTCAACAGATTACATCATTTCTTCATGCATATGTATTTGAGGATTGTCTCATCATTTGTGTGGACACCAGCATTTCCTTATCTTCACTTGACTACCCTTGGTATGCTTCTGGCCTTCACAAATGTAGGCTGTGTTCAGATAAGGTTGTTAGTGAAAGCGTAGGCTCTGCTCGGATAAGGTTGTTAGTACATTCTTTCTAAGCACTCCCTAATACCATACTTGTGAAGGTTATATGTGGTTCGTGAGAAAACCGTCACTGTCTGCAGAGACAGACACAAAGTCTGCACATACTTAACTATAAAGATCAACAAAATTAAATGCTAAACACAATATGTATCAAATGCTAAATACAATATACATAACTTATAATTTTAATCTTATTTTAATTGAGCCCTAATTCTTCAGCTAAATTAGCATTTTCCAACAGGGGGAACAACTTCCCTTACTATTAAAGACTGAGGCAAAGAAGGCATTAAGTACCTCAGCCTTGTCCTCATCCCCTGTCACTGTTGTTCCTTCTGCATCCAATAGGGACTGAATATTCTCCCTAGTCCTCCTTTCCCTGTTAATGTATTTGTAGAAAGATTTTTTATTATCTTTCACAGATTTAGCCAGTTTGATTTCTAGTTGGGCCTCAGTCCTTCCGATTTTTTCCCTGCACGATCTCACTTCCTCCCTGTAGTCCACCCAAGATGCCTGTCCCTTCTTCCAAAGCTCATAGACATTCCTCTTCTTTTTGATATCTCTCAAGATCTCCCTGCTCAACCAAGCCGTTTTTTTCCCCCACCGGCTCCTTTTCTGGAACATGGGGATGGCTCGCTCCTGAGCTGCTAGGATTTCATTTTTGAAGAGCGCCCAGCACTCGTGGGCTCCCTTGCCCTTAAGGACTGTCTCCCATGGGACTTTGCTAACCAGCCTTCTGAACAGTCCAAAGTCTGCCCTCTGGAAATTTAATGTGACTGTTTTGCTAAAGCTCAGACAGGTCCAGTCGATTAATGCATGGCTCCGTGGCTGGTGTCACCGCAACAAATTTGGGGGTTTCAACAATGGGATGGCCTACACAGCACCAGGACTACAGGTATCGTATGGGAGCCACCTTTCTCAGAGGGGGAGGGGGGTCTTTGCCCAGGAGCTTGCAGGGCTCGTAGATAGGGCTTTAAACTAGATGTGAAGGGGGATAACATCAGGCTAGCCTGTGACAAGTGGTGGGAGGACAGGGGTCAGGGAGGATACTTCTCCAAAACATCTTATAGGTAATAAAGTGTAGAAAATATATTGGAACAAACTGGACATGCTGTAATCCTAGAAGCCTGCTTGCAGAACCCTGCCTATGACGATCAGTAGAAAGGAATGTGCTAAAGTATCAATGTTTAGACACAAAGGCCTATAGTCAGTTCTTAGATACAAAGCCTTAGTATAAGGCTTCAAGGTTGTGATGTTTTCTGAAAGCTTTGCTATCTCATGAGAATGAGGAGGCTGGCTTGATAAAGTCAGAACCAGGCACGGGAACCGGGTGCGTAGTTCAACAGTGTGACTTTACGATTAGAATATGTTGTAAATATTCTGATTCCATGGAAACATGTACTCTGATTATCTGTATAAATAGACCCTCAGATGTTACAATAAACGAGCAATTATTCATACCTCTGGGAGGACTCGTTCATTGACTCCGGGGCTCTCCTCCCCCAACAAGTGGCGCCCAAACAGGGACCCTAGCGAAAAGTGGAAAGGGTGTATCTTCGACGCCGGACCCTAGCGAAAAGCGGTAAGGGTACCGAACCCTAGCGAAAAGCTGAACTCTAGCGAAAAGCTGAAACCTAGTGAAAAGCTGAACCCTAGCCAAAAGCTGAACCGATAGCGAAAAGCTGAGCCGTTAGCTTCAGGTTTCGGAGGGAAGGCTGTGGGGAGCCGACAGAGATATCGACTGCGAGTCAGTGACTGCGGACTGAGGTAGGAAGGGTCGCTACCTTCCCTCTGCTTTTCTTGCTTGCAGACATGGAATCTGCATATGCTGCAGCACAAAAACTGCTATTAGGTATTCTCGCTAAGCGAGGTGAAGCAGTTGCTGAAAAGGCGTTAGTGAAACTCGTTCTATGGGCTAGGGAGAAAGGATTTCTTGCAAATCCTTCTCATCTTTTTGACTGGGCTGCGTGGCGAGCTGTGGGGGATGAATTATGGGACTGCAAGATCACGAAAAAGGGCACAGAGCCTTTTGGGGGCTGTGGGGAAACTTGGCGGACTGTCGTTAATGCTTTACAAGCGCTGAAGGCGGAGTCAAAGTTTGCCGCTGCTGCTGTGCGCGCCATAGCCCCCCTCCCAATCCCCCGGCTGAAACTCATCCTACCACGACGAGTCGCATGAGTGCTTTCTTTGGGGTGAGCCAGAATTACCCAATGAAAGGAATGACTGGGAAAGTTTGTACCAGCGTCCGCGAGCTCTTAAATCCGGCTGTAAAAAAGGGGAATGCGTCTAAAGACATAGACGACCCCACTGCGCCGGAGGCGCCCGATGTTCACCCATCAGAGGGCGGAAGTACAATGACACAGGAACCGGAAGTGTCCACAGTAGCCGGCTGCACTGATAAAGTGCGGGGTGGACAAAGCTGTCGGGCTAAATTATACCCGCCTCTTCCTCCCCCTCCCGAGACTGTTGCGTTACCAGAAAATAGTAGCGAGGAGTCAGAGGAGGAAGAAGATGGCGTGGCAGAGGAAACACCAGATCTTCGCTGGGAATCAGTTAGTTATGAAGCGATCAAAGAAATTCAAAAAGCTGTAAAAAGAGAAAGTACTGACTGTTTCGTCGCCAAGCTGCCCACTGCCCCAGTGCTCGAGGCAGCCACCGGCTCCATCATGTGCATGAATAATTCACAGCCGCCACGGGATAGTCCTTTGCCACGAAAATGCTGTAACAACCAAAGACTATTACCTGTTAAATAATTGATACAAACCTTATTTTATAATATATGTGCATATTTTAAGTGTTGTATGTGTTCGGTACCGTGTATAGTTTAAATATTCATACCATCGTGCTATTCTTATTGACTGGTCGTAAACAATATTGTATGGGTATATTAAGCCAGCTCTCAAAAGAGTGGTTCTGTGTGTGTGTGTGTGTGTATGCGTGCGTGTGTTTAAAGCGTTTTAAACGTTTGTAAGATTTGCAAATTTGGTTTTGGTTATAGGAGTTTGAGCCTCTGTTTGTTTTCATTAATCTTAAAAAATGCAACTCTGAGACCTTTCAATCTCAAACGTCCACTAAGCCGGCAAACAGGTAGATTTACCTGTGACCTTTGGAGTGAGAGGCTGCAGAGGACACAATTTTAAAATGCCTAAAAAAAAACCAAACCAAAAAAAACAAAACAAAAAACCACGCTGTGTGTGAGTTTCCCCCACCCTATTCCTTCACCCCCCTCTTCGCCCTTACTCCTGATTTTTTTTGAATGTGAATTTTTTTTGTTTTGTTTCAGCTTGAGAGTCCTTATCTCTCTCTAGAGGAGTAACAATTTATGAAGAACACTCTGCATTCCAGTGTCCCTTATCAGATCAACAACTGCTGGGTCCTAGTGCAGACAACTGTAAATGGGATTTTAGCCAGACACTAATGAAAATGAAAGCGTGATTTAAGAGTCCAAAAGAAGTATTGCCACCTTTCCCACCTGTGTATACCACCCAAAGCAGTTGTGTTGCTCAATTAATACCATTTCAAAGATTGTATTAGAGAAAATAGGCCTTCAAGTCGCACCTGAAAAAATTCAAACCTGTAAATATCTTGAGTGGAAAATTTTGAATGCCACAATTGAACCCCAGCAAACCAAATTGCAAATAGTAGTTAAAACAATTTACAAAAGCTCCTAGGATCAATCAATCGAGTTAAACCTTATTTGGGTATAACTAATGCAGACCTAAGTCCATTATTTGATCCTCTTAAGGGGGGACATGGCTTTAACAGCACTTCGTACTTTTACGAGTGATGCACAACAAACTTTGGGCAAAATTGAAAAAGCCATTGCTCAGAGAAAAGCCCATAGAGGGCTTGATGGTCATCCAGTATGTATGTTTGTTTTAGTACCTTTTAAAAGGGAAGCTCCCCAAACTGAAAACAAAGAAAGGGCAAGTAGAGACTTCAGATCTAGTATACTAGTGGCAGGGAAAGATAATTTGGAAAGGTATAAACAGGAATTATGTGACATGTTGCAAAAACATCAGTTGCAAATCGCACCAGAAAAGGTGCAGAGTGTTGCACCATGGATGTATTTGGGGTGGAAAAATTTTGGATAAAACCATCAAACCACAAAGGGTATCATTTAGAATTAACATCCAAACACTTAACGATGGGCAGATCTTGCTGGGTAATATCTATTGGATCAGGAATTTGATAGGGGTGGATAATCAAACGTTGTTACCTCTGCTTGAGTTGTTAAAAGGAGATACAGATATATTAGCACCAAGGAAACTAACAAAGGAAGCAGAACAAATTGTAAAAAAAAAATCCAGTAAGCAACAGACAAGCACATCGCGTAGCATATAGGTGCCCTGTCAATTTTTTGATCATCGATAACGCTTTGTCAGCCTGTTGGGTTAATAATGCAATGGGTTGAAACCGATTTGGACAAATTAAAAAAATATATAATGGCAGTTCTTGTCTAATCAGCCATCAAATACGATTGTAACAAGAGTAGAAATGTTTGCACAGTTAATCATGAAAGGTCAAGATCGGATAGATGAATTGAATGGGAAAGAGCCTGAAACAATAGTCATTCCAATGACAGAACAATATTTACAATGTAGTATGCAGAACAGTTTAGAATTACAAGTGACCTTGGCAAACTTTAGTGGACAAATTAAAATTCATCATCCAGGCCATCGGTTGATAACCTTTTTGCAACAAGAATGTCTAGAGGAAAAATCTAAGTGTAATACCACACTGGTAAATGGGCTGACAGTTTTTACAGATGGGAGTGCAACACCTTATTGGCATTCCACATTCACCAACAGGTCAAGCAATTGTAGAACACTCTCATGCAACCTTAAAGTCACTTTTGCAAAAACAAAAGGGGGGAGAAATGTTACCTCCTAGTGAAATAATTGCAAAGGCGACTTATGTGTTGAACTTTTTGCGTTTAACTGGAAATAGAACTAGTCCTCCTATTGTAATCCATCACAGAGTTTGGACTGAATAACCAGGACCAGCAAGGTATCAAAGTACTATACAAAGACTGGGACTCAGGTGAATGGGAAGGACCTGTTGAGCTAAAAATGACAGGAAGAGGTTATGTATGTGTCATTACAGACAGCGGTCCAAGATAGGTTCCAGCGAAATAGGTCAGTAATAATGGATGCTTGTGTAATGTATAGTTGTACCTATAACATCACTCAAAAAGGTCAGAATGTAAATGCTACTTTACCTGTGTATAGAAATGCTACAGCCTTGTATAGTTATATCTCTCCTAAAGTATCACATTCTTTTTCTTTTCCAGTTGCTTTGCCTGTAGAAATTTTTACGAATAGAATATGTTGTAAATATTCTGATTCCATGCAAACATGTACTCTGATTATCTGTATAAATAGTCCCTCAGATGTTACAATAAACGAGCAATGATTCATACCTCTGGGAGGACTCGTTTATTGACTCTGGGGCTCCCCTCCCCCAACAATAAAGGGTCGACTAGGAAGGCGATGCGACCGGCAGCGCAGCTGAAGTGGCCTCTATACAAATGCATGAAGCTTGGGTAACAAGCAGGAGGAGCTGGAAGCTACCGTGCTACTAGAAAGCTATGATCTAGTTGCCATCATGGAAACTTGGTGGGATGAATCCCATGACTGGAGTGTGGCTATCGATGGCTACAGGCTGTTCAGAAGGGACAGACCAGGAAGGAGGGGTGGAGGCATTGCCCTCTAACTCAGGAAAGGGATAGAATGTGAAGAGCTGTCGCTGAAGTGTAGCCACAAACAAGTTGAAAGCTTGTGGGTCAGAATTAAAGACAGAGGAACCAGCGGGAACCTTGTGGTTGATGTATACTACAGGCCACCCGATCAAGGAGAGCCAACCGATGAAGTCTTCTTCCTTCAGCTACAGGAAGCTTCGTGCTCGCAAGCTCTCATTCTACTCAGGGACTTGAACTGACATATGCTGGAAAAGTAGCACAGCAAGCTGTAGGCAATCCAGGAGACTCCTGGAGTGCACTGAAGATAATTTCAATTTCAGCTGACAGGGACTCCCACCCGAGGGGATGCAATACTGTACCAGATGGTCACTAATACAAGTGAACTCACCAGTGACATTAGGATTGGAGGCAGCCTGGGCTGCAGTGATCACACACTGGTGGAACTCAAGGTCCAGAGGGATATGGGACAGGCAAGGAGTGTAGTCAGGACCCTAAATTTCAGGAAAGCAGACTTCTGGCTGTTACTCGGTAGGACCCCCTGGGACATGGTCCTTGGGGACAAGGGAGCGGAACAGAACTGGCAAATATTTGAGGATGCTTTCCATAAAGGTCAATGAGAAGCTCAACATGAGCCGGCAATGTGTACTCGCAGCCCAGAAGGCAAATCGTATCCTGGGCTGCATCAAGAGAAGCGTGGCCAGCAGATTGAGGGAGGTGATTCTGTCCCTCTACTCCTCTCTCGTGAGACCTCATCTGGAGTACTGTGTCCAGTTCTGGAATCCTCAACATAAGAAGGATATGGAGCTGTTGGAGTGGGTCCAGAGGAGGTCTGCAAGGATGATCAGAGGTCTGGAGCGCCTCCCATATTAAGACAGGCTGAGACAGTTGGAATTGTTCAGACTGGAGAAGAGAAGGCTCCGAGGAAACCTTATAGCAACCTTCCAGGACCTGAAGGGGCTACAGGAAAGCTGGGGAGGGACTGTTCACAAAGACTGGTAGCGGGAGAACTAGGGGCAATGGCTATAAACTGGAGAGGAACAGATTTAGACTAGACATAACGAGGAATTTCTTCACGATGAGGGTAGTGAGGCACTGGAACAGGTTGCCCAGGGAAGCTGTGGTTGCCCCTTCCCTGGAGGTGTTCAAGGCCGAGTTGGATGGGGCATTGGGCAGCCTGATCTACTGGGAGGTGTTCCTGCCACTACATAAGATCAAGTTTTGATACAGGGTGTAGTGGGAGAAAGGACTCTGACTAAACCTTTGTTGGTTACCATTGGAAATACGGGGCTGACAAATGGGAGAACGGATTTTTTTAACTTTTGCTGTGTTGCAGAAGCTGGGCCCAGGGACCGTTTTGGGACAGAAGGTAAGGAAATAGGTGTGGTAGTAATGCCAAGTATGTGTAAGATTAATTGGGACTAAGATAAATCATGAAGCTGGTACCAAGCATATTGGACTAAACATTATTAAAAACACCAGGTGTTCTGAGCTTGACATACAGGATGATGTATCTTGAATGTGTGATAAAGCCAGGCTGGGGAAAACCGCCTGGGAATAAGTGAACTGGAGATATGACTGAGAACAGTCACAAGAGTGTGGAATACACAAAACCAAAAACATCTTGTTTGTCTGAAGGTCGGAAAACTGAGGAACTGTAAAAAGATCTGCCTGAATGAGAGAAGCTACTACTAAGAGAAATAGTAGTAGTACTTTCTTAATTTGACTCCTGTATGCCGTGCTGATTAAAAAGAATATGCTTAAAGAAATCTGCAAGGTTTGCATCTCTCTCATCGCTACAAAGAGGTGGCTTGCCTGGAAAAAGGAATGAAACCAACTAGGGAATTGAAGACCCCAGCCCTGAAATACTATTAGATTAACTTTTGCATGAATAGTGCACGAAGAACACATAGGGAGGTGGAATCTTTAGTTGTGAAAGATATAATTGTCCAAGAGTTCCTTTGTTCTGGGGCCCTCCCCCCCACCCAGCCCGGACTGTAATAAATAGACTCTGTGACAGAACCTAGAATTTGATCCAGATGGGACACTAGGACATGTCTCTGGACCCTTCCAGCTCCAAAGGTCTACATTGCCAGCAGACGGATGAATTCACATGAGAGCTTTGGAGTGGGAGGCTGCAGAGAGAAAGAGTTTAAATTCTGTCATGGCGACCCGGAGGGGACTGGCTTGAGTCTGGCACTCCAGGAGGCAGGGTACAAGTCCCTGTGCTCCATTATGGCCTTTACAGGGTGAGTTCAAGTCTCACCCTTGCTTCAGCTTTGTCAGGGTGTGCAGCCTGATAAGCGTAATGCAGGAAATATACCCCGTGTAAAAAGGGAACACCCTTAGTCAAGGTATTGTTCTGTATGAGAAGGTTTCAGTACCTCTTGGGATGACTTCGAGCCTCATCCTTACTGCAGATTGGGTAAGAATTTACGGTACAGCAGGCCTTTCAAAGGAAAAAAAAAATAAAAAAAGAGTGCGCATTTAAATTACATCACGAAGTTTGGCCATTTCTGACAGAAGGAGATGGACCCTCAAAGATAGTGGCCACCACAAGGAGCTTTTTTGACTGGCAGAAATGCACTTTTTAGCAACATTATCTTGAAGATAGATTTCTAAAGCAAATGGGTTATTAGCCATTAGTTGTTTAGCCCTGGCCCAGCCAATTTCAGTAGCTAAAATCAAGCAGTTGGGCTCCCAACCCGCACACCCCCAGAGAGACCCATGGACCTCTATGGGTTGCAGGGAGACAGCTTGCCTCATCGTGGTCTTCACTACAGGCTACAGGGGAATCTCTTCTCCAGTGCCTGGAGTGCCTCCTTCCCCTCTTTCTTCACTGACCTTGGTGTCTGCAGAGTTGTGTCTCGTATTCTCACTCCTCTCTTCTGACTGCTGATGGTGCTGTGCTGGTTTGCATTTCCCTTCCCCCCCCCCCCCCCCGCCTTTCTTCAATATGTTATAACAGAGGCGCTACTACTGTCACTGACTGGCTCAGATTTGGCCAGCAGTGGATCCATCTTGGAGCAGGCTGGCATTGGCTCTGTCAGATGTAGGGGAAGCTTCTAGCAGCTTCTCATTTAAACCACCCCTGTAGCCCCTCCACTACTGAAAACTTGCCATGCAAATCTAGTACAGGATGAATTTATCATCCTCACAAGAGCCAGTTGCCAGGAAATGGAAAGCTTATACTAAAGCTTCCAGATAAATACAGTTTCCTACAGGAAGTTATGCCTAGGCTGCAGAACTCCTTTCAGTAACTCTATGCTATATAACATACTTAATAGGTGTCTTCCATTTTCAACAGTAGATAGGATTGTGAAACCAGCTGGATACAAGCCATTATTCATCACCAACATCTCTTATCCAAACAATCTGAAGATGCCAGATCCTTTTGATCCCCCCCTTAGGGGGGGAGATGCCTAATCCTTTTGATTCCTTGATGACCTGAAGTGTCATGAGCCCATTGAACTAGAAATAATTCACCTTTATGTTGCCAGTCCAAATCTGTTTGGAACACTTTAGCAGCCTTATCCACTCACTGGTTGTTTCGATGTTCCTCAGTGGCTCGACCCTTGGGTACATGAACATCCACATGATGTACCTTTACAACTAGTTTCTCTAGCTGAGTTGTAATATCTTGCCAAAATGTGGCAGCCCAAAGGAGTTTACCTCTGTGCTGCCAGTTGTTTCATTACCATTGCTTTAACCACCCACACAAAGCATTTGCTACTATCCATGAGTCAACATAAAGTACTGGCCACTTTTCCTGTTCTGCAATGTCTAAAGCCAGCTGGACGGCTTTTACTTCTGCAAATTGTCTCAATTGACCTTCCTACAAGACAGCAGGATCCATCAGTGAACAGAGTACACTGTCATTTTCTGATAGCTGATTATATGGTGGGGCTTCTTTAGCATGTGTTACCACCTCCTCTGGTGGCATTCCAAAGTCTTTGCCTTCCAGCCAGTCCATAACCACTTCTAAGATTTCTGGACAATTAGGGCTTTCTCTTCGGGCTCACTGAGTGATTAATGCAATCCACTTACTCCATGTAGCATCAGTGGAATGATGAGAAGAAGAAACTTTACCCTTGAATATCCAGCCCAGAGCTGGTAATTGGGGTGCTAGGAGGAGCTGTGCTTTAATGCCAATCACTTCTGAAACAATCACTCCTTCATATGCTGCTAAGATTTATTTTTCAGTTGGAGTATAGTCGGCCTCAGAGCTTTTGTATCCTCGACTCCAGAATCCTAGGGGTTGACCCCATGTCTCCCCTGGTGCTTTCTGCCAGAGGCTCCAGGTAGGACATTGTCTCCTGCTGTGGTATAGAGCACATTTTTGATGTCTTGTCTTGTTTGGACTGACCCCAGGGCTACTGCGTGCACAATCTCTTTTTTAATTTGTTCAAAGGCTTGTCGTTGTTCAGGGCCCCAGTTAAAATCGTTTTTCTTTCGAGTCACTTCATAAAGAGATCTCACAATCTGACTGTAATCAGGAATGTTTATTCTCCAGAAACCCATAATGCCTAGGAAGGCTTGTGTTTCCTTTTTGTTAGTTGGTGGAGACATAGCTGTTATTTTGTTGATCACATCTAATGGGATCTGGCAATACCCATCTTGCCATTTAATTCCTAAAAAATGGATCTCCTGTGCAGGTCCTTTGACCTTATTTTGTTTTATGGCAAAAAATAGCTTTCAGGAGGATTTGGACTATTTTTTCCTCTTTCTCATGAACTTCCTCTCCTGTGTTACCCCACACAATGATGTCATTGATGTATTGCAGGTGTTCTGGAGGTCCACCCTTCTCCAGTGCCATCTGGATCAGTCCATGGCAAATGGTGGGGCTGTGTTTCCACCCTTGGGACAGTCGATTCCAGGTGTACTGGATGCCCCCCCAGGAAAAAGCGAACTGTGGCCTGCACTCTGCTGCTAAAGGAATAGAGAAAAAAGCATTAGCAATATCAATTGTAGTGACCACCTGGCTGCCTTTGATTCCAGTTCATATTGCAGTTCTAACATGTCTGGTACGGCAGCACTCAGGGGTGGTGTAACCTCATTTAGACCACAATAATCCACAGTTAATCTCCATTCATTATTAGCCTTTCGCACAGGCCATATAGGACTATTAAAAGGTGAATGAGTTTTGCTGATCACTCCTTGATTTTCCAGTTGACAGATCAGCTTCCATATGGGAGTCAGAGTCTCGGTTGGTATGATATTGTTATCAATGAACCGTGGTGTTAGCAATTGGCAGGTGTTAGTCTTCAACCTTCAGCAATCCCACAGCAGAAGAATGCTCTGTAAGGCCAGACAAGGTAGACAGCTGTTTAATATTCTGTCTCTACAGCTGCCATACCAATGGCCCACTTATACCCTTTTGGATCTTTATGGTAGCCTCTTTTGAGAGGCCTAGAATGCATGGGGCATCTGGGCCAGTTACAATGAGGTGCTTTTCCAATTTATTCCTGGTTAGGCTCACTTCGGCCTCCACTACAGTCAGTTCTTGAGACTCCCCTGTCACTCCAGAAACAGTGATGTGCCGCGATTGAGAGACGGGACGCAGCTTGATGCAAGCAAATGTCGTCTTTATTGCGCAGCTAACTTATATTTATACTAGTTACAGCTAATTTAGGCTCATACATATTGCAAAAAGCAAGCTCATTATTGGCTAATACAAAAGGGTCTTGTCTCTAAACATCTGCCTCACTTAACGACAGTTTCCTGCCATTCAACAACAAGTACCCGCGATCAAGCCAGCAATCTTTGTTAAAGTTCTTATCTCACTCCCTCCCAGGGCCTGTGGCCAACAAGTTCCAGCACGTCTGCTTTTATCAACTGATCTGTGCTGGGGGTTTTCTTGAAGCCAGACAGATCCTGTGCAACAGTGATGATTCTGTCCGTTTATGATTTGATGGCAATAGGGTGCTCTGTGCACCAGTATCTACAAGGGTTTATACTTTTGTGGTTCTCTCATGCCAGGCCTTCGAATCCATGCAATCCCATAAACTCGATTGTTCCTCTCCTCCACCTGGCTGGAGGCAGGGCCACTCTCATTTGTTTGGATCATAGGGGGTCGAAACCCATCCTGCTTACCCATACCTGGAATTAGGTTTGCATCCACTGGATACTGGAGCAGCATTTCTCATGAAAGAAACTCTGTGTGACTTTCTTTTTAACTCATGAACTATTGACTTGAGGGCAGCAGTAGTTTTTCCTTCCCATCTCCTCATGCCCTCTCTGTGATCACGCAGGAAAAAAACACAGGATGCGTAGTGGTGTTTGCTGGGTCTCAGACTGTTTTTTGTAGGAGGACGTCTTTTCTTCATGACTGAGATGTGGGTCTGTGAGAAGGAGGATTTATCCTCCCTGTGAGACAGCTTATCAAACAGTTTGTCAAATGAGTATTCAAATCTGTGGAACATTTTGGACATTTTTCCAGATAATTTCCCCAGAGCTGAAAAGCAAGCTTGTAAAGACTGAGAGAGAAGACTGAGTCTTCATACTGTCGGAATCTGTCAACCACTTCACCCACTGTCAGATTACCAGCAGTTTCTCCCCAAATCATTGTTGACAATGTTAGCGTAGAGACAGACACATAACCAGTCCAGGTAGGTTATATGTGGTGCTTTATTTCGAGGCCCCGGGAACCTGGGGTATACCCAAATCAGGTTCCAAGACCATCCCGGCGCGTCCGCAATTTAACCCTTAAGTGTTTCATAATCTAATGTATATTCAACAGATTACATCATTTTTCATGCATATGTATTCGAAAATTGTCTCATCATTTGTGGACACCTGCATTTCTTTGTCTTCGGTTAACTGCCCTTGGTATGCTTCTGGCCTTCACAAATGTAGACTGTGTTCAGATAAGGTTGTTAGTGAAAGCGTAGGCTCTGCTCGGATAAGGTTGTTAGTACATTCTTTCTAAGCACTCCCTAATATCATACTTGTGAAGGTTATATGTGGTCTGTGAGAAAACTGTCACTGTCTACAGAAACAAACGAAGTCTGCACAAACTTAACTATAAAGATCAATGAAGTTAAAGGCTAAATACAATACATATCAATTGCCAACTATAATTCTAGTCTTACTTAATTAAACTCTAATTCTTCAGCTAAATTAACATTTTTCCAACATTTCCCCCCTTTGAAAATACTTCATTTTCTGCAAGTATTTTCATTTACACAGCTGTTTCTTGGTAAACCGGCGGGAGTGTTGGGTATTGTGGGTATTCTCGTGTGATGGCTCCGATGATTCTGTGTGTCCAATTGCTTCTACGAACAATTTCTTTTCGTATACACAGATATACTAAACAAATTGCGAGAAAGATAATCAGGAGGGTAAATAGTGTTTCAGCCAGGGATTGAATCCAGCCAGTAAGATGAATTCCTAATCCATTGAACAGTTCCCCAATCCAGTTATGACTAATTACCTCCTTTTCTCTTTCAGCCTCCTTTTCTACTTTCCCGAGTTGTGAAATATCATATTCTATGTCCGCAGTTACATTTGGTATATGTACACAGCAATGATCAGTCCGGTCTTTGAGGTACCCGCATACTCCATGTTCTTTTAATAGCAATATATCTAATGCCATTCTGTTCTGCAAGGTCATTTTGGTTGTGGCCTGCAATTGCAAATTTAGATCTCTGAATCCTTTCTTGGTTACTCTAGCTAGTCTTTCAGTTTGTCCAATTAAATCATAAATCATTTCCCTATTACGATAAGCAGCTACCTGAGCAAAAAGAGATTCCAGCGCCCAACCTACTTTAACTCCAGTTGAAGGTTCTTGCCAAATATCATCTATATCTTCAATATCATTGTTTATGTCTCTTCTAGTTCGAATCTGTAAGGTTTCTAATCTACCTTTAAAAGGGGATCGCTTCCAAATCGGGCATAGGGTAGGTAAGCCCAAAGTTATTTCCCGTACTGGTCCTGTCACTGGGAGGTGGGTAGTCCAGGTTCCATCGTTAGCTGCCCATACAAAGTTACCCATACTATGTATTGTCGAGTATCTGCAATCTGTTTCTGGGATTGGTATTACTTTTCCGTTAACTTTCAGATCTCGACATGAACATCCTGTTATTAAAGCTATTCTTACAGGAGGGATTGTTATTTGTTTAGGGTCTGTGTCACAATCAAAAGTCTTAGAGCAGTTCCACCATGAAACACTCTCAATGATATCCCGACTGACCTTGTTTGTTGCCAATAATGCTAAATCATTTGTGACACTCTGTTTCCCTGTTCATCTGAAACACCAAGGTGTGTCACCTCCATATTGGAATTTTTGTAAGATGCTAGTTGACCAGACAGAATCCCATTTTGTGTTTATCTCATCCTTTTCTCGGCATACCCACTCCTTCCTCTCCTGAGGGGCTATGATTTCTTTAACCACATCATATGTACACCATCCCACGTCTCCAAAACTAAACATTGAATTACTTTGGACAAACTGATGGTTTAGTAATTTGTAACAATCCTCTCGCCTTCCTGGCAATTTCCATTGCTGCTTTATATACTGTTTTTGTTTCACCTGTAACACTCTCGTTTCTTGTTTGCATACTGTATTGTTCCCTACATTCTTTGGGAATGGAAAAGTCATTATTCCCCATTTTATTGGTTCCCCTGCTGTTTTCGGCAAGGGTAAACATGCTGTAATTCTACTAGTATTCTGTATTTTTGCAAAATCTTTGATTAAGCCAATTATCAGGTTTTCTTCAGGATCACCCCGAGGTATATTCATTACCTGGGGCAGTTGGGTTGATTCTATTGCTCGTTTTACTCTAATTCTAGTGATGTTTATTTCACTGTATCCAGAAGCAGTTTCATTCTGGTATTGGCATCTATATGCCCCCATATCTGATTCATCTATTCGTTTAATAGTCTGAACGAACATTCCTCCTAATCTTAATTCTGTTAAATGCCTGTTATCATTAGGGATTTTCTTCCCTTTCCTTGTCCATCCAAACTCCCTAGGTAGTGGATCATCCAATAGGCAATAGATAAGTATATCACTGTCCAGAGGAATCTGATAGTATGAATGTCCTGCCTTTATCCCATGATCCTGAAGGGGGTTACGTAAACAGAATTTATTTGATACCTTGCCTCTAGATTTCTGTTTTCCCTTTAATTTCCATCCATACCTGTTTAATTCTAAATTCCTCGGGACAGTGTTTTTGAACTTGCAAAACAGAGTGGCATTTTGTCCAGTGACAGATTTCATCATTTCCTTTTTCTGCGGAACCCTTACAAAAGTGATAACCATTAGGGGTGTCAAGGACCAGATTACAATTAAGGTACTATACACAAAATTCGACATTTATCTGCTTTTCAGTCTCAGTTTTGTTGGTCTAAGAGTTTCTACTTCCCAATTTCTAGGAACCTTTTTCACTCGGGTATAATGAATCCAAGAGTCTATTCCTTTTACTTTTACCGCAGTAAATGTTGTTAGTAGTACCAAGTATGGTCCATTCCACCGTTCTTTCAGTGGTTCTTCATTCCAATCTCGAACGTAGACCTGGTCTCCTGGTTCAATTTCGTGTACTGGATTTTCTAATGATAACGGACGGTTCCAGATCAGGGCACTTCGTAGTGGCGTCAGAGTTCTACTGAGAGACAGTACATAGTTATATACATCTTGATTCCCTTTTATATGCACATTTAGATTTGGTTGCGGCGCCTCATATGGTTTCCCAAAAAGGATTTCATAAGGGCTTACTGTCATCCTACTCCTTGGCTTAATTCTTATTCTTAGGAGTGCTATTGGTAACGCCTGTGGCCATTGAATTTTAGCCTCCTGACATATTTTACTGATTTGCCGCTTAATTGTCTGATTCATCTTTTCTACTTGTCCGCTTGACTGTGGTCTCCACGGTGTGTGGAGATTCCAAGAGATTCCTAGCATTCTGCTTACCTCTTGAACTATAGTTGCTATGAAGTGCGGTCCCCTATCTGAAGATAGGCCTAGGGGTACCCCAAATCTTGGAATAATCTCCCGCAGCAGCCATTTCACTGTCTCCTTAGCTTGGTTGGTGCGACAAGGACAGGCTTCCGGCCATCCAGAAAAAGTGTCAACCCCAACTAACAAATACCTGTATCCTTGACTTTTAGGTAATTCTACAAAATCAATTTGCCAATAATCACCCGGTTCCATACCTACTCTGATATGTCCAATTTCTATTCCTTTCCTAACCACCGGATTGTTCCTGAAACAGATTTCACATTTTGAATTTATTGACCTTGCCATTGTTAACATCCGTGTTGAGATTATGCTGCGCTTTAGATATGCCACTAAAGCTTCTGCTCCCCAGTGACATTTCTGATGTTCCGTTTGCAAAACTGTCCGCATAATAGTTGTTGGTACAATTACTTGTCCGGTTGCAGTTAGGTACCATCCATCTGAACCCAACTGGGCCTTCAGTAATCTGGCTAATTTCTCATCCTCCTCCGAGTACTTTGGCTTCTGCGTTAAATAATTTTGTAAAGGGCTTACCTTCGTGGGTATTAAGGCCATCATATTTGATACCTGTCGTGCAATCCGTCGAGCTGTCCGGTCTGCTAACGCATTCCCTTCAGCTATTTTGGAATCTCCTCCTTGATGTGCCTTACAGTGCATGATCGCCACCTGTTTGGGTAACTGTACAACAGTTATCAAATTCAGAATTTCTTTTTGGTATTTTATATTCGTACCTTGCGAAGATAAGAGTCCTCGTTCTTTCCATAGTGCTCCGTGTATATGAACCACTCCAAATGCATATTTTGAGTCTGTCCATATATTTACTCGTTGATCCCTGCTCAATTCCAAGGCTCTCGTGAGAGCTATTATTTCTGCTCGCTGTGCTGAAGTTCCTACAGGAAGAGCCTCTGCTTTTATTACCCTATTTTGTGTGGTTACCGCATATCCGGCATATCGTGTCCCGTTTTCTACATAACTACTTCCATCTGTAAAAAGTTCTTGATCAGGCTGTTCAAGTGGGGTATCCTTTAAGTCAGCCCTTGTTGCATGAGTGTGTTCGATAACTTCCACACAGTCATGTTCCAAAGGGCCGTCTTCCATGGGTACTCCTAAGAAGGCTGCTGGATTTAACAAATTAGTTGTTTTTAAACTTACATCATCTTGTTCAGTCAGTACTGCCTGGTATTTCATCATCCTGCTAGGGGAAAGCCAATACCCCCCTTTTTGTTCTAGGACTGTTAACACCATATGAGGCACATATACCTCAATACGCTTCCCCAAAGTCAGTTTTCTGGCTTCTTGTATCAGGGTCACCGTTGCCGCTACCGCTCTCAAACATGATGGCCAGCCAGCACTCACAGGGTCTAATTGTTTAGAAAAGTACCCTACTGGTCGTTTCCAGCTTCCCAACTTCTGTGTCAAGACCCCTAGTGCCAGCCGTTGCCTTTCATGGACAAACAACTGGAAGTCCTTAGTCAAATCCCGCAGGCCTAATGCTGGTGCCTTAGTCAGGGCTTCTTTTAATTTCTTAAAGGCCTCCCTCTGAGGTCCTTCCCAGATGAAAGTTGGTGACTTCTGTGCCTCATATAGAGGTTTTGCTATGAGTCCATAATCCAGTATCCATAACCTACACCAGCCTGCCATACCCAAGAATGTCCTTAATTCATGTAAGTTTTGAGGCTCTGGAATCGCACAGATTGCTCTAATACGACTCGTTCCTAGTCGTCGTTGTCCCTGTGTTATTTCGCAACCCAAATATAATACAGTTGTGCAGGCAATTTGAGCTTTCTCTTTCGAGACTTTGTACCCGTTAAGGCCTAGTTGGTTTAAAATTCCAATTGTCACCTGGATACATACTGATTTGTGTTCTGTTGCAATTAAAATATCATCCACATATTGTAGCAGAAGATATTGTGATCGTGGTACCTGAAATTTCTCCTGCATTGTCCATGATTCCAATTCTTTTGCCAGCTGGTTCCCAAAATGCGTTGGACTGTTCTTGAATCCCTGTGGAAGCCTTGTCCATGTCAACTGCATTTTTCGTCCATTGTGCGGGTTCTCCCATTCAAAAGCGAAGAGTTTCCTACTATCTTTGTCGAGAGGAATACAGAAGAAGGCATCTTTTAAATCAATTACTGTAAACCATTTGTATTTCTCCTTCACAGATGTTAACAATGTGTATGGGTTAGCTACTACCGGGTGTATATCTTTCGTGATTTCATTAATAGCCCTTAAGTCCTGTACCAATCTATATTCTCCATTTGGTTTCTTTACTGGAAAAATTGGGGTATTATATTCTGATTCACATTCTTCTAATATTCCAAATTTTAAAAATTTTTCAATAATTTTCACTATTTTATATCGGGCCTCTAATTTGATGGGATATTGTTTTATCCGTACTGATTTCATTCCTTCCTTCAATTCTACTACTAGCAGTTGAGCCATTTTCGATTTCCCTGGTATATCAGTTTCCCATACTGTAGGGATCACTGCCTCTTCTACTTCTCTGGGTATTTGAACTTTTGGATTTTCCTTCAACACTAGTATCAGTCCTGACTTTGATTCTGGAACTTGCATAATCAATTCTCCATTCTCAAAGACAATTCTCGCATTTAATTTCGATAACAAATCCCGTCCCAGCAGGGAGATTGGACAATCAGGCATATACAAAAATTCATGCCATATTTCCTTTCCTCCAAATCGTAATTCTAGGGGTTGCATGAATGGCCGAGTTTCCTCTTTCCCTGTGGCTCCCACTATTGTAGTTGTCTTTTTCCCTATCTGTCCACATAAATCATTTAAAACCGAGTATGTTGCACCAGTATCTACTAAAAACTGCACCTCTTTTCCCCCTAGCCTTACTTTCACTAAGGGTTCATCCTTTCCCGATTCTAGTCAGCTCTGATTCGCATAGTCTCCCAAAACCATCGCCTTGGCTACTTCGGTGTTTCCAAATGGGATTCCCGGCTGCAAACTCTGCCTCATTCTGTACGGGCACGCATTCTTCCAATGTCCCTCCTGCTTGCAATATGCACATTGGTTAATGCCTAATCTATTCAGCCTTGGTCCTAAGTCATTAGGCAAGCAATTAAATCCAGCCCCCCTTCCCCGTCCGCGCACCGAGCCTCTTCCTCTACCTCGACCTGCAGGATTGTGCTGGCCTCTGCCCTGCATCACCGCCAGTAGATGTCGCTGTTGTCTTTGAGAACTCTCCCTTTCGCGGTTATTGTACACTTTCCAAGCAGTCTCTAATAGCCTATCCAGATAACGCAGCTCCGCGCCCTCCAGTTTTTGCAGTTTCTTTCTAATATCATCCTGCGACTGCCCTAAGAAAATCAGGGCCAGCTGCACCTTAGCTTGCTCTGTTTCTACGTCTAAATCTGTGTATTTCCTCGCCACCTCTTTAAGCCGCTCCAAAAATGCAGACGGGGATTCTGTTTTCTCCTGCCTGACATTATACAGTTTCGACCAATTAATTGTTTTTGGCATAGCATTTTGTACTCCAACAACTATCCACTCCTGGTATCTCCTCAGATTTCCCATTCCTCTTGCAGTATTATAATCCCACATGGGATCTTCAGTCGGAAAATTCTGATCAACTGTCCCTGTGACAATCCCCTGCCTAATGTCTTCTCTAACTCGCTCACGGGCAGTTCTCAACACCATTTCCTTCTCTGTGGAGTCCATTAGAGTATCTAGTAATACCTGTATATCATCCCAATCAGGATTTTGGGTTTTCAGAATCATCTTTACAACTCGTGCCACTTTACTCGGGTTCTCCCGATAAGTTCCAGCAGATTGTTTCCAGAGCATCAGATCTCCTGGAGTGAAAGGTACTTTAACATATACGGGTCCTTCTGCCCCAACCCCCTGCCAAAGCGATGCTAATATAGCACTGGGTGCCTGCTGTTTAACTTGAATATCCCGCTGCCGTGTTCGGTGGGATACTGGGGTAGTGGAATACTCCTGTTCTTTTAGTTCTACCTCATCCTCCCCATCACCTTCTACTCCAGTATCTCTGGGGGCTGGTGGGGCCGACGGAGCCACTAATAAATCAAAATCATCATCTTCCTTATGCTGCAAAGCATTTTCCACTGCCAGACATTTCATACATTTCTTCTCAGTCACACATCCCTTACATTGCTCATCCGATTTTGTACTAACGACCATTATCCCACACGCCTTCTTCCACTCCTCTTTCCCTCTTAAAATAAAGAACAGTTCTACATATGGTACCTCATCCCATTTGCCCTCACGCCTACAAAATTGCATCAATTGTAGGATGGTACTATAGTCTAAAGTTCCATTTTCTGGCCAACGAACCTGACCCTCTAAATCATACTGTGTCCACCATACATTACAATACTCAACCAATTTCCTTTTTTGCATTTCCTGCCCAAACTGCCCCTCTTTCCAATGCATCAGAATACACCCTAACGGTGATGACTTAGGTATCGGTGGCATTTTATAACAGTACAGACCAGTACCAAACAACAAACTAAACAAACTTCCACGTAACAAATAATACAGATTACTGAAAAATACAAGATCAGAACACTGTTGCCGAACCTGCAAAACGAATAATACAGAATAGGAATGATACAAGTAACAAATAATACAGATTACTGAAAAATACAGAACAGATCACTAATACTGAGAATGCAGAACAGATCACTGATGCCGAACCTGCAGAGCTTTCGCTGCTGTCTTACGGACAGCGCCTAGGCTTTCCTCTGGAGCTCCCTAGCCCAACCAAGCGTAGCTTTCGCCGCGTCTAACAGGCAGGCTTTTACCAGACAGATCAGAAAATATGGTACCTTTCCGATTTTGGGCACAGGACCCGTAGGAAAATTTAGCACTATTCCCAATTAGGCAGAAGACCCGACAAAGTTGGTACCATTCCCTATAAAGCACCGTGTCTTACCGATAGCCCAGGTCCGTCGGGGGCAGCGGAGGTCGGCTGCGGTCGATGGCTCCCCGAGAATCACTCGGTGCCGGCTGGAGCGAAATCGATGCGGGCCGCCTCAGCAATGCCCGCGAGGTCCCACCTGGGTCGCCAAAACTGTTAGCGTAGAGACAGACACATAACCAGTCCAGGTAGGTTATATGTGGTGCTTTATTTCGAGGCCCCGGGAACCTGGGGTATACCCAAATCAGGTTCCAAGACCATCCCGGCGCGTCTGCAATTTAACCCTTAAGTGTTTCATAATCTAATGTATATTCAACAGATTACATCATTTTTCATGCATATGTATTCGAAAATTGTCTCATCATTTGTGGACACCTGCATTTCTTTATCTTCAGTTAACTGCCCTTGGTATGCTTCTGGCCTTCACAAATGTAGACTGTGTTCAGATAAGGTTGTTAGTGAAAGCGTAGGCTCTGCTCGGATAAGGTTGTTAGTACATTCTTTCTAAGCACTCCCTAATATCATACTTGTGAAGGTTATATGTGGTCTGTGAGAAAACTGTCACTGTCTACAGAAACAAACGAAGTCTGCACAAACTTAACTATAAAGATCAACGAAGTTAAAGGCTAAATACAATACATATCAATTGCCAACTATAATTCTAGTCTTACTTAATTAAACTCTAATTCTTCAGCTAAATTAACATTTTTCCAACAACAATGTGTGGGAATATGTCAGTGGGGCACTCTGTGCAAACAACATAGCTTGGTAGCATGGTAATTCATCAGGGTCCATAACTGAATGCCATGTGCTGTAGATGATCTCTCGCACAGCCAGTTCTCTCAAGTACTTAATACCTATCTCCATGGTGTTCCATCTGATTGGGCAGCATTCATTTTCATCTTTATAGCGATACCTGCCCCTCACAGCTGCCAAGAGTTGTCTCCAGGGGCTAAGCATCTTTGTCTTTTTCCGAAGTTCCTTGTCAACTCCTCTGTCTCTGGCTAGGGGTCCCATTCTTACCATCTAAGTCTATGAAATCGGCTCCATTATCCCAGCACTGGAGCAACCAGGAAGCAATTGACTCACTCTCACAATGTCTAGTCTTTTCTTAGAAGTTGCAGCTCTTCCATGGATAAGGATTTGATCATTAACTCTGGTTCTGATTGTCATGAATCATCCTCCTGTTGATCCTACACTGGTGCTGGTTTCGAAGGACTTCCTTGTCATGAAGGACTTGGCGATTGTGAAGAACTCTTTGATTGCTGTGAAGGACCCTGTCCTGGGTCTTCCTCCTGCACTGGAATAGTAGCTGTTTCTTCTTCATTCTCATCCTTCAATGCCTTTTTGGGCTGTTTCTCCTCCTCTCCTGAGGTTTGTTTGTATTTCCTTGTCCTCACAGGAGCAACTGGCACCAATACGGATTGAGCAGGGGTGTCCATAGTAGTTGTCTGCTTAGCTGTAGTACTTGCAACCTCTGGCACCAGTATGAATTCAGTAGGGATGTCTGTAGTAGCTGTCAAAGTGCTTGCCACAACTGGTTCATATTTGAGTGGCTGATTCTCTGGTAACTCTTGGCATATCTATGGTGCTTGCGGTCACTGGCACAGGTTTAGGCCAAGTAGCTGTCTGCACAGCTGCTGTGCTTTTGATGGCTGGTGCTGTCTGAGCAGTTGCGGTGCTCATTAGGGCTGATGCTATCTGCGTGGCTATAGTTCTCATTTTCCGAGATAGAGTGGCAGTGGTCTTAGGTTTTCATTTCGCAGGGCCTGTTATCAAAGCAGTACGTTTGATGGAAGCTGAGGTAATTGAGTAACTCCTATGGTAGTACCTTACTAATCTGATCGCATACCCAACCTGAAACACATTAATTAAATTCAGTAATAAATTCAGAAGCATTATTAACAACAATGCTGTTTTGTTAAAGTTAACTTTAACACAAAGTTAAACTTTTATATTCTGTAAAGACATTGAACGATGTGCAAAAATTGTTAGGGGCCATAAATTGGGTACGCCCCTTGTTAGGCATCACTACAGAAGAATTGCATCCTTTGTTTAAGTTGTTAAAAGGGGATTCAGATTTAACCTCTCCCAGGCAGTTAGACAAAGATTCTTTTGTTGCATTGGACAAGGTCGCTAAAAAGCTTAGTCAGAAACAAACATTTCACAAATGTTTAAACACCCCAAATGAATTAGATATTATTTCAGCCAAAGTCCAACCATTTGGAGTTTTAGCCCAATGGGTAGAAGGTGTGTCTGACAAATTTAGATGTTTTTAATTGGATGTTTTTAACACATCAGTTTTCTAAAACAGTAACAACTCAGCATGAAATGCTAGCTGTGTTAATTTAAAAGGGTCACAATCGTTTATTGGAATTGGATGGGATGGATCCCTTTACCATCTATGTTCCAGTGACTCAACAAGTAGACTGGCTTTTGCAACATTCTTTATCTATACAAATTGCATTAGCAGACTTTAAAGGGCAAATCAGCATTCATTATCTTCCGAGTCCTCTTTTGAGTCTGTGAGTGTATGAGCCTAATTAAAAAAAAAAATTAAAAAAAATCAAGTCTTATCCCTCTTAAGGAGGCATTGACACTTTTTACAGATGGATCAGGAAAAACTGAGAAATCAGTGATTATTTGGAGGACCAAACAAGGCATGTGGAAATCAGACATTTGTAAAGTGTCAGGATCACCTCAAATTGTGGAATTGGCTGCATTTGTTAGATGGTTTAAGCTGTTTTCACAAACCATAAACACTGTTACCGATTCTGCCTGTGTTGTTGGCATTGTTTCATGCTTGGAGAATGCCTTAAAGTATGTAGACAATGGACGGTTATATGTTTTTTTAAAGGAATTGAAATATCTTTTAGACAATCGACATGAACCTTATTTTATGATGCATGTACGTTCTCATACAAATTTACCAGGGTATTTGGTTGAAGTCAATCACTGAGCTGATGCTCTGGCAGCCCCTGTAATCATTCCAGATACATTACAGCAAGCGCATATGTCACATGCTTTCTATCACCAAGGTAGTACAACCCTTAGGAAAATATTTCAGTTAACGCATGAGCAAGCTCGACGAATTGTACAGATGTGCCCTGATTGTCAACTAATCTCAAACACTATTTTTGATGGTGTAAATCTTAGTTGATTAGGTCCACTTGAAATATGGCAAAGTGATGTAACACACATCCCCAAGTTTGGATGTCTAAAATATGTACATGTGTCGATTGACACCTTTTCTACCTTCATTGTTGCTTCTGCATACACGGGAGAACGGGCAAAAGATGTAAAACAAGATTTATTATATGTGATTGCTCTTTTGAGTGTGACAAAACCAGTAAAAATGGACAATGGTCCGGGATATGTTTCTAATATAGCAAAATCCTTTTTTCAGCAATGGGGAATCATACATCTCACAGGCTTCCCTCTCTCACCAACAGGGCAAGCCATAGTTGAACGAGCTCATGGTATGTTAAAGAATATGCTGTTGAAACAAAAAAGGGGGAGCCTGGGATACTCCCCTCAAGAGAGACTATTAAAAGCTATGTATGTTTTAAATTTTTTCAATCATTGCCAAGATGACATTCCCCTAATAGAGTGACATTTTATCATGAAATCAAATGATAACATGAGTAAAGCTAAAGTAATGATACATAACCTAGAAACGGGATGATGGGAGGGTCCATAGCCATTAATAACATGGGGACGAGGGTATACTTGTGTCTCTGCAGATCGTGGACCACGATGGATGCCAGCAAGATGTGTACAACCTGCATTGCAATAATTGTGGGAATTTTGTGTTGTACAACCACCATTCCATGGATTCCCACACAACCCAAAGAAAACATCTAGGTAACTCTAGCCAATGCTGCAGGGCCAGACTCATTGTGTTTGTCAGTAGCAATCCATTTAGCACCTGTTTAGTAGGTTTGCCGATAGATGATGTAACAAAAATGTGTTCAGACCACACATGTACATCTGTTTGCACCAATAGTACCACATGCGCAGACAGTTGGGAAGGCTGGGTAGCCCATTTCCCTCCAAAAGGAATAGAACCACAAGAAATTTCTTTATTAGGTGTGATAAAAGTAGATTTTTGTAAATATTTTAATTATGCAGGCAAAAATGTAATGCTGATATAAAATGTTAATTCTTCACTTAGTGTGTATAAAAATGATTCTATATGGTGTAATTACATGTCTGCAAATATATCTAAATCCAACAACATGCCCCTGCAATTACCAACAGCACTGTTTTTTATTTGTGGAGACAGAGCATGGGCAGATATTCCATCTCATATTTCAGGAGGCCCATATACGTTAGGCAAGCTTACATTATTAACCCCTAATATTTCTATGATTTTAAACCACACTTTGGTTCACCGCCATCATTGTCAAAAAAGAGCCATGCATGCTTTTAATAGTGCATGTGATAATCAAGTTACCTTTTGTAACACAGCAGAAATAGTTTCTGCTTCAATGTTATCACTCGTTGTTGCGGCAGCAAAACCACTGGGAACGTTAAACAAACTAGGTTGTTGGTTAGCAAAACAAACAAATGCCACATTGGCAGCTTTATCTAGTCTTTTGAGAGATGTAGAATCCGTGAGACATGCCACGTTGCAAAATCGAGCAGCTATAGATTTTTTACTCTTAGCACATAGTCACAGATGTGAAGAATTTGACGGCATGTGTTGTATGAACTTATCAGACCATTCAGAATCTATAAATAAAAGTATTAACACCCTAAAATATTTAACAGAAAAATTGCAAATAGAGAATGAATGGAATCCATTTGCAGGACATTTGCTGGATTTGGAACTTGGATTAAAAAATTAGTTATGATAAGTTTTATGGTTTGACTTGGGTTTTTTTGTAGCATATTGATTTGTGTGCCTTGCTTAATCAAATTAGTGCAAAGCTTCACTGATAGAGCATTAAGACAAATATTAGTAATTCACGAAAAACAAAAAAGGGGGAGATGTTGGAAGAGATGGTGACCAAGAAATGGCCACGAGTGTTGTTAAGCCTCTGGAGCAGGAATACAGAACATTTAATATCCAGCAAGTCATGGGCCTGAGAAGAATAAACATTGCTGGCAGAAACAAGAAGGCATGAAAACAATAACAGTGGTCACAAGAAGGTTGGAATGAGAAAAACATACTGTGGAAATTTTTATGAGGAACTTGTTGGAGCAGTGTTGATGTTTTTAGTAAGGTATAAATATGAGCTTGTAACAATAAAATAGGTCTTAGCTTGAAATGAAAGCTGAATCCGTGCATGTTAATATGCCACAGGCATAAGATTCAAATGCATGTTACTGTGCATGTGTTCTGAACATGCGTGCTCTCTTTCTATATTGGGCATATGAGAAGTAGTTCAGGTAGACCTCAGTGGAACAGCGTTAAGCTAAAATTTGTTACTTCACTTTTTCCAGCCATGATATGGTAGTTTTTGCAGCTCAGCTGATACATACAAGCTTGTTACCTGCTAGTAGCACAACTCTGTGTGTGAGCTTGTTGTTAAGAAAAGAAATGGGAAAGTGTAATGGTTGTTAAATTTGTGTTAATTAACCCCAGAGCAGGTATACTTATATTGAAGCTTTCCTTTTCAAAATTAGTTCTTCCTCCTTATATTAATAAAGGTCCCATACAGTTCAGCTCAACAAGATACTTAAACTAAAATGATCTATTATTTTAATTATTTATTTTAGCTACATTACCCCTGCATTAGCTTACTTATTTCAGCCAAGGTTTATAGTTTTCATAAAACATTTACAGGAATATTGAACTTACAACTGTATCTTATATTGCCAGGCAACTTGTTTCATTAGGGCATTTGAAATGTAATACAGTATATAATATTTTCTTTCAAAAGAATGAGGTAAAAATTTCTTTGATTAAAGGAGTATCTTTATAGAAAGGAATTATATTCTTAAACAAGCAACATGGCTCAGTTTCTCTTAAGAGAAGTGTCCTTAATTTTTTCCTGGAACAAGAGTGGAAACCATTTTTTTTTTGAGTATTTGGAATAGAATAGAACAGTCGTGTTTTATCAGACTTTCTTCTTAAGGAAATATATGCTCTGAAAAGATCTATGTTTCACAGCAGTGTGGATATCTCCACAATCCAAACTGGTAGTCAGCAGTCAGCCTTTTTGAGCCGGTGGTTCAGCATGTACCTACAGAAAAATCTTTCTTCTCCAGCCCTCTTCTGTTGTGTTCTCAGTCCTGGGAAGCAATTCAGGCATTCTGTTATCACTTCTCTTAGATCACACTTTCTGAGGCTCACAGATGGAGTTGAGTAACTTACTGTTAAAAACACACATAGCACAGCGCTTCTGTGAATGGACAGCCTCTTTTCCCTTGCACATCTTTTGTTCTGTTGGAAGACTGTTTACAAATTGGAAGCAAAAGGAAGCAAAACCCAACAGGATTTGTGGGAATATTTGCCTATATCTGATGCTCCCTTCAGAGGTAGCCTGTTCTTACTATGAGTGTTTATCCCATTCAGACTGACATCTTAAGCAATAATGGTCCCCTCCACAGAAGCAAAAATGGAGATTGGTGAAATGCAACTTTTATCTTAAGTCTTTCTATTTCCAGAATACTAGTGTTGTTCATTTATTTCTAGTTATTGATGTTATTGTATTTGCTCTGGTTTACAAAATTATGTTTCTAAACTTTGCTACGCTTGCAATATTGCATCTCACTGCATGGCTAGGGCACTACCTAACTGAACTGAAGACTTCCCTTACTCATGTAGTTCTTGTAGCTAATAGAGGTTTTATTGTGCTGTGTACTAGGTCTTGAACAAAACTATGGTCGTCTTCTCAAAAACTAGTTCTTGATAACTAAATGGCAGCTTAAGGCTTCTACTGACATATGTAGAAACTCTGGTGTTTCCTTTAGTGTGAACACCTGTCCATGGGGAATGAACTGAGATGACGAATGCACGGCTAAATGTAGCTAAACTCTGAGAGAATGTGAAAATTTATTGAAGCATCCTTTGATGTTTAATTTGAGTGCTATGGTTGTTTTTTCAGAAAGTAGGTAAGAGGGGAGGGATGCATGATCTCCGTCACCATACAATATTCGTGTCCAGGCACCATCCAGAGGTAGAGAGGAATGGTTCTTTTAAAAAATTTGACTTATGGAATTTAAACAGCATATTAGAAAATTGAGCATGGTATTACTGTGATTCTTCTCTTGAGACTGGGATACATATACACACACAGTAGATAATAATGCTTAACACTGAAAACCATTTAAAAGTGATCAGGTATTTTGACTAGAAGTCACAATATTTTTAATGAAGCCCCTGTTTGTACTACACAATTTTAGTGATAAGTCTACCTATTTTCACTGCATTTTTGCATGATTGACCTTAGAAAACAATCAACCTAATCAAAGCTAATAATTACCGAGATTAAAAGTTGTTTATTTTACTTGGAGAATACTAGTATTGGTCATTCACTCTGAAAGACGTAAGCACTGTATGGAATAGCTTATAATACCTGACATGCTAATTACTTCCAGGATTCAAACCAAACAGTTAATTTCAGCCTACAAGAATAGTAGGAATAAGTGTCTTGCGGCGACACCAGCCATGTAGCCAGAAGTTGTTCTGCATTATGCATCCTTGAGCTGGTAATATGGAAGAAGCACCAGTGTGTCGTGTCTTGAGAGAGACATGATGAATGTCACGAGTGGGTAAAGTTAAAAATATATACGAGTGACTTCAAGGAAGAGTTTACCAATCTGTTTGACTCTTTTGCCTAATAGTATCACGAGAGTGAAAAATATACATAAACATCACCCAGACTGCTAGCCAGGGTCTTCCAAACTGACAGTGGCGCAAAAGAGAGAAGCCCAGCCTGTCAGAATAATTAATGTGCTAAATACACAATAATTAACATAACAATTATGCAAGGGTAATTAATAATCATCCAGCGTGTTATGTTCCAAAGCACTTCAAATTCAAAAATGTTGCAAAGGCAATAAATTTAGCCTAGCTGTTTGAAGTAGAGACTCTACTTTTTAATCCCTCTAAACAAGTATGAGCAACTGCAGAGACTTGTACAAACAAGTTGATTTTATTACACCAAACCCTGCTGATTGGTGGAGGAAAAATTCTCACTTCATTTGCTGAAACTCAACTCCGCAAGCCCAGTGTGTGCAGCCATGGGAATGGTTTGCTTCAGAGGTGGGAGAGAGGCGAGTAGCCTTAGGTGTGGAGGTGTTGTTTTGTATTGTAATGATATTATAATGATGAGGAAAGGTTACCTGGAGGGCTAAGTTGTCAGAACAGCAGCTGCAAACCATCTTCTTAGAAAACAATTAGGCTTCTGTCCTTGCATGGGCCTTTGGTTGATAAGCAGGACTGGCTGTGCCTTGATGTCTATCTGCCCCTGGGCATCTGTGCATGCTGCATTCTTCACTGACTTTGCTTTTGAGAGTCTTGTACTTAGCCCATGGGAGGGGGGAAGCATCCAGTCCCATTCCCGCATTTATCTTTATTCCCACACAAGGTTCTTCACTTTCTCCCCTGGGGCCTTATAGTCTTTCTTGATTCTGCCCAAGTTCTGGCTTACAGTGTCATTCATGCCCACATGAAAGAGTAATAGTGGATAGCAGTCTGTGCTCTTGACAAGTTGTGGCACCCTCTTTGCAACATCCTGGATCTTAGTTCCAGGAAGGTGGTATACCTCATGTGACTCCTTGTTGGATCAGCAGATGGGTGCCTCAGTGTCCTTTAAGAGTCCCCCACAACGAGCACATGTCGTTTCTTTTTGCGATATTCGCCATCTGCTGTTGGTTCAGTTGCAACTTGTGGGTCTTGCTCGTGGATGTCTACTGTTAAAGCTTCAAATCTGGTTTTAGTTGTGATGCTGGAGGGTGGGGACTGTGGCGGAGATTGCATTTGTGGGACTCCAGGGTGCTTCATCCTCAGTATTGTCTGTTACCAGAATGTTCTGAAGCAACCTGTCAGTCTCTACCTTCACTTCTCTAATGTTGCGCAGCCTGGTTACTGTTTCCTGTAACTTAGCCACCTGATGCAACAGGTCGTCCACCCATGCACACCTTGTGCAGGTACTTACCTTTTCCCCGGGAGAAGGGGCTGGGCACTCATTACAGCCTGCTGTCTGCTTTGGTATCACCGAGGGATTCAGAAACTCTCTGCAGCCTGAAGCTTGGATGGCTGCATGTTTACGTGGGACCTCTGGGTTGCCACGTCCATTCTGGCAAGTACAGAGGGCAAAGCTTTCCTTCAGGTGGATACCATAGCTGGGCTGCTTCTGAGATGGTGACGACTACCAAGTGGACTTGCCTCTCAAGCTGGTAGGGTCTCTATGCCCTTCCTGTGCACCCTTCTGGCAGGGTCTCTATGCCCTGCCTGCACATCGTCCCTGCAGCAACTCTGTGCTTCTCTGTGCTGTGGAACTGCCTTGTTCTTTGGACTCAGTGATCTTTGCCCTTTGTCATGTTAGTTGCATCAAAAGGAATTAACAAGATAACATGAAAGCAGCTTTATAACTTTAGCACTTTCCTAACTCATTAGTAATGAAGTGCTTATCATAATCTGTCATGGTTTAGCCCTGGCCCAGCCAATTTCGGCAGCTAAACCTGAGCAGTTGGACTCCCAGTTCCGTTCTCTCCCCTCCCCTCCCCTCCCTGTTTTACCACAAAGGGGGCTTTTAGTAAAAATCGGGGACAAGGGAGTGGAACAGAGCTGGCAAATATTTAAGGATGCTTTCCATAAAGCACAAGAGCACTCAGTTCCCATATGTAGAAAATCAGGCAGGAAAGGGAAGAGACCAGTGTGCTGAGTTGAGACCTGCTGGTTAAAATAAAGAAGAAGAGGGAATTGCACAGGCAGTGCAAGAAGGGACAGGGAACCTGGGAAGAGTATAGGGACACTGCCTGGTTGTGTAGGGATGAATTCAGGAAGGCAAAGGCACAGCTGGAACTGAACTTGGCAAGGAAAGTGAAAACCAACAAGAAGGGCTTCTACAGGTATGTCAATCAGAAGAGGAAGGTTACTACTGATGGTTGAGAATGGTGACCTCATATCAACAGATGAGGAGAAGGCTGAGGTACTTAACTTTTTTGCCTCATTCTCCACTGACAACCACTCTCCTCACCCCTCCTGGGTCATGGGACAGCAAGATGGTGACTAGAGGGCTAAACCCCCTCGCACTGTAGAGGAGGATCAGGTTCTTGACCACCTGAGGAACCTGAACATATATAAGTCCATGGGACCTAATGAGATGCACCCCAGAGTCCTGAGGGAATTGGCAGATATGGTTGCTAAGCCACTCTCCGTGATATTTGAAAAAGTCATGGCAATCAGAAGTCCCTGGTGACTGGAAGAAGGGTAACATTGTGCACATTTTTAAAAAGGGTAGAAAAGATGACCCTGAGAACTACTGACCTGTCAGCCTCACCTCTGTGCCTGGGAAGATCATGGAACAGATCCTCCTAGAAGCTATGCTAAAGCACATGGAGGACATGGAAGTGATTAATGGCAGCCAGCACAGCTTCACCAGGGGCAAGTCCTGTATGACCAACTTAGTGGCTTTCTATGATGTAGTAACCACAGCAGTAGACATGGGAAAACCAACAGATGCTATCTATCTAGACTTCTGTAAAGCCTTTGATATGGTCCCCCACAACATCCTTCTCTAAATTGGAAAGATATAGCGTGTTCATCCCCCTGTACTCAAATCCTGTGTTCATTTTGGGCCACTCACTACAAGAAAGACACTGAAGTGCTGGAGTGTGTCCAGAGGGGGACAATGAAGCTGGTGAAGGGCCTGGAGAACAAGTCTTACGAGGAGCAGCTGAGGGAACTTGGGTTGTTTAGTCTGGAGGAAGCAGAGGGGAGACCTTATCGCTGTCTACAACTACCTGAAAGGAGGCTACAGCAAGGTGGGTGTTGGTGTCTTCGCCTGAGTGACAGGACAAGAGATAGCCTTGAGTTGCACTAGGAGAGGTTTAGATTGGATATTAGGAATATTTCTTCACTGAAAGGGTTACCAGGCACTGGAACAGGCTGCCCAGGGAGGTGGTTGAGTCACCATCCCTGGAGGTATTTAAAAGAGATTTAGATGTGGCACCTAGAGACAGGGTTTAGCGGTAGACCTGGCAGTATTAGGTTAACAGTTGGACTTGATCTTGGAGGTCTTTTCCAACCTAAGCGATTCAATATATTTTTAATTCAAATGTACCCTCGAGTCATAGACTTGTTAGTCATACTACCTACCATTTACTGTTTACATCCATCATTAAGCCTGATCTATTTGTTGTCAAGTTTCCAGACCGTTTGGGTAGCTTCCATCTCAACTACAGCAGGTCTCCAGTCCCTTCATGTCTGACAGTACTGTGTGCTCCTACTCGGGAGGTTTTTTTTACCCAAGAAGCAATGATCCACTGAAAAGGCAATGCTTTCACAGGCCTTTCTGAACCACAGAACAGTCATCAGTAGCCAAGACTACAAATCCCTCTTAAACTATTCCCTCCTAGAACAGCACTTAGAGACATTAATCAAGTTACTGTCTTTGAGATAAATTCTGCCTCTGCATGCTAGGGCACAATGAAACTCAGTCCATAGTGCTGATATTTCATTTCTCTTACAGGCAAGTTCTTTTGAATAACATGTACAAGCCTCTTTTTAAGTTCAGCACAGAGATAATGGTCCTTTTCAAGGTGGAGATGCTATCAAATGAAGTCATTTAAAGGATTATTTTTAATGAATTGCTTCAGTGCATACCATCAAGAATTTTTGAATGTCAATTTATGTATTTTCAGGAGTCCTGTATTTCACTGAAATAAAACATGCATAAAAGGTGATGTTTTCTGGATAAGACCATTTATTTTAGCAGACAGATGAGTCTTTATGATGAACTGGAGGCTGCAACAGCTGCTCTCTTGGGCTTTGGCACGGTTCCCTCACGGAATCCATTCCTACAAATAGAAATACGGTTACCACTTTTTGAAAGGGCAGTTTCTGTTCCAGGTTATTTTCTAACAAGTAATGTTTCAGATCAAGTTTGTCAGCTTTTTTTAGCTTCTCTCAGTAATGTACTGAAATGACTATAGAGTTTATACATGTCCAGACATTTTTAATAAGAAACATCACAGACAAGCTGTTTGGAATAAGCAGTATGGTTTTCTCTCTCTTCTGCTGAAGTAAATTTGACTTCAAATAGGAAGATTTCAGTAACTGAATAAACACTGGAAGACTGAATCAGATACAGCACACCCACCAAAGGCACTCCTTTATGTTCCTACTAAGCAACTGAGCAAAAGATTTCACATTTGTTAGTACTGAAGTGCAAGTCAATTTCTTACAAAAATCTTCTATGTCTCCAAGCAGAGATTAAGACAAGCATGACAAAAGAGGAGTCAACCCCAAGCTTGCTTTTGGATGTGACATTTTACTTCAGCAATACTTGATGGAAATCACGCTGCAGTTGCACATTGTAAGGTATTTTCTGGCTGCTGCTGGAAAAGACTGTGATCACCAAAACCCCACAGATGAATGGATCCCTCAACTACACCTAGGCCCAGGACGTAAAAGACTCACTATTAAACCCAATCTACATTTTTAGGAAAAGACTCTTGAATTGCTTGGTAGTTTTCATTCAACTTTCTGGTGTATTAAGCCAGAAGTTACAGAGCTCCACTTCAGATAAAATAAATTCTTAATGAGTTTAACAGTATAGAAGCTTTTAAGTACAACTTAAAGCTTTATAACACATTTTAGAAACCTTTAACTCAGAATCTGATGTCATAGTTACTTACTGCTAACTGAACTACAAATTAGAGACTGAATACTAAAGTATTTCAATCCTGAACTTTTTTTGTGGGCAAAAGGGGATTGGAATGCATTTCAAAAACTGTCTTTTACAAAACCCGATACTTCAGTGCAACCAGAAATTTCATAGAATCATAGAATAGTTTGGGTTGGAAGGGACCTTAAAGATCATCTAGTTCCAACCTCCCTGCCATGGGCAGGGACATCCCACTAGATCAGGCCGCCCAAGGCCCCATCCAACCTGGCCTTGAACACCTCCAGGGATGGGACATCCACAACTTCCCTGGACAACCTGTTCCAGTGCCTCACCACTCTCATCATGAAGAAATTCCTCCTTATGTCTAGTCTAAATCTGCCCCTCTCCAGTTTATAGCCATTGCCCCTAGTCCTACCACTACACGCCTTTGTGAACAGTCCCACCCCAGCTTTCATGTAGGCCCCCTTCAGGTACTGGAAGGTCACTATAAGGTTTCCTCGGAGCCTTCCCTTCTCCAGGCTGAACAAGCCCAAGTGTCTCAGCCTGTCCTCATATGGGAGGTGCTCCAGACCTCTGATCATCTTTGTAGTCCTCCTCTGGACCCGTTCCAGCAGCTCCATATCCTTCTTATGTTGAGGATTCCAGAACTGGACACAGTACTCCAGATGAGGTCTCACAAGAGAGGAATAGAGGGGCAGAATCACCTCCCTCAGCCTGCTGGCCACGCTTCTTTTGATGCGGCCCAGGATACAGTTGGCCTTCTAGGCTGCGAGCACACACTGCTGGCTCATGTTGAGCTTCTCATCAACCAGCACCCCGAAGTCCTTCTCTGCAGGGCTGCTCTCAATCATGTCATCCCCCACCCTGTACTGAAATCAGGTATTGCCCCGACCCAGGTGTAGGACCTTGCACTTGGCCTTGTTGAACCTCATGAGGTTCTCACAGGCTCACTTCTCCAGCCTGTCCAGGTCCTTCTGGATGACATCCCATCGTTCCGGTGTGGCAACTGCACCACTCAGCTTGGTGTCATCTGCAAACTTTCTGAGGGTGCACTCAATCTTGCTGTCAATATCATCGATGAAGATATTAAACAGCACCAGTCCCAGTACAGACCCCTGAGGGACATCACTTGTCACAGATCTCCATCTGGATATTGAGCCATTGACCACTACTCTTTGAATACGATCATCCAGTCAGTTTCTTATCCACCGAATAGTCCACCCATCAAATCCATATCTCTCCAGTTTAGAGAGAAGGATGTTGTGGAAGACTCACAAATAGAAGCAATGCTACACAAAGCATAGCTTTTCAAATTTGGGCATTTTCTTACAGTACCCTCTGTGTTCATTATCCACATTTAACAGAAACATCAGAGCTTGCTATACATTCTATGTATTTACAATGGGTGAGCTTTTTATCATTGGAAACATATTTCTTTGAAGATATAATGCATCATTTATTTCCATAATATATTTAAAAAGAAAGACCACATCACATTAAGTGTACTAAATAAGAGTGTTATCTTTGAATTATGAATTTTATAAATCAGTGAAATCCACGCAAGATTTCACATTACACTAGTTTGTAATAAAATGTCATACCTGAATCGACGGTAGACCCTTTTCAGGTGCCTCATGCGACCAGTACCAGTGGTGCTGCGTCTTTTAGCCTTTGCACTCCAGTTATCTAGAACACAGAAGTTACTCTTACTCACCTGCAACAAATAATTAGTTGCACAGTATGCTTGAATAGCACAACTATTCAATCTGACAGAAACAAAAGAAAAAATATTAATTAAATCAATTTCTGTGCAGTAAATACTGCACATGGTAGCTGAAACATAGCTAAATCAGTGTTAATTTTAAAAAAAGCTGCAAGATGACACAGTATTCTTTCTTGGTTGGAAAAAAAAGCCAGACTATTGAAGATGACAAAGAAACACAAGTTTTTAAACTTGAGTCTGTTACTTACACTTTCTCTTACGCTTAGCAGGGTAACCACATTTCCCACAGGTAGATTTCTGCAGATGGTATGCCTTGGACCCACATCGACGACACAAGGTGTGTGTCTTGTTTCGTCTCTTACCAAATGAGGATGTACCTTTCGTCTGAAAAACATTTCAAGACGTTGCACGTTGTAAATATCACTAGCAATTGCAAATCACATACCTCAAAAGCATAAGCTCCTCTAAGCAACATGCACAAATTCACAAAGCCCAATAAACATGCCAGAGACACACTGAACTCTAAAACACCAACCTAGTTTTGCCTATAGGTATCCACCATTTTTAGAAATCAGTTTCTTACACCTCTCTTTGTCATTCCGACCTTTTGCCCCAGCCCAGTGCTGAAATAAAACAAAGCCACTGGGTGGTTCTCTCAAACTTTCTTCTCATCTAAATTCATCAGTGATAAACAGTAAACTGCTTTTTCCTGAGAAAAGGTATTTTTTTTACACGGATTAGCAGCATGCTCACCACGAGAGCTTTTGGCGACCAAACTCTCTCTTCTTGTTATCTGAAAGACTGCCTCATTCTCGGGGAGAGCGCCGGCCCGACCAGGTCCGCAGCAAGCACAGAAGAGACCTCGAAGGAGACCCCGCAGCAACACCCCACCGCGGCCTCCCTGACCAGGCCAGGAGAGGCGTCCACTGCCCGGCCCTCAGGACCCCGCCCCGCAGCGGCCCCCTCGCAGCACCGTGCCACCGCCGAGTCTAGCCACAGCAGGGCGCAGGACCACCCCACACCCTGGAAGAGGCCCGCAGCCCTGCAGCGGCTGGCACGACGGCAGATGATGCCGGATACACCGCGCCCAGGCCCTAGTGCTCACCATCTTCTCCGGGCGCCAGCACCAAAGAGACCAGGACCTGCCCCGCTTCCGCTATACCTGGCAAGTGCTTCCGGGTGCACGCCGGGAGGGTCCAGTTACGCGCGGTGGAAGGGTCTGGTCTGGCCTGGCTGGCTGGGCGGCCTGGCCGAGGAAAGTCGTCGTGGCAGAGAGCGAGTGCTCCCCTCCCCTTCCCGGCCTGCTGGGACAGACCGGGGTCACCGAAAGTCTTGGTGTCCCGAGTGAGACCCTTGGGGGCCCCAAAAGCTCGGTTGGTCCCTGGTGACACCACCCCAAAACTGGTGCTTATTAGGGTGTTGCAATGTGTTCTAGGCCATGGTGCATTGAGTCCTGGAAATAATGACTAAGGGATATCTATGTGTAAACGTGTCTCTACCTGGTCAAGAAAGTATTTAACACACCTAAGTTGCCTTACTGACACATAATTTTTAACTCCAATGCATCTTCTCTGTAATAGCGCCCATGCTGCTATTCACAGGTACCTACAGCTCCACTTCAAGCTGCAGAATCAAATCCTGGCCCTATTTCAGTTAAAACTATTTTCATGACTGAAATCCAGGGACAGAGTATTCTTGGCTGTAATACATACTTTCAAAAGTGAAGTGTCTTAAAAAATAGGCAGCCCCTACTGTGCACTCTGCTTGTCCATGTCCCCCCACCCCCCTGAAAGAAGAAATCATTTGTTAAAAGTTATAAGTTTGAATTAATTAAAATACAGAATTCTGACAGAGGTTTTAGCAGGGTGTTGACTGTATCTGGTTGAAGCCAGATAACAATGACTGGTACAACCGACATGGGAAGGACCACCAGCTGGGCCAGATAAGGCCCGAAGATGGCCTAGGCTCTCTAAGAGCATGTGCAAGGAGGGAAGGTGAAAAGTTTAGCACGAGGAAGACTACCTATCTTCATCCCCAAAGATCCCATCGACCATTACCACAAGAAAACGTGCAAGCGCTAAGAGGAGGAGACCTATGATAATGAGTTCCTGGAATTAATCTTACTATGATAATGAGTTCCAGTGACTAATCTTACTAACCCTACCCACTTCTTGGAAAAGACATGACCATGTATGTTACCTTAATGCATATGTATAATATGGCAGAATAAAGATGTACCGGCTTTGACACATGGTGTGCAAGCTTGGAGGAAAGATCCCCCTTGCACCCTGTGCACAGCCGCATACCTGCACCTAACTCTGCGTTTGGTGTCATCACTCCGTCACTCCATGAGTCACTCCCTCCCTCAACAGTCTGCCTGCAGTCTAAAGCATTGGAATGGACATCATTAATGCAAAATTGGTTTTTATTACATTCTCACATGCCAGCCTACCATGCATCTTCAGTAGACCCAAATAGCAATTTATTCATGAAGCAAAAAGCCATTTTTACTTTAGCTGCATTCTTTCCAGACACGCAAATGTGTGACCCAGGCTGTTCAATTATCTCTTTCATTTTCATTGGTCGTTTCTATCCCTGGAATAACACCTAAGGCTCTAAGTCTTTGCACCTAAGTCTTTGCTCATATTCATTTTACCTCACCTGAAAATTCAGGCATTTAGTTCATGCATGGTCCTGCTGTAGTTAAAGTAGAGAGATAAATAGTTTTGAAGGGTTAATCATCCCATCTTAAATTAGGTGTCTAAAGTAGACTGGATAAATCAGCATTGGGAGGAACCCTTCTCCTATTAAGAGGAGCCTATACAGCCCCCTTAGGCTAGGCACATAGATGGCTGAAGTTAGGCCAAATTAATTTTGGCCTGGCTGACTTAATGAAAATATTTTTGTAGCAATTATTCTTTCTTCCTCACTAAAAATCAAAAGAGAAAACTCAGTCTCCTATGGATGAAATGCCATACAGGAAAAAACCCCCAAACAATTCAAAGTATGAATAAATCCTACAGGCTGGACTGGGTCACATTTCTCCCAGCAACCTTGCTGTGTGTCTTTTAATTAGTGCCTCCTTTCCTCTTTCTTTCTTGTTAGATCTCAGAAATCTGAAATATGCTATGAAGGTATTTGACAGATGCCATGGCAAGAGCCTCCAAAGGAAGTATGCTTGTTAGGCTACCTGCAAGGATATGCTGCCAGAGGAATTATTCTTGTCTTTTGTGGGATAAAAATAATCTTGTTCATTTACATGTCTTCAAACCTGTTAGGAAAGAAAGATTTTTTTTTTTTTTGTGCCATTATGTAATTGTCTTTAGTATTCAGGAGCAATGGATACTTCTAGGATAGGGAATGGGCAGAGCTGTGGCTGATCCAGTACAATCCCGGAAGCTCTTAGCCCCCATGCAGGTTGCAGGTGAGGATAGCATTCACTGCCAATAATGAACTCCAGCCTGCTCAAAACCCACAGACTCATGTGCTAGCAACTGCTGAGTGGCACCAGCCTAAATTCAGCTCTGGCTAATTCACTCTTCTGCTTTGATACATAGGAAGTAGCCCATGTGATTTAGAAGGTGACACATCTGGATTTCAGGACTGTCTTTTTGATGTAGGAAACAGCAGTCTGTCACTGCAGCCTGTGTCCTATTGCAACTTCCACATAGCACTTTTGGTCCAGACAGGTCCAGTGATGGGAGAAACTCTTTGTCATGACAAATGTGACCCTATTAAGCATCTAGATCAGGGTTTAATGAATATTGTAGAGGCGGGTGCCTTTCTGTATCCCCTAACACCGTTCTGCAGCCTGATTTGGGTTGAAAAACTGAAGCAAAATGCAACGCTGGATGTGTCCATCCATTTTTTTTCTCCATTCCTCTGGGCTAAAAGCCTCTCTGCCTCAAGCTGATCCCATCCAAGGCCTATAGACCTTCCTGATTTCCTTGCTCTGCCCTGGAACTTTGCTGGGGAAGAGGAGAATCACCCATTTTCAGTCCCTCCCTACAACTAAAGCAGAGCAGCCTTACAGATAAGTCCACCTCAGGGGCAGGGAGACCAAAACCAGGGCTGGCTAAGCAATACAGAGGAAGGTGGAGATGAGCATCAAATAACCTCAGTGGCATTTGTTTTGCATAGGTTTGGTGTCATACTATGTAGCACCATTGCCAAGATGTACTACAGCCATAAAGTCCCTGATGTGACTATGGTAGGATTTGCTCCAAAACAGAGTAGCTATATTGGTATTCTGTTTTGTGCTAAAGCAGGAACAATTTTCTAAATTTTCAACTAAGCCTCTTCTAAGTAATTTCATTTTCTGAAAGGTAGGAACATGTTTTTCAGACAGTGTCTGTCTCTAGAAGTGATAACGCTTAAAATTTTTAGTTATCACCAAAGTAACGGGTCAATGGCCATTGCTTATACATCTTTCTATGGAGACCAAGGCCACCCTACAGCTGGTGGAATGTTGTAAGTCAAAGGAGCGAAAAAGGGTTGCACTTGCAGGGAGGAGTGGACAAGACAGGTGACCCCAAAATGGCTAACAGAGTATTCCATCCCATATATGTCGTACTCGGTATAAAACTGTGGGATCATGAGGGTCAAGCTCTCTTCTTCGATGGCCAACATCTAATACAGACCTAGTCTGTCCTTTTACCCCTGATTCCAGACCCGTGCATTCCTGAATCCAGTTCCTGAGTCCAGTTCCCTCCTGCTACTGAGACCAGTCCAAATCCCTTCCCTGTGCCCACTCTGCAGCATCAATGGTGATGTATAATCATTGGCAGGGGTTTGATTTTGTATATTTGTGTATATTTTATTATTGTCCTTATTACTGTTGTTTTCCTTATTATTATTGTTTCATTAAACCTACTTTAGTTTTAGTTTCCAACCTACAAGTCTTTTTTTCTTAAAATTGAAACCACAACTGCCTGAGTTCAGCTGCTGACTGTGACAACTGGTTCTATGAAACTTGAACACTGTTGAAAGGACTTGTGTGTGGCAAATATAAGACTGATACCCAAGCAATTTCTGTCTAATTTCATCATATTGGCATCACTTATTTGTACACATATGGAACATCCTTTGTGCAAGTGAGGATGACTACAAGGGATTGGAATGGTGAAGATTCAAGCTTGACATATGCTAGAAGATAGTCAGTGCTTGATACCAATTATCTTCAGAGATGCAGTCAAGTTGAAGTCTTCATTTCTAAATGTGATCTCTTAGATCAAAGGAATGCTTTTAGGTCCTCTTGGATACTGAACACTTTGACCTAGGTTACAATATCTCAGGAAAGCTGCAGCACTGAGGAATTTAAGGGCAAAATTTTCATGAGTCAGTTTGAATGCCTTTGTTTCTGGATAACATCTTGATTTGAAGAGGTAGACACCTCGTTGGAATTGGTGGGGAAGAAGCGACCCTGAATATCTGTTACCAAGCAGCCACAAGAAATGTAATTTTATTTGTACATTATCCAGATTCTTCAGTGTGAAAAGCTTTCATGTGTGAATTTGAACCAGAAACATTGGTTGCCACAAGATGACAGTATAGTTCAACTAAAACTTTTCTCCTAAACAACTCTGTAAAAACTCTCTATACAGCAACAGTAAATTAGGTTAGTAAATTGAAAACAGAGAGTGGCACTAATACTTGATAGATCATGGTTGAAGCATGACTACCATTGCAAACAGAAGGAGCAAGAGCTTCCCACTCACTTCCTCAGTGGCATTTAACCTTTACCTTGGGATAGCTGGGAAGGATCCCTAGTCCTTCCCTGCAAGAAACTCCACTAAAATCTTTCTTTGTTGTTACATCGTGCTTAGGGGAACAGGGACAACATACCTCTGTACAGCAGAGGTAAATACAAACCTGGGACACACTTGTTACACAGTGCAACAGAATCTTATAGAATTTTATAATTTCCCTAGTTCATTGGTTTGGTTTTTTTTATTTCTCTGTTCCTCTTACCAAACTGTAGTTTAAAGTAGCTTTGTGAAAAGGCAGTCTCTCCAGTGTTCACCAATTTCTCCTGGAAATAAGTTTTTTTCTGGTGCCAGGTGTGAGTCAAACTAATGTTGAGTATTTAGAGTAAGAATAGAGATACTTCAGCTGAACACTACCTTCAGTATGAAGAGGAAATACTTCCATCTTAGAAGTAAACTTAAACTGTTGCAGCCCAAAAATGAAGAATAAATTAATGGTGATGCTAGCAACTAATGCATCAGTTAGTTATAATACAAATACAAATAACAAAGTATAAATAACCAAATAGAAAGAAAACATATAATAAAAATAAAGTAGATGCTAGCAAAAAGCATCTACAAAATGTTTAAACTGTTATTTGACTTAAACTTATGACGCTATCCTGTTTTTGTTTTAAGTAAACTAAATCAATTGAACTATTAGCTGCTGAAACTAGTTCATGAAAAATATGGCGAGTGCTGGTCTAAACTAGATCAGATAGTCCTGGAATACAGTTCAGAGCATGAGAATAATTTGCACTAGGACATTTGTTTCTTTGTTGTTGTATGTATAAGCTTTTATTTTGTATCAACTATATATAGTTTACAAAAGCTGTTTATGTATTAATTGAGATTTAAAAACACAAGATTAGAAGTGTGAGAAGGGGAAGATGCTTGCTGTTCCTGTGACTGATTTGATACTGATAACTAATTTTCCTCCTCTCTCCAGGGGAAATTACTGAAGCAAAATCTGGGACTGCAACTCCACGGAGATCAGGTTCTGTGAGCAACTGTAGATCCCGTCACAAAGATTTAGCTGTTGATGCACAAGAAAAATCTGCATATATATCCCTTACCCCATCAGTGACCAAATGGCACTGATTATTGAGTTTGGCTTTTCACAGCATCACTCACAAACTTTTTACTTTGTGGCGTATTTTATCCACCAACACTCTGCCTCCCATATCCCACAGCAGAAAAAATAGTAAGCATCAGGGCCAGATGTTTTATTGAAAATGTTTTCGGTAGAAGGCCGGTTAGTAGATTCACATCTGAGAATACCAAGCCATCCTGGTCATGTTAGATGATATTGAAATTGAAGTAACTAACATTGTGAACCCAGCTTCTTTTCTCAGTGGAACGACAACCAAACTGCCGACACATGACTGTCTTGAAACAGTAGGAGCTGTGTATTCCAGCAGGCCAGGTCTGAAGGAAGAACCTCTGGAGGATGCACAAGATTCCTGGTTTTCAGATGGAAGTACAAGGTACCCGTAAAGCTGGTTTTGCAGTAACTACTAGGGACAAGGTAATTGAATCCCAACCATTGCCTGCTGGAACCTTGGCTCAAGAGGCTGAAATTATTGCCTTGACCAGAGCCTTAGAACTGGCGAAAGGGAAACAGATAAATATATGGACAGATTCTAAATATGCCTTTGGAGTTGTTCATGCTCGTGGAGTGATTTGGAAAGGAACAAGGGTTATTGATGGCACAAAGAAAACAGATCAAACATGCTGAAGAAATACTTCACCTATTGGAGGCAGTACAATTACCAACTCAAGTCGCCATCATGCACCTGAGAGGTAACACTGACCAGGAAACAGGTAATAGATGATTATGAGGCTAAACGGGTGGCAGAAAGAATACAAGAAGGGCAAATTTTAGCTCTAATCCTAGATAATAGAGACAATAACTTGGAGGACAGGTCCCTTCCCAGAAGTGGGCACAGTTAAAAGACAGACGAACTGTTGTACCTGCCAGCTTGGTTTGGGAACTTGTCAAGAGGGAACATAATAAAACTCATTGGGGACCAGACCCCTTATATAAATTCTTAAGTAAGAAATGGATAGGGAGGAATTTATATACCACCGTTCGGCAAGTGACTCAACAGTGTGAAATATGTTTAAAGAATAATCCTAATACAGGAAATTGGATACAATTAGTAATAATTAGGAAAGGAAACGTGTCCAGAGAGTATTGGTAAATTTGTTTTTCTGAACTCCCGGTCCTAAATATTTTTAAATGGATTGTAACCATGAGCCAGGGATCTGGCCATTGAACCAGTTACTTGGTTGCATGGAATGAAACAGCTCTCCTGTTTGATTGGCGATCTTAACTTTCATCCAGGCTTCTTCTATGGAGGCGGTAGCGTTGTGGATGGTAATGCAACATTCTCCTTCTGTCAAGTTTAATATTCCACATATCCCTTGTTCCTTAAGTAATAACATGTCTAAAGCTAAGCGATTCTGTAAGGCCATCTTGGAAACCTGCTGATCCTGTAGGTTTAATTCTCTGAACGCATAGCTGGTCTAGTTGGATAATACATGGACTTTCCAGGTTAAATTTTCCAATACAAATTGATGTTTCTGGTGGATTACAATGGAGGAGAAGAATGCCTCCAGTTCTAAGGACAACTGTTGAGCCCAGGTATAACAGGGATTTGGATGCTGTGAATTATCTTTTGTGTGTGTCCCAGAATTTGGAAAAATTGAAACCCCTATTTGGGCAGAGTGAAAGTAACACCACTCCACACTGTAATCCCGCATGTTCTTCTAGATTCAAATGTGAATAGATTTTTTTCCATTGGAACGTGCCCAGGCCTGTTCCAATGCCCAGGCCTGTGCAGGATAGATGCTAGTTTGGCAGGTCCAGGTATCACTGTAGTTTAACAGATACATTGGTAGTTCAAAGGGAGAGGGTACACCTTGAAGGGGATAATGGGTATGTGGAACACCACAATAAATAGCCTGAGTTATGTCATGAGGAACATTTGGATAAACTTTTGCCCAATTATAAGTTTCACTGTAATATGGACATTTCTTGTGTAGTTGGATTGCAACCGCTGATAAGATATGATAGATGTTCAGTAAGTAAAGTCACGTCCTGCAGTTTTAACAGAATTGCAAACACAAAGATTTGAGTGGTTATTAGTGTCTACAGTAATATTGTCTACAAGTATGGAATCACAGAGAGTCCTCATGTAAGCACAACCTTTACCAATTATACACAAGTGCAGTTTCAGGGTTTCATCAGGGTAAATTTCAAAATGGCAAATGTTTCGCTCAGTGTCAAGACAAATGTCTTGGGCTTTGATGGTATTGCTCTCACAAATATACCCTTGTTGTTCTTTTGGGCCCATACTCTATGCTCTAAAGGGTAGAGTATAGCTCCGTCGTGACTCCAGCCTAATGCAATGATTGGATATATGGTGTATACCGAAGCATCGTGTATCACTAAAACAAAAATTAGTCTTATGGTTGATGGGATCATAGGTAAAATTGACTAAATACCACCAGGATTGGAACTTCCTTTCAAATTTAGTAGCTGTGTGGACCTGGCCTGGCATGAGTTGAATGGCTCAAAGCAGGTGTATGGACCCCAGCCTCAGTGGCAGGGCTGGAAGTGCTCGAGAGCATGTCTGGAAGGACATGCCTGAGCCTGTTACCTGTCCCCCCTACCTGATCAGGTGAGGGGCGGGGACAGAGAGTTTAAACACCAACACACACACACACACACACACACACACCCCCACCCCTGCGAAAGCCTGCACCGCTCTCTCTGTGCAACTCTCTGTAGTTTTGTCTCTGTCTGTTCTCTCTCTCTCTCTCTCTCTCTCTGCAAATCTCTCTCTCTGTCTTGTCTTGTGTTTGTGTGTTGTGTGTGGACACCCACCATCTTCTGTTCTGGACCCGCTGGACAAAGAAACACGTGCTGCTACATGTGGAGCTCCTAAGGTGATGACTATCTCTCATCTCTTGCAGCTGTTTGTCTCTTGTAACTCTTTTATCCTCTCCTATCTTTTTCTCCTTTTCTCCTTTTCTTCTTTTCTCTTTGCAAGACGTGTGGCTGTAGCGGGCGGTTTTGGTTTGATTTTGGGTTTGACTCCAGGAAACATTAGGGCTCTCGGTGCTGTTTGGGGCTCAGTTAAGCAGGTTGTTACACTGTTGAGAAGCGTTGCCACTGACAGGCTGTTTCGGTCAGTTTTGCAGCTGCGGCTTTTCCTGTCTGTGCTCTGGCTGGTGTGGGTTGTTTGATCGTTTGAATCCAGTTTGATCGTTTGAATGCAGTGTTTTAAGGGTATGCATCTTATTTAGTAAAAGATATAGTGTACACCTATACCTCTGAGTGATTTTGAATTGCTCGGGCGTCGTGCCGGGAAAAAAGAACTCACTTTCTTTTAAAGTGGGCCGCGACAGTTGTGTTATCCTGAATTACCTTTCAAATTTCAATGCGTAAAATGCCTTCCTTTATAATTGCTGCTACTGTAGATTGTATTCAGACGTGCCTGGATACAGCTGAAAACTAAAGAAATATTATTTTGGGCTACACCAAGTGCATTCACAATCAACTGGTGATCTCTTCCATTAATTCCTCACTGAAGTATCCAGATTAAAACATATACAAACAAATGATGTTAAAATAATATCCACGGGGTGACAGTATATCCACGTGGCTACAGACAAAAAATCAGAGTTTAAACTTTTGCTCTCTGCAACTTCCCCACTCCAAAGCCTCAGGTGAAATCACCTGTTTGCCGGCAATGTGGACGTTTGAAGTAGGAAGGATCCAGAGATGGGTACCAGGATAAAACTGTACCAATATTTGCTAAAAATTCCATTCATTGTTTTCTGTGCCAGGGCACAGCCCCGCTGATCTGATAAGGGGCATCAGAATGCAGTGTTACTATTTCAACTTGCTCGTAAAAGGGGAAAAAGCTTTTCTTGTTAGATCATTTAATCACACATCTGTTTAAAAACAACTTTCTCAAGAGTATCTAGGTATTTTCCCAAGTCGGGTTATACTCTGCACATATATTTAACAAAACAATAGGATTTAATTAGGGAACAACAAAACAGAGCAGCAAAACGCCCCCCCCAGACTGCTGAACAATAAACAATACAAAAAGAGAAATACACAGTGATGCCTTGATTAGATTATAACTACTGCAGCTAGAATTCTTCATTGAATCTCTGAAAAATAAACAAGGTGTTAATTTCGTGTTTCTTCCCATGGATGCCAGTAATCGGGTGGTTCAAGCTGGTAAATAGACATCAGGAGAAATTTGTTCACCGAAAGGGTTATCAGGCACTGGAACAGGCTGCCCAGAAAGGTGGTTGAGTCCCCATCCCTTGAGGCATTTAAAAGATGGGTAGATGAAGTGCTCAGGGGTATGGTTTAGTAGTGGACAGGTATGGTTGGACTCGATGATCTCAAAGGTCTTTTGCAATTCTATGATTCTGTAAACAGTCAAGACAATCAAGCTGCCAGAGGAGCGGTTAGCAAAGTTATTGCAGCTGAGTAAATGTACTGTTCCGTTGCATTTCAGCAACGTTCGTCAACAATGCTGAAAAGGCAATTAGAGTTTTAAAGAGTTTAATTAATGTTTCCATTATGATTTTCTGTGTGCTTCCTTAAATGAGTCCGAGCGGCCGCTGCCTGCTTGCTGCTTGCTCACTCCCAAAAGGGCAGTGCTAGAAATTTTCCTATTTGAGGTTGTTTAAGTCAGTCAAAGCCTGTGGCAGGAGGGGTCACTGCAGCGGGTGTTACCGCCATGTCATATTAAGCTGGCCCCTTCCCCTGCATCCACAATTCGAGTCGGTATAGCTCCAAGGACTTCATGGGGGATGTGCGGACTGTGCTTCCCTCCCTGCGCGGAGCTGCTGCGACGGAAAGTGGGGGAAAGCAAGCGGCAGACAAGCAGCAGAATTAAGCTCCCCCCGCGATTTGAACAAACGAGAGTTTCCCATCTGGAATTCATCTTTGCTAGTTGTTCCTGCAGAATTTTTCGTCTTGCTAAGAGTTTAAAGAGGCATGCATCTTTTGGTTAGTAGTTCAAGCTGATTAGCCTTGTTTCATTCTGCAGTTGTTCCTGCAGTGCAACTATTACGATTTTGCATACCAATGCCTTTCCTCCTTAACAGCCACAGCTTGTGAATTGAAGCCAAATCCTTTCGAACCCAAGTTATAACAGGATGAGAAAAAGTAATGCGTAATAACAGAAAGAACATCAAAACCAACACCATGGACTTCCCGGAAGACCATGAAAACAGCACAGTCAACACCTTCTGGGTTCTCCGTGAACACCACAGTTTAAAAATGTGAGGGAACTCCCAGGGAGCTTAATTTTCTGCCTCCTGAAGGTGCTCGTCCTGTTCAAATTCTTGCACCTCGAGCTTGCTCAATCACTTTAGCAGCAAAGGGTATCCCGTTGTCGGCGCCAATCAATGTCGTGACTCAACCTGGGGTCGCTGGGGTAAGACCCTGCCTGGGTCTCCCCATAAAATTTATGAGTATGATACCGAAAATGCCGGCAAATAAACTCTCTAAGACTCGTTTTGGAGTTTCAGAAAGTGAGCACCCTTTAATCAGGCCCGGGCAGCATGAGGGAGTGATCTCCATCAGTCACGTGCAACAAGACAAGAGCTGTTACAGAATATATTTCCCACTTACACGCATATGTATAAATTTTCCCAGCAATCTTACACATATTCTGTTGCTTTCCAAGGACTAATTTCAATGTTGTTATGAACTTCACAAGAGTCAAAGCTCTTGCTAATTTGGAGCTTTGGAGCCAGCTCTCTGCCTGACCTTGCATTCAAGATAGGCAAAGACTGCAAACAGAGGTGATTACAGAAAATGACACATCTGTTCACCATAGATCATACTTAACACAAGATGTTATCATTTCCAAAGAGTGAACAGTGTCTGAAAAAACCCCACTCTTTGAAAGAAAGCATGCTATCAGAGGGACATTCTGTTTAACTTTCAAAAAAAAAATACAGTTACTGAGGTGAAACTTTACTGTAGTTTAAATCAAAAATATTCCACTTTTTGTAATAGTAAGTACTTCTTTCATTAGTATATAGGTGCAAGTTACAACTTCAGTTCTTTATCCTCAAGTGTCACACATGGTCCCTGTAATGCAAGGTTATTTTACTGTATCTCAAAGTGGAAGATTTCTCTTAAATAAAGTTTTGGGTTTAAACTCCTGAGACTGATATGTCAATATGAGGGACCAGCTGCAAAAGCTTTTTAAGTCTGTTGGGTTTTTTAGCCTTGTAAGAATTGGTTCTGATGTACTGAATAAATTAGTGTACTCATTTTCATTACCCTTTTATTTTGAGATTGTTAAATATTGCAGTTGTACAATATAACATGCACAGATTTATTTTTTTTTATTATTGCAATATTCAGCTGGAACTGATTTGGGATCACTGAAAGGTTCTCTTGTATATGTTAAACTAAATACTTGCAAATAGTATCTGCTCCCGGTTTACAAATTTGTAATCTTGACCACAAATGCAAGGTGCCAAGGTGTAAATAGCTTGTAATTTTTATATAATTTTTTTGGTCCCTCTTGTGCATTAAGGCAACTGCAGCTTTTACTTTGTCTTGGTATCTTGAAATTAAGTTTCTGGCAGGAGTGCACTGTATGCACAGTTTCAAATAAAGTAAATTTTATCGGTATGATAAATCAATTTTGATGGCCAGAAGTTTCCTGATAAAACAGATTTGAGGTTCTTTTGTGGGGTTGTTTGGGCTTTGTGCTGGGGGGGGTGTGTTGGATTTTTTTTGGGGTTTTTTTGATACAATGTGGGGGAGGGAGAAAGGGGGACTGACAAGCTATTTGAATCCAGAACAGTTGCCCGTTGCGTGACTTTGCTGTGCTTTGTAGATCTTTCTGTTGAAACTGCTTTCGTCAGATGTTCCTACTCATCTTGCAGACCTTTTTCTAGCATCTGCCAATAGACAGTGAAACAAAACTTCACTGAGAAATCTGCCAGGGTTGTAAGGAGGCAGTTTATGCAAATATTCAAATTGGTCAAGTATGTTACTCTGTATTCCCAAGCTTACTCCAGTTGGAGCATGTTGAATTATCTTGCCTTTGTACTGTACTTTTTTTTCAAAAACATGGATAAACCTTTTTGTCCATGTGCAATGTAACTCACTATGTAATCATTTAAAAATCATATTGGTGGTGTGATATTTAAAACCCCCAAACTTTAAATGGTTGTTTTGATACACGTTTAATACAAATTTGGAAATAAATTTTACTTTACAAGTTGTTTCCTATTGTAGGATATAAAGTCTTGTTTTTTAACAAAGATGTGCCTGCTTCCTGTGTTGTGGGGTTTGTTTTTTGGGTTTCTTTTTTAAAGAAAAGCTGAATGGCTCAAATACTTGTTTATAACTAGCTTTTTAAACTGTCAAAACTTAAAACTAAGTAAACGTAAAATATGAAACCATCTTGTTTGAAAACGTGTGCATGCTGTCTTCTAGTGTTCTATATGTTATAAATTAAAAGACAAGCTTACACTTATTTTAGAAACAACAGTAATTACAATTTTAGAATAGGCATCAACATGCCAACTGAAATTGTTACAGAATTCCCAGCTAGGCAGGCTGGGTGCCACCAACTGCTAGCCTGATCCTATAAAACCTTTTACAGCAAAATGGAATTTGATGGAAGGAACACTGTGAAAGTCCCCTTTTGCATTGTCCTATGGTGACTCACCTTATCTAGCATCTTGTCCTTCACCCTTTTCATGCACCAAGGATGGTATTTATATCTTTATATTTGCCCCTATAACTAGGGAGCAATTAAAAACCCTGTAGTCTGTCTTTTCTTTTTCTTCCATTTAGGGGAAAAAAAACCCTTCATCTTCATTCTTGGTCATTTTTCCTTGTAGTATTTCCTGCTCTTAACAGATTCCTTGTGATGAGGTGACTGCTCTGACATTCCCATGTTCCTTCACCTCTCCCTTTGTGATACTTGCCTTCATAGCTGAGCATTGTGAACAGGTGGTAACTACCCAGACTTGCATATTATCATCCCCTTGCATTCCCACAAGTACTTCTATAGTTAACTGTGAGATGTACTTAGCACTGCTATTATTAAAATTCTCAAAGCCGTGTTTCTGCCTTGCAGCGTGAAACAGGGCGCTCCTTTACTGAACTGGCACTCCCCCTGCAATGCCCGTATGCGTCACAGTCGTCTCATTAAAGTTGAATTTATACACATCCGAGGCCCCTCCAGGGCAGGAGCTGAAGGCACCCCAGCCGTCTCCGGGGGAACTACATCCCCATGGGACTGATGGCTGTGGTGATTGTCTCTAGCGCCGTGGGAGTGAATGGGGAGGAGCCCTTCTTTCCCCTCCCTTTTCCTGCTGCCGCCACCCTGCCTTTCCACTTCTTTCCGGTTGGAGGTGATAAGTGGCAAATTTTTAAGCTTGTGTATTAGTCAATAGTAATTGTCTAAGTTAATATGTCTTATATTGGTATGTGTCTTGAGAAATGTTTTTTTTCTAAAAAGGGACTGATGAATGGCAAATGTCTGAGCTTGTGTCTTGATCTGTAGCAGTTGTCTAAGCCTGTATACCCTATAGTGGTATGTGCCTTGAGGGATGTTTATCTAAAGGAGGACGTGCTGTGCAAGGAACAGGTATCCCACAGGACAAGATAAGGAAGCCTGGAATCCACACTGCTGGGCCAGCAGAAGAAGGACTGGTTTTCCTCAAAGTTTGGGCTGCACCCCCCTTACTTCTAGCCTTCATCTTTGGACCCCAGGAGGGGGTCCTCAGACCACTCAGTGTCTGCGCATATGAACACGGTGTGAAGATGTGCTAATGACTCTTCAAAAGGGAATGAATATGTAATACCTTTTTGGGTGATGAAATGAATATGCATAGATCTGTACTATAAAAGACGCAGAGTTTTCTTGCTTGGCATGCGTGTTTTGGGAGGATCAACCCCCCATGCATGCAGCGCTGCTAGTAATAAAGGGAATACCTGCTTAATAATGACTATCCAGATATTATTGAGTTATTATCTCGGAATCCTTGCCCAGCCGCAGGTAGCCTCCCACTTCGGTGAGGAGTGTTAGAAAGCAAGGGGGCTTAGAAACTCCATCCTTTGAATCAGAGGTCAAAGGTTGTTTGTGCCTTCTAGCTGGAAGTGCCTGGTGGAGAGTGGCAGGTAATGGTCTCTTGGTCCATGGGGGGGCTGCAGGGAGGTTGGGGCAGGATGGGGTTGATGAAGACAGGATGCGGTCTCCCTTAGTCTACCTGGATGGTTGTTTCCTGCTGCCAGGAGACATCTGCAAGGGGTGCCTTGCTGGCTGAGGAGTGTCCATACAGGGAAGCTGGGCTGAAGACGTTTAGGGCTGTGCAGTGGGAGGTCTGCATGGCCGTTGCAACTTGTAGTGGTTTGGGCTAGTGGTTATGCCTCTGATGTGTTGCTCACCTTGGACTGAGTAGTCTCCGTTTTCCTTTTTTGTTTCTGGTGTGTTGGCTTCAACGTTACAAGGCTTTCTAGCGTGTCAGAGTGGTTTTTTTTGGTGTGGTTTTGTTTGTTTGTTTGTTTTCTTTGTGTTTTTGTGGTGCAGTGTTTCTGCTCAAGAATATCTTCTTGCTAGGCTCAAAATTATAATTGCCTGACTAACATCTCTAGTGAAACTGATGGGCAGAATTTGTGTGGATGGGTGGCAGTCTATTGCATATTATTGTTTTAGAATAAAGATAAGTGAGTTGATTTTTTTCTTTCCTCTATGTACTTAAAAACTAAATTATCTAACTATTGAAAATATGCTTTTTGCTAGTTACCCAAATGGCTTCTTTTGAGTGGAAGAGAAAGATTGGTGAGAGAGTTTCAAAAGCTACTTCCCAGCTATTTGAAGCATGACAAGGACCTGGATGATGATGATGATGATGTCAACTGGGTGCATGCAACTAAGGGAAGAAAGGAAATTCTCTTAAAAGATTGTGTAAAGAAAAGTAAGCAGCTGAAGGATGAAGGTTCAAACTTACTGAAAATAGGAGGTACTATCTTACTCTTTTTTCATTGACTAAATGTGTTTTTCAATCCCTTCTCTAAACATTAGGTAATTTGCTAGCAGCTGTATTCACAGTTTTCATATTTGAAAAATTGGTCATTTCTTTCATTCTGCCTTTACTGTCTGGTACTAAATAAGTAATTTTCTTTGGTGGTGTGGGCAGCTGTGAAATGAAGCCTGTATTCATTTTTGTGCGTTCACATAAAAAAAATAGGAGGAGGGAGATGAAAAACTGAATGGATCTGAAAGAGTATTGAGACTTCAGCAATTTTGGAAGGTTGTTGCACAGATGGTTCCATTCTTCTATTGTGCTTCAAGCAGTAAGTAACTTTGAAAGGGGGGAGGGGTAGAGGAGGGAAAGGGACTGTAAATTACATATTAATTGCATAATTTGAATAGATCTTCTCGGGGATGGTGGACATGGGGGAATGCTTGACATCTAAATCCTGACTTCACTTGTATGAGCATGTCCATTTTATTTATTGTCACAGACCAGTGATGACATTATTTTTCCCAATACAATTAATTCCATAATAAGTCAGTATACACTCCTGTTCAACTATTTTTGTTAAGAAATTTCAGCCTAAAAAAGGATGCCCTGGGCAATCTGAAAGAGAGAACAGCTTTGAAATTTAAAGCAGGCAAGTTTATTTATAATAAAATGAACACACCGTGTGGTGTGTGTGGTCTGATTTTTAAATAAATAAATAAGCAAAACACTTTCTTTGAGAAAAGATTTTATGTTTAGATATTTAAATAGTTTCCTCTTTTTACTGTTCAGTCTGATGGTGACACTGTTCAGGGGGGCAATGATTCACTTTTGTACATTATCTTGTGTTCCCCAGTTCTGTGATTCTTGAATAAAACTTTGAAGTGTTTTAAAGGTGACTTACATTAAAACCAAATTAAGCTAAGTCAGTTTTAAGCATGCTGCCATCAATACCTTTAATGCAGTAGCTGCATAAGTTGGTTACATTAATATTAATAGCTTAAAGCACAGAATACGCAAATTCAGAGTATTTTGTTAACATCTTTGTTTTTAACACTGGGAATGAATCATACAGTGGTCTACAGAAAAGTAGATCTATTTCGTAGTTTTCGGGATATTGTCATGAAAATTTTGCAACTTGCCCATGCTGACCGAGGAGAGAGGCCAGACCACAAAGTATAGAATTACTAGAGTTATTTTATTCATGCACATGAGGTGTCACATTAAAATTGAGGCACCCTGCGTGTGATTTTACACATGGTTCTTATACCTGAATGCTAGAAAGGTATAACATGATTTGACCAATCACTACTTAACACAGGCATGCTACTGTTTTACAAAGCAACTATAATTATATGGCATCCATCTGCTTCTTCCTTGATCTAGATGTCCCTGGAGTCAATCTTGCTACAGTTACTTATCTATGGTGCCAGATAATGGGAGGGTTTCACAGAAGCCTTAGAGGGGCTAGGATGCTGTCATTATCTTGATAGTCCAGGGATACCCCTTATTCTTCAGGGTGGGGGCTGTCCTTGCAATGAGCTTTAGTCATGCTTACTTAACCATGTCTATGCAGTAAGCAATGTAAGCTCTCACGGTCTCTTTCATAAAATTTCATACTATAAAGGGTATTTGGTACAATAGTTAGGGAATGAGATTTTCCTAACAATATAGAGATTGTGTTTTTAAGACTGAGAAAGTAGAAGTATTTCTAACTGCTTTCATTCTACATCTGGTAATCACTAATATTTACTGTATTTAAAGATCACCTTTTAATATATGTATTTCTCTGCTATCTCCCTTCCCACCTTCAGCCTGGTTTTTGTACAGCCCGCTTTCTTTGACCACTGGTGAACTGCGGAGTGGCATGGGTGAATTGTTTTGGAGGTGGCAGCCCTCTGTGGGTTTTCTGTTTTTGTGGGAGCTGCTTGGGGGGTGTTTATATGTAGCCAGTGTAATGCGTGTGCATTAAACTTGTCAAGCTGAGAGAGAAAAAGAAGAAAAATTATACTGAAGAGAACAACTTACGATCTATACTTTAGTCTTTTTGTGGGATAGGAAGGAAGACTGCCAGAAGCTAGTGTTGAACTAGATCGATTATCCCAGTGGTTCTGTTATCATGGAAGACAAGGTTTAGGAAATTCTGACCTAGAAGCATGATGAATAGGCAGTTATGAAGATGATTTGTGAATGACCGATCTTGCTGTCAGAACAGAAAAAAAAGGCAGATATGTGGAAGAAGTGTCACAGAAGGTAAGCTCAGTCGGTGAGAGGGAGCCCAGCCATGGTGTCCACCTGGCGAGTGGCTGCATCTTCTGCACCTACCAGAAGGGACACATTACTCCAGGAAGGGCTCCCAGGAAAGCATGCAGCCATCCAGGTCTCAGGCTGCATGGAGTGCCACCAGCTTGCGCTGGAAACAGAGGGCAACAAGGGCAATGGCTGCATTAGGTGTGAGCGGGTGGACTACCTCCTCAGCTTGGTAGCAGAACTGAAAGAAGAAGTAGAGATGCTGAGAAGCATCATAGAATCATAGAATCACTAGGTTGGAAGGGACCCACTGGGTCATTGAGTCTAACCATTCCTAACACTCCCTAAACCACGTCCCTCAGCAACTCATCCACCCGTCCCTTAAACACCTCCAGGGAAGGTGACTCAACCACCTCCCTGGGCAGCTTGTTCCAGTGCCCGATGACCCTTTCCGTGAAAATTTTTTTCCTGATGTCCAGTCTGAACCTCCCCTGGTGGAGCTTGAGGCCATTCCCCCTTGTCCTGTCCCCTGTCACTTGGGAGAAGAGGCCAGCTCCCTCCTCTCCACAACCTCCTTTCAGGTAGTTGTAGAGAGCAATAAGGTCTCCCCTCAGCCTCCTCTTCTCCAGGCTAAACAATCCCACCTCTCTCAGCCGCTCCTCATAAGACTTGTTCTCCAGCTCCCTCACCAGCTTTGTTGCTCTTCTCTGGACACGCTCCCGAGCCTCAACATCCTTCTTGTGGTGAGGGGCCCAGAACTGAACACAGTACTCAAGGTATGGTCTCACCAGTGCTGAGTACAGAGGGAGAATAACCTCCCTGGACCTGCTGGTCATGCCATTTCTGATACAAGCCAAGATGCCATTGGCCTTATTGGCCACCTGGGCACATTGCTGGCTCATGTTCAGTCGGCTGTCAACCATTACCCCCAGGTCCTTCTCCTCTAGGCAGCTTTCTAGCCAGACTTCTCCTAGTCTGTAGCACTGCATAGGGTTGTTGTGCCCCAAGTGTAGGACACGGCATTTGGCCTTGTTAAACCTCATCCCATTGGTCTCATCCCAGCGGTCCAGCCTGTTCAGGTCCCTTTGCAGAGCCTCCCTACCCTCCAGCAGATCCATGCTTCCACCCAGCTTAGTGTCATCTGCAAACTTGCTAAGGGTGCACTCATGACCTTCATCCAGGTCATTGATAAAGACATTGAACAGGGCTGGACCCAGTACCGAGCCCTGAGGAACCCCACTTGTAACTGGCCTCCAGCTGGAGTTAAGTCCATTTACCACCACTCTCTGGGCCTGGCCATCCAACCAGTTTTCAACCCAGGAGAGTGTGCGCCTGTCCAGGCCAGAGGCTGACAGTTTCTGAAGCAGAATGCTGTGAGAAACTGTGTCAAAGGCTTTACTGAAGTCCAAGAAGACTACATCCACAGCCTTTCCCCCATCCAGTAGTCGAGTCACTTTGTCATAGAAGGCAATCAGATTAGTTTGTCAAGACCTATGTTGACTGGGCCTGATCACCTGGTTCTCTTGCATGTGCTGGACGATAGCACTCAAGATCACCTGTTCCATGACTTTCCCCGGCACTGAGGTCAGACTGACAAGCCTGTAGTTCCCTGGATCCTCCCTGCAACCCTTCTTGTATATGGGCACAACATCAGCCAGCCTCCAGTCCAGTGGAACTTCCCCAGTCAGCCAGGACCACTGGAAGATGATGGAAAGGGGTTTGGAAAGGACATCTGCCAGCTCCTTCAATACTCTTGGGTGGATCCCATCCGGCCCCATAGACTTGTGGGTGTCTAGCTGGGCAAGCAAGTCTCTAACCACCTCCTCTTGGATCATGGGAGCCTCATTCTGCTCCTCTGACTCCTGGGTTTGTACACAGGGGTGTTAGCATAGAGACAAACACATAACCATTCCAGGTAGGTTATATGTGGTGCTTTATTTTGAGGCCTCGGGAACCAGGGGTATGCACACCCAAATCAGGTTCCAAGACAATCCTGGCGCGTCTGCAATTTAACCCTTAAGTGTTTCGCAATCTAATGTATATTCAACAGATTACATCATTTCTTCATGCATATGTATTTGAGGATTGTCTCATCATTTGTGTGGACACCAGCATTTCCTTATCTTCACTTGACTACCCTTGGTATGCTTCTGGCCTTCACAAATGTAGGCTGTGTTCAGATAAGGTTGTTGGTAAAAGCGTAGGCTCTGCTCGGATAAGGTTGTTAGTACATTCTTTCTAAGTACTCCCTAATACCATACTTGTAAAGGTTATATGTGGCTCGTGAGAAAACCGTCACTGTCTGCAGATACAGACACAAAGTCTGCACATACTTAACTATAAAGATCAACAAAATTAAATGCTAAACACAATATGTATCAAATGCTAAATACAATATACATAACCTATAATTTTAATCTTATTTTAATTGAGCCCTAATTCTTCAGCTAAATTAGCATTTTCCAACATTTCCCCCCTTTGAAAATACTTCATTTTTCTGCAAGTATTTTCATTTACATAACTGTTTCCTGGGAAATCGGCGGGGGTGTTGGGTGTTGTGGGTATTCTCGTGTGATGGCTCCAATGATTCTGTGGGTCCAATTGTTTTTACGAACAATTTCCTTTTGGATACGTATACCAGACAAATTGCAAGATGAGCAAGAAGGTGAATAGTGTTTCAGCCAGTGATTGAATCCAGCCAGTAAGATGGATTCCTAATCCATTAAACAGTTCCCCAATCCAATTGTGACAAATTATCTCCTTTTCTCTTTCAGCCTCCCTTTCTATTTTCCCGAGTTGTGAGATATCATAGCAATTAAGGTATTATATACAAAATTCGACATTTATCTGCTTTTCAGTCTCAGTTTTGTTGGTCCAAGAGCTTCTACTTCCCAGTTTCTAGGAACCTTTTTCACTCGGGAATAATGAATCCAAGAGTCTATTCCTTCTACTTTTACTGCAGTAAATGTTGTTAGCAGCACCAAGTACGGTCCATTCCACCGTTCCTTCAGTGGTTCTTCATTCCAATCTCGAATGTAGACCTGGTCTCCTGGCTCAATTTCATGTACTGGATTTTCTAATGATAATGGACAGTTCCAGATCAGGGCACTTCGTAGCCGCATCAGAGTTCTACTGAGAGACAGTACATAGTTATACACATCTTGATTCCCTTTGATATGTACATTTGGATTTGGTGGCAGCGCCTCATATGGTTTCCCAAAAAGGATTTCATAAGGGCTTACTGTCATCCCACTCCTTGGCTTAATTCTTATCCTTAGGAGTTTCCTCTTTTTATGGCAGCAGCCATTTCACTGTCTCCTTAGCTTGGTTGGTGCGACAAGGAAAGGCTTCCGGCCATCCAGAAAAAGTGTCAACCCCAACTAACAAATACCTGTATCCTTGACTTTTAGGCAATTCTACAAAATCAATCTGCCAATAAACACCTGGTTCCATACCTACTTTGATATGTCCCATTTCTATTCTTTTTCTAACCACCGGATTGTTCTTCAAACAGATTTCACATTTCGAATTTATTGACCTTGCCATTGTTAACATCTGTGTCGAGATTATGCTGCGCTTTAAATACGCCACTAAAGCTTCTGCTCCCCAGTGACATTTCTGATGTTCCGTCTGTAAAACTGTCCGCATGATGGTAGGTGGTACAATCACTTGTCCAGTTGCAGTTAGGTACCATCCATCTAACCCAACTGGGCCTTCATTAGTCTAGCTAATTTCTCGTCTTCCTCCGAGTACTTTGGCTTCTGCATTAAATAATTTTGTAAAGGGCTTACCTTCGTGGGTATTAAGGCCATCATATTTGATACCTGTCGTGCAATCCGTCGAGCTGTCCGGTCCGCCAACGTGTTCCCTTCAGCTATTTTGGAATCTCCTCCTTGATGTGCTTTACAGTGCATGATTGCCACCTGTTTGGGTAACTGTACAGCAGTTATCAAATTCAGAATTTCTTTTTGGTATTTTATATTCCTACCTTGCGAAGATAAGAGTCCTCGTTCTTTCCATAGTGCTCCATGTATATGAACCACTCCAAATGCATATTTTGAGTCCGTCCATATATATTTACTCATTGATCCCTGCTCAATTCCAAGGCTCTCGTGAGAGCTATTATTTCTGCTCGTTGTGCTGAAGTTTCTACAGGAAGAGCCTCTGCTTTTATTACCCTATTTTGTGTGGTTACCGCATACCCGGCATATCGTGTCCCGTTTTCTACATAACTACTTCCATCTGTAAAAAGTTCTTGATCAGGCTGTTCAAGTGGGGTGCCCTTCAGGCCAGCCCTTGTTGCATGAGTGTGTTCAATAACTTCCACACAATCATGTTCCAAAGGGCCGTCTTCCACAGGTGCTCCTAAGAAGGCTGCTGGATTTAACAAATTAGTTGTTTTTAAGCTTACATCATCTTGTTCGGTCAGTACCGCCTGGAATTTCATCATCCTGCTAGGGGAAAGCCAATGCCCCCCTTTTTGTTCTAAGACAGTTAATACCATATGAGGTACATATACCTCAATATGCTTTCCCAAAGTCCATTTTCTGGCTTCTTGTATCAAAATCACCGTTGCTGCTACCGCTCTCAAACATGATGGCCAGCCAGAACTCACAGGGTCTAACTGTTTAGAAAAGTACCCTACTGGTCGTTTCCAGCTTCCCAACTTCTGCGTTAAGACCCCTAGTGCCAGCCGTTGCCTTTCATGGACAAACAACTGGAAGTCCTTAGTCAAATCTGGCAGGCCTAATGCTGGCGCCTTAGTCAGGGCTTCTTTTAATTTCTTAAAGCCCTCCCTCTGAGGTCCTTCCCAGATGAAAGTTGGTGACTTCTGTGCCTCATATAGAGGTTTTGCTATGAGTCCATAATCCAATATCCACAACCTACACCAGCCTGCCATACCCAAAAATGTCCTTAATTCATGTAAGTTTTGAGGCTCTGGAATCGCACAGATTGCTCTAATACGATCCATTCCTAGTCATCATTGTCCCTGTGTTATTTCGCAACCCAAATATAATACAGTTGTACAGGCAATTTGAGCTTTCTCTTTCGAGACTTTGTACCCATTGAGGCCTAATTGGTTTAAAATTTCAGTTGTCACTTGGATACATGCTGATTTGTGCTCTGTTGCAATGAAAATATCATCCACATATTGTAGCAGAAGATATTGTGATCGCGGTACCTGAACTTTCTCCTGCATTGTCCATGATTCCAATTCTTTTGCCAGCTGGTTCCCAAAATGCGTTGGACTGTTCTTGAATCCTTGTGGAAGCCTTGTCCATGTCAACTGCATTTTTCGTCCATTGTGCGGGTTCTCCCATTCAAAAGCGAAGAATTTCCTACTATCTTTGTCAAGGGGAATACAGAAGAAGGCATCTTTTAAATCAATTACTGTAAACCATTTGTATTTCTCTTTCACAGGTGTTAACAATGTGTATGGGTTAGCTACTACTGGATGTATATCTTTTGTGATTTCATTAATAGCCCTTAAATCCTGTACCAATCTATATTCTCCATTTGGTTTCTTTACTGGAAAAATTGGGGTATTATATTCTGATTCACATTCTTCTAATATTCCAAACTTTAAGAACTTTTCAATAATTTTCACTATTCCATATCGGGCCTCTAATTTTATGGGATATTGTTTTATCCGTACTGATTTCATTCCTTCCTTCAATTCTACTACTAGGGGTTGAGCCTTTTTCGATTTCCCTGGTATATCAGTTTCCTATACTGTAGGGATCACTGCCTCTTCTACCTCTCTGGATACTTGAACTTTTGGATTTTCCTTCAACACTAGTATCTGTCCTGACTTTGATTCTGGAACTTGCATAATTAATTCCCCATCCTCAAAGACAATTCTTGCATTTAATTTCGATAACAAATCCCGTCCCAACAGGGAGATTGGACAATCAGGCATATACAAGAATTCATGCCATATTTCCTTTCCTCCAAATCGTAGTTCCAGGGGTTGCATGAATGGCCGGGTTTCCTCTTTCCCTGTGGCTCCCACTATTGTAGTTGTCCTTTTCCCTATCTGTCCACATAAATCATTTTAAACTGAGTATGTTGCACCAGTATCTATTAAAAATTGCACTTCTTTCCTCCCTAGCCTTACTTTCACTAGAGGTTCATCCTTTCCTGATTCTAGTCAGCTCTGATTCCCATACTCTCCCCAAACCATTGCCTTGGCCACCTCGGTGTTTCCGAATGGGATTCCTGGCTGCAAATTCTGCCTCATTCTCTGTGGGCACGCATTCTTCCAATGTCCTTCCTGCTTGCAATATGCACATTGGTTAATACCTAATTTATTCAACCTTGATCCTAACTCATTAGACAAGTAATTAAATCCAAACCCCCTTCCTCTACCTCGACCTCCAGGATTGTTCTGGGCTCTGCCCTGCATCACCGCCAGCAGATGTCGCTGTTGTCTTTGAGAACTCTCCTTCTCACGGTTGTTGTATACTTTCCAAGCAGTTTCTAATAGCCTATCCAGATTACGTAGCTCCGCGCCCTCCAGTTTCTGCAGTTTCTTTCTAATATCATCCTGCGACTGCCCTAAGAAAATCACGGCCAGCTGCACTTTAGCTTGCTCTGTTTCTACGTCTAAATCTGTGTATTTCCTAGCCACCTCTTTAAGCCGCTCCAAAAATGCAGACGGGGATGCTGTTTTCTCTTGCCTGACATTATACAGCTTTGACCAATTGATTGGTTTTGGCATAGCATTTTGTACTCCAACAACTATCCACTCCTGGTATCTCCTCAGATTTTCTATTCCTCTTGCAGTATTATAATCCCACATGGGATCTTCAGTCGGAAAATTCTGATCAATTGTCCCTGTGACAATCCCCTGCCTAATGTCTTCTCTAACTCGCTCGTGGGCAGTTCTCAACACCATTTCCTTCTCTGTAGAGTCCATTAGGGTGTCCAGTAATACCTGTATCCCAATCCCAATCAGGATTCTGAGTTTTCAGAATCATCTTTACAACTTGTGCCACTTTACTCGGGTTCTCCCAATAAGTTCCAGCAGATTGTTTCCAGAGTATCAGATCTCCTGGAGTGAAAGGTACTTTAACATATAAGGGTCCTTCTGCCCCAACCCCTTGCCGAAGCGTTGCTAATATTGCAGTGGATGTCTGCTGTCTAACTTGAATATCCCGCTGCCGTGTTCGGTGGGATATTGGGGTAGTGGGATACTCCTGTTCCTCTATTTCTACCTCATCCTCCCCATCACCTCTTACTCCAGTATCTCTGGGGGCTGGTGGGGCTGACGGAGCCACTAATAAATCAAAATCATCATCTTCCTTATGCTGCAAAGCATTTTCCACTGCCAGACATTTCATACATTTCTTCTCAGTCACACATCCCTCACATTGCTCATCCGATTTTGTGCTAACAACCATTATCCCACACGCCTTTTTCCATTCCTCTTTCCCTCTTAAAATAAAAAACAGTTCTACATATGGTACTTCATCCCATTTGCCCTCGTGCTTACAAAATAACATCAATTGTAGGATGGTATTATAGTCTAAAGTTCCATTTTCTGGCCAACGAACCTGATCCTCTAAATTATACTGTGTCCACCATACATTACAATACTCAACCAATTTCTTTTTTTGCATGTCTTGCCCAAACTGCCCCTCTTTCCAATGCATCAAAATACACCCTAACGGTGATGACCTGGGTATCGGCGGCATTTTATAAGAGTCCAGACCAACACCAAACAACAAAAACTAAAAAAAAATTCCACGTAAGAGATAATACAGATTACCGAAAATACAAGACAAGAATATAGTTGCCGAACCTGCAAAACGAATAATACAGAAAACGAATACTACAGATTACCGAAAATACAGAACCAAATCACTGATTCTGAACCTGCAGAGCTTTCGCTACTGTCTTACGGATGGCGCCTAGGCTTCGCTCTGGAGCTCCATAGCCCAACCAAGCGTAGCTTTCGCCGCGTCTAACAGGCAGGCTTTTACCGGACCAGAAAATATGGTACCATTCCCGATTGGGCACAAGACCCAAAAAATTTGGTACAATTCCTAATTAGGCACAAGACCTGAAAAAAGTTGGCACTATTCCCTATAAAGTACCGTGTCTTACCAATATCCCTGGTCCGTTGGGGGCAGCGGAGGTCAGCTGCTGTCGATGGCTCCCTGAGAATCACTCGGTGCCGGCTGGAGCGAGATCGATGCGCGAGCCGCCTCAGCAATGCCCACAAGGTCCCATCTGGGTCACCAAAACTGTTAGCGTAGAGACAAACACATAACCATTCCAGGTAGGTTATATGTGGTGCTTTATTTCGAGGCCTCGGGAACCAGGGGTATGCACACCCAAATCAGGTTCCAAGACGATCCTTGCGCGTCCGCAATTTAACCCTTAAGTGTTTCACAATCTAATGTATATTCAACAGATTACATCATTTCTTCATGCATATGTATTTGAGGATTGTCTCATCATTTGTGTGGACACCAGCATTTCCTTATCTTCACTTGACTACCCTTGGTATGCTTCTGGCCTTCACAAATGTAGGCTGTGTTCAGATAAGGTTGTTAGTGAAAGCGTAGGCTCTGCTCGGATAAGGTTGTTAGTACATTCTTTCTAAGCACTCCCTAATACCATACTTGTGAAGGTTATATGTGGTTCGTGAGAAAACCGTCACTGTCTGCAGAGACAGACACAAAGTCTGCACATACTTAACTATAAAGATCAACAAAATTAAATGCTAAACACAATATGTATCAAATGCTAAATACAATATACATAACTTATAATTTTAATCTTATTTTAATTGAGCCCTAATTCTTCAGCTAAATTAGCATTTTCCAACAGGGGGAACAACTTCCCTTACTATTAAAGACTGAGGCAAAGAAGGCATTAAGTACCTCAGCCTTGTCCTCATCCCCTGTCACTGTTGTTCCTTCTGCATCCAATAGGGACTGAATATTCTCCCTAGTCCTCCTTTCCCTGTTAATGTATTTGTAGAAAGATTTTTTATTATCTTTCACAGACTTAGACAGTTTGATTTCTAGTTGGGCCTTAGCCCTCCTGATTTTTTCCCTGCACGATCTCACTTCCTCCCTGTAGTCCACCCAAGATGCCTGTCCCTTCTTCCAAAGCTCATAGACATTCCTCTTCTTTTTGATATCTCTCAAGATCTCCCTGCTCAACCAAGCCGTTTTTTTCCCCCACCGGCTCCTTTTCTGGAACATGGGGATGGCTCGCTCCTGAGCTGCTAGGATTTCATTTTTGAAGAGCGCCCAGCACTCGTGGGCTCCCTTGCCCTTAAGGACTGTCTCCCATGGGACTTTGCTAACCAGCCTTCTGAACAGTCCAAAGTCTGCCCTCTGGAAATTTAATGTGACTGTTTTGCTAAAGCTCAGACAGGTCCAGTCGATTAATGCATGGCTCCGTGGCTGGTGTCACCGCAACAAATTTGGGGGTTTCAACAATGGGATGGCCTACACAGCACCAGGACTACAGGTATCGTATGGGAGCCACCTTTCTCAGAGGGGGAGGGGGGTCTTTGCCCAGGAGCTTGCAGGGCTCGTAGATAGGGCTTTAAACTAGATGTGAAGGGGGATAACATCAGGCTAGCCTGTGACAAGTGGTGGGAGGACAGGGGTCAGGGAGGATACTTCTCCAAAACATCTTATAGGTAATAAAGTGTAGAAAATATATTGGAACAAACTGGACATGCTGTAATCCTAGAAGCCTGCTTGCAGAACCCTGCCTATGACGATCAGTAGAAAGGAATGTGCTAAAGTATCAATGTTTAGACACAAAGGCCTATAGTCAGTTCTTAGATACAAAGCCTTAGTATAAGGCTTCAAGGTTGTGATGTTTTCTGAAAGCTTTGCTATCTCATGAGAATGAGGAGGCTGGCTTGATAAAGTCAGAACCAGGCACGGGAACCGGGTGCGTAGTTCAACAGTGTGACTTTACGATTAGAATATGTTGTAAATATTCTGATTCCATGGAAACATGTACTCTGATTATCTGTATAAATAGACCCTCAGATGTTACAATAAACGAGCAATTATTCATACCTCTGGGAGGACTCGTTCATTGACTCCGGGGCTCTCCTCCCCCAACAAGTGGCGCCCAAACAGGGACCCTAGCGAAAAGTGGAAAGGGTGTATCTTCGACGCCGGACCCTAGCGAAAAGCGGTAAGGGTACCGAACCCTAGCGAAAAGCTGAACTCTAGCGAAAAGCTGAAACCTAGTGAAAAGCTGAACCCTAGCCAAAAGCTGAACCGATAGCGAAAAGCTGAGCCGTTAGCTTCAGGTTTCGGAGGGAAGGCTGTGGGGAGCCGACAGAGATATCGACTGCGAGTCAGTGACTGCGGACTGAGGTAGGAAGGGTCGCTACCTTCCCTCTGCTTTTCTTGCTTGCAGACATGGAATCTGCATATGCTGCAGCACAAAAACTGCTATTAGGTATTCTCGCTAAGCGAGGTGAAGCAGTTGCTGAAAAGGCGTTAGTGAAACTCGTTCTATGGGCTAGGGAGAAAGGATTTCTTGCAAATCCTTCTCATCTTTTTGACTGGGCTGCGTGGCGAGCTGTGGGGGATGAATTATGGGACTGCAAGATCACGAAAAAGGGCACAGAGCCTTTTGGGGGCTGTGGGGAAACTTGGCGGACTGTCGTTAATGCTTTACAAGCGCTGAAGGCGGAGTCAAAGTTTGCCGCTGCTGCTGTGCGCGCCATAGCCCCCCTCCCAATCCCCCGGCTGAAACTCATCCTACCACGACGAGTCGCATGAGTGCTTTCTTTGGGGTGAGCCAGAATTACCCAATGAAAGGAATGACTGGGAAAGTTTGTACCAGCGTCCGCGAGCTCTTAAATCCGGCTGTAAAAAAGGGGAATGCGTCTAAAGACATAGACGACCCCACTGCGCCGGAGGCGCCCGATGTTCACCCATCAGAGGGCGGAAGTACAATGACACAGGAACCGGAAGTGTCCACAGTAGCCGGCTGCACTGATAAAGTGCGGGGTGGACAAAGCTGTCGGGCTAAATTATACCCGCCTCTTCCTCCCCCTCCCGAGACTGTTGCGTTACCAGAAAATAGTAGCGAGGAGTCAGAGGAGGAAGAAGATGGCGTGGCAGAGGAAACACCAGATCTTCGCTGGGAATCAGTTAGTTATGAAGCGATCAAAGAAATTCAAAAAGCTGTAAAAAGAGAAAGTACTGACTGTTTCGTCGCCAAGCTGCCCACTGCCCCAGTGCTCGAGGCAGCCACCGGCTCCATCATGTGCATGAATAATTCACAGCCGCCACGGGATAGTCCTTTGCCACGAAAATGCTGTAACAACCAAAGACTATTACCTGTTAAATAATTGATACAAACCTTATTTTATAATATATGTGCATATTTTAAGTGTTGTATGTGTTCGGTACCGTGTATAGTTTAAATATTCATACCATCGTGCTATTCTTATTGACTGGTCGTAAACAATATTGTATGGGTATATTAAGCCAGCTCTCAAAAGAGTGGTTCTGTGTGTGTGTGTGTGTGTATGCGTGCGTGTGTTTAAAGCGCTTTAAACGTTTGTAAGATTTGCAAATTTGGTTTTGGTTATAGGAGTTTGAGCCTCTGTTTGTTTTCATTAATCTTAAAAAATGCAACTCTGAGACCTTTCAATCTCAAACGTCCACTAAGCCGGCAAACAGGTAGATTTACCTGTGACCTTTGGAGTGAGAGGCTGCAGAGGACACAATTTTAAAATGCCTAAAAAAAAACCAAACCAAAAAAAACAAAACAAAAAACCACGCTGTGTGTGAGTTTTTCCCCACCCTATTCCTTCACCCCCCTCTTCGCCCTTACTCCTGATTTTTTTTGAATGTGAATTTTTTTTGTTTTGTTTCAGCTTGAGAGTCCTTATCTCTCTCTAGAGGAGTAACAATTTATGAAGAACACTCTGCATTCCAGTGTCCCTTATCAGATCAACAACTGCTGGGTCCTAGTGCAGACAACTGTAAATGGGATTTTAGCCAGACACTAATGAAAATGAAAGCGTGATTTAAGAGTCCAAAAGAAGTATTGCCACCTTTCCCACCTGTGTATACTACCCAAAGCAGTTGTGTTGCTCAATTAATACCATTTCAAAGATTGTATTAGAGAAAATAGGCCTTCAAGTCGCGCCTGAAAAAATTCAAACCTGTAAATATCTTGAGTGGAAAATTTTGAATGCCACAATTGAACCCCAGCAAGCCAAATTGCAAATAGTAGTTAAAACAATTTACAAAAGCTCCTAGGATCAATCAATCGAGTTAAACCTTATTTGGGTATAACTAATGCAGACCTAAGTCCATTATTTGATCCTCTTAAGGGGGGACATGGCTTTAACAGCACTTCGTACTTTTACGAGTGATGCACAACAAACTTTGGGCAAAATTGAAAAAGCCATTGCTCAGAGAAAAGCCCATAGAGGGCTTGATGGTCATCCAGTATGTATGTTTGTTTTAGTACCTTTTAAAAGGGAAGCTCCCCAAACTGAAAACAAAGAAAGGGCAAGTAGAGACTTCAGATCTAGTATACTAGTGGCAGGGAAAGATAATTTGGAAAGGTATAAACAGGAATTATGTGACATGTTGCAAAAACATCAGTTGCAAATCGCACCAGAAAAGGTGCAGAGTGTTGCACCATGGATGTATTTGGGGTGGAAAAATTTTGGATAAAACCATCAAACCACAAAGGGTATCATTTAGAATTAACATCCAAACACTTAACGATGGGCAGATCTTGCTGGGTAATATCTATTGGATCAGGAATTTGATAGGGGTGGATAATCAAACGTTGTTACCTCTGCTTGAGTTGTTAAAAGGAGATACAGATATATTAGCACCAAGGAAACTAACAAAGGAAGCAGAACAAATTGTAAAAAAAAAATCCAGTAAGCAACAGACAAGCACATCGCGTAGCATATAGGTGCCCTGTCAATTTTTTGATCATCGATAACGCTTTGTCAGCCTGTTGGGTTAATAATGCAATGGGTTGAAACCGATTTGGACAAATTAAAAAAATATATAATGGCAGTTCTTGTCTAATCAGCCATCAAATACGATTGTAACAAGAGTAGAAATGTTTGCACAGTTAATCATGAAAGGTCAAGATCGGATAGATGAATTGAATGGGAAAGAGCCTGAAACAATAGTCATTCCAATGACAGAACAATATTTACAATGTAGTATGCAGAACAGTTTAGAATTACAAGTGGCCTTGGCAAACTTTAGTGGACAAATTAAAATTCATCATCCAGGCCATCGGTTGATAACCTTTTTGCAACAAGAATGTCTAGAGGAAAAATCTAAGTGTAATACCACACTGGTAAATGGGCTGACAGTTTTTACAGATGGGAGTGCAACACCTTATTGGCATTCCACATTCACCAACAGGTCAAGCAATTGTAGAACACTCTCATGCAACCTTAAAGTCACTTTTGCAAAAACAAAAGGGGGGAGAAATGTTACCTCCTAGTGAAATAATTGCAAAGGCGACTTATGTGTTGAACTTTTTGCGTTTAACTGGAAATAGAACTAGTCCTCCTATTGTAATCCATCACAGAGTTTGGACTGAATAACCAGGACCAGCAAGGTATCAAAGTACTATACAAAGACTGGGACTCAGGTGAATGGGAAGGACCTGTTGAGCTAAAAATGACAGGAAGAGGTTATGTATGTGTCATTACAGACAGCGGTCCAAGATAGGTTCCAGCGAAATAGGTCAGTAATAATGGATGCTTGTGTAATGTATAATTGTACCTATAACATCACTCAAAAAGGTCAGAATGTAAATGCTACTTTACCTGTGTATAGAAATGCTACAGCCTTGTATAGTTATATCTCTCCTAAAGTATCACATTCTTTTTCTTTTCCAGTTGCTTTGCCTGTAGAAATTTTTACGAATAGAATATGTTGTAAATATTCTGATTCCATGCAAACATGTACTCTGATTATCTGTATAAATAGTCCCTCAGATGTTACAATAAACGAGCAATGATTCATACCTCTGGGAGGACTCGTTTATTGACTCTGGGGCTCCCCTCCCCCAACAATAAAGGGTCGACTAAGAAGGCGATGCGACCGGCAGCGCAGCTGAAGTGGCCTCTATACAAATGCATGAAGCTTGGGTAACAAGCAGGAGGAGCTGGAAGCTACCGTGCTACTAGAAAGCTATGATCTAGTTGCCATCATGGAAACTTGGTGGGATGAATCCCATGACTGGAGTGTGGCTATCGATGGCTACAAGCTGTTCAGAAGGGACAGACCAGGAAGGAGGGGTGGAGGCATTGCCCTCTAACTCAGGAAAGGGATAGAATGTGAAGAGCTGTCGCTGAAGTGTAGCCACAAACAAGTTGAAAGCTTGTGGGTCAGAATTAAAGACAGAGGAACCAGCGGGAACCTTGTGGTTGATGTATACTACAGGCCACCCGATCAAGGAGAGCCAACCGATGAAGTCTTCTTCCTTCAGCTACAGGAAGCTTCGTGCTCGCAAGCTCTCATTCTACTCAGGGACTTGAACTGACATATGCTGGAAAAGTAGCACAGCAAGCTGTAGGCAATCCAGGAGACTCCTGGAGTGCACTGAAGATAATTTCAATTTCAGCTGACAGGGACTCCCACCCGAGGGGATGCAATACTGTACCAGATGGTCACTAATACAAGTGAACTCACCAGTGACATTAGGATTGGAGGCAGCCTGGGCTGCAGTGATCACACACTGGTGGAACTCAAGGTCCAGAGGGATATGGGACAGGCAAGGAGTGTAGTCAGGACCCTAAATTTCAGGAAAGCAGACTTCTGGCTGTTACTCGGTAGGACCCCCTGGGACATGGTCCTTGGGGACAAGGGAGCGGAACAGAACTGGCAAATATTTGAGGATGCTTTCCATAAAGGTCAATGAGAAGCTCAACATGAGCCGGCAATGTGTACTCGCAGCCCAGAAGGCAAATCGTATCCTGGGCTGCATCAAGAGAAGCGTGGCCAGCAGATTGAGGGAGGTGATTCTGTCCCTCTACTCCTCTCTCGTGAGACCTCATCTGGAGTACTGTGTCCAGTTCTGGAATCCTCAACATAAGAAGGATATGGAGCTGTTGGAGTGGGTCCAGAGGAGGTCTGCAAGGATGATCAGAGGTCTGGAGCGCCTCCCATATTAAGACAGGCTGAGACAGTTGGAATTGTTCAGACTGGAGAAGAGAAGGCTCCGAGGAAACCTTATAGCAACCTTCCAGGACCTGAAGGGGCTACAGGAAAGCTGGGGAGGGACTGTTCACAAAGACTGGTAGCGGGAGAACTAGGGGCAATGGCTATAAACTGGAGAGGAACAGATTTAGACTAGACATAACGAGGAATTTCTTCACGATGAGGGTAGTGAGGCACTGGAACAGGTTGCCCAGGGAAGCTGTGGTTGCCCCTTCCCTGGAGGTGTTCAAGGCCGAGTTGGATGGGGCATTGGGCAGCCTGATCTACTGGGAGGTGTTCCTGCCACTACATAAGATCAAGTTTTGATACAGGGTGTAGTGGGAGAAAGGACTCTGACTAAACCTTTGTTGGTTACCATTGGAAATACGGGGCTGACAAATGGGAGAACGGATTTTTTTAACTTTTGCTGTGTTGCAGAAGCTGGGCCCAGGGACCGTTTTGGGACAGAAGGTAAGGAAATAGGTGTGGTAGTAATGCCAAGTATGTGTAAGATTAATTGGGACTAAGATAAATCATGAAGCTGGTACCAAGCATATTGGACTAAACATTATTAAAAACACCAGGTGTTCTGAGCTTGACATACAGGATGATGTATCTTGAATGTGTGATAAAGCCAGGCTGGGGAAAACCGCCTGGGAATAAGTGAACTGGAGATATGACTGAGAACAGTCACAAGAGTGTGGAATACACAAAACCAAAAACATCTTGTTTGTCTGAAGGTCGGAAAACTGAGGAACTGTAAAAAGATCTGCCTGAATGAGAGAAGCTACTACTAAGAGAAATAGTAGTAGTACTTTCTTAATTTGACTCCTGTATGCCGTGCTGATTAAAAAGAATATGCTTAAAGAAATCTGCAAGGTTTGCATCTCTCTCATCGCTACAAAGAGGTGGCTTGCCTGGAAAAAGGAATGAAACCAACTAGGGAATTGAAGACCCCAGCCCTGAAATACTATTAGATTAACTTTTGCATGAATAGTGCACGAAGAACACATAGGGAGGTGGAATCTTTAGTTGTGAAAGATATAATTGTCCAAGAGTTCCTTTGTTCTGGGGCCCTCCCCCCCACCCAGCCCGGACTGTAATAAATAGACTCTGTGACAGAACCTAGAATTTGATCCAGATGGGACACTAGGACATGTCTCTGGACCCTTCCAGCTCCAAAGGTCTACATTGCCAGCAGACGGATGAATTCACATGAGAGCTTTGGAGTGGGAGGCTGCAGAGAGAAAGAGTTTAAATTCTGTCATGGCGACCCGGAGGGGACTGGCTTGAGTCTGGCACTCCAGGAGGCGGGGTACAAGTCCCTGTGCTCCATTATGGCCTTTACAGGGTGAGTTCAAGTCTCGCCCTTGCTTCAGCTTTGTCAGGGTGTGCAGCCTGATAAGCGTAATGCAGGAAATATACCCCGTGTAAAAAGGGAACACCCTTAGTCAAGGTATTGTTCTGTATGAGAAGGTTTCAGTACCTCTTGGGATGACTTCGAGCCTAATCCTTACTGCAGATTGGGTAAGAATTTACGGTACAGCAGGCCTTTCAAAGTTAAAAAAAAAATAAAAAAAGAGTGCGCATTTAAATTACATCATGAAGTTTGGCCATTTCTGACAGAAGGAGATGGACCCTCAAAGATAGTGGCCACCACAAGGAGCTTTTTTGACTGGCAGAAATGCACTTTTTAGCAACATTATCTTGAAGATAGATTTCTAAAGCAAATGGGTTATTAGCCATTAGTTGTTTAGCCCTGGCCCAGCCAATTTCAGTAGCTAAAATCAAGCAGTTGGGCTCCCAACCCGCACACCCCCAGAGAGACCCATGGACCTCTATGGGTTGCAGGGAGACAGCTTGCCTCATCGTGGTCTTCACTACAGGCTACAGGGGAATCTCTTCTCCAGTGCCTGGAGTGCCTCCTTCCCCTCTTTCTTCACTGACCTTGGTGTCTGCAGAATTGTGTCTCGTATTCTCACTCCTCTCTTCTGACTGCTGATGGTGCTGTGCTGGTTTGCATTTCCCTTCCCCCCCCCCCCCCCGCCTTTCTTCAATATGTTATAACAGAGGCGCTACTACTGTCACTGACTGGCTCAGATTTGGCCAGCAGTGGATCCATCTTGGAGCAGGCTGGCATTGGCTCTGTCAGATGTAGGGGAAGCTTCTAGCAGCTTCTCATTTAAACCACCCCTGTAGCCCCTCCACTACTGAAAACTTGCCATGCAAATCTAGTACAGGATGAATTTATCATCCTCACAAGAGCCAGTTGCCAGGAAATGGAAAGCTTATACTAAAGCTTCCAGATAAATACAGTTTCCTACAGGAAGTTATGCCTAGGCTGCAGAACTCCTTTCAGTAACTCTATGCTATATAACATACTTAATAGGTGTCTTCCATTTTCAACAGTAGATAGGATTGTGAAACCAGCTGGATACAAGCCATTATTCATCACCAACATCTCTTATCCAAACAATCTGAAGATGCCAGATCCTTTTGATCCCCCCCTTAGGGGGGGAGATGCCTAATCCTTTTGATTCCTTGATGACCTGAAGTGTCATGAGCCCATTGAACTAGAAATAATTCACCTTTATGTTGCCAGTCCAAATCTGTTTGGAACACTTTAGCAGCCTTATCCACTCACTGGTTGTTTCGATGTTCCTCAGTGGCTCGACCCTTGGGTACATGAACATCCACATGATGTACCTTTACAACTAGTTTCTCTAGCTGAGTTGTAATATCTTGCCAAAATGTGGCAGCCCAAAGGAGTTTACCTCTGTGCTGCCAGTTGTTTCATTACCATTGCTTTAACCACCCACACAAAGCATTTGCTACTATCCATGAGTCAACATAAAGTACTGGCCACTTTTCCTGTTCTGCAATGTCTAAAGCCAGCTGGACGGCTTTTACTTCTGCAAATTGTCTCAATTGACCTTCCTACAAGACAGCAGGATCCATCAGTGAACAGAGTACACTGTCATTTTCTGATAGCTGATTATATGGTGGGGCTTCTTTAGCATGTGTTACCACCTCCTCTGGTGGCATTCCAAAGTCTTTGCCTTCCAGCCAGTCCATAACCACTTCTAAGATTTCTGGACAATTAGGGCTTTCTCTTCGGGCTCACTGAGTGATTAATGCAATCCACTTACTCCATGTAGCATCAGTGGAATGATGAGAAGAAGAAACTTTACCCTTGAATATCCAGCCCAGAGCTGGTAATTGGGGTGCTAGGAGGAGCTGTGCTTTAATGCCAATCACTTCTGAAACAATCACTCCTTCATATGCTGCTAAGATTTATTTTTCAGTTGGAGTATAGTCGGCCTCAGAGCTTTTGTATCCTCGACTCCAGAATCCTAGGGGTTGACCCCATGTCTCCCCTGGTGCTTTCTGCCAGAGGCTCCAGGTAGGACATTGTCTCCTGCTGTGGTATAGAGCACATTTTTGATGTCTTGTCTTGTTTGGACTGACCCCAGGGCTACTGCGTGCACAATCTCTTTTTTAATTTGTTCAAAGGCTTGTCGTTGTTCAGGGCCCCAGTTAAAACCGTTTTTCTTTCGAGTCACTTCATAAAGAGATCTCACAATCTGACTGTAATCAGGAATGTTTATTCTCCAGAAACCCATAATGCCTAGGAAGGCTTGTGTTTCCTTTTTGTTAGTTGGTAGAGACAACTAACTTTTTTTATGTGTATAGAAATGCTACAGCCTTGTATTGTCATATCTTTCCTAAAGTATCACGTTCTTTTTTCTATTTTTCTATTTTTTCTTTTTCCATTGTCTTTTCTGTTTTTCTTTCTGTATTTCCTATTTTCTTTCTTTTTTCTATTTTTGTTTGTTGGTTTGTTTTATTTTCTCTCTCTCCTTTCTTTTTTTTTTCTCTAGGTATTTTAAAACCTTGCTAAATAAGAAGTCACACCCAACAATCTTAACAAGATTACAAATACAGAAATAAGAAATTAAAATGATTCTTACTATCCATAATTATCTTGTTAATTCTGTACACACGCAACCCTGGCCCATATATACAAGTACAGTCCTCTGATTAGCATCTGGATGCATCTCAAAGTGACAGATGCTTTGCTCAGTGTTGAGGCAGATATTTTGAGCATTGATTGCATTATTTAGCAAATGAATCCTTGTTGTTCTCGTTTAATGCAAGACTCTAAATTTACAGTTTGCCATTTCCCATTCACTATTTGTGCCCATGTTCTATGTTAGGAAGGATAGAGCACAGTTTTATCACAGCCAGGTTGTCCAGCCCTTGAAGGATATTTTTAGGAAATGAGAGCATGCTGGCTGAATTTCAGAAATATCAGTTTGCATTAGCAGTTCAACACATTTAAGAGACCATTCTGGGTTGAACAGCATTTTCTGTTGTCCTGTACTCCTGATTATATGGACCAATCTCATAAATTCTGAGTTGTAACAGGCTTAGCTATAATATTTATTTTAAATTTGAATGAGAGCCCAATGGTATCATAGGCCCAGAGACAAACCACCTTAACGGTTTGTACTAATGTAAAATTATGCCAACAGTCTAATTCATTGGAAATACAGGTCTTCGTATTCTTATCTGTAGGTGTAGTTGAGATAGTAATTTGGGATGCCTTTTTATGGATAGTTTATGGCTGATTTTCTCTAACCACATTCCATTCTTGCCTCACATATACTTGATTTTCATGCATAACCACAGTTGATAGATTTAAACCCTTTCAATCAGAATATTTCCCAGGGCTCCAGTATACCAAATAAAAGCTTGAGATCAAGGTCACTCAGTATTCTTTTGGCTAGAGGTGCCATTCCCTTCGTGGATTATAATTATAATGATGAGAAAAATAATTTTTCTGGTTGGATTGGGTGACCCTTCATGGAGATTTATGTGCCTTTTTCACTTGGGTGCTATGGATCCATGCACTCTGCTCCTTGATTTTGATTGCTGTGGAGGAAGTAAGGAGCATCCGGAACAGTCCTTCTCACTGCAGTTCCAGAGTCCTCTCTGCAAGAGTCTTTACATCTACATAATCTCAACCTCATGTCTTTCAGTCTTTTGGAGTTGTTTGTCCAATGCCACTGTGAAGGAGGTCATGATTTCATATGCAAACAGTGACTGATCTGTTGTACTACTTCTGAGATAAAAAATATCGGGAAACACAGTTGCTGGAACCCCAAAGCGTGGTATTATTTCCTGTATCAATGTTCTGGTTATCTCCTTGTTCTAGTAGGGAATGGCTCCAGCCAACCTGAAAAGGTACCAGTTAATACCAATAAGTATTGACATCTCCCCCTTTTTCTTGGGAGTTCCAAAAAATCAATCTGCCATTGTTGCCCAGGCCCGTTGCCTCTTCCAATTTGGACCATTTCTGGTTTGGGGTAATTTTGGGATTAGTCTGGAGGCAAAGGTCACACTGCCGAGTCACTTGTCTCGCAGTGGTGTATAAATTTCTAGCTGCAATCCCTTTAATTAGGTGTTTGTATAAACCTTCTGGCCCCCTCCGTGTCTCTTCCTGTGTTCTTGCCTTATCAAAGGCCATGTTAAATAAGAGGGAGTGATTAGTTTCCCTTGTGGAGTGAGGACCCACTCCCACTTTATTATATGACCCTTCTAGGTCTGTGATAAGTTTCTGATTATCTGATATTCCTTGGTATATTCTGGCTTACCCTCTAGGGAGATTTGCCCGTCAGGGATCAAAGCCCCTTTTGTTTTTACCTCACCTTTGGCTGCCAGTTTTGCCTCTCTGTCCGCCAGCTCGTTTCCTCTTTCCAGTTCTGAATTAACTTTGTGAATGATTGTCACTTCCTCAGGTAGCTGGACTGCTTCCAGCAGTCTCAGGATCCCTCTGCATGTTTGTTGTTTCTGCCCTGACATGTCTTTTACTGCTTAAGCTCTCCGCGTCTTCCATGGGACTGTCTTTCAGGTCCGAACGGCTCGAGTATGTGGCCTCGATGGTCTCTAAGCAGTTCTGGTGCACTGGTTCTCCTGTATTTCCACTGAGAAAAGAAGCTGGGTTGATGATGTTAGTAACCACAATTCCCATATCATGTTCCAGCGTTACAGCTTGGTATTTTAGGAACCTTTGTGGAGAAAGCCAGTGCCCATCTTTCGCTAACACAGTCATTTTCTGGCCCAGGGTAAATCTTCGTGCCTCCTGGATGTTTAGCACGATGGCCGCAACCACTCGTAAACAGCCAGGCCCTAAGGCAATCCCTTGCTTCTCATGAGAGCAAGGGTGCACTAGAATAAATAAAATTCACTGGACACCAGAACAGAACAAGATTTATCTGATTTAAAACCAAAACCCAAAACAAAACAAAATTGATTGTAAAGCTGTAGGGGATTTGGAAAGAGCATTTCCCATCCAAGACCCAATGTGGGATCCAGACAGATCTAAACATGTAGAAAAATTACAGGTATATCAGGAGTGAATCTCAAAGGGAATGAAAAGGGCCATTCCCAAACAAGTAAATAAGGTTCCTCTAAATCACCATCTGAATTCCTAAATCAACTGAGGGATATAACGTGCCGCAACACTGCTGAATCTTGGGTCAAGGGTAGGAATACAACAACTAGGTTTTGGTTTTGGGCCAGTCTAAAAGGGAATAGTGGCTCATGAGAAGGAAGACTGACGGGGACCTGGGGAATCCACCCTAGTGGATCCCCTAGTTATAATGAAGTAAGGGAAAGAGAAGAAAGTAGAATTTCATTTGACACTGACCCAAAATGAGTTATAAAACAGGTATGTTTATTTCCAGCGCTGAGGTGCAAGGGGGTTTTCCTCCTAGCTTGCACACTGTATAACTTAACAAACAGCCACTTATAGTGTAAAGACTTTCATAGTTATAAGCACCTACTATATATTCATAACCTCTCCCACTTTGTATTAAAATTAGTTCTGGAAAGTTCGCTCCAGTCTTGCGCCTGCTTGGTGCCTCCTGGTGGTTGTGGGCTGGGGTCTTAGGGATGAAGTAGGAAGTCTTCCTTGGGATGAATGTTTTTCTTATTGAAATTTGCGCAGACGCAGTCTCCTCTGGCTGTTTTCAAACTCCTGTACCAAATGCAGCCAGCTTTCTGCATTCCAATGCCCATTTATGAGTAAATTTCTGCTAGCTGGCTCCTTTGTTATCAACTTCCAAGGTCTTCAAGGCAAACAATGTTAAGCTCTAATGAACGCTCCCAACTCCTCTTGTCTGCTTTCGCTCTCCTGTGGCTGTATTAGTGATAGGGTCATAGGTGAAATTTACCAGAGTCTACCAGGATTGCAGCTTCCTCTCTAAGCCAGAGGCACTGCCCCAAACCACTTTTCGGATTTTGGTGGGAAAGTACCCTCACTACCTTCTCTTATAATTAAGGCAGCCACTGATTGCATCCATACTTGTGCCTGTATACAATGGAGGGCCAAAGAAACATTTTCTTGGATCACACAGAGTGCATTTCCTATTAATTCATGGTCTTGACAGTCTGATAGTCAATTCCATTTAGGACCTCCAATCCTGTCTCTAACACTCCGGTTAGGCCCCTTTGTGTTCTGCCCCTGAAGGGCACTTGCTTTCACAGCCAGATTCTCCAGCCCTCAAAGGATGTTTTTAGGAAATGAGAGCATGCTGGTTGAATTTCAGAAATATCAGTTTGCATTAGCAGTTCAACACGTTTAAGTGACCTTTCTGTGTTGAACACCATTTGCTGTTGTCCTGTATTCCTGATTATAAACGGACCAATCTCATAAATTCTGGGTTGTAACAGGCTTAGCTATAATATTTTTTAACTTGACTGAGAGCCCAATGGTATCATAGGCCCAGAGACAAACCACCTTAACGGTTTGTACTAATGTAAAATTATGCCAACAGTCTAATTCATTGGAAATACAGATCTTTGTATTCTTATCTGTAGACGTAGTTGAGAAAGCAATTTGAAAGAATATTTCCCAAGGCTCCAGTATACCCAATAAAAGCCTGAAACCAAGGGCACTCAGTATTCTTTTGACTAGAGGTGCCTTTCCCTCCCTGGATTATAATTATAATCATGAGAAAAATAATTTTGTGTGACCCTCCATGGAGATTTATGTGCCTTTTTCACTCGGGTGTGATGGATCCATGCACTCTGATCCTTGATTTCGATTGCTGTGAAGGAAGCAAGGAACATCCTTCTCACTGTGGTTCCAGAGTCCTCTCTGCAAGAGACTTTGTATATACATAATCTCCAGGTCATCTGTTATGCACAGGTTCATCCAAACTCCTACTTCACGTCTCAACCTCATGTTTTTCAGTCTATATAAAGCTTCTGCCCTCTCATGTCTCCTGCTCTGTTCTTCCCTCATAAAAAGCCATGTTAAAAAAGGGGAATGATTAGTTTCCCTTGTGGAGTGAGGACCCACCCCTCTTTACTATATGACCCGTACAGGTCTATAACAAATTTCTGATTATCTGATCTTCCTTGGTATATTCTGACTTACCTTCTACAGAGATTCGCCTGTCAGGGATCAAAGCTCCTTCTGTTTTTACCTCACCTTTGGCTGCCAGTTTTGCCTCTCTGTTTGCCAGCTCATTTCCTCTCCCCAATTCTGAATATGCTCTCTGGTGTGTCTTGATGTGCATGATTGTCGCTTTCTCAGGTAGCTGGACTGCTTCCAGCAGTCTCAGGATCCCTCTGCATACTTGATGGCTTTGCCCTCACATGGCTTTTATTGCTTAAGACATAGCTGTTACCATCCATGAATCAGCCCTCAGCATCTTCCATGGGACTGTCTTTCAGGTCCGAATGGCTGAAGTATGTGGCCTCGATGGTCTCTAAGCAGTCCTGGTGCACTGGTTCTCCTGTATTTCCACTGAGAAAAGAAGCTGGGTTGATGATGTTAGTAACCACAATTCCCATATCATGTTCCAGCGTTACAGCTTGGTATTTTAGGAACCTTTGTGGAGAAAGCCAGTGCCCACCTTTTGCTAACAGTCATTTTCTGGCCCAGGGTAAATCTTCGTGCCTCCTGGATGTTTAGCACGATGGCTCGTAAATAGCCAGGCCCTAGGGCAATCCCTTGCTTCTCATGAAAGAAAAGGAAAAATGGCTTACTCACATCTGGAAGTCCTAAGGCTGGGGCCAACATCAGGGTTTTCTTCAGCTGTTCAAAGGCTTGCACAGCCTCTTTGCTCCGTTGGAGGCATTTCTGTTTGGTGGTGGTTAATGCATACAGGGGTTTAACAAGCAGTCCATAGTTATAGATCCATAGCCGACACCACTCAGTCATCCCCAAGAAAGTTCATAACTCTTTCACTGTTTATAGTCTCGGGGTTTGGTATATTGCCTCTTTTCAGGCCTGTCCCAAAGTTCTTTGTCCAGCGCTGATTTCATAGCCCAAGTAGATTACATTATTTGGGCCTTCTTTTAGATACCTGTTATCCCCGGAGCCCCAAAAAGTTTAACAGACTCACCATCCAGGTCATGCAAGCGTTGTCTTAGTGGCAATCAGGGTATCATCTACATACTGCAACAGTCTCCCTTCCTCAGGTGGGGCTTCCAGGCCTCAAGATCCTTTGCAAGTTGATTGGCAAATATCCAGGTGAGTTGAGTTCTGCACCTAACTTTCAGGGTTTTCCATTCAAATGCAAATATTTTCTGGCTGGCTTCATGTAGAGGGAGGCAAAAGTAGGCATCCTTCAGGTCTAAAGCAGTAAGCCAGGTTATATCAGGTATTACTACTGTTAACAGGGTATATGGATTTGCCACCACCGGATAAAGGTTTTTTGTTATTTTATTTACAGCCCCTAAGTCCCCGGCATATCGGTGGCCCATACCTCAGGGTATACCTGGTTTGTGATTTCTTCTTTGATTTTTCCTTCTGTGGGAACACTGACTAAGGATAAACTCATTATTTTTATATAGTGCTGGTCATTTACCTCCAGAGTAATCTCTCCCTTTTCAAATGTGATTATTGCACCCAATTGTTCTAATAAATCTCTCCCCAAAAGTGCCTGTGGGGAGTTGGGCATATACAAGAATCTGTGGATGCCTCATTGTATTCCCAGTTTATATCTTAGAAGTTCACAAAAATGCACCTTTTGACTTTGGCCAGTTGCCCCTTATACCACAATGTAGTCATTTCCTAGGGACATCAAAGATTGGTTCAAAACTAAATACGTTGCCTCTGTGTCAACTCAAATTCTACTTTCTTCTCCTCTTTCCCTGGTTTCATTATAACCAGTGGATCTGCTAGGGTGGATTCCCCAGGTCCCCGTCAGTCTTCCTCCACATGACCCACTATTCGTCTTTTAAACTACTCCAAAATCAAATACCTAGTTTTTGCATTCCTATCCCTGACCCAGGATCCAGCGGTGTGTTGCAGCACATTATATCCCTCAGTTGATTTAGGAATTCAGATGGTGATTTAGAGGGACCTTGTTTACTTGTTTGGGAATGGCCCTTTTCATTCCCTTTGAGATTCACTCCTGACATACCTGTAATTTTTCTACATGTTTAGATCTGTCTGGATCCCACATTGGGTCTTGGATGGGAAATGCTCTTTCCAAATCCCCTACATTTTTACAATCAGTTTTTTTTGTTCTTGTGTTTGGTTTTTGTTTGTTTGTTTGGTTTGTTTTCTTTTCTTTTCTTTTTCGTCTCAGTCTTCCTGGAGCGGTGCCTGTAAAACTGTCAAAGCAGACCTTTCCCTGATGCAGGAAGATAGCAGGCTATTTGGGGAGGTCCCATCAGAGCCCATATCCCATTCCTGTGAGCAAGGGGAGGCTTAAGTAAATCACGTAAGTCTTTTTCTGGTGTCTGGTGAATTCTATTTATTTTTGTGCACCCTTGCTCAATACTGCACGTCATGCAATGCCTCAGATTACCTTTAAATTCTTTGATATCTTCCTGCTCAAGGGCGAGTACCATAGGGTCCTGCAGCGGGAAAATCCCACAGTCCCTTTGTCACTCCGGATGGTCCTGGAGGGTGAAAAACACGTCATTCCACTTTCCCTCTCTCCTTAGGAACAACATTAGTTGCAAAATGGTACTGAAATCCTCTTCTTACTCATTGAGCCTCCGGCTCCCCCCGTCAGTTCCTTCCAGTGCTGTCCTAAGGGGCTTGCCCAAGGAAATTCCTGCTCGATTTTGCCCCCATTACTCCCTTCTGACTCTGCCTTTCTCTAACTTCCACAAACTGTTTAAACACTTACAAATGGCCTGCCTCTTAAGTTCTCAGGGACTTCCCACAAGACTTAGCAACAACAACAATTCCTGTCTACAGATTATAGACACTCATGACAGTTGAGTGATCCCAACCTAGCACAATAAAACCTTATGATAATATGAACACCAAATCTGATCCATTCCCGCAGCCTGCAGAATTCTGGCCTCTCCCCTTATTATAAGGGTCACCACTATAGGCAACCTGGATTTGAGTTCTGTGACCAGTGTTTAAGCCATGGGGTGAAATGTAAAGACTGACTTTACTTCTTTGCTTGCCTTAAACATTCGTCTGAGGGCTGGCTATTTGCACACTTGTTTTGTGGCATTGGCAATGTGTTCCAGTTCACCACTGGCATAACACCCTATGCTCCCTGTCTCAGACCCAATAGGCAGGCATGCCTCGTGCAACAGAGGACTCCCCATCCTCTCTCCATTCATCTGAAGAGAGAAATTTAGGACACAAAGGGAAATGGCAGCAGGTTCCTGCCCAGCACAGCAGGCATGTCTCCTCTGTGCCAACCTCAGCCTCCCAGGTTCCCTTGCACAATAGACATGAAGCTCTGCTAGTGGAACCAAACCTCATTGAGGAGGATGGTCTACCACCTGACAGGAAGTGGGGGATAGCACTTCAAATGGCAGCACAGATGTAAAGATTACTGATAGGTTAGAAAATTCAGTGTGTAGTCACTTAGGAGTTAAGACTATTCCCCTTTGGAGTGTAGCAAGATCAACAGACCAGCTGAAGTACATCTACACCAATGCACGCAGCACGGTCAATAAACAAGAGGCACTAGAAGGTATTGTAAGGCAAGAAAACTATGATATAATTGCCATCACAGAAACATGGTGGTGATGAGCAAAAGCAGACAGGGAGAAGTTGAGAAGCTAAGGAGTTAGAAGAACTTAGTTCACTGTAAATGTAAACCAACTCTATATTGGGAAAGACATAGTTCATTGCAACTCATGCTGTTCACCTTGAAGGTCCTGAAAGTTGATAACGAAGAAGCCAAGTAGCAGAAGTTTACTGATAAGGGGATTAGAATGCAAGCCCCAGCAGAAAGCCAGCTGCATCTTGTTCAGTGGCTTGGAAATCAACCAGAATGGGACTGCGCCTGTGTGCAACCCAAGTTCATAGATAGTTCATGAAGATGAAGGTTTCTTCATCCCTGAGACCCTGGCCCACGAGCACCAAGAGTTACTACGCAGGCGCAAGACTGGAGCGAACCTTCCAGAACTACTTATAATACCAAGCGGGAAAAGTTATGAATATGTAGTAGACGCTTATAACTATGCATGTCTTTACACTATAAGTAGCTGTCTGTTAAGTTATGCCGTGTGCAAGCTAAGAGGAGACCCCCCCCTTGCACCTCAAAGCTGGAAATAAACATACCTGCTTTATAACTCATTTTTGGGTTATAGGGTTTGATTCTGCAAAACACTTAAGTAAATCAGGTAAATCTTATTCTAGTGTCTGGTGAATTTTATTTATTCTAGTGCACCCTTCCTCAGTACTGCATATCACACAACACCACCTCATTTTACCTTTAAATTCTTTGCTATTTTCCTGCTCAGGGGCGAGTACCATAGTGTCCTGTGGCGGCAGAATCCCATAGTCCCTTTGCCACTCCAGATTGTTTCGGAGTACTTCTCCTCCTGAAGTTGTTGAATCCCCTGTTCTCTAACCACATTCCATTCTTGCCTCACATATACTTGATTTTCATGAATAACCACAGTTGATAGATTTAAACCCTTTCAATCAGATTATTTCCCAGTGCTTCAGTATATTCAATAAAAAGCTGAGACTAAGGCCACTCAGTATTCTTTTGGCTAGAGGTACCTTTCCCTCCCTGGATTATAATTATAATCACTAGAAAAATAATTTTCCTGGTTGGTCCTGCGTGACCTTCCATGGAGATCTATGTGTCTTTTCACTCGGGCGCGATGGATTCATGCACTCTGCTCCTTGATTTAGATTGCTGTGAAGGAGGCAAGGAACATCTGGAATGGTCCTTCTCACCGTGGTTCCAGAGTACTCTCTGCAAGAGACTTCACATATACATAATCACCAGGTCGGATGTTATGCACAGGTTCATCCAAACCCCTACTTCACATCTCAGCCTCATGTTTTTCAGTCTTTTGGAGCTGTTTGTCCAATGCCACCATGTAGGAGGTCATGATTTCACACACAAATATTGACTGATCTGTTGTACTACTTCTGAGATAAAATGTGGTCCCCTATCAGGAGACATAGCTGTTGGAACCCCAAAGCATGGTATTATCTCCTGTATTAATGTTCTGGTTATCTCCTTGTTCTAGTAGGGAATGCCTCCGGCCAACCTGAAAAGGTGCCAGTTAATACCAATAAGTATTGACATCTCCCCTGTCTTGGGAGTTCCAAAAAATCAATCTGCCATTATTGCCCAGGCCCGTTGCCTCTTCCAGTTTAGCCCATTTCTGGTTTGTGGTAATTTTGGGATTAGCCTGGAGGCAAAGGTCACACTGCTGAGTCACTTGTCCCACAAAGGTGTATAAATTTCTAGCTGCAATCCCTTTAATTAGGTGTTTATATAAAGCTTCTGCCCCACCATGTCTCTTCCTGTGTTCTTCCCTCATCAAAGGCCATGTTAAATAAGGGGAATGATTAGTTCCCCTTGTGGAGTGAGGACCCACCCCTCTTTACTATATGACCCGTACAGGTCTATAACAAATTTCTGATTATCTTATCTTCCTTGGTATGTTCTGGCTTACCTTCCACAGAGATTCGCCTGTCAGGGATCAAAGCCCTTTTTGGTTTTACCTCACCTTTGGCTGCCAGTTTTGCCTCTCTGTCTGCCAGCACATTTCCTCTTCCCAATTCTGATTTCACTTTCTGATGCGCCTTGATGTGCATGACTGCCACTTTCTCAGGTAGCTGAACTGCTTCCAGCAGTCTCAGGATTCCTCTGCATGTTTCTTGATGTTTTTGCCCTGGCATGTCTTTTATTGCTTATGACAATTTTGTTTGTTCTTGTTGGTTATTTGTTTTTTTGTTTGTTTCGTTGGTTGTTTTTTTCTTTTTTGTCTTGTTCTTCCCAGAGAGGTGCCTGTAAAACTGTCAAAGCAGACCTTTCCCTGATGCAGGAAGATACTGGGCTATTCGGGCGGGTACCTGTCTGAGCCCCTGTATCCCATTCCTGTGATCGAGGGGGTCACTTAAGCAAATCAGGTAAATCTTGTTCTGTTCTGGTGTCCAGTGAATTTTATTTATTCTAGTGCACCCTTGCTCAATACTGCACGTCACACAACGTCGCCTCAGTTTACCTTTAAACTGATATTTTCACACTCAAGGGCAGGTACCATAGGGTCCTGCGGCAGTAAAATCCCACAGTCCCTTTACCACTTGGGATGGATTGGGAGGGTGAAAAACACTTCATTCCACTTTCCCTCTCTTTAAAAACAACATTAGTTGCAAAACGGTACTGAAATCTGGCTCCCCCCACCAATACCTTCCAGTGCTGTAATATGCATCCTAATGGACTTGCCCGAGGAAATTCTTGCTCAGTTTTGCCCCCATTATACTACCTTCCTACTCTACCTTTCTCCAACTTCCACAAACCATTTAAACAGTTACAAATGTCCTGTCTCTAAGTTCTCAGGGACTTCCCACAAGACTAGCAACAACAATTCCCATGTACGGGTTATAGACACTCAGGACAATAGAGTGATCCCAACCTAGCTGAATAGCACAATAAAACTTTATGATAATTGGAACACCAAATCTGATCCATTCCCACAGCCTGCAGAATTCTGCCCCACCCTGTCCACACAAACCTTTTGCGTTTTCACTTTCAAAGTATTCATTTTTCTCACACAGAACACTTAACTCACATTCCGAGAGGGGAAGGGTTAACTCACACATACAGCACCTAACTCACATAACTTGCATACCAGGAAGGGGGGAAAAGGGAGGGGCACTCTCAGAGCCTCTCCCACTTCTCCCCTTTTTCTCCTTTTTTTTTTTTTTTTATTCTTCTCTGCTAGTTATTTTAAAATTTCATCCTTTGCAGCCTTCCATTCCAAAGGTCCAAGGTAAATATACCCATTTGTCGGCTCAATGGATGTTTGGAATTAAAAGGCTTCATAGGTGCATTCCTAGGATCAAGACAAACAGGGCTTCTAAACAATTTGCAAGTCTTTAAACACTTTGAACTCAGTCCACCTCTGGCTCCTGTCTATGGAGGAAGAACGTCTCCTGGTAAGCTATCCTTCTCAATTCCACTGGTACTCTCTTATATATGTCCCATCTGGGGTGCCAAATTGTTTTGCAGAATCAAACCCTATAACCCAAAATGAGTTATAAAGCAGGTATGTTTATTTCCAGTGCTGGGGTGCAAGGGGGTTCTCCTCCTAGCTTGCACACTGTACAACTTAACAAGCAGCTACTTATAGTGTAAATACATGCATAGGTATAAGCGCCTACTACATATTCATAACCTTTCCCGGCTTTGTATTATAATTATTTCTGGAAAGTTTGCTCCAGTCTTGCGCCTGCGTAGTGCCTCCTGGTGATCGTGGGCTGGGGTCTTAGGGATGAAGCAAGAAGTCTCTCTCAGGATGAAAAAAAGTTTTTTCCTTGAACTGTGTACAAGCACAGTCTCTTCCGTTTTTTTTCCAGCTTTCTGCATTCCAGTGCCCACTTATCAGTAAACTGCTGCTAGCTGGCTCCTTCATTATCAACTTCCAAGGTCTTCAAGGCGAACAACGCGAAGCTCTAACGAACACTCCTAACCCACCTTGTCTGCTTTCGCTCATCATAAGCCTCCTCCTCAGTCACAGGAATGGGATATGGACTCGGATGGGACCCCTACACCTCCAGATAGCCTGCTATCTTCCTGCATCAGGGAAAGGTCTGCTTTGACAGTTTTGCAGGCACCTCTCCTGGAACACTGAGATGAGAAAAAAACCAAAAACAGAGAACAAAAAAAACAAAATAGATGTTAAAACTGTAGGGGATTTGGAAAGAGTATTTTCACCTCCAAGACCCAATGTGGGATCCAGACAGATCTAAACATGTAGAAAAATTACAGGTTTATCAGGATTGAATGTCGAAGGGAATGAAAAGGGCCATTCCCAAACAAGTAAACAAGGTCCCTCTAAGTTAACTCCTGAATTCCTAAATCAACTGAGGGATATAATGTGCCACAACACACCGCTGGATCCTGGCTCAATGAGAGGAATACAACAACTAGGTTTTTTTTGGTTTTGGGCCAGTCTAAAAGAGGAATACTGGCTCATATGAAGGAAGACTGACGGGGACCTGGGGAATCCACCCTAGCAGATCCACTGTTTGTAATGAAACCAAGGAAAGAGGAGAAGAAAGTAGATTTTTAGCTGACACAGGGGAACGTATTCGGTTTTGAACCAAGCTTTGATGTCCCTACGAAATGACTACATAGAATCATAGAATAACCAGGTTGGAAAGGACCCAACGGATCATTGAGTCCAACCATTCCTAACACTCCCTAAACCATGTCCCTAAGCACTTCATCCACCCGTCCTTAAACACCTCCAGGGAAGGTGACTCAACCACCTCCCTGGGCAACCTGTTCCAGTGCCCGATGACTCTTTCAGTGAAGAATTTTTTTCTGATATCCAGCCTGAACCTCCCCTGGCGAAACTTCAGGTCATTCCCCCTTGTCCTGTCCTCTGTCACTTGGGAGAAGAGGCCAGCTCCCTCCTCTCCACAACCTCCTTTCAGGTAGTTGTAGAGAGCAATAAGGTCCCGCCTCAGCCTCCTCTTCTCCAGGCTAAACAACTCCAGCTCTCTCAGCCGCTCCTCATAAGACTTGTCCTCCAGCCCCCTCACCAGCTTTGTTGCTCTTCTCTGGACACGCTCCAGAGCCTCAACATCCTTCTTGTGGTGAGGGGCCCAGAACCGAACACAGTACTCAAGGTGCGGTCTCACCAGTGCCAAGAACAGAGGGAGAATAACCTCCCTGGACCTGCTGGTCATGCCATTTCTGATACAAGCCAAGATGCCATTGGCCTTCTTGGCCACCTGGGCACACTGCTGGCTCATGTTCAGTCGGCTGTCAACCATTACCCCCAGGTCCTTCTCCTCCGTGCAGCTCTCCAGCCACTCTTCCCCCAGTCTATAGCACTGCATAGGGTTGTTGTGCCCCAAGTGCAGGACCCAGCATTTGGCCTTGTTAAATCTCATGCCATTGGTCTCATCCCAGCGGTCCAGCCTGTTCAGGTCTCTTTGCAGAGCCTCCCTACCCTCCAGCAGATCCATGCTTCCACCCAGCTTAGGGTCATCTGAAAACTTGCTAAGGGTGTACTAAATGCCTTCATCCAGGTCATTGATAAAGACATTGAACAGAGCTGGACCGCGTACCAAGCCCTGGGGAACCCCACCTGTAACTGGCCTCCAGCTGGAGTTAAGTCCATTTACCACCACTCTCTGGGCCCGGCCATCCAACCAGTCTTCAACCCAGGAGAGTGTGCGCCTGTCCAGGCCAGAGGCTGAAGCAGAATGCTGTGAGAAACTGTGTCAAAGGCTATACTGAAGTCCAAGAAGACTACATCCACAGCCTTTTCCTCATCCAGTAGTCGAGTCACTTTGTCATAGAAGGCAATCATGTTAATTTGGCAAGATCTGCCTTTTGTAAACCCATTTTGACTGGGCCTGATCACTCGGTTCTCTTGCATGTGCTTCACGATAGCACTCAAGATCACCTGCTCCATGACTTTCCCCGGCACCGAGGTCAGACTGACAGGCCTGTAGTTCCCTGGATCCTCCCTGCAACCCTTCTTGTAGATGGGCACAACATCAGCCAGCCTCCAGTCCAGTGGAACTTCTGCAGTCAGCCAGGACGACTGGAAGATGATGGAAAGGGGTTTGGAAAGGACATCCGCCAGCTCCTTCAATACTCTTGGGTGGATCCCATCTGGCCCCATAGACTTGTGGATGTCTAGCTGGGCAAGCAAGTCTCTAAGCGCCTCATCTTTTATCATGGGAGCCTCATTCTGCTCCTCTAACTCCTGGGTTTGTACACAGGGGGAACAACTTCCTTTACTGTTAAAGACTGAGGGAAAGAAGGCATTAAGTACTTCAGCCTTGTCCTCATCCCTTGTCACTGTTGTTCCTTCTGCATCCAATAGGGACTGAATATTCTCCCTAGTCCTCCTTTTCTTGTTAATGTATTTGTAGAAAGATTTTTTATTATCTTTCACAGACTTAGCCAATTTGATTTCTAGTTGGGCCTTAGACCTCCTGATTTATTCCCTGCACGATCTCACTTCCTTCCTGTAGTCCACCCAAGACGCCTGTCCCTTCTTCCAAAGCTCATAGACATTCCTCTTCTTTTTGATGCATCTCAGGATCTCCCTGCTCATCCAAACTGGCTTTTTTTCCCAGCTGGCTCCTTTTCCAGAACACAGGGATGGCCTGCTCTTGAGCTGCTAGGATTTTGTTTTTTAAGAGCGCCCAGCCCTGTGGGCTCCCTTGCCCTTAAGGACTGTCTCCCATGGGACTTTGCCAAACAGCCTTCTGAACAGTCCGAAGTCTGCCCTCTGGAAATTTAATGTGACTGTTTTGCTAATCCCCTTCTTTATCCCACCTAGAACTGAAATCCCTATCATCTCATGATCGCTTTGTCCCAGGCATCCTCCAATCGTCACATCCCCCACAAGACATTCTCTATTCTCAAACAGCAGGTCAAGGAGGGCACCCTCCCTTGTTGGTTCACTAACCAGTTGTGTGAGGAAGTTGTCTTCCATGCACTCCAGGAACCTCCTAGACTGCTTCCTTTCTGCTGTATTGTACTCCCAGCAGATATTCAGAAGATTGAAGTCTCCCACGAGGACAAGAGGTAGAGATCTAGAGACAATCCCCAGCTGTTTATAGAAGAGCTCATCAGCTGCTTCTTCTTGTCTGGGTGGTCTGTAACAGAATCCCATCACAATATCTGCCTTCTTGTGGGCTCCTCTGATTTTAACCCACAGGCACTCAGTCCCTTCCTCACCGTAATCCAGCTCAAGGATATCAAAGCACTCTTTAACATAGAGGGCTACCCTGCCTTCTTTTCTACCCTTCCTGTCCCTCCTGAAGAGTTTATACCCCCCCCCCCATGGCTGTACTCCAGTTATATGAGTCATCCCACCATGTTTCTGTGATGTCAACATGATTTACATCATGGTAAAAGGGGCAACTGGTCAAAGTGAAAAGACATATTTTTGTGAACTTCTAAGATATAAACTGGGAATACAATGGGGCATCCACAGATTCTTGTGTATGCCCAGTTCCCCAAAGGCACTTTTGGGGAGACACTTGAGTGCAATAATTAAATTTGAAAAGTGGGAGATTACTCTGGAGGTAAATGACCAGCAGTATATAAAAAATAATGGGTTTATCCTTAGCCAGTGTTCCCACAGAAGGAAAAATCAGCGAAGAAATCATGAACCAGGTATACCCCGAGGTATGGGCCACCGATGTGCCCGGGGCTCACGGGCTGTAAATAAAATAAAAAAACCTGGTTTAGATCTGAAGGATGCCTACTTTTGCCTCCCTCTCCATGAAGCCAGCCAGAAAATATTTGCATTTGAATGGGCAAACCCTGAAAGCGGGTGCAGAACTCAACTCACCTGGATACAATCATGCATGTCAAGGTGCACCAGAAGGTGAATCTGGAACTGGAGAGAGGAAGTGAGCCGGTGGACAGAGAGGCAAAACTGGCAGCCGAAGGTGAGGAAAAAACAAAATGGGCTTTGATCCCTGACAGGTGAATCTCCGTAGAAGATAAGCCAGAATATACCAAGGAAGATCAGATAATCAGGAATTTATTATAGACCCGGAAGGGTCATACAGTAAAGAGGGGTGGGTCCTCACTCCACAAGGGAAACTAATCATTCCCTCTTATTTAACATGATCTTTGATGAGGGAGGAACACAGGAAGAGACATGGGGGGACAGAAGCTTTTTATAAACAACTACTTAAAGGGATTACAGCTAGAAATTTATACACCATTGTGAGATAAGTGGCTTAGCAGTGTGACCTTTGCTTCCAGACTAATCCCAAAATTACCCCAAACCAGAAATGGGCCAAATTGGAAGAGGCAACTGCCCTGGGCAACAATGGCGGATTGATATTTCAGAACTCCCAAGAAAAATTGGGCATGTCCATACTTATTGGTATTAACTGGTACCTTTTCAGATTGGCCGGAGGCATTCCCTACTGTAACAGGAAGATAACCAGAACATTAATACAAACGATAATACTGCGTTTTGGGGTTCCAGCAACTATATCTCCTGACAGGGGACCACATTTTATCTCAGAAGTAGTACAACAGATCAGTCACTATTTGGGTATGAAATCATGACCTCCTACATTGTGGCATTCGACAAACAGCTCCAAAAGATTGAAAAACATGAGGGTGAGACGTGAAGTAGGGGTTTGGATGGACCTGTGTATAATATATGACCTGGAGATTATGTATATGTAAAGTTTAGGACTCTGGAAGCACAGTGAGAAGGACCATGCCAGGTGCTCCTTACCTCCTTCACAGCAATAAAAATCAAGGAGCAGAGCACATGTATCCATTGTACCCGAGTGAAGAAGACATAAATCTCCATGGAGGGTCAAGCAAGTCTAACCAGGAAAATTATTTTTCTCATGATCATAATTATAATCCAGGGAGGGAAAGGCACCTCTAGCCAAAAGAATACTGAGTAACCATGGTCTCAAGCTTTTATTTAGTATACTGGAACCATGGGAAATATTCTAATCAAAAGGTTTTAAATCTATCAACTGTGGTTATGCATGAAAATTAAGTATATGTGAGGCAAGAATGGAATGCGGATAGAGAACAGGGGACTGTAGAAGAAGAAGAAATCAAAGTAGGATGCCTAATGGTTAATAGGACTATCCATAAAAAGGCATCCCAAATTAGTATCTTGACTACTCCTACAGATAAGAACACAAAGACCTGTATTTCCCATGAATAAGACTGTTGGCATAATTTTACATTAGTACAGACCGTTAAAGTGGTTTGTCTCTAGGCCTATGACACTATTGGGCTTCCATTCAAATTTACAATTAATACTGTAGCTAAGCCTGTTACAACCCAGAATTTATGAGATTGGTCCTTATATAATCAGGAATACAGGCCAACAGCAAATACTGTTCAACCCAGTGTTTTGCAGAATCAAACCCTAAAACCCAAAATGAGTTATAAAGCAGGTATGTTTATTTCCAGCACTGGGGTGCAAGGGGGTTCTTCTCCTAGCCTGCACACTGCATGACTTAACAAGCAGCTACTGATAGTGTAAAGATATGCATAGTTATAAGCACCTACTACATATTCATAACTTCCCCCCCCCCCCCCGCTTCGTATTATAATTAGTTCTGGAAGGTTTGCTCCATTCTTGCACCTGCGTAGTACCTCCTGGTGGTTGTGAGACAGGGTCTCTCGGACGAAGTAAAAAGTCTTCCTCAGGATGATTTTTTTCTCCTTGAACTGTGCGCAGGCACAGTCCCTTCTGGTTGTTTTCAAACTACTGGACCAAGCGCAGCCAGCTTTCTGCATTCCAATGCCCGCTTATCAGTAAACTTCTGCTAGCTGGCTCTCTTTTGTTATCAACTTCCAAGGCCTTCAAGGCCGTTTCTGACAAGCAGCACAAGTTCCATTGCTCCAAAGTGAGCATCCTCAACCCCCCTGTCTGCTTTCACTCATCAATTCCCCCCTGTCCTTTTAGCATTTGCAAATTCAATTGCCAAATGCATAATCTATCTCTCGAAGGGGAATTGGATGATATTTTGCTTGAAAATTACTTTTAACGCATTCTCATGGACACTAGATATAGAAGTCAAAATTGTTAGTTGTTGTAGCATTCTCCAATTTCAAATAAATAACATAGCAGAAAAAACAAAGCTAACTAAAATTTTAAAATTTTAAAAGCTTCTAAGTGTTTATTTGTGTAATCATATTTTTTATTTTAAAACAAACAAGAGCATCCATTCATCAGTTCTAATCATATTAAGTTTAGAGGCACTTAAAATGTCTCTCTGATCACCTTATCTCTTTGATAGGAAAGTGTACTAGTTTCGGTTGGGATGAAGTTAATTTTCTTCATAGTAGCCCATATGGTGCTATGTTTTGGAAATGTTACCAAAACAGTGTTGATAACATACACCAATGTTTTAGCTACTTCTGAACAGCGCTTACACAGTGTTAAGGCCACCTCTGTTTCCATGCAGTCCCTACAGCAAGTAGGCTAGGGGTGCACAAGAAGTTAGGAGGGGACACAGCAGCTGACTGTCCTCATCTGACCAAAGGGCTATTCCATACTGTATGACATTATGCTCAGCAATAGAAACTGAGGGAAGAAGGAGGAAGTTGGGGAATGTCTTCCCAAGTAACCATCATGTATGATGGAGCCCTGCTTTCCTAGAAATGGCTAAACATCTGCTTCCTGATGGGAAGCAGTGAATTAAGTCCTTATTTTGCTTTGTTTGTGCATGCAGCTTTTGCTTCACCTTTTAAACTGCATTTATCTCAACCCACAAAGTTTTTTTGCTTTTGTCCTTCCAATTCTCCTCCCCATTCCATTGTGGAGAGACTGAGTGAGCACCTGTGCAGTGCTTAGCTTCCTACTGGGGTTAACCCACAACATGAGGCTTTTTATAAACCTGAGGAGTCAGGGACAAGTATTCTTATTCACTCTACTGAATGGGGAAAATATTCTTTGCTATTGTAAGATAAATATCCCATGATCAACTTTCTTTAACATATGTGTTCAAGATTTTTTTATGGTTAATATAGAATATATAATATATAAATATTCATTAAAAAGGTTCATGGTTTGTTGTCTATAGCACAGCAAGTGTAGTTGATCATCTTGCTCTCACCCTCATGCACTGGTGTCCCTCAGACAGTCTTCATAATACTCCTTACACCTTCTTCCTTAATGCACAAACACCCATTTTCATTTCAATATTCATCTCCTCCTCCTAGATCCTTTTCTCTTATTGGGGATGACGGGGAGAAATGAACCACTACTGTGCCCTTATAAGATACCAAGAGACTGTCATAGACAGATTCTTAGTTTAGACTGAAAATATAAAGCATGTTTCAGGCATTAGTACACTGAGATTAACATGGTTACTGCACAGAGAATACTGGGATTCTTTCAGGACTGTATTCTGACAGGCACTGAACCCTTCCAAAGCAACTAGGACTTCTCACTAGGGAAAAGGTAAATGTGTCCTTTGAGCACTTAGCATGAGCTGCACTCATAATCAGCACTTCACAGGCCAAAGTTTTTCAGTTCTTATATTATCTCAGCATGGATTAGAACACTTGTATAGGTATGCTTGCATGCTTTCTGGTCACAGGCATTCTGATGCTATAAAATATAAAATATAAAATATAAAATATAATCATTGAATCATAGAATGGTTTGGGTTGGAAGGGACCTTAAAGATGATCTAATTCCAACCCTCCTACCCCGGGCAGGGACACCTCCCACTAGATCAGGTTGCCCAAGGCCCCATCCAACCTGGCCTTGAATACTTCCAGGCATGGGGCATCCACAACTTCACTGGGCAACCTGTTCCAGTGTCTCACCACCCTCATTGTGAAGAATTTCCTTCTTATGTCTAGTCTAAATCTGCCACTCTCCAATTTAAAGCCATTCCCCCTAGTCCTATCACTACGTGTCTTTATAAAAGTCCTTCCCCAGCTTTCTTGTACCCCTTTAAGTACTGGAAGGCTTCTCTTCTCCAGGCTGAACAACCTCAACTCTCTCAAACTGTCCTCATATGGGAGGTGCTCCAGGTTTCTGATCATCCATGTAGCCCTCCTCTGGACCCTTTCCAACAGTTCCATATCCTTCTTATGTTGAGCATTTCAAAACTGGACACGATACTCCTAGTGAGGTCTCACAAGAGAGGAATAGAGGGGCAGAATCACCTCCCTCAACCTGCTGGCCACAAGGTGAACAGGAGGCAAAAAAGAATAGAGTTGCCAGTAGTTCAAGTGTTAGTTGTTTTTGTTCTGTTTTGCTTCCTTCCTTTAGTCATGACCTTTATGTATGTCCATGTTATGGCTTTGATAAATAGACCCATTATTTTTAAGAGAACAGAACTGCAAATGTCTGTGCCTGCATAACATGCATTGTGAGCCATACAATTAGTTAATTGTCCTTTCAAGAATACTTCAGGGAGGGCATGAAACAAATAAACACTTCTCTGAAACCTCCAATCCCTAAAGATGATGTTGAAACAATGTCAAGCAACCGTTTTTCAATGTAAGGGAAAGGAATCAAGTTTTCAGAATGTATGATGAAATGATGATTTGTTAATGGTGAGATGGAATGTCAACTGCAGTGTGTTAAAACAAGATTAACAACTATGATAACAATAATGACCCTTATCTTCTTGTCACCCAGAGTTGCTGAGATTGACCACTCAGATATGGCTACACCTTAACGACTCTGAGTGGGATTGATCTCATTCCTCCTGGATATGCAATGAGGTTCCAGGAATAAGGTGTGCTTGTCACTTCGTGGAAAAACAATGAATATGAAAGCACTTCCGTGTATATAAAGTACTCTAAAATCACTGTTGGGTAGAAGCACTCTAAGGATGAATCCCGGGTCTCCTCCAGCCCTGTATGAAGTGTACCTGCCTTAATAGTTGAAATCAACTATTAAATAAGTTTCTTTGCTTCAGATTTGGCACCCCAGATGGGACACCTCTCTGCCTGGCTGCAGGACACATTTGAGATCAGGACTCTCTTGGATACCCCAGGGGACTTCTCCGGAGAGACTCCTCTTCTCAATTGGATCTTCATGGAATCATCAGATTAAAAGGTACTCTTTAGAAATTTACTTTTGGGTTTGAGGACTTGTCCATTTAGTAGCTCCTCATAAGTCGTTACTGTGTAACGCAGGGTGTGCGTATGCTGGATTGCTAGCATCTTATAGGCATACATTGAAGTTGCTTGGGTCTTGGTTGTAAAGGCGAATATTTGGGTTCTGTGTGGAAGTGATACTGAAAATGTTGGCAAATAAAACTATCTAAGACTCATTTTGGAGTTTTAGAAAGCAAGCATCCTTTATCAGGCCCAGGCAACATGCGGGAATGATCTCCATCAATCACGTGTGACGAGACAAAGGCTTGTTACAGAATATTTAGGCAAACTGGACACCCACAGATCCATGGGAAAGGCAATGGATGTCATCTATCTGAACTTCTGTAAAGCCTTTGACACAGCTCCCTACAACATCCATCTCTCTAAATTGGAGAAACATGGATTTGATGGGTGGACTGTTCGAATGATAACGAATTGGTTGGATGGTTGCACCTAGATGGAAGAAGGAAGTTTGCAGAATGTGGAAAAAAGGACTGTTCACTTGAGAGGAATATAGAAACGCTGTCAGAATATGCAGGGATGGAATAAGGAAGGCTAAGGCCCACTTGGAATTAAATCCAGCAAGGGACATCAAGGACAACAAGAAGGGCCTTTCAAGTACATCAGTAGCAATAGGAAGACTAGGTAAAATGTGGTCTCACTGCTGGATGAGGTGGGTGACAGAGGATATAGAGAAGGTAGAATTGATGAATGCTTTCTTTGCTTCAGTCTTTACTGCTAAGGCCAGCCCTCACGAACCCCAGACCTCTGGAAGTTTTGGAACTTCTTGGTGCTGAATCAGGAGAAACATCAAAATTATCATTTGATTTTAGGAGAGGATTTTTTTTGACCTGGTTATTTCGATACATTTGAAAATTTTGTTTTGATGTTGTCTCTTAGTTCTTGCTCTTGGGTTTTTTTTTTATTTCTCTTTCTCATGTAAAGCAATGGTTTTAGTCACTTTGAAGGAAAAATATGTTCTGAAGAATTATAGAATCCCAGAATGGTGGGGGTTGGAAGATCCCTCTGGAGCTCATCCAGTCCACCTCCCCTGCTAAAGCAGAGTCACCTTGAGCAAGTTGCACAGGAGTGTGTCCAGGAGCGTTTGGATCTCTCCAGTGGAGACTCCACACTCTCCTTGGGCAGCCTGGTCAGCTCTGTCACCTCCAAAGTGAAGAAGTTTTTCGTCATGTTCAGGTGGAAATTCCTGTGCTCCAGTTTGTCACCGATGCCCCCTGTCCTGCCACTGGGCACCACTGAGAAGAGTCTGGCCCAAACCTCCTGACCCTAGCTCTTTAGATATTGATCATCATTGTAGGGAGGCTCTGCAAAGGGATCTTAACAGGCTGGACTGCTGGGCCGAGGCCAATGGCATGAGGTTTAACAAGGCCAAATGCTGGGTCCTGCACTTGGGGCACAACAACCCTATGCAGTGCTACAGACTGGGGGAAGAGTGGCTGGAGAGCTGCACGGAGGAGAAGGACCTGGGGGTAATGGTTGACAGCCGACTGAACATGAGCCAGCAGTGTGCCCAGGTGGCCAAGAAGGCCAATGGCATCTTGGCTTGTATCAGAAATGGCATGACCAGCAGGTCCAGGGAGGTTATTCTCCCTCTGTACTCAGCACTGGTGAGACCGCACCTTGAGTACTGTGTTCGGTTCTGGGCCCCTCACCACAAGAAGGATGTTGAGGCTCTGGAGCGTGTCCAGAGAAGAGCAACAAAGCTGGTGAGGGGGCTGGAGGACAAGTCTTATGAGGAGCAGCTGAGAGAGATGGGGTTGTTTAGCCTGGAGAAGAGGAGGCTGAGGCGAGACCTTATTACTCTCTACAACTACCTGAAAGGAGGTTGTGGAGAGGAGGGAGCTGGCCTCTTCTCCCAAGTGACAGGGGACAGGACAAGGGGGAGTGGCCTCAAGCTCTGCCAGGGGAGGTTCAGGCTGGACATAAGAAAAAAAAATCTTCACAGAAAGTGTCATTGGGCACTGGAACAGGCTGCCCAGGGAGGTGGTTGAGTCACCTTCCCTGGAGGTGTTTAAGGAACGGGTGGATGAAGTGCTTAGGGACACGGTTTAAGGGAGTGTTAGGAATGGTTGGACTCAATGATCCGTTGGGTCCTTTCCAACCTGGTGATTCTATGATTCTATGATCAGTGATGAGATCCCCCCCTCAGTCTTCTCTTCCCTGGGCTGAACAGACCCAGGTCCCTCAGCCTTTCCTCATAAGAGACATGCTCCAGTCCCCCCATCATCTCCGTGGCATCCACTGGACTCTCCCCAGTAGTTCCTTCTCTTTCTGGAGCCGAGGATCCCAGAACTGGGTACAGGACCCCAGATGGGGCCTCACTAGGGCAGAGTAGAGGGGGAGGAGAATGTCCCTTAGTCTGCTGGCCACACTCTTCTTAATGCACCCTAGGACACCATTGGCCGTCTTGGCCATGAGGGCACATTACTGGCTCATGGTTACCACAGCCTTCTGGTGGATCAGCCGCTCCTCCCAGTTTTGTGTCATCAGCAAACTTGCCAAGGGTGCACTTTGTCCCCTCATCCAGGTCACTGATGAAGATGTCGAACAAGACTGGGCCCAGTATCATCCCCTGGAGAACACCACTGGCCACAGGTTTCCAATGAGACTCTGCACCACCGATGACAACCTTCTGAGCTCCGCCATCCAGCCAGTACTCAATCCACTTCACTGTACACTCATCTAACCCACACTTCCTAAGCTTGCCTATGAGGAAGTTATGGGAGACAGTGTCAAAAGCCTTGCTAAAGTTGAGGTAGGCAACACCCGCCACTCTGCCCTCATCTACCCAGCTAGTCATGCCATCATAGAAGGCCATGAGACTGGTCAAGCATGATTTCCCCTTGGTGAACTGTTGGAGTGGGAGGCGGACCTGGAGTAACGACGGAGTCTCAATATGAGTGTGATCGTTCTCATTTATTCATGCACCTTACACTTCTTATATACTTATTCCAATAGTGCACGCGCTAACAAAAATCCTAATTGGTTATGTCCCTCTGTTCACGTGCCTTATGCTGTCACGCAACTGGCCAGACGCTCTTGAGCATGCGAAAGGGGCAGATACAAGGTTCTCATCACAACTCTTCGGGACTTTCCCGCGCTGGATTCCACATTCTTGTATTCTACTCCCTTTTATCTTATCTCAAGATCAGGCCTAGCTACAGACAGCAAACCCTGGATTGTTCACTGCTATTAAATCATGAGCCATCCTTCTGCAATTCCCCCTTTTTGTTTTGAACAAGCCAGGGTTCATTTGTTGTTCGCGATAGCATTTTTCTTAGACATGACCTTACACAACTGAAAAGAACTATTTCTACAAGTATAACTATCAACAACATTAATCCCGTTTTTAATACGCTCCTAAGCCAACCAGTCAATCCTAACCAGTTGGATAATCCATCCAAATCAAAGAAAAGAGAAAAAAAAGGACCTAGGTCAAAATCGCCACAGCCATGACCATGCGCCAAAAAAAAAGAAGAAAAATTTATTGCTGCAGCCAGTTCAGACAAAATTTGACTTGTCATGTTGGCTTGCTTCACTATCGAACAAAATAATTCTTCTAAGTTTTTATGCGTTTTTATGGCTGCAACTCTTGATAGCAAAAGAAATGCAAAAATCTTTCCCAAAAATTCCATAATTCAGGTCTCTTTTCCACTTCGTGGGATGAGTTTGATTTGGATGATGATATGGAACGCCCAAACTGGGCTGACCAATGGTACATGGTCCACCCTTTGGGTTAGAGGGCATGCCTGCCCACGCTCGATTACCACAGATCGAAAGGTATCCTGGTGGTAATCGTCTTGGTAATACAGTGCCAGGAGCGGAGTGAGTTTTATTTCGCATTGTAATGTTGGACCATTTCCGCTCCCAATCACTGCTGTTCCCCATGGGATTAATTATTGTTGGTGCTGCTTGGTCTGCTAGTCTTGTTTCCTTCTATACCTCAGACCACGATGCTAAACCTATAAAACCAAAAAAAAAAACCCAAAAAACAATACGTAGCATTCAGAGAATCCACAAGTTCAAGTTCTTGTGGTTTGGATCCAATTGGAAGTTTGTTATCCCAATTATCATATTTATCGAATGCTTTGCTCTGGTTTTCCCATCGAAAGGGTAAGTTACTAGTGATGTTAAACTGTAACTTCAACTCTTGCATTGTTTGGTTAAAGTTAAAAAAAAAAAAATTTTTTTTTTCTTTTTTTTTTTTTTTTTTATGGGAAGTCCTATAAGACAAGTCACAAATGGTCACCAAACTGGCACAAAACTAGTAATGTTCAAGACTTGTGCAAGAGTAACCCATACATTTTTCGATACTGTTTCCATTTACAAGAATGCCTACAGTTTTCTTTTACTTTCTTCCAATTTTGATCCTTAATAGTCCATATTATAGGGTCACTGATTATTATCACAGTCACCACAGTTATGGAACACCCAGGGATCACAATTCCCACAATTACAGCTTTCTTCATTCATTCCTGTGCAGGATCTTCTTGTGTAGGCCGTTGATCACATTCTGATGATGTCTGTAGATAGGGTCGAATGCTTTTTGCTGGTATCCACCTAGGACCACCTTCTGTGGAAACATACATATATCCTCGACCATTAAATATTACAGCAACAGGTCCTTTCCATATTCCCGTTACTGGATCTCTATATAATACTCGAAAGCTGGGAATAATTGTCTTTTCATTCAACCTTATACTTTGATGATGTATTATCACCGGTGGCTCTTCTCTATCACTCATGTTTACACACATGTTGTACTTTCTCACCAGGTAATGCGGTTGCCCATACAAATTTCGAAAAGGTATCGATTGTCACGTGAACATATTTTAGTCTTCCAAATTCCCCAATATGAGTGACATCCGTCTGCCAAAGCTCTAAGGACTTTAGTCCTTTAGGGTTAACTCCGATCCCTATTCCTGGACCTTGATTTCCACATCTTGGACAGGCTTGTACAATACTATGGGCTTCATTCTCTGTTAAGCCATACTGTCGTTTTAATCCTTTGGTATTCTGGTGAAATTGGTCGTGACTCTGTCTTGCTACACAAAATTTATCCATAGGGGGCATATGCTGAGCTGGACTAACGAAGCTATCTGCTATCTGATTACCCCTTCCTAGTCCTATGTCAAGTTGATGACTTCGCACATGAATAACACAACAAGGCTCTGTGCGTTGTTGAAGCATGGAGCGTAATTGCACAAACAATGCTCCTAATCTTGGGTTAGTTGTCTGTCTTAGAAGAGCATCCTCTAGTCTTGGGACTACTCCTGCTACATATAGTGAGTCCGTTACAACATTAAGAGGGGTGGTTAGCCAATTCAACAGGGCCCAACCAACAGCAGTTAACTCTAAGGTCTGTAAAGAACCTTGGGGCTGTCCCTCCAAAATATGCTTGTGCCATTCAGCACGTTCGTGCCATACACAAACAGCACGATGCAGTCGTTTTCCGGCATCAGTATATACAGTAAGGCCATCCACCAGTGGTTGCCTACTGACTTTTGTTCTTTCCAGCCACTGATTTTGTGACAATATCTGCCACTTTTTCCCTTGCGGCTGCTGTGAATGTATCTGTCCTTCAAACCCTAATAGGGCTTCCTGAAGTGGTATTACATTTCGTAACCACCACTCTAGGTCTACAGCATTAACTGGAATGCTAATGTCTGCAGGTTCTTGACCGCTGATCTCAATAATTCGAGATCTGCCTTTTCGTACTAACTCTGCCACAGCTTCAGGTCTGGTTTGAATGCTCGTTTTTGGCTGCACACCCAGAAACACCCATTCCAATACCCAAAATGATTCAGCTTTATCAGTTCTCTTACTACTGGCAATGGCAGGGTCATTCAGGTCTCTGTCCTTCCCAGATTCCCCTCTTTTGTTTTGCCATTGACAGATGACTGCATATGGGGATTCGCTATTGTTACAAACCAAAAGCGATATCGGTAAATTCAGTATGTTCCAAGATGACCAAGATATTTTGTAAGCAACGAGTGATTTTTTGTAAAAGAGTAATTTGATCTGTGGTAAGCTCAATTTTGCAGGCTGTGTCGGCACTGTGCAACAACACAGTCAAGGGAGCAATATCAGAGTTGGAAATGTCCACACAACGGCGGACCCATTGAATATTCCCTAACAACGTTTGAACATCTTTAACAGTTTGTAAACTGGTGGTCAGTTCGATTTTCTGTGGTCAGATTTGGGCATCAGAAATGCGCCAGCCCAAATACTTCCACAGAGCTGACCTTTGTACTTTTTCAGGTGCAACAACAAGTCCTTTATCTCTCAGCATATCCCTCAATGTCTGCAGTGCCAGTTCATCAAATGGTTCTTATAAGGGACACTGGAATGCAGAGTGTTCTTCATAAATTGTTACTCCCCTAGAGAAAGGTAAGGACTGCCAAGCTGAAACAAAACAAAAAACCTTCACATATCAGGAGTAAGGGTGGGGAGGAATGGGGGGGGAAAGAAAACCTCACACACAGCCACAGGGCTGGGGTTTTTTTTTCCATTTTCTTTTTCTATTGTCTATGTTCTTTTTGGGTTTGTTTGGTTTTGGTTTTTTTTTTTTTGTTTTTTGGTTTTTTTTTTTTCAGTTTGAAATTGTGTCCTCTGCAGCCTTTCACTTCAAAGGTCCCAGGTAAACTTACCTGTTTGCCGGCTTAGTGGACGTTTGAGATTGAAAGGTCTCAGAGTTGCATTTTTAAGATTAATCGAAACAAACAGAGGCTCAAGCTCCTGTAACCAAAACCCAGTTTGCAAATCTTGCAAACATTTAAAGCGCTTTAAACACACACACACAGAACCGCTATTTGAGAGCTGGCTTAATATACCTATAGAATATTGTTTACGACCAGTCAATAAGAATAGCACGATGGTATGAATATTTAAACTATACACGGTACCGAACACATACAACACTTACAATATACACATATATTATAAAATAAGGTTTGTATCAATTGTTTAACAGGTAACAGTCCTTGGTTGTCATATACTTTTAATACAGCCTTTTGTCCTTCAGGGAACTCTAGTTGAATCGGTTCCCAACTGATCTGTGGGAGAGAGTGTCCTCCTACTCCAGCTATACTTGATAAAGGTTGCTCCACTGGCCAATGTCGAGGCCATGTTTCACAGCTGATTATCGTGATATCTGCACCAGTGTCTAACATGGCTCAAATCTGTCGATTCTCATTGTCACGGAGTAGTCCAATTGTTAATACAGGCCGTTGATGTAGTTTAGTGGTAAAGCAAACAGCAGGGCCTGTAGATCCAAAACCTCGGTCGCCCCTATAGAATTCCACTCGGGACTGTGAAGGTAAGATACTTTCAATGGCCACAATCTGTGCTATTTCACTACCTGCTGGTATAAAGATAGGTGGACAAAGTGTATACACCATGACTTGTATCGTCCCTGTATAATCTGCGTCGATCAATCCAGGTATTATAATTAATAATGCCTCTCATTCCCACATCGATAACACTTCCCGTGGAAGGGTTGGTTGGTTGATGACTTTCCTCCCTTTAGCACACAGCCCCTTCCTTTCTGAGGTGCGGTAGCAAGTGATTGCACAAGTTCACGTACAGCTCCCTGCACTGCGGCAGCAACAGAGCTACTTTGTTTATAAGAGTCAGCTCTTTCTACTCTTAAAAGCATCTCCTCCACTCCGGTTCCCTTTGGGAGCCCGGCTAGAATCTGTTTGGTAGCCTTGTTGGCATTATCGAAGGCCAATACTCGAAACATTTGCTCTTTACTTTCAGGAGAGAGATCAGGGTGGTTCATGACGTTATCCCAAAGTCGATCAACAAAGTGGGTATATTTCTCTGTTGCACCCTGCACCAGGTTACCAAACGATGGGGCACTAGGCCCTGGTAGGCTCAAAAAGGCTTCTAAAGCTAATTGGGCGGATAAGCGCAGCATATCCTCAGGAAAGGTGGTTTGCACTCTGGTATCAGCATATTGACCTTGAATGGTGAGCATATCTGGTGTTAACCCCCTAAGGGGATCCTGTGGATCCTGGTGACATGCTGCTGCTGTAACTGCACGCTGCTGCCATGAGGATTGCCATAGCAAAAGTTGAGTCGGGGTCAAATAGTTCCTTTCATGCCTTTCACCGCAGGCAATCTGAATAAACGGGAAATCGAACCCTCCCTGGCTGGGGTTTTTTCGACATTTGGTAGAGGTCCCAGCATTTGGGCTGCTGCACAAGCCACCTCCCTCTCTGCTTTCATCTCTTTTGAAGTGTCCAACACCAAATTCCAATCCCCGTGAACAGTTTTAATTTCCTTTTCCTCTTCATCTGTTCCTGATATAGTCTTTTGCCACAACGTTTCTCCATAATCTCGCCACTCCGTAACAAAAACATCGTGTGCGGATCAGTAAAGTGTCCCCAATTTCTACCTAAATGTAGAAGTTTTATCAGCAGTTTTGCGGGCAGTTCATGCCCTCTCTTAGAGAGGATTCCCACAAGTAGCGTTGCCGCAGCTTGTGTTTCCATAATTATCCCTAAGGGGCGAGGAGCGACCTCACACCAGCTATCTACCTTGACTATGCACAGGCAGCGCTTCCCTTAGCCGCTGTTTTCCCACTCCCCTCCTCTAGCTGCTTACTGCAGTCTCGGAGAAGTCAAAGGTGTCCTGTAACCATCCTCTGCTACCAGATGTCGGAGTGGGAGGCGGACCCGGAGTAACAACGGAGTCTCAATATGAGTATGATCGTTCTCATTTATTCATGCACCTTACACTTCTTATATACTTATTCCAATAGTGCACACGCTAACAAAACAAATCCTAATTGGTTATGTCCCGCTGTTCACGTGCCTTATGCTATCACGCAACTGGCCAGACGCTCTTGAGCACGCGAAAGGGGCAGATACAAGGTTCTCATCACAACTCTTCGGGACTTTCCCGCGCTGGATTCCACATTCTTGTATTCTACTCCCTTTTATCTTATCTCAAGGTCAGGCCTAGCTACAGACAGCAAACCCTGGATTGTTCACTGCTATTAAATCATGAGCCATCCTTCCGCAGTGAACCCATGTTGACCACTCCAAATAACCTTTTCTTCCAGATGCTTAGAGATGACATCCAGGATGAGCTGTTCCATCACCTTTCTGAGTTCACTGGCCTGTAGTTTACTGGGTCCTCCTTCTTGCCCTTTTTGAAGACTAGTGATGTTGGCTTTTCTCCAGTCCTCAGGCGCTTCTGCTGTTCTCCATGATCTTTCAAAGATGATGGAGAGCAGCTTAGCAATAACATCTGCTAGCTCTTTCAGCTCTTGTGGGTGCACCTCATCAGGGCCCATGGATTTGTGGGTGTCCAGTTTGCCTAAATGAGCTCTAACCAAATCCTCCTTGACCAAGAGACAGTCTTCCTTTCTCCAGACTTTCTCTTGTTCCTCCAGGATGTTATGCGGAATCAAACCCTATAACCCAAAATGAGTTATAAAGCAGGTATGTTTATCATACTGGTGGGTGCGAGGGAGATAGCTCTGCCCAAACTTGCACACCCTATGACTTAACAAGTGGCTACTTATAGTGTACAGATAGAGGTATATGTAATCATCTAATACATATTTATTACCTATCCCCACTTTGTATTATAATTAGTTCTGGAAAGTACACTCCAGTCTTGTGCCTGCGTAGTGTCTCCTGATGGTCGTGGGCCGGGGTCTTAGGGTTGAAGTAGGAAGTCTTCCTTGGGATGAATATTTTCTTTTGAACTTTGCACAGACTCAGTCTCCTCTGGCTGTTTTCAAACTCCTGAACCAATGCAACCAGCTTTCTGCATTCCAATGCCCACTTATCAGTAAACTTCTGCTAGCTGGCTCCTTTGTTATCTACTTCCAAGGTCTTCAAGGCGAACAATTCCAAGCTCTAACGAACACTCCCAACCCCCCTTGTCTGCTTTCGCTCATCAATTCCCCCCTTTCCTTTTAACATGGGCAAATTAATTTGCCAACTGCATAATTTACCTCTTGAAGGGAAATTGGATGGTATTTTGTTGCAAAATTACTTATCAATGCATTCTCACGGGCACTAGCAATGGAAGTCAGAATTGTTAGTTGCTGTAGCGTCCTCCAGTTCCAGATAAACAGCACAGTAGAGAAAACAAAGGTAACTAAAATTAGCATCAAAAGGACAATAATGGGCTGACACAACTTATTTAGAATGCCAGTCACAGTAGGGGACCATCCAAACAACATGTCCCACCAGTGATGGTTCACGTCCTCCCTTACCAGCTTCAGGACTCTGTTTATTTCCTCTGTGTCGTGGTAGACTGTTATCAGGGTCCTTTTCCTGCTTTCCTGGACCTTGTTCAAAATTTTGATCAAGTCTTGATGTTTCGTTAACTGTTTCACCAATGTAAGATTCATTCCCATAGGTACAGGTCATAAATTGTGAAACATTGTACATTTGGATCTTATTAATTGAAGGGATACGACGTGCTAAATAAGAAAAGTCACACCCAACAATCTTAACAAAATTACAGATACAGAAATTAGAGTGATTCTTACTATTCACAATTATTTTGTCTACTATCATAGAGACACAAGCAGTTCTCAAACACACACAACCCTGGCCCATATACACAAGTACAGTCATTTGATTAGTGTCTGGATGGATCTCAGAGTGACAGATGCTTTGCTCAGTGTCGAGGCAGATGTCCTGAGCATCGATTGCATTACTTTCGCAAATGAATAATTGTTGTTCTCGTGTAAAACAAGATTCTAAACTTACAGTTTGCCATTTCCCATTCACCATTCATGCCCAGGTTCTATGTTCGGAAGGGTAGAGCACAGTTTTATCATGGTTTAATCCTAATGCAATAATGGGATGGACTACATATAGTGAAGCGTTATGTATGGTCAACACAAAAGCTGTGACTGTATTATTGATGGGGTCATAGGTAAAATTTACCAGAGTCCACCAGTACTGGACCTCCCTCTCTAAGTCAATGGCACTGTCCCAGACCATTTTCCGAATTTTGGTGGGGAAAGTACCCTCACCACCTTCTCTTATAATTAAGGCAGCCACTGACTGCATCCATAATTGCGCCTGTATACAACTGAGGGCCAAAGAGACGTTATCTTGAACTGTACCAAGTGTGTTCATTATTAATTCATGGTCTTGCTGTTCTATCTACCCATTTCTATTGTCTACCCATTTTGGTAACACTTTTGATAAGAGCCACTGGCTAGTTCCTAACGCTGATAGAGATGATTGTAAAGGCTGCAGTAATTTTGTCAGATCACTAGTTGCAGCGGCTAATTTATTCATCGGTATCTCTGAATCAATTCCATTTAGGACCTCCAATCCCGTCCCTAATATGCCAGTTAGGTCTCTCTGCATTTGGTCTCTAAAGGGCGTTCGTTTTTGCAACCAAGTTGTCCAGCCCGCAAAGGATGTTTTTAAGATGGGAGAGCATGCTGGCTGAATGTCTGAGACATTGAATTGCATTAGCATCTCCACACGTTTAAGGGACCATTCTGGATGGAATAACATTTGTTGCTGACCTATATTTCTGATTACGTACGGTCCGATTTCATAGATTCTGGATCTGAGTTTGGGTGTTGATATAGGTTGTTCGGTAGACATATCTTTCTTAGGGTGTGTGATTGTTGTTTGTGTGCTTGCTGTAACAGACCTAACTATAGCATTTATTTTAAATTTGAATGAGAGTCCAATAGTATCATGTGCCCAAAGACAAACTACCTTAACGGTCTGTGTTAGCGTAAAATTGTGCCAACAATCTAATTCACTGGAAGTGCATATCTCTGTTTTCTTATCTGTAGGAATAGTTGAGATAGTAATTTGGGATGCCTTCTTATGAATGATGCCATTAATGGTGCCTTTTTCATTCTGGTGTGATGTATCCACTATGCCTGTTCCCGTATCTTAACTACTGTATGTGTCGTCAGTAGAACCTGGAATGATCCTTCCCATTTCAGCTTCAAGGGTGAGTCTGAAAGAGATCTGACATATATATAATCACCTGGTTCTATATTATGTATTGGCCCATCCAGGCCATGAGCACGAGTTCCTGAAACCAGCTTTTTTATTTTTCTGAGTTGTTTTTGTAAGCATATTATATAGTCTGTAAACATTTCAGTACCAACTTGTGTTGATATTCCTGCTTGAACCAAATAGGGCCTTCCATACAACATTTCAAAGGGACTCAATCCTTCCTTGGCCCTTGGTTTAGTTCTTATTCTCAATAAGGCTAGGGGTAGTGACTGAGGCCAAGCTAGTCCAGCTTCTTGACCCAATTTTACAATCTGTAACTTAAGAATGTGGTTCATCGTCTCCACCTGGCCACTTGCTTGGGGTGTATATGGAGTATGTAATTGCCAGTCTATCCCCAGAACCCGACTAACTTGTTGCATCACTTTGGCCACAAAATGAGGGCCTCTGTCTGAAGATATTATTGCTAGGACCCCAAATCTGGGTATTATTTCATGCAGCAAAGCCTTAGTTACCTCCCTAGCCTTGTTTGTTCAGCAAGGGAACGTTTCTGGCCATCCTGAAAAGGTATCGGTTAATACAAGCAAATATCGAAATCTCCCTTTTCTCGGAAGTTCTGAAAAGTCAATTTGCCACCATTGTCCGGGGAGATTACCTTTCCCTATTTGCCCTAGCTCCAACTTCCGGCTTACCTGTGGGTTATTTTGCAAACAAATGTCACATTGTGGTGTCACTTGTTTGATGGTCATGTACAAGTTGCGAGCAATGCAATTGTTTAGATATTTATACAGGGCCTCAACTCCCCAATGACTCTTTTTATGTTCAGTCATGATTATAGCCCAGAGTAATGTGCTAGGCACCACTATTTTCCCTTGTGGTGTTTTATCCCAACCATTTTCCTCTGTTTTTCCCCCTAAATCTCTAATGAGTTTTTGATTCTCTTTTGAATAATAAGGAATTTGATCATTTTGGATTATACCATCTGGAATTAGGGGCTGTATTTCTGCCATACCCTCTTCAGCCACTCTCTTTGCTTCCCAGTCTGCTATGGAATTGCCTGTCTCTTGTATAGTTGTTCCCTTGTGGTGAGCTTTAGAATGCATAATTGCTACTTTCTCTGGTAGTTGTACAGTTTCCAACAGTTTAAGGATTTCTTTTGCGTGTTTTATTGTGCTTTCCTTGGGCGGACAATAGTCATCATTCTTTCCAGACGGCTCTATGGGCGTGAACTACTCCGAAAGCATATTTAGAGTCTGTCCAGATGTTGATTTTTCTGTCTTTAGCGAGTTCTAATGCTCGAGTTAAAGCTATTATTTCTGCCTTTTGCGCAGAAGTTTCTGAATCAAGGGGCCTCGACTCTATTACCTTGCTCGTAGTGGTCACTGCGTACCCTGCTTTGCGATGACCATTTTTGATGAAGCTGCTGCCATCTGTATACCATGTGTCCTCAGCATCCTCCAGCGGTTGTTCCTTCAAGTCCGGTCGACTAGAGTAGACCGCTTAGATGGTTTCCAAGCAATCACAAGTCACTGGTTCCCCTGTCACTCTGCTAAGGAAAGATGGTGGGTTGACAATGATAGCTACTGTTATTTGGATATCATCTTGCTCCACCATAATGGCCTGATATTTGAGGAATCTTTGTGGGGATAGCCAGTGTCCCCCTTTCTCTTCCAGTATGGTGGACACTGTATGAGACACTAGTACAGTTATCTTTTGGCCCATTGTGAATTATTGAGCTTCCTGGATGTTAAGCACTAGTGCTGCCACCGCTCTCAGGCAGCTGGGCCACCCTTTACTTACTTCATCCAACTGCTTGGAGAAGTATGCCACTGCCCTTCGGTCCAGGCCAAGGTTCTGAGCTAATATTCCTAGAGCAACTCCTTGCTTCTCATGGGGGAATAACCAAAAGGGTTTTGTGGGGTCTGGTAAACCTAAAGCCGGTGCCTGCATTAACTCTTGCTTCAATTTGTGGAAAGCCTGAACGGCTTCTCCAGTCCAAGCGAGATTCTTTGAGTCACTCTTTAAAAGTTCGTAAACGGGTTTTACTAAGAGTCCATAATTATAAATCCATAACCGGCACCAATCTGTCATCCCCAGGAAAGTACAAAGTTCCTCAACTATTTGTGGTTTTGGAGTCTGGCAGATGGCCTCCTTTCGTGCTGCTCCCAAGGTCCGCTCACCAGTTGTGACCTCATATCCCAGATATGTCACCTTTTGTCAGGCTATTTGAGCCTTCTGTGGAGAAACTCGATAACCACTTAGTCCAAGAAAATTCAACAAGTTTACAGTCCATGTTATATTTTGCTCCTCTGTTTCAGTGGCCACCAAGAGGTCATCCACATACTGCAGCACTGTTCCAGCCCCAGATAGCTGCTCCCATTGCTCTAAATCTTTAGCCAACTGGTTGCCAAAGAGGGTAGGGCTATTTTTAAAGCCCTGTGGGAGCACAGTTCATGTAAGTTGTGTTCTTCTCCCTGTCTCTGGATTTTCCCACTCAAAGGCAAACAGCAACTGACTTTCAGGGCTCAAAGGCAGGCAGAAGAAAGCATCTTTTAAATCCAGTACAGTAAACCAAGCCAATTCAGATTTTAGTTTTGTCAACAAAGTATATGGATTGGCCACTACAGGGTATAAATCCTCAGTTATCTTGTTTATGGCCCTTAGGTCCTGAAATATTCTATATTTTCCATCTGGTTTTCTTATCAGTAATATGGGATTATTGTATTCAGATTCACATTTTACTAGCAATCCATATTTTAAAAATCGTTCTATGATTGGACAAATTCCTTTTCTGTCTTCTAATCTCAAAGGATATTGTTTTATTCTTATCGGTTTGGTTCCTGGTTTAATTTTAACTGTTATGGGTAAGGCTGTTTTTGCCCTGCCGGGCATCTCAGTGGCCCACACCCCAGGGAACGCCTGATCCTCCACCTCCTTTGGTACTTTCATCTCTTTGGAGGGACTTATCAGGGCCAAGCTTAGAAGTTCAATTAATTGATCACCTCCCACCTTAAATTCTATTCCGTCTTTTCCGAATTTTACTTCTGCTTCCAGTTTTTCTAATAAATCTCATCCTAATAGTGGCTTGGCTGAGTTTGGCATGTAAAGAAACTCGTGAATCCCCAATTGTTTTCCCAATTTAAACCTTAAAAGTTGGAGGAAATATGCCTTTTCACTTTGGCCAGTAGCTCCCTTTACCGTTACAAAATCATCATCTACAGGTGTCAAAGCTTGATTCAATACCGAAAACGTTGCGCCAGTATCTACTAAGAACTCAACCCCATGATGTTGTTCCCCTAGCTTCATTATAACCAGCGGATCCACTAGGGTGGAGCCCCCGGGTCCCTGTCAGTCATCCTGTTCTATCGGGGTTTGGGTTATGGGGATCCTCACACTCCTTCTGATTTCCTGTCTCCCTCAGGGACAGTCTTTCTTCCAGTGTCCCATATGCCTGCACCATGCACACCATCTTATCCAAGAGAGGGGGCCCTGAGAAATCTCTGTTTCCAGAAGTCCTGGCTTCTCTTTTCATTAAGGCCCTGCCCTGTTTTAAAGCTGCTACCACAGCCCTACTATCTTTTTTTTCCGGTCTTCCTCTGCCATCTTATGGTCTCTTCTCTTCCAACTCTCTGTTGCTGAATACTTTCCAGGCCTCATCAAGCAATTCTTCTATATTTTTCTATATTCCTTGGGCATTCCCAGCTTCTGTAACTTCCTTCATATATCCTTAGCAGACTGTCCGATAAAAAATGAAACTAATTGCTGTATCCCGACCTCTGACTCAGGGTCTAGAGGGATTTGGCGCCTCATTGTATCTCTCAATTTCTCAAGAAATTCTGATGGGGATGCATTCGGACCCTGTCTGACTGCATACAACGCTGACCAATTTACAGTTTTAGGGATAGCACTCTCTATTCCTTTTGCAATCCACTCTCAATATTGCCCCAAGAGCTCTATATGTATTGATCTGTTGGGATCCCAATGAGGATCCTGTAAGGGGAAATGATCCTTTACATCCTCCCCTGATCCTTTAAGGTGGTCTTCAGCTAACTCCTGAGCCTTCTTCATTATGAGCTGCTTTTCGGTTTCTGTCACACTGTCTAGCATTAGCTGGACATCCCTCCAATCAGGATTATGCTTCCTTACTAAATACTGAAAATGTTTTGCCACTCCTACAGGATCTAATCTATAATTTCTTTCCTTTCTTTCCCATGACGCTAAGTCCAACGATGTGTATGGCACCCAAATCAATACTGCATTTCCATCTGGTCCTACTGCCTCCCATAACGGTGCCTGAATAAGTTCCATTTTCAGCCCCTCCTTTACCCTTGTGCGGCACACAACAGGGGTTTCTGGGGCACTACTAGTACCCGTGGCACTACCAAGTTCAGATTCTTCAGAATTTTCCTGTGCCCTCACTGACGGTGGTCTTTCGTGCTCTGGTAACCCTTTATTTTGTGCTTTCCGAACCTTTTCAGGATTCACACACCTCTGCCCTATACTACATGCAGAACAACACCTTCTCAACTTGCCTTTTTTCTCTTTTAAATTTTCTCTTTCCAAGACCATCACCATAGGGTCTTGCGGTGGGTTAAGACCGCAGTCCCTTTGATATTCCGTATGGTTTCGAAGGGTAAAGAACAGATCAGCATATGAATCACAGAAACGTGGTGGGATGACTCACATAACTGGGCTACAGCTATGTTGGGATATAAACTCTTTAGGCGGGACAGGAAGGGTAGGAAAGGAGGCGGGGTAGCCCTCTATGTCAAAGAGTGCTTTGATACTCTTGAACTGGATTACGGTGAGGATGGGATCGAGTGCCTATGGGTTAAAATCAGAGGAGCCCACAAGAAAGGGGACTTTGTGATAGGAGTCTGTTACAGACCACCCAGCCAAGAAGAAGCTGCTGATGAGCTCTTCTATAAACAGCTGGGGACAGTCTCTAAATCTCTGCCTCTTGTCCTTGTGGGAGACTTTAACTTTCCGGATGTCTGCTGGGAGTACAATACAGCAGAAAGGAAACAGTCTAGGAGGTTCCTGGAGTGCATTGAAGACAACTTCCTTGCACAACTGGTTAGTGAACCAACAAGGGAGGGTGCCTTCCTAGACCTGCTGTTTGTGAATAGAGAAGGTCTTGTTGGGGATTTGACGGTTGGAGGATGCCTGGGATTAAGCGATCATGAGATGATAGGGTTTTCAGTTCTAGGTGGGATTAAGAAGGGGGTTAGCGAAACAGTCACATTAAACTTCCAGAGGGCAGACTTTGGCCTGTTCAGAAGGTTGATTAGCAAAGTCCCGTGGGAAACAGTCCTTCAGGGCAAGGGACCCCACGAGGGTTGGGCGCTCTTGAAAAATGAAATCCTAGCAGCTCAAGAGCAGGCCATCCCTGTGTTCTGGAAAAGGAGCCAGCGGGGGGAAAAGCCAGCTTGGTGGAGCAGGGAGATCTCAAGATGCGTCAATAATAATAAGAAGAAGCTTTATGTGCTTTGGAGGAAAGGACAGGCATCTTGGGTGGACTACAGGGATGAAGTGAGATTGTGGAGGGAAAAAATCAGGAGGGCCAAGGCCCAACTAGAAATAAAACTCGCTAAGTCTGTGAAAGACAACAAAAAGTCTTTCTACAAGTACATTAACAGGAAAAGGAGGACTAGGGAGAACATCCAGTCTCTATTGGATGCAGAAGGAATAACAGTGACAGGGGATAAGGACAAGGCTGAGGTACTTAATGCCTTCTTCGCCTCAGTCTTTAATAGCAAAGAAAGTTCTTCCTTCTGTTTACAAATCCAAGAGTTAGAGGGGCAGATTGAGGCTCCCGTGATCCAAGAGGAGGCGGTTAGAGAATTGCTTGCCCAGCTAGACGCCCACAAGTCTATGGGGCCGGATGGGATCCACCCAAGAGTATTGAAGGAGCTGGCGGATGTCCTTTCCAAACCCCTATCCATCATCTTCCAGAGGTCCTGGCTGACTGGGGAAGTTCCACTAGACTGGAGGCTGGCTGATGTTGTGCCCATATATAAGAAGGGTTGCAGAGAGGATCCGGGGAACTACAGGCCTGTCAGTCTCACCTCAGTGCTGGGGAAAGTCATGGAACAGGTAATCTTGAGTGCTATCATGAAGCACATGCAAGAGAACCGGGTGATCAGGCCCAGTCAACATGGATTTACAAAAGGCAGATCTTGCCAAACTAACCTGATCACCTTCTATGACAAAATCACTCGACTACTGGATGGGGGAAAGGCTGTGGATGTAGTCTTCTTGGACTTCAGTAAAGCCTTTGACACAGTTTCTCACAGCATTCTGCTGCAGACACTGTCAGCCTCTGGCCTGGACAGGCGCACACTCTCCTGGGTTGAAAACTGGTTGGATGGCCGGGCCCAGAGAGTGGTGGTCAATGGAGTTAACTCCAGCTGGAGGCCAGTCACAAGTGGAGTTCCTCAGGGCTCAGTACTGGGTCCAGCCCTGTTCAATGTCTTTATCAATGACCTGGATGAAGGCATTGAGTGCACCCTCAGCAAGTTTGCGGATGACACTAAGCTGGGAGGAAGTGTCGACCTGCTGGAGGGTAGGGAGGCTCTGCAAAGGGATCTGAACAGGCTGGACTGCTGGGCCGAGACCAATGGGATGAGGTTAAACAAGGCCAAATGCCGGGTCCTGCACTTGGGGCACAACAACCCTATGCAGCGCTACAGACTGGGGGAAGAATGGCTGGAGAGCTGCACGGAAGAGAAGGACCTGGGGGTGCTGGTTGACAGCCGACTGAATATGAGCCAGCAGTGTGCCCAGGTGGCCAAGAAGGCCAATGGCATCTTGGCTTGTATCAGAAATGGGGTCACCAGCAGATCCAGGGAGGTGATTCTCCCTCTGTACTCGGCACTGGTGAGACCGCACCTTGAATACTGTGTTCAGTTCTGGACCCCTCACCACAAGAAGGATGTTGAGGCTCTGGAGCGTGTCCAGAGAAGAGCAACAAAGCTGGTGAGGGGGCTGGAGAACAAGTCTTACAAGGAGCGGCTGAGAGAGCTGGGGTTGTTTAGCCTGGAGAAGAGGAGGCTGAGGGGAGACCTTATTACTCTCTACAACTACCTGAAAGGAGGTTGTGGAGAGGAGGGAGCTGGCCTCTTCTCCCAAGTGACAGAGGACAGGACAAGAGGGAATAGCCTGAAGCTCCGTCAGGTGAGGTTCAGGTTGGATATCAGAAAAAAATTCTTCACAGTAAGAGTCATTGGGTACTGGAACAGGCTGCCCAGGGAGGTGGTCGAGTCACCTTCCCTGGAGGTGTTTAAGGAACGGGTGGATGAAGTGCTTAGGGACATGGTTTAGGGAGTGTTAGGAATGGTTGGACTCGATGATCCAATGGGTCCTTTCCAACCTTGTGATTCTATGTGATTCTGTGATTCTGTGAATTTTCTTCCCACTTCCTTTCTCAAAAATAATGCTAATTGTAACAGAGTGTTATATTCCAGGGTGCCATTTACTGCCCACTTTTCCTGATCGTCCAACGTGTAGCGGGGCCATCACTGATTGCAAAACGTTATTAACTTCTTACTCATTGAACCTCCTGGGTGCTCAGCCAATTCCTTCCAGTGTCTCAATATACACCCCAAGGGGCTTCCTTGAGGAAATTCCCTCACTATGCGTCTCCGTCTAATGAGAATCTTGGGATTATACCCTAATCCCTCACTCCGCATCTCCATCTAACAAGAATCTTGGGATTATATTTTACCTGGTTATCAACTTCCAAGGTCTTCAAGGCAAACAACGCCAAGCTCTAACGAATGCTCTTAACCCCCCTTGTCTGCTTTTGCTCATCATGGATCTGATGGGTGGACGGTAAGGCGGATAAGAAACTGTTTGGATAGTCATATTCAGAGAGTAGTAGTCGATGGCTCGAAGTCCACATGGAGATCTGTGGTGAGTGGTGTCCCTCAGGGGTCCGTACTGGGACTGGTGCCATTCAGTATCTTTATCAATGATATTGACAGGAAGATTGAGTGTACTCTCAGCAAGTTTGCAGATGACACCAAGCTGAGTGGTATAGTTGCCACACTGGAAGGACAGGATGTCATCCAGAGGGACCTGGACAGGCTGGAGAAGTGGGCCTCTGAGAACCTCATGAGGTTCAACAAGGCCAAGTGTAAGGTCCTGCACCTGGGTCGAGACAATCCCCGTTTTCAATACACGATGGAGGATAACGTGATTGAGAGCAGCCCTGCAGAGAAGGACTTGAGGGTGCTGGTCGATGAGAAGCTCAACATGAGCCGTCAGTGTGCGCTCACAGCCCAGAAGGCCAACCATCGGCTGGGCTGCATCAAAAGAAGCGTGGCCAGCAGGTCGAGGGAAGTGATTCTGCCCCTCTATTCCTCTCTTGTGAGACCTCATCTGGAAGACTGTGTCCGGTTCTGGAATCCTCAACATAAGAAGGATATGGAGCTGTTGGAACGGGTCCAGAGGAGGGCTACAAAGATGATCAGAGGGTTGGTGCACCTTCCCTACAAGGACAGGCTGAGAGAGTTGGACTTGTTCAGTCTGGAAAAAGAGAAGGCTCAGAGGAGATCTTATAGCAATCTTCCAGTACCTGAAGGGGGCCTACAGGAAAGCTGGAGAGGGGCTATCCATAAAGGCTTGTGGGGATAGGATGAGGGGGAATGGGTATAAACTGAAGAGGGGCAGATTTAGACTGGACATTAGGAAGAATTTCATCACTATGATAGTGGTGAGACACTGGAACAGGTTGCCAAGGGAGGTTGTGGATGCCCCAATCCTGGAGGTGTTTAAGGCCAAGTTGGATGGGGCCTTGGGCAGCCTGCTTTAGTGGGATGTCCCTGCCCATGGCAGGGGCTTGGAACTAGATGATCTTGAATGTTGAGGCTCTGGACCATGTCCAGAGAAGGAGAACGAAGCTGGGGAAGGATCTGGAGAACAAGTCTTATGAGGAGCGGCTGAGGTACCTGGGGTTGTTTAGCCTGGAGAAAAGAAGGCTGAGGAGAGACCTTATCACTGTCTACAGCTGTCTGAAAGGAGGTTGTAGAGAGGTGAGTGTTGGTCTCTTCACCCAAATGACAGGTGATAGGATGAGAGGGAATGGCCTCAAGTTACACCAGAGGAGGTTCAGATTGGACATTAGAAACAATTTCTTCACCGAAAGGGTTCTCAGGCACTGGAACAGGCTGCCCAGGGAGGTGGTTGAGTCCTCATCCCTGGAGGGATTTAAAAGACGGGTAGAGGAGGTGGTTGAGTCTTCATCCCTGGAGGGATTTAAAAGACGGGTAGAGGAGGTGCTCAGGGAAGTGATTTAGTAGTGGACAGGTATGGTTGGGCTTGATGATCTCAAAGGTCTTTACTTACCAAGTGATTCTGTGATTCTATGATTCCTCAACCCTGACTGAAAGACTACACAAGAAAATTAATTATTCTCTCTAGTGAGGTCACACCATCATAGAAAGAACTAGGTTGGTGAGGCAGGACTCAGGTTCCTTGGGCAGTCTCGAACCTGATCCTCTCTTATAGCAGGAACGATGTTGCTTTCCCAGTTCTACTAACAAGTCGTCCCACTCTTTTGCAACAGAGACGGGTTCGCTCATGAATAGCAAACACATTAACTCGCTTCTTCGCCCTACACTTCCTCCTCCCATTCGCAATCGCAGGCCTAACCTTAATCCACCTCACCTTCCTACACGAATCCAGCTCAAACAACCCCCTAGGACTATCATCAAACTGTGACAAAATTCCATTTCACCCCTACTTCTCTATAAAGGACCTTATAGGGTTTATCATAATACTCCTCTTCCTAACAATCCTAGCCCTATTCTCACCAACCCTACTAGGAGACCCAGAAAACTTTTCCCCAGCCAACCCACTAGTAACACCCCCACACATCAAACCAGAATGATAATTCCTATTCGCATACGCCATCCTACGCTCCATCCCAAACAAACTAGGAGTATTAGCCCTAGCAGCTTCTGTCCTAGTACTTTTCCTAGCCCCATTCCTACACAAATCTAAACAATGAACAATAACCTTCCGTCCCCTATCACAAGCCCTATTCTGAATCCTAGTAACTAACCTCTTTATTTTAACGTGAATCAGTAGCCAACCAGTAGAACACCCATTCATCATTATCGGTCAACTAGCCTCCCTCACCTACTTTACAATCCTCCTAATCCTCTTCCCAATTGTTGCCACACTAGAAAACAAAATACTTAATTACTAATAACACTCTAATAGTTTATACAAAACTTTGGTCTTGTAAACCAAAGACTGAAGACTACACCCATTCTTAGAGTTTTCCCTTTATACACAACCTCCTCCACCCCCCCTTCCTCCTCAAGGGGTATTTTAGCCATAATTCATGTACTATTACATAACACTTTTGACCACATGATACATTACATGTATGTCCTATATGCATTAACTTTACTATGGATCCTAACTTCACAGAACTCATCCTACTTTCAAGGAATGTCCACCTAAGTTATTACCCAATAGTCCCTACTATACACGTACTAAACCCATGATATGTTAGGTTATACATTAAAATCCTATCTCCAGGACACGGTAAGTGCCAGATTATACATAATATTAATGGTAGCTGGGCTAAGGTGCCAAACGCTCTCGCAGGGCAGGCTTCCAGAGAACCAGGTTATTTATTAATCGTTCACCTCATGTGAAATCAGCAACGCACCGCATGTAAGATCCTAAGATACTAGCTTCGGGCCCATTCATTCCCCCTACACCCCTCACACTACTTGCTCTTTTGCGCCTCTGGTTCCTTTTTCAGGGCCATAGCACATATTAGTCCTCTAACGTTGTTATTCACAGATACATTCATACTATTTCAGGTACACTCTCCCTCCTAATTGCGGCATCCAGGTGTCTCTTTTCTGTTGGTTCTTTTTTTTTTTCCTGGAATCCTCACAGGTGGCCCATGGTAGCTAGCGCAGGAGCATACAATCTAAGACATGGGCTACGATGGCTCACGGACCTGTTCGTCACTCTCAGGAGTTACTGAATGTTGATGTATCCGGGGAATCATTTTAACACTGATGTACTTGGGTTAGCATTCACTACTATGATCTTGCAAGATCTCCTCATGGTGCTATTCTATTCATGGTCACAGGGCATAATTTCTTACTTTTCCTTTCCTCTGACTTTTTGACTAACACTAGGAACTTTCGACTAAATTTTTATTGTTTCTCCATCGCAAATTTTATCCTCACTATTCTCATATTTTTCGCTTTCCACATCTGCTGGAGTTACATTAATAAATCATACCCCACACACATGAATGCAAAATTTTCTCGCAAATTTCACGAATCGTCATGATTTCACATCACAAATCCTCTCAAAAATAATACAAAACTTCAAACGCTCTATACGTTCACGAATCCTCTTGAAAATCATACAAAACTTCAAACGTTCTATATGTTCACAAATTTCTCGAAAATCATACAGAACACCTAGCAACATTCCATATGTTCACAAATCCTATTGAAAATCATACAAAACATCAAACATTTTGTGGAATCAAACTCTATAACCCAAAATGAGTTATAAAGCAGGTATGTTTATTTCCAGCGCTGGGGTGCAAGGGGTTCTCCTCCTAGCTTGCACACCGTATAACTTAACAAGCAGCTACATATAGTGTAAAGACATGCATAGTTATAAGCACCTGCTACATATTCATAACCTTTCCCGCTTCGTATTATAATTAATTCTGGAAAGTTCACTCCAGTCTTGTGCCTGCGTAGTGCCTCCTGGTGGTCTTAGGGATGAAGTAAGAAGCCTTCCTCAGGATGAAAAAGTTTTTTTCCTTGAACTGTGTACAAGCACAGTCTCTTCTGGTTGTTTTCCAGCTTTTTGCATTCCAATGCCTACTTATCAGTAAACTTCTGCTAGCTGGCTCCTTTGTTATCAACTTCCAAGGTCTTCAAGGCAAACAACGCCAAGCTCTAATGAACACTCCCACCCCCCCTTGTCTGCTTTCGCTCATCAGTAACATTGTCCCCATTTTTAAAAAGGGTAGAGAAGATGACCCTGGGAACTACTGATCTGTCAGCCTCACCTCTGTGCCTGGGAAGATCATAGAACAAATCCTCCTAGAAGCTATGCTAAAGTACATGGAGAACAGGGAGGCGATTTGGGATAGCCAGCATGGCTTCACCAAGGGCAAGTCCTGTATGACCAACCTAGTGGCTTTCTGTGATGGGGTAACCACATCAGTGTACAGGGGAAAAGCAATAGATGTGATCTGTCCGGACTTCTTTAAAGCCTTTGACACAGTCTCCCACAATATCCTTCTCTCTAAATTGGAGAGACATGGATTTGATAGGTGGACTGCTTGGTGGATAAGGAATTGGTTGGATGGTTGCACCCAGACTGTAGTGGTCAATGGCTCGATGTCCAGATAGAGATCTGTGTCAAGTGATGTATCTCAGGGGGCTGTTCTGTGACCAGTGTTGTTTAATATCTTCATCAATGACACAGACAATAGGATCAAGTACACCTTCAGCAAGTTTGTGGATGACACCAAGCTGAGTGGTGAGGTTGACACCCCTGAGGGACAGGATGCTATCCAGAGAGACCTGGATAAGCTGGAGAAGTGGGCTTGTGAAATACTCATGAGGTTCAACAAGGAGAAGTGCAAGGTCCTGCATCTGCGTCAGGGCAACCCTTAGTATTGATACAGGCTGGGGTATGAAGAGATTGAGAGCAGCCCTGTGGAGAAGGACTTATGGGTGCCGGTGGATGAGAAGCTGGACATGAACCAGCAATGTGCTCTTGCAGCCCAGAAAGACAACTGTATCCTGGACTGCATCAAAAGAAGTGTGACCAGCAGGAGGAGGGAGGGGATTCTGCCCTTCTACTCTGCTCTGGAGAGACCTCACCTGGAATACTGCATCCAGCTCTGGAGCCCTCAGCACAAGAAAGATATGGACCTGTTCGAGTGGGTCCAGAGGAGGCCACAAAAAATGATCAAAGGCCTGGAACACCTCTCCTATGAAGAGAGGCTGAAAAAGTCGGGGTTGTTCAGCTTGGAGAAGAGAAGGCTCCAAGGAGACCTTATTGTGACCTTTCCATACTTAAAGGGGGCTTCTAAGAAAGATGGGGAATGACTTTTTAGCAGGGCCTGTAGCAATAGGACACGGGGTAATGGTTTTAAACTGAAAGAGGAGAAGTTTAGACTAGATATTAGGAAGAATTTTTTTATGCTGAGTGTGGTGAAACACTGGCACAGGTTGCACAGAGAAGTCACTCCAGCCCTCAGATTATCACCATGGTGCTCCTCTGGACTTACTCCAACAGATCCATGTCCTTCCTGTGCTGAGGACTCCAGAACTGAATGCAGGACTCCAGGTGAGGTCTCACGAGAGGAGACTAGAGGGGGACACTCACCTCCTTCAACCTCCTGGCCATGCTGCTTTTGATGCAGCCCAGGATGCTGTTGGCCTTCTGGGTTGCAAGTGCACACTGCCAGCTCATGTCCAGCTTTTCATTCACCAATATCCCCAAGTCCTTCTTTTCAGGGCTTTTCTCAATCCACTCATCATCCAGCCTGTATCCACGTTAGGCATTGACCTGATGCAGGTGCAGGACCTTGCACTTCAGTTCAGCTGAACTTGGCCTTGCTGTACTTTAGGAGGTTCTCACAGGCCCACCTCTCCAGCCTGTCCAGGTCTCTCTGGATGGCATCCCTTCCCTCCAGGGTGTTGACCCCACCACACAGCTTGGTGTCATTGGCAAACTTGCTGAGGGTGCCCTCAACCCCACTTGTCCATGCCTGCAACAAAGATGTTAAACAACACTGGTGCCAATACCAACCCCTGAGGAATGCCACTCGTCACTGGTTCATCATTGAGCCATTGATCACAACTCTTTGAGTGCAACCATCCAGCCAATTCCTTATCCACCGAGTGGTCCATCTGTCAAATCCATGTCTCCCCAATTTACTGACCAGAATGTGGTGTGGGGCAGTGTTGAAAGCTTTGCACAACTCCAGGTAGATTATGTCAGTCACTCTTCCCTTGTCCACCAGTGCCATAGCCCCGTCATAGATGGCCACCAAATTTGTCAGACACAATTTGCCCTCAGTGAAGCCATGTTGGCTGTCACCAATCACCTCCTTATTTTCCATATGCCTCAGCAGAGTTTCCAGGAGGATCTGCTCCGTGATTTTGCCAGCATAGATGTGAGACTGACCGGCCTGGAGTTCCCAGGGTCTTCCTCTTTTCCTTTTTCAAAAATGGGATTATGTTTCCCCTTTTCCAGTCAGTGGTGACTTCACCGCAGTGCCACGACTTCTCAAATATGATGGATAACTGCTTAGCAACTTCATCCACCAGGATACATGGATGCATCTCATCAGATCCCATGAAGTTGTGTATCTTCAGGTTCCTTAGATGATCCTGAACTTGATCCTCTCCTATGGCGGGCAGTTCTTCATTGTCCCTGTCCCCGCATTTGGATTCTTCATCTTGGGTGGTGTGACTTGAACCTTTGCCAGTGAAGATTAAGTACTTCAGATTACTCCATGTCAGTTGTAGCTAGGGCACTCATTTTGATCATTAAGGGGTGTATAGTTTCTTTCATATACCTTTGTTGTCCTATGTACCTGAAGAAACCCTTCTTGTTATTTTTCACGTCCCTAGCCAAGTTCAGCTTCATCTGTGCCTTGGCTTTCCTGATCCACTCCCGGATCATATCCCTATAGTCTCCCCAGGATGTGTATCCCTGCCTCCACTGTATATGCATTTTGATTTTGTGTTTTGGTTTGGCTAAGAGGTCCTGACTTAGCTAAGCTGGCTTCCTGACTCCCCCGTCCAACTTCTTGCACGTTGGGACTGAGATGTCTTGCGCCCCAAGAAAAAAGTCTTCAAATATCTCCCAGCTCTCATTTGCTCCTGTTCTGAGGGCAGTTTCCCAAGGGATCCCATGCACTAGCACCCTAAACAGCTGAAAGTTTGCCTCTCTGAGATTTAGGGTCCTGACTCTACTTTTTACCCATCCTGTACCCCCAAAGACTGAGAATCCCACCAGGGCATGATTGCTGCAGCCCAGGTTACCTCCAGTTTTGACCTCTCCGATAAGTTCTTTCGCATTAGTGAGCAACAGGTCCAGCAGTGCCTCTCCCCTGATTGGGCTCTCTATCACTTGTACTAGGAAATTGTCCTCAACACATTCCAGTAGTTTCCCAGACTGCTTGCAGTTCTCTGTGCTACTTTCCAGCAGATGTACAGGTGATTGAAGTCCCCTATCAGGATCAGGGCCTGCAAGTGCGATGCTTCCTGCAGCTGAAGAAAGAACTTAAGAACTCTTCATCCACCTCCTCTCCTTGATCAGGTGGCCTGTAGTAGACACCACAAACAAAGTTTCCTTGGTTGGCTTGGTCTCTAATTTTCACCTATAAGCTCTCAACCTGCTGTGGTACAACAGACTTGCCAGACTTGCCAAGGCTGATCTTGCAAGAGGGGGTGAACACTGAAGTCATTGTACCTGGTAAGACAGATGGATTGTATAGTGGTCTAATGCACAAATCAGCTGAGTGACACCTGGGGTGAGGCAGAGGCCTCACAGCCTGGTGTTGCTTCAGTTAAGAGCAGAAACACCCCTGAAAGTACGGACTGAGCTCCCTACCTCAAAGGTGTGGTGAAATGTTGAGTCTCCGCTTCTGAGGACACAAACGGCCTTGCCAAGGGATGATCAACACCTAACAATTGATTTTGTCCCACCTCATTAAGCACCAAAAGTGTTTGCAAAAGGTATAAAATTGGCACCCAACCCCCCCATTCTTTGAGGAGGAAAAATGACCACCTTGCCTGATGGATGAGTCAAAGTGCCTGGACCTCTTTCCCCCTAAGGAGAGACACCTTGTTAGTAAGAATTACGCCTCTGGCTTTGTCAGATGTTCCCAGGAAAATAACTACTAACTCAAGTTTCAATAGTTAATTCATATATATATGATTGGGCCCAGAGAGTGGTGGTCAATGGACTTAACTCCATCTGGAGGCCAGTTACAAGTGGGGTTCCTCAGGGCTCGGTACTGGGTCCAGCCCTGTTCAATGTCTTTATCAATGACCTGGATGAAGGCATTGAGTGCACCCTCAGCAAGTTTGCGGATGACACTAAGCTGGATGGAAGCGTGGATCTGCTGGAGGGTAGGGAGGCTCTGCAAAGGGATCTGAACAGGCTGGACTGCTGGGCCGAGGCCAATGGCATGAGGTTCAACAAGGCCAAATGCCGGGTCCTACACTTGGGGCACAACAACCCTATGCAGTGCTATAGACTGGGGGAAGAGTGGCTGGAGAGCTGCAAGGAGGAGAAGGACCTGGGGGTGCTGGTTGACAGCCGACTGAACATGAGCCAGCAGTGTGCCCAGGTGGCCAAGAAGGCCAATGGCATCTTGGCTTGTATCAGAAATGGGGTCACCAGCAGATCCAGGGAGGTGATTCTCCCTCTGTACTCGGCACTGGTGAGACCGCACCTTGAATACTGTGTTCAGTTCTGGGCCCCTCACCACAAGAAGGATGTTGAGGCTCTGGAGCGTGTCCAGAGAAGAGTAACGAAGCTGGTGAGGGGGCTGGAGAACAAGTCTTACGAGGAGCGGCTGAGAGAGCTGGGGTTGTTTAGCCTGGAGAAGAGGAGGCTGAGGGGAGACCTTATTGCTCTCTACAACTATCTGAAAGGAGGTTGTGGAGAGGAGGGAGCTGGCCTCTTCTCCCAAGTGACAGAGGACAGGACAAGGGGGAATGGCCTCAAGCTCTACCAGGGGAGGTTCAGGCTGGATATCAGAAAAAAATTCTTCACAGAAAGGGTCATTGGGCACTGGAACAGGCTGCCCAGGGAGGTGGTTGAGTCACCTTCCCTGGAGGTGTTTAAGGAACGGGTGGATGAAGTGCTTAGGGACATGGTTTAGGGACTGTTAGGAATGGTTGGACTCGATCATCCAGTGGGTCTTTTCCAACTTGTGATTCTATGATTCTATGATCGTTGTTAACCGGTTATAATCTTCTAGTGCTAACTCAGCAGGTGGATTTATCAGTGGCAATCCTGAACTTGTTTAATCTGCTGCTTTAAATAAATTACCTACTTTCTGAGCATTGCAAAATTGTCTTAGTGAGAGTCCTTGAGAGAGCTCTGACAGGCATTGTGAAACTTTCTGAACTGCTCTGGTGACAGCCCATTTGACTCACTGATAGCAAGTATGAACGCTGTGGGTGACAGCACTCTCACAGGTGACACTAAACTCTGACTGGTGGCTAACTCACACATATTTCCACATAGTCCTTTAGATATGAAATATTGTCCAAGTATAGGACTAGAGACAGATCCAGCTGCACCGAAACTCCTCTCTGAGGGGAAGCTTAGAAAGCAAGGGTGCCCACCCTGAACCTCGTAACTCGATGGGAGGGCATTCCTTAGCCACCTGTCAGAGCCATTCCTATTTACGTGACGCCTGTGCATTGCTGTTCTTCCAGGATAGATGCATGCAATCAATCCCATTTTTTTGCATAGAGGGCATGTCCCCCACCTATCCTTCCTCGTCTGTCCCTTCTGAATGGTTTATAGTTGTCAATCACAGCACTCCAGTCATGCAATTCATCCCACCAAGTTTCTGTGTCTCACCCCAGGTGTCACTCAGCTGATTTGTGCATTAGCGTAGTTTTCCATTGTCACGGTCCACTCATAAGTGGACGTGTGATAGTTCATTTCAGCTATGATCTCAGAGTGCAAAAAGCAATAATTCAATAAGTCAAGGGAGTTAAATTTCAATCCAAACGGGAACTTTATTAATTGTGCCCGTAAAGCGCCTTGTGACAGAAAGAGAGAGAGAATAAAGAAAAGATGGGGAGAAAAGGGAAGAAAAAGGGATTTATAGCTACCACTACGAGTCCACAGACATCTGGTATCTCTGGGGGTCCTGGTCCAGAAGGCGTTCCACTGCTTCTGTCTTCGATCAATGTGATCTCACGGTGGGGAAGATCTTCAAAATCCAGCTGTTCCAGAGCTGTCTTTTATGCTAGTCAATACACCTGGTTCCTCCTTGCAACCCGCCTTTGCTCCACCTCAGTCCTGTGGAGATATGCCAATCTCCACCTAGAAGGCCACACATGCCAAGAGAGGTGTGTCTGAAGCGTGATTGGCTTTGGAGGCAGGTCTCCTCCCCTTGTGCATGCGCTCCTCCTGGCGGCAGTGGTCGACTTGGGGTCCCCAATGAAGGCTAGCAGTCATCATCACCTTGAACCCTGGATGAACTTGTCCCTGCACATGCTCTGTTGGGGTATGCATCTGTGGTAAGTCCCATCATTAATTTTCCTGTCTTGCTTCATGGATCTTTCACAATAGTAGGTAGGTACGGATAGTAGGGAGACTTGGAGACAGGTACAAAGCATTTGTTCTGTACCAGCTTTGGCCATTTTCACGAGGCCTGCATCTGTGACTTTTGAGGCTTAGCACCTGATGAGAAATGTTGAGACAGAAATTGATCCTTTGACCGACCCTTACCCCACCCGGTGGCTCAATATTTGTCTTCAGGATCAGTTGTCTTGGTGATAAGTTGTCTTCGGGACCACATGGTGGTAGCGCTCAGAGAGACAGAGAGAGAGAGATTGAAGGGAGGAAAGATTTTTACATTACTTTTTGCCACTCAACCCACTCAATATCGATAGATTTTGGGATGTCTCTGCTGGATATGACACTCAAGGGCGTTTGTGTATTGAATGCAAATGACAAAAGTCTCATTCGCTTTATCACTCACCAATTAAGAACGTACAATATTACAGACAGAGTGATACTGATTAAGGAAAGAATCAGGAGAACGACAACAGGGTGACACAGCTTGTTCAGGATGCCTGTAGCCTTAGGCAACCACCCGAAAACTGTATCCCACCAATTACGTTCTCCATCCCATTTCACTCTTTTCATGATTTGTCCACACTATGGTGAATTGTTATCAGTTTCTTGCCCATTTTTCTTGATCTCCTCTAATATTTGAATAAAATCTCAATGCTGTAGTAATTCCTTTGTTTGAGTTAGGTTCATTCCAATAGATACGGGCATTAACTCAAGAATCAGTGGGAAGTGACTGGAGCTGAGTAAGAGAAGTCACATCCTGTGATTTCAGTAAAATTACAAACACAAAAATTCATTTGATTACTGGTATCCCATTGCGGTTCAAGCCTGATGCAAAAAAAGGATAAATCAAAGATACTGAAGCATTGTGAAGGGTTAACACATAAGCCGTGACAGTGTTATTAACAGGATCATAGGTAAAATTTACCAACTTCCACCAAGACTGGAAGTTCTTTTCAAAATTGTTAGCACCATCCCAAATTATTTTCTGGATTTCTGTAGGAAAAAATGCCTTCTTGGCCTTCTATGTTCACCTTTTCCCATTTTGGTGACAGCCCAAAGCCAAAAGGGAAGATGGTAAAGGCTGTTGCATTTTTGCCAAATCAAAAATTGTAGCAGTCAATTTGTTCAATAATATTTCTGAATCAATGCTATTCAGAACCCCCAATCCGGTTCCCAAAACACCAGTCAGGTCTCTCGACATTCATCTCCCAGAAGATCTACGTAAAAAGGGAGAATAGGCAGGTGAATTTCTGAGACATTTTGCATCAGCAATTCAACCCTTTTGAGAGACCATTCTGGTTTAAATAACATTTGTTGTTGGCCGGTGTTTCTAATTACAAATGGTCCAACCTCATAAATCTTTGGTCGAAGCGTTAATTTGGGAGGAATCGTAGGTATTAAAACTTCAATTATTAATTCCCCCCAATGTCTGGTTTTATTTTTTCCACACATGACCTTATGAGAAAATATTACTGCAGTGAAATTTAACCAACAGTCCAAATTTTGGGTTCTGCACCATATAATAGGGCCATGTGGTCCAATACCATAGCTGTTTGCTGGCTCAACGAGGGATTCAGTCATTAATTGAGGCTGGCTAATATTGTGCCCATCTACGAGAAGGGTTGCAGGGAGGATCCAGGGAACTACAGGCCTGTCAGTCTGACCTCAGTGCTGGGGAAAGTCATGGAACAGGTGATCTTGAGTGCTATCATGAAGTACATGCAAGAGAACCTTAGGCAATAAAAACAGATAATGGATCAGCTTATGTTTCTCACAAATTTAAACATTTTTGTATTCAGTGGGGAATCCATCATTACACAGGCAGCCCACATTCACCAACAGGTCAAACAATTGTAGAACGCTCTCATGCAACCTTAAAGTCACTTTTGCAAAAACAAAAGGGGGGAGAAGAGTTACCTCCTAGTGAAAGAATTGCAAAGGTGACTTATGTGTTGAACTTTTTACGTTTAACTGGAAATAGAACTAGTCCTCCTATTGTAATCCATCACTGATAGCTAGAGTTAGGACTGAATAACCAGGACCAGCAAGGTATCAAAGTACTGTACAAAGACTGGGACTCAGGTGAATGGAAAGGACCTGTTGAGCTAAAAATGACAGGAAGAGGTTATGTTTGTGTCATTACAGACAGTGGTCCAAGATAGGTTCCAGCGAAATAGGTCGGTAACAATGAATGCTTGTGAAATGTATAATTGTACCTATAACATCACTCAAAAAGGTCAGAATGTAAATGTTACTTTACCTGTGTATAGAAATGCTACAGCCTGGTACGGTTATGCCTCTCCTAAAGCATCATGTTGTTTTTCTTTTCCAGTTGCTTTGCCTGTAGGATTTTTTTCTGATTTGTGGAGATAGAGTGTGAGGAGGAATTCTGTCAAAATTTAATGGTGGGCCATGTAGCCTTGGATGGCTTAGCTACTAACTCCCAATCTCACTATGATTTATAACAAGAAACAAAGTAAATGAAATAAACGATCTATCCATCAATTTGGTGCTGACTGTGAGAGTACAATCACTTTTTTGTGAACCTGGAGAAATTGTAGCTGCCTCAGCATTGGCTCCTGGGGTAGCAACTGCAGCAGCCTTGACAAAGCTGACAAATTTGGGATGTTGGTTGAGTAAGCAGACCAATGCTACTTCAATGGCTTTGAGTGGCTTGTTAGCTGATGTTAATAGTGTTAGGCATGTTACATTACAAGATAGAGCTGCAATAGATTTTTTGTTATTGGCACATGGTCATGGCTGGATTTGAATGACCATTCCCGGTCTATACATAGGGAAATAAAAGAACTGATGGATCACATGGAAAAGATTCAACAGGACCTAGAGTTTTTTTGGTTTGGATGGATTATCCAACTGGTTAGGATTGACTGGTTGGCTTAGGAGTGTATTAAAAATGGGATTAATGCTGTTGATAATTATAGTTGTAGGAATAATTCTTTTCAGTTATGTAATGTCATGTGTAAGAAAAACGCTATCGCGAATAACAAATGAAGCCTGGCTTGTTCAAAAACAAAAAGGGGGAATTGTGGAAGAATGGCTTGATGAATGAGGGCATGATTTGATAGCAGTGAACAATCCAGGGTTTGCTGTCTGTGGCTAGGCCTGACCTTGAGATAAAGCCAAAAGGAAACAGAATGCGAGAATGCGGAACTCAGCGCTGGAAAGTCCCGAAGAGTTGTGAAGACGACGAGAACTTTGTATCTGCCCTTTCATGTGCTTGAGAGCATTTAACCAATTATGTAACAGCACAAGGCACGTGAACAGTATGACATAATCAATTATGATTTGTTATGTTAGTGCGTGCCTTATTAAGATAAGTATATAAGGAGTGTTAAGTGTGTGAATAAATGAGAACGATCATACTCATATTGAGACTCTGTCGTTACTCCGGGTCCGCCTCCCACTCCGACAGTTCAACACATTTAAGAGACCATTCTGAGTTGAACAGCATTTGCTGTTGGCCTGTATTCCTGATTATATACGGACCAATCTCATAATTCTGAGTTGTAACAGGCTTAGCTATAATATTTATTTTAAATTTGAATGAGAGCCCAGTGGTATCATAGGCTTAGAGGCAAACCACCTTAACGGTCTATAGTAATGTAAAATTATGGTAACAGTCTAATTCATTGGAAATACAGGTCTTTGTATTCTTATCTGCAGGCGTAGTTGAGATAGTAATTTGGGATGCCTTTTTATGGATAGTCCTATTAACCATTCGGCATCCTACATTGAATTCTCCTCCTACGGTCCCCTGAAGTTGTTGAATCCCCTGTTCTCTATCCACATTCCATTCTTGCCTCACTTATACTTGATTTTCATGCATAACCACAGTTGATAGATTTAAACTCTTTCAATCAGAATATTTCCCAAGGCTCCAGTATATCCAATAAAAGCTTGGGATCAAGGCCACTCAGTATTCTTTTGGCTAGAGGCATCTTGTGGCGCATAGGGACAGCCTGCTCCTGCGCCTTTGAGATTTCCTTCTTGAAGAATGTCCAGCCTTCCTGGACCCCATTGCCCTTCAGGACTTCCTTCCAAAGGACTCTCTCAGCCAGTGACCTGAGGAGGCAAAAGCCTGCCTTCTGGAAGCCCATGTCAGTGGTTTTGCTGGCCCCGCTCCTTACTTCATTGAGAACTGAGAACTCTGTCATTTCGTGGTCGCTAAGCCCAAGATGGCCTCCAACAACCACATCTCCCACCAGTCCTTCTCTGTTTGTAAGCAGTAGGTCAAGTGAGGCACCTCCCCTGGTAGGCTCACTTGCCAGCTGTCAGGAAGTTCTCCACACGCTCCAGGAACTTCCTAGACTGCTTCCTCTATGGTGCGTTGGATTTCCAGCAGATGTTCAGTAAGTTGAAGTCTCTCACGAGAACAAGGGCTAGTGACTGTGAGAGTTCTGCCCGCTTACAGAATGCTTCATCTACCTCTTCATCCTGGTTGGGTGTGCCTGTAACAGACTCCCACCATGATATCTGTCTTGTTGGCCTTTCCCCATATCTTTGCCCATAAGCACTCATCCTTATCCTCACAGTTGTTGAGCTCTGTACAATTGCACTCCTCCTTAACATACCGGAGCCACCCCACTACTCCTTCCCTGCCTGTCCCGCCTGAAGAGCTTACAGCCATCCATTGCAGCACTCCAGTCATGAGAGTCATCACAGCATGTTTCCGTGATGGTGACGAAGTCATAGCTATCCTGCTGCACAATGGCTTCTGTCGTTACCCAGCCTGGACAGCCCAGGGGTCTCCGGGGTAAGACCCAAGGGTCTCCCGGTAAAATTTGTGGGTACAGTGCCCACTTGACTAAATGAAGGGAAAACAATGCCAAACAATTGGTCGAAAAAGGAATTTATATGTACAGGCATTCTTAGGAATAAAACAGGTGCTAGCTTGCTAAATCTGTGGTAAGGGAAAAGAAAGAAAGAAAGAGAGGAAACAGAGGAAAGGGAGAAAGAGTAAAGTACAGGGACACCACCTTGGCTCCAGTCCTCTTCTCCTCCCAGGACGGTGGGGTGCCACCTACCCCTATCTTACGAGTCATTCATAGATTGAGGTCCCAAGGGGGAGGGATTCCCAGTGGACTTGTGCACTGCTCCCCCCCCAGAAGGTTCTGGAACGGTGTTGAAGGGGCTTGGGGGGGGCTCTGAGGCTGGAGATACCATTTTGCCCTTGCTCTCCCTCCTGGCAGGACTGCAGCATGACTGCTCCTGGCAGCAAAACGCAGCCAGGCTGCTTGCGAGAGTGAGATACAGTGCTGAAGAACATTGCCTCTCCTGCTGTCTCAACATCTAGAAACAAATTATTTAAGGCAAACCATTTGAGTGGCAAAAATTCCATCTCTGATAGCTTCTAGCCCCTCATGTTTGTTGCCCAGGCTGCGTGCATTGGTGTAGAGGCACCTGAGCTGGGCTACTGATTTCACCCCCAACATTAGCATGGGAAACTGTAGGGGTCCACAGCGGGCTGAGGACCCCTGCTAACCGTACCTGGAAGGAGATCATAGGACGGGAAGTGGGCAGACGATATAGGACTGTGCGAGAAAGTAATACCATTCATTCACAGATTGTTTATATGTAAACTAATCCAATCATGCGGAGATGCGTGTGTTAATAAAGGGTATAAGAGGTGCGTGTCAGAGCAAGAGCGGGCGGCCAGCCACGTAACTTCAATAAAGAAACTTGCTTCCACATCACCGTGTTATGTCTCAACAGCGACATCTGGTGACCCCGACGCGTTATAGCTAGCAGTTTTCAGAGAGATTTAATTAAGGGGTACCCCTAGGTGGCACAGCCACTAAAAAGAATTTCGGCGAGAATAGCCAAGAGGAGCGGCGAGTATAGCTGCTAAAAGAGTTTCGGCAAGTATAGCTGCTAAGAGTTTTCGGCAAGAATAGCCAAGAGGAGCAGCGAGCATAGCTGCTTAATTCCAGATCCGGGACTTTTAAGAAGACACTGAGTGCAGGTGAGCTGCTAGGGAAAAAGATGGGAGCCTCACTAACAAAAGAGGAGGAAATGATTATAAGCATGTGGAAGCAAATATTAGAAAAGAAGGGGGTAAAGCTAGAAGGAATAATGTTGCAAAAGATGCTTTATGGAGCAAGAAACAGGGTTATACTCCAGATATAATAACATCATTTACTGTTTCGAATTGGAAAGAAATAGAGAACAGGCTGTTTGATAGCGCTTCACATGGAGACAAAGAATCAGTATCCTTGTTAACCACATGGTGCCTTTTGTTTGATATTTTGAAAGACTTTAAAAAACAGAGGGATCGGGCAGAGCAAGATCTTTCACCCCTTGCCTCCCGAGACGATCCTCCATTCGCTGAGGATCTGTTAATGGAGCAAGAGGAATTTTCTATATTAAGCGCTGATACAGACTCTGCATCTCTATCTGAGTTTCAACACCTAAATTCAGGAGATCCAGTAACGCGCCCAAAGAATAAACTGTCTTGGTTGGTGACCCACCCACCCCCAGGCTTCACCTCAGAGCAAGTTGGGGCGATTATACCTGGGGACAGTAAGGATGAAACTGGCACTGTGGAGTTAGTTATTCCAAGGACCAGCCAGTCGGGAATGAGCTCTATTCCCTTTATGAGGGCTGCAGGTTTGCCAGCCCAGCTGAAGTGCATTTACACCAATGCATGCAGCATGGTCAATAAGAAGGAGGAGTTGGAAGCTGTTGTAGGGCAAGGTGATTACAATGTTGTTGCCATCATGGAAACATGGTGGGATGACTCATATAACTGGAGTACAGCTATGGGGCGGGGTGGGTATAAACTCTTCAGGTGGGACAGGAAGGGTAGGAGAGGAGGTGGTGTAGCCCTCTACATTAGAGAGTGCTTTGCTACCCTTGAGCTCAATTACGGTGAGGAAGGGACTGAGTGCCTGTGGGTTAAAATCAGAGGAGCCCACAAGAAGGCAGACATTGTGATGGGAGTCTGCTACAGACCACCCAGCCAAGAAGAAGCAGATGATGAGCTCTTCTATAAACAGCTGGGAATAGTCTCTAGATCTCTACCTCTTGTTCTCGTGGGAGACTTCAATATTCCTGATATCTGCTGGAAGTACAATACAGCAGAAAGGAAGCAGTCTAGGAGGTTCCTGGAGTGTGTGCAAGACGACTTCCTCACACAACTGGTGAGTGAGCCGACAAGGGAGGATGCCCTCCTGGACCTGCTGTTTGTGAACAGACAAGGCCTTGTGGGGGATGTGACGATTGGAAGATGCCTGGGACAAAGCGATCATGAGATGATAGGGTTTTTAGTTCTAGGTGACATAAAGAAGGGGATTAGCAAAACAGTCACATTAAACTTCCAGAGGGCAGACTTTGGACTGTTCAGAAGGCTGGTTAGCAAAGTCCTATGGGAGACAGTCCTTAAGGGCAAGGGAGCCCATGAGTGCTGAGTGCTCTTCAAAAATGAAATCCTAGCAGCTCAAGACCAAGCCATCCCCATGTTCCGGAAGAGGAGCAGGCAGGGAAAAAAACCAGCTTGGTTGAGTAGGGAGATCTGGAGAGATATCAAAAAGAAGAGGAATGTTTATGAGCTTTGGAAGAAGGGACAGGCGTCTTGGGTGGACTACAGGGAGGAAGTGAGATCATGCAGGGAAAAAATCAGGAGGGCTAAGGCCCAACTAGAAATCAAACTGTCTAAGTCTGTGAAAGATAATAAAAAATCTTTCTACAAATACATTAACAAGAAGAGGAGGACTAGGGAGAATATTCAGTCCCTATTGGATGCAGAAGGAACAACAGTGACAAGGGATGAGGACAAGGCTAAGGTACTTAATGCCTTCTTTCCCTCAGTCTTTAACAGTAAAGGAAGTTGTTTCCCCTGTGTACAAACCCAGGAGTTAGAGGAGCAGAATGAGGCTCCCATGATCCAAGAGGAGGCAGTTAGAGACTTGCTTGCCCAGCTAGACACCCACAAGTCTATGGGGCCGGATGGGATCCACCCAAGGGTATTAAAGGAGCTGGCAGATGTCCTTTCCAAACCCCTTTCCATCATCTTCCAGCGGTCCTGGCTGATTGGGGAAGTTCCACTGGACTGGAGGCTGGCTAATGTTGTGCCCATCTGTCACGGTCCACTCGTAAGCGGATGTGTGATGGTTCTTCTCAGCTATGATCTCGGAGTGCAAAAAGAAAGCAAAGCAATATTTCAATGAGTCAAGGGAGTTGAATCACAGTAACTTTGGAACTTTATTAATCATGTCCGTAAAGCGGCTTGCGATAGAAAGAGAGAGAGAGAGAATAAGGAAAAGGACGGGGAGAAAAAGGAAGGAAAAAGGGGGATTATAGCTACCACCATGGGTCCACAGACATCCAGCGTCTCTGGGGTCCTCGTCCAGAAGGGGTTCCTCTGCTTCTGTCTTTGATCGATGTGATCTCATGGTGGGGAAGATCTTCAAAATTCACCTGCTCCAGATCTGTCTTTTATGGTAGTCCATGCACCTGGTTCCTCCTTGTGACCTGCTTTTGTCCCACCTTAGTCCTGTGGAGGCATGCCAAACTCCACCTGGCAAGCCACATGTGCCAAGAGAGGAGTGTCTGAGGCGTGGTCGGCTTTGGAGGCAGGTATTCTCCCCTTGCGCATGCTCTCCTCCTGGCAACAATGGTCAATTTTGGGGTCCCCGATGAAGGCTAGTAGTCATTTTCATCTTGCACTTTGGATGAACTTGTCCTTGCACATGCTGTGTTGGGCTTTGGGTCTGTGGTAAGTCCCATCGTTAATTTTCCTCCTTCGCTTCGTGGACCTTTCACAATAATGGTTAGCAGGGAGCCTTTGGGTCTGTAGTCTTGCCTTGCTTCATGGATCTTTTACAATAGTAGAGGTTAAGAGACAGGTACAAAGCATTCGTCCTGTACCAGCCTTGATAGGTACAAGGCATACCAGCTTTGGCCGTTACTGCACCTGTGGTTTAGCACCTGATGGGAAATGTTGAGACAGAAATCGATCCTTTGACCGACCCTTACATCAACCACCCGGTGGCTCAACATTTGTCTTCAGGATCAGTTGTTTTCAGGACCACAGGGTGGTAGCACTCAGAGAGAGAGAGAAAAGAGGGAGAGTGAGAGAGAAGGGAGGGAACAGGGAAGGAAATATTCTTTTTTTATGTTACTTTTTGACATTCGATAGATTTTGGGATGTCAGTGCTGGATATGACGTTCAAGGGCTTGCGTGTATTGAATGCAGATGACAGAAGTCTCACTCGCTTTATCATTTGCCAATTTAAAATGTACAATATTACAGACAGAGCGATACTGATTAGAGAAAAGAATCAGGAGAAGGACAGTAGGGTGACACAGCGTGTTCAGGATGCCTGCAGCAGTAGGCAACCACCCGAAAAGTGTATCACACCAATTATATTCTCCATCCCTCTTCACTCTTTTCAGGATTTGTTGCACTTTGTTCACACTATGGTGAATTGTTACCAGATATTTTTGTCTGTCTTTCTTGATCTCTAATATTTGAATGTAATCTGGATGTTGTCGTAATTCCTTCGTATGAGTTACGTTCATTCCAACAGATACGGGCATTAACTCATGAATCAATGTGAGATTAGATTCCAGAATTTGGTGGGAAGTGACTGGAGCCGAATAAGAAAAGTCACATCCCGTGATTTCAGTAAAATTACAAACACAAAAATTTGTGTGATTACTGATAGAAGCTATTACACCTCCTACTGTGATATTACAAACAGTTCTTAAGCATATACGACCTTTGCCAATATAGATTATTACAGTTTTAGGGTTAACCTCGGGACAAACTTCAAAATGATAAACCTTTTGGTCAGTGTCTAAACAAAAATCTTGTGTTCTCATGGCATTGCTTTCACAGATAATTACTAGTTGTTCCCACACAATGCAGGATTCCGGGTCTACCGTTTGCCATTTATCATTCACCTTTTGGGCCCATGCTCTATGCTCAAAAGGACAGAGAACAGTCCTGTTGTGGTTCAAGTCTAATGCGTAAACAGGATAAATAAAAAATACTGGAGCATTGCGAATGGTTAACACATAAGCCGTGACAGTGTTATTAACAGGTTCATAGGTAAAATTTACCAACTTCCACCAGGACTGGAGGTTCTTTTTGAAATTGTTGGCACTATCCCAAATTATTTTCTGGATTTCTGTAGGAAAAACGCCTTCTTTGCCTTCTCTAGTGATTGACGCGGCTACTGATTGCATCCACAATTGAGCCTGGATGCAACTGAGAGCCAACAAAAATACTACTTTGGGCCGCACCAAGCATGTCCAGAATTAGTTGGTGATTTTTTACATTCACCTTTTCCCATTTTGGTAATACGTTGGACAACAGCCACTGATGCGTTCCCAAAGCCAAAAGGGAAGATTATAAAGGCTGTTGCATTTTTGCCAAATCACAAGTTGTAGCAGCCAATTTGTTCAATAACACCTCTGAATCAATGCTATTCAGAACCCCCAATCCGGTTCCCAAAACACCAGTCAGGTCTCTTGATGTTCGTCTCCGGGAAGATCTATGCAACCAAGTAGTCCATCCCCCATAAGAAGTGCATAAAAAGGGAGAACAGGCAGGTTGAATTTCCGAGACATTATTTTGCATCAGCAGTTCAACCCGTTTGAGAGACCATTCTGGTTTAAATAACATTTGTTATTGGCTGCTGTTTCCAATTACAAATGGTGCAACCTCATAAATCCTTGGTTGAAGTGTGACTTTGGGAGGAATCGTGGGTGTCAAAACTTTCATTATTAATTCCCCCCAATGTCTGGCGTTATTTTTTCCACACACAACCTTATAAGAAAATTTTACTGCAGTAAAATTTAACCAACAGTCCACACTTTGGATTCTACATGATAAAATAAAGTCCTGTGGTCCAATACCATAGCTGTTTGCTGGCTCAACTGGGGATTCAGTCATTAACTGACATCTTACAGAAATGTCATCACCTGGAGTAACGACAGAGAAAGAGACTGCTTCTTTATTGTTTAAAACAAAGGAAATATCTCTGCCTTGGTGTGTGAGTATTGCAACGAGTTTTGGTTTAGTTACAGCAACCACCCTGAATTTCTGAGTTAGACCCAACAATGTAGGTTGAGTTTTTGGGTCGGGTTTCCAATTGCACAGCACAGAGACAGGATTGACCATGGTAAAATTGAGCCAACAATCACCTTGTCCCTTTTTACAAGATTTAGTAACTTCTACATTAATGTCATTCGGGTTCCAGGAAGTATTGTTGCCAGTAAATTTCTGGTGACAACACAACATAAAAGTATCTTGTCTAGTACATCTCCAGTCTTCAGTGGGACATACTTTTTCCGAAATGCCGGGGTGGATTTTGGATGTTATATTAAGATCCAAAAAATTGCCATAAGCTGAAATAGAAGAGGGTCTTCCATTTTGAAAACCAGATTCCACTTTTCTGCATCCCACCTGAATTTTTTCGTCAATGATTCCGGATAGGGTTCTGATCCGCTCAGTCCCATCCCAAACCCACTCAGGCGTAAGGTAAACTTCATTGTCATGCATTACAATTACAGCCAAATTTGGATGACTAACTTTGGGATAGTTTCTGAGAGAGCTAGAATGTCCTATGAAGGCTTGAGACCAAGGCCATCTCGTATTATGTTGGTTACGGGTAGGAGGTGTAATGCAGAAAAGTAAGAATAACCCAATCAAAATTTTGTAGGCAATTTTTTGTTTCGAATTTAGATTTTCAATTCTTTATTCATGTCTTCTTCTGTAAAAATTCGTGAAGTCCCTCAGGGTTCCCTGCAAAGCAACAAATAAAAAGCTTGCCCTTCTCAGGCAAAAAAAAACAAAAAAATGATGGAACAATCCAGCGAGTATTGATCCTATGTTCCTTTCCCAGGGCATTTGTGGCTATCCATGCATATTTACACTTCCCACAGTAGGGAGTTCCACCAGAACTGGCTATCCTGAGAAATAAGATGATAAAAACCATGCCCTTGATGTCTGTTGTTGCCATATTCAGGTGAGCCTTTTCTTGAAAAGATGTTATCAGTTCTGCTAAATTTGGGATTGCGGCAGTCAGAGGGTCAGTATTAGCATTTAGCTTTCGAAAATCAACTATAAGGCACCACTTTCCGTTAGGCCTTTTCATTGGCCATACAGGGGAGTTGAAAGGAGAATCAGTATTTATCACAACTCCCTGTTCTTTCATCTCCTGCATAACGGGTTTTATACCCTCCTTAGCTCCCAAAGGAAGAGGGTACTGCTTGACATTAGTGACCTTGCTAAATGGTAGTGGTGGAGCTTCTTGCAACAATCTGATGTGCAATTGGGGTACCCCGAAAGACCAGAGTAGTCCTTCAGTATCCTCCCACTGTTTTCCCTTAAGAACATCTATCCCTAACAAATTAAAAAGAATATTACCAATCACCACTACAATAGTAATCGGGCATTCTTCCCCCGGCAGGGTTAATTTTACTGGAGTGACATTCATGATCTCTGTTGACCCCAAAGCATTTGGCACGGATAGATTTTACCTTAAGGGAGAAACTCCACACCTCTTGGCATCCTCCTCAGTCAAGGTAGAAATCTGTGCACCTGTATCAATTTAAAAGGTCACCGGTGCACACTGAGGTCCCACAACAGCTGTGATTAACACATCTCCTTTTTCTGTTTTAGTGAGCTGCCAAATAGAAATCCATTCTCCGTTTCCCTGCCCACCACTAGTAAATGGAGATTCTAGTTTCCCTGCTCTGGGGAAAAAGTTTGCTTTGATGTCTTGTCTGCGCCATCAACAAAACGGGGGGGGGGGGGGGGGGGGGGGGGGGGGGGGCTAAAGCCGTGATGGGTGCACTTTCTTTCACAGAAGAAAAGGAATGTGGTTTTAGCACACACCACTGGGTTACCAGTTTGCTCAATTTATCCAAAGGTAAACCATCCATTAAATTCTTAGGAATTCCTTTTTTAAGCCCTAAACGCTACCAATCAAGTCAGGCCCAAATGAATTTAGGTTGTGACTGTTCTTCAGCAACATCTGCAGTTTTACTAGGATGGGGGAGTGCATTTTTAACTCCTACATGTCAAATGCCCCTTGATCTTTCCTCCAAAGGCTTCACAAGACAGTATTTTCTACTGTAATCAATTAATTCTTGTGCTACCTCCCCCCATGCCCAGACTTTAGGTCTAGCGTGAGGTCTGTTACCTAGCAGGGTAACTGGCGTTGAAAAGTCGGAGGAATTTGCGTAAGAGTCTGTAACGGTACTGCCGGCATTTCTGCTATTATCACCTCTGCGCATAAACCCTTCCAAACTCTCCACAGGACCCATTGACGCTATGGTTCTCTGGAGACTTATCCCCGTGGATTTAAGTGTCTCGGGGAGTCCCCTTATCAACGAAGTAATAATTTCAGGGTTAACAGGCAACATCATTGGTGATTCACATCCAGGAATTAATTTTCTTTCTTGTATCATTTGTATGCAAGCAGCTTTGTGCACGCTTTCTATTAATTTGTCAGCTGTGCCTATTATTGCCAAGGGGTCTCCCCTATCCAGAGGGTTTAACCCTCCAGCCCAGTAAGCAGCACGCTGAGTTAAGGACCATAGGGCCCGGCGGTCACCTGTTGTTAAGAAAACTCCATGGCCCCAGTAACCCTCGGCCTCCTTTTTGCTCAATTGAATTTGGGCACCCCCAGTTAAAGACACACACTGTGGGGGTCCACAGCGGGCTGAGGACCCCTGCTCAATGCACCCGGAAGGTGATCATGGGACAGGAAGTGGGCAGACAGTATAGGACTGTGCATGAAAGTAGTACCATCCATTCACAGATTGTTTATGTATAAGCTAATCCAATCATGCGGAGACGCATGTGTTAATAAAGGGTATAAGAGGCGCATATAAGATCACAGCCACTATAAAAGAGTTTTCAGCAAGAATAGCCAAGAGGAGTGGCGAGAGAAGCTGCTTAATTCCTTAATGCTTTTAAGAAGCCACCGAGTGCAGGTGAGCTGCTGGGGAAAAAGATGAGAGCCTCAGTAACAAAAGAGGAGGAAATGATTATAAGCATGTGGAAGCAAATACTAGAAAAGAAGGGGGTAAAGCTAGAGGAATTAATGTTGCAAAAGATGCTTTTACGGAGTAAGAGACAGGGTTATACTCCAGATATAATGACATCATTTACTGTTTCGAATTGGAAAGAAATAGGGAACAGGCTGTTTGATAGTGCTTCACACGGAGACAAAGAGTCAGTATCCTTGTTAACCACATGGTGCCTTTTGTTTGATACTTTGAAAGACTTTAAAAAACAGAGGGATCGAGCAGAGCAAGATCTTTCACCCCTTGCCTCCCGAGACGAGCATCTGTCTGCTGAGGATCTGTTAACGGAGCAAGAGGAATTTTCTATATTAACTGCCGACCCAGACTCTGCATCTCTATCTGAGTTTCAACATCTAAATTCAAGAAATCCGGTAACGCACCCAAAGAATAAACCATCTTGGTTAGCGTGAAAAAGTTTTCTTGTTGATGAGTCAGATGATGAAACAGACTCGGCTTCTCCGATATATAAACAAAGCCGACGGCGGGTTAACCCTGTAACGCCGTCCGCCCCTCCACTGCCCCCAGAAGAGTGAGGGGCACCCGAAGCGTACAATACCTTGGTACTCCCGCCTTTGCCAGATGAGCCGGATGATTGGGACAAACCCATGATGGGGGGGGGGAGGCGCTGAGGCGGCTGCTTCAAAACCCAGAAAGATCGAGGCTAAAGCCAAGCCAACCTTTGGGGGTTCCTCCGATAAACCTCAAACCCCTCGGGTGTGGGATTCACCCTCAGCACAGGTTACTGTGAGACCGTATGATCCCTGTTTATTTTGGCAAAAGGTAAAACAACAGGCTATGCTAGAGGGACTTTGGACATTGTCTGAGGCAATAACTACCTTTAAAGGAACGTGACCCGAGTACTGTGACAGCTATGGCATTCCCGGTGGTCCGGGGGGATCCAGGACAGGGAATTATGGATGAGCACAGACCATACGCCTGGAAAGTAATACAGGAACTTCAAAAAACTGTTACACAGTATGGTCCCAGCTCCCCTGCAACAATGCAATTGCACAAATTATTAACTATGGAAGAAATGACACCATATGACTTTGCCCAAATTGCACAAATTATGTTTCAGCCTGTTCAGTGCACAGTTTTTCAAAATATTTGGACTCAAAGGGCAGAAGCACAGGCAATACGGAACCTGCAGCTCCCCCAGTCAGACCCCCGATATGGGAATGGCGCAGATGTTTTAACAGGAACTGGGCAGTTTAGTAATCCACAGCATCAAGCTCAGTGGCACCCTTTAGTGCTTGAGCAGGTAAAAACAGTAGGGCTTGAAGCACTGATGAGAACAGCCGAGATTGCTGAACCGAAGGATAAATATACAACAATTAGACAGGGAGTTCGAGAGCCATTTTTAGAATTTGTAGAAAGGCTACGAGCTGCTGTAGAACGCCAAGTTTTTGATGACTATGTCAAAACACTGTTGATCACACAGGTGGCGCGAGATAATGCCAATGCAGATTGTCAAAAAATAATACGTGCCTTGCCAGGTGAACCGACTCTTGAAACTATGATCATGGCTTGTGCCCAGATGGGGTCGGCTGACCAAAAAATGGCTGCTCTTGCTGCTGCTATGGCAGCCATGGGAACACCTGACAAAGGATGTTGTAAATATAACCAGACTGGACATCTCAAAACTGCCTGTTCAAATAGACAAAAAAAGAATAATGGCACTGCTAGATCAGCGATTACATCAGCTGTTAGCAGCTGTCTCAGGTGTGGGAAAACTGGACACTTTGTTAAGCAATGCCAGTTCAAATATCACATAAATGGAGAGTTGCTACAGCCAGGAAACGGGAGACAGAGCGCGGGGGGGGCACGCCCAGACACAAATACCCATGCCCATGAAGAACGCTTGGTCTCCTGCAATGTGGCCCCAGGCCTTTGCGACCTCTTATCAGGAAAAACCAGCAGAGCAGCAGGGATGGATATATCCACCGCCCACACAGTAACTATTAATACACAGGGAGTACACAAGGTCCCTCTGAAAGCGTGGGGGCCCATCGGTTATGGACTCAGTGGCTTACTTATCGGACGTTCCAGTGCTATCTTACAAAACGTTCTAGTTCATGTGGGAGTAATTGATGAGGATTTTACAGGACAGATTTTTGCAATGGTTTCTACTATCACCACCACCCCCCCGCCGTTACAATACAAGAGGGAACTCGCATTGCGCAATTGGTGCCTTTTAAAAGCAGTGTTCTTAAAACAGAACAAGTCATCCGTGGAGATGGGGGATTTGGATCCACTGGACCACCTCAAATTTGTTGGTCACAACCTCTCTCAGACACAAGACCACAAATGAAATGTATCCTTGTTATGAACACTGCTTTTCCATATTCCATTCAAATATCTGGACTGCTTGACACAGGGGCTGACGTTACTATCATTGCTCGAAGGGACTGGCCTGATTCCTGGCCCGTGGTACCTGCAACTTCAGAAGTAATTGGACTAGGAGGTATGGCTACTAGTCTCATAGCAGCAAAACCTGTAATTATTACGAACCCTGAAGGGCAAAATGCCACTGTACGACCTTATATTACTCCAGCCCCCTTAAACCTCTGGGGAAGAGACTGTTTGGGACAATGGGGAGTCCATATCACAACGGATTTTCCATAGGGGTCACTATCCTGCAGGGCACTAAAAAAAACACTTTAAGGTTGCGATGGCTCACAGATAAGCCAGTGTGGGTGGATCAGTGGCCCCTTAGCAAAGAGAAACTCACAGCCCTGCACACATTAGTGGTAGAACAGTTAGCTGCAGGCCATATTGAAGAGTCATACAGTCCTTGGAATACACCAGTTTTTGTAATAAAAAAGAAATCAGGAAAATGGCGATTATTACATGACCTGCGAAAAATCAATGAAGTGCTTGCAACCATGGGGGCACTACAGCCGGGACTACCTTCCCCAACAATGATTCCAATGCAATGGGACATATTGGTCATGGACTTAAAAGATTGTTTCTTTACAATTCCTTTAGATGAAAATGATGTTGAAAAATTTGCTTTTACAGTTCCTTCGACTAATCATGCAGAACCCACAAAAAGATATCATTGGAAGGTTTTACTCCAAGGGATGAAAAACTCACCTACCATCTGTCAGTGGTTTGGTGCGAAAAAGTTTTCTTGTTGATGAGTCAGATGATGAAACAGACTCGGCTTCTCCGATATATAAACAAAACTGATGGCAAGTTAACACTGTAGCATCATGCTCACAAAGAGTGCAATCCCTTTGTATACTTGCCTTTGCCAGAGGAGCCGGACTATTGGGACGATTCGGGGGGGGGGGGGGGGGGGGGGGGGGCAGTGAGGCATCTGCTTCAAAAAACAGAAACATCAAGGCTAATGCCGAGCAAAACTCCGGGGGTTCCCTCAGGCATGGGATTCACCCCTGGCACAGGTTACTGTGAGACCGTATGATCCCTGTTTATTTTGGCAAAAGGTAAAACAACGGGCTATGCAGGAAGGACTTCAGGCTTTGTCCAAGGCAATAACTACACCCTTAAAGGAACGTGACCCGAGTTCTGTGACAGCTATGGCATTCCCGGTGGTCCAGGGGGATCCAGGACAGGGAATTATGGATGAACACAGGCCATACACCTGGAAAGTAATACAGGAACTTCAAAAAACTGTTGCACAGTACCGTCCCAACACCGTATGACTTTGCACAAATTGCACAAATTATGTTTCAGCCTGTTCAGTGCAGTTTTTCAAAATATTTGGACTCAAAGGGCAGAAGCACAGGCAATATGGAACTTGCAGCTCCCCCAGTCAGATCCCCAATATGAGAACGGCGCAGATGTTTTAACAGGAACTGGGCAGTTTAATAATCCACAGCATAAAGCTCAGTGGCACCCTTTAGTGCTTGAACAAGTAAAAGCAGTAGGGCTTGAAGCACTGATGAGATCAGCTGAGATCGCTGACCCGAAGGATAAATATACAACAATTAAACAGGGAGTTCGAGAGCCATTTTTAGAATTTGTAGAGAGGCTACAGGCTTCTGTAGAACGCCAAGTTTTTGATGACTATGTAAAAACAACATTGATCACACAACTGACACGATATAATGCTAATGCAGACTGTCAAAAAATAATAAAGGTCTTGCCAAGTGAACAAACTCTTGAAACTATGGTCTTGGCTTGTGCCCAGATGGGGTCGGCTGACCAAAAAATGTCTGCTCTCGCTGCTGCTAGGGCAGCCATGGAAACACCTGACGAAGTATGTTATGAATGTGACCAGACTGAGCATCTGAAACCTGCCTGTTCAAATAGACGAAAAATGAATAGTGGCACTGCTAGATCAGCGATTGCACCAGCTGTTAGCAGATGTCTCAGGTGTGGGAAAGCTGGACACTTTGCTAAGCAATGCCAGTCCAAATATCATATAAATGGACAGTTGCTACAGCTGAGAAATGGGAGACAGAGCGTGGGGGTCGTGCCCAGTCACAAATACCTGTGCCCATGAAGAACTTTCCGTCTCTTATCAGGAAAAAACAGCAGAGCGGTGGGGATGAATGTATCCACTACCCACACAGTAACTATTAATACACAGGGAGTACACAAGGTCCCTCTGAAAGTGTGGGCACCCATCGATTATGGACTCAGTGCCTTACTTATCAGATGTTCCAGTGCTATCTTGATGAGGATTTTACAGGACAGATTTGTGCAACAGTTTCTACTACCCACCCTGACCCCCTCCCCACCGCTGTTACAATAGAAGAGGGAGCTGGCATTTCACAACTGGTGCCTTTTAAAAGCAATGCTCCTAAACAGAACAAGCCATCCGTGGAGATGGGGGATTTGGATCCACCGGACCACCTCAAATTTATTGGTCATGATCTCTTTCAGACACAAGGCAACAATGATTCCAATGCAATGGAAGTATAGGTCATGGACTTAAAAGATTGTTTCTTTACAATTTCGTTAGATGAAAATGATGTTGAAAAAAATTTGCTTTTACAGTTCCTTCGACTAATCATGCAGAACCCACAAAAAGATATCATTGGAGGGTTTTACTCCAAGGGATGAAAAACTCACCTACTATCTGTCAATGGTTTGTAGCCCAGGCACTGAGCGTTGTGCAGCAGAAATATCCTGAATGCTATTGCTATCATTATATGGATGACATCTTATTGGCTGCTGCAATGTCAGAACAATTAGGAGAATTGGAAAGGGACACTAGACAAATGTTGGAATGTTATGGCCTGGTCATTGCCCCTGACAACGTACAACGTGTTCAACCGTGGTTGTATTTGGGCATGAAAGTGCTGGCCAAAACAGTCCAATCTCAGGCAATTAAAATAGTAACTGAAATCAGGACTTTAAATGATATTGAAAAAATAGTTGGAATTATAAATTGGCTGAGACCCTATTTGGGCCTTATGTCATCACAAATACAACCCCTAGTTGATCTGTTAAAAGGTGACACAGATATTGCAGCACCCAGGATTCTAAATAAGGAAGCCAGAAATGTTCTGAAACTAGTAGAGCAAGCCATTCAGGAAAAGCATGTCTGGCGCATTGACCTGACTGTAATTGTGCAGGCATTGGTCTTTGTGGAAGGCACAATGCCCTATGCTGCGCTCGTGCAGTGGGATCAGGGGTGGGAAGACCCCCTCCATATATTGGAACGGATCTTCTTACCATTTCGAACAAAAAAGGCTGCTCCAGGATTATATGAGCTGTTAGCTCAACTCATTATAAAAATTTGAACACGATGTGTGGAACTATTGGCACGAGATCCAGAATGTATTGTTATTCCTCTACAAGTTCAATATTTTGAATGGTGTCTTGCCAATAGTTCTGCACTTCAAGCTGCTCTCCTGAATTTTACAGGCCAGATATCGTATCATTTTCCTTCCCATCCACTTTGTAAATTCGGAACTTATGTTGCAGGCCTAGTGCAGAGATTGGATAAAACAGTTCTTGGACAAGTGACAAACCACCTGTTGTTTGGAGTTATGAAGCTCCTGTGGGAAACCGTACAAAAACGCAGCTTACCCTATTATATCGTACACATAAAAAGCCATATTGATTTATCTGGTTTTATAGCAGATGCAAATGCCCAAGCTGACCAATTAGTATCTGCGGTAGCATTAGGACCAGTACCAAAGATTATGCAACAAGCAATTGCTTCTCATCAATTTTTTCACCAGAGTCACAGAGCACTCAAAGGACAGTTTCAACTTTCTACTACTGAAGCTCGATCTGTCATTGCCTCCTGTCCCGATTGTCAAAGACAACATTTTCCAACTGTCTATGGAGTAAATCCTAGAGGCTTACAGGTCCTACAAAGTTGGCAAACTGATATAACTCATACTATGGAATTTGGCCGACAAAAGTATGTACATGTAGCAATTGATACCTTTTCTTCTGTTATCATTGCTACTGCCCATACTGCAGAAGCAGCAAAAGATGTTATTAGGCATTGGCAAAAAGCCTTCGCCACCTGTGGTGTTCCTCAACAAATTAAAACTGACAATGGTCCCGCTTATGTTTCTGGGCGAGTGAAAGCATTTTTACAGTCTTGGGGTGTCAGCCATGCTACAGGTATTCCTCACTCCCCCACTAGTCAGGCACTCATAGAACGTGCCCATGGTACACTTAAGTGCCTTTTACAAAAACAAAAGGCAGGAATGTCTGGGGAATCACCTGAAGCAAGGCTGAACAAGGTGATGTATGTATTAAATTTCTTAACTATCAATGAGGAACATCAGAATCCCCCAATGATTTGACATTTTGAATCCTTGAAGTCTACCACAGCTATCTCTGATGGAGTGAAGGTTCAAGTGAAGGACCTTCAAAGTGGTCAGTGGTCAGGCCCATGCAAGCTATTAACTTGGGGTTGAGGGTATGCTTGTGTTTCCACAGATGAAGGACCTCGGTGGTACCCTGCTTGTTGTGTTTGCCCTGCTGTGGATAAGCCACAGAGGCCACATGTGGAGAATCAAACAGCTGGAGATGAGTGTGATGGATAGCCCTTGCTAACATCATAGAACTGCCATAGCAACTGGAGTATAAATCATATACCTGAACCACAAGTTAGGGTTTTTAGGATCAGTAGAAATAGAGTATAAGTCATGTACTGGAACCACAAGTTAGAGCTGTTAGGATCAGTAGAAATGGAGTATAAGTCAATGCTTGTATACTTCTCAGATGCACCTACGATATTACTCAGTGTGGTCAAATGTTGATGCTGCTTTACTTCCCTGTTTCAAGAGTGGGTATGTTTGTAGTTGTGCTGTCAATGTTGCCCTGCATTGTGTGTCTGCTGCGAAGGGCCCCACAGCAGCCGACACAGGCAATCTTTAACGGGCAATTTTACGCCTGTATTCCTTTTTCAGCTTTGCCAGTTCAGTGGCAGAATAGGGAGTTTCCTTGGTGGTTATGTGAGGGTCTGTATTGAGATAAGAAAATTCAGTTTTGATTAAGGGTCTTAAGTGAGGGGGATTTTTATCAAGTTTTCCCATCTCTTCCAATTCCTTTTGTGGGTATATTGGGCTAATTTGATGGATAACTTTTTCCTCAGATCCTGATGATACTGTATCCTTTGAACTAGTGTTCTCTAAATTAGTGGTACTGATAACATGATTTTCTTCAAGGGCAACCCTTAATGAATGGTTTCCTTTTTCCTGGTGCTCTAATTCACTTTCCAAATTAAAAATCGTTATTTGGTGACAATGCACCAAGGCTTCTAAGTATTCTATGATTTGTTTTTCATCACTACGCTGTCTAAGATGGTCTCTAATGGCTGCAACCAAGCTGGCACCCAAAACAGAGCAGACTATTACCCTGTTTTTTCCTGGTAGTAAAAACTTAACCTTAGCCTCCTTCTGCAGCAAAGAAACTCAGTCCCTTATACTCTGCAAATTTTTCCAGTTCTCTCGAGCCCAATCTTCCCCAATCGGAGAGGGTCGAGCACCATATTTAGCCAAAAATGCAAAAAACAAATGTCTCTCATGAATCAGATGAGAATCTCTGTTCTCCTGTTTTTCAGTCATCACTTATCCTACCCTGACTCAGAAACAAAACAATCTAATAACAATTTCAGAAACAGCAGTGAAAAACAACTCAAATCCACTTGAGAAAGTTAGATACCTGCCAATGGCCACTCTTACCCTTTCTCAAGTGTCACTAAAATAAAAATTCAACTCCCCTTTTTTGCACTCTTAAGTTCTGATAGCTGGAATCCCAAGAGAGTCTTCTAAAAAATGAGTTTGGAGGGCTTTTTACCCCTCCGACTCTATTAGGATCCTGTCCGTGACGCCAATTTGTGTCACGGTCCACTCGTAAGCGGACGCGTGATGGTTCTTTTCAGCTACAGTCTCAGAGTGCAAAAAGAAAGCAAAGCAATAATTCAATGAGTCAAGGGAGTTAAATCACAGTAACTTTTGGAACTTTATTAATTGTGCCCGTAAAGCGGCTTGCGATAGAAAGAGAGGGAGAATAAGGAAAAGGACGGGGAGAAAAGGGAAGGAAAAGGGGGATTATAGCTACCACCATGGGTCCACAAATGTCTCTGGGGTCCCGGTCCAGAAGGGGTTCCTCTGCTTCTGTCTTCGATCGATGTGATCTCACGGTGGGGAAGATATTCAAAATTCAGCTGCTCCAGAGCTGTCTTTTATGCTAGTCAATACACCTGGGTCCTCCTTGCGACCCGCCTTTGTCCCACCTCAGTCCTGTGGAGGTATGCCAAACTCCACCTGGCAGGCCACACATGCCAGGAGAGGCGTGTCTGAGGTGTGGTCGGCTTTGGAGGCAGGTATTCTCCCCTTGCACGTGCTATGTTGGGGTATTCGTCTGTTGTAAGTCCCATCATTAATTTTCCTGCTTCGCTTCGTGGACCTTTCACAATAGTGATTAGCAGAGAGCCTTTGGGTCTATAGTCTTGCCTCGCTTCATGGATCTTTCACAATAGTAGAGGTTTAGAGACAGGTACAAAGCATTCGTCCTGTCCCAACCTTGATAGGTACAAGGCATACCAGCTTCGGCCATTACTGCAAGGCCTGCACCTGTGGTTTAGCATGTGATGGGAAATGTTGAGACGGAAATTGATCCTTTGACTGACCTTTACATCAACCACCTCCCTGGGCAGCTTGTTCCAGTGCTTGATAACCCTTTCTGTGAAGAAATTTTTCCTAATGTCCAATCTAAACTTCCCCTGACACAGCTTGAGGCCATTCCCTCTTGTCCTATCACCTATCACTTGGGAGAAGAGACCAACACCCACCTCTCTGCAACCTCCTTTCTGGTATTGTAGAGAGCAATAAGGTCTCTCCTCAGCCTCCTATTCTCTAGGGTAAACAACCCCATTTCCCTCAGCTGCTCCTCGTAAGACTTGTTCTCCAGCCCCTTCACCAGTTCTGTCGCTCTCCACTAGATGTGCTCCAGGAGCTCAATGTCTTTCTTATAGTGAGCTGCAGCAATGAAGGAGATGCAGACCTCACAAATTTCTTTATGCATATTCATTTTTATCAGCACGGCATACAGGAGTCAAATTAAGAAAGTACTACTACTGTTTCTCTTAGTACTAGTACTGGCTTCTCTCGTTCAGGCAGATCTTTATACAGTTCCTTGGTTTTCCGGCCTCCAGACAAACAGGATGTTTTTGGTTTTGTTTATTTCACACTCTCTTGACTGTTTTCAGCCATATCTCCAATTCACTTATTCCCAGGCAGATTTTGCCAGCCTGGCCTTATCATCATGTGTGTCTAGCTTGGAACACCTGGTCTTTTTAATAATGTTTATTCTAATATGCTTGGTACCAGCTTCGTGCTTTATCTTAGTCCCAATTAATCTTCTACATACTTGGAGTTGCTACATCTCCCCATTTTTGTTTTAGAAGATCGGATTCACAACAAAGGTAGAGAAGACCTCGAGTTCTGTTCTTTTGAGATCTTGTTTCATTTCCCAGATGATTCTGAGCACTGCAAATATAAAAACAACACAAGCACAACCAAGGCCAACAAATGCCCAGATTCATAAATATAATCTGGTTTACTGGATTTTTTTTGTAGCACTGCTAATTGTCCTTGCAAGGCTTATCTTTTATCATCTTTCCAAAGTCTTTGAGGCTGGTAAGATCTCTGCAATATTCAGTGGGTGCTTTTCAACATTCAGGCATTGTGTTCCCATCTCTTTTCTTCAAAGACACCGTCCTTGGCTTTCTTCGTCCTCTTCTTCTCTGCTTAAGGAGGTTTAAATCATACAAAAACACTTTCTTCACACAGCATTTGGGGATGGGAGGTTCAAAGACAGATTACTTATGCTAACTCTTGCTCTTTTTTATTGTGAACCACAGGCTGCTTGGCCTGCCCTCCTGGATGACCCTCTTATAACAGAAGAGGCCATCCCTCATATCAAAGTCTGGTATGGTATGTGTCTCCACCGCTCAGTGCCTACTGGGCTGCAGCCAGCAGCAGAGCTAAAAGTTCTTCTTGGTGGCAAACACAGAGGCCAACCCAGTCTTGCCCTTGACTATGGTAGGAGGTGCTTGGCCAGCCCCAGTCCTTTCACCTGGTTGTCAATGCAGCATTTCACCTGCCTCATCCTGTAACAAATCACTACCATGGCAAAGCACAAGCAGATTGGCATTAGCAGAACAACTACCACAGGGTGCAGAAACACACTGAAGATGCCAGAGGCTGTGGGGCACCAACTAAAGAAAGTTTCCCACCAATGGTGTTCTCCCACTCTCAATTCATTCCATTACCCATTTTACAACTTTTCCATCATGGTGTAGTTATTAAGATCTTTTTAGCTTCTGCCTTAGCATTTTAACTTTCTTACTGTACTGTTGTTGACGATGATAGCTAAGTATGCCAGAAAGGTGTTTGCTGTGGTAGGTGATACACCCGCTCATGGTACTTGTGCTTTATTATAGTTGTGTCAGTTTTCCCCAGGTGATAGGATCATCTTGTGTTGTTTTCTTTCATTTCCGTGGTCTCATAACTTCATTCAGGTTCAACTTCTCCATCTGAGGCATCTGATTCTGGGTCACGTTTTGCCAGCTCAGGATAGGGCTTAATATATCGTGCTGGAAAACATCGAGGTCCTGAGGGAAGAACACCAGCATACCCTCTCTGCCAAGTTATTAGTTCAGCAGGTCTATTCCAATGATTGTTTGCCATAGGGTCCCTGTACATAACCTTTGGATGATGTGATAATTTCTCAAAAATTGAAAAATGCCTTTCTACAGCAGTCATATCTCTACCAGAAACCAAACTGGCATTTAAAAAATTAAGGGTATAGACAGCATTGTCTAATTGTTCCTTGGGGGGCATATTTCCTTTTTTTTGTTTTAATAACATATTTTTCAAAGTTGAATGGCTACACTGAACGATGGCTTGATGGGTTGTGGGGTATACCTGTAACATGTTCAGTATCCCATTGTTGCAAAAAAAGAGAAGTAGATTGAAAAGTATATCCGGGGGCACTATCTGTCTTTATTAGTTTAGGAATTCCAAGCATAGCAAAGCGGCGAGTCCAATGTCAACAGACATCTCGCCCCTTTTCACCAGCATGAGCAGAGGCACATATAGCACCAGAAAAGGTATCTATAGACACGTGAACATAATGTAAGCAGACAAAAGGCACTTGTTGTGTAACATCTGTTTGCCAAATTTCATTTGAATGAAGGCCATGGGAGTTAACTCCTTCATGTTTCGGTAATGGAGTCACACGCTGGCACTCAGGACATGTCTGAATTATGTCTTTTGCTTGGGAAAGAGTAATTTTAAATTGTTTGCTTAGACCCACAACATTTTGGTGAAAAAAAGGAATGTGAGGCTCTTGCATAATCATGGGTTAAAACAGCTTCAGTGAAGGAATCCATTGGCTGCATTACTGGATTTATAGCTCTTAAATCATGCAGTAAGCTCTATTTCCCAGATTTTTTATGAATGATGAATATGGGAGTATTCCACGGACTATTAGCTTGAACAATACGTCCAGCTTCTAATTGTTCTGCTACTAAATGTTGCAATTGAACAAATTTTTCCCCTTTAAGAGACCAGTGATAAAGCTGAACAGGTTTTTCTGTTAACCAAGAGAGTTTGAGCAAGAATGTTAGATCAGTGACCTTTAGGATAAATTTGTTTCTGTAGTAGTGATAGATACATTCTATTGCTTTAGTAAATCTCTTCCCCATAAATTGATTGGTGTTGGCATTACATATGGTTGAATCTAAGCTCGTAAATTTTCTGGTCCTTTCACTGTTAATAGTTTGGCACTCTTCATAGGAGTTTGTATCCCACCTGTGCCTGTAACAGTAGTGAAAGCTATGTCAAGAGGCCGCTGAGGAGGCCATTCAGTTTGAGAAATTATAGAAACATCAGCTCCGGTATCTAATAGTCCTGTAAATGTTTTTCCCTGTATGTTAATTGTAAGTGTAGGCTGTTTTGCTGTGACTTGCTGAGCCCAAGATACCTGGGCAGAATTAGCATTGTCAAATCATCCCTGCTCTTGAATCTGAGGGGAACCTTGAGGAATGGAAGAGGGTAACAAAATAACTTGTGCAACTTTCTTATTTGTTGGTATGCAGCTTGGGGTTTGAAAGGCAACTAGCATTATCTGAATCTGACCTATATAGTATGAGTCAATTATTCTTGGTAATACATATAAAGTTTGTTTTGAAATCCTCGAAAATCCTACAATCAGTCCTACATATCCCATGGGTAAAAATCCACACATGTTAGTTCCTACAGTTTGAAATTTATGTGGTTGTAAAAGAATTACTTCTGAGACAGTTGCCAGATCCAATCCGGCACTGCCTGTTGTAACAGCTGAAAGGTCAGAGACGAAGCATTTATCAGAGGTGGGACATGGGTGTATTGTATGGCAGCATTCAATACCCTGTTGGTTTCAGGGGCACCGGGCTGCGCGCCCCTCTTCCCATTTCCCGAGAGAGGGTGCCCATTTTTGTCAAATTTGGATTTGCGTTGATTAACCCAATGATATCCTTTCTGACATCAGGGACATGTCTGTTTAGGTTTTTTGTGTTTAGGCATCTGCCGCTTGTAAGGACAGGTTCTGCTTATGTGTCCTTGTGTTCCACAATTAAAACATTTAATAGTGTCCTGATTAATTTGCAATTGAGCTAATGCAGCAGCGAGAACTGACGCTCTGTGAGTTTCGGTTCCAACATGTTGACATACTTTAGTATATTCTCCGAGGTCAGTCACTTTTCCTTTCAGTGGTTTTAGTGCTGTTTGACAGTCATTGAGTTTTCAAAAGCTAATTGAAATAACAAGGGTTTAGCAGTTTCAGGATTATCTACTTGCCTTGTAATTGCCCCTTGCAATCTATCTATAAAGGTCACATAGGTCTCCTGAGAACCTTGTCTTATTGTTGCAAAAGATCCTGCAGGTTGTTGAGAGTCAGGGCACTCGTTTCCATGTGGCTACACCAATACATGAGAGTTGTTAAAAAACTCGTCTATCAAGGGCTATTTGTGCTTGTATAGTTATATATTGTCCTGTACCTGTTAGCATATCCTGACAAATTGGTATTCCCACAGTCCAGTTGTCCATTACTTGCTCTGTTATGAAATCATTATATTCTAATTGCCAAATGGCATATTGCACTGAGAATTATACTGTTTTCACAAATATTTTCCAATCCCATGGTGTCATTATGTGGGATCGCTATGTGAGAAGAATTGAAGCCAGATGAGTTAGGCCTAATTGCTGCAGCTGTAAGACCCTTAGAAGTGGCAAATCACTGGGATGTTTGCTAACAAGGTGATAGGGGTATATAAAGCTTTGCCTGTGCCTAATGGGATGTTGTTTCAGCACCCAAATGGTGCCCAAACAGGGACATGAATCCTGGTACCAAATGCCTGATATCAGTCAGAGGAAGAATTGCTGAGAAGCAGTGATGCTGCCGATGCTCAGTTGAATGTAATAAAGCCAGTGAGGAGCACTGAAGTAGTACAACACCCAAAAGAAGGTGAGCAACCGAAAATGGGACCGGGATGGAGTCCGCAATGTCCGCAGAAGAGCGGTCTACACTTAACATCTTTAAATTAATTTTTAAAAAATGGGGCGCCAAGTATAATGAGTAATGACTTAGGACTTGGTTGAAATGGATACAGGGTCAGGACCCAGGTTTCAATGTGACTCATGCATGTGATATAGAAGTCTGGAACGCCACAGGAGTTAAATTGTGGGATGTGGCTAGCAGGGATGACCCTGTGGTGTTAAGCCTATTATTTACCTGGCAGTTAATGTTCGATTATGAATGAAAAAGCATTAGAGAAACTTGATGTGAAGCAAACAAAACTAGAAGCACTGTCCTCTGAGTTATCAGAAGCACTAAAGATACGTCAAAATTTAGAAGAACCTTCAGGATTGAATAGTAAGCTGTGTGAGGCAAAGCAAGAGTGGGAAGAAAAGTTAGAAGAGAGGAACCGGCACAAAGAAGAAGTTGAAATTATGTGAAGAGTGTGAAATGTCTGTTCAAGAAGCTGAGAAGATGAAAAACTGCAACTTGGTGAACAGCTACAAAGAACTGAATCCCAGCTGAGTGAAAACAAAGACCTGAAGGAGAAAGTTAATGCTTTACAAGTTGTAAACAAAGAAAGGGGGGTTGTGGGATAGCTTTGTGAGAAGAATTGAAGCTAGCTGAGTTAGGCCTAATTGCTACAGCTGTAAGACCCTTAGAAGTGGCAAATCACTGGGATGGTTGCTAAGGGGGTGATAAGGGGTATATAAAGCTTTGCCTGTGCATAACAAGGGATGTCGTTAAGGCACCCAAATGGAGTCAGGGTCTTCATTTGCAGCATCATTATATATGACATAGTTACTGCTTCTATTATTTCTACAGTGAATGCGTTTTGTACTCCATTGTCCGTAACTGATTTTTTAAGTTCTTTAGAAACTTGAGAGGGCAAAGTTTCATAAACTGGAGGCTGGTTTGGATCACGTATAACAGGGAAGGCAAAACTAAAATTGCCCTGTTTTATAGCTTCTTCTTTATACTCTTGCATTACCAATTTTACCTCTGTAGCCTCCTCTGTAAAGAGGTTAGTAGGAATGGTGGGCAGTGTAGGAGTAAGCAACAGGGGAACCGAGGCTTTTGACAAAGCAGAAGGGTATAAGTCTGAGTCATTCTGTGAATTAGCTGGCCCAGGATTAAAAGGGTCCTCAGCCTCAGTCTCATTTGGAGCTTTTCTAAACTCATCATATATATTTTGGTTTTCATCTCTCTTTTTTTAACAATAGCTTCTGATGGTTTGAGCTGTGCTAACGCGAAGTATAAGAATTGCCATGTCACAATCTCCATGCCACCCATGAGGGGTGAGGAGAGTGGTTGTCAGTGAAGACTGGGGGGGGGGGGGGAAATTTGTTGAGTACCTCAGCCTTTTCCGTGTCTGTTGATATGTGGTCACTGTTTTCAACAATCAGTGGGTGTACGTTCTCTTTAACCTTCCTTTTCTGACTGATGTACCTGTACAATCCCTTCTTGTTAGTCTGCACTTCCCTTGCCAAGGTCAGCTCCAGCTGCACCTCAGCCTTCCTGACCTCATCCCTATGCAACCAGGCAGCATCCCTATACATGTCCCAGGTTATCTGTCCCTGTGTTGCTGTTGAGACATGACACAGTGATGTGGCAGCAAGTTTCTTTATTGAAGTTACAGGGCTGGCCAGCCTGCACTTGATCTTACACGTGCCTCTTATACCCTTTATTAACACATGTGTCTCCGCATGATTGGATTAGCTTATACATAAACAATCTGTGAATGGATGGTACTACTTTCGTGCATGGTCCTATATTGTCTGCCCACTTCCCATCCCATGATCTCCTTCCGGGTGCATTAAGCAGGGGTCCACAGCATGCATATCCTTCTTTATTTAGTTTAACCAGCAGGTCTTGACTCAGCCATGCTGGTCTCTTCCCTTCCCTGCCAGATTTCTTACATCTGAGGACTGAGCACTCTTGCGCCCTGTGGAAAGCATCCTTAAAGATCTGCCAGCTCTCTTCTGTTCCTTTGTCCCCGAGGACCACATCCCAGGAGGTCCTGCCGAGTAATTCCTTGAAGAGCTGGAAGTCTGCTTTCCTGAAATTGTGCCCTGACTATACTCCTCATCTGTCCCATATCCCTCTGGACCTTGAACTCCACCAGTGTGTGATCACTGCAGCCCAGGCTGCTACTGATCCTAACATCACTGAGTTTGCTTGTATTAGTGACCATAAGGTCCAGTATTGCTTCTCCTTGGGTGGGGTCTCTATCAGCTGGACTAAGAAATTATCTTCAATGCACTCCAGGAGTCTCCTGGATTGCTTACGGCTTGCCATGCTACTTCTCCAGCATATGTCTGGGTGGTTGAAGTCCCTGAGTAGGATGAGAGCTTGCGAGCGTGAAGCGTCCTGTAGCTGAAGGAAGAAGGCTTCATCAGTTGTCTCTCCTTGATTGGGTGGCCTGTAGTATACACCAACCACAAGGTTCCCCTTGGTTCTTCCATCTTTAATTTTTACCCACAAGCTTTCAACCTGTTCATGGCTACTCTTCAGTGACAGCTCTTTACATTCTATCCCTTTCCTGAGATAGAGGGCAACACCTCCACCCCTCCTCCCTGGTCTGTCTCTCCTGAACAGCCTGTAGCCGTCGATAGCCGCATTCCAGTCATGGGACTCATCCCACCATGTTTCCATGATGGCAACCAGATCATAACTTTCAAGTAGCACAGTAGCTTCCAGCTCCTCCTGCTTTTTACCCAAGCTTTGTGCATTAGTGTAAAGGTACTTCAGCTGGGCTGATGGTTGTATCACCTTCCCAGTGGACCTTCTTTTACCTATAAGGTGTTTTGGAGAAGTCTCTTCCCTAACACCTGACACCCATCCTTCCACCTCTTGTTAAGGGCTAGCTTGGTGTTATCCTCCTCCCCCTTCATATCTAGTTTAAAGCCCTATCTACAAGCCCCACAAGTTCCCAGGCAAAGACCCTCCTCCCCCTCTGAGAAAGGTGGCTCCCAGCTGAAGCCTGTAACCCCGGTGCCATGTAGGCCATCCTGTTATCAAAAAACCCAAAGTTATTGTTGTGATACCAGCCACTGAGCCATTTATTAATAGACTGGACCCATCTGAGCTGTTCTATGTCACTATCTGTTACTGGGAGGAGAGAAGAAAAAAATCACCTGGGCTCCTGATTCCCTCAGTAGCAGTCCCAAGGCCTTAAAATCACTTTTAATCTTTAATTTTAATTAATGGGTAATAGTCGGTTGTTCTCACCAGGCTGGGAAGTTTCTTGGTTATATCCCTTACCCAGGCTCCTGGGAGGCAGCAGGCTTCCCTGTGAGTGGGGTCTGCTTGACATATCGGACCTTCTGTCCCCTTCAATAGAAAGTCTCCTACAACTATGACTCTCCTATCGGTCCTTGTGCCAGTCACAGCAATGGAATGTTTACGTTGTTTTGGTCTCTGACCCTGCTCTGTATATGCAATTGCATATACATGCTATGCACCTCTGTATAGCCAGGTGTTTTAAAACAGTAAGTTTGTATACTTACACTATAGGCCACAGATGCAGGGAAATATGTATCAAGGACAGGGCTGGAGCCAAGATTTTCAAGGCCAATGTCAATGCACAAACTAAGGGAAGTCAATGCATCGAAAGATTCCTGTAAAACGCATGCTCCCTTCCCTGCAGCATGTTGACCACGCCACACAGCTTGGTGTCATCAGCAAACTTGATGAGGGTGCCTTCAATCCCACTGTCCATGTCTAAAACAAAGATGTTAAACAACATTGATTCCCACTGTAATCATCCACTACAACTTCCTAGATCCTGGTGAAACCATCACAGCAGAGACATACTGTCAGGCAATTGAGGAAATGTACCCACAACTGCAATGTTTACATCCAACATTGGTCAGACCAGTTCTCCTCCATGACAACATCCAACCACATGTCTCGCAAATGACTGTAGCAGCTGCCCAAAATGGGCTACGAAACTCCCCCCCCGCTTACTCCCCAGACCTCTCTCCCACCGATTACCATTTTCAAGCATCTCCACGACTTCCTGCAAGAGAAGGTTTTCCACAGCCAAGCAGCAGCTCAAAAACGCCTTTGAAGAGTTCAGTTCCAGGACTCCCAAATTCTCTGCTACTGGAATAAATAGATCCGTTTCTTCTTGGCAAAAATGCGTAGATTCTAATGGTTTTTATTTTAATTAATACATTTTATTCTAAGCTGAGATATACTGCTTTGAAGTGGATGGGGAAACTGGCAATTATTTTTGTACCAACCTAATAGAAGTCACTCTAGAGGACTGGAGATCTGCATCCAATGTTGCATTGTATTTTATAGCTACAAGAAGAATAACTACATTTTTGGTGAGTCTGACTGCCCATGATCTCATTACTATGTTCAACATTACAGAAGGCTTTCCAAACCACTACTTTTTTGATAAATAGAGAGCAGTCTAAAAATGATAACATTTTCTTGTGTTTTCCAAAACAGTCAAATAGGTTTAAATCCTGATGTAAGTTCTCATCCAAGGAGAGTACATTAAATGGCAATCGATCCAGTCTCCACTGCAGATGTCTGAGCCTGCAGCACAGGAAAGAAGTCAGTCAGCATGGCCAGGATTATGCTAAATAAAGGGGCCTTGCAACCATATACCTGAATTCTGAGGAAACTATAACGAAGCTGCATCTTCTCTTCAGTCACATAATACTTTCTGTCATCTTCTCATCATGTTACAACTAATACACTGTGGAAGTTCACTGTTATTTTATAGACAACATGAGTTCCTAAAGGTACTATACATAGCACTGAAGTAGTCCAACTGGTGTTATCCATTACAGGTACATTTAAATAGCTTCATGACGCCAGTGCTGGTCTTAGAAATATTTGATGCCCTGTCCTCTGAAATGAAGAGTTTCTCCCCACTGACATCTGCACTGAGCCTATAGAGATTTGTTTTTCTGAAGAGAAAAGTTTCCAGTCTGCTGTTGAATCCAGAAGCTCATAAAGCCTCTGTTCCCATAAGTAGCATCCTCCAGAGATACCCAGTTACCCTTCCTAAAGTCTCTTGTCATATCTGAGAGATATCAGCTGAAGGAAAACAAAAGAACTTGGTGAGCAAAGATTGAAAAAAAATCAGCTTCTCACTAATGACATTTTCTGGATTTTTTTGAACACTGAGGATACAACTCTCCTTTGTATTGTTAATTCCTCACTTTTCAAAGATTATGGAACCAATGATGAAAGCAGGTCTTAAAATCTCTTTCTTAAGCACTTAAGTTTTGTATTGATATTACCTTGCTTGAAATTCAAACCAATATTGCTTTTCAATTGCCATTGCTCTTTTGAATAATGGATGTTTGAAGAAACTAATATAAAGCAAGCCATTGAAATACTCTTACCCACTTGTTTATTTATCTTAGCAGGTCTAAATGTAGGTGAAAACATTATTTCTGTGTTCTTGTTCAGCAGACTGATTTTCTCAGGTTTAAATGATGCAATTATTAATACATTTGCAATGTTTTGTGACCTGAAAAATATTTTTAAAAAGTTATGTGTGATTTTCAAGAGCACTGGGTAACGTAGAAGCTGTTTTCTATTACTGTCTTTAAACGTAACATTGATTATTTTTGATTCCAAATGTAAAATTTTGTTATGGTGCTGGTAAAATTATTTTTCTTTACATGTAACTGAATTTGTTGCCACAGTAACTTTCAGTAACGACAATAAATTATTAATCATGTTAAATTAATGCTCTAATTCTTCACTTAAGATAATAGAGAATGAAGCTCTTGCCCTATTTTCCCAATAAGTAAGGTGTTTCTGCTCCTTTAAGGAAGTTACTCATCTAGGAAGGCAAAGATGGATAATTCTTCATTTTAATTAATGCTCATTTTTCAGAAAAACAAATTTCATGTAATTATTCAAGATGTTGAGGAACAGTTTCAAAGGAACCCTGCATGCAAAACCAAACACTTTAATAAAAAGGGAAACTCATTAACAAGACCAAATGATGGAGTGAAAGAAAAATTAGCATCCTCATTAATCAAATCTAAATAAATGCTGGTACTCCAATGATCAAATTTTTCTTCAATGCAACTCCCATCGGCACCATCAGCAGTTCTATTGTGTGTCAAAGGTACAAAATGACCATTCACTTTTAATAATCTTCTTTGGTTGTGAAATAAGTAGCATTCAGTGATGTTTTTCTTGTTACAATGAGGAGCCTCAGGTGAGAAGACAGGCAACAGATAGAAAAGCAAGCGGCTTTTTAATTTAGCTCCTTGAGGAACTAGTGGCAAATACACAGTATTTAGGGAGGCACAAGATTTAGGTTCTTGTGAAGCCTTTCTTCTATGTTTTGTGAAAGAACTGAGACTGATCTGGCAAAGGCCACATGCCAGAAAAGATGGGTTTCTTGCCAGAAATAGGTACCAACTCTCTTTCATTGCTCTCTGTCCTTACTCTGTAAGACAAGTCTCTCCCCTAGATCAGCCTACCAGATGGTAAAGCAGGTTATGTAAGAAGTGGTTTCATCTGTCTCAGGCTCAGCTATCAAAATTATACTGCAGCAATTGGAATACAAGCTACTGTTAAAAATATTCTCAAGCAAGCTCCATTCCCTGTTGCTGCCCCTTCCCTTTGGACTATGTGCCTGCACAGGGGTGGGCAGAGGTGTCTCCTGGTCCTCCTGGTTCCTGCTCAGGTCCCTTCCAGCAGCCTCTGCTATCCGCTTCCCAACCCTGGCATGCCCTGGCTCTCCCTTTCAGTCTGACTTGGCTTCTGTCACGACCCAGACTGGACAGCCCAGGGGTCTCCGGGTTAAGACCCAGGGTCTCCCTGTAAAATTTGTGCGTTCAGTGCCCACTGGTCTAAATTAAGGGAAAATAATGCCAAACAATTGGTCCAAAAAGGAATTTATATGTACAGGCATTCTTAGGAGTAAAATAGGCGCTGGCTTGCTAAATCTGTGGTAAGGGAAAAGAAAGAGAGGAAAGGGAGAAATAGGAAAGTGCAGGGACACCACCTTGGCTCCAGTCCTCTTCTCCTCCCAGGATGGTGGGGCACCACCCACCAATATCTTACGAGTCATTTATAGATTGAGGTCCCAAGGGGGAGGGATTCCCAGTGGACTTGCACACTGCTCCCCCCAGAATGTTCTGGAACTGAGGGGGGGGCTTGGGGGGGCTCTGAGGCCCGAGGTACCATTCTGCCCTTGCTCCCCCTACCGGCAGGACTGCAGCATGACCACTCCTGGCAGCAAAGCAGCCAGGCTGCTTGTGAGATTGAGATATAGTGCTGAAGGACACTGCCTCTCCTGCTGTCTCAACATCAGAAAACAAATTATTTAAGGCAAACCATTTGAGTAGCAAAAAAATCGGTCTCTGACAGCTTTTGATGGTTTGATGATACATATTTATAAGAATCATAGAATAGTTAGGATTGGAAGGGACCTTAAAGATCATGTAGTTCCAAAACCCTGCCATGGGCAGGGACATCCCACTAAAGCAGGCTGCCCAAGGCCCCATCCAGCCTAACCTTGAACACCTCCAGGGATGGGGCATCCAGAACTTCCCTCGGCAACCTGTTCCAGTGTCTCATCACTCTCATGGTGAAGAAATTCTTCCTAATGTCTAGTCTAAATCTGCCCCTCTCCAGTTTATACACGTTACTCATCATCCTATCACCACAAGCCTTTATGAATAGTTCCTCTCCAGCTTTCTTGTAGGCCCCCTTCAGGTACTGGAAGGTCGCTATAAGAACTCCTCTGAGCCTTCTCTTCTCCACGCTGAACAGGCCCGACTCTCTCAGCCTCTCCTCGTAGGGAAGGTACTCCAGCCCTCCGATCATCTTTGTAGTCCTCCTCTGGACCCGTTCCAACAGCTCCATATCCTTCTTACGTTGAGGATTCCAGAACTGGACACAGTACTCCAGATGAGGTCTCAGTTTAGTCTAATAAGAAGTTTAGTCTAATGCTGTTTTGTCAGCTAGCTATGATAGCAGCAATGAAAGTTCTGAACACATAGAATGAAAGAGCTTTTTGGTTTCTTTGTTTTGCTATTTAGTAAACTAAACACTCAACTTGCATCTGAATTATGAAGTGCTTCCTTTCTAAAACAGTTTACCAACCATAGCAGAATCATATTTCTATTGGCACCAACTGATATATCAGTAATGTTGTCATCTAAGTCTCTATGGTTATCTACTGATCTTCCAAAGAACTGGAGACATTGTCAAAAAGCAGAATCTAATTCTAAAATCTTCTGAAAAAGAAACTTTGATTACCAAGTATGCCACAAGAGTGCATAAGTCTGTAGATAGCAGACTAAGCAACGGATTTTCACTGATATTGCATATACACAATGCATTGTTCAAACTAAATGCTTTTGTGGATATTTTCTCAGATGCTTTTAAGCACTTTTTCCTCCCCTCTTGGAGCAGACAATGGACTAGATTTTTCCATTTTGGGAGTAGATCAATTAAATGACTGCTGCATGACAGCTAGTACATACTGGAAACTTCTTCCATCTCACACTGAGTAACTCAAAGAATAGGAAACTTAACAGAACTTCTAACAAATACTTTCTGCAACCAGAAAGTCTGCATGGAAAGTGACATTAAAATTACCATTCTATTAGCATATGAGATACACAAAAAGACCCTTGAAAGTATTTTCCTTTAATACTACTGTCCCAGTTTAGCCCCTCTCCCCAGTTGGCAGCTAAACAAGGGAAGGGGAAGTGTGAAAGGAAAAGAAGACCCAAAGATTGAAATAGAAAATTGTTTTAATAAAAAAAAATCCCAAATCTAATATTAATACTACTATTAATATAATAATTAAAATAATATAAAATATAAGACAAAAATATTTAGTCTCAGAACGTTCTAGAAGCAGTGGTAGCCAGATGGCACACCCTGGGAGCACAGCGGTCCCAGTTGGCAGATGTCCCAGCCTTCACAGAGAGATCATGTGTAAAACCCTGACTATGCTTCTTTCTTTGCCTTAAATATTTTGTCTGAAGACTGCCCATTTGTGTGTTTGTTTTGTGGTGCCAGCAACGAATAGTGGAGGTGGTGCAGCAGCAGACCTCCCCAAGGATGGAGCTTGGGTTATCACCTGAGGGCCTAGTCTGTGGCACCAGGTTCAATGGAAGGGTAGTGCAGGAGTAAGCACCGCTCTCCCTTGCCTGGCTGAGCTCAAGGTCCAGAGCTGGCTGCAACAGTGGGAGGTGATGCAGTGGCGGGCGCTTGCTGCCCCCCCCCCCCCCCATATCTTCCTCCACCTGCTGGACTGCCCGGGCTGGACCCTCCTGAAAGACATGTGGCAAGACCACCCCAATATGTGCTGATGGGGGGCGGATGGGCCTTATAAAAGAACTTGCAAGGAACCACGCAGGGGCTCTCACTTGCATGCTCTCATGCTCTCTCTCGCCCATCACTTCAATCAGACCAGTCTGGACCATGCGGCCGAAGAAGCTGCTGCTGCGATCACGTGTGCCCGAGAACTGTTTCTGCCATTGATGTGGTGATTTCTTTCCTTCTCTTTCTCTCTCTTTTTCTCTGTCTCCCTCCTGTTACCTTACAGTGTGCGTGTCAGATCAGATCCAAAGTGACCTGGGTTGCGATCAGGGATCAGATTGTGCTCTGAACAGGTTGGGATTCGTTTCTGTAACTTTGGGAAGTCGCACTCCCATGTCTCAGCTGTGCACCTGAGTATTTTGGTCAGTTTATGTTTGCTGGAGCCAGAACAAATATTGCTTTTGATTTTCACCCTGGGAGTAACCTTGTTGGCCTCTGGATTGCAGCACAGATAAACAAACACCCCTACCCCCACCAACCCTCCCTCCCAGTCAAGCCTGGCTCGTGGGTCTGGGGCGAGACATCATGAAAACCAGAACTGGACTCAAACCAGCAGCTGGGTTCTGAGCAGCACAATGAGCAGGTCCTTGAGGGAAGCAGCCATTGAGAAAGAGAGACCGTCCCAAGAGATTTTGAGTCAGATGTCCAAGATCTGCTCTTCCTAGTGTACTATTTCAGTTTGGCCTACTTTTTCCTTGGTAAAATTAGTCCAGGGAACAATAGCAAATCCTTCCAGCTGCAAATGAAAATATCACCACTTATCATGGACGGAGAGCCAGAAAGCCAATTCCAATTTTGTTACAGCGCTGTGGTGGTGTGATTTCCCCTCCCCCCAGGCCACACAGACCACTCTAGGCTGCTTAGCATAACCTTTTTGACACACTTGGAAAAACACCTTCTCTCTCTTATTTGTCTATTGTCTGATCCAGTGGAACACAGGCTTCATGGGGAGAAGAATTCCCATTATGTAGAAGCAGTCATCCAGGGTGCCAAGGTAGCCCCTCAACCTACCTGAAACTGCTGTACTTGGGAAAGCAACTCCCTTATTGCCTGAAGTAGGAGACTGATAACCAGTCCTCTCGACCAGGCACACTGGGGAAAGAATACCCATTGTTACAACACAGCGATCCAGAGCACTTGGGCAACCCCACAGAGCTCTTGGGATCCTGTGTGCCTGGGCAGAGGCTCCATCATGGCCTGAGAAAGAGACTGACTATCAGTCATGCATTCCCTGTACACCTGATAACTGGATCGTGGCCCAAGTGAGGTGGTCTGATGCAACCAGTGGAATTCTAAATTACTAAATTACTGCTAAATCATAACCATGTAAAATATTTCCATCTGTGACAAGTGCCATTCTTATCTTTGTGATGGAAAACATGTATACTCTCCCTTCCTCTTTCTACAGGTCATTCATAAACACACAAGGAGCACATCTGTCACAAAATCCCTGTTAACATCCACTGAACACACCACACTGCCAAAATAAGAGCCAATCTGAAATCAGTCATAAGAGAGTTGTGCTTGTATGTGGATTTTATAAAGCATAATGTTTTAGGACCTGATTCAGAAAACTCATACACCGAGAAACAATCCAATACTAATGAATGAAATTGCCCATGGGAAGGAAAATACTATATGACGTACTTCAGTGTTTTAAGAATCATATCCTTACTGTGTGTCCACTGTTTCCACCCAATAGCTACTGCTTTGGTTTTACCACTCGACAATAAAAATGCAGAGAAAAAGCTATAGGAGGTATATTCTTAAGTTAAACTGTGCACATGAAACTACCCAATCTCTGATTTACTCTCGGATTTGTCTTATAAACAAGCCAAACCAAAACTAAAACCCTCTAAACTTTCTTTTCTTTCACAGAGAAAAAAAGAATGAGCTTCCAAAGCTCTCTTTTAATATCATCTTCACAACTTCTTAGGCAGAGTGGAACTCATTGAGTCTCTCTCCCAATTAGAAGTCTTGACAGCACGATACATTAAGTGGCTTTGTATATTATCTTTTAGCACTAATTGAATGACTTCCTAAAATACTGTTTAAGAGTTGCAGTTAACCTCATTGAAATAGTCAAGTGGAAGAGAAAAGTGCAAGTGGGATTCTAAATGCATTGCAAGAAAGAGGAATTTTCAAAACAAATGCATTGCAATTTACTGCGGTCAATAAAAACAGATGTCTGCAAAATCTGCATTCATGACCAAAATACACTTCTCTGCTTCCCTCTCTGGGACTGCACAATTGCAATATTACCATGGCTGTCAACACCATAATCCACTACTCTGCCAGTGTGCTTGGATCTTGGTGCACCAGCAGCAAAATAGATGGAACTCTGAGTCGAGAGAACAACAACAGAATAACCTGGGGAGAGAACCCAACATTTAACATGTGTGAGAGACCATTAATTTAAGTAGTCAGTTGGTAATCCGTAAAGGCACAGAGGATGAGTCAACCTGGTGTGTTAGTGGCAGAGAATGATGCTTCCAGATGGGAAACTAAGCCATCATATCAAACTTGCAATAGTCTTCTCAAGAGAACAATGACACATAGATCAATAGTTTAGCCTATTCAGTAAAACATAGACCACGGAAATGTCATTATTGTGAAGGAGATACAAAAAAAGAGAGCAAAGAGTATCCTTAGAATGAAGAAATAAAGATAAACATGAAATCAACAACATTTGGACCAGCCTTCAATTTGTGAAGGAATATCTAGTTTCTGCAAAGCTCATAGTGAATTTCCCCCGCAGCTCACCAAATCACAGCCCAGTGCTTTGACTGAATATAACAGGCTATATTAATGGCTTGTCAGCTGAAGGTCTTAGATTGATGGAACTTCTTTGATAATTTTAATCCTCATTCCCATTATTCTAACATTACTTGCCTTCAGGAAACATCTTTTAATACTGCAAAACACCCCCCCCCCACACACACACACTTCTTCCCGGGCTCAACTTCACTAACTTCACTCCTGATTTCTCTACCTCCTCCCCCCCAAGTGGCACAGGTGGACAGGAAATTGGGGTTGCAGTCAGTTCATCACACGTTGTCTCTGATGCTCCTTCCTCCTCAAGGGGAGGACTTCTCATGCTCTTCCCCTGCTCCAGTGTGGGGTCCCTCCCATGGGAAGCAATCCTCCATGAACTGCTCCAACATAGGTCCTTCCCACAGGCTGCAGTTCTTCATGAACTGCTCCAGCATGGGCTCCTTCAATGGAGTGCAGTCCCTCAGGAACAGACTGCTCCAGTGTGGGTCCTCCACAGGGTCACAAGTCCTGCCAGCAAACCTGCTTCAAGGTGGGGTCCTCTCTCTATGGAGACATAGGTCCTGCCAGGAACCTGCTCCAGTGCAGCCTCTCCACAGGGTCACAGCATCCTTCGGGTATACACCTGCTCCTGCATGGGGTCCTCCATGGGCTGCAGGGGCACAGCCCGCCTCACCACAGTCTGCACTATGGGCTGCAGGGGAATCTCTGCTCCAGCACCTGGACCACCTCCTCCCCTGACCTTGGGGTCTGCAGGGTTGTTCCTCTCACATATTTGCACTCCCCTCTCCTGGCTGCTGTTGCGCAGCAGGATTTTCCTCTTCTTAAACATGTTATCCCAGAGGCACTACCATCATTGCCTTGGCCAGCGGCAGGTCCATCTTGGAACTGGCTGGCACTGGCTTTGTTGGACATAGGGGAAGCTTATAGCAGCTTCTCACAGAGGCCACCCCTGTAGACTCCCCGCTACCAAAACCTGGCCACACAAACCCAACACAGCTCCTTTGTGAGAGCTGAGGGCAGGTCACAAGTCTCTCAAGCAAGGTCTAAATTTGACTTTAAAAAGATGACTTTTGGGGGAATTAAGTGTCTCTGAGTCACCTCTGCAGCAACTTTGTCCAAACAGTACATGGAGGACTGCAGGTGATGCTATGGATGGAGCCTGGTAGATAACCACACAGATTGCATTACTGTATCTTTTCAGTTCTGTAAACTGTAACTTAGTCTTCTGATTTGCTTTTTATATTTACACTTGCTTACCATTAACAGAGAAACACAAGTGAATCTGACAAGCATAAAGATACCTTTACTCCTCCAGTGATAATAGGTCCAAATACGTTTGGATGCAATGGACAAGCCTTTGGTGGATACCTGAAGCTTAGGACTTGACTGAAATTTTCAGCAACTGAGGGCATTTCCCACACATCTGCAGAAACCAACTTGAAGCTTAGAGGGGGGGTAGCCAGGGGAAAACCTGTGAAAACCAGAGCCCTCCTGGGGAGCAAAAAGCAGCTGCAGCTGCCCCTCATTTTCACAGTACGGCACTAAAGTGAAGCTAATTAAACCCCTCAGCTCCTTAGGTAGGAGAATCTGATCTGATTTTTCAGAGACATTAAGACTTTCACCTTTTGGGCTAAAAATGTGCTCTCCGAGTGTTCCTCCTTCTTCCAGTAGTGCGGCCTCAGATGACACATTAAAGAAATATTTGTCTATTGGATGACTAGAAGTTCCTTTGATATTTTTAATTAAGTTTTTAGTATCAGGTTCATGACTGAATAAGTGTCCCAAAACTCTGGGGAAGAAAAAAGAGCTAAATAAGAAGAACGAAGGAAACTATAGTGTTACTCCATTTCTTTCTGTATTATTTGACTAAATATTCTACATATAAAAAAAATTGTTTTCATTCATATTACTGAATTGCTTATTAGACTATATTCCTATATAAGGGACCATGACATAAACCAAAGCAAAGAAAAAAAACATTGAAGCTACTCTGGTAATATTGTGTTACAGTTTAGTTCCAACCCCCAGCCTGATTTGCAGAAAACACTGGGTGGTTGTGTACCCAAGCCTCCCTACATACACATAGGGAAAGGGGAAAAGGAAACGAAAGAGAGAGTTGTGGGCTGGAAACTAAAACTAAAAGAGCTTTAATCACAGAACCATGGAATTGTTTTCATTGGAAAAGACCTTTATGATCATCGAGTACAACTGTTAATCTAACACTGTCTAGCCGACCACTAAATCATGTCCCTAAGCACCACATCTACACATCTTTTAAATCCCTCCAGGGATGGGGACTCAACCACTGCCCTGGGCAGCCTCAGCCAGTGCTTAACAACCCTTTGGGGGAAGTAACATCTCCTGATATCCAATCTGAACCTGCCCTGGTGCAACTTGAGGCCATTCCCTCTCATCCTATCACTTGTTCCTTGGGAGAAGAGACCAACACCCACCTCTCTAAACCTCCTTTCAGGGAGTTGTAGACAGTGATAAGGTCTCCCCTTACCCTCCTTTTCTCCAGGCTAAACAACTCCAGTTCCTTCAGCCTCTCCCAGAACCCCTGTACTCCAGCCCCTTCCCCAGCTCCGTTGATCTTCTCTGGACATGCTCCAGCCCCTTGATGTCCTTCTGGTAGTGAGGGGCCCAAAACTAAACACAGGATTTGAGGTGTGGCCTCACCAATGCTGAGTACAGAGGGACAATCACTTCTCTACTCCTGCTGGCCACACCAGTTCTGATCCAAGCCAGGATGCTGTTGGCCTTCTTGGCCATCTTGGCCACTGCTGGCTCGTGTTCAGCTGCTGTTGATCAGTACCCCCAGGTCCTTTTCCACCGGGCAGCTTTCCAGTCACTCTTCCACAAGCCTGTTGCACTGCATGGGGTTGTTGTGGCCCAAGTGCAGGACTCGGCACTTGGTCTTGTTGATTCCCATCCTCTTGGCCTTGGCCCATGGATACAGCCTGTCCAGGTCCCACTGCAAAGTCTTCTTGGTCTCAAGCAGATCAACACTCCCACACAACTTGACGTTGTCTGCAAACTGACTGAGGGAGCAATCAATCCCCTTGTCCAGATCAGTGATAAAGATATTGAACAAGACTAGCCCCGTCACTGAGCCCTGGAGATACCTCTTGTCTCCGGCCGCCAACTGGATTCCACTCCACAAATCCATTCAGCCAGCTTTTACCAAGCAAAGAGTACACCCATCCAAGACATGAGCAGCCATACTAGCATAATCATAGAATCATAGAATGGTTTGGGTTGGAAGGCACCTTAAAGTTCATCCAGTTCCAACACCCTGCCATGGGCAGGGACACCTCCCCCTGGATCAGGTTGCTCAAAGCCCCATCCAACCTGGCCTTGAACACCTCCAGAGAGGGGGCAGCCACCACTGCTCTGGGCAACCTGTGCCACTGCCTCCCCACCCTCACAGGAAAACATTTCTTCCTAAGATCTCATCTCAATCTCCCCTCTTTCACAGGAAACCATTCCCCTCATCCTATCCCTGCGCTCCCTGATCAAGAGCCCCTCCCTAGCATTCCTGGAGCCCCTTTCACTACTGGAAGCTGCCCTATTGTCTTGCTGGAGCCTTCTCATCCCCAGACTGAACAACCCCAACTCTCTCAGACTGTCCTCGTACAGGAGGTACTCCAGCTCTCTGATCGTCTTCATGGCATTCTCTGCACTCACTCAAACAGCTCCATGTCCTTCCTGTGCTGAGGACTCCAGGACTGAACACAGGACTCCAGGTGAGGTCTTACAAGAGCAGAGGGGCAGAATCCCCTCCCACCACCCTGCTGGTCACACTTCTTCTGATGCAGCCCAGGACATGGCTGGCTTTCTGGGCTGCAAGCACACACTGCCGGTTCATGTCCAGCTTCTCATCCACCAGCACCGCAAGTCCTTCTCTTCAAGGCTGCTCCAAATCCAATCTCCATCCAGTCTACAATTGTGCTTGGGATTGCCCCAACCCAGGTGCAGGACCTTGCTCTTGTCCTTGTTGAGCTTCATAAGGTTCTCAGAGGCCCACCTCTTCAGCCTGTCCAGGTCTCTCTGGATGGCATCCCTTCCCCCCAGGGCGTCAACCGTGCCACACAGCTTGGTGGCATCGTTCAGCCAATTCCTTACCAATCAAGTGGTCAATCTGTCAAATCCATGTCTCTCCAATTTATTGATCAAATTGTGGTGCAGGACAGTGTTTAATTATTTGCACAAGTCTGCGTAGATGATGTCAGTCGCTCTTCCCTTATCCACCAAATTCCCCATCACAGAAGACCACCAAATTTGACAGGCACAATTTGCCCTCAGTGAAGCCAAGTTGGCTGTCACCAATCATCTCCTTATTTTCCATGTGCCTCAGCAGAGTTTCCAGGAGGATCTGCTCCATGATCTTGCCAGCACAGAGGTGGGACTGGTTGGCCTGGAGTTGCCCGCGTCTTCCTCTTTTTCAAAAATGGGGGCTATGTTTCCCCTTTTGCAGTCATAGAATCACTAGGTTGGAAAAGACCTTTGAGATCATCAAGCATGGGAGAAAGTATGTATGGGTTTGAACTTGATGAGAAAAGACTGTGTCCCTGAATCAGTACAGGCCTAAAAGATTCCACTGTCGTGTGTATGCTGGCGCAGGTGGCCGCTGTGTTGGCATGCCTACGATATCAGCAGTGAGCACAGACCAAGCACCATTGGTCTGAAGCTTGCTAGCTAGCTTTGAGTCATTGGAATCATTAGCTGTACTCATGGGGTACTGGTGAAGTATGTGAGAATCAAAGAAGCAGAAAGGATAACAAGGAGATAAGTTGTACATCTCTAGCTGTAGTCCTTGTCTTTATCTCTCTGTAGCCATGGGAACTCTAGCTGTGGAATTTTACTGGGGTAGCTGTTAACAAGGCAGATTAGGGTATATAAGTCTTGTACTTTCACTCAATAAACGATTGCGTTTGCACCATCAATGGAGTCCATGCCTTTAACCACCACAATGAAGCCCAACTGTACCTTTCCACTAATAAATCACATCCCTGAGCACTTCATCTGCCCGAGTTTTAAAACCCTCCAGGGACTGGGACTCAACCACTTCCCTGGGCGGCCTCTGCCAGTGCCCGAGAAACCCTTTCTGTTAAGAAATTGCTCCTGATGTGTAATCTAAACCTGCCCTAGCATAACTTGAGGCCATTCTCTCTCATCCTATCACCTAGGTGAAGAGACCAACACCCATCTCTCTACAATCTCCTTTCAGGTAGTTGAAGACAGTGATAAGATCACTCCTCAGCCTACTTTTCTCCACGCTAATAAGATCACTCCTCAGCCTACTTTTCTCCACGCTAAACAGTCCTCAGGCCTTCAGCCGTTCCTCATAAGACTTGTTCTCCAGCCCCTTTCCCAGCTCTGTTCCCCTTCTCTGGGCAGTCTCCAGCCCCTCAATGTCCTTCTTGTAATGAGGGGGCCAAAAGTGAACACAGGATTCCAGGTGTGACCTCACCAGTTCTGAGTACAGGGGCATAATCACTTCCCTGGTCCTGATGACCACGCTGTTTCTGACACAGACCAAGATGCCACTGGCCTTCTTAGCCACCTGGGCCACTGCTGGCTTATGTTCAGCTGCTATCGACCAACATCCCCAGGTCTTCTCTGACAGGAAGCTTCCCAGCCAGTCATCCCCAAACCTGGAGTACTGCACAGGGTTTTTGTGAACCAAGTGCAGGACCCCACCATTGAGCCTTGTTGAATTCCATGCAGGTGGCTTCAGTCCATCGATCCAGGTCCCTCTGCAGAGTCTTCCTTCCCTCAAGCAGATCAACACTTCCTTCCAGCTTAGTGTCATCTGTGAACTTACTGAGGGTACATTCAAGCCCTTCATCCAGATCATCGATAAAGATATTGAACAGAACTGGAGCAAGCATTGAGCCCTTGGGCCACTACTTGTCACTGGCCTCCAACTGGATTTAACTCCATTCCCCACCACTATCTGGGCCCTGCCATCCAGCCAGTTTTTTACACAGACAAGGGCTAGTGATTGTGAGACTTCTCCCAGTTGCTTGTAGAATATCTCATCAGCCTCTTCTTCCTGGCTGTGTCATCTATAGCAGACTTCATCACAAGGACAGGCTATTGTAGAACGTGCCCATCGCACTCTGAAAGAGATATTTGTAAAACAAAAAAGAGGGATGGTAGGAGAACCCCCACATAATAGGTCAAATAAGACATTATATGTCCTTAACTTTTTTCTCTTACAGATGCAGACATCCCTGTAATTTTTTCACATTTTGCTTCTTTGCAATCTAAGGATTTGACCTTAACAACGCACTAAGCCAAGGTCTTTGCGAAATCACCACAGTCTGGCCAATGGGAAGGTCCATTTCACCTGCTCACTTGGGGAAGAGGTTATGCTTGTGTATTAACAGATTCTGGAACAAGGTGGATACCAGCACGATGTGTTTGCCCTGCGTTGATGAGACCTGATAGTCAGAAGACTCCAATGAATGGAAGCTGAATGCCCTTTCAGTGTTGCTCCAGGCACTGCTACGCACTGCTGCACATTGGAGACTGTGAACATCTATCTGCCCAATCTGTAAATGCTGTTGTGGTTATATTATTGCACACTGTATTTATTGTAATAAGTATGTCATACAATATCATAGTAGTCAATTAGTGGTTTTAAATAAAACTCATACTCCACTTTGTATTAAGTGTAACAGGATGAATAAGTTAGAAGATTTTGTTTATGTAAGATATTTTTATTGTAGTACAGATAGGTATATAAAATGAAGTTTGTGATTTGTTCTGTTGTAAGCTTTATAGGGATAAATGCTGTGTGGATGCCCCCACAGCCTAAGACCAATGTTTGGTTCACTTTTGCTAATCTTACAGGTCAGGATTCAATCTGCCTTGCCACATCCTCACCAGGGAATCCATTTTCAACATGTTTAGTTGGTGTTCCCATAGATGACTGGCCAGTGCCTGCTACTGCGTTAAGTACTGACAAAAATGATCCACATTCTGTTGTTAACAGCTGGGACCAATGGGTACCGTACTTACCGCTTGTGCAGTTAGAACCTCAAGAATTTGAGATACTTGGATCAGTGTCTATGGACACCTGTATCAATTTTAATTACACGGGGAAAAATCAAACAAGAGCATCATGGGTGAATGCTACTCTGTTTATAATAATCAAAGTATATAGTGTAATTACACCACGATAAATTTGTCTTGGTCTACCAACTCACTCTTTCAGCTACCTCCAGGGATAGTTTTTATTTGTGGAGACTGAGCATGGGCTGGTATATCACGACACGGTGATGTGGAAGCAAGTTTCTTTATTGAAGTTACATGGCTGGCCGGCGCGTGCTTGATCTTGCATGCGCCTCTTATACCCTTTATTAACACACACGTCTCCGCCTGATTGGATTAGTTTATACATAAACAATCTGTGAATGGATGGTACTACTTTGGTGCACGGTCCTATATTGTCTGCCCACTTCCCGTCCCATGATCTCTTTCCAGGTACAGTCAGCAGGGGTCCCCAGCCCGCTGTGGACCCCCACAATTCCCCCTTGCTGTATTTGTGCTAAAGAAAACTGCCTGTTAAAAATTGCCTGTGTTGTCCACTGCGGGACTCTTCGCAGCAGACACACAATGCAGGGCAACATTGATAGCACAACTACAAATATACCCACTCTTGAAATAGGGAAGTAAACCAGCATCAGCATTTGACCGCGCTGAGTAATATTGTAGGTGCATCTGAGAAGTATACAAGCACTGACTTATGCTCCATTCCTACTGGCACTAACAGCTCTAACTCATGGTTCCAGTACGTGACTTATGCTCTCTTTCTACTGATCCTAAAAACTCTAACTCGTGGTTCCGGTATATGATTTATACTCCAGTTGTTATGGCAGTTCTTTGATGTTAGCAAGGGCTATCCATCACACTCATCTCCAGCTGTTTGATTCTCCACACGTGGCCTCCGTGGCTTATCCACAGCAGGGCGAACACAACGAGCAGGGTACCACCGAGGTCCTTCATCTGTGGAAACACAAGCATACCCTCGACCCCAAGTTAATAGCTTGCACGGGCCTGACCATTGACCACTTTGAAGGTCCTTCACTTGAACCTTCACTCCATCAGAGATAGCTGTGGTAGACTTCAAGGATTCAAAATGTCAAATCATTGGGGGATTCTGATGTTCCTCATTGATAGTTAAGAATTTTAATACATACATCACCTTGTTCAGCCTTGCTTCAGGTGATTCCCCAGACATTCCTGCCTTTTGTTTATGTGAAAGGCACTTAAGTGTACCATGGGCACGTTCTATGAGTGCCTGACTAGTGGGGGAGTGAGGAATACCTGTAGCATGGCTGACACCCCAAGACTGTAAAAATGCTTTCACCCGCCCAGAAACATAAGCGGGACCACTGTCAGTTTTAATTTGTTGAGGAACACCACAGGTGGCGAAGGCTTTTTGCCAATGCCTAATAACATCTTTTGCTGCTTCTCCAGTATGGGCAGTAGCAATAACGACAGAAGAAAAGGTATCAATTGATACATGTACATACTTTTGTTGGCCAAATTCCATGAGTTATATCAGTTTGCCAAATTTGTAGGGCCTGTAAGCCTCTAGGATTTACTCCATAAACTGTTGGAAAATGTTGACCTTGACAATCGGGACATGAGGCAACGATAGATCGAGCTTCAGTAGTAGAAAGTTGAAGCTGTCTCTTGAGTACTCTGTGACCCTGGTGAAAAAATTGATGAGAAGCATAATTGTTGCATAATGTTTGGTACTTGTTGCATAGTGTTTGGTACTGGTCCTAATGCTACTGCAGATACTAATTGGTCAGCCCAGGCATTTCCTTCTGCTATAAAACCAGGTAAGTCAGTATGGCTTTTTATGTGTAGAATATAATAGGGTAGGCTGCGTTTTTGTACGATTTCCCACAGGAGCTTCATAACTCCAAACAACAGGTGGTTTGTCACTAGTCCAAGAACTGTTTTATCCAATCTCTGCACTAGGCCTGCAACATAAGCAGAGTCAGTTACCATATTTATGGCTTGTGGGAACTGTTGAAATGCCAATGTGACTGCTCGCAATTCCACCACTTGTGGGGAGCCTTGTTGGTTCTCAATTAAATGTTGCCAATTGTGTCCATCAAATCATGTAATAGCAGCTTTTCGTGTTTTCCCAGACCCATCTGTGAAAACTGTGGGTCCATCAACAGGTGCTGTTTGGCTTAACAATTTCTGTGTGATAGAGATTTGAGTTCCGAATTTACAAAGTGGATGGGAAGGAAAATGATACGATATCTGGCCTGTAAAATTCAGGAGAGCAGCTTGAAGTGCAGAACTATTGGCAAGACACCATTCAAAATATTGAACTTGTAAAGGAATAAGAATACATTCTGGATCTCGTGCCAATAGTTCCACACATCGTGTTCAAATTTTTATAATGAGTTGAGCTAACAGTTCATATAATCCTGGAGCAGCCTTTTTTGTTCGAAATGGTAAGAAGATCCACTCCAATATATAGAGGGGGTCTTCCCACCCCTGATCCCACTGCACGAGCGCAGCATAGGGCATTGTGCCTTCCACAAAGACCAATGCCTGCACAATTACAGTCAGGTCAATGCGCCAGACATGCTTTTCCTGAATGGCTTGCTCTACAAGTGTCAGAACATTTCTGGCTTCCTTCTTTAGAATCCTGGGTGCTGCAATATCTGTGTCACCTTTTAACAGATCAACTAGGGGTTGTATTTGTGATGACGTAAGGCCCAAATAGGGTCTCAGCCAATTTATAATTCCAACTATTTTTTCGACATCATTTAAAGTCTTGATTTCAGTTACTATCTCAGTTGCCTGAGGTTGGACTGTTTTGGCCAGTACTTTCATGCCCAAATACAACCACGGTTGAACATGTTGTACCTTTTCAGGGGCAATGACCACGTCAGTATCTTCGTAGAAGTCCTGGATCTGGAATTAAGCAGCTTCTCTTGCCGCTCCTCTTGGCTATTCTTGACAAAAACTCTTTTAGCAGCTTCTCTCACCGCTCCTCTTGGCTATTCTCACTGAAAACTCTTTTAGCATCTTTTCTTGCTACTCGTCTTGGCTATTCTTGCTGAAAACTCTTTTTTAGTGTCTGTGCCACCTCGGGGAACGCCAAAATTAAAACTCTCAGAAAATCTCTAGCTATATCACGTCGGGGTCACCAGATGTCGCTGTTGAGACACAACACGGTGATTTGGAAGCAAGTTTCTTTATTGAAATTATATGGCTGGCCAGCGTGCACTTGATCTTACATGTGCCTCTTATACCCTTTATTAACACACGCGTCTCCGCATGATTGGATTAGCCTATACATAAACAATCTGTGAATGGATGGTACTACTTTCGTGCACGGTTCTATATTGTCTGCCCACTTCCTGTCCCATGATCTCCTTCCAGGTACAATCAGAAGGGGTCCCCAGCCCACTGTGGACCCCCACAGTTAGTCATTTTGTGTATCATACCTTGTATTTTACAATGTTTACAGTGCATGATGCAAAAGATAGTCAATTTTTGGGGGCAGAAAAACGAAGAGGGGGAGATAGGGGAGAAAACATGCATGGGTTTGATCTTGACAAGACAAGACTGTGTTCCTGAATTAGTACGGGCATAAAAAATTCCACTGCCGTGTGTATGCCAACACAAGAGGCTGATGCCTTGGCGTACATGCAGTATCAGCAGCAAGCACAGAGCAAGCAGCTGATGCTCTCATGCTCATTAGTTTAAGACCTTGGAATCATTAGCACAAGACCCTGGGATAGTATGAAAAGAATGCATAAGATGAACAAGCAAAGAAGGAAAACATGAAGATAAGGGGCACATCCATAGCAGTAGTCGTTGTGCTATATCTCTGTAGCTATGGGAACCTTAGAAGTGGAAATTTACTGGTGTAGCTGTTAATGAGGCAGATAAGGGTATATAAGCCTTTGCTTTTACACATTAAAGCAATTTTGGTTTCACCCTGAACGGAGTCCGTGCCTTCATTGCCACAAATGGTGACCCCGGTGTGATTTGGTTTATATTCCCGCAGATGGAGAGTGGCCAGTGGCAACCCAGCTAAGCAGAAAACGCAGCAGACCAGAAAGCTGCCAGTCACAACACACTCTAAATAACGCCTCTGAGGAGTTGAGGTGAGCAGCTGAGGATTTTAGAAAAATGGGTTGGCGTATGACCAAAGAAGAAAACTCATGTGGCTTCATTGACACAGCTCTCCTCACCCCTCCTGGGTCAGTGGACAATAAGATGGAGAATGGGGAGTAAAGCCCCTCCCACTGTAGGGGAAGATCAGGTACCTGAGGAACCTGAACATATATAAGTCTGTGGGATCTGATGAGATGCATCCCAGAGTCCGAGGGAATTGGCTGACGTAGTTGCCAAGCCACTCTCTGTGGAAGAATGGCTCATGATTTAATAGCAGTGAACAACGCTACTTGTGGGAATCCCCTCTAAGAGAGGGCATGAACTGCCCACAAAACTGCTGGAAACAGAAGCTGCGGCAATGCTACTTGCGGGAATCCTCTCTAAGAGAGGGCATGAACTGCCCGCAAAACTGCTGATAAAACTTCTACATTTAGGTAGAAAATAGGGACACTTTACTGATCCGCACACGATGTTTTTTGTTACGGAGTGGCAAGATTATGGAGAAACGTTGTGGCAAAAGACTATATCAGGAACAGACAAGGGTGAAAAGGAAGTTAAAGCTGTTCGGGGGAACTGCACGATCACGAAAAAGGGCAAAGAGCCTTTTGGGGGCTGTGGGGAAACTTGGCGAACTGTCATTAATACTTTACAAGCGCTGAAGGCGGAGTCAAAAGTTGCCGCTGCTGCTGTGCGCGCCATAGCCTCCCCCAATCCCCCAGCTGAAACTCATCGCACCACGATGACTCGTATGAGTGCTTTCTTTGGGGTGAGCCAGAATTGCCCAATGAAAGGAATGACTGGGAAAGTTTGTACCAGCGTCTGTGAGCTCTTAAATCTGGCTGTAAAAAGGGGGAATGCGTCTGAGGACATAGACAGCCCCAGTGCGCCGGAGGCACCCGATGTTCACCCATCAGAGGGCGGAAGTGCAATGACACAGAAACCGGAAGTGCCCACAGTAGCCGGCTGCACTGATAAAGTGCGGAGCGGACGAAGCTGTCGGGCTAGCGAGAAATCAGAGGAGGAAGAAGATGCCACGAAAATGCTGTAACAACCAAGGACTGTTACCTGTTAAACAATTGATACAAACCTTATTTTATTATATATGTGCATATTGTAAGTGTTGTATGTGTTCGGTACCATGTATAGTTTAAATATTCATACCATCGTGTTATTCTTATTGACTGGTCGTAAACAATATTGTATAGGTATATTAGGCCAGCTCTCAAAAGAGTGGTTCTGTGTGTGTATGCGTGTGTGTGTTTAAAGCGCTTTAAACGTTTGTAAGATTTGCAAATTGGGTTTTGGTTATAGGAGCTTGAGCCTCTGTTTGTTTCGATTAATCTTAAAAATGCAACTCTGAGACCTTTCAATCTCAAACGTCCACTAAGCCGGCAAACAGGTAGCTTTACCTGGGACCTTTGAAGTGAAAGGCTGCAGAGGACACAATTTCAAACTGAAAAAAAAAAAATACAAAAAGAACGTAGACAATAGAAAAAGAAAATGGAAAAACCCCAGCCCTATGGCTGTGTGTGAATTTCCCCCCCACCCTATTCCCCCCGAGCCCTGTGGCTATGTGTGAGGTTTTTTTCCCCCCCATTCCTCCCCGCCCTTACTCCTGATATGTGAAGGTTTTTTGTTTTGTTTCAGCTTGGCAGTCCTTATCTCTCTAGGGGAGTAACAATTTATGAAGAACACTCTGCATTCCAGTGTCCCTTATAAGAACCGTTTGATGAACTGGCACTGCAGACATTGAAGGATATGCTGAGAGATAAAGGACTTGTTGTTGCACCTGAAAAAGTACAAAGGTCAGCTCCGTGGAAGTATTTGGGCTGGCGCATTTCTGATGCCCAAATCCGACCGCAGAAAATCAAACTGACGCCCAGTTTACAATCTGTTAAAGATGTTCAAATGTTGTTAGGGGATATTCAATGGGTCCGCCGTTGTGTGGACATTTCCAACTCTGATATTGCTCCCTTGACTGTGTTGTTGCACAATGCCGACACAGCCTGCAAAATTGAGCTTACCGCAGATCAAAGGACTCTTTTACAAAAAATCAGTTGTCACTTACAAAATGTCTTGGTCATCTTGGAACATACTGAATTTACTGATATCGCTTTTGGTTTGTAACAATAGTGAATCCCCATATGCAGTCATCTGTCAATGGCAAAACAAAAGAGGGGAATCTGGGAAGGACAGAGACCTGAATGACCCTGCCATTGCCAGTAGCAAGAGAACCGATAAAGCTGAATCATTCTGGGTATTGGAATGGGTGTTTCTGGGTGTGCAGCCAAAAACGAGCATTCAAACCAGACCTGAAGCTGTGGCAGAGTTAGTACGAAAAGGCAGATCTCGAATTATTGAGATCAGCGGTCAAGAACCTGCAGACATTAGCATTCCAGTTAAGGCTGTAGACCTAGAGTGGTGGTTACGAAATGTAATACCACTTCAGGAAGCCCTATTAGGATTTGAAGGACAAATACATTCGCAGCAGCCGCAAGGGAAAAAGTGGCAGATATTGTCACGAAATCAGTGGCTGGAAAGAACGAAAGTCAGTAGGCAACCACTGGTGGATGGCCTTACTGTATATACTGATGCCGGAAAACGACTGCATCGTGCTGTTTGTGTATGGCATGAACGTGCTGAATGGCACAAGCATATTTTGGAGGGACAGCCCCAAGGTTCTTTACAGACCTTAGAGTTAACTGCTGTTGGTTGGGCCCTGTTGAATTGGCTAACCACCCCTCTTAATGTAACGGACTCATTGTATGTAGCAGGAGTAGTCCCAAGATTAGAGGATGCTCTTTTAAGACAGACAACTAACCCAAGATTAGGAGCATTGTTTGTGCAATTACGCTCCACGCTTCAACAACGCACAGAGCCTTGATGTGTTATTCATGTGCGAAGTCATCAACTTGACGTGGGACTAGGAAGGGGTAATCAGATAGCAGATAGCTTCGTTAGTCCAGCTCAGCATATGCCCCCTATGGATAAATTTTGTGTAGCAAGACAGAGTCACGACCAATTTCACCAGAATGCCAAAGGATTAAAACAACAGTATGGCTTAACAGAGAATGAAGCCCGTAGTATTGTACAAGCCTGTCCAAGATGTAGAAATCATGATCCAGGAATAGGGATCGGAGTTAACCCTAAAGGACTAAAGTCCTTAGAGCTTTGGCAAATGGATGTCACCCACATTGGGGAATTTGGAAGACTAAAATATGTTCACGTGACAATCAATACCTTTTCGAAATTTGTATGGGCAACCGCATTACCTGGTGAGAAAGCACAAGATGTGTATAAACACCTGTTGTCCTGCTTTGCTGTAATGGGGGTGCCTGAGACCATAAAAACGGATAATGGGCCTGCCTATACTAGTCAGAAGACGAGGGTCTTTTTGTCCAAGTGGGGAGTACAACATATCACAGGAATCCCGCACTCTCCCACTGGGCAGGCTTTGGTGGAGCGAACTCATCAAGTGTTGAAAGATTATTTACAAAGACAAGACGACACTGAAATGGATGTGCAAATGAGATTGAATAAGGTTTTGTTCACATTAAACTATTTGTGTTTAATGAGTGATAGAGAAGAGCCACCGGTGATAATACATCATCAAAGTAAAAGGTTGAATGAAAAGACAATTATCCCCAGCTTTCGAGTATTATATAGAGATCCAGTAACGGGAATATGGAAAGGACCTGTTGCTGTAATATTTAATGGTCGAGGATATATGTGTTTCCACGGAAGGTGGTCCTAGGTGGATACCAGCGAAAAGCATTCGACCCTATCTACAGACGTCATCAGAACGTGATCAACGGCCTACACAAGAAGATCCTGCACAGGAATGAATGAAGAAAGCTGTAATTGTGGGAATTGTGATCCCTGGGTGTTCCATAACTGTGGTGACTGTGATAATAATCAGTGGCCCTGTAATGCGGACTATTAAGGATCAAGATTGGAAGAAAGTAAAAGAAAACTGTAGGCATTCTTGTAAATGGAAACGGTATCGAAAATGAGGCAGTTTTGGCTGTGTTTAGTATGTTTAAAACTAGTCATTGCAGTCTACCACCTCGCATTGTTTGATCTGCGACAAAATGTATGGGTTACTCTTGCACAAGTCTTGAACATTACAAGTTTTGTGCCAGTTTGGCGACCCCAAGCTTACTATTTGTGACTTGTCTTATAGGAGTTCCCATAAAAAAAAAAATTTTTTTTTTTTAACTTTAATCAAACAATGCAACAGTTGAAGTCACACTTTAACATCACTACTAACCTACCCTTTCGATGGGAAAACGAGAGCGAAGTATTTGACAAATATGATAATTGGGATGACAAACTTCCAATTGGACCCGAACCACAAGAACTTGAACTTGTGGATTCATTGAATGCTACGTATTGGGTTTTTTTGTTTGTTTGTTTGTTTTTAATTTTATTTTATAGGTTTAGCATCGTGGTCTGAGGTATAGAAGGAAAGGAGATTAGCGTACCAAGCAGCACCAACAATAATTAATCCCATGGGGAACAGCAGTGATTGGGAGCGGAAATGGTGCAACTTTACAATGCGAAATAAAACTCACTCCGCTCCTGGCACTGTATTACCAAGACGATTACCACCAGGATACCTTTCCATCTGTGGTAATCGAGCGTGGGCAGGCATGCCCTTTAACCCGACGGGTGGACCATGTACCATTGGTCAGCCCAGTTTGGGCGTTCCATATCATCATCCAAATCAAACTCATCCCACAAGGTGGAAAAGAGACCTGAATTATGGAATTTTTGGGAAAGATTTTTGCATTTCTTTTGCTATCAAGAGTCGCAGCCGTAAAAGCACATAAAAACTTAGAATAATTATTTTGTTGGGTAGTGAAACAAGCCAATATGACAAGTCAAATTTTGCCTGAACTGGCTGACGACATGTCTACCGTGCAGCATACTGTTTCACAGAACAGAGCAGCAATAAATTTTTTCTTCCTTTTTTTTGTTATTGGTGCATGGTCATGGCTGTGACGATTTTGACCTAGATTTCTTCTTTTTTTTTCTTTTCTTTGGTTTGGATGGACTATCCAACTGGTTAGGATTGACTGGTTTGCTTAGGAGCGTATTAAAAACGGGATTAATGTTGTTGATAGTTATACTTGTAGAAATAGTTCTTTTCAGTTGTGTAAGGTTATGTCTAAGAAAAATGCTATCGCGAATAACAAATGAACCCTGGCTTGTTCAAAACAAAAAGGGGGAATTGTGGAAGAATGGCTCATGATTTAATAGCAGTGAACAATCCAGGGTTTGCTGTCTGTGGCTAGGCCTGACCTTGAGATAAGATAAAAGGGAGCAGAATACAAGAATGTGGAATCCAGCGCGGGAAAGTCCCGAAGAGTCGTGATGAGAACTTTGTATCTGCCCCTTTCGTGTGCTCAAGAGCGTCTGGCCAGTTGCGTGACAGCACAAGGCGCGTGAACAGTGGGACATAACCAACTAAAATTTGTTTTGTTAGCGCGTGCATTATTAGAATAAGTATATAAGAAATGTAAGGTGTATGAATAAATGAGAACGATCATACTCATATTGAGACTCCATCGTTACTCCGGGTCTGCCTCCCACTCCGACAACTCTCCATGATATTTGAAAAGTCATGGCAATTAGGAGAAGTCCCCGGTGACTGGAAGAAAGGTAACATTGTGCCCACTTTAAAAAAGGGTAGAAAAGATGACCCTGGAATTACTGACCTGTCAGCCTCACTTCTGTGCCTGGGAAGATCATGGAACAGATCCTCCTAGAAGCTATGCTGTAGCACATGGAGGACAGGGAGGTGATAAGTGGCAGCCAGCATGGTTTCACCAAGGGCAAGTCCAGCATGACCAACCTAGTGGCTTTCTATGATAGGGTAAACACAGCAGTGGATATGGGAAAAACAATGGATATGATCTGCTCCTCCGAGACAAGGGAGCGGAACCGAGCTGGAAAAATATTTAAGGAAGCTTTTCACAGGGCGCAAGAGCGCTCAGTCCCCATATGTAGAAAATCAGGCAGGAAAGGGAAGAGACCAGCATGGCTGATTCAGGAACTGCTGATTAAACTGAAAAAGAAGAAGGAACTGCACAGGCAGTGCAAGCAGGGCCAGGTAAACCAAGACATGTATAGAGACACTGCCCAGTTGTGTAGGGATGAAGTCAGGAAGACCAAGGCACAGCTGGAGCAGAACTTGGAAAAAGAAGTAAAGACCAACAAGAAGGGCTTTTACAGGTACATCAATCGAAAGAGGAAGATCAAAGAGAATGTACCCCACTGATGGCTAGAAATGGAGATCATGTATCAACAGATGAGGAAAAGGCTGAGGTACTCAACAACTTTGTTGCCTCAGTCTTCACCGATAACTGCTCTCCTTGCCCCTCCTGGGTCATGGGACAGCAAGATGGTGACCGGGGGGGAAATCCCCTCCCAAAGTAGAGGAAGAATGTTTGTGAACACCCGAGGAACTTGAGGCATATGTGGTTGCCAAGCCACTCTCCATGACATTTGAAAAGTCATGGCAGTAAGGAGAAGTCCCTGGTGACTGGAAGAAGGGTAACATTGTGCCCATTTTTAAAAAGGGTAGAAAAGACGAACCTGAGAACTACTGACCTGTCAGCCTCACCTCTGTGCCTGGGAAGAACATGGAACAGATCCTCCTAGAAGCTATGCTAAAGCACATGGTGAGCAGGGAGGTGATTAATGGCAGCCAGCATGGCTTCACCAGGGGCAAGTCCTGCCTGACCAACTTGGTGGCTTTCTATGATGGGGTAACCGCAGCAGTGGACATGAGCAAACCAACGAATGTGATCTATCTAGGCTTCTGTAAAGCCTTTGGCACAGTCCCACACAACATCCTTCTCTCTAAATTGGAGAGAGATGGATTTGATGGGTGGACTGTTCAGTGGATAAGAAACTGGTTGGATGGCCGTATTCAGAGAGTAGTGGTCAATGGCTCAAAGTCTAGATGGAGATCCGTGATGAGTGGTGTCCCTCAGGGGTCCGTACTGGGAGCGGTGCTGTTCGATATCTTTATCAATGATATTGACAGCGAGATTGAGTGCACCCTCAGCAAGTTTGCAGATGACACCAAGCTGAGTGGTGTAGTTGCCACACTGGAAGGACGGGATGTCATCCAGAGGGACCTGGAAAGGATGGAGAGGTGGGCCTGTGTGAACCTCATGGGGTTCAACAAGGCCAAGTGTAAGGTCCTGCACCTGGGTTGGGGCAATCCCCATTTTCAGTACATGATAGGGGATGACCTCCTTAAGACCGGCCCTCCAGAGAAGGACTTGGGAGTGCTGGTCGATGAGAAGCTCGACATGAGCTGGCAATGTGTGATCACAGCCCAGAAGGCCAACTGTATCCTGGGCTGCATCAAAAGAAGCGTGGCCAGCAGGTCAAGGGAAGTGATTCTGCCCCTCTGTTCCTCTCTTGTGAGACCTCTTCTGGAATCCTGTGTCCAGTTCGGGAATCCTCAATGTAAGAAGGATATGGAGCTGTTGGAACGGGTCCAGAGGAGGGCTACAAAGATGATCGGAGGGCTGGAGCACCTTCCCTACAAGGACAGGCTGAGAGAATAGGGACTGTTCAGCCTGGAGACGAGAATGCTCAGAGGAGGTCTCTTAGCAACCTTCCAGTACCTGAAGGGGGCCTACAGGAAAGCTGGAGAGGGGCTATTCGTAACGGCTTGTGGGGGTAGGACCAGGGGAATGGGTATAAACTGAAGAGGGGCAGATTTAGGCTAAACATTAGGAAGAATTTCTTCACCATGAGAGCGGTGAGACACTGGAACAAGTTGCCCAGGGAGGTTGTGAATGCCCCATCCCTGGAGGTGTTCAAGGTTAGGTTGGATGGGCCTTGGGCAGCCTGCTTTAGTGAGATGTCCCTGCCCATGGGAGGGGGGTTGCAACTGTTTTGCGGAATCAAACCCTATAACCCAAAATGAGTTATAAAGCAGGTATGTTTATTTCCAGCGCTGGGGTGCAAGGGGGTTCTCCTCCTAGCTTGCACACCGTATAGCTCAACAAGCAGCTACTTATAGTGTAAAGACATGCATAGGTATAAGCGCTTACTACATATTCATACCCTATCCCCGCTTCGTATTATATTTATATCTGGAAAGTTCACTCCAATCTTGAGCCTGCGTAGTGCCTCCTGATGGTCGTGGGCTGGGGTCTTAGGGACGAAGTAGGAAGTCTTCCTCGGGATGAACATATTTCTTTTTGAACTTTGCGCAGACTCAGTCTCCTCTGGCTGTTTTCAAACTCCTGAACCAAATGCAGCCAGCTTTCTGTATTCCAATGCCTACTTATCAGTAAACTTCTGCTAGATGGCTCCTTCATTATCAACTTCCAAGGTCTTCAAGGCGAACAACGCCAAGCTTTAACAAACGCTCCTAGCCCCCCTTGTCTGCTTTTGCACATCACAACTACATGATATTTAAGGTCCCTTCAAACCCTAACCATGCTAGGATAATATGTTACTATGATCTATTTGGAATTCTGTGAAGCTTTTGACACAGTTCCCCACAACATCCTTCTCTCTTAATTGGAGAGAGATGGATTTTATTGGTGAACTGTTTGGTAGATAAGAAATTGGTTGGATAGTCAGATTCAGAGAGTAATGGTCAACGGCTCGAAGTCCAGATGGAGATCTGTGACAAATGGTGGCCCTCAGGGGTCCCTACTGGGACAGGTGCTGTTTAATTTCCTCATCAATTATATAGACAGCAAGAGCGAATGCACCTGAGCAAGTTTGCAGATGACACCAAGCTGAGTGGTGTAGTTGCCACACCAGATGGATGGGATGTTATTCAGAGGGATCTGGACAAGCTGGAGAAGTGGGCCTGTGCAAACCTCATGAGCTTCAACAAGGCTAAGTGCAAGGTCCTACACCCGGGTCATAGAATCACCAGGTTGGAAAGGACCCACTGGATCATCGAGTCCAACCATTCCTAACACTCCCTTAAACCATGTCCCTAAGCACTTCATCAACTTGTTCCTTAAACACCTCCAGGGATGGTGACTTGACCACCTCCCGACCCCGCCTGGGTCGGGGCAATCTGCAGTTTCAATACAGGATGGGGGATGACGTGATTGAGAGCAGCCCTGCAGAGAAGGACTTAGGGGTGCTGGTTGATGAGAGGCTCGACATGAGTCAGTAATGTGTACTCACAGCCCAGAAGGCCAACCATATCCTGGGCTGCATCAGGAGAAGCATGGCCAGGAGGTCAGGGGGAGCGATTCTTCCCTTCTACTCTGCTCTTGTGAGACCTCACCTGGAGTATTGTGTCCAGTTCTGGAATCCTCAACATAAGAAGGATGTGTGGTCATTGGAACAGCTCCAGAGGAGCGCTACAGGGATGATCAGAGGGCTGGAGCACCTCCCGTACAAGGAGAGGCTGAGAGAGTTGTGGTTGTTCAGCCTGGAGAAGGGAAGGCTGGGGAGAGACTTTATGGGGGCCTTCCAGTACCTGAAGGGGGCCTACAAGAAAGCTGGGGAGGGACTTCTTAAAATGGCATGGAATGATGAGATGAGAGGGGCGTGGCTTTAAATTGTAAGGGAGAAGATTTAGATTGGATATTAGGAAGGTGTTCTTCATGATGAGGGTGATGAGGCACTGGAACAGGTTGCCCAGGGAAATTGTGGCTGCCCTGTCCCTGGAGGTGTTCAAGGCCAGGTTGGATGGGGCCTTGGGCAGCCTGATCAAGTGAGAGGTGTCCCTGCCCATGTCAGGTGTGCTGGAATTAGATTATCTTTAAGGTCCCTTCCAACTCAAACCATTCTATGATTCTATGATATGTCAGTGACATAAGGAAGGCAAGGGAGAATGTGGGTCGTCTCCAGAAGGAAACAGGAGACCTGGTTTTCCAGGATATGGAGAAGGCTGAAGTGGCCAGTGACATTTTGGTCTCAGTCTTCACTGGTAAGGGCTCAAGCCACACCATCCAAGTTGCAGAAGGCAATGGAAGGGAATGAGAGATGGAAGAACTGCCCATTGTAGGAGACTTTCAGCTGTGAGACCATCTTGATGAACGAAAGAAGACAAGGGGGTTGGGAATGTTCACTGCTGCTTGTCTTGAAGACCTTGAAAGTTGATAATGAAGGAGACAGCTAGCAGAAGTTTACTGATAAGTGGGCATTGGAATGCAGAAAAACAAATGGAGGAGACTGTGTCTGTAAACAGTTCAAGGGAAAAATCATCCTGGGAAGACTTCTTACTTCATATCTAAGACCTCGGCACATGACCACCAGGAGCAAGACTGGAGCAAACTTTCCAGATCTAATTATAATACAAAGCGGGGAAAGGTTATGAATATGTAGTAGGCGCTTATAACTATGCATATCTTTACACTATAATTAGCTGCTTGTTAAGTTATACGGTGTGCAAGCTAGGAGGAGAACCTCCTTGCACCCCAGTGCTGGAAATAAACATACCTGCTTTATAACTCATTTTGGGTTATAGAGTTTGATTGCGCAAAACAATCTAAGGAACCAGAGGGGCCACAAGTCCATGGGACCTGATGAGATGAATCCACGGGTCCTGAGGGAACTGGCAGAAGAAGTTGCTAAGCCACTGTCCATCATATTTGAGAAGTCATGGCAGTGCAGTGAAGTCCCCAGTGACTGCCACCTCAGAGGAAGTGGGAGATAGCACTCCAAGTGGCAGCAAAGATGCAAAGGTTATTGATGGGTTAGAAATGATAGTGAGGGGTCACATAGAAATTAAGACTATTCCCCTCAGGAGCATGGTGGGATCAACAGCCTAGATGAAGTACATCTACACCAATGCATGCAGCATGTGTAACAAAAAGGAGGAACTGGAAGTCATTGTACAGCAAGAAAATAATGATATAATTGCCATCACGGAAAGGTGGTGGGGTGACTCACATAACTGGAGTGCTGCCATGGGTGGCTATAAACTCTTCAGGCGGGACAGCTGAGGAAGGAGAGGTGGTGGGGTAGCCCTCTATGTTAGAGTGGTTTGATTGCCTCGAGCACAGTGATGGTGATGATAGGGTTGAGTGTCTATGAGTAAAAATCAGCAGGGCGCCCAATAAGGCAGATATCGTGGTAGGAGTCTGCTATAGATGACACAGCCAGGAAGAAGAGGCTGATGAGATATTCTACAAGCAACTGGGAGAAGTCTCACAATCACTAGCCCTTGTCTGTGTAAAAAACTGGCTGGATGGCAGGGCCCAGATAGTGGTGGGGAATGGAGTTAAATCCAGTTGGAGGCCAGTGACAAGTAGTGGCCCAAGGGCTCAATGCTTGCTCCAGTTCTGTTCAATATCTTTATCGATGATCTGGATGAAGGGCTTGAATGTACCCTCAGTAAGTTCACAGATGACACTAAGCTGGAAGGAAGTGTTGATCTGCTTGAGGGAAGGAAGACTCTGCAGAGGGACCTGGATCGATGGACTGAAGCCACCTGCATGGAATTCAACAAGGCTCAATGGTGGGGTCCTGCACTTGGTTCACAAAAACCCTGTGCAGTACTCCAGGTTTGGGGATGACTGGCTGGGAAGCTTCCTGTCAGAGAAGACCTGGGGATGTTGGTCGATAGCAGCTGAACAAGCTGTTGGTTGAAGCCAGCAGTGGCCCAGGTGGCTAAGAAGGCCAGTGGCATCTTGGTCTGTATCAGAAACAGCGTGGTCATCAGGACCAGGGAAGTGATTGTGCCCCTGTATTCAGAACTGGTGAGGTCACACCTGGAATCCTGTGTTCACTTTTGGGCCCCTCATTACAAGAAGGACATTGAGGGGCTGGAGACTGCCCAGAGAAGGGGAACAGAGCTGGGAAAGGGGCTGGAGAACAAGTCTTATGAGGAACGGCTGAAGGCCTGAGGACTGTTTAGGGTGGAGAAAAGTAGGCTGAGGAGTGATCTTATCACTGTCTTCAACTACCTGAAAGGAGATTGTAGAGAGGTGGGTGTTGGTCTCCTCACCTCAGCTGGGTACCATTCACTGTGACTGCTGGCTGGGCCCCTGTTTTGGTGTTCTAACAAACTCGTGCTCTAATGACTTCCTTGGATGCTCTAAGGACAGCTTCTGGGGCTGCTCTAATGAACTCTGTCCTTATTATGCCCAGGCCCTTATTACCTCGTTAGCAGCTACCCTGGTGATTGGCCACTTCCAAAGGTCTTGCAGCTGCTGCAATCAGGCCCAAGTCAGCTGACCACAAATTATCTCTTATCTAGCAGCCTACAGGGGCCTATAGTAGACACCAAACAGAAGGTTCCTTTTGATGCCTCTTTCTTATATTCTGACCCACAAGCTTTGTTCCTGTTCATAGCTCCTCTTCAAAGACAGCTCTTCACGCTCTGTCCATTTCCTGATATTGATATAGAGGGCAGTGCCTCTGCTCCTCCTTCCCTGTTTGTCCCTTCTGAACAGACTGTAGCCATCGATAGCCACACTCCAGTCATGGAATTTGTCCCACCAAGTTTCAGTAATAGCAATTAGGTCGTAGCTTTCTAGCAGCACAGTAGCTTCCAGCTCCTCCTGTTTGTTGTCCAAGCTGTGTGCACTTGTGTAGAGGCCCTGCAGTTGGGCTGTTGGGCACATTGTTTTGTGGAATCAAACTCCATAACTCAAAATGGGTTATAAAGCAGGTATGTTTATTTCCAGTGCTGGGGTGCAAGGGGGTTCTCCTCCTAGCTTGCACACCATATAGCTTAACAATCAGCTACTTATAGTGTAAAGACATGCATAGGTATAAGCCTCTACTACATATTCATACCCTATCCCCGATTCGTATTATAATTAGTTCTGGAAAGTTCGCTCCAGTCTTGCGTCTGTGTAGTGCCTCCTGGTGGTTGTGGACCAGGGTCTTAGGGATGAAGTAGGAAGTCTTCCTTAGGATGAGTATATTTCTTTTTGAACTTTGCGCAGACTCAGTCTCCTCTGGCTGTTTTCAAACTCCTGAACCAAATGCAGCCAGCTTTCTGTATTCCAATGCCTACTTATCAGTAAACTTCTGCTAGATGGCTCCTTCATTATCAACTTCCAAGGTCTTCAAGGCGAACAACGCCAAGCTTTAACAAACGCTCCTAGCCCCCCTTGTCTGCTTTCACACATCAGTTCCCCCCTGTTTTTTTAACATGGGCAAATTCATTTGCCAACTGTGTAATTTATCTCTCAAAGGGGAATAGTATGATATTTTGTTGGAAAATTTCCCTCTTGATGCATTCTCATGGGCACTAGACATAGAAGTCAAAATTGTTAGACGTTGTAGCATTCTCCAATTCCAAATAAATAACATAGCGGAGAAAACAAAGCTAACAAAAACTAGCATCCAAAGGACAATAGTGGGGTGACAACTTATTTAGAATGCTAGACATAGTAGGGGACCAACCAAACAACACGTCCCTCCAATGATGGTTCATGTCTTCTTTTAGGACCCCCTTTCTTTCCTCTGTGTCATGGTGGACTGTTATCAGGGTCTTGTCCTGCTTTCCTGGACCTCGTCCAGAATTACAATCAAGTCCTGATGTTTCATTAACTGTTTCATTAATCATTTTACCAATGTAAGATTCATTCCAATAGGTACTGGTGATAATTTGTGAAATATTGTATATTTCTCTTATAATTAAGGCGGCCACTGATTGCATCCATAATTCTGCCTGTATACAACTGAGGGCCAAAGAAACATTTTCTTGGATCACAAGTGCATTTCCTATTAATTCATGGTCTTGTTCCTCCACCTTTTCCCACTTTGGTAACATTTCTGATAGTCAATTCCATTTAGGACCTACAATTCTGTCTCCAACACTCTGATTAGGCCCCTTTGTGTTCTGCCCCTGAAGGGCACTTGTTTTCGCAGCCAGGTTGTCCATCCCTTGAAGGATGTTTTTAGGAAATGAGAGCATGCTGGTTGAATTTCAGAAATATCAGTTTGCATTAGCAGTTCAACACATTTAAGAGACCATTCTGGGTTGAACAGCATTTGCTGTTGGCCTGTATTTCTGATTATATACAGATCAATCTCATAAATTCTGAGTTGTAACAGACTTAGCCTGTTGTAATAGGCCCAGAGACAAACCACCTTAACGGTTTGTACTAATGTAAAATTATGCCAACAGTCTAATTCATTGGAAATACAGGTCTTTGTATTCTTATCTGTAGGTGTAGTTGAGATAGTAATTTGGGATGCCTTTTTATTGATAGTCCCATTAACGATTCGGCATCCTACTTTGATTTCTCCTCCTACAGTCCCCTGAAGTTGCTGAATCCCCTGTTCTCTATCCACATTCCATTCTTGCCTCACTTATACTTGATTTTCATGCATAACCACAGTTGATAGATTTAAAACCTTTTGATTCAGAATATTTCCCAGGGCTCCAGTATACCAAATAAAAGTTTGAGACCAAGGCCACTCAGTATTCTTTTGGCTAGAGATGCCTTTCCCTCCTTGGATTATAACTATAATGATGAGAAAAATAATTTTCCTGCTTGGACTTGCGTGAGCCTTCATGGAGATCTATGTGCCTTTTTCACTTGGGTGCAATGGATCCATGCACTCTGCTCCTTGATTTAGATTGCTGTGAAGGAGGTAAGAGCATCTGGAATGGTCCTTCTCACTGTGTTTCCAGAGTCCTCTCTGCAAGAGACTTTACATATACATAATCTCCAGGTCGTATGCTATGTACAGGTTCATCCAAACCCCTACTTCGCATCTCAACCTCATGTTTTTCAGGCTTTTGGAGCTGTTTGTCCAATGCCACCATGTAGGAAGTCATGATTTAATACGCAAGTAGTGACTGATCTGTTGTACTACTGAGATAAAATGTGGTCCCCTATCAGGAGACATAGTTGCTGGAACCTAAAAGCATAGTATTATCTCCTGTATTGATGTTCTGGTTATCTCCTTGTTCTAGTAGGGAATGCCTCCGTCCAACCTGAAAAGGTACCAGTTAATACCAATAAGTATCAACATCCCCCCTGTCTTGGGAGTTCCGAAAAATCAATCTGCCATTTTTACCCAGGCCCATTGCCTCTTCCAATAAGGCCCATTTCTGGTTTGTGGTAATTTTGAGATTAGTCTGGAGGCAAAGGTCACACTGCTGAGCCACGTCTCACAATGGTGTATAAATTTCTAGCTGCAATCCCTTTAATTAGGTGTTTATATAAAGCTTCTGCCTTCTCGTGTCTCTTCCTGTGTTCTTCCCTCATAAAAAGCCATGTTAAATAAGGGGGAATGATTAGCTTCCCTAGTGGAGTGAGGACCCACCCCTCTTTACTATATGACCCTTCCTCAGGTCTATTATAAATTTCTGATTATCTGATGTTCCTTGGTATATTCTGGCTTACCTTCTACGGAGATTCACCTGTCAGGGATCAAAGCCCCTTTTGTTTTAACTCGCCTTTGGCTGCCAGTTTTGCCTCTTTGTCTGCCAGCTCATTTCCTCTTCCCAATTCCAAATTCACTTTCTGGTGCGCCTTGATGTGTGTGAGTGTTGCTTTCTCAGGTAGCTGGACTGCTTCCAGCTGCATGCTTGATGTTTTTGGCCTGGCATGTCTTTTATTGAGGGAGGCAAAAGTAGGCATCCTTCAGGTCTAAAACAGTAATCCAGGTTAGTTCAGGTATTAATACAGTTAACAGTGTATATGGAGTTGCCTCCACTTGGTAAAGGTTTTTGTTATTTTATTTACAGCCCGTAAGTCCTGGGCACATCGGTGGCCCATACCTCAGGGTATATCTGGTTCGTGATTTCTTCTCTGATTTTTCCTTCTGTGGGAACACTGACTAAGGATAAACCCATCATTTGCATATACTGCTGGTCATTTACCTCCAGAGTAATCTCTCCCTTTTCAAATTTGATTATTGCACCCAATTGTTCTAATAAATCTCTCCCCAAAGGTGGCTTCGGGGAGTTGGGCATATACAAGAATCTGTGGATGCCCCATTGTATTCCCAGTTTATATCTTAGAAGTTCACAAAAATACACCTTTTCACTTTGGCCAGTTGCCCCTTTTTCCACGATGTAGTCATTTCCTAGGGACATCAAAGCTTAGTTCAAAACTGAATACGCTGCATCTATGTCAACTAAAATTCTATTTTCTTCTCCTCTTTCCCTGGCTTCATTATAACTAGTGGATCTGCTAGAGTTTATTCCCCAGGTCCCCATCAGTCTTCCTTCACGTGAGCCACTATTCCTCTTTTAGACTTGCCCAAACCAAAAACCTAGTTGTTGCATTCCTACCCTTGACCCAAGTTCCAGCAATTTTGCAGCACATTATATCCCTCAGTCAATTTAGGAATTCAGATGGTGATTTAGAGGGAATTTGTTTACTTATTTGGGAATGGCCCTTTTCATTCCCTTTGAGATTTACTCCTGATATACCTGTAATATTTCTACATGTTTAGATCTGTCTGGATCCCACATTGGGTCTTGGATGGGAAATACACTTTCCAAATGCCCTACAGTTTTACAATCAGTTTTGTTTGGTTTTGTTGGGTTTTTTTAGTTTGGTTTTGTTTGTTTGTTTGTTTGTTTTTTCTCTTTATCGTCTAGTTCTTCCCAGAGAGGTGCCTGTAAAACTGTCAAAGCAGACCTCTCCCTGATGCAGGAAGATACCAGGCTATTCGGAGGGGACCCGTCCGAGCCCATATCCCATTCCTGTGAACAAGGGGGAGGCTTAAGCAAATCAGATAAATCTTGTTCTGCTGTCCAGTGAATTTTATGTATTCTAGTGCACCCTTGCTCAATACTGCACGTCATGCAACACCGCCTCAGTTTACCTTTAAATTGTTATTTTCCCACTCAAGGGCGAGTACCATAGGGTCCTGTGGGGGCAAAATCCCACTGTCCCTTTGCCACTCCAGATGGTTTCGGAGGGTGAAAAACACTTCATTCTACTTTCCCTCTCTTTCAAAACAACATTAGTTGTAAAATGGTACTGAAATCCTCTTCTTACTAATTGAGCCTCCGACTACCCCCACCAATTCTTTCCAGTGCTGTAATATGCATCCAAATGGGTTGCCCGAGGAAATTCTTGCTCGGTTTTGCCCCCATTATACTACCTTCTGACTCTACCTTTCTCCAACTTCCACAAACCATTTAAACACTTACAAATGTCCTGTCTCTAAGTTCTCAGGGACTTCCCACAATACTAGCAACAACAATTCCCATCTAGAGATTACAGACACTCAGGACAATAGAGTGATCCCAACCTAGCTGCATAGCACAATAAAACTTTATGGTAGTCCAAACATCAAATCTGATTCATTCCCACAGCCTGCAGAATTCTGCCCCGCCCTGTCCATGCAAACCTTTTGATTTTACACTTTCAAATTATTCTTTTTTTCTCACACAGAACACTTAACTCACATTCTGGGAGGGGAAAGGTTAACTCGCACACACGGCACCTAACTCACATAACTCGCATACCAGGAAGGTGGGGGAAAGAGAGAGAGGCACTCTCAGCTGCTTCTCCCCTTCTCCCGTTTTTCTCCTTCGTTTTTTTTTTTCTTCTTCTATGTTAGGTATTTTAAAATTTCATCCTTTGCAGCCTTCCATTCCAAAGGTCGGAGGTAAATATACCCATTTGCCGGCTCAGTGGACGTTTGGAATTAAAAGGCTTCATAGGTGCATTCCTAGGATCAAGACAAACAGGGCTTCTAAACAATTTGCAAGTGTTTCAACATTTTGAGCTCAGTCTGCCTCTGGCTCCTGTCTATGGAGGAAGAACGTCCCCTGGTAAGCTATCCCTCTCAATTCTGCTGGTACTCTGTTATACGTGAAACAATTCACAGATTATACTTATGACATAAAACACACAACGTATAGCAGTGGTCACTCGCTTCGTTTGTCTCCGGCTGCTTCCTTCACAGGAGAGCAGAACCACGAATCGGAACTCCGCCCTCACTTTGTGCTCAATTGCACATCTCACGCAACCGTGCACTCACATACAAACACTCCACAACATATGAGAAGTTTAAAATGAGCTCTTAACGATGTTAAAATATACACGGTACCGATACTGAAGATTTGCAACACATGTAGAAGATGATAGCTATCTCATATGCAGCACTCCTGCTTCCTCAGCAAGGAGTACCCAATTCATAATAATACTATATACTATAATAATATTATCTTATCTATAATACCATAATCCCTCACCCTGCATCTCCATCTATCGAGAATCTTGGGATTATATTTTACCTGGTGCTTTGCTATCACAGCAGGGAGCACCCATACCAGACCATAGCAGCGAATTCGCTATTTTACCCACGGGCGGGCAGTGCCACCTCCTCACCCGGCGCAAGTAGGGGATTCATATCCCTCCTCATGGACTTATGAGGTCTCGGAAAAGTGACCCTAACCCTTCGTCATCACCTGAGGCGTCCCATCCACGATTTACAGACTCGTCCCCTTTGTCTCCTGCAGGTACATCCAAATTATCATACATAAATCACATACCTGGCCAGCCCGCTAAAGGGCCATCTCTCCCCTCGCAGCAATTTGGTAGAGATGGGATATTCTCTGGAGAAATAGCTTACTGGGGCGCGCCTTAGAATGTCCCACTCCCCACCGATCCTGCAGCCGGGCAGAGACGGTGTCCCTCTGGCTCAGTCTCAGTCTCCTCTGGCTGTTTTCAAACTCCTGAACCCAATGCAGCCAGCTTTCTGCATTCCAACGCCCACTTATCAGAAAACTGCTGTTAGCTGACTCGTCATTATCAACTTCCAAGGTCTTCAAGGCGAATAATGCCAAGCTCTAAGGAATACTCCCAACCCCCCTTGTCTGCTTTCGCTCATCAGCATCGCATTCTTAGTGGAACACCCCGTATTTCCTTTAAGGTGTTTTGAGGAAGTTTCCTTCCTAACTCCTACTACCTCAGGAGAACCCCCCTCATTTTGACAGGACTTCAGCTGTGCCGCGGCATCTACAGCATGCCCTGGGGCAGCAGATGGAGGGCCCATCCCAGCACCCCATCCCTCCAGCCATTATGTGCCCTCCCACTGCTTGTCACAGGCAAGCCTGATATTATCCCACTTCCCCTTCACATCTAGTTTAAAGCCCTATGAATGAGCCCTGCAAGCTCCTGAGCAAAGACCCTCATCCTCCCTTGATAAAGGTGGCTCCCATCTGATACCTGTGAGCCTGGTGCTATGTAGACCATCCCACTGTCAAAAAACCCAAAGTTGTTACAGTAGGCTGTACTAGACTGGGGAATTTCCTACCGATATCCCTAACCCGGGCACCTGGGAGGCAACAGGCTTCCCTATGAGTGGGGGCTTCTCGACATATGAGACCCTCTGTTCCTCTCAGCAGGGAGTCTCCTACAACTATGGCTCGCCTTTTCCTCCTTGTGGCGGTTGTAGTAATATGGGAGGAAGGCTGTTCTGGTCTTGGCCCCTCCTCTGGTGTAGATGAATTGTCACCCACATCGTCCTCTGGTCAGTCCTCCACGTCTAGAGGCCTCATATCTATTGTGGAGAGGCACCTGGGGAGGCATGGGCAATGAGGGGGTTATTTTTCTTCCCCATTGGACTTGCTTCCACTTGCTGCTTATAAATATGTTTAGCAACTATGCCCTGGTGAGGGGAGGATACCAAATCCCTTTGATCAGGGGCTTTTTCCAGTGGCTGTCTCTCTTCCTGTATCAGGGAGTTCAGGATGTGATTCCATCAGTGGATCTCTTGCTCAGACTCCCTGATGCTCCTTAGCCTCTCTACTTCCTCTTGCAGCTCTGCCACCAGGCCAAGGAGATCATCCACCTGCTCGCACCTTACACAGATGTACCCCTGCTGCTCCTTAGCCTCTCTATTTCCTCTCGCAGCTCTGCCACCAGGCCAAGGAGATCGTCCACCTGCTCGCACCTCACACAGATGTACCCCTGCTGCCCTCTGTTTCCAGTGCAAACTGGTGGCACTCCATGCAGCCAGAGTCCTGGACGGCTGTGCGTTTCCCTGGAAGTTTGACCTGGACTGATGTGTTCCTTCTGGCAGGTGCAGAGGATTCAGCCTCTCGCAAGGTGGATACCATGGCTGAGCTCCCTCTCACCGACTGAACTCACCTCCTGAGCACAGAGACTGTGCCCTCTCTGTGCAACCTACCTTCACGAAGTGCTCTTGCAAACTGACGAGCCCACCCTTCTGACGAGCCCCGCTCCTGTTTGCCCACTCATGTTCACTGTGTTCCTAAGGGGCCGTTTAAATCTCCCGCGGCTGCTTCCGGGACTGCCCCCCTGCATCAGTTGCAACATGCGCTAGAGAGCATGTTTGGACTTGTCTAGGGAGGAGGGACATGCCTGAGCCTGTTACCTGTCCCCCACACCTGATCCGTTGAGGGGCAGGGACAGAGAGTTTAACCCCCCCCCCCCCCCCAAAGGCCTGCAATGCTCTCTCTGTGCAACTCTCTGTAACTTCGTCTCTGTTTGGTCTGTTTGTCTTGTCTCTCTCTGTTTGTCTGTTTTCTCTCTCTGTGCAACTCTCTCTGCTTCCTCTGTTTGTCTGTTTTGTCTTGTCTCTGTGTTGTTTGTCCCTCTCTGTCTTGTCTCTTGCTTGTGTGTTGTATGTGGACACCCACCATCTTCTGTACCCACCGGACAAAGAAACATGTGCTGGTACATGTGGAGCTCCTAAGGTGGTGGCTATCTCTCATCTCTTGCAACTATTTGTCTCTTGTAACTTGATGAGCAAAAGCATACAGGGGGTTTGGGAATGCTCACTGGAACTCGTGCTGCTCATTAGCAAAGGCCTTGAAAGTTGATAACAAGGGGAACTAGCTTGCAGAAGTTTACTGATAAGCAGGGACTGGAATGGGGGCTCTAGCAGAAAGCTGGCTGCACCTGGTTCAGTAGTTTGAAAACAACCAGAAGGGGACTTTTCGAGGGAAAAAAAGTTCATCCTGAGGAAGACTGATGACTTCATCCCAGAGGCTCCAGCCCACGACCACCAGGAGGTGCTGTGCAGGTGCAAGACTGGAGAGAACCTTCCAGAACTAATTATAATACAAAGCAGGGAAAAGTTATGAATATGTAGTAGGTGCTTATAACTATGCATGTCTTTACACTATAAGTAGCTATTGTGAAGCGTTGCCACTGACGGGCTGTTTCGGTCATTTTTGTGGCTGCGGCTCTTCCTGTCTGTACTCTGTCCCGTGTGGGTTGTTTGATCAGTTGAATCCAGTGTAATCGGTTGAATCCAGTGTTTTAAGGGAATGTGTCTTATTTAGTAAAAGATATAGTGTACTGAGGAGAACCATTATACATTCTGAGGGCCTGAAAGATATGGATGATATCTTGTTGGCCGCTGAATCTGTCGAATTACTAGTAGCGGCCTATTCCCATATGGAGCAACAATTAGAACGAAGCAGGCTGAAGATAGCCCAAGATAAAATACAGCAAACTTTTCCCTTTAAATACTTGGGGTTTCAACTATATCCTAAGTATTTTGCACCACAAAAAATTGCCCTTTCAGTACAACACCTGACAACCTTAAATGATTTTCAGAAACTTTTGGGTGATATCAATTGGATAAGGCCATTCCTGAAACTTACCACTTCAGACCTTAGCCCTTTGTTTAAAATATTGGAAGGAAAACCTGATCCTAATTCTCCTCGTAAATTGACAAAAGAAGCCTCTCAAGCCTTGGCAAAAGTTGAGAAGGCCATGGCAGATGCGAGATTGACTTACGCTGATTTAACTAAGCCTTGGGAATTACTTATTCTTCCCACTAAGTTGTCTCCCACCGGGGTATTGTATCAAGACGGAATCCTCTGTTGGATTCATGGCAGTCACAGTCAAAATGTTGCCCTAAAATCATATCCCCATAAAATTGCAGAGTGTGTACAACAAGGGCGAAAATTAAGTATAACTTATCTTGGAAAAGAACCAGCTAAAATAGTCCTGCCTTATAAACCAGATCAAATTACATGGCTGCTCAATATGATGGATGAGTTTGCTTTATCCCTTGCAAATTTTCCAGGGGAAATATCTAGTAAATATCCATTGAACAAATTACTTAGCTTCGCCACATACCATTCTATCGTTTTCCCAACGATTGTAAAACAAGCACCTCTAAAAGACGCTTTGACTGTGTATACTGATGGTTCTTCAAATGGTTGCGCTGTGTTATTAGCACCACCTAATCATTATGTTTGGATGTTACAGGACGTATCTGCACAAATGGCTGAATTATATGCTGTCTATCAAGCCTTACTAAAATATGCTCAGCCTTTGAATATCATCACGGATAGTCTATACATTGTGCAAGCTTTGTATATGCTTGAAACAGTACCAATCATAAATTCTAAAGTGACTTTTATCCAACAGCATTTGAGCCTTATACAATCCCTGTTGTTACAAAGGGATTGTCCAGTTTTTGTGGGACACATTCGTAGTCATTCTAACCTGCCTGGTCCTATGGCACAAGGTAATCAAGCAGCTGATAATTTGATGAAACCACAAGTATATAACATATCCAAAGCCACACACCTACATGAATCACATCATTTATCAGCTTGAACTTTAAGGAAAATGTGTAGTATTACTCGAGAACAAGCGCGATCAATAGTTAAGAACTGTCCCTACTGTGCTCCATTATTACCTGCCCCTCAATATGGTATCAACCCTAGGGGCTTATTACCTAATGATTTATGGCAAATGGATGTCACTCATATTCCAGCCTTTGGAAAACTTTCGTATGTTCATGTCACCATAGATACTTTCTCACATTTTTCCGTGGCATCTGCCTTGTCAGGAGAAAAATTATCACATGTATGCACTCATTTACTCCATTGTTTTAGTGTCCTGGGAATCCCAAAAACGATTAAAACTGATAATGGCCCTGCCTACACCAGTCAAGGATTCAGAACCTTTTGTCAGCAATTTTCCATCCAACATAAGACAGGTATTCCATATAATCCACAAGGGCAAGGAATTGTTGAAAAGTATAATCATCTTTTGAAAATTCAAATTAATAAAATAAAGAGGGGGACATGGGGGGTAAAGGATACCCCATTTTCTTTATTATCACATGCCCTATTCGTCCTCAATTTTTTAACGTTGGACGAAGATGGTCAATCTGCTGCTGACAGACAGTGGAATCATAAAATTAATATTAAGCCTGAGGTATACTGGAAAGACCCAATGGATGGAAAAATGCGTGGTCCTGATCCGGTACTGATCTGGGGCAGAGGGTATGTTTGTGTTTTTCCTACAGACGAAACTTCGCCATGGTGGATTCCGGAAAGGTGCGTCCGACATGCCAAAAACAAGAATGGGGAAACTACGGCGACGAATGCAGAGGCTGTCGTTGAGTAGAGACTGGGAGACGAGGATTCAATTGTTAGCAATGTTGCTGAGCACCCTATGGCTGTTACAACGCGGATGTAAGGCAGAAACATATTGGGCATTTGTTCCCAACCCTCCTGTTATCCATCCAGTTACATGGGAAGAACCAACAGATATTCCCATATATAATAATCAGACTATGTTTATGGGACAATATTCTGATAAACATATTGTGATCTTTTCAGCAAGTTTTAACTTTTCTGGAAGATTAGATGGCAATCCAATGTGCTTTCAAATCCATCGTACCGAATCATCATGTGAGGAAGTGATTATCCAACATGACTGGGACACTAATGTGTCGGCAGGAATTCATTGGGCCTTAGATTTTTATTATCCAAATCTTAAGAATGGAAACAAAGGTCCTGGAACACCCCCACCACATATTTCCCCATACCGAAGTATATCTCCTCCAAGGATGGACTTTGCACCATCTTGGAGAATGTGTTATGCCAATGAAACAACGTGTTCTAATACGTCCCTATGTGACTGGAACATGATTAATAGGCAATCGAGGCCAATAAATCTAGTCTCCCGAATATGGACAAAAAATAATCGAACATTTTATTCCAACTTATGGAAGGCTGTTGCTGCCTTGGGAAAAATTAAAGCAAAAAAACTGAACATCACATGGATCCAAATGGGATCAGTATGGGCAATGGAAGAAACGCAAAATGTCACTGAATTCTATATGCGGGCTTGTGTTCCAGAACCTTATGCGTTCTTAAGCGGAATGTTGATCATTGTTAACGATACAGTTAATTGTACCAACTGTCAAATCTCTAATTGTATAAACAGTACCAGTGATTCCTTTTTATTGGTAAAACAACCTGATTATGTATATTTACCTGTCAATTTATCACAAAATTGGTACGCTGATAGAGGATCGGAAATATTAGAAAAAGCGACGCAGCAGCTAATGTACCGGCATAAGAGAATGATTGGGCTAATAATAGCAGGAATTGCTGCCCTATTCGCTGCTATTACTGTAACAACAGTGGCTTCTATTTCCTTGACCACCAGTATTCAAACAGCTGCATATGTCAGTGAGTTATCTATAAACATATCAAAGGCATTTCAGAGTCAAATGAATTGGGATGAAAAAATAGAATTACGCTTAAATTCGCTTAAGGACACTGTTGGTGTTTTGGGAAGACAATTGCAGGTTTTAGCGACCCGAGAATCCCTTTTGTGTCATGCAGAATATCGTACTATTTGTGTAACTCCAGTAGAATATAATTGTACTATATTTTCATGGGATAAAATCCAAAGTCACTTACAAGGCATTTGGAATAATGCTAACACTTCTCTGGATTTGGATAAATTAAAACAACATATTCAAGATATGTTAAACTCTCATAAGATAGATCTATCAGTAGCCAAGCAGACAGAAACCTTTGTTAATGCTTTGAAATCTGCCTTTCCATCTTTTGAATCTTTTAAACAAGGGATTTATGGCTTAATAATAATTGCTATTATAATTCTTTTGGGACTACTTGTCTGTCTATACATCTTAAGGCTTATCATAAAACAGTTTCGACAAATAATCGTGGACATGAGAAAAATGAAATTGGAACACATTAAAGATAAGCCGATTCCGCTTTCAATTTAAAAAGAAAGGGTGAAATGAGGAGAACCATTATACATTCTGAGGGCCTGAAAGGGTCAAAAGCAGAATGATGAAGCCAGAGGCCTAGAGAGCAGTGTTCTGTAGGGCCTGGAAGGGTCAATAACAGAACACTGTGCTGAGATCAAAAGCCGCTCCTCCTGGAAGGGAGGATGTGGGCACAAAGGTTCTTGGCAATATAATGGGTTTCTCCCCATTCCAGGGCCCAAGTTAAATGTATACACTCCAGGAACACCTGCAGATTTAGTTAAGGATGTTATGTGAACTCTGGCCAGACACGTAGACCCTTGTTTGTAGAACTTATAGAGCCTGCTTTCTCACGACAAGAAGAGTAATAAAGTATGTAAATAGTGCATGCAAGCACGATGTTATCTTAACTAGAAGCACTTAATAATTGTCCAAAGAGGAACCAGAAGAGTATAAAAACTCCGTTTGGAGAATAAAATATCGCTACTTGCCACCAGAGCAGTAGTCCTTCTGTCTCTTTAAGGCGTCCCTGTGAGCTGGTCTCTGTCAGTGTACACCTCTACCTCTGAGTGATTTTGAATTACTCTGGTGCCATGCTGAGAAATAGAACTCACTTTCTTTTAAAGTGGACTGCGGCAGTCTATGTCCTCCTCTTTTTACATCTGCACACTTTCTTTTCTTGTCTTATACCAGTACTGGCAGTTCTAGTTTTAGCACTGAGTAGTAGGAATGCCCATTTTGGCATCAGTCTTCATTTAGACTGCAGTTTACCATAAGCTGGTCTTTGTTGCAAGGAAAGTAAGCAGGAACTGTTGTCAAGAATACCAAGTGCCAAAGAGTGTCAGTTATAATCAGAACCTGGGTTTTTCACATATGGCACCCAAAACTATCAGATAATGATGATCATAATCTTCTATTTAAGTTCTTTGTAAAATGGTAGTAATACTTGCTTATGGCAAATATGAGAATAAATGCATTAATGGTTGCGAAATACTCAATATAATTACAAGTGCTGCATCTCAAGGGTTTGTATAGTGAATAAGTTGTGGAGGCATACATCAAGTTTTTACAATGTTTTGTGTTTTCCTGCTTGCTGTCAGTACTGTCCAAATTGTGTGAAGACACTGTATATTTAAAAGCAAACTAACTCCAAGTCTAAGTCAATGTTGTATCTCCATATTCACATATTAAAATGGCTTTACCGCCTTACAACATAGCTGCTAAACATATTTATAAGCATATAACTTAATCTCAAAATGTTTAATATATGCTTATATATAAAAGTTAGCCATCTGAACTTCATTAAAACAAAGCCATTAAAAATAGAGAAGGATGGCGAGAAACAAAGACAAAACTAAAAACACCTTCCCCCATCCACTTCTTCCCAGTCTCAACTTCAATCTCTTGTTCCTGACTCTTCTATCCCCTGTCACTTTAACCTGCAGAGCGGTTAAAGGGAATGGGGGTTGTGGTCAGTTTGTAATACTTCTCTGCTGCTCCTTCCTCCTCACGCTCTTCCTCTACTCCAGTGTGGGGTATGCAGTCCTTCACAAACTACTCCACCATGGATCTTTTCCATAGGGTACAGATGTTACAATAAACGAGCAATGATTCACACCTCTAGGAGGACTTGTTCATTGACTCCAGGGCTCCCCTTCGCCAACAAGTGGCGCCCGAAAGGTAGAACATAGCGAAAAGTAAAACGGGTGAATCTTTGATGATGAATCCTAGCGAAAAGCAGTAAGGATGCCGAACCCTAACGAAAAGTGGAAATGGTTAAAAGCAGGAATCCCTAGCGAAAAGCTGAAACCCCTAGCGAAAAGCTGAACCCCTAGCGAAAAGCTGAAATCCCTAGCGAAAAGCTGAACCCCCTAGAGAAAAGCTGAACCCTAGTGAAAGCTGAACCGATAGCGAAAAGCTGAGCTGTTAGCTTCAGGTTTCGGAGGGAAGGCTGTGGGGAGCCGGCAGAGATATTGGCCACGAGTCAGCGACTGTGGACTGAGTCGCTACCTTTCCTCTGCTTTTCTTGCTTGCAGACATGGAATTTGACTATGCTGCAGCACAAAAACTGCTATTAGGTATTCTCGCTAAGCGAGGTGAAGCAGTTACCAAAAAGGCGTTAGTTAGGTAGAAAATAGGGACACTTTACTGATCCGCACACGATGTTTTTTGTTACGGAGTGGCAAGATTATGGAGAAACGTTGTGGCAAAAGACTATATCAGGAACAGACAAGGGTGAAAAGGAAGTTAAAGCTGTTCGGGGGAACTGCACGATCACGAAAAAGGGCAAAGAGCCTTTTGGGGGCTGTGGGGAAACTTGGCGGACTGTCGTTAATGCTTTACAAGCGCTGAAGGCGGAGTCAAAAGTTGCCGCTGCCGCTGTGCGTGCCATAGTCCCCCCCAATCCCCCGGCTGAAACTCATCCTACCACGACGAGTCGCATGAGTGCTTTCTTTGGGGTGGGCCAGAATTACCCAATGAAAGGAATGACTGGGAAAGTTTGTACCAGCGTCCACGAGCTCTTAAATCCGTCTGTAAAAAAGGGGAATGCGTCTGAGGACCTAGACGAGCCCATTGCGTCAACACACTCTAAATAACGCCTCTGAGGAGTTGAGGTGAGCAGCTGAGGATTTTAGAAAAATGGGTTGGCGTATGACCAAAGAAGAAAACTCATGTGGCTTCATTGACACAGCTCTCCTCACCCCTCCTGGGTCAGTGGACAATAAGATGGAGAATGGGGAGTAAAGCCCCTCCCACTGTAGGGGAAGATCAGGTACCTGAGGAACCTGAACATATATAAGTCTGTGGGATCTGATGAGATGCATCCCAGAGTCCGAGGGAATTGGCTGACGTAGTTGCCAAGCCACTCTCTGTGGAAGAATGGCTCATGATTTAATAGCAGTGAACAACGCTACTTGTGGGAATCCCCTCTAAGAGAGGGCATGAACTGCCCACAAAACTGCTGGAAACAGAAGCTGCGGCAATGCTACTTGCGGGAATCCTCTCTAAGAGAGGGCATGAACTGCCCGCAAAACTGCTGATAAAACTTCTACATTTAGGTAGAAAATAGGGACACTTTACTGATCCGCACACGATGTTTTTTGTTACGGAGTGGCAAGATTATGGAGAAACGTTGTGGCAAAAGACTATATCAGGAACAGACAAGGGTGAAAAGGAAGTTAAAGCTGTTCGGGGGAACTGCACGATCACGAAAAAGGGCAAAGAGCCTTTTGGGGGCTGTGGGGAAACTTGGCGAACTGTCATTAATACTTTACAAGCGCTGAAGGCGGAGTCAAAAGTTGCCGCTGCTGCTGTGCGCGCCATAGCCTCCCCCAATCCCCCAGCTGAAACTCATCGCACCACGATGACTCGTATGAGTGCTTTCTTTGGGGTGAGCCAGAATTGCCCAATGAAAGGAATGACTGGGAAAGTTTGTACCAGCGTCTGTGAGCTCTTAAATCTGGCTGTAAAAAGGGGGAATGCGTCTGAGGACATAGACGAGCCCATTGCGTCGGAGGCGCCCGATGTTCACCCATCAGAGGGCGGAAGTGCAATGACACAGGAACCGGAAGTGTCCACAGTAGCTGGCTGCACTGATAAAGTGTGGGGTGGACCAAACTGTCGGGCTAAATTATACCCACCTCTTCCTCCCCATCCCGAGACCGTTGCATTACCAAAAAAAGTAGCGAGGAGTCAGAGGAGGGAGAAGATGGCGTGGTAGAGGAAATGCCAGGTAACTCCACTGAACTTAAAGAGTTACAAAAACAGGTAGAATCAACCATGCAAACTCTTCAGGAAAGAATTGAAAAGTCCCTTCGTTCGTTAGAAGATCGTATAAAAAAATCCAGAAGTTCCAGGGTCCGTTGTCCCTGCCTCCTCAATTAGAGAGATGATTGATAAGCCTTGTGTGCCAATGACACCCTCGGCACCTTCAGTTTATCCCCCACAATATGCCGAGCCTTTATGTTGGCCAAGGACCGGTAACAGGTGGTCTGGAGTTATTCAAGATGCTCTCTTAGATGGGGATTGGCAGCTAGCAGGCTCCCTTGCTTTGCCGATTGTATTTAATGCAAATAACCCACAACCTAATTTCGAGCAGCATGACTGGAAAATTCTACAGCAAATAAAGAAGGTGATAAAGGAGGGAGGAATAAAATCTGAGGAAGCGAGATCTGCATTAGATTGGATACATACGGCTGATGTTAATTCCCCCATAGATTGTAGTAACATCGCCAGACTGCTTCTCACACTGTCGCAACAAATTCTATGGGAAAGGGAGTGGTCTCGTCAGGCTGCCCTAGAGGCGGCACGACCAAGAGCTCCCAATGATCCTTTAGCAGGAATAACCGCAGAGATGATTACTGGACAAGGGGCATACTCTAACATGGCCCAACAGTTGAATTATCCAGTAGCCTTGCATCATCTGGCTGCAGCCACTGCTCGGCAAGCATACTATGCATTACCAGGGGAAGATCCATCGCCCACCTTCACTAATGTGAAACAGGGACTCACAGAGCCATATACTCATTTCTTCGACCGATTATTAGCAGCGTTAGCAAATCAAACGGGCATGGATGAAGCTGGAAAGCAAAGCATGCTCAAATGGCTTGCTTTCGAGAATGCCAATCCAAAGACAAAAGCGACCTTAGCCACTATCTCTAAATCTTCTGAAGCAGTTGATATGATAGAAGTGGCAAGCAGAGCACAAAGTACCCAGCTAGGAAAAATGATAGCGCAAGCTGTTTCAGATGCCATGCCTCCCATAACCTCCCTTCTAGCCACGGCAATACAAAAGATTGGAGGACTGCCAACACAAAAAGACAGGAGGGTCAGTTTAGGAAGTTGCTATAAATGCGGGAGGAAAGGGCATTCTTGAAAGACACGTACTGCAACTGTGTGGTGTGACCATTGTCAGAAAAGCAATCATGCTGGTGATTTATGTAGGCTGGCAAAAAAAACAGGAAAGCCAGCGCGAAGGGTCTCCGCATGATGACAAAAGTGGTGGGCCTTTAATATCATCCAGCAGTTGTCCCCACCAGCAACTTTCAACCAGTCCTTGGAATACACCTATCTTTGTAATTCCTAAAAAGTCTGGGAAGTGGCGCCTCCTGCACCATCTTCGCAAGGTAAACGATCAGATGTGGCCTATGGGAGCCTTGCAACCAGGTATGCCACTGCAAACGATGTTGCCAAAGGATTGGCACTTATTGGTAATCGACTTGAAAGACTGTTTCTTTACTATCCCGCTGCAACCAGAAGACACCGTTCGCTTTGCCTTCACCTTGCCGTCGATAAACAAAGCCGAACCGGCAGAAAGATTTGAATGGGTTGTCCTCCCTCAAGGGATGAAGAATTCTTCTACCATGTGTCAACTCTTTGTTTCTCGAGCTCTTAAGCCTATTCATAAACAGCTCCCTGATACCCTCATCTATCATTATATGGATGACATCTTGCTTTGTCAGAAGGAACCTATCACAGATATGCTTATTAAATGCTTGGAATCCCAGCTTAATTCTAAGGGCCTCATCATAGCACCCGAAAAAGTCCAATGTCGGGCACCCTAGAAGCATCTAGGATGGACCATCGCCAGTGCGACTGTTAGGCCACAGAAATCGATACTGACACTTAGTGTCAAGGCATTGAACGACGCTCAGAAACTGGTTGGAGACTTACAGTGGATCCACAATATTGCAGGAATAACAAATGAACAACTTGCACCCTTTATGCCCCTCCTCCGTGGGACAGACCCAGGCCAACCCGTCGAGTGGCTTCCGCTGCACCAAGCTGCATTGGAATTTCTGAGTCACAAGATCCTGGAATCCTTTGCTGATCAAATGCTACATGATGTCCCTATAGGACTGTCTATTTGCAATTCACAACATCCTTTTGCCATTCTACTGCAATGGCCCGCCTGGCAAAAAGAAAAAGGGGGAGAGTCCCCTGCCCAAAGGGAGCCAAATGATGCCAGGCAACTGAAAAAATCCTCAAAAGACTTGAATTCTTTAACCTTGCTTGAATGGCTTTTTCCGCCTTATACAGCCCCTAAGAGTGTATGGCAAAGGACTGAGGTTGTCAGTCACCTCGTTGAAAAGGGTAGGCAGCGTTTTAAGGAGATATGTGGTCAGGAACCAGCGTGGATAAGTTTGCCCATAAGAACAGCAGACTTTGAGTGGATATTAAGGAACTCAGAATTCATGCAGACAGCATTGATTGGATTCCAGGGTAAAGTAACAAGCACAGTGCCCACAGATCAGCGCATACAGCTTATCGGACGATATCAATGGTTGGAAAAAACAAAAATAGTACAGCAACCAGTTAAAGAGCAGACTGTCTTTACAGTCGCCGGAAAGAAAAGCAGGATGGTGGTATATGTGTGGAAAATGAATGGACAATGGAACGACCACAGAATACATGGGAATATGACAGATTCTCTCCAAACGCTTGAATTGGCAGCCATAGCCTGGGCTTTGTCTACTTGGCTGCATGTTCCTCTGAATATAGTTTCAGATTCCCAATGTGCTGTGGGAGTAGTACAGAGAATAGAAGATGCTGTTCTCAAGCTACCAGCAAATCAGAGACTTGGTGAACTGTTTTTACAAATCCAAAAGGCGACAGCACTCCGAACACGACCGTGCTGTGCAATACGTATAAGAAGCCACTGCACTACTGTGGGTCTGGGGGAAGGCAACGCTGTTGCTGACTCGTTAGTCAGTATCGCTACCTCAGCCCCGGTCAGCTCCTTTGCCAAGGCAAGAGAGAGCCACGAGATGTTTCACCAGTCTGCCAAAGCGTTAAAAAGACAGTTTGACCTCACTTGGGCAGATGCTCAGGGGATTGTAAGATCCTGTTCTCAATGCAGTGCACATGGAACAGGTCTGGGCTTAGGTGTTAATCCAAAAGGGCTGAGTGCCTGTAAGGTCTGGCAAATGGATGTAACCCATATACCAAAATTTGGGCGGTTAAAATACGTACATGTTAGCATAGACACTTATTCAAAAATGATTTAGGCTGCAGCGCAAACTGGGGAAAAGGCACTTCATGTGATCCTACACCTTGCAGCCTGTTTCTCCGTAATGGGAGTCCCACACCGTATTAAGACAGACAACACCCCTCTATATGTAGGAACACGGGTGCAGAAATTCCTACAATTATGGGGAGTACAGCATATCACGGGAATCCCACACCTTTCAACAAGGCAAGCTGTCGTTGAGAGAGCAAATCGCACTTTAAAGAATTATCCAGCTAAACAAAAGATGCCTGGAGACAGGGATGTGCACACTAGATTGAGCAAGGTGCTGTTCACCCTTAATTACTTGAGTTTGTCTGCAGGGTTAGAACAGCCTCCTGCTGTCATAGACAATAGTAATGCAAAAATGCAACCTAGCTCTGAAGTTCGAATCAGGTGTAAGAATCCTACCACAGGTTTACGGGAAGGACCCAGCCCACTTTTATTTACTGGGCGAGGATATAAGTTGTGTTTCCACAGATCGCGGACCTGTAGGGGTGCCCAGTAAATGGACGCGGCCTGCTCCGATCAACCAACACTGCGAGAGGTCAGCCAGCGACAATGGTGAGCAATTAAACAGTTAAAGAAAGAACTTGCAAACGATACCCAAGTTCCAAATGTTAAGATCAATATCCAACGAGTGGTATCCAGCATCGTTGTAGACAAGGACCAGGGGGGGTTGGGAATTAAACCCTACCATCTTTGCTAATCGTAACCGCAAATGTGAGCTTTGTAGAAAACCACTATCCTTAACTATAGAGTGTGGAGCTTGTAGGACTATATTTCCGAAGAACAGTGATTTTGTGTGTTCGCTACCGTGTATAGTTTAAACATTCATACCATCATGCTACTCTTATTGACTGGTCATAAACAATATTGTACGGGCATATTAAGCTCTCAAAAAGGTGGTTCTGTGTGTGTGTGTGTTTAAAGCGCTTTAAACATTTGTAAGATTTGGGTTTTGGTTATAGGAGTTTGAGCCTCTGTTTGTTTTGATTAATCTTAAAAATGCACCTCTCAGACCTTTCAATCTCAAACGTCCACTAAGCTGGAAATGGGTAGATTTACCTGGGACCTTTGAAGTGAAAGGCTGCAGAGGATAAAATTTAATTTGTTTTAATCTTAGCGTTCACTCTGAGAGCATTCATAGAAAACTCCGAGAGCTGAAGGATAACTTGAAGAAGATCACGATTGGTCAGGACCTGCTTAGAGCATGGTTGTGAAAATTGGGAATTACAGGATGGCTATCCTCTTTGATGAAGTCGTTAATGATGTCGTTTTTACCATTGATTTTAATGTTGCTCTTTGGTTGTTGTTTGTTTGCATCTTTAAGAAGAATAGCAACTGGTCTAGTTAGTCAGGCTTGGGTTGTGCAAAAAGAAAAAGGGGGAATTGTAGGAAATATATTGGAACAAACTGGACATGCTGTAATCCTAGAAGCCTGCTTGCACAACCCTGCCTATGACGATCACTAGAAAGGAATGCGCTAAAGTATCAATGTTTAGACACAAAGGCCTATAGTCAGTTCTTAGATACAAAGCCTTAGTATAAGGCTTCAAGGTTGTGATGTTTTCTGAGAGCTTTGCTATCTCATGAGAATGAGGAGGCTGGCTTGATAAAGTCAGAACCAGGCATGGGAACCGGGTACGTAGTTTAACAGTGTGACTTTACGATTAGAATATGTTGTAAATATTTTGATTCCATGGAAACATGCACTCTGATTATCTGTATAAATAGACCCTCAGATGTTATAATAAACGAGTGACGATTCACACCTCTAGGAGGACTCGTTCATTGAATCCGGGGCTCCCCTCCGCCAACATATTCCTTTCTTAAATATGTTTTCACAGAGGCACCACCAGCATTGCTGATGGGCTCAGCTTTGCCAGTAGTGAATCTGTTTTGGAGCTACCTGGAACTGTCTCTGTCTGAAATGGAGGCAGCCCCTGGTCTCTACTCACAGAGGCCATCCTGGCAGCTGCCCTCCCACCAACAAAGCCTTGCCATGTAAACCCAATGCAACAATTAGGAAGTGTGACTTGCCTAATCCAGTTGCTAGAATACATGCATAAAGAATGATCCTAGGTGGCAGTGATACAGTTTATAATAGTTTCACAGACTTAATCAGTGCATATAGTCTTTCTTCCCAGATGCTTTTTCTTTTGCGAGTCCTCTGTAATTCCTCAGCTAAATTGTGCTGATATAAAGCTGTGCTGTGAATTAACTAATATTATTTTTTACAGGCTCAATGTTTTTACAGACATCCAAAGTTCACCGAGTCAATTTGCCTAAAAAACAATAGATAATTAGTCATATTCACAAAGGTGGTGATATGTAAACATCTGAGCTAGTTAGAGAGTCATATGTACATAGATATTGAGTTGTACAAGGAGACATAGTTGCTGCCCAAAGACTTGCAAAATAGCAAACCTGGAGAAAACAAGATGGGTAACTGTTGAGGGCTTTTCCCCCAAAGCTAGAGTTTTAAGATCTGAATGTAGCAGCTCCACTAGCTAATTTTTAATCAATCCAATGTAGGTGAACTTATTTGCATCTGAAGATCTTATTTAAGAGTGATTGCTGAAGTAAAATGTGCCTGGAGCTGTTTGTAGCTTTGCCTGCATTGACTACTCTTACTTCAGTGAGGCAATGTGCAAGTTGCTTCAGCTATTTGTTAGGGTCTAAAGGTTTTCCAGGTTCACTTCCTTTGTTTACTAAGAATTCTACAGTTTATGTTCAGGGTGTAGGAGGATAGGATGTTTGGGTCTGCAGAGTTTCACAAGTCTTAGGTTGAACTGGCAAAATTGATATGTGGTTCTTTCAAGGGGTGGGGAGGAGGAGGAGGCAAAGGAGTGACTGACTGAATGCAAATTAGGTGAGAGTTAGAATCATTGAACATGGAATAGTTTGGGTTGGAAGGGACCTTAAAGATCATCTAGTTCAAACCCACCTGCCATGGGCAGGGACACCTCCCACTAGGTCAGGCTGCCCAAGGCCCCATCCAACCTGGCCTCGAACACCTCCAGGGTCGGGGCATCCAGAACCTCGCTGGGCAAACTGTTCCAGTGCCTCACCACTTTCATAGTGAAGAAATTCTTCCCTATGTCTAGTCTAAATCTGCCCCTCTCCAGTTTATACCCATTGTCCCAAGTCCTATCACTACAAGCCTTTGTAAACAATCCTTCTCCTGCTTTCTTGTAGGCCCCCTTCAGGTACTGGAAGGTTGCCATAAGATCTCCTCTGAGCCTTCTCTTCTCCAGGCTGAGCAAGCCCAACTCTCTCAGCCTGTCCTCGTATGGGAGGTGCTCCAGCCCTCTGACCATCTTTGCAGCCCTGCTTTGGACCCATTCCAATAGCTCCATATCATTCTTACGTTGAGGATTCCAGAACTGGACACAGTATTCCAGATGAGGTCTCACAAGAGAGGAATAGAGGGGCAGAATCACCTCCCCTGACCTCCTGGCCACGCTTCTTTTGATGCAGCCCAGCAGACGGTTTGCTTTCTGGGCTGTGAGCACACATTGCCAGCTCATGTCGAGCTTCTCATCGACCAGCACCCCCAAGTCCTTCTCTGCAGGGCTGCTCTCAATCACATCATCCCCCATCCTGTATTGAAATCATGGATTGCCTAGACCCAGGTGTAGGACCTTGCACTTGGCCTTGTTGAACCTCATGAAGTTCTCAGAGGCCCACTTCTCCAGTCTGTCCAGATCCCTCTGGATGACATCCTGTCCTTCCGGCGTGACAACTACACCACTCAGCTTGGTGTCATCTGCAAACTTGATGAGGTGCACTCACTCTCACTGTCTGTATCATTGATGAAGATATTAAACAGCACTGCTCCCAGTATGGATTCCTGAGGGACACCACTCATCACGGATCTCCATCTGGATTTTGAGCCATTGACCACTACTCTCTGAATACAACCATCTAACCAGTTTCTTATCCACTGAACAGTCCACCCATCAAATCCATATCTCTCCAGTTTAGAGAGAAGGACCGTGTCAAAGGCTTCACAGAAGTCCAGATAGATCACATCCTTTGATCTTCCTGTGTCCACTGCTGTGGTTACCCTATCATAGAAAGCCACCAAGTTGGTCAGGCAGGACTTGCCCCTGGTGAAGCCATGCTGGCTGCCATTAATCACCTTCCCATCCTCCATGTGCTTTAGCATAGCTTCTAGGAGGATCTGTTCCATGATCTTCCCAGGCACAGAGGTGAGGCTGACAGGTCGGTAGTTCTGGGGTCATCTTCCCTACCCTTTTTAAAAATGGGCACAGTGTCACCCTTCTTCCAGTCACCAGGGGCTTCTCCTTACTGCCATGACTTTTCGAATACCATGGAGAGTGGCTTGGCGACTACGTCAGCCAATTCCCTCAGGACTCTGAGATACATCTCATCAGGTCCCGTGGATGTGTTCAGGTTCCTCAGGTGATCATGAACCTGATCCTCCTCTACAGTGGGAGGGGGTCTACCCCCCTGGTCACCATCTTGCTGTCCCATGACCCCAGAGGGGTGAGGAGAGTGTTTGTCAGTGAGGACTGAGGCAAAGAATTTGTTAAGTTCCTCAGCCTTCTCCTCATCTGTTGATACGAAGTCAAATTAGTTAATGCTAATTAAACTGGCATCAAAGGAATGATAGGAAGAAATGGGTAGGGCTTAGTGTTCATTCCTCCGGATGGAAATGAGCCAGCTCTAGTTTCTCAGCCATTGGTCCTGGAGCCAGTTAACATATTCAATAGTGACCTAGAGAAGATATCGATCAGTGAAATGTCCAAGCAAGCATGTGATATTAAGTTTTTTCAAGTGATCTGAAGCTGACGCCAAAGAACTCCAGAAAGACCTCATGAACCTCAATCAGTGGCAAAAAACTTATTTTCAGCATAGAAAATTTTCAGTTGCTTGGTGTAACTCTTTCAGTGTGTTTACAGTAGGTTGACTAGTGCTCTCTATAATCCTGTAAACAAAGCCTAGCAAACTGAGTTAGTCCACGTTGATGTTGTTTTTTTCTGCCCAGCAGCATAATTTCAAGATTTGTTGAATTTGAATAAAGTCAGCATTGCTGCTAAAAGGGGATGTTCTTGTCAGCAGGCTCCTACTGGCACTGGTGCTTTGCTGCTGTGTGATGAGCTATGTCAAGGAGTTGATCTGATTAAAAGCCATCCTGTGACAAGGACAAGTATTTTTTCAACCAAACTCCCTGACTTTTGCTTAAAATTCATAGGTCTTCAGGAACTGTAATGTCAGCACAGAAGTGCAGGATGCTTCCATCCTTACTCTTCAGGAACAGGCTGTACTTACTGCTCTGGAATTAGAGACAAGGTATAGGTAGCTTTTATGCTTTTTGGTGATATTTCATATTTCTCTTGGGAAGCAGACGAAGAAGGTGAAGATTTGTTTGGATGAACTCCAAAGTTTGTTGGAGCCTGGTTTGATTGTATTGATTTTTAAAATGTATTTATTTTATTTTTTATCTTTAAAATGTATGTTGATAAGGTTAGCTTAGTTTAAGACTAGTAAAGTACAAAATGGATGGTGTTCCTTATATTTCTGGGGAAAGCTGGGCTCTCTGTGCTATTGAGGGCACTGTGAAAGTTCCGCTGACAGGAGGTTTTGTTTGCAACACTTCAAATGTTTTTCACAGAGTATCAGTGAAAACCCCTGCCTTCAGAATCTCTCTCTGCACAATACAGAGAATTTGCTGTGCTATCAAAACCGTGATTTTGTACATGGAAGGGTCTGGACAAAAAGTTGCTAGTCTGTCAAGGCTGGGAAGTCATGGAGGCCTTAATGTTATTTTTAATGCTATCCTTAGCAACAAATTATACCAGTGCAAGTCTCCTGTTCTTTAACTTTCATGTTCATTTTCAAATGGAGACAAACTTTCAGAGTGGTGATTCTGGTTATACTGAAAAAAGCAGAAAAATGTTAATTCACATATTTTTAGTTAACAGGTACAGAAATAGCTTGTGATTGGTGGTACTTTAGAATGTTTTGTTCATTAGTTAGTTAAAGCATTCTTAACATGTTGTAAACTATAAAATTCAACTAGCAAAACTATTACTTTTATTCTGAAAACCTGCATCTCCTTATTTTCCAGTATATGAGAAATAGACTTTATTGTTCATGTCATCCTGAATTCTTTAATCTCAGGTATTAAATTTGCTGCTTATCATCTGTGTACCTCTGTTGGACAAACTTTTCTGCTTAAAAAAACCAACCAAGATTATTTTTATATTGTCTATACTTTATAGTAGGCTTTAAGATGTGTTATCTTAAATATTTGGCTTTATCTGCATTTAAGGTAACTCAAAATAAGTGTATAATTTGAAGATAACTGGACCGTGATGTTTTTAATTGATTTATGCCTTAGCATTTGTGCAAATGACTGTTTAGCAGAACAGATTAAAAACTGAATGGAAGAATGTAAATTCCATCTAAAAATAAATGGGAAGAATGGAGGCTCAGATCTGGGCTGAATACCTGAGGAATTTTAAACAATATTAGATATAATTAGTAAGTAGATGTAAACAGTTAGATGGTTTGAAAAATACATAAAGGAGGACTGTATTTGTCTGATTTAGGCTTATCTCGTACTGATTTAATTGCATGGCCCTTACCTGATCAACTGCATGTTTTAGTGAGCAGCAGATCCCCATTCAGTGTCTCCCTTTCACTATTTTGAAAACAGAGATCAAACTCCCCTTCAGTCTTCTCCTTAAAGGATTGCAGCTTTCCTGGTCTCCCCTCAGTAGACAGCTGCACCGTCCCCTTACTCGCTGCATTCACTTTCCTCTGTATTTCCCCCATCTGCAGTACCTCCTTCTTGAGATGCAGAAAACAGAGCTGTGCAGAGCTCTCAAGAAGTGCGTGAACAAGCGTTTCATATAGCAGAAAACCTGCACTTTCTCTCTTCATCTCAACACACTTTCTGTGATGCCCAGTGTTTGTTGGCTCTTTTAGCTTCCCTTGAACACTGAGCCAAAGATTTCAAAGAGCTGCCCATGGTGACTCCAAGTCCTCTTGCCTAAATAGTAACTGCCAGTTCTAGGTTCAATATCATGGTTCAGGTCTACTACCTTACATTTATCCACATCAGTGCCCATTTACCAAGCATCCATTTTTCTGAAGTCATTCTGGAGTATCTCACCATCAGCACAGCTGGTGACTGACTGAAGGAGCTCAGCTGCCATCTGCAACCTTAAGTATTCCACTGTTCAACCCATTCTGTAAGTCACTGTTGAGGATGTTGAATAAAAATCATTCTGGCACCTTCCTTCATGGGTTCCCACCACCGAATCTTCTCCATTCTGAGGTCTGACGTTAGGCCTTGCTCTTTGCTTCTTATCTTTTAACCAACTTTTAATCCTTAGGACAACATTTTGTCCCATCCATGGCGACACAGCTGTTAATAACCTTTACTACAGAATCCTGTCAAAGGCTCCCATCTGCAGCAAGAGGCTATGCAGGCAGCCTGCCTGGCACAAAGGCTGCTTTCAGGGAAAGGTGACACCATGATGGGACCTGTGCACCATGAAACCTGTGGCCAGAAAGCAAGCACCCAGCCAAACTGGCCTCTCAGGAATCCAGAGCCCGGTTGAGGTCAAGCTGCCGATAAATCCTCTCTGCCCCAAATGCAGCTGGGCCCAGGTATCTTCTAGGAGGGATGACAGTTGTCTCGTCTTTTTGGTGCTGCTTAGAGGGTGTTTCTGCATGTGCTGGTTTTAGCTGGGAGAGAGTGAATTTTCTCCATGGTAGCTGGTATGGGGCTCTGTTTTGGATTTGTGCTGGGAACAATGTTGATAACTGTGGTATTGATTTATTAGGCCCTGTGAATGGCAAAATAAGCTTGGGTTTTGCAAAAGAGAGACACTGGCAAAGGGAGAGGCTGGCACTGGGCAACTGCATACGTGGGTATGATTAGCCAAAAGCCTTTATTACACCTTGAAAAGGATATGTTTGTGTCACAATGACACTGCTCCAATTCCTTAAGGCAGTGCAAGGTTGTTGAAAGTTGGTGAGGTCTAACAAAATATTACAAATGAAAAGACAAAACCCATCTTTTAATGTGTAATTCTTTGACTGTTATGTTGCCACTTTATAATTATAATGTGTTCTACTAATTCCTTATCCTTTGAAGAAAAATGAACATTGTTTTCCTCTAATCAATGAGATTTGAATTAGTTTTACTGAAGGTTACACTAAAGTGATAGTCTGCTGTGGTCTGAGCTGCAGATTTATTTTGCTGTTTCTACACTGGTGCCTTGCTGATGCCAGGATGGCCAAGGTGCAAGATGTGCAATGGATGCAAGTGCCTACAATCAGGTGGACTATTACTCATTTTTAACTAATCCTGCAAACATTTATGCATATAAGTAATGAAATGCCTCATCCTTGCTACTGTAAGTACATGCTCAACTCTACACATTATGGCATTTTCAGAATCCATGTAGATGGTCGGTGCATAAAGTTACACCTACAAAACATACTTTATGTGTAGTCTTTAAAGATGTCTTCAAGGAAGTCTAGAATCTTTAAGTTAAATCATAGCTATTTTACTACATTAAATTTCTGTATAAATATATATTTAAATTGCTTAGATAAATATAAGTTAGATTATATTAAATGTTTAATTTAAATTACCATGAAATTTACGTATTTTGTAAATTATTTTCCACGTTTTAGCTCTTTCCTTCCTTAAGTATTTTACAGATCTACCAAATGGTCACTCCATAATACTGATTCTCTAATGGTACCTACCCTGCCTGATACCACATGGGGTATGTTCTAATAGTCTGATATCAGATCATGCTCAGCCCGTTTGAGATACATTAGGATACACTCCCAGGTATTCCAAATCTGTGTCCCACAATAGCTTTTAATTACATTCAATCATTATTGAAACCAAGAGGACGTAGGCAGAAGAAAATACGTGTTACAACTAGCCAAGCTTTTGTTTTGTTTTGTTTTGGTTTTTTTAAAATGATAATTAATAATTGATTGTACATAGACAGACTAACCTAGCAGGTGGAGACTCTAGCTAACTGGATGTGGAGCACCTTTAAAGCTACCAAGATCCAGTTAAAAGCATCTGTGACTTTACAACACTGACTGGCATTGGATCTTTCTTATCCACCTTACAGTCCACCCATCAAATCCATCTCTCTCCAATTTAGAGAGAAGGATGTTGTGTGGGACTGTGTCAAAGGCTTTACAGAAATCTAGATAGATCACATCTGTCGGTTTACCCATGTCCACTGCTGCGGTTACCCTATCATAGAAAGCCACCAAGTTGGTCAGGCAGGACTTGCCCCTGGTGAAGCCATGCTGGCTGTCATTAATCACCTCCCTGCCCTCCATGTGCTTTAGCATGGCTTCTAGGAGGATCTGTTCCATGATTTTCCCAGGCACAGAGGTGAGGCTGACAGGTCGGTAGTTCTCAGTGTTGTTTTTTCTACCCTTTTTAAAAATGGGCACAATGTTACCTTTCTTCCAGTCACCAGGGACTTCTCCTGACTGCCATGACTTTTCAAATATCATGGAGAGTGGCTTGGCAACTACGTCAGGTTCCTCAGATGTTCGCAAACCTGATCCTCCTCTACTGTGGGAGGGGGTCAACCCCCCTGGTCACCATCTTGCTGTCCCATGACCCAGGAGGGGTGAGGAGAGCAGTTATCAGTGAAGACTGAGGCAAAAATATTGTTGAGTACCTCAGCCTTTTCCTCATCTGTTGATACATGATCCCCATTTCCAGTCGTCAGTGGGGTACGTTCTCTTTGATCTTCCTCTTTTGATTGATGTACTTGTAAAAGCCCTTCTTGTTGGTCTTTACTTTCCCTTAAGTTCAGCTCCAGCTGTGCCTTGGCCTTCCTGACTTCATCCCTACACAACTGGGCAGCGTCTCTATCCATGTCCCAGGTTCCCTGTTTCTGCTTGCACTGCCTGTGCAGTTCCTTCTTCTTTTTCAGTTTGACCAGCAGGTCTCAACTCAGCCATGCCGGTCTCTTCCCTTTCCTGCCTGATTTTCTATATACGGGGACTGAGCGCTCTTGCACCCTGTAGAAAGCTTCCTTAAATATTTTCCGGCTCTGCTCCGCTCCCTTGTCTCGGAGGACCACGTCCCAGGGGGTCCTGCTGAGTAATTCCTTGAAGAGCTGGAAGTCTGCTTTCCTGAAATTTAGTGCCCTGACTATACTCCTCACCTGTCCCATATCCCTCTGGACCTTGAACTCCACCAGTGCATGATCACTGCAGCCCAGGCTGCCACTGATCCTAACATCACTGAGTTTGCTTGTATTGGTGACCATAAGGTCCAGTATTGCTTCTCCTCGGGTGGGGGTCTCTATCAGCTGGACTAAGAAATTATCTTCGATGCACTCCAGGAGTCTCCTGGATTGCCTACAGCTTGCATATCCGATATACCTCTTGGCGAAACATGACTAAGGTCACGGGGTGGATTGCAGTATGATAGATTTATGAGGCACTGTGAATGGCAAAATAAGCTTGATTTTTGCAAAAGAGAACGGTTGGCAAAGGGATCAACCAGCAATGGACAATGCATCTGGTAAAATAGATGAATTGGGTAGTAGCCTGATGGTCATATCAGCTAAGTGACACCTGGGGTGAGGAGGCCTCACAGCCTCCTATTGCTTCAGATAAAAAAACAAAGATGCCCCCAAAAGCAGGGACTGAGCTCCCTGCTTTGAAGGTATGATGAAACAGTGAGTCCCTGCTTCTGAGGACACAAGAAGCCTTGCCAAGGGCCAATCAACACATACTAATTGGCTCAGTCCCCGACTCACCAAGAGGTGCTGAAAGGTTTTCAAAAGGTATAAAACTGATACCTGAAAACCCTTTTGGCCACAGAAGAAAAAAAGGCCACCTTACCTGACAGACAGGTCCATGGACCTGGACCTTTCTTCCTCCACCAAGAAGAAATGTCTTGGTAAGAATTGCGCCTCTGACTCTGTCAGATGCTTTCCCGGGAAAATAACTACTAACTCAAGTTTTTATTGTTATGTGTTTTACATACATATATATATATGTGCTCATCTCTATGCAGTTATAAGTTTTTAAGCATTAACGCAGTGGTGAATTTATCAAGGCAATCCCAAACTTCTTTAATCTGTCACCTGGATTAAACCACTTACTGCCTCCAGCATTGGGAAATTGTCTCTCTGACAGGTACTGCTGCAAGCCACAAGTGTTAACCCTGTGAGTACCAGTCTCTAAGGAGACTCTCACAGGTAACCGGATTCTGACTTGTGGCAAAAACACATATAAGCACACACATACAATCCTTTAGTCATAAACTGTCGACCAAGTCTGAAATTTTTAATCTCATGACTCGACGGGAGGGTCTTCTTAGCCACCTGTCAGAATCTCACCTGTTTAACGTTACAATAATACAGGGATGTTTCAGCTCTCGCTGAGCAGTGCTCACCCAGAGCCAAGGCCTTTCCTGCTCCTCACCCCACCCCATCAGCGAGCAGGCTGGGGTGCACAAGGAGTTGGGAGGGGACACAGCTGGGACAGCTGACCCCAGCTGACCAAAGGGATATTCCACACCACAGGATGTTGTGCTCAGCTATAAAAGCTGGGGAAGGAGAAGGAAGGGGGACATTGGGAGTGATGATGCTTGTCTTCCCAAGCCACCGTTAGGCATGATGGAGCCCTGCTTTCCTGGGGATGGCTGAGCACCTGCCTGTCGATGGGAAGCAGTGAATGAATTCCTTGTTTTGTTTTGCTCATGTGTGCGGCTTTCGCTTTCCCTATTAAACTGTTTTTATCTCAACCCACGCTTTTCTCACTTTTACTCTTCCGATTCTCTCTCCCATCCCACCGTGGGGGGAGTGAGTGAGTGGCTATGGGGCTGAGCTACCAGCCAGGCAGCATTGGGGTAGGAATTAGCATTGAGAAAGATCAGATAAGAGCATGCCTGATGCCTGTAAAAGAGAGATGTCTTTCATGAACCAGCTGGGATTTTTTCTTTTCAACAAATCCTCCCATTTTTTATGATTTTTTGATAAATTGTCAAAACTGAAAGTTTTCATGGAGAAGGGACACTTTCTGTTTCTGGGTTGAAGAAACTACTGCTATGTCTCCTTGGGAATGAGATCATGATAAAACAGGTGTGTGAAGGCATAAGAAAACTAGAGCAGTCCAGAAAGCAAATTGTATTACTAGGAAAAGGAATAGGAAGAAGGAAACATTTGACGCTGTGCAAATCCCTGGTGTGCCCATGTGCTGGATGGTTTGTGCAACGTTGGGTTTATGCCTCAAAGGAGACAGAGCAGAAATTAGAAAAGCCCAGCAAAGGGCAGAGGATGACCAGAGGCAAGGCACAGCCTCTGCTTGAGGAATGAGAGGGTTTTTTCACCTTGGAGAAGAGCTGTGCCAAGGGTGGAAGTGAGAGGTCTCAGTTGAGTCCTGAGAGTCATGGGTGTGTGGGGAGAGGAATAATGGCTCACTGCCTTCCAGCACATGCTGTGCTGCAGGGACATGGTTCTTCGCACAGCATGTGGCTGAGCTGGGGAACTCCTTGGCACAGGATATTGTAGGTGCTAAAACCCCAAAGTGATGTAAGAAGAACTGAGCTTCATTAAAGCTAAAGCCACTGAGTGCTGCTAAATACAAACCCAGTTGCCCTGTCTGAAGAAGTCCCTGAGCTGCCAGATGCTGGGGCAGTGTTCAGGGGCAGTTTCATAACATACTTCACTACCCTTCCCTGATAAAAGTACTGGCTTTTGATAGCTGCTGGTGATAGGACACAAGGTGAGATGAAGATTTGGTCTAACCTGGTATGGCACTTCTTATGCAATAACTTTTGAAATTCCTTACCTGCTTTATTTTGATGCTTCCTCAGCAGAAAGTGCAGGTTTTCCAGAGAGAAAGGTTTTGTTTCAAAGTGCAAGACAGTTTCAAAAGACAAAAATAAGTAATAGCTCGTATCATATCATAGACTCATAGAACGGTTTGTGTTGGAAGGGATCTTAAAGCCCATCCAATTCCTCCTCCCTGTCATGGGCAGGGACACCTCCCACTGGGTCAGGTTGCTCAAAGCCCCATCCAACCTGGGCTTGAACACCTCCAGGACCTCATTCTATGCCTGCACTCCCTGATCAAGAGCCCCTCCCCAGCTTTCCTGTAGCCCCTTTCAGTACTGGAAGGCTGCTCTAGCCCAACTGCCTCAGCTTATCTTTGCATGGGAGGTGCTCCAACCCTCGGATCATCCATTGGAGCTCCAACAGCTCCATGTCCTTCCTGGGCTGAGGGTTCCGGAATTGAACAAAGCTTTTTGAAATTATGAAAGCAAGAAGTTTTGCCTGACCCAAAGCACATTCTTTTCAGTTCCTGAAAATGTCTGAGAGATTGACTCTTGTTAATTGCTATTTGTGAAGAGGAGAAAATGCCATTCCTAATTGTTTGCGTTGAAGGAAACTCTTCCTTCTTTGCACATTCTTCCTCAGTATCAGGGAGATACTCTGTAACCCAGATGAGCAAGACTGTGTGAGATGCTGTAATGGTTTGATCAGGCATGTTGGAGGTTTCTTAATTCCTAAATGCTGATGCTTAGAAACTGTTTGAACACTTCTTAGGGAAAAAAGGTTTCTGCACAAAGAACTGTAGTGTGCTTCAATGGGAAATGGAGAAACAATTATCTCTTTAAAGAGCTCTGTTTTTTCAATGTACATACTTTTTTATACATGCACAATACCAGGAACGGTTACTAGGTGAACTGCCTCTCAGGCATACAAATATAAAACATACCAAAATTAAAACTAGAATTGTGTCAACTAGGGACTACAAGGTTTATATTGTTCTCAAAAGGTTGAGCTTACAGGATATCCATCCAGACAAGAATTATATACTGATTGACTGTAAAGGGGAAAAGATGCAAATCTGCCAAAATATGGAATCCCGTATTCCCTGTGGAATCGAAACTTTTTCTGAAATCCAGCATGCACAGAGGAGGTAAGGCTCTGACTACTGTTACAATGGGGTGAAGAGAATTTACTGCAAAGAACATTAATGAAGCTATCAAGGGTGCAGCCTCATAAACCTGCACCAGGTTTCATTCACAGAAATGGACATGGCTCAGGATCTTACATGAAGTACAGATAGGGAAACCTGTCAGAAGCAGCTCTGGATACCTGCAAACTGTAATTTTCTAGATTCAGCTAAAGCATCGCTCAAACTGAGAAGAGAGGAAACAGAGAGGATCACATGCTCTTATCCTCCTCATCATGTTTCTTATTGGCCTTATTCAAGGAGGCTGCTATGGAGCTATTTTCCTTCAGGAAAAATGCTGAGGGAGGTTGAACAGTGTAAATAGCACCAAGGGGATGCTGTCGCGACCCAGCCTGGGCAGTCCAGGGGTTGCCAGGGTAAGACTCTAGGCCTTCCCACAAAATTTATGGGTTCAGTGCCCACTGGGCTAAATGAAGGGAAAACTTTGCCAAACGATTGATCTAAAAGGAATTTATTTGTACAGGCATTCTTAGGGATAAGATTGGCATTGGCTGCTAAATCTGTAGTCAGGGAAAAGAAAGAAAAGGGAGGAAAGGGAGAGAGAGAATAGTGCAAGGACACCACCTGGGCTCTGGTCCTCTTCTCTCCCAGGTTGATGGGCATGCCAATGGCCCCTCTTGCAAAGTATTTATAGTTTTTGGTGGGCCTGCACAGTGCTGCTTCTAGGAAAGTTCTGGAACTGACTTTGAGGGGACACATGCTCCTTCCAGGAGGCTCTCTGGACCATTCTGCCCCTGTTCTCCTTACCGGCAAGACTGCAGCATGACATCTCTGAGCAGCAAGCACAGCTGGGCTGCTTGTGAGAGTGAGATAAGGTTGAAGGACAGTGCCTCCGCTGTGGTTGAAAACAAGTGGTTTACAGCAGAAAAAAAGGAATCAGTCTCTGACAGACAGGAAACTCAATTCCTGTGGAGTACAGCCCACAATTAAAAGTCTCTGTGACTTGTGAAGGGGAACAGAAATTGCACTATAAACTGCCCCCTGCCATCCATCGGTAGAGAGCATCCTGCTTTCACAGATTACGAGACACAGGCCACCCATCTTTTAGTTGCTGAAGGATACTGTATGGCTTTTAACTGCAGGGATGCAAACAGTTGAAGCTGCTGTTTCTCGACCACATGAGGGTAGGCTCTGGCGGGAGTCCATCCCATGCTGGCTGGTAGCATTGGTCAGTTGAACAGACATGGAGGTGACCTAGGAGTCCAACTAACACATCCCATCAGATTTACCGCAGTGAGGTTGTCTGTGGAAGAGTCTTCTGCAAATGTCTGAATGTGAGGATCAGTTATGAAAATCTTGGTAGCAGATGACATGATTCACAGCTACTGCAAGGGCTGGTAGCCAGCTGTCCAGAGAAGCACAAGGCTGCAATCTGGTCATGGAGATTTATGGTCTTAGATGATGCACTCCTGAACCAAGGACAAACAGTTGCCAATTGCAAAAGGAAGGTGAAATGCTCTCCTTTCTAACACAGGTGGAATTTTCTACTGATAACATTTTGTGAGAAATAATGATGTATGAACAGAGACTTTCTAGCCAACTCTCTGATGCAGATACCTGGTCTTTTGGGAGCTGTGCAGAATATTTTGTTCCTCTAGTTAGTTACTGAGTCCTGAAAGCGTTTCATGTTTACATGCAAGCAGTCTTTACTCTTAAGAGCTGATGTGTTTATATATTGACAGTGCAAACATTCAGCTCCCACATGTTGCCTTAACTACAGCAGGACATTCAGCTGTAACGTTGACCGGGTATGTTGTGTGACCAGGTCCTTAGTTCTGGTAACTGCTACAGTCTTCTGGTTATTTAGAACACCCATTTTTTATTTATTTTAAGTCCCTGTTTCCCTCTTTGTTTGTTCGCAAAACCTTATCTTTTTTTCTCACATAAGTACTTGCTTTGAAATTCAGGCTGCTTTTTTTGTACTGTTTTGGTGTTTGGTTTTCTTAACAGCTCTCGGTAATTTCTAGTTTCTTATTCCAAGCATTGACTATACTTTCCTTTTTATGTATTTTCGTGTTATTTGCTACACTAGGTTTTCAGAAGCTCCTTGCTAAGCTCCTGCTTTACCAAAATGTCCCTGCTGGGAAAACTGGAAACACTCCAGCTCCCTGAAGGAACGTGGCTTTGTCCAGTGGGTGTCCACCTGCTCCTGGTAGCTGCACAGAAGGGACAAGTTCTGCTTAAGGATTTACATACTGGAGCCTACCTGACACTGCACACCTATGAGAGGTGGGGGGAAAAAGAGCTCAGGAAAGGAAGGACAAACTGGGAAGATGAAGGAGGACAGTGACATAGAGCAGCTGGACGCCCAACAAAGCAGAGTTGACAGGTGGTACTGACTGGTAGCATTAGCGCATGAAGGAAGGAAGAGGCTAGGTGAGGCTGGGCAAGGATTCCGAGATAATAATTCAATAACAACTGGGTCGTCATTATTAAGCAGGTATTCCCTTTATTATTAGCAGCACTGGATGCGTGGGGGAGTTACTCCTCCAAAAACATGCATGCCAAGCAAGAAAACTGTGCATCTTTTATATTACAGACCCAGGCATATTCATTTCATCACCCAGAAAGGTATTACATATTCATTCCTTTTTGAAGTGTCATTAACATATCTTCACACCATATTCATATGCGCAATCAGTCCGTTAAGTGGTCGTGAGGACCACCTCCTGGGGTCCAAAGATGAAGGCTAGAAGTAAGGGGGGGGGGGGTGCAGCTGAAGAACTCAACAACTTTTTTGCTTCAGTCTTCTCTGGCAACCTCTCTTCCCACACCATGTCAGGGGGTTGGAATTAGATGATCTTTAAGGTACCTTTGTTTTGCGGAATCAAACCCTATAACCCAAAAATGAGTTATAAAGCAGGTATGTTTATTACACCGGTGGGTGCGAGGGAGATAACTCTGCCCAAACTCGTACACCCTATGGCTTAACAAGTGGCTACTTATAGTGTACAGATAGAGAGATACACAAGCATCTAATACATATTTGTTACCTATCCCCGCTTCGTATTATAATTAGTTCTGGAAGGTTCGCTCCAGTCTTGCGCCTGCGTAGCGCCTCCTGGTGGTCGTGGGCCGGGGTCTTAGGGATGGAGTAAGAAGTCTTCCTCAGGATGAAAAAAAGTTTTTCCCTTGAACTGTGTACAGACACAGTCTCTTCTGGTTGTTTTCCAGCTTTCTGCATTCCAGTGCCCACTTATCAGTCTAGCTGGCTCCTCCGTTATCAACTCCCAAGGTCTTCAAGGCGAGCAGCGTCAGGGTCTAGTGAACATTCCCAACCTCCCTGTCTGCTTTCGCTCATGAATTCCCCCCTGTCTTTTAACGTGGGAAAATTCATTTGCCAAACGTATGATCTATTTCCTGAATGGGAATTGAATGATATTTTGTTGGAAAATAACTTTCTAATGCATTCTCATGGGCACTAGCCATGGAAGTCAAAATTGTTAGTCGCTGTAGCATTCTCCAGTTCCAAATAAACAGCATAGCAGAGAAAGCAGAGCTAACTAAAACTAGCATCAAAAGGACAATAATGGGGTGACACAACTTATTTAGAATGCCAGTCGCAGTAGGGGACCATCCAAACAACATGTCCCTCCAGTGATGGTTCACATCTTCCCTTACCCGCTTCAGGACTCTGTTTATTTCTTCTGTGTCATGGTGGACTGCTATCAGTGTCTTTTTCCCGCTTTCCTGGACCTTGTCCAAAATTTTGATCAAGTCTTGATGTTTCATTAACTGTTTCACCAATGTAAGATTCATTCCCATAGGTACAGGTGATATATTGTGAAATAGTGTATAATAGGATCTTATTAATTGATGAGATATGACTGGTGATAAAAAAAGAAAAGTCACACCTAACAATCTTAACAAGATTACAAATACAGAAATTAGAGTGATTCTTACTATCCATAATTATCTCATCTATTACTACAGAGACACAAGCAGTTCTCAAACACACACAACCCTGGCCCATATATACAAGTACAGTCCTTTGATTAGCATCTGGATGGATCTCAAAGTGACAGATGCTTTGCTCAGTGTCGAGGCAGATGTCTTGAGCATCAATTGCATCATTTTCGCAAATGAATCCTTGTTGTTCTCGTGTAATGTAAGATTCTAAATTTACAGTTTGCCATTTCCCATTCACTATTTGTGCCCATGTTCTGTGTTTGGAAGGATAAGGCACAGTTCTATCATGGCTTAATCCTAATGCAGTGATGGGGTGGACTACATATAGTGAAGCGTTACGTATGGTAAACACAAAGGCTGTGGCTGTATTAGTGATGGGGTCATAGGAGTCCACCAGGATTGAAGCTTCCTCTCTAAGTCAGTGGCACTGTCCCAAACCACTTTCCAGATTTCGGTGGGGAAGGTACCTTCACCACCTTCTCTTATAATTGAGGTGGCCACTGACTGCATCCATAATTGTGCCTGTATACAACTGAGGGCCAAAGAGACGTTGTCTTGGACCACATCAAGTGCATTCATTATTAATTCATGGTCCTGCTCCTCTATCTTAACCCATTTTGGTAACACTTTTGATAAGAGCCACTGGCTAGTTCCTAACGCTGATAGAGAAGATTGCAAAGGTTGCCGTAATTTTGTCAGATCACTAGTTGCAGTGGCTAATTTATTCATCAATATCTCTGAATCAATTCCATTTAGGACCCCCAATCCCGTCCCTAATATGCCAGTTAGGTTTCTCTGCGTTCGGTCCCTAAAAGGCGCTTGTTTTTGCAACCAAGTTGTCCAGCCCTCAAAGGATGTTTTCAGGAAGGGAGAACATGCTGGCTGAATGCCAGAGACATTGAATTGCATTAGCATCTCCACACGTTTAAGGGACCATTATGGATTGAATAACATTTGTTGCTGACCTATATTTCTGATTACATACGGTCCGATTTCATAAATACTGGGTTTGAGTTTGAGTGTTGACGTAGGTTGTTCGGTAGACATATCTTTCTCATGGTGTGTGACTGTTGTTTGTGTGCTCAATTAATTGATCACCTTCCACTTTAAATTCTATTCCGTCTTTTCCAAATTTTACTTCCGCTTCCAATTTTTCTAGTACGTCTCGTCCTGATAGTGGCTTGGCTGAGTTTGGCATGTAAAGAAACTTATGAATCCCCAACTGTTTTCCCAATTTAAACTTTAAAAGTTGGAGGAAATATGCCTTTTCACTTTGGCCAGTAGCTCCCTTCACCGTTACAAAGTCATCATCCACAGGTGCCAAAGCTTGATTCAATATCAAAAAACGTTGCACCAGTATCTACTAAAAATTCAACCCCTTGTTGTTGTTCCCCTAGCTTCATTATAACCAGCGGATCCACAAGGGTGGAGCCCTCAGGTCCCTGCCAGTTGTCCTGTTCTATTGGGGCTTGGGTTATGGGGACCCTCACATTCCTTCTGATTTCCTGCCTCCCTCGGGGACAGTCCCATATGTCTGCACCTTGCACACTGGTTACTCAAGAGAGGAGGCCTCCAGAGATCTCTATTTCCAGAGGTCCTGGTTTCTCCTTTCATTAGGGCTCCGCCCTGCTGTAAAACTGCTACTAGAGCCCTACTATCCTTTTTCTGGTCTTCCTCTGCCACCTTGTGGTCCCTTCTTTTCTCTTCCACCTCTCTGTTGCTGAATACTTTCCAGACCTCATCAAGCAATTTTTCTTTATTGCGCCCCTCGGGCATTCCCAGCTTCTGTAACTTCCTTCGCATATCCTTAGCAGACTGTCCGATAAAAAGTGAAACTAATTGCTGTATCCCGACCTCCAACTCAGGGTCTAGAGGAGTTTGGCGCCTCATTGTATCTCTCAGCTTCTTGAGAAATTCTGACGGGGATTCATTTGGACCCTGTTGGAACACATACAATGCCGACCAATTTACAGTTTTAGGGATAGCTCTCTCTATTCCTTTTGCAATTCACTCTCGATATTGCTCCAAGAGCTCCATATGCATTGACCTATTGGGATCCCAGTGGGGATCCTGCAAGGGAAAATGATCCTTTACATTCTCCCCTGATCCTTTAAGGTGGTCTTCAGCTAACTACTGAGCCTTCTTTACTATTAGCTGCTTTTCGGTTTCGGTCACGCTGTCTAGCATTAACTGGACATTTTTCCAATTGGGGTTATGCTGCCTGACTAAATACTGAAAATGTTTTGCCACTCCTACAGGGTCCAGTCTATAGCCTCTTGCCTTTCTTTCCCACGATTCTAAATCCAACAATGTGTACGGCAATCTAATCAACACCGCATTTCCATCTGGTCCTACTGCCTCCCGTAACAGCGCCTGAATAGGTTCTGTTTTCAGCCCCTCTCTTGCCCTCGTGCGATGCGCGATGGGGGTTCCCGGGGCACTACTAGTACCTGTGGCGCTGTAAAGTTAGATTCTTCAGAATTTTCCTGTGCCCTCACTGGCGGTGGTCTTTCGTGCTCTGGTAACCCTTTATTTTGTGCTTTCTGAACCTTTTCAGGATTCATACACCTCTGCCCTATACTACACACAGAACAACACCTCTTCAACTTGCCTTTTTCTCTCTTTTAAATTTTCTCTTTCTAAGGCCATCACCATAGGGTCTTGCGGTGGGTTAAGACCACAATCCCTTTGATATTCTGGATGATTTTGGAGGGTAAAGAACAGGTCAGCATATGAATATTCTTCCCACTTCCTTTCTCTCCTTAAAAATAATGCTAATTGTAACAGGGTGTTATATTACAGGGTGCCATTTACTGGCCACTTTTCCTGATCATCCAATATGTAGAGGGGCCACCACTGATTGCAAAACGTTATTAACTTCTTCTTACTCATTGAACCTCCTGGGTGCTCAGCCATTTCCTTCCAGTGTCTCAATATACACCCCAAGGGGCTTGCTTGAGGAAATTCCTTGCTCAATTTTGCCCCCATTATACTACTTTCCGACTCCTTTCTTTCTCTAACTCACACAAACCATTTAAACACTTACAAATTACTTGTCCCTAAGCTCTCAGGGACTTCCCACAAGACTAGCAACAACAACTCCTGTCTACAGATTATAGGCACTCAGGACAATAAAGTGACCCAAACCTAACTGAACAGCACAATAAACTTAACTCACTCAGAACTCTGCACTTGCTTTGTGCTCACTTGCACGTCTCACCCTACCACGCACTCACGTAAAAACACTCCACAACATATGAGAAATTTAAAATGAGCTCTTAGCGATTTTAAAATATATACAGTACTGATACTGAAGATTTGCAACAGATGTAGAAGATGATAGCTATCCCATATGCGGCACTCCTGCTTCCTCAGCAAGGAGTACCCAATCCACAATAATACAATAATATTATAATACTATAATAATATCTATATTACCATAATTCCTCACCCAGCGTCAAGCGTCTTATGAGAATCTTGGAATTATAGCTATAATACCATAATTCCTCACCAGGTGCCAAGCGTCTTACAAGAATCTTGGAATTATATTTTTCCCGGTGCTTTGCTATCACAGCAGGGAGTTCCCATCCCATCCCATCCCATCCCATCCCATCCCATCCCATCCCATCCCATCGAATTCGCTATTTTTCCCAGGGGCAGGTAGGATCACTCCCTCACCGAGCACAAGAAGGAGATTTATATCCCCATTACAACTCACAGGGTCTTGGTAAGTGATCCTCACCCCTCGTCATCACGTGAGGCGTTCCATGCACGACTTATAGACTCTTCCTCTACTTCCCCTGCAGGTAAATCCAAATTACATAAATTACATACCTGGTCCGCTTGCCAGTACAATTACCAACCAAAGTAGCCATCATGAACTGTCAAGGACACCTGAGAGATAACACTGACCAGGAAGCAGGTAACAGATTGGCTGATTATGAGGCTAAACGGGCGGCAGAAAGAATGCAAGAAGAGCAAATTTTAGATCTAAACTTAGAGAATAAAGATGAAAATTTAGAAAATCAGAAAGATATTAGATACTCCAAGTCCGACTGGAAATTAATACAAGAACTTGGAGGACAAATCCTTTCCCAGAAGTGGGCACAATTAAAAGATGGTAGAACTATAGTACCTGCCAGCTTGGTCTGGGAACTTGTAACTTGATAAATCCCACTGAGAATCAGACCCTTTATATGAAATCCTAAATTAGAAATGGATAGGGAGGAATTTTATATACTGTAGTTCAGCAAGTGACTCAACAGTGTGAAATATGTTAAATTGAATACAATTAGGAATAATTAGGAAAGGAAACGTGTCTAGAAAGTGTTGGCAAATTTATTTTTCTGAACTCCCAAGAAAAGGGGGGTACAGATACTTGTTAGTATTCACAGATACCATTTTCTGGATGGCCAGAGGCCTTTAGCAAACATCATGGATACACTACACCAGAATCAAAAGGGCCCCTAAGCCATGATGGAAAGCAACTCTGACCAGATCTATGAAACTACGAATTCAACAAAAAGATGAATATTGATTACATTTGTTAATGTAATGTTATGTACAGGAACAGCAAAGTCTTGGGACTGAAATGCATATTTGCAACTGACCACAAACATATCCAAAATGTTTAACCTGTCAAATTGTTGATTATGTGCAGCTCTTCCCAGAGGTAATATAGAAATGCCCATGTTTGGGGTGCATTTTCAAATTGGATGTGGAGACCACAAAACTGGACAAGCACTCGTATAGCAGGTTATCTAACTCCACACCTATGCTGGGAGTTAGTGAACTTGAAAAGAAATGGAAATCATAACTAACCACACTGCAGATGCCCTCACAGCTATCCAAACTGAAGTGACATCATTGAGCAAAGTGGTTTTACAAAATCAATGGGTTTAGACAGATCAACGGTGCAGATGGGAGGAGTATGTACCTTAATAAATACAAGTTGCTGCACTTACATTGACCAATCAGGAAAGGTGACAAAAGACATAGATGAAATCTAGAAACAAGCCAACGAAGCAGCACAAGATAGTACCTCTTTTGGTTTACTGAACTTTGGGAAAAGCTTACCTCTTGGCTACCTAACATTGCTTGGCTTAGACAGTTTGCTTTGATAGCTGCTTGAGGGATTAAGGGACAGACTCCTGAACTTGTGTTAACAGAAGACCCTTTATTGCAAAAGCAGGCTGCTTTTATGCAACTCTGCTGAATTCAAAAACCATAGCGTTATCTGATTGATGCTGATCCATTATCCATTTTTATCTGTTTTGGGACTCCTAAGGTTGCAAACGCATGTAAAAAATGTGTCTGAACCTGCCATGAAGTCTCCCCACTCAACGCTGTCATAGAAAATGCCAAAGAATAGGTATCTATTGAAACATGTATATATTTAATCTCCCAAATTCTGAGGACAAGTGTGACATCTTTCTGCCACAACTTGTTATGAATACAATCCATGAGGACTGACTGCAACATCGAGCCCTTTATTACATTGCTGACAATAGGGGCATGCTTGTATATATTGCTCTGGCCTCTGATATTGGTAGATTAAATTGTCTTTTCAACACCTTAGCTGATTGGTGAAAAGATTCATGGGAGATGCGAGCCTGTTGCCATGTATTAGGCACTGGGGATACAAAAACTGGTTGGTGTTAAACTGATCTGCTCTATCATTACCTTCTGTACAAAATCCTGGCAAATTGGTATGACTGCAATGATGGCATATATAATATTCATTTTCTCGCTGTTGAATTAACAACCACAATTGTTTCATTTTCAAAAATGACATCTCGTGGTTGATATGTTTCAAAAATGATCTTTCTAAACATTGTACCACTCCAGCTACATAGGCTGAATCTGTAATGATGTTAATTGGAACTTTATCCCACCGCTTAAATACTTCAATAACTTCTTGTAATTCAACAATTTTGCGGTGATCCAAGGCTAGTTACCACATGTGACTGCCATTGGCCATTAACATGCCATGTCACGGCAGCTTTTCCTGATTTTCCACTTCCATCCGTAAAAATTGTCAGCCCATTTACTGGTGTGGCACTACACTTAGATTTTTCCTCTAGACATTCTTGTTGTTGACTTTTAATTTGTCCACTAAAATTTGCCAAGGCCACTTGTAATTCTAAACTATTCTGTATACTCCATTGTAAATATTGTTCTGTCAATGGAATGACTATTGTTTCAGGCTCTTTCCCATTCAATTCCACTATTGATCTCGACCTTTCATGATTAACTGTGCAAACATTTTTACCTGTTACAATCGTCTTTGATGGCTGATTAGACAAAACCTACCATTCTATGATTTTTAATTTCTCCAAATCTGTTTCGACCATTGCATCATTAACCCACAGGCTGATAAGCATTATTGATTGATCAAAAAATTGACAGGCCACCCATATAATACACGATGTGCTTGTCTGTTGCTTACTGCATTGTCTATTTTTTCCAATGTTTGTTCTGCTTCCTTTGTTAGTTTCCTTGGTGCTAATATACCCGCATCGCCTTTTAGTAACTCAAAAAAAGGTAACAACGTTTGATTATCTACCCCTATCAAATTCCTGATCCAACTGATATTACCCAGCAAGATCTGCACATCGTTAAATGTTTGGATGTTAATTCTAAATGATACCTTTTGTGGTTCGATGGTTTTATCCAAAATTTTTCCACCCCAAATACATCCATGGTGCAACACCCTGCACCTTTTCTGGTGCGATTTGCAATTGATATTTTGCAACATGTCACATAATTCCTGTTTATACCTTTCCAAATTATCTTTCCCTGCCACTAGTATATCATCCATATAATGATACACTAGCAGTTGTGGATATTTTTTCCGAAAATCTTGTAAGGCTTGGTCAACATAAAGTTGACACATTGTTGGCAAATTTTTCATCCCTTGTGGTAACACCATCCATTGATATCTCTGTACCAGTCCCTGTCTGTTTGTTGTTGGAACCAAAAGACAATTTTTTTCACTATCGCTGGGGTCAATAGGTATGGCAAAAAAACCCAATCAATGACTAAAATGTTCCAGTTCTTATAAATCATTGTGGGTGATGATAATCCTGATTGTAAATGTCCCATGTCTTCCATAACTTCATTAATCTGTCACAAATCATGTAACAACCTACATTTTCCTGATTTATTCGGAATCACGAACACTGGGGTGTTCCAAGGACTCGTTGAAGGGTGTATGTGTCCAGCTTGTAGTTGTTCCTGTTACCAATTGCTGTAAGATGGAACTTGTTTTTCTATTGCCTCACGTAATCAATCTATAAATGTCATGTAAGGTTCTGAGTTTCCTTGTTTTATAATGTAAACAACACCGTCTTCTTTCCTGACTCTGGCACTGTCAAAAAGGCTCTTAAGGTTAAACATGCAGAATCTCTTAAAATCTCCGGATCCATTCGATCTTGCACCTCAGGGGTAGCAAACGGACCCGTTTCCCATTAGGTGTTGTACTCCCACTCCAGCACGCAGGTCACCGACCAGTCTGCCTAGATTGGTCTATGGCTGCCACCTCACAAAGTTCATACCATTTGTCTCTCCACAACAACTTCTGGGTCGGTGATAAAAATCAGAGAAGTCAGCTGATGGCAATCATACTGAGTCATCAATTGTCCACACAGCACATTCTCTAACCATGTTTGTGTGTAAGGGGCCTGTAAAACCATTTTGCATCACTGCTTTTCTTACTTCTTTTATCAAGTCCCCAATGAAATGCCTGATATTGTCCCGGTTGACCTGGCCGTACGATCACCGGAAAAGGTAGTTGTCCATTTTCCCCTTCTTTCAGTCCATCCATTTGTACTTCCTCCATCCTTCCCTTATCACACTTCCCCTAAGTCGCCCTGCTTGCTCTCCATCACTATCACTATCCTGTTCCCCAAGTTGTATCTTCCCTCGATCTCTCTCCCTTTTCTTCATTCACGCAGTCCCAATTGCTTCTTTGGGCATCAGAAGGCTGCAATTGTTTCTTCTGTTCTTCTGTTCAGGGTACTTTTGCAGCAATGTTCCTCTGTTTTTCCGCTTCTTCAAGGGCATCCTTCAGCTCGGCCAATTCTATGTGTCTTGCCCGTGCAGCAGCGCGGCAGTGGCCAGAGCAGGGGAGGCAGCCGCTTGTCTGCGGGAGCTGGCAGCATCCACGGGGTGCGGCGGAGCCGGGCAGCCCCAGGCTCCGTGCACTGGCGCCGAGTGAAAAACTCCCCACAGTTGCTTTAATGATTTGGGGATTTTTAATTGTATTTTATGTTAAAATGTTTTATATGTTGTACTAGTGGGGCTATTAATGATTACGAACAATAGAGAAAACATCGACTTCACCAGAAGATAGAATTGGGAAAATACTTTAAGAAGAGCCTCAATACAAAAGGATCCTTTAAATAAGTAAGAGAATTTACCAATAGGCTAGAAAAGGAGGGAATTGAAACAGGAAATAAAAGGGTTAACCAACAGAGGCATTCAGTAACAAGAATTGAAGGCATTCTTCAAAACAAGGACACTGCTATCAGGAACATGGAGCCCAGGTAGGCTGTGCGGCTGTGCTTCAGTGAGACAAGCACTAACCAGTTCTGTGTTTGAAACACAGCCAACTCAGCTAAGGTGAAGAGTGGACTTATGATAATGGAATAATGGAAATAATTGTAATAGCAACACCCTTCTAGCTAACTAATTGTAATAGCCTAGCTCACATTAATGAATATGTATGCCTTTACGCTTATAAGTAGCTGCTTGTTAGACAATACAATGTGCAAGCTAGGAGGAGAACCCTCTTGCACCCCAGTGCTGCCAGTAAACATACCTGCTTTATAACTCTCCTGAGTTGTGAATGTGTGATTCCATGCGTCACCCTAGATACTCAACCTCAAGAGATCTTGAAGTGAGATCCTGAAGCTGAAGTGAGATCTTGTAGAGAGAAAATCAGAAAGGTTAAAGACCAATTAGAACTTAGATTGACCCATTCTGTGAAAGATAATAAAAAAATCCTTCTACAAATAAATCAACAACAAAAGAAGGACCAAGGGGAATCTCCATCCCTTACTGGATGGAGGGGGAACAACAGCAACAGGATGAGGATAAGGCTGAGCTGCTTAATGCCTACTTTGCCTCAGTCTGTAATAGTAATGCGAGATGTTCCTGGATACTCAATCTCAAAAGCCCATTAGACAGGAGGAAGAGCAGAACGAAGCTCCCATGGTCCAAGAGGAAATGGTTAGAGACCTGCTAGGCATATTGGATATTCATAAGTCTATGGGGCCGGATGGGATTCATCCAAGGCTATTAAGGGAGTTGGCAGAGGTGCTTGCCAAACCTCTTTCCATCATCTGTCATCAGTCCTGGCTGACTGGGAAGTTCCATTGGACTGGAAGCCGGCAGATGTTACACCCATTTACAAGAAGGGTGGAGAGAGGACCCAGGAAACTACAGACCTGTCAGTCTGACCTCAGTGCCAGGGAAGGTCATGTCCGGACCCAAAGAGTGGTGGTAAATGGAGTTAAATCCAGCTGGAGGCGAGTCACAAGTGGTGTTCCCCAGGGCTCGGTGCTGGGTCCAGTCCTGTTCAATATCTTTATCAATGAACTGGATGAGGGGGATCGAATGCACCCTTAGCAAGTTTGCGGACGACAATAAACTGGGAGGAAGTGTCAACCTGCTGGAGGGTAGGGAGGCTCTGCAGAGGGATCTGAACAGGCTGGATCGATGGGCTGAGGTTTAACAAGGCCAAGTGCAGAGTCCTGCACTTGGGACAGAAAAATCCCGTGCAGGGCTCCAGGCTTGAGGAAGAATGGCTGGAAAGCTGCCTGGCAGAGAAAGACCTGGGGGGTGTTGATCAACAGCTGACTGAACGTGAGTCAGCAGTGTGCTCAGCTGACCAAGAAGGCCAATGGCATCCTGGCTTGTATCAGAAACGGTGTGGCCAGCAGGGCCAGGGAAGTGATTGCATCCCTGTACTCTGCACTGGTGAGGCCACACCTTGAATACTGTGTTCACTTTTGGGCCTCCCCTCACTATAAGAAAGACGTTGAGGTCCTTGAGCGTTTCCAGAGAAGAGCGATGAAACTGGTGAAAGGGCTGGAAAACAAGTCTTACGAGGAGTGACTGAGTGAGCTGGGATTGTTTACCCTAGAGAAGAGGAGGCTGAGGGGAGACCTTATTGCTCTCTGCAACTACCTGAAAGGAGGTTGCAGAGAGGTGGGTGTTGGTCTCCTTCTCCCAAGTGATAGGTGATAGGACAAGAGGGAATGGCCTCAAGCTGCATCAGGGGAAGTTTAGATTTGGACATTAGGAAAAATTTCTTCACAGAAAGGGCTATCAAGCACTGGAACAGGCTGCCCAGGGAGGTGGTTGAGTCACCATCCCTGGAGGTGTTTAAAAAGAGGGTAGATGAGGTGCTCGGGGACACGATTTAGTAGTAGACAGGTACGGTTGGAGTTCATGATATCAAAGGTCTTTTCCTACCTAATGATTCTATGATTCTATGTTATTTTGCTTCTACATCTGTGACAAATACAACTGCTCTAGACACACTTCATAAAGAAGTGTGATAAATTAGCATGACGTCTGCACATAAATACAGAAGAAAGGGTGACAAGTTAGTAAATATGGTGGTTTTGAAGCAGTGCTCCAGAAATTAGAAGAGCTTATTTTTATGATCTGAGACTGCCACAGACTTTCTCTGAGACCTTGAGCAAACTGTTCAAGCCTGGTCTACATGAAGGAGTCTGTGGTGCCTGGTCTGAGCTGCAATACTCACTGATATATGAGTCCATAGGGTAGGGATCAAAGCACCAATCCTGTGAGTGGTTGCATGGAGCACCTCAGCCCAGCCAGTGGGTCCATCCCCCAGCCCAGCTCTGCTCTCCAAAGGTGGCCCCTGAGCTTGGGCCCCTGAGCACTCCCGTTCCAGGATGGCTACAAGACACTGCTTCAGCTCTTCCTGTGGGTGCAACGTCAAGTATATGGAAGATTAATTGGGACTAAGATAAAGCATGAAGCTGGTACCAAGCATATTATAATAAACATTAATAAAAAGACCAGGTGTTCCAAGCTCGACACACAGGATGACGAATCTTGAATGTGTGAGAAGGCCAAGCTGGAAAAAAATGCCTGGGAATAAGTGAATTGGAGATATGGCTGAAAACAGTCAAGAGAGTGTAAAATAGACGAAACCAAAAACATCCTGTTTGTTTGAAGTTCAGAAAACCAAAGAGCTATATAAAGATTCATTTGAATGAGAGAAGCTAGCAGTAGTAGTACTTTTCTTAATTTGACTCCTGTATGCTGTGCTGATTAAAAGAATATGCTTAGAGAAAACTGTGAGGTCTGCGTCTCATTCTGCTCATTCATCGCCACAGATTGGTGCCCCCTGTGAGCCTCTTCTGGGTGAATGTGTGATCCGACAGGTGAGTTTGTTCATTTTTTCAGGATTTTTGTGGCCGCAGCCCTTACGAAAGGATACAGTAGCACCTGCTTAACGGGAAAGCTGTGGGATCATATTGCAGTGGGACAAACACTTTTGCAAGAGCGCAGGCTATATTTGAAAGTACTGCAACAAGTATTGTATGCCGCCGGCTATAGAGAAACTGAAAAACTTTTAACACAATTATTACTACTAGTAAAAGCGCATTGTGACAGGTTTCCGGCAGATGGTTCTTTTGATAGTTCTGTTTGGGAGCGAGTAGGGGAATGCTTACGGGCACGTAAGTCATCAGGTGCTCAAATCCCCGATTCTGTTTTTGTGACATGGTGATTCTTATATTTTGCATTACCACAGCTCAAACCATCGGAGGCTTTTGTTCAAAAAGACAGAGATGAAAGCCAAAATATACATGATCAGTTGAAAAAAAGCCCCAAATGACTCTGAGGCTGAAGACCCTTTTAGTCCTGGGCCAGTTAATTCACAGAATGACCTCAGACTTATACTGTCCCATTATCTCCTTCTGCTTTGTCGAAAACCCTTGCCTCCAGTGCTGTTAACTCCTACACTGCCCACAGCTCTTACTAATCCCTTTACAGAGGGGTCGGCAGAGGTAAAATCAGTAATGCAAAAGTGTAAAGAAGAAGCTATGAAACCAGGTGATTTTAGTTTTGGCTGCCCTGTTATACATGATCCAAACCAGCCTCCAGTTTATGAAAATTTGCCTTACCAAGTTTTCAAAGAACTTAAAAAATCTATTGCGGACAATGAAGTGCAAAATGCATTCACTATAGAACTTTCTCCGAGACCTTGAACAAACTGTTCAAGCCTGGTCAACATGAAAATGTCTGTGATGCCTGTTCTGAGCTGCAGTACTCACTGATATATGAGTCCATAGGGTAGGGTCCAAAGCAGAAGGTGGTTTATACTGGAATGCCTTATTGCTTTCCAGTTGTAAAAGTGTGTACTGTTCTAAACATCTTGATAAGCAGTCAGCAGAATGGACTAACATTTGTTTATATTAAATTAAATAGCAGAATTTTACTAATTAAAAGAAAAAATCACCCAGAGAATCTGATTAAGTACATCCTGATAAACTATGTCCTGCACATCTGGACTGAGCCTTGTTCTAATTAAAGAATAAAAGACCCAGAAGATCTGATAAAGAGCATCCTGGACATATGTACCAGGGGAGGACGTATTAACCAGGCCCTGTCACACGTCTGCCAATTTGGCAGAGAAACATAAGCAACCCCACCTCCAGAAGCAGAACTCCTACTCACTGAGCATGCACGATGCAAACATCTGTGACTTTATTACAATGATGTGTAAATCACTGACCAATTGCGTGTAGAGGGAAGGACTTGGCATGTATTCACTCTGTAACTTTTGTAATAAAAAGTCCATGTCCTTCCTGTGTAGAGGCTCTGGTTGGGTGTGCTTGATCTGTGGAAAGGCACTGAGCACCCAGCCTTGCACACTCTGAAATAAAAAAGGCTTGGTGTGTGGGACTGGCTATTTGCATGCTGGGTTGTGATTCTGACTTTTAAGACAACTTTCTCAGAGGGGAATATACTTTATAGGTATGAGCAACAAGCGTTCATGGCTAGGATTTTCAGTTGTTATGAGTTGACAGTACCTGTTCCCAGCTCCACAGGAACCTATCGGTGGCAAGTACATCCTACAGGAACACATAAGCTAAAACTTAAGAGACTAAACAATTAAAATGAACTCTGAAACTATGCTCCAAATAATAAACATGATGATGATGACTAAGTAAAGGGAAGACTAGAAGGACAACAGCATATTGGAACTGATAAGAGGTTTTGGTAAAATGAATAGACTCTCTAGCATGACAGCCTGCCTTCCCATGCCACATTCCACCTCAGATCCAATGCCTTGGGGAATTATTCCATTAAGTTTTACCGCATCTCCAAAAATTGGATAATGTCACCAAAGTGCTAAAACAGGCTAATGGGAGCTATTACTTACATAATGAGAACTGATGTAGACAAAGGGGGAGCAAAATTCTTCAAGACAGAACACTGGAGGACAAGTCACTGCTGAGGTAATGACGCTATGTGTCACCAACAGCAGTGGACTCAATGTGACTGAATTACTGGAATGCAAGATCTTGCGGAAAGTTCCAGGACCTGGGATAAAAGGTTACAAGGAGACTCAAAAATATCTCTCTCCCCTGAACTGGTGTTTTAAATGGGGGAAGTAAAGACAAATATAATCACACCATATTGGCTTGGAACTGTATGCAAGAAATTGCATACAATCTCATCAGGGGCAAATGTAATAACAATAGCCTTCTTTAAATATAAAAAGAGCATTAGAAATGCAAGAGTTTTGTGGTAATGCATCAGATTGTACATCACTCGGAGTATCAGCCCCTGGGTACAGTGTTTGGGTAATGGAAGTGGATCCTGGACTGCTTAGATTATCTTTTATCAAAGAAACCGTACCTGTAACCTTAAGTCTCTTGACACTGTGCCCTATCTGGAAACAAAAACCAATAAACTCCTGATATTGAGGAAAAAAAAAATAAGAATCATAGAATCATAGAATCAGAGAATCATAGAATCATAGAATCACAGAATCATAGAATAGTTAGGGTTGGAAGGGACCTTAAAGATCATCTAGTTCCAAACCCTCCTGCCATGGGCAGGAACATCTCACTAAAGCAGGCTGCCCCAAGGCCCCATCCAACCTGGCCTTGAACACCTCCAGGGATGGGCATCCACAACTTCCCTTGTCAACCTGTTCCAGTGTCTCACCACTCTCACGGTGATGAAATTCTTCCTAACGTCCAGTCTAAATCTGCCCCTCTCCAGTTTACACCCATTCCCCTGGTTCTATCCCCACAAGCTTTTAGGAATAGTCCCTCACCAGCTTTCCTGTAGGCCCCCTTCAGGTACTGGAAGGTTGCTATAAGATCTCCTCTGAGCCTTCTCTTCTCCAGGCTGAACAAGTCCAACTCTCTCAGCCTGTCCTCGTATGGGAGCACTCCAGCCCTCCGATCATCTTTGTAGCCCTCCTCTGGACCCATTCCAACAGCTCCATATCCTCCTTAAGTTGACGATTCCAGAACCGGACACAATATTCCAGAAGAGGTCTCACAAGAGAGGAATAGAGGGGCAGAATCACTTCCCTCGACCTGCTGGCCACGCTTCTTTTGATGCAGCTCAGGATACAGTTGGCCTTCTGGGCTGCGAGCGCACATTGCCGGCTCATGTCGAGCTTCTCATCGACCAGCACCCCAAGTCCTTCTCTGCAGGGCTGCTCTCAATCACATCATCCTCCATCATGTACTGAAATCGTGGATTGCCTCGACCCAGGTGCAGGACCTTACACTTGGCCTTGTTGAACCTCATGAGGTTCTCAGAGGCCCACTTCTCCAGTCTGTCCAGGTCCCTCTGGATGACATCCCGTCCTTCTGGTGTGGCAACTACACCACTCAGCTTGGTGTCATCTGCAAACATGCTGAGGGCACACTCACTCTCACTGTCAATATCATTGATAAAGATATTGAACAGCAGTATGGACCCCTGAGGGACACCACTCATCACGGATCTCCATCTGGACTTTGAGCCATTGACCACTACTCTTTGAATACAACCATTCAGCCAGTTTCTTATCCACCTTACCATCCACCCATCTCCAGTTTAGAAAGAAAGATATTGTGGGGGACTGTGTCAAAACTGACAAAATTTCCCATCTACAAGAAGGGTTGCAGGGAGGATCCGGGGAACTACAGGCCTGTCAGTCTGACCTCAGTGCCGGGGAAAGTCACGGAACAGGTAATCTTGAGTGCTATCATGAAGCACATGCAAGAGAACTGGGTGATCAGGCCCACTTAACATGGGTTTACAAAAGGCAGGTCTTGCCACACTAACCTGATCGCCTTCTATGACAAAATGACTCGACTACTGGATGGGGGAAAGGCTGCGGATGTAGTCTTCTTGGACTTCAGTAAAGCCTTTGACACAGTTTCTCACAGCATTCTGCTTCAGAAACAGTCTGCCTCTGGCCTGGACAGGCGCACACTCTCCTGGGTTGAAAACTAGTTGGATGGCCGGGCCCAGAGAGTCGTGGTAAATGGAGTTAACTCCACCTGGAGGCCAGTTACAAGTGGTGTTCCCCAGGGCTCGGTGCTGGGTCCAGCCCTGTTCAATGTCTTTATCAATGACCTGGATGAAGGCCTTGAGTGCACCCTCAGCAAGTTTGCGGATGACACTAAGCTGGGTGGTAGTGTGGATCTGCTGGAGGGTAGGGAGGCACTGCAAAGGGATCTGAACAGGCTGGACCTCTGGGCCGAGGCCAATGGCATGAGGTTCAACAAGGCCAAATGCCGGGTCCCGCACTTGGGGCACAACAACCCTATGCAGTGCTACAGACTGGGGGACGAGTGGCTGGAGAGCTGCAAGGAGGAGAAGGACCTGGGGGTAATGCTTGACAGCCGAGTGAACATGAGCCAGCAGTATGCCCAGGTGGACAAGAAGGCCAATGGCATCTTGGCTTGTATCAGAAACGGTGTGACCAGCAGGTCCAGGGAGGTTATTCTCCCTCTGTACTCGGCACTGGTGTGACCACACCTTGAGTACTGTGTTCAGTTCTGGGCCCCTCACCACAAGAAGGATGTTGAGGCTCTGGAGCGTGTCCAGAGAAGAGCAACAAAGCTGGTGAGGGGGATGGAGAACAAGTCTTACGAGGAGCGGCTGAGAGAGCTGGGGTTGTTTAGCCTGGAGAAGAGGAGGCTGAGGGGAGACCTTATTGCTCTCTACAACTACCTGAAAGGAGGTTGTGGAGAGGAAGGAGCTCTCTCAAGTGACAGAGGACAGGACAAGGGGGAATGGCCTGAAGCTCCGCCAGGGGAGGTTCAGGCTGGATATCGGAAAAAAATTCTTCACGGAAAGAGTTATGGGGCACTGGAACAGGCTGCCCAGGGAGGTGGTCGAGTCGCCTTCCCTGGAGGTGTTTAAGGAACGTGTGGATGAAGGGCTTAGGGACACGGTTTAAGGGAGTGTTAGGAATGGTTGGACTCGATGATCCAATGGGTCCTTTCCAACCTGGTGATTCTATGATTCTATGAAAGGCTTTACAGAAGTCCAGATAGATCATATCCGTTGGTTTATCCATGTCCACTGTAGCAGTTACCCCATCATAGAAAGCCACTAAGTTGGTCATACAGGATTTGCCCCTGGTGAAGCCATGCTGTTTGTCATGAATCACCTCCCTGTCCTCCATGTGCTTTAGCATAGCTTCTAGGACGATCTGTTCCATGATCTTCCCAGGCACAGAGGTGAGGCTGACAGGTCAGTAGTTCTCAGGGCGGATCATTGACAAAGGCAACTGGCAAGGGCCCAGTACTTCCACTGAGATAGGATGAGGACTCCAGAGTTTCTTACTCCTGGGACTTACGGCATTAGAAAATCAAATACTGATGAAAATCTTACGTGACAAGTAGAAACACTGGCTAATCCAACAACTGCTAAAGCATTCAAATCAGTCAGTAAGCAATTACAGGCTGACACTAAGGCCGTGTTACAACACCGCCTAGTCTTAGACCTATTATTAGCCAAATAACATGGAGTCTGTGGTTATTTAAATCTAGACACAGATCATTGCTGCATTGATGTCCCAAATGTGACAGAAGATCTTAATAAGCAGATAGAACAAATTCAAGCCATTGCCCAACAAGTCCAAGATCTGTGAAAAGATGCATGGTTAAATAAACTCTTAAGTCACAGAAGTGGGATATCACTGACTGGATGGCTCACTTCATTGCTGCAAACTTTGGTGCTGATAGCTGTCATAATAGTAATTGTCTTATTAATACTGAGCTGTATAATGTGTGATTTTTACTATAATACACAGACATGGGGTTCGAATTATGCTCTCAGAGCAAAGGTGAGACCCATGAAACTAATTAATAGTTTCAAGGGCCTCAAAGAGGGGACTGCTACCATTGTGGACTTAAAATTTTTTTCTTCTGCGAGCTTTGTATTAAGTTATCTTGACATTGTGTTTGATGGCATCTGGTGTACAGTAAAGTGTCCGTGGGTGTCATTGTTATTGTGTGGACCTTGTGTGCATTTCCTGGAACACATTGGACCGGCATGGGTTGTGTATAAACAGGCCCTGATGGTCTGTGCTGTAAGACAAGATAAATCCATATAAGGAGAAAGGACTAAAAGGTCAGAAGAAGGATAAGATGGAGAACCCTCGTTACTCCACTGGAGACCACCAAAAACCCCTGATAACAAGGGAACTTTGGCCACGAGCAGACAGACAATGATGACGTGGCACTGGGAGAGATCAATGTAAATAATTTCCCTGAAATAATTACAATACATAATAGTTTTCCTGATAAATGTTAATGAATATGTATTATTCCGGCAAGAATTTCAACATTACTGCTAGCATTAACTGGTTTGGTTGCAAAAGGAACAAAAAATGTCATCCACATACTTTCTGTGACTTCTATATTGTCATTGTAAAGATGATTGGAGAATATAAATAAATAATTTCATACCCAAGTTTGTTGTTTTACTACCTGCCAGGGATTGTTTCTAAATTGTAAATGAACATGCTAAAGAAGAAATCAGCCATGTGATTTATTGAAACACTTATCATCTCACTTGAGTTTATTTGGGCACATGGGCTGGAGAGGAGCTTGGAGAGACCTTGCATTTTTTTCAAGCTGCACAGGCAGGCTTTTGTCCGAACCAGCTTTTGAAATCACCTTTCTGATACAAATCAAGTCTTCCCAGGAGACAGAAGCAGTGACTTCTGTGACTCATTTGACCTCTGTAACTCTGTGCCCTCCACTACACAGGAGTGAGCTGCTGCTTCAACATTTTCTATGCCTGTAAGGAACTGAGTTTCCTGGCTCGTTTCCTTCCTGATCTCACCCAAGTCCCTCCTTGCACAGTGTAGTGCTCTGTCCACCACCAGTGCTCAGGCAAGTAGTAGACTGGGCTAGTTTTTCTCTTGCTATTTGAGCCTGGCTTTGCTAATGACAAATGCATCTACACATTTCTAATGTGTAGGGGAGGAGCATTGGTGACTAAACCCTTGCATCTCCCTAGGTCTAGGATCTGCTGTGTTCCACCCGAGATAATGCCTCACCTATTGCATTTTCACATCTTTCATGCTTGATTTTGCAAGTACAAGTGCTCATTTCCAATGAAATCTCACTTGTTTCCATGTTGCAGAACCGAGTTTTGAATCACTAACAAGATTTAGTCATAAGCTCACATCACAGAACCCAGAAAAATCACTGACTATTGAGGATGGCACAACAAGCAATAACAATTTATTTCAAACCACGGCTTCTGTACAGTTCCAAGGTAGGTATGTCACAGGAGTTGGTCTGCACTCAACTGCAAGCTAGTAAGAATCACTGAGTGGGGATAACACTATTACAAGGGTAACCAGAATCTCTTAAGGTTTTAGGGGGAGTGGAAGGATCCTATAGCGTGCACATACTCACCTGTTGAAGTGAGGACACTCAACCTCCAGGTGAAGATTGTGCTAGGAGTCCATACCACAGGGATGACCTTTAGTCATAGTCCCGCTGCTTCAGGAGAACTCAGAATGGCCTCCGACAGGGGCTCCATTTACACCTAAGTCAGATTGGGGCTCATGGTCATGGTGGCACTTGGCTGCAGTGGTCTCCAAGGCAGCACCAGGGTGGAGTCTCTAACTCGAGTCACAGATCCCACTTCACCATGCCTCAGGGCCATTCCCTTTCGGGGCAGGGGGACTTGCTGCATCTCAAATCATAAGAGAAAAAAGTTATAACAGAACTTCAACTTACTAAATGCACCTGTGCACATCGTCCTGTGCAAATGCATCTCTTTACGTGGGTAATAAAGTTCCAGCAACCTTACAGGCTGGTCAAATGTCACCAAAATCGGGAAAAGAAACTTCTTAACAACAATTAGGGATCTTAAGAAGCAGGCGTTCTTTTTAATACGGTACTGGATACACAGGGGGATCAGTCCTCGTATCATATATGCCAGTGACTACAAGTAGCAGGTTTTTTATACACTGAATTTATACAGATGTATTCTATTTCTTGTAAAAATCATGCATATTAATCACATTTCCCAATACTAATCATAATAGGTGTCGTCCCCCTCGCACATACTCCCCACAGTCTTTTATTGAGTCTGAGGTCTGCAAAGCAGCCCCCTACTCTGTTTCATTGGCATCTGGCCCCCTTTGAAGTTTCCATATAAGGTTCAAAATATGGATGATCTTGACCTTTCATCTTTTTTCGCTCCTGAAGTACTGGCTAGATGCTGGTCTTCTGGAGTCTACATTGCTTTATTCCTTAAAAATCACAAAATGAGGACTTTTCTGTTCGTTGACTTCCATGAACAGATTACACATTAGTACAGACACTGCATTCTACATAGCAGCTCATATTGGTTTGCTCAGGTGTACAACAAAATGTGATGCAAAACAGGCAGTGCTTACTTCAGGCAAGAGCAGGAGAAGGTTGTATACATGGTCTTGACTGATGTATATCTGGTGGGGGGCATGTCTTGGACTCTACTCTAGCGAATTCAGGAGGAATTGATGATCCTCTTCTGGGGCACTCTGGAGAGTCCATTGATCATGTCACATGTTTTTTGAAGGACAGACCACATAGATCAACCTAGGTTTACAACCACATAGATGGCAATTCTTGAAGAACTTACTTTATCTCAGGGCACCTGGTTTCTTTTCAGGCACTTTTACATATGTAAAATAGGCATCCAGAGCTACCAAACAATGGAGGAGCAGAAAAAAAACAGATGTAGTTTCACCACTAGGAAAGAAGGGAATTTGGTATGTTGTGAAGAAATGAGTGCTAGGATAAGTGGTGTGTTTCTGTCCTATGCCTTTAGATGCTTTATCAGGAGTCTGGGAAACCAGGAAGAAAATCAAGGGATGTCTGATGTTTTTGATTGTATTTGCTCCTAATATGTCCTTTTGTCCACAGTTAGGAGGTTTTCATGACACATTCAGTGAAGTATTTCTGACTGACTTGCCTCTACTAACTGCTTCATCTGCTGGATCGATCAGAACTACAGTTTCTAAGACAGCACTTCTGTGGTGAAGAATCTTCTGACCTGCAAGCACAGAAAAAAAAAAAAAAAAAAAAAAAGACATGACATTAAGTTCAACCAGCATGGTTTAAACCAGTGCTTTTCCCGAGCCAGTTATACATTCCATTGTGTGACAGCCCTCTGATTACCCAGGGCAGCGCACACCAGCCACAGCAACTACTGTCTTCAGAAATACCCATGGCATGTGGTCCTATGGGTCAGAAACATCACTCCAGAAAATTCAAGGTAATGCAGACAAATTGGCAACAGCGCTGGGGCCTGTCCTTTCCCCCTGGCAGGAGGAATCCCTGTTACTCACTGTGGTCTTACTGAGCTGGTGTGGATCAGGGACCGGAGTAACCATCACCAGTTGAACATCTGGCCGTGGATTTTTGTGGATGTATCTACGCCACAGATACAGCTGAGGTTACACAGTCCTGCAACATGCCTAGGTGATTTTAAATTAGACTTTTCCAGGAACTATTGGTGGCTTAGTCACAGCAGGAGGAAAGTCATCATGGGCTGCAACTTTCCCCTGCAGGAAGCAAAGTGAATACTTGGACTGTATGCCAGCGCTGCCCATCATGGCTAACAAAAACAACTTGTGAGACAAGCAAAGGAGCCCAGGGATGTACCCACTCCCCACCACCATCCTGCACAGCACACACATGCTCCCCGTCACACATTGTGGGAGCACTCTCAAGTCACGCAGTACCTCACGCAGTCTACAGGTCCATGGCTGCACCAAACGAATCAGGTGAAAGCTGGGACCCACCCTACCAAAACTCCCTGTCCAGCCTTCTACAAATATTGATTAAAACTGAGACATTGTGAGAAATTCCCTATTGGGATGGTTGAACACTCACCATGCTACCCTGCTTACCAAAAACTATAGCAAGCAGTGTTAGGCAGCAAGAGTGAAAAGACGTACAAAATGCAGCTAGCTCCTGAATTAATAACTTCTGAGCAATTTTTTGAGCAGCCTCACAGTCCATTGGCTTTCATACTTAGTAGTTAGCCTCTTCTCTGTTTTTAATAATCATCTGACTAGGAGTGGATGCCAGAGAAACACAGCAGAACCCTTGATTTTTTTTTTTTTTCCCTATGGTAATTAGCACGTTCTTATCAGTGTCTCTTTCTGTAAGAACTGCAGTGAGATTAATTAGCAGCTGTAATTGTCATTCAGAAATCAGACTGGTAATTAGTCCAAAACCCAGAAGAGCTGTCCCTTTTGAGCAAAGTGTAATATTAATCAATTAAAATAATTAATTAAGCTTAAAAGGAAGCATGAGGAACACAGAACAAGTCACCTATTTGCCAACTTCGAAAAATTCCCCTGTAAAAAGATGAGGAGGAGAAAAGATGGTGAAAAGAGCTCTGCATTCCTGAAAACACAAGAGTGGCATGGAAGCAATTTGGGAGGGTGGGTAGCCATATGTGGACGGTGAGTACTGCTGTGGGGTGGCCATCTGAGGCGGTGGGGCGCTTCCTTGAGACGGGAAAAGCCTAGGAAAATCCAAGCGGGAGCAGGGCGGGCGGTGCTCGGCTCCTGACACGCGGCAGCGGACGGTCCCGCGCGGTGCCTGACGGGAGGGGGCGGTCCCGGAGGATACCGCGGGAGATTTAAAAACGGTCCCTTGGGAGCACGGCGAAGAGGAGCATGGCACGTTAGTACAAAGGCGTGGCTACCAGGCAGAAGATTAAAACTGCTCCGGGTGCCGCAGCGAACAGGATGGATGTTGCCACCCAGACAGAGCCTCAGTGGGTACATGCAGCTACGCAGACCCTGGGCTGTAGGCAGTGACCTCCTGCCACACCAGCTCATGCCTCTGGTACCGGCTACACTTGTGGGAGCTGTGCTCGTGTGGGGGAACTCCTTCACATGGTGGCAGAGCTGAGGGAGGAAGTAAATAGGTTAAGGAATGTTTGGACTCGATGATCCAGTGGGTCCTTTCCAACCTGGTGATTCTATGATTCATAACTAACTGATTCTCAGTGAAGATCTGCATCTCGTAATAAATCATGGGAAAAATTTGCAACAGTTCAACCTGTTCCCGCAGCTGCGCTTCCCTCCTCGAGGAGAAGGACTTGTGCCTATCTGAATTACTTTCATCCTCAGAAGTTTCACTTAGTAGTGGAGGACAGAGGAGTGGATTAGTGGTATTCAGTGGAGATCTTACATCGGACAGAGGTGGGGCAGAGGACTGTACTACAGTTAATCGTTCGCCTTTACCTTGTGGTTCGGATTCGCTCGCAAGTTCGGTGGGCGTCTTATAAGTCCTATCTTTAGTTGGATATGATTGTTTCTTAACAGCTTCCTCATCCTCAGAATCAGCCCACAATGGTGATCGCTTTTTTATTTTCCTTGAAGTCCTTTTAGAAGTCGCCTTTAGGTCCTTCACTACCAGACCAGGAGGGTCAGGATTATTTAAGGCACTAGCCTCTGCTAGATCTTGTTGTGTTTTAAAATCTTTCAGTGTTTCATATAGCAATCGCCATGTCGTTAACACACGGGAAGCATTTAAATCTCCCTTTGTGGCATGTTCAAACAGTAATTCACCAGCCTCCTTCCAAGTCCCAATGTCAAAAACACGCGGTGATTCCATGGGCACATTCTTACTCCTTAACCATGCTAATAACAGTTTCAGTTTATGTTCTTCATAATGAACTCCTTTCCTTTTCAAAATATGCTTAAACATCTTTACTATTGCCTTGTCTTCTGTCGACATATTCGTCCCCATCTTACACTACTTAGTTTCTCAGCTGCTCACCTGAATCTCGTGGAACAGGTGATTGTGGGCCCTGGGACTTTCTTCTTCTTTGTCCGCTCGGTCCAGCCGGCAAGACGATCATTCAGCTGAGACGTCTCCCCCGCGCACTATCCTTTCCAGCGTCTCTCAGATCCCCAGATCAGCAGCTCTCTTGCTGCGCCACGTGAATGTTGAGGTCATCATTTGAGGAGATTAATGACATGAACTCCGATATCTTGAAAACCTTTATTGCTCTTAGCGAGCTCCTTATATATACAAAGTTATGTTTCATCTAATACCTGGCGTCATTTGATTGGTTACAAACAACTGTTCACGTGTATAAGTTTATACTACTATTGGTTAGTTGCTACTGTCCACACGCCTAGATCAAATGCTTACTTGGTTAATTAGCTTTGCATGTTTTACATGCTTTTCCCCTAAGTTTTCATGATTTCTACTTTTCTAGCTCACACCTCCCTCAGCTTCTGGGCATACAGCCATAGCTTACTGTTGCTATCCGTTGTTTCCTCTTACTACACTGTTCACAGTCCTTCAAGGGCATCATGGCCTTCGTTAACATAAAATGTTTCTACACCTACTCCTCCTCTTTCCCTTGCAAGGAAGCAGTAAACTGCTACGAGGTCTCCACTCAGTCCCCTCTTCTCCAGGCTGAACAGACCAAGTGACTTCAGCTGCTCCTCGTACAGCTTCCCCTCTAGACCCTTCACCAACTCCATGCCCTCCTCTGGACACTCTCCAGTAGCTTTAGATCCTTTTCGTACTGCAGCACCCAAAACTGCACCCAGTACTTGAGGAAGGGCCACACCAGTGCGGAGCAGAGTGGGACAATCTCCTCCCTCACGCAGCTGGCGATGCCATGCTGGATGCACCCTAGGACATTGTTGCCCCTCTTGGCTGCCAGGGCACACTGTTGGCTCACGTTCAACTTGACATTGACCAGAACCCCAGATCCCTTTCCGCAGCCTCGCACTCCCCAGGCTGTATGGGCATCCAGGGTTGCTGTGTCCCAGGTGCAAAACCCAACACTTGCCCTTGTTAAGCTTCATGCAACTGGCGATTGCCCAGCTCTCCAGTTTGTCCAGATCCCTCTGCAGGGCCTCTCTGCCCTTAAGAGTGTCAACAGCTCCCTCCAGTTTCATGTCATCAGTGAACTTGGTCAGTGAATCTTCAAGTCCTGTATCCAGGTCATTTATGCAGATGTTAAAGAGCACTGTCCTGAGATGTTTCCCTGCGGAACCCCACTGGTGACTGGTCACCAGCCCGATGTAACCCCATTCACTATGACCCTTTGAGTCCAACTCGTCAGCCAATTGCTCACCCATTGTATTGTGTGTTTATCCAGCTGAATGCTGGACACTTTGTTCAGGAGGATGCTTTTAGAGATGGGATTGTGTGGCGTATTAACATGCACGGACTCAGCTTTTGTTGCAATCTAAGACTCATTTTATTGTTACAAGCTCATAGTTATACCCTACTAAAAATGTCAAAACCCACCCCCCCAAGTTCCTCATAAAAACTTCCACTGTATATTTGCCTCGTTCTGACTTCCTTGTGACCGTTGTGGTTGTTTTCATGCACTTCTCATTTCTGCCACGTCAGCACTTAATGTTCCAGCGATGTTTATTCTTCTCAGGCCCATGGCTTGCTGGGCATTAAATGCTCTGTACTACTGTTCCAAGGGCTTGACAACACTGTCATGGCTGTCTCTTGCTCACCATCTCTTCCCACATCTCCCCCTTTTTTGTTTTTGTGAATTACTAATATTTGTTTTAACACTTTATCAATCAAGCTTTGCACTAATTTGATTAAACAAGGCACGCAAATCAATATGCTACAAAAAACAACTAAAATCATGAAACCTATCATAATTAATTTTTTTAATCCAAGGTCCAAATCCAGCAAGAAGTCCTGCAAATGGATTCCATACATTCTCTATTTGCAATTTTTCTGTTAAATCTTTTAGGGTGTTAATACCTTTATGTACAGATTCTGAATGGTCTGATAAGTTCATACAACACATGCTGTCAAAGTCTTCACAGCTGTGACCGTGTGCTAAGAGCAAACAATCTATAGCAGCTCGATTCTGTAAAGTGGCATGTGTCATGGAATCTACATCAATCAAAAGACTAGATAAAGCTGCCAATGTGGCATTTGTTTGTTTTGTTAACCAACAATCTAGTTTGTTTAACGTCCCCAGTGCTTTTGCACAACACCAGGTGATAATATTGAAGCAGAAATTATTTCAGTTGTGTTCCAAAAGGTAACTTGATCATTATACTCTGTATCGAAAGCGTGTGTAGTCCTTTTTTGTCAGTGATGATGGTGAACCAAAGTGTGGTTTAAAATCATAGAAATATTTGGTTATAACAATGTAAGTCAGCCTGTTGTACATGGGCTTCCTGAAATATGAGAAGGAATACCTGCCCATGCTCTATCTCCACAAATAAAAAACAATCTTCTTGGTAATTGCAGGGGCATGTTGTTGGATTTGGATATATTTGCAGACGTGTAATTACACCATATAGAGCCATTTTTATACATACTAAGTGAAGAATTACCATTTTGTATAAGCATTACATTTTTGCCTGTATAAATAAAATACTTACAAAAATCTGCTTTTATTGCACCTAATAAAGAAATTTCTTGTGGTTCTATTCCTTTTGGAGGTAAATGGGCCACCCAGCCATCCCAACTGCCTGCACATGTGATACTATTGGTGCAAACATGTGTGGTCTTAACGTATTTTTGTTACATCATGTCTCGGCAAACCTACTAAACAGGTGCTAAATTGATTGGTTGGTGTTGCTACCAACAAACACAATGAATCTTGCCCCGTGGCATTGGCTAGAGTTACCCAGAAGTATTCTTTGGGTTGTGCGGGAATCCATGGAATGGCGGTTGTACAACACAAAATTCCCACAATTATTGCAATGCAAGTTGTGCACATCTTGCTGGCATCCATCGTGGTCCATGATCTGTAGAGACACAAGAATACCTTCGTCCCTACGTTATTAATGGCCACGGACCCTCCCATCACCCTGTTTCTAGGTTACATATCATTACTTTGGCTTTACTCATTATCAATTGATTTTGCAATAAAATGTCATTCTATTGCGGGAATGTTGTCTTGGCAAAGATTTAAAAAATTTAAAACATACATAGCTTTTGATAGTCTCTCTTGAGGGGAGTATCCCAGGCTCCCCCTTTTTTGTTTTAACAACACTTTTTTTAACATACAATGAGCTTGTTCAACTATGGCTTGCCCTGTCCGTGAGTGAGGGATGCCCGTGAGATGTGTGATTCCCCATTGCTGAAAAAAGGATTTTGTTATATTAGAAACATATCCCGGGCCATTGTCCATTTTTACTGGTTTTGGCACTCCCAAAATAGCAATCACATATAATAAATGGGGTTTTTACATCTTTTGCCTGTTCTCCCATGCATGCAGAAGCAACAATGCAGGCAGAAAAGGTGTCAATTGACACGTACATATTTTACATGTCCAAATTTGGGGATGTGTGTTACATCAGTTTGCCATATTTCAAGTGGACCTAATCCACGGGGATTTACACCATCAAAAGTAGGGTTTGGGATTAATTGGCAATCAGGGCACATCTGTACAATTTGTCAAGCTTGCTCATGAGTTAACTGAAACATTTTCCTGAGGGCTGTACTACCTTGGTGATAGAAAGCATGTGACATATGCGCTTGTTGTAATGTATCTGGAATGATCACAGGAGCTGCCAGAGCATCAGCTCGGCGATTGCCTTCAACCAAATATCCTGGTAAATTTGTATGAGAAGGTACATGCATTATAAAATAGGGTTCATGATGATTGTCTAACAGATATTTCAATTCCTTTAAGAAAGCATGTAATTGCCCATTGTCTACATACTTTAAATAGGCATTCTCCAAGTATGAAACATAGGCAGAGTCGGTAACAATGTTTATGGGTTGTGAAAACAACTTAAAACATGTAACAGCTGCAGCCAACTCTACAATTTGAGGTGATCCTGACACTTTACAAATGTCTGATTTCCACATGCCTTGTTTGGTCCTCCAAACAATCACTGATTTCCCAGTTTTCCCTGATCCACCTGTAAAAAGTGTCAATGCCTCCTTAAGAGGGATATGACTTAATTTCGGGGTAGGAATTAGGCTCACACACTCAAACAGACTCAAAAGGGGACTCGGGGGATAATGAATGCTGATTTGTCCTTTAAAGTCTGCTAATGCAACTTGTATAGATAAAGAATGTTGCAAAAGCCAGTCTACTTGTTGTTGAGTCATTGGAACACAGACGGTAGAGAGATCCGTCCCATCCAATTCCAATAAACGATTGCGACCCTTTTGAATTAACATAGCTAACATTTCCTGCTGAGTTGTTATTGTTTTAGAAAACTGATGTGGTAAAAATATCCATTCTAAAGGTCTAAATTTGTCAGACACACCTTCTACCCATTGGGCTAAAGCTCCAAATGGTTGGAATTTGGCTGAAATAATATATAATTCAATTGGGGTGCTTAAATATTTGTGAAATATTTGTTTCTGATTAAGCTTTTTAGCATCCTTGTCCAATGCAACCAAAGAATCTTTGCCTAATTGCCTGGGAGAGGTTAAATCTGAATCTCCTTTTAACAACATAAACAAAGGATGTGATTCTTCTGTAGTGATGCCTAACAAGGGGTGTACCCAGTTTATGGCTCCTAACAATTTTTGCACATCATTCAATGTCTTTACAGACTATAAAAGTTTAACTTGCTGTGATTGAATGGTTTGTTCTCTAATTTTCCATCCCAAATATTTCCATGGAGGGATTTTTTGGATATTTTCTGGTGCGACACAAAGGCCTACTTGGGTAACAGCTACTGTTACAGCTGATACAGCTTTAGCTGTCTGTTCTGGTGTTGAGGCTGCAACTAAAATATCATCCATATAATGATAAATCAGGGCTTGGGGATATAACTCGCGAACTGATGATAAAGCTTTTGCTACAAACCACTGACAAATTGTTGGACTGTTACACATGCCTCGTGACAATACAGTCCAGTGATACCGTTGCCTTGGTTCTGCCCTATTAATAGAAGGAATAGAAAAAGCAAAATGGATTGCATCCTTTGGATGTAATGGAATGGTAAATAAACAATCTTTCAAGTCTATAATGGTTAAGTCCCAGTTTTGAGGTAAAATTGTCTGTGAGGGCATTCCTGGTTGCAATGGTCCCATAGGCTCAATAATCGCATTTATTTTTCGCAAATCTTGTAATAAACAATAAACACCATTTTCCGCTTTTCTTCTGTATTACAAACACAGGTGTGTTCCACGGGCTGGTAGTTGGTAGAATGTGTCCAGCTTGTAATTGTTCTTGCACTGAATCTTTAAGGTGGTGCAGTTTCTCATTGCTGAGGGGTCACTGATCCACCCAAATCAGCTCATCTGTAGTCCAGGTAAGAGGAAGGGTGGTCTGCACCGCAGTGGCCCCCATTAAAAATGTGTGCTCAAAGTCAGACCCCATTGTGCTGCGCAGTCTCTACCCCATAAGACAGTGGGAAGTGACAGAACATATGGTTTGACAGTTGTCACATGAGTGTGAACTTTGTTGTGGGCTAGTCACTCCCCCTACCCCTGTAAGAGCAGTAAGTGGTTTGGTCAATGGCCAATCTGTTGGCCATTCTGTTAAAGAAAATACTGTTACATTGGTTTCCAGCGAGGACCAGCGTCTCATGAACAAATCACAGGAAAAGCTTGTAACAGTTCAAGGTCCTCCCACCACTGCACTTCCTCCCTGACTTGCGCCCATCTGTCTGAGGGACAGGGTGGAAATAAATCAGGCTCCTTCTTGAGGTCTATCGGACCCGGATCAAAGGAGTTGTCGGCAGTCACTGATGGTCCTGCACTGGGTTCCATATCATTGCTATGCTCTTTGGAGCCGACATGCGCCTTTAGCGCTTCAGAAACCAAGGCCAGGGACCAAGCAACTTACTAGTCGTTTTGTCTGACCAAGTCGCTTGATTAAGGATGAAACTGGCACTGTGGAGTTAGTTATTCCAAGGACCAGCCAATTGGAATGAACTCTATTCCCTTTATGAGGGCTGAAGGTTTGTCAGCCCAGCTGAAGTGCATTTACACCAATGCACGCAGCATGGGCAATAAGAAGGAGGAGTTGGAAGCTGTTGTAGGGCAAGGTGACTACGATGTCATTGCCATCACAGAAACGTGGTGGGATGACTCGTATAACTGGAGTGCAGCCATGGAGGGGTATAAACTCTTCAGGCAGGACAGGAAGGGTAGGAGAGGAGGTGGTGTAGCCCTCTATGTTAGAGAGTGCTTTGACATCCTTGAGCTCAATTACAGTGAGGAAGGGACTGAGTGCCTGTGGGTTAAAATCAGAGGAGCCCACAAGAAGGCTGACATTGTGATGGGAGTCTGCTACAGACCACCCAGTCAAGAAGAAGCAGCTGATGAGCTCTTCTATAAACAGCTGGGGATAGTCTCTAGATCGATACCTCTTGTCCTCGTGGGAGACTTCAATCTTCCTGATATCTGCTGGAAGTACAATACGGCAGAAAGGAAGCAGTCCAGGAGGTTCCTGGAGTGCGTGGAAGACAACTTCCTCACACAACTGGTGAGTGAGCCGACAAGGGAGGGTGCCCTCCTGGACCTGCTGTTTGTGAACAGAGAAGGCCTTGTGGGGGATGTGATGATAGGGGTTTCAGTTCTAGGTGAGATGAAGAGGGCGATTAGCAAAACAGTCACATTAAACTTCCAGAAGGCAGACTTTGGACTGTTCAGAAGGCTGGTTAGCAAAGTCCGATGGGAGACAGTTCTTAAGGGCAAGGGAGCCCACGAGTGCTGTGCGCTCTTCAAAAATGAAATCCTAGCAGCTCAGGAGCAAGCCATCCCCATGTTCTGGAAAAGGAGACGGTGGGGGAAAAAAACCAGCTTGGTTGAGTAGGATGACCTTGAGAGACATCAAAAAGAAGAGGAATGTCTATGAGCTTTGGAAGAAGGGACAGGCGTCTTGGGTGGACTACAGGGAGGAAGTGAGATCATGCAGGGAAAAGATCAGGAGGGCTAAGGCCCAACTAGAAATCAAATTGGCTAAGTCTGTGAAAGATAATAAAAAAATCTTTCTACAAATACATTAACAAGAAAAGGTGGACTAGGGAGAATATTCAGTCCCTATTGGATGCAGAAGGAACAACAGTGACAAGGGATGAGGACAAGGTTGAGGTACTTAATGCCTTCTTTCCCTCAGTCTTTAACAGTAAAGGAAGTTGTTCCCCCTGTGTACAAACCCAGGAGTTAGAGGAGCAGAATGAGGCTCCCATAATCCAAGAGGAGGCAATTAGAGACTTGCTTGCCCAGCTAGACACTCACAAGTCTATGGGGCCGGATGGCATCCACCCAAGTGTATTAAAAGAGCTGGCGGATGTCCTTTCCAAACCCCTTTCCATCATCTTCCAGTGGTCCTGGCTGACTGGGGAAGTTCCACTGGACTGGAGTCTGGCTAATGTTGTGCCCATCTACAAGAAGGGTTGCAGGGAGGATCCAGGGAACTACAGGCCTGTCAGTCTGACCTCAGTGCTGGGGAAAGTCATGGAACAGGTGATCTTGAGTGCTATCATGAAGCACATACAAGAGAACCGGGTGATCAGGCCCAGTCAACACGGGTTCACAAAAGGCAGGTCTTGCCAAACTAACCTGATCGCCTTCTATGACAAAGTGACTCGACTACTGGATGAGGGAAAGGCTGTGGATGTAGTCTTCTTGGACTTCAGTAAAGTCTTTGACACAGTTTCTCACAGCATTCTGCTTCAGAAGCTGTCAGCCTCTGGAGTAGACAGACGCACACTCTCTGTCGCTGTTGAGACACGGCACGGTGATGTGGAAGCAAGTTTCTTTATTGAAGTTATATGGCTGGCTGGCCCGGCCTTGATCTTACACGCACCTCTTATACCCTTTTTTTAACACATGCGTCTCCGCATGATTGGATTAGCTTATACATAAACAATATGTGAATGGATGGTACTACTTTCTCGCACGGTCCTATATTGTCTGCCCACTTCCTGTCCCATGATCTCCTTCAGGGTTCGATCAGCAGAGGTCCTCAGCCCGCTGTGGACCCCCACATCTCTCCTGGGTTGAAAACTGGTTGGATGGCCGGGCCCAGAGAGTGGTGGTAAATGGAGTTAACTCCAGCTGGAGGCCAGTTACAATTGGGGTTCCCCAGGGCTCGGTACTGGGTCCAGCCCTGTTCAATGTCTTTATCAATGACCTGGATGAAGGCCTTGAGTGCACCCTCAGCAAGTCTGCGGATGACATTAAGCTGGGTGGAAGCGTGGATCTGCTGGAGGGTAGGGAGGCTCTGCAAAGGGACCTGAACAGGCTGTACCGCTGGGCTGGGACCAATGGCATGAGGTTTAACAAGGCCAAATGCCGGGTCCTGCACTTGGGGCACAACAACCCTATGCAGTGCTACAGACTAGGAGAAGTCTGGCTAGAAAGCTGCACGGAGGAGAAGGTCACCTGGGGGTGACCTCCTACCTTAGTCAAGGGCAAGACTGAGTTGGCCTCTGTGTTTGCCACCAAGAAGAACTTTTAGCTCTGCTGCTGGCTGCAACCCAGTAGGCACTGAGCGGTGGAGACACATGCCATACCAGACTTTGATGTGAGGGATGACCTTCTCTGTTATAGGAGGGTCATCCAGGAGGGGAGGGCAGGCCAAGCAGCCTGTGGTTCACAATAAAAAAGAGCAAGAGTTAGCATAAGTAACCTGTCTTTGAACCTCCCATCCCCAAATGCTGTGTGAAGAAAGTGATTTTGTATGATTTAAACCTCCTTAAGCAGAGAAGAAGAGGATGAAGAAAGCCAAGGACGGTGGCTTTGAAGAAAAGAGATGGGAACACAATGCCTGAATGTTGAAAAGCACCCACTGAATATTGCAGAGATCTTACCAGCCTCAAAGACTTTGGAAAGATGATAAAAGATAAGCCTTGCAAGGACAATTAGCAGTGCTACAAAAAAAAAAAAAATAAAAATCCAGTAAACCAGACTGTATTTACGAATCTGGGCATTTGTTGGCCTTGGTTGCGCTTGTGTTGTTTTTATATTTGCAGTGCTCAGAATCGTCTGGGAAATGAAACAAGATCTCAAAAGAACAGAACTCAAGGTCCTTGCAACCCTTGTTGTGAATCCGATCTTCTAAAAAAAGGGGGGGGAGGGGGAGGGGAGAGATGGAGCAACGCTAAGTATATGGAAGATTAATTTGGAATAAGATAAAGCATGAAACTCGTACTGAGCACATTATAATAAACATTAATAAAAAGACCAGGTGTTCCAAGCTAGACACACAGGAGGACAAATCTTGAATGTGTTAGAAGGCCAGGCTGGAAAAACCCCTGGGAATAAGTGAATTGGAGATATGACTGGAAACACTTAAGACAATGTGGAACAGACAAAACAAAAACCATCCTATTTGTCTGAAGTTCGGAAAACCGAAGAGCTGTATAAAGGTCTACCTGAATGAAAGAAGCCAGTAGTAGTTGTACTTTCTTAATGTGACTCCTGTATGCCATGCTGATTGAAATAATATGCTTAAAGAAAACCGTGAGGTCTGTGTCTCCTTCATTGCCGCACTTTCTAGTGTCATCTGCAAACTTCCTAAGTGACCTGAGCCTGCTCAGCCTGGAGATAAGAGGACTGAAAGGGAATCCCATCAGTGCTGATCAATATCCGATGGGTGGCGATCAGGAGGATGGGGCAGACTCTTCTCAACACTGCCTGGCGACAGGACAATGTGATGAGCAAAAGCAGACACGAGGGGTTGGGAGTGTTCGTTAGAGCTTGGCGCTGTCTGCCTTGGAGACCTTGGAAGTTGATAATGAAAGAGCCAGCTAGCAGCAGTTTACTGATAAGTGGGCATTGGAATGCAGAAAGCTGGCTGCATTTGGTTCAGGAGTTTGAAAACAGCCAGAGGAGACTGAGTCTGCGCAAAGTTCAAAAAGAAATATATTCATCCCGAGGAAGACTTCCTACTTCATCCCTAAGACCCCGGCCCACAACCATCAGGAGGCACTACGCAGGCGCAAGATTGGAGCGAACTTTCCAGATCTAATTATAATATGAAGCGGGGAAAGGGTATGAATATGTAGTAGACGCTTATACCTATGCATGTCTTTACACTATAAGTAGCTTCTTGTTAACCCCTCGTGTCTGCTTTTGCTCATCACATTGTCCTGTCGCCAGGCAGTGTTGAGAAGAGTCTGCCCCATCCTCCTGATCGCCACCCATCGGATATTGATCAGCACTGATGGGATTCCCTTTCAGTCCTCTTATCTCCAGGCTGAGCAGGCTCAGGTCACTTAGGAAGTTTGCAGATGACACTAGAAAGTGCGGCAATGAAGGAGACACAGACCTCACGGTTTTCTTTAAGCATATTATTTCAATCAGCATGGCATGCAGGAGTCACATTAAGAAAGTACAACTACTACTGGCTTCTTTCATTCAGGTAGACCTTTATACAGCTCTTCGGTTTTCCGAACTTCAGACAAATAGGATGGTTTTTGTTTTGTCTGTTCCACATTGTCTTAAGTGTTTCCAGTCATATCTCCAATTCACTTATTCCCAGGGGTTTTTCCAGCCTGGCCTTCTAACACATTCAAGATTTGTCCTCCTGTGTGTCTAGCTTGGAACACCTGGTCTTTTTATTAATGTTTATTATAATGTGCTCAGTACGAGTTTCATGCTTTATCTTATTCCAAATTAATCTTCCATATACTTAGCGTTGCTCCATCTCTCCCCTCCCCCTCCCCCCCCTTTTTTTAGAAGATCGGATTCACAACAAGGGTTGCAAGGACCTTGAGTTCTGTTCTTTTGAGATCTTGTTTCATTTCCCAGACGATTCTGAGCACTGCAAATATAAAAACAACACAAGCGCAACCAAGGCCAACAAATGCCCAGATTCGTAAATACAGTCTGGTTTACTGGATTTTTATTTTTTTTTTTTTTTGTAGCACTGCTAATTGTCCTTGCAAGGCTTATCTTTTATCATCTTTCCAAAGTCTTTGAGGCTGGTAAGATCTCTGCAATATTCAGTGGGTGCTTTTCAACATTCAGGCATTGTGTTCCCATCTCTTTTCTTCAAAGCCACCGTCCTTGGCTTTCTTCATCCTCTTCTTCTCTGCTTAAGGAGGTTTAAATCATACAAAATCACTTTCTTCACACAGCATTTGGGGATGGGAGGTTCAAAGACAGGTTACTTATGCTAACTCTTGCTCTTTTTTATTGTGAACCACAGGCTGCTTGGCCTGCCCTCCCCTCCTGGATGACCCTCCTATAACAGAGAAGGTCATCCCTCACATCAAAGTCTGGTATGGCATGTGTCTCCACCGCTCAGTGCCTACTGGGTTGCAGCCAGCAGCAGAGCTAAAAGTTCTTCTTGGTGGCAAACACAGAGGCCAACTCAGTCTTGCCCTTGACTAAGGTAGGAGGTCACCCCCAGGTGACCTTCTCCTCCGTGCAGCTTTCTAGCCAGACTTCTCCTAGTCTGTAGCACTGCATAGGGTTGTTGTGCCCCAAGTGCAGGACCCGGCATTTGGCCTTGTTAAACCTCATGCCATTGGTCCCAGCCCAGCGGTACAGCCTGTTCAGGTCCCTTTGCAGAGCCTCCCTACCCTCCAGCAGATCCACGCTTCCACCCAGCTTAATGTCATCCGCAGACTTGCTGAGGGTGCACTCAAGGCCTTCATCCAGGTCATTGATAAAGACATTGAACAGGGCTGGACCCAGTACCGAGCCCTGGGGAACCCCAATTGTAACTGGCCTCCAGCTGGAGTTAACTCCATTTACCACCACTCTCTGGGCCCGGCCATCCAACCAGTTTTCAACCCAGGAGAGTTGTGGGGGTCCACAGCAGGCTGAGGACCTCTGCTGATCGTACCCAGAAGGAGATCATGGGACAGGAAGTGGGCAGACAATATAGGACCATGCACGAAAGTAGTACCATCCATTCACAGATTGTTTATGTATAAGCTAATCCAATCATGCGGAGACGCGTGTGTTAATAAAGGGTATAAGAGGCGCACGTAAGATCAAGGCTGGGCCAGCCAGCCATATAACTTCAATAAAGAAACTTGCTTCCACATCACCGTGCCGTGTCTCAACAGCGACAGAGAGTGTGCGTCTGTCTACTCCAGAGGCTGACAGCTTCTGAAGCAGAATGCTGTGAGAAACTGTGTCAAAGACTTTACTGAAGTCCAAGAAGACTACATCCACAGCCTTTCCCTCATCCAGTAGTCGAGTCACTTTGTCATAGAAGGCGATCAGGTTAGTTTGGCAAGACCTGCCTTTTGTGAACCCGTGTTGACTGGGCCTGATCACCCGGTTCTCTTGTATGTGCTTCATGATAGCACTCAAGATCACCTGTTCCATGACTTTCCCCAGCACTGAGGTCAGACTGACAGGCCTGTAGTTCCCTGGATCCTCCCTGCAACCCTTCTTGTAGATGGGCACAACATTAGCCAGACTCCAGTCCAGTGGAACTTCCCCAGTCAGCCAGGACCACTGGAAGATGATGGAAAGGGGTTTGGAAAGGACATCCGCCAGCTCTTTTAATACACTTGGGTGGATGCCATCCGGCCCCATAGACTTGTGAGTGTCTAGCTGGGCAAGCAAGTCTCTAATTGCCTCCTCTTGGATTATGGGAGCCTCATTCTGCTCCTCTAACTCCTGGGTTTGTACACAGGGGGAACAACTTCCTTTACTGTTAAAGACTGAGGGAAAGAAGGCATTAAGTACCTCAACCTTGTCCTCATCCCTTGTCACTGTTGTTCCTTCTGCATCCAATAGGGACTGAATATTCTCCCTAGTCCACCTTTTCTTGTTAATGTATTTGTAGAAAGATTTTTTTATTATCTTTCACAGACTTAGCCAATTTGATTTCTAGTTGGGCCTTAGCCCTCCTGATCTTTTCCCTGCATGATCTCACTTCCTCCCTGTAGTCCACCCAAGACGCCTGTCCCTTCTTCCAAAGCTCATAGACATTCCTCTTCTTTTTGATGTCTCTCAAGGTCATCCTACTCAACCAAGCTGGTTTTTTTCCCCCACCGTCTCCTTTTCCAGAACATGGGGATGGCTTGCTCCTGAGCTGCTAGGATTTCATTTTTGAAGAGCGCACAGCACTCGTGGGCTCCCTTGCCCTTAAGAACTGTCTCCCATCGGACTTTGCTAACCAGCCTTCTGAACAGTCCAAAGTCTGCCTTCTGGAAGTTTAATGTGACTGTTTTGCTAATCGCCCTCTTCATCTCACCTAGAACTGAAACCCCTATCATCACATCCCCCACAAGGCCTTCTCTGTTCACAAACAGCAGGTCCAGGAGGGCACCCTCCCTTGTCGGCTCACTCACCAGTTGTGTGAGGAAGTTGTCTTCCACGCACTCCAGGAACCTCCTGGACTGCTTCCTTTCTGCCGTATTGTACTTCCAGCAGATATCAGGAAGATTGAAGTCTCCCACGAGGACAAGAGGTATCGATCTAGAGACTATCCCCAGCTGTTTATAGAAGAGCTCATCAGCTGCTTCTTCTTGACTGGGTGGTCTGTAGCAGACTCCCATCACAATGTCAGCCTTCTTGTGGGCTCCTCTGATTTTAACCCACAGGCACTCAGTCCCTTCCTCACTGTAATTGAGCTCAAGGATGTCAAAGCACTCTCTAACATAGAGGGCTACACCACCTCCTCTCCTACCCTTCCTGTCCTGCCTGAAGAGTTTATACCCCTCCATGGCTGCACTCCAGTTATACGAGTCATCCCACCACGTTTCTGTGATGGCAATGACATCGTAGTCACCTTGCCCTACAACAGCTTCCAACTCCTCCTTCTTATTGCCCATGCTGCGTGCATTGGTGTAAATGCACTTCAGCTGGGCTGACAAACCTTCAGCCCTCATAAAGGGAATAGAGTTCATTCCCAATTGGCTGGTCCTTGGAATAACTAACTCCACAGTGCCAGTTTCATCCTTAATCAAGCGACTTGGTCAGACAAAACGACTAGTAAGTTGCTTGGTCCCTGGCCTTGGTTTCTGAAGCGCTAAAGGCGCATGTCGGCTCCAAAGAGCATAGCAATGATATGGAACCCAGTGCAGGACCATCAGTGACTGCCGACAACTCCTTTGATCCGGGTCTGATAGACCTCAAGAAGGAGCCTGATTTATTTCCACCCTGTCCCTCAGACAGATGGGCGCAAGTCAGGGAGGAAGTGCAGTGGTGGGAGGACCTTGAACTGTTACAAGCTTTTCCTGTGATTTGTTCATGAGACGCTGGTCCTCGCTGGAAACCAATGTAACAGTATTTTCTTTAACAGAATGGCCAACAGATTGGCCATTGACCAAACCACTTACTGCTCTTACAGGGGTAGGGGGAGTGACTAGCCCACAACAAAGTTCACACTCATGTGACAACTGTCAAACCATATGTTCTGTCACTTCCCACTGTCTTATGGGGTAGAGACTGCGCAGCACAATGGGGTCTGACTTTGAGCACACATTTTTAATGGGGGCCACTGCGGTGCAGACCACCCTTCCTCTTACCTGGACTACAGATGAGCTGATTTGGGTGGATCAGTGACCCCTCAGCAATGAGAAACTGCACCACCTTAAAGATTCAGTGCAAGAACAATTACAAGCTGGACACATTCTACCAACTACCAGCCCGTGGAACACACCTGTGTTTGTAATACAGAAGAAAAGCAGAAAATGGCGTTTATTACAAGATTTGCAAAAAATAAATGCGAGTATTGAGCCTATGGGACTATTGCAACCAGGAATGCCCTCACAGACAATTTTACCTCCAAACTGGGACTTAGCCATTATAGATTTGAAAGATTGTTTTTTTAACATTCCATTACATCCAAGGGATACAATCAGTTTTGCTTTTTCTGTTCCTTCTATTAATAGGGCAGAACCAAGCCAATGGTATCACTGGACTGTATTGCCGTGAGGCATGTGTAACAGTCCAACAATTTGTCACTGGTTTGTAGCAAAACCTTTATCACTAGTTTGTGAATTATATCCCTAAGCCCTGATTTATCATCATATGGATGATATTTTAGTTGCAGTCTCAACACCAGAACAGACAGCTAAAGCTGTATCAGCTGTAACAGTAGCTGTTACCCAAGTAGGCCTTTGTGTCGCACCAGAAAATATCCAAAAAATCCCTCCATGGAAATATTTGGGATGGAAAATTAGAGAACAAACCATTCAATCACAGCAAGTTAAACTTTTATAGTCTGTAAAGACATTGAATGATGTGCAAAAATTGTTAGGAGCCATAAACTGGGTACACCCCTTGTTAGGCATCACTACAGAAGAATCACATCCTTTGTTTATGTTGTTAAAAGGAGATTCAGATTTAACCTCTCCCAGGCAATTAGGCAAAGATTCTTTGGTTGCATTGGACAAGGATGCTAAAAAGCTTAATCAGAAACAAATATTTCACAAATATTTAAGCACCCCAATTGAATTATATATTATTTCAGCCAAATTCCAACCATTTGGAGCTTTAGCCCAATGGGTAGAAGGTGTGTCTGACAAATTTAGACCTTTAGAATGGATATTTTTACCACATCAGTTTTCTAAAACAATAACAACTCAGCAGGAAATGTTAGCTATGTTAATTCAAAAGGGTCGCAATCGTTTATTGGAATTGGATGGGACGGATCTCTCTACCGTCTGTGTTCCAATGACTCAACAACAAGTAGACTGGCTTTTGCAACATTCTTTATCTATACAAGTTGCATTAGCAGACTTTAAAGGACAAATCAGCATTCATTATCCCCCGAGTCCCCTTTTGAGTCTGTTTGAGTGTGTGAGCCTAATTCCTACCCCGAAATTAAGTCATATCCCTCTTAAGGAGGCATTGACACTTTTTACAGGTGGATCAGGGAAAACTGGGAAATCAGTGATTGTTTGGAGGACCAAACAAGGCATGTGGAAATCAGACATTTGTAAAGTGTCAGGATCACCTCAAATTGTAGAGTTGGCTGCAGCTGTTACATGTTTTAAGTTGTTTTCACAACCCATAAACATTGTTACCGACTCTGCCTATGTTTCATACTTGGAGAATGCCTATTTAAAGTATGTAGACAATGGGCAATTACATGCTTTCTTAAAGGAATTGAAATATCTGTTAGACAATCATCATGAACCCTATTTTATAATGCATGTACCTTCTCATACAAATTTACCAGGATATTTGGTTGAAGGCAATCGCCGAGCTGATGCTC